>NC_133973.1:83217586-84653420 GCF_047716275.1 Strix uralensis
TATATATGTGTATGTGCCATGATAATGCTCATATATGTCCTAGGAAATCCTAGGAAATTGTCTATTTCTGGCCTTTATGAGTTGTTTTTTTTATATTTGCCAACATGATAAAATACATAATTTAGATGTAACACAAAAGAATGAAACCCAGAAAAAATGCCTTGCTTCCCACTTTCACTACTGTAATTTTCAGTCTCATTTTCAGGAACCAGCATCTGTTGTATATTTCCGCATTAAATGTATTTTATCAACACAATGTTGATATGTACTTTAAGCTTCTCAATTTAGATTCTGTTTATATTCAATAGAGAGAAATAAATTCATTAAGTAATTTTGACCTACTTTTAAGTCTGTCACATGATCAGATAAACTGTGGTTCTGATTATTCTGTATTATCTACAAAGGAAGCTAGAGTGAAAAATTCAAATATGCATATTTACATTTGGTTAGGGTAATCCCATTTTGGGTCATATGAAAAAGATCTGTAATTTACTTTTTGCTCATGGACCATTAATAAGAACAAGACTCTGGACACATCCCAGTGTGAAAATAATAAAATAAAATAAAATAAAATAAAATAAAATAAAATAAAATAAAATAAAATAAAATAAAATAAAATAAAATAAAATAAAATAAAATAAAATAAAATAAAATAAAATAAAATAAAATAAAATAGAAGTAAAGAACAAAGGGCTACATGCTAAGACAAAACAAAGAAGAAAGCTTAAGAGGCTTTGAAATTTTATATTTAAGGAATATTGTGATCCTTCCAAATATCCCAAAGATATTAAAAAACCTTCAAGATGAACAGTAAAGACAACACTGCATAAAAAGGCATGATAGAAACTCATATAAGAATCTTCATCAAGAGGTGGTGAGTAGTCAATATGAATTTTTTAAGACAGTGCCTAGGGACAGCTGTTGTAAAACCATCAGCTGATTTCCTTATTGCGGATGTTTGAGAAAAGTTTTCCAAATAAGTTTTGATACTACAGTCTGAAAACCATTTTCAACATTGACAGTTCACAAAATGCAGTCTGTAGGCTGGGATTAAAATGTAATTTCAGTGTTGGCACAAGGCATATAGAAAAAGAGAAACAAGCAAACAAGCAAAAGCAACCTTGCATATGCATCTGTATCTCTATAATCTATATCTCATCTATATATGCATTTATATGACCCATGTTAGTGCTAATATGCATTTATATGGCCCACATTAGTGTTAATAAGGTGTAGGACTACAAAGATGACTCAATGATAGAAACTGAAAAAAAAAAAAAAGTTCTGTGAGATTCCGTTTTGATTACTATATCAGTCAATAGAAATGAGAAATCCATGTGAACTACTGATGCATAAAAAAATTTTCAAAGATTTTGGGAGAGTGATTCAGGTGCCTAAATAGTTGTGTTTTGGGGTATCCTACAGGACATTCAGGGGCTGTCCCAGAAGGGAGTGTGTCTGATGTTATTTTTGTGACTCTTACCAACCAGTGTTAGGGAGATTTTTTTTCTTTGGAAAGACTTAAACTTTGGTAAGTCAGTTCCCTGAGAAGCATATAGTGTAAATGTCAAGTTATCAGTACTGTTTCACTCGTAGAATCATAGAAACATAGAATCATTTAGTTTGGAAAAGAACCTTAAGATCATCGAGTACAACCATTAACCTAGCAATGTCAAGTCCATCACTAAACCATGTACTTAAGTGCCACATCTGCAAGTCTTTAAAATACCTCCAGGGATGGTGACTCAACCACTTCCCTGGAAAGTGCATTTCAATGCTCAACAAACCTTTCAGTGATTAAATTTTTCCTAATATATGACTGAAACCTCCACTGGTGCATCTTAAGGCTGTTTTCTGTCATCCTATCACTTATTACTTTGAAGAAGAGACCAACACCCACCTTGCTGCAACCTTCTTTCAAGCAGTTACAGAGAGTGAAAAGGTCTCTCCTCAGCTTCCTTTTCTCCAGACTAAACAACCCCAGTTCCCTCAGCTGCTTCTCATAGGACTTGTGCTCTAGACCCTTCACCAGCTTCATTGCTTTTCTTTGGACACACTCCAGCACCTCAATGTCTTTCTTGTAGTGAGGGGCCCAAAACTGAACACAGCATTCAAGGTGCAGCCTCACCAGTGACGAGTACAGGGGGACAATCACTTCCCTAGTCCTGCTGGCCACACTATTGCTGATAAAAGCCACGATGTTATTGGACTTCTTGGCCACCTGGGCACACTGACGGCTCATATTCAGCCATCTGTCAACCAACACCCCCAGGTCCTTTTCTGTGAGGCAGTTTTCCAGACACTCTTCCCCAAGCCTGTAGCATTCCATGGGGCTGTTGTGAGCCAAGAGCAGGACCCAGCATTGAGTCTTGTTGAATCTCATATAGTTGGCCTCAGCCCATTGATCCAGCCTGTCCAGATCCTTCTGTAGAACCTTCCTACCCTCAAGCAGATCAATCCTCCTGCACAACTTGGTTGTCTGCAAACTTACTGAGGATGCACTTGATCCCTTCATCCAGACCACTGATAAAGATATTAAACAAAACTGGCACCAATACTGAGCCCTGGGGAACACCACTTGTGACCAGCCACCAACTGGATTTAACCACTTTGAGCCTGGCCATCCAGCCAATTTTTTATCCAGCAAGGAGTCCAGCCATCCAAGCCATGAGCAGCCAGTTTCTCCAGGAGAATGTTGTGGGAAATGGTGTCATAGGCTTTACAAAGGTCCACGCAAACAACATCTACAGCCTTTCCCCCATCCACTAAGTGGGTCACCTTGTCATAGGAGAAGATCAGGTTTGTCAAGCAGGACCTGCCTTTCATAAACCCATGCTGACTGGGCCTGATCTGACTCAGCAGAACATTTTCTATTACACTGCTTTACTTTCTAGTTTATGATAGTCTAGGATATGTAAACAGGTAGTTAATGTGTATGGTTGGGGATATGAATTTTTTCCTGTGTGTTCTTGAAACAAATACATAGATGAGAAAGGAGAAAAAGGTTCTGTAAATATGCTTTGGAATGGAATTTGAGAGAACATGGAGAAAGCTGAGGAGTAGAGATTGTCATTTTTTCCTGGAGAATCTGCTAAATATCCATATGTATGTGGATATTTTCATCAGAGTATAAATCTACAAAAGTTTATATTTTATCACAACAGTGTTTTGTTTGCTAGAACCTGACTGAACCTAAATTCTGTGTGAACACTTGCCAGCTCATAAGAAAATCACTTTTTACTGGGGTACTTTGTGTCAAGGAAAAATGGAATGCTTTCAGACTCAATCTATCATAGCAGGAATAATACTATTCTCTATATATATTTTAGAGAAGTTTCCACCAATTTGATGGGAAAAAGAGGAAAATATTTACTTTATATTTCTGTTTTAAAACAAAATAATTTTACTCACGCTGCAAAAATAATCCATCTATTGCTTCTCCATGATTTTGTACTATTACACTGAGCTTTCAGATGTCAACCCTTATCAAAATAATAATAAATCTTATTACATAGATACTTAAATATTTACTGGTTAAACTTTCTAGGTTGTATTGTACAAATGTGCATATTTGTATATATTGCTTTGTTAGATTTATTACAGTTACTTAAACAAGAGTGCACTAAAAAGCTTCTAAATTCTTTCAGATCAATAAACATTAAAATTTTTCATTTTATGATTAAGTCAGAATTTTCTGGCTAGCAATTAAAGCCTTTAAATAGATTGGACTTAGTAATCCTATAAAGAGGATATAGACTGATACAATACATTTGAACATTCCTGTTGTGTACCAGATGGTGTAGCCTAAGTGCTATGATGGTAATTATGACAGCATTTTCTAACATTATGTGTAATCAAAGAACACTTCAACATCATTAGTAATATATTCCTACCAGAAAGGAAATGGTGTTCTGTTAATGACCAACTATTATTCAAAGACATAACAATAGCAGTTCAGATTCATAGAATAAAATATTGCCATACCCTCTAAAATTCCTTTAACTCACAAATACAAGACTAATCAGTATTTTGGATTGTATGTTTTTAGGGACAATTATATTTTAATAAATTTAATACATTCTAAATTTGGGAGTGTCTTATCCTCATTTGAAGCAAATTTGAAGGTTTTCATAACACTGATAATGGAAGTAAGAACATTGACCTGAATCACAGTTTGGATATGAGCCTTCCAGAGCTTCAATATTTGTAACTGACATTTGAGGAGAGAAATGGAAAGAAATGGAGAAGTTTGTTTTGGATACTTATGAGAGAGACAAGCAGGAAATCCTGATCTTAAATAAGACTCCTCTTTCCTTTTCTCATTTCTCCTCTTCCTAATGTATAAGTAAATGATGTTTCAGAAACCCAGTAACATGATTAACCAGGATGATCAAAATTTCTTTACCTGTTTTTCTTTTTTTTTTTTTTTTTATTTTAATGTTAATAGAATTTGAAGGAGAAAATACAATGCAAACTCATTGTGAAGAATCACCAGATCTTCTTGCCACATTTTGGTTTCATTCTTTTTCTGTTGTGTTTATATTTTCCAAAAATTGACATTTATGAATGAGCAAACTTCTGAAAAAATTCAGAATTAATTAAGTCTTAACATAAACTCTATTGGTTCATAATAACAAAAGATTTATTCATTCTGGGATGGTATATTTTGCTCAGAAATATAATAGTAGAAGAAAGGAAAGACAATTTATGAATTTTTGCATTTCTGCAAGTCTGCTGTGGTACAAAGCTAAAACAGGTGTTAAAAAAAAAAAACCAGACTGCATGTTTCTGTTATTTCGGATCCCCTTCTGTCTAATTCTCCCTTTGCTCTTCCACATCACTGTACTTAAACAATGATTGTGAGTTAAAATGTTAATTGAAATGGATGTAACTAATGAAAAAAACCCATGCTGTTCACAGACCCACACATTTCAAAGTTATAATGAACATCAAAAGAACACCAGAACAAAGAAAATTCATTATGGGGGAAAATAAAAAAAGATAAAGGGAAAATTGTTTTTGAGAATTGATACTGGCATTTCAATAAAGTTGTCTGGCATAAGGTCACAATGATTTACAAAGAAAAAAAAATTAGTATCACACAAAAGATTTTATTCTTAGAAGTAGAGAAGCAAACATCTCTGTGGCACACATCCTGATGTCAGTGAAGTCAACAGTAAAAGATCACAAATTGCAGGAGCAATATCTGTAATTCCAATGATCATAACATACAGGCTTCATAGCTAGTGACTATGACACAAAAAAGTGCAATTATCAAATATTTACTCAAACAATGACAACGAAGAATGAAGAATGGATTTTAGATAGAGACAATCATCTTTCAAAGCCAGGCTTATCTATGCAGAGATGGATTCCTTCCAGAGTATTTATTTTCTTATTATTTTTTTCAGCATAAGGAACCACAGTGATTACATCCACATGGCTGACTTCACCTTACTTCCTTAAAATCATGTCCAAATAATGGGAAATCAACATAAACAGATGGTATATTGCTGATTGCTGTATAACAGTACAGTGTAGGTACAACTCACAAAAACTAGGGTGGCTTGTGCTCTGTGCATTTTCACACCTTCAGCCAGGATGATGTGACAGCTTAAAAAAATAAAACCTCAGTCATGCTATAGAATTTAACTGGACATTTCTAGTTCCCTGATGTTTACTGTGCAAGTAGTCAGCTAGGTTTTCTAGAATACCTAAAGCAATAAGCACACTGCTGATCATGAGTGCTGGCCACAGGTTTACAAATGGAGAAAAAAGCAAGTGACGAAACACTGCTGTCCCTTCTGAGACATTGTGTCACACAAGTAACATCTCCATGTCTTAGTTAAAGAACAGTAGAATCATGAGATTACATTGAGGAATTACCTTAAGAGGGAGGTAAAGGCAGTTCAGTCAGCAGAGTTGGATCACTCTGCCTTTGCTTCTGGTTTCATTCAGCTTGCTTTGGAGTCCTGGTCTTTCACTTCTCCAGACTGGTACCTGGTTAGAGTACACTGGGGTTCTCCTTCCATGGAGTGTTAAGATGCTGCTTTTTATGCACTTTGGTCAGTAAAATGAACTGCATTCCTGGGTGTTGTATTATAGTGGTAACCCCACAAATCTGAAAATGAGAGGCAGCTAGCTACATCAGTGTGATACTGAGAAATTTCTAATTTTAGAAACTTTAAAATGAGAAGAAAAAATAAACCACGGTCTGGTTTGAAGGTAGATGGTGTTTATTAGATATTTAGTTCAAACAATTGAGATTGATAGATTTCTCCATAAAATAATTTGAAATTAAATGATCGTTAAAAAATACAGTAACTTTCTTTATATTTTTATTAGAATCATTAAGTACTAATTTTCTGCTGTCAGCTTTCCTTCAGCTCCTCCAACCTGCATACCCTAGTTCCAGTAGAAATCAGAACCTATTATACCTACTAAATTCATATGTTAGTTTTCAACATCATGGCTGTGATGACAAGTTTCAGAAGTCAGGTGAATCATCTGGCACTGCTCTGTCATGGGTTAATTACAGTGCTCTGTAAATGTTAATCTGGCCTTGTCATGACCTAAAGGGTTACCTGGCCTGTGGGTGTATAGAGATTGAGACCATGGATCCATAGGATTCCATAATACACAAAGACATGGAGGTTTTATGCTCTAAATTTCTCTACTTTGTTGCCACAAAAAATCATAGCAATTATACCTATGATGAATGTATATATCAAGCTAGTACAAATTATTATTAGCAATCAATAGTAGCAGTGATCAATAATATAGCAGCAACCAATTATAGCAACAATCAATAACAGCACCCAATAATAGCCACAATAAAGCACATATAATATCATACATTATAAATTTATCACTAGTGAACAAAACATATCAATAATGTAACAGTATATATACTTACGATAGATTACTTAAGTGTGCTTGTATATAAATACGTGTATATATATATATATTAACAACTGTATTAAATAGATTTCAGAAGGGGACCAAACCATTCCAGAAGGGAGGACAACCATTCCAAAAGTGGGAGGACAAACCAAACTGACCCCAGAAGTGGGCCCAGAGTGGGACCAAAAAAATAACAGACAGAATCTTACTTCAAAGATGATCTGTGCCACAGGGTTTGGAGTCAGCCAGACATCCCCAGCAAGAGCCCAAGATCTTGTAGAAAGTTTGCACAGGCCTGTTTAAGAAAGGGAAAAGTACATGCAACAGAGGAAGACTTCAGGGAGAGAAGCTACATTTTGGATAAAAATTAAGTAATTTTTGTGTCATAGAGACATAAGAGGGCGTAGGATATCACCACTTAGATGATGTTAATTTCTGGTTTTGACGTGGAACATCCAATAGACGATGATGCTCTCTACACTCTTAGACCAGTTTTTATTTTTCCAGATTGTTTTCCTACTCTTGCAGTTAAAACACCAATTGCAGTTACCAATCCTTATTTTCTCAGGATGTTTTCCCCTTTTTCCAGACTATTTTTCATCTTTTCAGTTGTTAAGTTACATTTCCTTGTCTTTGGGCTTATCAATGGCACCTCAGGATGTCTCCATTTCGAGGTACCCAGATACACTTCAAAATGCCAGCTATGCTTCTCAGAGATGCTTCTGATTAACAGGCTTAGTTCCCAGGCTAAGAGTTTCCAGGCTGGCAGGCATTTTCTCTGTCAGTATTTCAGCAAACATTTTCTTCTGTTCAGTAATTTTGCCCTTATAACCAGGTTGCCTTTACGGCTGCTCACATCAGACCTGTATAGACGTTTATGTAGTCATACCGAGGTACCTACATGACACTTAAATAAGGGAGTCAAAATAGTCCAGCTGTGTAGTCATTCCAGGCATGCACCAGGGATTCAGATGAGAGTCAAAGACACGAATCTTTGGATTAATCTTTGACACTTTATCAAATCATAATCAGTCTTCCTAAAGCACATTAAAAAGGAGACATGAATAATTTCAGCATGAACTACATGTGCCTTGTGAGCAAATGCTAAATCTCATAGTAGAAAGCATATGTTACACAGGAAAATGAGAACAATACGGAAATAGCATCTGTTTAATTAAAAGTAATATTGTAATAACAGACACAACCCAAAATCCAATTAAAGCATCAACGTTCTAGAAACTATTGTAATCTGAACTGACAGGAGAGGAAAATAAAATTTTAAAAATTATTATAGGATCCTGTAATACAGTACTTGGCAGTATTAAATTCTGAAAAAATACTATAAAGAAGTGGGGTTGCATTCCAGAACATGTGTAAATACACGTGTAAATGCTGGAGATACAACACAGCAGAGCAGGACTAGTCCTGGAGGTTCCTGGAATGTGTGGGAGATAACTTCCTGACACAGTTAGTAAGTGAACCGACCAGAGAAGGTGCCCTGCTGGACCTCATCCTTGTGAACAGAGAAGGACTGGTGGATGATGTGGCGCTTAGAGGCCAACTAGGGCACAGCGATCATGAAATAATAGAGTTCTCTAGAGAGGCCAGGAGAAGGGACAGCAGAACTGACATCGCAGACTTCCAAAGGGCTGACTTTGACTTATTTAAGCACCTGCTTGACAGGATCCCTTGGAAGATGGTTCTGAAGGGTATAGGGGTCCAGGAAGGCTGGGCACTCTTTAATAAGGAAGTCTTAATGGCAAAAACTGGCAGTCTCCAGGTGTGGTAAGAGAAGCCGGTGCCAGAGACCACCCTGGCTAAACAGGGAGCTTTGGCTGCAACTCAGGGAGAAAAGGAGAGTTTATGGCCTTTAGAAGAAGGGACTAGCCACTCACAATGATTACAAAGATGCTGTGAGGCTATGCAGGGTGGAAATCAGGAGGTCTAAAGCCCAGCTAGAAATTAATCTGGCTTCAGTAGTCAAGGATAACAAGAAATGTTTCTATAAGTATGTGAACAGCAAAAGAAAGACCAAGGAGAGCCTCCATCCCCTCTAGATGCAGGAGGAAATACAGTAACAAGTGATGAGGAAAAGGCTGAGGTGCTTAATGCCTTCTTTGCCTCAGTCCTTAATAACAAGACTAGTTGTACTGAGGGTATCCAGCCTCCTCAGCCAGAAGAGCGAGACTGGGAGAACAACCCCCTCGCAATCCAGGAGGAGATAGTCAGTGACCTACTGCATCACATAGACATACACAAGTCTATGGGACCGGATGGGATACACCCGAGGGTGCTGAAGGAGCTGGCTGGGGTGCTCACCAAGCCGCTTTCCATCATTTACCAGCAGTCCTGGCTGACCAGGGAGGTCCCAACAGATTGGAAATTGGCCAATGTGATGCCCATCTATAAGAAGGGTCAGAAGGATGATCTGGGAAATTATAGGACTGTCAGCTTGACCTTGGTGCCCAGGCAGCTGATGGAGCAGCTCATCCTGAGTACCATCACATAACACATGTGGGACAACCAGATGATCAGGCCCAGTCAGCATGGGTTTATGAAAGGCAGGTCCTGCTTGACAAACCTGATCTCCTTCTACGACAGGACGACCTGATTATTGGATGAGGGGATGGTTGTGGATGTTGTTTACTTTGACTTCAGTAAGGCCTTTGGCACCGTTTCCCACAGCATTGTCCTGACAAAACTGGCTTGGATGGACATATGCTTCACTGGGTAAAAAACTGTCTGGATGGCCGGGCCCAAAGAGTTGTGGTGAACAGAGATAAATCCAGTTGGTGGCCGGTCATGAGTGGTGTTCCCCAGGACTCAGTTTTGGGGCCACTCCTGTTTAACATCTTTATTGATGACCTAGATGAGGGGATGGAGTGCACCCTCAGTAAGTTTGCAGACGACACCAAGTTGGGTGGGAGTGTTGATCTGCTCGAGGGTAGGGAGGCTCTGCAGAGAGATCTGGACAGGCTGGAGCGATGGGCTAAGGCCAACTGTAGGAGTTTCAGTAAGGCCAAATGCCGGGTGCTGCAGTCCGGCCACAACAACCCCCAATGGCACTACAGGCTTGGGGAGGAGTGGCTGGAGAGCTGCCAGTCAGAGAGGGATCTGGGGGTGTTGTTTGACAGCCAGCTGAACATGAGCCAGCAGTGTGCCCAAGTGGCCAAGAAGGCCAAAGGTATCCTGGCTTGCATCAGAAATAGCGTGGCCAGCAGGGACAGGGAAGTGATCTTACCCCTGTACTCGGCACTAGTGAGGCCTCACCTCGATTACTGTGTTCAGTTTTGGGCCCCTCACTACAAAAAGGACATTGAATTACTTGAGCGTGTCCAGAGAAGGGCAACGAAGCTGGTGAAGGGTCTGGAGCACATGTCATACGAGGAGCGGCTGAGGGAACTGGGGTTGTTTAGTCTGGAGAAGAGGAGGCTGAGGGGAGACCTCATCGCCCTCTACAACTACCTGAAAGGAGGTTGCAGAGAGCTGGGGATAAGTTTCTAAAGAAGGAACAAGTGATAGGAGAAGAGGGAATGCCCTCAAGTTGTGCCAGGGAAGGTTTAGACTAGATATTAGGAAGCATTTCTTTACAGAAAGGGTTGTTAAGCGTTGGAATGGGCTGCCCAGGGCAGTGGTGGAGTCCCCATCCCTGGAGGTGTGTAAAAGTCAGGCTGACATAGTGCTGAGGGATATGATGTAGTTGAGAACAGTCAGTGTGAGGTTAATGATTGGACTAGATGATCTTCAAGGTCTTTTCCAACCTAGATGATTCTGTGATTCTGTAAACTTTTTACTGTCAGTAAAAGAATACACTTTTAACAAAATATCTCTTTGAAAACTTATGCTGAATATATTCATATTATCCACCTTCTAAGCCTGCAATAATAGCTTGAGTATGAAGCATTACATAACTAATTGAATTCAAATTCTTTCTGTAGACTTGAAGATACAGCTTAGAAAAGATGTTCATGTATACAGACATGTGTGGGCTCTCACACAGATCTTAGAAACTGGTCCTGGATGTGAAAATACATGACAAGTGGGAAGCTAGGGTTCTTGTAAAGTTCAAGGTGTCTACAATATCCCCTTTGACGGATAACTATAAGAAACACTAAAACATACAGTCTTGCCAAATCACAACAAGGCTGCAAAATAATATTCTAAAAGTTAGTATTATTTTCACTTATTACATCCTAGAACTCCTTGATATAAAATAGTTTAAAAAAATAGTTTTAAAAAACTGTGGGTAGTGGAAGAGAGATTAGCTGACTGAAGAAATGCACATAAGATGATAGGGCAGAGAAAAAAAGAACAGTGACATGAAAAAACATAAGAAGTCTTGTAGAACTAGGAAAGTTTCAGGAAAACGTGTCTGCTTGTTGCCTGATAAAATCATGGTAGCTTTCTGAGGCCTTGTAAAGTTGAGTCCTCTGCAGGACCAGTAAGGATATAGTGGGTATTTTGTTAAACAGTATTTCTGATTCTTTTTATTTCCAAGATGGTGTTGTGTCTTGACAGAACTGATTATCACTTCAAAAAGTGTCATGTCTCTTGGTCTAATATAACACCTCTCCGGCTCCCAGTGTGGGAGAAAGGGGTCTGACAAATACAACTAGAGACTGAAAATCATGAATCTAGTGCTTTATTTCTAGGTTTCCCCCTCATTCCCTCTGAACATGTACAGTCTCATTTCCTCCCCTTGGTTTCTCCTTGTTCTTTCACACTAAAAAAATCTCATACACATGCGTAAAGCAGTCTTTGAAAGCTTAGCTAAATACTGTTAATTCATCAGATAACAGCCAATATAAAATGCAAATATTAACTATGATTTTTAAAACCAGATTATTTAGTACTGACTGCACATTTCAAGAGATGCTGCTTCTGGAAGAAGGCAGCAGCTCTAGGAATAATAATGTAAAGACCAAACACTTCATCCTGCCAAGAAAGCTTGGCTAGCTGTTTGATATTTGACTGCAATGTCTGGCAGCTCAGAGGAAAAACACTGATAATTTTAAAGATGTAAGTGGATTCAGGGGTACAGAATTATTTAAAATCAGTGTCTTCAGGGCAGCTGAAATTTGAAATTAGTACTGTCTTGTTGACCCATCAGACAAAGTTTAGCTTTTATTTATACTTCTTTGAAATCATAAATATTTAATATGACATAAAGCCCTATGAAATCAATCATAAAATTCCTATTAACCTGAACAAACAGCATCCCTAGGCAATATCTGACTACCCTTTTTTTGATTTTTTTTCCCCCCCTCTTATCTAATTAGAATTTCCTTTACTACAATTTGAGTTTGTTACTTCTAGTCCATTCTCTGTGCACTTCCAGGGAGAGTATTTTACATCAGGTAGCTGAAGACAGCAAAAACAAAAGAAACTCGACTTTCTCAACTCAACTTCCTGGGCTCTGCCCCCCAGCTAGTTTGATGGCTTCATGATAAACTCATTCTCATTTGTCAATCTTTCTCTTGTGGACCAAAATTGGACATAGTGCTCCACATGAAACATCATGAAGGCTAATATCAGGGAAGTGTCTTCACATAAGAGTGCATTGCTGACTCATATTCAACTTGTCCACCAGAATGCCTAGGTACTTTTCTGCAATTTCTGTTTTGTAGCCAGTCAACCCCCAGTCTGTGCTGATGCCTAGGGTTATTTCTCCCCATGTGTAGGAATTCCTTCAACTCCATGAGGTACCTGTCAGACCATTTCTCTCCACTGAATAGCAGCCCTTCTCTCCAGCATATTTTCTACCCCCTGCCCAAACCCTGGACACAAAGGCAACCCAGTAAACACACTGACAAAGAGGAATAACTACTTAGCCTGGAGCCCCAAGACATCCCTCATAAACTCCTTGATGGACAAAGAAACCTTGATGGGCACAGAAAAAAGAAAATATAATAACAAACTGACCTTCCAGGAAAACAAGCAGCAGTAACAACTGCTCCAAGAACTGGTGTGCTGTACTCACTTATATATCTACACCAAAAAGTTATGAAAAGTAACTCATTATCTACCCCAAATTAGTTTATCTCCAGGAACATCTCTGCACAAAACCTCTCAGACAGAGCAGGTATGCCTGGCTGACTTCAGACTCCATGATGAGTATCATCTATGAAGACAGACTTTCTGACATCAAGTAGCCAGTTTCCTGGAAATAGTTTGATGAGTATTACACCATTAACACCTTACATAATACATATAGGAGTGCATATAGGTGAATTATCATAAGTATTAAGGATTAAAGGGAAGGCAGGGACAGGTGACATTATAGTGAGGGTCTGCTACAGGCCGCCCAACCAGGAAGACGGAGTGGATAGTCCTATAGACAGATAGGAGCAGCCTCACGTTCACAAGTCATGGTCCCCATGGGGGACTTTAACCACCCTGGTATCTGTAGGAGGGACAACACAGCAAGACATAACCAACCCAAGAGGTTCCTGGGATGTGTTGATGATACCTTCTTTCTCCAAGTGATAAAGGACACAACGAGGAGAGGTGCTATGCTGGACCTTATTCTCACCAAAAAGGAGGGGCTGGTGGGGAGTATGAAGCTCAAGGGAAGCCTTGGTTTCAATGACCATGAGATGGTGGAGTTTAAGATCCTTGGGGCTCACAACAAGCTCGCTATCCTCGATTTCAGGAGAGCAGACTTTGGCATCTTTAGGGATCTGCTTGGCAGAGAAGCATGAGATAAAGCCCTGGAGGGAAGAAGGACCCAAGAAATCTGGTTAATATATAAGGATCACCTCCTCCAAGCTCAGGAGTGATGCATCCTGATAAAGAGGAAGTCAGGTAAGAATACCAGGAGGCCTGCATGGATGAACAAGGAGCTCCTGGACAAGATCAGATATAGAAAGGCAGCCTCCAGAGCATGGAAGCAAGGACAGGTAGCCTGGCAAAAAATACAGAGAAACTGTCTGAGCAGCCAGGGATCAAGTTAAGAAGGTCAAAGCCCTGATAGAATGAAATCTGTGCAGGGACATAAGGGCAACAAGAAAAACTTCTATAGGCATGTTGTTGATAAAAGGAAAACTAAGGAAAATGTGGGCCCTCTGCACAAGGAAATGGGAGACCTGGTTACCCAGGATATAGAGAAGGCTGAGGTACTCAACCACTTTTTTGCTTCAGTTTTCACCAGAAAGTGCTCCAGCCACACCACCTAATTCACAGAAGGTAAAGGCATGTGTGGGAGACAAGCAGGTCAGCATTGGCCTGTCAGCTCTGCGTAGACCCTGAGAAGCATCAAGGCTTTGATGAGAAACAGGCCTTGGGAGAAAGATAAGAAACTGCCGAGTTGTACCAAGGTGGCAGGGAAAAACAACGGACAGCTGCAACACTGAACTGTGGAAAAGTACTGAACTGTGAGAAGTTACCGCCGCGTGAACAGCACGTGAACAAGAAGTTGATTGGTCTGCACAGCGCGTGTTAGAGTGGTCTTATGCTGGTAGGAGAAAAGGTAGATAGCTGTCTAATTGCTGATTTGCTAATTATGAAATAAGAGCTTTGGCGAGAGCATAAGTATCTACTATTGGAAAAATAAATGGGTTTGCTTGATATAACTCTCATAGAGTTGTGCAAGTCCAATATTCTCCCGCTACAGGCATGGACTGAGAGAAGGAAAAAACTGCCCACTGTAGGAGGTCAAGTTCAAGACTACCTAAGGAACGTGAAGGTGCACAAGTCCATGGGACATGATGAGATGCATCCATGGTCTTGAGGGAACTGGTGGATGAAGTGGCTAAACCACTATCTGTCATATTTGAGAAGCTGTGCCTGCAGGGATAATGCAGGTATACATGTTCATCTCAAAAGCCTAGCTAAAGTCATAATAGACAATAAACACTTTTCTTTCTTTCTCCACTGAACCACTCATTTCATCATAGAAGGCAATCAGGTTTGTCTGGCACAATTTGCCTTTGGTAAATCCACACTGGCTTCTCCCAAACACCTTTTTGTCCTTGAAGTGTCTGGACATGATTTCCAGAATAATTTTTTAATTGAAGTTAATCTGACCAACCTGTAATTTTCCAAATCCTCCTTCTTCCCCTTCTTGAAAATGATCATGATGTCTCCCTTTCTCATTGTCAAACATCTTCCCATTTCACCAGTAACTCCAATGACTGACATGGATATAGTTTATCCTGTTATTGGGTGTGAAACTGATATTAATTAAGGGAAATCTCATGGCCTAATTCATACAGTAAGTCAGAGTACTGATCAAAAGTGCCCTGTTGATCCAACCATGTATAAACTTATATTCCTCTTACACATGAAGATTTAAGGACTTACAACAGTGACCTGAGGGTGATTAGGTCCAATACTCTGCTCCATTTACATCTGTTATTAAAAATAGAGGGCATCTGTGGGAGATGTCTCCTATTTCTTAATCTTCTTGGACTAGCAGAGCAAAGCAATGTATACACAAAGGGAGGTTGCACTCTGATCTTTACTGGAATGACATTGAGGCAGTGAAAGATACTCCATACTTCAAACTATTCAGAGAAACCCAGGAATTTGTATAACTCATATTTATATGGTAGGTATAAAACTGTCTCTAAGTCTTAAATGAAATCGATAATAGGACAACATTTCATTAGGAGTTCTAGTTTCATATGAAATTAAATGAAGTCCTGTCTTATTTATCAGAGTAGGTACATTAACTCCCAGAAGCTGAAGATAGGGCAGTAGGAATAGGAGTAACAGATTATGCTGTCATCAGGGAAAAAGGAACACCAAATAATGTGATACCACTGAACTCAACTTATGAAGTAGATCAAGCAAAATAGAAGCTATGTCAAGGAAAATTTTATAAACACATACACATGCACAGTTATAGTTAGCTGAGAGCACACCAGTTACCACATCAGTGAGTTGAAACAGTCCTGTCTGAGGACAACACTTACTCCAACCAATGTCCGTGTAAAGCTCTAGGCAGGGCTCAGCTCTGACACCTCAAGTCCTCTGCTTCTATGGATGTTAGATAGTGGCTTGACAGTGTTCCTCAGGTCTCTATGACTGGGGGGTAGTTTATAGCCAGATATCAGCACAGACTGACAACCAAATAGGTTTATATCTTCCTATACCTCTCTAGAAATTACAGATGTTACTCTCCTGTCACCTGTTGATCCATGATCTATACCAAGGCTCATCACTCATTTTGTCTGAATTGTCATATTTGACCATAGTCCACTGCACATGTTTGGGTTGTAATGCATTCTTGGCCAAGATGGCCGTGGTAGGCCCGTATCAGATGCCCTGAGAAACTCACGCTGCTTTCAAGATCTGATGTTCAGGATTTTCATCTTTTTCTTAAATGGACAAATTCCTGAATATTTATTTCTAAGTGAGGTTTGTTTTGGTTTTTTGTTTGTTTGGGTTTTTTGGGGGGGGGGGTTGTTTGTTTGTTTGTTTTTGTTTGTTTGTTTGTTTGTTTTGTGGTGGAAATTAGTTATGCAAGTGCACTGTGGAAATGGGGAATGTTATCAGATCCAACCCTTTGTTATGTTCCTTATCTTGGAGTGAACTATCAAATTAGTTAGTGGCAGTATTTGCCTTTATAGAACTGTCAATGGGAACTTTCAGGTTTCTGGTGAACAAGGGTGAATTGAGAATAACATATCTCTAGGTGATTTGTGTAGAGAAACCACCTTAATTCTCCACATAAACTTCTATAAGCACATAAAAAAATTTTCTATTTCATTCTGTTATAGTTTTCATCTTATTACAATAGCTTCCCAATTTTCATGGCATATTTTATTCAGTACAAAATCTCTGAGTCTGAATTTTTGGAGCTGAAAAGGAGCATATAAGCAGAAAATTTCCTTCCTGCAATAAATTGTTGCAGTATAGTATGTTTAGAGATTTTGAATATTCTGAAAATAGGAATTTTTAAACTGAAGCTTTTAATACCAAAGTAGAACAGCATTATTAATATTATATCTGGTAAGTTTTCAGGTCACTACTAATCACTTAGAAAAACTGTAAGGAATACATGGAGTATAAAGGTAGTGTCATTTCTAAATCTGTTTATCTCCCTGTAATATTTTTTCTTTCATTCAGAGGATGTTCTAGCCACAAAATGCTTAGTTATAAGCCACAAATTTTACTCACAGCTACAAGGGTCCTACATTATGACCAAAGGAAGAGGTTTCCAAAAGTCCATATTAGGGTGAACACTGCACACTGAAAAATGTGTTTCTGTCACAAATGGTTTGGAATACTGTTCAAGTTTTCACTACATTCCTGGCAATTTAAGAATGTTTGAATGACTGCCCTTCATCTAGGTCAACTGACAACTTATTTTGAAGTGCAACTGCCAGTACAAAACAACTGAAGGAAATGAATATGGAGCACATAATATTTCCCCAAAATATAGTCTCCTACATTCTCCCAACTTCTTGTAGTCATAGAGACTTCTTTATTTTTTAAATTGCGCTGGTTATTGTAAATTTGTGTTCAATAGCCATTTATGATTTTTTCCATTAATTAGTGCAATTTCACTGAACCTATCTAAACTTTAAGTTTCTGTGTGTTTTACTGTTCACTGAAAAATATTCACTTGAAGACAGGCATCTTTGTGCACTGGATATAAATTGGGGATCTACAGTGTCTTTAGAAACATATATATTCTTTTCTCTTACTGCCACTAAATAGAACATTGGACACGCACCCAGATGTAACCCTGCTCTTTTTTCTTGGACTTTATGGTATGAGTTTAAAAAAAATGAAAGAAGGAAGAAAACACAGAAATGGACAGAGAGAGAGAGAGAAAAAGAGACTATAGCGTTGGAAACAATCCGAAACAGACAATGGGAAAAGGAGATTAGATGAAGTAAAAATTCAGAGGAGATAATAATAACAACAAGAAAGGTTTATTAACATTTAACCAGAAAAGAAATAATATCATCTTAAGCAAGGAGGAAAATTCTGATCATTGACATATTGTCTGATCTGCAATTCCAGTCTTCTCACCAAATTAACAAAATCCTGTAAGAGGTATACAAGAAAGAAATTAATGTTGAGATTACAGCAAACACAGAAAGATTTGGGTTTTTTAAATTTTTTTATTACATGTATAAATATTTATACATGCATAAATTATGGACACCTTTCATGACATTGCCTTGTATTATCACAGATAAAGGTTAATCTTAATTGTACTGCATTATAACATAATAGAGATGAGTAAAGATGTAATAAGTTTTTGTAAAACTTCCAAGATGTTACCTATATATGAATGCAGCTAACAGAGGCAACCCACAGGTGTAGCATTTTGCACAGAAGTTTGCAGAGAGTGGCACACAGAAGGGGTCCAGCTACTCTGCTGAGGGTAGTGCATATGTTCAGCAATGGTGATGATGAACTGCAAGAACTGGTCCCCAGCATGTACTGAAGAAACTATCCCTGTAACATCAAAGACCTCAGCCCTGACCCAAGGAGGATGCAGCTGCCCAGGTCATAGGCTGCTGGGACACCTGGAACCACCTGTTGAGGCTGGAACATCAGGAGGTAGGTTCCTTGCCTGCAAGAGGTGGGTGGGAGTGGAGGATCTGTGTCACCAAGCGAAAGATTTACAGGAGGATGTCAACATTTGTGCAGCAGCAGAGAACACCAGAAAGAGATAACCAGATCTTCTCCAAGACCCTGCAGCTTCAAGAGCCCAAACCCCTAGCTGTATCAAAGGAAGGGCAGGCAAAGTCTGTGCCGGTCAGAGTGGGAAGTGAAGACACTTGCAAAGGCTGGAAACCTGTGGCTTCTGGCACTAGGAGAGAAGCTCTTGATTCACCTGTAGTCGTTGATTCTGCAACGACTGAAGAGATTTAGTGCTCTGATAGCAAGCGAGGGTCTGGGAGCTGTGTCAATGAAGCATCTGAGCTGGCTGAGTCTGAGTGTTGCAACAGCGACCAGGAGGAAGTGGCAAGTGATAACAGTGGGTGATGCCCTGCTGTGGGAAAAGACCCCCATCTGCTGACCTGACCTGTTGTCTAGGGAAGTTTGTTGCATGCTGGGTCCAATATGTTAGGAAAAGACTTGCTAAGGTTTCTCTCACTCTATTAAACCTTGCTGCTCTACCATGTCCACACCAGTGATACTGGAGGAGATACCAGGAGAGACCTGAAAAATATCACACATGACTAAATGCATCTAGGGGCAATGGTCAAGAGCCTGGTGGATCAGATGTTTTTCTCCTCAATCCTGTCAGTGAGATGAAAAGCCTTAAGGAGTATCCTGTGCGTCAACAACTGTTTGTGCAGCTGATGTCAGCTGTAGGGCTGCAGTTTCTGTGATCAGGAGACTCTCTCTGAGGATAAAGAACTGATTGGAAGAGATGGAATCCACCTGACTAAGGTGGACAAAAGCATCTTTGCCAACAAGCTGAGCAATCTGATGAGAACTTTAAAATGAGAATGACAGGGAAGAAGAAGCATAAAAACCAATGGAATGAGGAAGTGGTGGACCAGGTTCAAAAGTGAAGGGGATATAATAACCAGCAAGACAGGGTTCACCCCAAATATGGGCATCATGGTTAAGAGATTAACCTCAAGACCTGCTACAGAGGTAAAATTTTGGGGCATCATTTGCCAAAGTGATACCTTGACAGAACCAGACAGCAAGGGTTCAGTTAAAATTACATGTAAATATTGAACCCCTCCAGAAGAAATTTATCCTTGCTGAGGTCCTGGATAACATTTTCTTTAATGACCTGGATGATGGGGCAGAGTGCACTATCACTGAGTTTGCAAATGATGGAACTGGAAGAAGTGGTTGATGTACCAGATGGCTGAGAGGAACCTAAACAGGTTGGAGAAAAGGGAAGAGAAAAATCTCATTAAGTTCAACAAAGGGAAATGCAAAGTTATATCCCTGGGAAAGAGTAACCCCAGGCACCAGGACAGGCTGTGGAAACCATCTGGGAAGTAGTTTTGCAGAAAAAAACCTCCTGTGGGTCCTGGTGAACAACAGATTGACTGTAAGCCAGCAATGTGCCCTTATGGCAAAGAAGGCCACCAGCTTCCTGGGCTGTGATAGAAAAAGCATCAACAGCAAGCCAAAGAAGGTGATCCTTCCCCTTTACTCATCACTGGTGAGGCCACATCTGAAGTGCTGGATCAAGATTTGGGCTCCTCAGTACAAGAAAGACATGGAGCATCTTACGTTCAAAGAGGCTGAGAGGGTTGGAACTATTTAGTCTGGAAAAGAGAAGGATCAGTGGGGATCTGATCTGTGTGTGTAAATACATGGTGGAAGGGAGGAAAGAAGATGCAGTCAGACTCTCCTCAGTGGTCTACAGTGACAGAGCAAAGGGCAATGGGGACAAACTGAAATACAAGAAATTATATTTAAATGTAAGAAAAAAATATTCCTGTAACTGTGATGAAAACCTGGAACAGATTACCTCCCTGAGATGTGGTGGAGTCTCCTTCTGTAGGGATATTCAAAACCTGACAAGACACAGACCCTGGTAACATGCTTTAAGAAATCCTGCTTTGAGCATATTTTCTGTTTGTGTGTGTTCTGTTTCCGTGAAATAGGACAACTGACATAAACAAGAATCAATGATTTATTGTGAAAATGACCTAACATGTTTGGTTTAAGAAAATATTTGCAAAGGGGAAAATAGTAAAGAAAGTGATTCTTATTTACAGTTAGTACTATAATATATATTATAATAACCTTAGCACCCCTTTAGATATATAATTCTATATTTGTACAGATTTATTCCTAGATAGTATTTCTGAAATCCTAAATCTTAAATCTATCAAGGTTATTGAATCAATGTAGAAAACTTGATGTGTATGAAGAAGTCTCTCTTTTCATAATTCCAGGTATGTTTGTATGTATTCCTTACTTTAGGTGCCATTTATTTTTCAATATCCAAAACAGTAATTTGGTACATGAGCAAATATTTACACAAGCTTAAGCCCAAAGCTACTTGATTAGGAGTTGCTGTTTTCATAGATGTTAGTGCATGCTTGTATATATTGTCTATATATGTACACATACATAATATACATGCAAATATAATGTATGTATGCATTGTGGTTTTACATATGTATGTATATTATACACACATATATAAAAATATGCACACATATACCAGGACAATAAACATAAAATAAGGGCAAAGAAAGAATTATATATTATTTCTCCTATAAAATACCATTTTGTCTATCATAATGTTAGAAAGGTCACAATACATTTTTCTCCAGAATATATATTTTATTGCCATTACTAAATTACTATGACCTCAATGAAAAAGTATAATAGCTATTCGGTGAACTAAAAATTCTCATAGGTCTTGAAACCATCCCGAGTGCTAAGAAATCTCAAAGATAAGCCCGTTTCTGAAGTCAACACAAAATGTACTTTGTAGTTTAACTCAAGATTTATATGTCTCTTGTCACTTTGAATTTTAACAAATTAGCTACAAATATTTATTCTAAGGGGACAAGAATGATGTCTGCTATGGTAGAGGAAATGGTGCCATTCTGACACCTAATTGTACAATCCTAACTCCTTTCTATGTCACCAGTCTTTGTTAAATGATTGGAAAATGACATCTGAGAAAGAATATCTTAGTCTTGAGCTGTAAACTATTGTTAAAATATGAACAGGTATAAAGCAAAAAATACAAAAAAAATGTACACACAACAATACTGAAAAAAAGGGATTAAAGCCATTTGATAAATTCCATTACATTTTGAGAACTGAGGATGAAGAGTTTTTAAAAATATCTGTTTATTTACATTTCTATGTATGTAACATAAACAAAAAACCCAAAAAACCTCCTAAAAATACCTAAACAAAAATCCCCCAAACTAAATTAAGGTGTGGAACTCTTCACTTTTTACCAAGTTGGAACGCAAAATAATAAGACATTTGCAGAAAGGACCTACATGATCATGACAGCTCTGCTTTACTAGTTGTCATGTCCCACTCAGATGAGGGAGACAAGTGATTCAGATTCACAAATCCCCAATGGAGCTGACAACAAGTCTCCAAGTCCAAACATTTATTAACTACCCACAGTGTACTAATTGATCACACAGTAATTGGCTAAGTATATAGCAAGTTGTGGCAAGCAATACGATATGCCTTGCATTTCTTAATGGGAAAGGGAAAAGAGTGAGATAGAAGGAATGGGGAAATGCAGATCACCGGTGTGGGTTTCTGCGCTGATCCCGCTGGCGAGGGTTCCAGGAGGCATCCATCTTCTTCACTTCACTGCACTCTCCAGGATCCCCCCTTTCTTCCCCCCCCCCCCCCCCCCGCCCCCTTGATTTATACCCACTTTCCTTGGGTCCATCCCCTAGGTCGACCCACATACCTACGTATCCCATGTATGGGGAGGGGTAAGGTGTTTCATGGGATGATGTAATTAGCATGATCATGTTAGTCTTCATTAGCATATTCAGGGGTGTTAACTTTAATATGCATTTCATGGATAATGAAGCAAAGGTCATTCACTGGACAGATGGCCCTTGAAATTTGACCAGGTGCACCAGAGCAGAGCTGTCCTGTCTCCACAGGGCTCCCCCCTCCAGCTGCATCTTGTGTTATTCGGGCAGCCTTATCTGCTTTCACCTCCACAGAATGCACCCTGTGACTCATAGCTTTGTCTTGAGACTGTTTGAGGCATTCCTTCGATCAGCCTCAACTTTTGCTTTCTCAGGCTGTTTTTCTTAGTTTCTCGCAGGCCTGGTTTCTCATCTCTCACACTAGTGACTGTTTTGAGAACTACATATCTTTAAGATTTCAAGTGTATCTTTTTGTTTAGAAGTACTTTTCTTCAAAGATACATATATTAATTATTTCTTGTTCAGTAACCTGATCAAATGTATTTTAAACTCATAGTCTATCATATATCCTTCTGTCTTGACTGACATTTAAGTGTGAAGTCACAGGCTGGTAGAGCAATGCATGGAAAAACTGTATAGAATGGCAGGTGTTCCTATCAAGTTATCATAATTATTTATCAACTCTACTTGAATAAGATAGAGATAACACAGTATGTAGCTCAGATGTAATTCACATATAAAGACATCAGAAATAAATCTGAACTTTGATTTTTGGTTTTAATGCAAATAAATGTTGCTTTTGAAGTGTGGGACGCAAAAGCTTTCTAGTTCCTAGGACCCACATCCTGAAGATAAGAACCAGTTGTACAACATCCTTTCTTTTTTTCCTCTCACTCCTTGCTCTTTTCGTTGAACTTTAATTTCCAAAAGAAGAAACTCTGATGGATTCAGAAAAATTTCTTCACCTGAAGGACTGGCATTACACAACAGAGCATGTCTCATTTCCCATAAGTACGCATTTTCAGATAGAAAAACATTTGAGAGATCCTTGTTTCTCTCCATACTATCAGGTCCCATAGAGGCCCTAAATTACAACCTTATTCTAAATATCTTCTTTTCAGTTAGCTATATGTAAGTGCTGTGAGATATGAAATTCTGTCAAAACAGTTAGAAACTGGTCTCACAACTAATTATTGAAGTTATATTAAAATGTAAGAAAATTTAATGAAATTCAATATAGATTTAATTTAAGAGATGCAGAAGAAATTTTTTTTTTTCTATTTCTTTTCCTTCAGAGTTTTGGATCTGATGTTTATTATGTAATTCATTTTAGCATACTGGGAGGGAAATTTAAGGCATCCTTTCTATTATCCACCTATTTTTTTATTTGGATTAATTTTGTTTAAATAGCAAATATGGGAATATTTCAAAAACCTCTCTCTCCTAGCTATCAGAAAGTTTCTTCTCAACAGGCTACAATCAAATACACTTAGTTATTTCTCTTATTTTTTATAATTATTTTATAATTTTAAGTCATTTACTTGTTTCATATATGTATGGGAGTCCTGCAAATACTTTATTTTTCTTTCTCTTAGAGACTTTGATAGATGAAGAAACATTGTCAATTAGTTTATTTCACATAGAGATGTGGTTAGATAGATAAAGGTATTCATGAATGAAACAAGGCTGGAAAAAGCTAATAAATTTATGTTCTCTAAACATGCTTAAAAGTTTATAATTTCTGAACATCATAGTAGCTTTTTTTTCCCAACTGAGTAAGAATAAATATACTTTCTGGAAAAAAAAGAAAAAAAAAAAAATTATACTGGAAGGAAGTGAGGCAGGTGAGGTTAAAATATCAGAAAAAGGAAACCAGAAATTGAAAAAAAACCCCAAACAGCTTAAGCAAATTAGCTCCTGCAAGAACAGTAGCACAGTATAAAAACTAAACTGAACAGAACAAAATAGGTCCAGTAATTTAACTTCAGTCTATATTTAAACATTTTGATGAGTTAACTGTGCTATATAATAATATGAAAAATAAAGTAAACAGCCTACATGACTTTGGCAATCGTGATATACCCAAGATGTGGAGAGAACAGTAAAAATACCTTTAACAGAGTTTTTCTCTTTTAGGAAAAGAATCAAACAAGGATTTCTGGATTGTGTCAATATATATTTTGCCATTTTTCCAAAAGTCAGTTTCGATACAAATATAATAACAAAACTTTTTTTTGCTTATATAACGTATAATAGCAAAACAAAACAGAACAAAAAATGTTTGAACATATATGGAAGTCTGCGAAACAGATGAAAGATTATTCTCTTTTTCTTGACCGCTTGTGCTCGTTACTCCAACTGAGGAGGCAAGATTAAGTCTTTGATCATGAAAGATTTTATTTTCTGTGAAAGCTGAGTATGCTTTATCCATAAACTTATGAGAAGTGTAAGTCTAGGATGAAGCAAACAATTTTTTGTTTAAGATTAATCATATCTCTAGTAAATTAGATGTTTTGTAGAATTTTCCTATGGTGTAGGTACACAAGCTCTCTGTGGACTTTTAGGACAGGTTATGAAGACAAAAATTTGGAGAATCATGATATAAAGAATGTTCACAGAGTCTCCTGTTTCTGAATGTTCTGGTGAAATTCTAACTAGAAGTGAAGGACCTGAAACTTGATTAAACCACAGCAAATATTTATGTCAACAGCTATACAATTGACATCTTTCCTAATTATATAAATTTTATTCTCTATATAATGAATTATAATTAATGAAATGGTTTTATTTCTCTTCTAATCTATAAATGTCTTAATAGTTGTTCTCATTTCTTTGTAAGAGTCATCAGATTCCTGTCTTTTATTGTTAATGCTGTTTTAATTTCCTTGACTTGAAAGCACTAACTGATTTTGTAATTGTAGATTAATTAATTTCTCTGCTTCATAATTATCTTCAGATTTTAATTTTACTTTTCTGAGGTTGAATTATACATGTTTAATTTTTCTTCACTTTTTCTTACTTTAAATTAAACTAAAAATAGACTTTTTATTTGTAAGTTACACTTTAATTAAGTACAGTACTTTCAATAATAGGTAAATGAGAGTAGGTACTCTAACATTCAGAGTAACTGATTTTATACATCATGGTGACATGAACAGATGAAGTAAGTAAAAAAACCTTATTTATTTTTATGAATGTTTTATTTGCATAATAAGATTTTTTTTTTAGCATCTCTCTTTGTTCTCACACTACTGCTTCTTTCTGTCCCTCTCCTTCTAATGTTTGCATGCATACAGAGGAAATGTATAAAGACAGAAAGTGATGCTTTTATAAAGGAAATAGTATTCCAAGGTAAAGGAAATAATTGTGTCATATTTATTTATTTTACTGAGTGAAGATTAGCAGTGTTTCTTTCAGTGCACTCACACTTATTTTTCTTTGTGCTCTTTACAAATTATACAATTAGTACAACTGGTATTACCAGGAAAATCAGACAATTTCTAATGATCTTCAACTCATTTTTTTGCTATGTCTGTGTCACTTGTGTTCTAATAAAGGCTGAAATCCTGTAGGTTCTACATACATAGAAATGTTATTTCTGGATGAGAAATATACACTCTACAGTTTTAGGAATTTGTTAATTGTACTACATAAGTGTATCTATGTAGCTCTTTTAAGGAAGCATCTAGATGATTAATAGTTGTCTTCAACACTGATGCTTAAGTACCTATTAGCTCTTCTGTCTATTACCACCTGCAAAAAAGATATATTTGGGCAGACATACTTCATACTTTTACATATTTATTTTAATCTTCAGCTATTCAATTAAACAGTTATTCAGTTACTCAGATATTTCATAAAGCTTGTTTCTGGAAATATCTGTGATTTTTAACCACATTCCTGAAACAAATATATGCTCTTTATGTATTTTACTATAAAATACTGAAATGCATGTGTGATCATGCTGACCAGGAAATGAATTGATTACTAGTTATTTCAAAACAATTTTGATCTGTTCATTACGATGAGATGTTACGTTACAGCTTTGCTAATATCCTTGTTAAAAAATAGATCTTCAAGACATTTCAGCTGTTCCAAAAGTGAAATACCTAAGAATAAGTATATGATTATACACTAATCATTTAACGAGCTGTACGGTATGACTGTAATTGCTACTCAGAATTTAACAAATTGCCTCCTCAAATCAAACATCTGCTACTGTAAGTGACAGTGATTACCAAAAAGGTATATAAGGCATCTTAGCCCATAAAAATATCAAAGAAGCTTGATAATATACTGTGATGGAGAAAGCATGAGGTTTTGTAATTTTATTTTTAATACCTGGAAAAAATACATGTTTTGAATCTTAATAATATTGTTCTGAGGTTCTTATTCTAAGATTCTGTTCTCAGTTGGTTAGGTAATATGTTTGTTAGAATTTAACTATGATCCTACCCAGATAATGGCATTAATACATATTTTTTAATTATTATAATTTTCTACCAAACTATTTAGCTTTTTCTGACACAAATGTTGAATGGAATGGATTTTCTTCTTGCTTCCTCTTTTTTCTGATATCCTCATGTTACAATTACTTTAGTTCCAACATGTTCTGAAGAAAAGGACTTGACATTTAACAAGGAACAGTTTTTGCATTAGAAATAAATTTTTTCCTTCTCTTACAAAAGTCTGCTTAAATCTGGTGGTATTAGGGCTTTTAAGATGCTTTTCTTGCCATAGACACAATGTATATACACTGTTCTTGTAAAAATAAGTCAAGGACAAATGGTCACCAAATCAAGCAGTTCAGATTGATTAGCATTCTTATAGTCAGCACATTGGAGGTTCTGAGCCAAGCTGTGCTCTGCTCCTGGTCAGGCTTCTTCATCAAGAAAACTGCTGTTCACATTCCAGGTTTGAGTCCAGGAGTTAAGAAGTATGTAACCTATTGTGCATGTGTTTATAACTTGCTAAATATGATTTTTTTTAAATTGTTGGTACAATAATGTAGGCTTCATATTGATTTCAGCATGAGGGATCTCAGGACTAGTCAAAGCTCACTTTGGCCAAGGTGTATTTTACCTTGCTGGAACAACTACCACAGAAGTAACTGTTTCTTCTGCTTTATCTTTATTTCTGTGAATATCACAGAGAATAAAGGTCTGACCAAGCACAATGGTCATGGTGTAGCCTTGATGTCAGCTGAGGCTGGGGGATGTTATTGGGCAACTTTTGAACTTTACCTGGATACCAACAACCAGGAAACAGGCTGAAGCCAGAAAATGTATAAAAATAGTCCCAATCAGACTTGAAAAATGAGTATGAAGGGATCCTCATCTCCAAAATCAAACTCATCCTAGTGTAGATTTGGGACACTGATAACGCACAGAACGCATCACCTTTCTGATTTAGAAGATGACATAAGCAGCCTTATGACCCAGGGGACACTGGAAAGGTGACAATAAGACTGAAGTAAAGATGTAGATGTTAATATATTTTCTCATGTATGAATTTCAAGCATATTATCAATGTGTCTTTTATGTATTAATAGTAGTATTAGTGTGACTGGAGCAATAATAAATTATATTTTGTTTATATTGCTAATATTATATTTAGGGTATCAACAAATCATTGATTTCATAGAAGTGGTGTTCTCTGTTTTGGCTGTAGCAATATTTTGTGGACAATGTTCCTGAGAAAAAAATATGAGCAAAATAAATTGACTGTACAGGCAAACTTTCCATGAAGTTGTTTTGTTGTACCAATTTATAGCTTCCGTGAAAAGTGGAATTCCTTATGAACTCTGCTTATGGGTCACTAATCACATTACTGTCCTGAGTGGCAAGGTGAATTTTCCTTAAATCCTGGTTTCTGGTTGATATGTGACAGGGAAAGATAAATATCAGAACTAAAGATAGAAGACTATCTATTTCTATGGAAATATTTTCATCATATTTCATAAACAAGAAATCATTCTACCTCTCTGATATAATACAAGTCAACTCTGACCAAAAAACCTACCATATATGTAAGGAGTTGTCTTGGATAAATCATAAGCACTGTGGCATTTGCAGAAGGTGTCTTTATCAATTTGAGTTCACTTTGAAGAATTAACGTTATTCTTTAAGAACTGTCTGCCAATCTGTTTCAGGTATTCCCTAAGAGACACAGAATCACAGAATCGTTTAGGTTGGAAAAGACCTTGAAGATCATCCAGTCCAACCATTAACCTAACATTGATAGTTCCCAGCTACACCATATCCCTAAGCATTATGTCGACCCTACTCTTAAACACCTCCAGGGATGGGGACTCCACCACTGCCCTGGCCACATCATTCCAAAGCCTAACAACCTGTTCTGTAAAGAAATGCTTCCTAATATCCAGTCTAAACCTTCCCTGGAGCAATTTGAGGCCATTACCTCTTGTCCTATCACTTATTACTTGGTTAAAGAGAGTCATCTTCACCTCTGCAACCTCCTTTCAGGTAGTTGTAGAGGATGATGAGGTCTCCCCTCAGCCTCCTCTTCTCCAGACTAAACAACCCCAGTTCCCTCAGCCGCTCCTCATACAACATGTGCTCCATATCCCTCACCAGCTTCGGTGCACTTCTTGGGACATGCTCAAGTAATTCAATGGCCTTTTTGTAGTGAGGGGCCCAAAACTGAACACAGTAATCAAGGTGCGGCCTCACCAGTGCCAAGTACAAGGGTAAGATCACTTCCCTGTCCCTGCTGGCCACGCTATTTCTGATGCAAGCCAGGATACCATTGGCCTTCTTGGCCACCTGGGCACACTGCTGGCTCATGTTCAGCCGGCTGTCAAACAACACCCCCAGGTCCCTCTCTGACTGACAGCTCTCCAGCCACTCCTCCCCAAGCCTGTAGCACTGCTGGAAGTTGTTGTGGCCGAAGTGCAGAACCCAGCATTTGGCCTTACTGAAACTCCTACAGTTGGCCTTAGCCCATCGCTCCAGCCTGTCCAGATCTCTCTGCAGAGCCTCCCTACCCTCGAGCAGATCAACACTCCCACCCAACTTGGTGTCATCTGCAAACTTACTGAGGTGCACTCGATCCCCTCGTCTAGATCATCAATAAAGATGTTAAACAGGATTCGCCCCAAAACTGAGTCCTGGGGGACACCACTCATGACCAGCCACCAACCGGATTTATCTCTGTTCACCACAACTCTTTGGGCCCGGCCATCCAGACAGTTTTTTTACCCAGCGAAGCGTATGCCCATCCAAGCCACGAGCAGCCAGTTTCACCAGGAGAATGCTGTGGGAAACGGTGCCAAAGGCCTTACTGAAGTCAAAGTAAACAACATCCACAACCATCCCCTCATCCAATAATCAGGTCGCCCTGTCGTAGAAGGAGATCAGGTTTGTCAAGCAGGACCTGTCTTTCATAAACCCATGCTGACTGGGCCTGATCATCTGGCTGTCCCGCATGTGTTATGTGATGGTACTCAGGATGAGCTGCTCCATCAGCTGCCTGGGCACCAAGGTCAAGATGACAGTCCTATAATTTCCCGGATCATGCTTCCGACCCTTCTTATGTATGGGCGTCACACTGGCCAATTTCCAATGTGACAATCAGATAAGTAATTAATATGCTAATTTGATGATTTTTATAAATATTTTCTTAATACCAGATAAGAATAAAAGAGGTAGTAGGTCACCTTAAATTTGGTGTCTGGACATTTTGTTAGTTATGGCTTGGTCCATATTCTTTCAAGGATGAGAGACAGAAGTATATAAATACTGAAGTTAGCTCAGAACCTGATATAGCTTATCAACAAGAAATTGGCTCAAAGCACAGAAGCCATGATGATTTTCATTCAAATAGGTGGTCATAGGAGAAGTTCAGTGTATCCCATCTTTTTCAGAAAATATTTTGAAGTTCAACTGCTCATCCATGAGGTGTTGAAGATCGGCTTAGTACTGTCTTCTGCATAAGAGGATTCAGAAACAAAATTATATTTCAGGAGAGTGTAAAAACTACCAAAGTGCAAGTAAACTGGAGAAATACATGTCTTTACACAGACATGACACTGTAAGAGGTGGAAGAGAAACAAGGTAAAATGAGAGAAAAGTAGAGGAATATTGCATTTGTAATTTGCAGTGCAGGATTAGAAGGGGGCAGCCTTCTATAGTGTATTCTTCTCAAAGAGCTCTTCATTTTTCAATCCACTACTTTAATATAAAATGAGTTAGGCATCCAACACTTCAGCACTCCTTGCATACAGTTTTCTCTGAATGAATTTTTATTTCCCTCCTCCATTTTACTTCAGTTATTTCATAACCCAGGTATCAATTCTTTCTCCTGCAAAGTACACTCTGGATTTCCTCACAATGAAACAGAACTTAAATTCAGGTTTCCTAATTCCTTGGTATTTATCATCAGCACTACACTATACTTCAAGGAGTGTATGTGTCCCGATCCAATGTTGGGGGAGGTTTCGATACGATCCCAAGAACGAGATTAAGACACAAACGAGGTCAAATGCCATATACCCAGAACAGGTTTTTTATTATTAAAGAAGTGAAGAGGGGTAGCGATAGGACAGAATGGAAGGAAAAGGCAGAAATACAGCAAGGATGTGGGATAGGACTGCAAGAATAGTCACCAGCATGGATCCAGCGGCGTCCCGTTGGTCCTCAGTCTTCAGTTCTTCGGTGGTGGGCGCACACGAATCAAGCTTCAATGGTAGATGCACATAGAGAAAATTTTCTGCTGTCTTTTTAAGTTCATCGTATCGACTGATTAACATATCTGCTCGCCTTTGTTTTTTTTTCTCTGGTCCAACAGGTTTTGTTGCATCTGGCTTCAGGGCAGGAACGTTTGCCTCTTGTCAGTTCATTAGCAATGCATGCATGGGGTCTGGCCTACACAATAGAGCCACAAATGGCTACAGGATGGGGCCAACTCAGCACACCTCTGCCCCTTTGAGGCTTGTCTACGGAGTCTGACAATGCAACTGCAAAGAAGTGGGGGGGTGCATCCTTCAATACACTCCCGCTTCTCCTGGGCGACATCCCCCAGACCAAATCACAGGCCGCAGCAGCTTCTCTTGGAGGTTTGCACAGACACAAGCAAGCTTTGAGACAGTCATAGGACATTTCAGTCTCTCACAGTATGGCACTATGTTTCTTTGAATAGGTATGTTCTTAGAGCATATTCTGTTCAGTTAAGCACTTGAGTTTAAGAGAAGGCTAATGCTTAGGATCATGAGTGAATAAAAATGTCTACAATGAGTTTCAGCTCAGCACAGTGTTGGGTCAGGTGTATAACAATAGAAGCCTGTCTCCACTGTAAGCATCTCAGTATATCCCTGCTTAACTTCTAGCTATTCATCATAAGAGTCCAGACTACCTTCTTTGAATTAGTTCATGAGTCAGAGGACTCAAAGGACACTCACAGATTTTGAAGCAGCAGCAAAGTTTGAAAAGGGGAACACATATACAGCCCACTAAACGTGTTGAGTAGGTCTTCATTGTCTATAAGAAGAGCTTGAAAATACAGAGCTCAATTGCCATGCATAAGTGTCTAGTAGTATTTAAAACCTCTTAGGACATGTAAAACAGATGTATGGAATTAAAAGATAAGACATAGAACCTAAAGAAGACACAAACTCCATAACATTTGTCAGAGGTCAGGTTGGATATGCTATAACACCTCAAATGGCACTAAATTTCTGTGTGTGAAAATTGAACCTCATCTACTATGTACACACTGCTATTTAATTATTTAAACTGAATTGTTTGGACACTATAACTGAATCCTATTCCTTCTGTGTAGAGAGTTATGCTTCAGAGTTAGTTACACTAACACAATCTCATGCTCAGTATTTGTTACCGCACTAGCGTAGAGTGGGTTGCAGACACCAACCTGGTGACCATATACAGATTGTGAAAATGATGTTTTGTACCCGACAAAGTTAGTCTCTCCACCCTGACTCACCTATATGATCCATCAAGATTTATTTACTGTATTTTATCATTCAGTCTGTGTGTCCTGAGAAGTTGCACATGGATATGTGCTGCAGTCTGGATGACCTAGACAAGGAATCATGACACATCCTACTTTCAAAAGTCCTCTGCATTTTTTTTTAGCTTTTTGATGTTTCTACACACATAGTTTACCACTCACTATTAATTCATAATGATCTTCACATTTCCAATACTATTTCCCACATTTGGAGACTGCAGCACAGCTAGATGCCATTTTGGATTTCTGGCCTAAAAGGGATGTGAAGTAATGGTCTTGATAAATTTTAATTTCTGTATAAATATGAACTGTTCTTTCTGTCCCAGCAGCAAGCAATAACATTTAAATGAATATATAAAACAATAGCAAACTTACTGATCCAGCATATAAATTTTGGAAATCTGGAATGTGTTTTAAGGATTCTCAAGATAGTGAATTACTTGTATTTCCCTAAGATGATGCAGGCAATAATGAAAATGCTGAAGGATGAACTCTTAAAGAGGAAAATTAGGAAAGTTAAGGTTGGTTTAGGAATTTAGATAAAGGTGAATTGTTAATAATTTTTTAAGAAGTAGTCAGAAGCGTGTATATAGATCAGAGAGGAAGGATTCAACACAAAGGGAAAACAGTAAACGTGGTGCTGGCTTCAGACAATTTTAAACACTAAACCATGTTCTGAGTCTGGCTGCGGTGGAGTTAATTTTCTTCATAGCAGCTTGTATTGGGCTGTGTTTTGCATTTGTGGCTAAAATAGCATTGATAACCCACCAGTGTTTCACCTGTTGTTGAACAGTGATTGCACAGCATCAAGAATTTTATCTTTTTTCCTACTCTGCCTCTGCCCAGTGTGCAGGCTGGAGGGGAGCAAGAGTCTGGGAGAGGACACAGCAGGGACAGCTGACCTAAACTGACCAACGATATATTTCATGCCATACCACATCATGCTCAGCAATAAAAGCTGGAGTAAAGGAAGAAGAAGCAGGGAACAGGAGTTGTCGTTCAAGATGGACATTGTTTGGACAGAGACTGCGCATTAGTCTGTTTGTGGGAGGGGATGAGCAATTTCTTTTGCTTTGCTTGTTTGTCTTTCCTTCATTTATTAAACTGTCTTTATCTCAACCCATGAGTTTTCTCACTTTCTTTGCTTCCTATTTTGTCCCCCCAGATTCTTGGGGTGTGGCAGGGAGGGAGAGAGTGTCTGTATGAGTGTTTGGCTGCTGGCTGGGGTCAATCCACTACAAGCAGAAATACATTTCTTCAATCCTTTCCCATCAATTACCCGACTTTGCAATAAAATCCTGAAAGAACTGGAATCATCAAACTTCTCATTTTTAAAAATTTTGTCAGGAAGAATTTTGTTAGAAAGAATAGAACTTTTATTTTTATTAATTTAGTTTTTATTGCCCTACATACTTATTAGAATACTCATCTGCCTACCTGTTTAAAGCAAAAAAACAGCAAAACAAAAGCCAGCTTGGAGTACAGATTCACAAAGAAATAAGTGGCTTTCAGTATAATGATTTCAGGGTTTTTACTTTTATTTTGAAAGGGCAATAATTTATGAAGAACGAGATGAACACCAATATTAAGAAGACACATTCTGTTTAGCACCTATTACCACAAACAACATAATAGTGACATTTCCTTAGATAAAATTTCACATTCTCTCAGCCCTCTTTCTTCTGCTCTGAAATGAGACAAGCCAGCTGGAGCTTCGGATTTCTGGAAAAAAAAAAAAAAAAAAGAAAGCATTGCATTGCAAGTGACATTCAACAGCAATATATTGTTACAAATACGTGGTATGCAGGAGCAGTTTTGTTCACATGCTGTGCAACCATTATGGAGAGTTGTTAGCAGGGTATGTTAGAGAGGTAGCTGTAGCATTTTTTGAGATAGCAGCTCCTCTGAGTATAAGTTATGATTGCTAAATGACTTTTCTGTGCTTACACTGAGCAGGTCTCAGAGCAAATTTATAGGTGTTATTCTTGTAGTGGCTAGGTGACAAATTACCAGAACTGAAAACTGGAGCTTTCCCTTCAGAAAATAAATCAGTGTGTTAACAAATTGCAGATACCCTCTTGAGAAAATTAGTTATGTTATCAAAGAAAAATTGAATTAATTTCAGGAGACTCTGAAGCTCTTTCTGTGGTTCTCACATGATAATGTTTTGTTTAAGCTCTGTAATTACAGTCACAAAAAGATGTAACAAAGGAGATTAGTAATTCTAGCTGTATTCATATAAAAAAGGTTTAAATATGACTCATACAATTTCAGAGATTTTTTTTGTTTCTTAATGACTTGAGTGTGTTGCGGGTTTTTTGTTTGGGTATTTTCAGGCATTTTTTGTATGTTTGTTTTCATCATCAGCAAAGGTAGGATTCAGCACCAGATCTCAGATACCCAAATAAAGGTGTAAAAGTAGGCTTATATATATAAACCAGGTTTCAAAATTCCCATCATAATCAGTGGAAAGCTTCATGTCACGTCATACATACCCGCATTAAGATATCTGAGATATTGGCACCGGAGTCCAGTCTTTAGGAAACTGTACTAAGGTCATTTCAACAAATGATGGGATTTCACTGCTAAACATAAAGCTCTTGATAAACCTTAGGCTGTACAATACCTCTGGGTGAATCTGGCAGGTATAACACTGGATTTCTAAAGACCTGTATTTTTATGGGAAAAACAAAAAAATAAACAACCTCCCCAATGAACCAAACAATCCCCTCCCCCCAAAAAAACAACAAATGACATCTGAACAGGATACTCCACAATATCTAAAGTAGTATTAAAGACCTATAGTTAGAAGAAGAATCCAGCCCATTGGCCTTTATAATTAGCAAAATATTATTTACTGCATATATAAAATGGGCTCATCTCATCAGATTTTAAGCACTGAAAAATTTTATAACCTCTTTAACCTAATATAGTTGTCAACAGACAAAGGTACTACAGAGAGCAATCAACCCCATATAACAATAAATGAGACAGGCAGAATGAATCACTCACTGGACTAATGTAGAACTATTCTGAAAAAGCCTTTAATAATCGACCAAACTCTCCTGATTTCTAACATTCAGTGAGAATGTCCTGCCACCATGACTCACCTTTTTAAAAATCAGTGGGCAACTTCAGTGTCCATGGAAAAAACCTGCATTTAAAAGACTGAATCCTTATAGCCTCAACTAATTAATATAGTCACTACTTCTTTCTGAGGACTAGTCCTTCTTTACCTAGCAGATTTAGAAAATGTTCCTAATGTAAATAATGTGTATTTTCTGGTCGATTGAAACATTTATCAAAAATAGAGGAATAAGAAAACAGAAACTATTAGTAGATTGAATTCCATTTGCAAATGTTGCAATACTTTTGGCCAGAAGGAAGAAATAATTTAAAAATGTAAAAATATTTCATTGTGACAACTTAACAAAGAAACATTATCTTTTGCCAAAATGCTTTCTTGCAACATTCTTCTAAATGAAATATTAGTCTCTGAACCTTAAAGCACTTTTTTTTAAAAAAAAAAAAAAACACAACAAACAAGATAAGACAATTCTTTCAACTCCAAAAGTAAACAAAATATTTAATTTCCTGTACACACTAGTTTCATCTAAAAAAAACCTTTTTTTTTTTTTTTTTTTTTATTTTAATGTAAAAGTATTTGTTTCAGGTTACCAGGTCTTGAACTTTTAAAAAATGTGATTTGCTTTAGTGTGATCCAAGCCACAGTAGTAACAATTAGATCACAAAAAGGAAAGGATAAAAATAGTATAAAATCTGAAGGGATTTACTGAATTCTGGTCTCAAAATGAAAACATTAACACAGATATTCTGTTTTTCCTTTCCTTGTTCATGTCTACCGTCCTCCACTTTTTTTTGTTAAATCTGTATAGTCACTGGATAAACTCTATTGTGCCAGTCAGTGTAAAACAGGATTTTTTTTCTATCAGATTAGAAAACCAGAGTTCCATAACATTTTTAATAGTTCATTAGCCAGGAAGTTGTGGTAAAGAATAGTTTATTCTTACATAGGAGTGTCTTCATAGAAGATATGTGTTCTCCAGTTTTACTGCCTGGGAGAAATGGGCACTGGTGTGAAGTTAATCTATGGCTATTTCACTTACTCCTGGGAAGGTCCATAGTACCTGTTAACAGCTCTCATAGATAGTGGTATCCAGCATGGCTAAGAAAGGCTGTGATTATGCTGACAGCTTAAACAGCTTTGAAAGCCACAACAAGATTTAATATCCTTCTAACTGCCTTAAAACCTGAGATGAATGTTTTAAGTTTTATTCTCTGAAAATATTAGGCTGGTGTCTGAGTGCAGAATTCTTGTATTTTATATTATGTGTATCTCTGAGAAAATCTTATGAGCAGGCACATTGCTTGTTCAGGCTGTGTTCATGATCTTATTCATACAGGGTTTATGGGGAACTCAGTCCCTGGAGCCTCACTTACATAAACAATTAAAGTTACCAATCTCTCTATTCACCTTGCTCAACCTTTTCAGTAATTCTTACTTCAAACATTACCTTCTTATAGAATGCTGTTGATATTTTATGTACTAGTCTCTGGAGTTTTATTTGTCTTTAAAACTTCATTTGTCTTTAAAACTTTATTTTTTTTTCCTTTGTATCATATCTTATTGTCAAGATTTAAAAGCTGTTTTCTCCCAGAGTATTATGGACAAAGATACCTGAGAACACTGCTAAATAAAACATCAGTGAGTTTGAGTACAGGATCCCAGATCGTTCCTATTCCTTAATTGATAGATATCTCTTTAGCTCTATTTTCAGCCATTCTACACAGATCACTTCAAACAAGTCTGGTTGCCAAAAGCCCATACAGACAAGAGTGTAACAGATTTGTCTCCTTACATTCTACATAATACTTCATCGCTATCCCAGTAGCCCTTGCAGTCTCAAAAACTGCAAGAAGCCCTCAGGCAATGTACTGGAGAATAAACCACAAAACTGGTTTTCAGACGTTAAAAACACTGCTTCAGTATAGCCCTCATAATATTTCTGAATCTTTGGTTTTGAATAAAATAGTGTTCCTATCTAAGACCTTCACATGGAGCCCTGGGGAAAATGGGGGTCAGTATTATACCTTTTAGACATACCTCTCAGGCGGTAGGGATGCAGGCTGTTCTGTGCCATTTGGGGAGGAGTAGCAGGGAGGCCTTTGACAACAAACTGTAGCTCTTACTCAGTTCTCATTATACTAGTGTAATAAAACACTGAGAATGACCCCAGAAAACTTCCCAGGATGTCTGCTGAAGTCAAAATGTGCTTAGGATGGTGTGATGTGCATCACCGCTGTCCTTTAAGAAATTCTTGCCTCTATAATATAACAAATGAAAAAGAAGTAAAATGAAAGGATGTATTTTATGCAAAATTTAGTGAAAGTTCCCTCAACATTACCTCCTTGAAGTCTTACAGAGTTGTGACAAAATACCATAGTCCTTACAACATTTTACTGCTTCTCACTGTAAGCAGTGTTGAGTAATCACAGTTAGGATAGCACTACACGTGTTTACTTGATCCAACATTGTAGGCAGCAGAAAAAAACCTTCACTATACAGTGGGTTTCTCACACAATAAGCCATGTGGGATACCTGAATTTTTTATATGCCTGAAAACTGAACCAGATCAGAAGATGTATACCTTGTCCTCTGTCAAACAAATCAACAAGGATTATTTATGCACATTTGTATTGGGTTTACACAGCCAGCTTTTGGCAGCAGAGGGCTGCAGGGTTGGCCTCTGTGAAAGGAGATCAGGGCTGTCCCTGCCAGACACAGCCAGCTCCAGCTGTCTCCAATGGACCCACCACAGGGCACAGCTGAGCTCACAGCCAAGATGGTGGTACCTCTGTTATATTTTAAAAAGGGCAAAACACTGCCCAAAGATTAAGAGAAAGAAGAGATGTGAGAGAAACAGTCCTGCAGATAACAAGATGAGAGAAGAAAGAGGGGAAGGATGTGTTCCAGGTGCTGGAGCAGAGATTCACATACAGCCCCTGAAGAAGACCACAATGGAGTAGGTATTTTCTTGCAACCTGTGGAAAAGAACACACCAGAGCAGGTATCCACACTGCAGCCCATGGAGAACAGCAGGGAAATATTTCCTGAAGGCAAATGCAGCCTGTGGAGAGCCCACACGGGAGCAGGCTTATCCTGAAAGACTGTAGCCAGTGGAAAGACCCATGCTGGAGCAGGGGAAAAATGTGAGGAGGAAGGAGCAGCAGAAACAATGTGTTACAGACTGACTGTAAATTCTACAGTTTTATATCACAAATGTAATATAACAGGAAGAGAGATAAACAAAGAAACAAACAAATAAATAAGTTTCTTCTTAGTTTGCAAGGACTAGGCTACAATTGACGTGAACAGTTCAAAACTGAATATGAGTGTTTCATACTTACTTTGTTTTGGTTATTGTCTCACATTGTGAAGGTTTTGACTCTATTGAAATCAAACACCTTGGAAGGCCACAATTGTGGGTTACACAGACTTGGATAATCAAGTTTTGACGCATAGCAACCAAGATCTCAGTAACCTTTATATTTCTTCCCTTTTTTGTGCTTTTATATTTTCTGTCCTTATTAAATTGTTTTCTTCTTAGTAAGGAAACTTGTAGGCTTATATATAGAATTGTATTTTATGACACAGTTTTCTGTAATAGTTACTTCTTAACAGAAGGAATTGGAAAATAACAAAAAATATTATTGGTGTCTCTGTAACTGTTGTAGCAAAGTCAAAGAAAGCTTGAAAATTCTAGTGCTCCTTAGCATGTTTTTAAAACTCATACCTATAAATAATGCCTACTGAAGTTTTAGTTGTTTTTTTTTCCATTATTAAGTTTTCTCTGGTGCAACACACACACCACATGAAGAATAACCCAATATCAAGTTACTTTGCTAATTTAATTTCATCTTCAGCCTACTGAAGAACTACCTTGACTGATATATGTCACCTTTAGTTTAGTTAAGCAAAATGTCTCTACTATTTTTTTTTTCTGTCATCAACATTATCAAAGGATTTGTCCTGTAACAGATGGCCTTGTTCATATTCTTCCACTCTCACAAAAGAAAGCATTAAAAAAAAGAAAAAACACCCCCCCCCCCCCCAAACCCAAACCTGTTTTGACTTCTTTTTGTGCCCCACCACAGTAAGTTTAACTAAAGTTCTAACAATAAGAATTTTTACTTGGTTCCTGCTCTCCTTGAAAACAGTTGCAAAAGTATAATCTACTTTACCAAAGGATTAGTTTTATTAAAAAGTTATCCTCAACTTGTATAGCTCATGCTCCTTGTTTTCTACAAAAGAATTCCAGTCTTATTTCTTTACTTAAGTCTAAATTATAGTTCTCAACAAAATAATATCTTCTGAAATTATAGTTGCAGAATATTTGTAATGTCTGAATTTATGTTCTGCATTTAAATCTCATATTATTGTGTACTTGCATTTGGAGATAACTAGAGACATTTTATAAACAAAGATCATTCTATAAAAAAAGATCTGAAGTGTTAACTACAACATTATTTTTATATACCTAGCTAATGCCTTTAATTACAGAGACATTCTTTCTGCCACTTTCTGCCACATGCACACACATGCATACACATGTATCCAACACAAGCAGCAGTGGTCTAGAGCTCAATTTAATTACTTCTACATAAGCATTTATTAGCATTTATGGTGTTCTAAGACATTTTGTCAGATGTACGGCCTTTACTCCAGAAGGTGAAAATCTCCCATGGGTCCTTTGTCTGATCTTCCAGCTCTCCTCACTAACACTCGGTCACCTCAGATGGCAATATGCTTTCTGGAGACAAGCTGAACACAACCTTTAGAACACAGACAATTATTCCTTTCACCCTCAAGTAGACATGTATTTTTGGACAGCAGTTTAGCGCTTAGCAGTGCTAAGTTAAATATGAGTCAGCAGTGTGCCCTGACATCCAAATGGGCCAGCTGTGTCCTGGGGTGCATCTAGCACAGCATCACTAGTCAAGGGAGGTGATTGTCCCACTCTACACTGCACTGCTGTGGCTCCACCTCGAATACTGTGTGCAGTTTTGGGAGCCTCAATATAAGAAGGGCATCAAACTATTAGAGTGTGTCCAGAGGATGGCGACCAAGATGATGAAAGGCCTCAAGGGCAAGATTTAGGCAGAGCATCTGAGGGCACTTGGCTTATTCACCTTGGAGAAGAGAAGGCTGAGGGGTGACCTCATCACAGTCTGCAACTTCCTCAAGGATGTCAGTGGAGGGAGAGGTGTTGATCTCCTCTCTCTGGTGACCAGCAACAGGACACAAAGAAATGGAATGAAGCTGCATCAGGGGAAGTTCAGATTGGACATAAGGAAAAGGAACTTCACCGAGAGGGTGGTCGGTCACTGGAATGGGCTCCCCAGGAAAGTGGTCATGACATCAAGCCTGTCACAGTTCAAGGAGCATCTGGATGACGCTCTTAGTCATATGGTTTAGTTTTAGGTAGTCCTGTGAAAAGCAGGGAGTTGGACTCAATGATCCTTATGGGTCCCTTCCAACTTGAGATAGTCTATTGTTCCGTGAAACTTAATGTCTATGCTTACACACACACAACTTTGTTATTTCTAGGTGCCTCACTTAGGCATTCCAGCATGCATCAAATGTAAAGCTCAGTTCTGAGAGTTTATTCTCTTCCCGCTTTATATATGGGGATATAAATATTTTATATATATGATTTCCTTATTTGGTTCCAGAGAAAAAGTCCTTTTTTTGTTATTAAGCAACAAAAACTCTCTATAAATACCAAATGCACCAGCAACTGTGAAAGGTAAAATTGACAATAAAATTTATCATTTATACTACATTGCTTACTGTGGGTTTTGAGGCTGAAATAAAAAAAATCAGTTACTTAAGCTTAACATTTGCTTTACTTAAGTTTCTGCATCTGATTTTGATCATACATAATTGGGGTCTGATAATTCATTTTAATTCATTTACAATGGAACTGTAACAAAAAGATTACTGTATTTACTGGATGAAGGATATACTCTTGTTACATTAACATTTTCCTTAAAATTATTTTTCTCCAAAATTATTTCTCTAATAAGATCATGTAGAAAAATTCTTATTTACACAGATGATGTGAATATCTTTCACTTGTTTCTTCTTCCATTGTTGTTTTATTTCTCACTCTTGCCTGTCCTTTATGGCCCATAGGGCTTGCACAACTACTTTTAGGAATTAACAAACATTTTTTGCATGTTTTGCTTGGATTGAATCTTCTGTCTGCTTCACAGAATATCACAAGTAGTGATGCCAACATATCCTATGAGTATTTCATGTATGGCACAGAAGTGGAAACAGGTGGTGAAAGATGAGAAATGCCAAAAATAAGAAAATATTGACTGAAGATTTAGTATACTGAAACCACAGTCTTATCTGATTGTGAGAACAGTCCCTAATCTCTCAGAGCAAAAAATGAGCCAGATTACTTTAAACAACTGAAAAATTAAGTTTTGATAGCTCCTTTTGACTGAAAGATATTGTGGAGACATACAAGTGCTTCAGCTCTCACATATGAGGCATGGAGCAAGAAAACAGACAGTGATGAGCAACTGGAGGATGGCTGAGTATGAAAAATTTGTTAGCCATAGATAATCACACACATATATGAACTGATATTATCTTTCAGTTTGTGCGACATTTGAATAGCCTTATTCAGGTATAAGAAAAACGAACAGAAAAGCACAATTTTTCCAAGATTTATGATGTTAATAAGTCTTGAATCCTGACTTGTTTCAGAAAGTCCCAGTCTGATACAAAACTTGTGGCTGAAAATGTAATGAATATACCTGGTTAAAACATCTGTTTTGGTTTTGTGCACCTTGAACATAACATATTCAGCAGTTTACCTCAGTATTAACAAGATTATAGAATGTTTGAACACATTTTCCAGTTGTCAGGACATCTTAAAAATATAATTCTAATACGAAAATGAATTTTCAATACCAATCCTGAATCACAAGTAATGAAGGGGCACAGCTACCAGAAAATCAAAGGTAAAGTGTGAAATTATCATCAGTCTTTTGATTGCAAGTATAAGGATTTTCCACATTTACCAAAAGAGTAGTGCAGGACAAAGAAGAAGAGTTAGAGGCAGCAGTGCAGTATGACATCTAAGCTCTTTTTGGCTCCATACAATGCAACAAATTACTTATTCATATCATATTTCCTGACTCTAATTCTCTGATTCATTTCCTCCCCCCTTGATTCAGGTAGCCAGGAGTAACTTTAACACATATCAGGAATAATATATTAACATATCTCAGTTGTAACTGTCTTGATTGTTTCATGTTCTGTAGTGCAATTAAATAATAACTTATGTGTTTATTTTCTCAGTAGAAGAAAATAAAAGTGAATTATACAATTCCAGGTATGCATTTTTTTTTTTTGTCATTTTAATAAACAGAAGTTGTTTTAAAAAAGTAATTTTCAGTCAAAATTATTTCAAGATTGAGGACAGCTTCAGCTACAATAACTGGTGTCTGTGAAGCTTGTTTGGAGTTCTCTAATGAGTTATTTTTAATGCAAAACTGTTTTATTGAAATGAAACAGCTTATGGGAAAATCATAATTCAAGAAGAAATTAAAATTAAAGAGCAATAATAATTCTAAGATTACTAGTGTTGACAACAAACAAAAAGTGTGATTATCTATCTCACTTCTTAAACTGATAATACTCTTTCTACTGAAATCCATAGGTATGAAGATCAAGAAACTAAAAGGCAATCAGGTTTTACATTTCTTAAATAATTAGTAAGTATATAAAGAAGTTAATAACATTATTTTGGCTAGTAAAGGTATATTTCAGCTGTTTTAGCAACAAAGAAACTAATTGTGTGGATAGCAGTTAACGCAAACCAAAAGACAAAGAAACTTGGACTCTGCATGCGCTTGTAGTGCAAAGAACCCCACAACATTCTAATGAATGTTAGAAGAGCTGCAGGTTGCTATCTGTCATACACATTGTGTATAAATTCAGTTCATCACCAAGAATTATATCTAATTCTTAATATTATTTCATATTAAAGATCAATGTTATATAATCATGTTTATGGAATTCAGGCAAACTGAGAATTTTTGCCTAGATGCATTATTATCTGGAACAAATAGAAATCTGTATTTACAGTATCCCTAATTCTTGATACAGTTTATTCAATTCTGAAATGTAAAATGTGGTGGCGGTGAATGTTTCTGAAGCATAAACAAGCATATGACATCATAATTTTTCTGTCAGAAATGACGCATTGTTAGCTGTAAAAGCCAAGGAGTTGGTAATTTTTTATTCCCCAAAGGGTATGTATATCAATGTCAAACATATTTTATCTCAAGGTCTTTTTTTTTATCGGAAGCAACAAAGTACAGAAGATTAGAGTTTGTATAAATTATATCGTAATTTATTATATTAATAGTTCTATGTCTTCCAAGTTCCTATTCTAAATGTTCTTCTTCGTTATATGATCACAAAGATGCTGTATTTTTTCCAGACCTTCATACTGCATGCTATATTAATGCTGACATCGCTGAAGCAGTTAGATAATAAATGCTACCTTGTGATTTCAATTTTTCTGAAGTTGTAGATCCTTAATGGGATTCTTTATTCCAAAGAAAATTATTCTCTTACAAGTCTCTTCAAAAAGTAAAAAGGACTGTGACTAAATGTAGTCAAGACTCTTTAAAGCAGATACCCAAGGACTAGTGAAAATGGGTACTCAAAGACAAGTGATCCTTAGAAGCTGTAAAAAGTACCATGAAAATTTAAGAAGTGATTCTTTTATAAGCACTTGTGATTCTTAGACCCAATTGTAAAGGCTAAAAGCAAAATGCAGACAAGTAATTGGTTATTACATTCCACTAAATACTATGAAAAATGTGGTCGCATGTTTTATATCCAGATGACAATAGCTTTTACCCAGATATGAGTTTCTAGATTTTGATCCAGCTTGCAAAGATTAACATAACTAAAAATATTATTTGTGATCTATGTTAAAATGTTATTTGTGAGATCTGTTGGAGGAACAACACATCAAGGCATAAGAAATCCATGAGGTTCCTGCATTGCATTGTTGATAATTTCCTCCTCCGAGTGATAGAGGACCCAATAAGAAGAGGTGTTCTGCTGGACCTCATACTCACCAACAAGTAGGGGTTCACAGGGGATTTGAATCTCAAAGGCAGCCTTGGATGTAGTGACCATAAGATGATGTTCATGATCCCAAGGGCAGGGAGGAGAGTGAAAAACATGCTCAGAACTATGGAGTTCAGAGAATAGGCTTTGGCCTCTTCAAAGATCTTCTTGGAAAAGTCCCATGGGACAAAGTCCTAGAGAGATGAGAGGCCCATGAAAACTGGTAAATATTCAAGGGTCACCTCCTCCAAGCTCAAGAGACCTCCATCCCAACAAATAAGAAGTCAAGCCAAAATGCCAAAGAGGCCTGAGATGAAGAACAAGGACCTCCTGGCCAAACTCAAACACAAAAAGGAAGTGTACAGAAGGTGGAAACAAGGGTGGGTAACCTGGGAGGAATACAGAAGCATTGTCCAAGCATGCGGGGATGAAGTCACAAAAGCCAAAGCCCAAATGCAACTGAATCAGACCAAAGATGTCAAAGACATCAAGAAGGGCATCTACAAGTACACAGGTGACAAAAGTGAGACTAGGGAAAATGTGGGCCCATTGCTCAATGAAACAGGGGACTTGGTTACACAGGATGTGGAAAAGCTGGAAGTACTGACTGTCTTCTTTACCTCATCGGCTGTGGAACCTGCTATCATGCTAAAACACGTCAGCATTCTTTTTCTTTTGCACTGAAAAGTAAGCGATATATTTCTTGTATACACTAGAATATCAAGATCAAAAGGTTATGTTTAGATTCTGATGTAAACAAAGACCTTCATCAATAATTCAGTTTGTGTCACTCATTCTGAAGTACTTGTAATGTTAATTAAATTTGCACGGGATTGCTGCTTATATGGGGCATGATTTGTGGTACTTGTCATCCTTCAAGGCCTGCTTGAATAATCAAGTAACAGCAAAGTACTTGCCTCTATCCCATTTCCCAGGAGGCCAAGGACTAGTCTGTAAGTTTAGTTAGTGGTTTAACCAATCCAGAAATTTGCCAGCAAGGTAATACCATTAGTTGTTCTTGGCTGTCTGTTAGTAGGGTCCTGCTTATTAAAGAGAAGAGAAATAATTGGAAAGCAGGCTGTTTTGCCTTGGTATTCAGGTGTTTACTCATATCATGAGCAGTCAGACTTAAGTGCTTTATTTCCTCGAGGTGCTTGACTTCTACTCTGACACATTATTTCCTGAATAGGTCTCTTCCTTGAGGTGCTCACCTTAAAAACATATGCATGAATGGTGACTTGTTGAGTTATTCAGTTACTTGGGTTGCTCTCATCTTACAACTCTGGTTCATTTGCTTAGGATGCTTGATTCATAAACACAAACACATGCAACACCAGTTTGCTTTCAGAGAACTATGTGCCTACTTCATATTTGAGAAATCTGTAACATTCAAAGACATGTGCTCTTGCAATTTACCTTTGAATGATTATGCAGAGAGAAAATAAAATGTAACGTGAATAAACTCTTGAAATATGTAACAGACCCTCTTTAAATAGCTTTCATTTCATGCAATAAATCAAGTGGCACATGCAACACCACCATTACAAATTCATTAAAGAAAAGAGAAATTAATACAACATATCAACTGTTGCAATGCACTGAAATAAATTGGTTCTGTAATCTGTGAAAAGGCCCTAAGGTACCCACCTCTGAGAATCTTAGCCTCAATGTCTGAGGATCCCTCCATTCAGTTCCTCTTCATTTATCAAACACAAATTACTTGTCATCATCACCTTTCACAGCTGATTACCATCTATCATTTCTTATTTGTCATTCACTCCAACTCCCCATTTTCCTATGGTGCTGTATTTATACTGCTTAAATTTTCAGTCATGCTACCACTATGTTTTCCCCTATGTCATCTGTTATCCTTTAGTGGGTGTCCTTAACTCTGAGCAAAATGCTAATTAATTATTTATTTTTTTTTCATCCCTGGTTTTTAAAATAACTGTAGTTTGCCATTCTTATTAAATCAAATGTCAAGTAGTCATTGCTGGGACTGTAGGGCATGCTGTGAAAATACTTTCTTGGAACAAGTTCCATGTAATATTTCTGACACACTCTTTTGAAGGATAATATTCTTCCCACAGCTATTAGGGAATTTTCTTCTAATTCAAGACTAGCTAATTGAGACTTAATTCTTAAAGTATTTCAAACTGCAATATTAGTGATACTTTGTATAAATTTTTTAGTAAACATTGGGATTTATCTTTATGACTCTGCTTGTCAGTTACATTATTGGAACTTTGAGTAGAGTTTTATTATTCAAGAAAGAGAGAATTAAATTTACAAAAAACATGATAAAATATAACTTTTCCTTCAGAAGTGTTCAAATAGAGCTTGTGTACAAGGTTTCAGATTAAAGAATGTTTGGTCATCTGTCTACTAAAATAATTTGAGACAGACTCTCCTTTGAAAGATTGTAGTCTTGCCCAGTAATATATAAACAACTAAAGGCTTTAAAAATAATAATTTCCTGGAATTGGTGAAAATATTTTTTTAAAAAAGCATGATTGGGAAGGGCAAAACAAGCAATAGTAAGGGTTCTGCAATGTTATGCTGATTGTGGCCCACCTCACAATAAAATTTTTTCATCTAAATGTAATTTTCATAGTGTACTCAGCACCCATGAAACTGTTTCTTAGGCTCAGATTTGCAATAGTTTTAAAATTGAACAAAATTCTATCTAGAGATTTATAATAATATGGGACCAATTTTCTGTGAGAATATATGCACTAAATAATCATTGTATTATGATGAAACACCATCAGGAAGGGAAATTTACTAGGACAAAACGCCTAGTAGAGGTAAGGAGATACTAAAGCTACTTTATAAAGTTGTTTACTGTTCTGTGCACTGTAGTTTAAAGAAGATCAATTCAAACTGGGGAACGAGCAGAGAAAGGTTGTTTGGACAATTAGGAGTCTGAAGAGACTTAATCTTATGGAGAATGACAGAACTTGGATGGTTTAGCCTGGCAAAATGAAGACTGAGAAGAAAGATGACCTCTATAAATATACCATGGAAAATGGCACAGAAAGATAATAACTAGCTAATAAAGACAATATTGGCTCAAAACCTAGTGCATATAAACTAGTCTTAAGTACATTTAGGCTATAAATTAGCAAAAGATTTTAACCATCTGAACAGGGAGGTACAGGAGTAGACTTGCAATCAGAGTAGTGGGGGAAAATCACTGAACATTTAAAAAAAAAAAAAAAAACAAACCAAAACAAAAAGCTACCACCCCACAAAACAGCTCAATCCAGTTATAAAAAAATTGTGAAATGTGACTCCTTGCAACACAAGTCAATTTAATGACCGAGGGCATCCTTTTTAATACTGCATTCCTTTTAATTAACTAGGGTACATGGTGAGAGAACATCAGACATTGGTATGGATTTAATGGCCACCTAAACATTCACGGTGGGAAAAAGCATGATCAGTTCATAACCTCTCACACATCAAGCACTTAATTGGGGTCAGTGAAATGTTACATATTTGCCACAATATACAGAATAACTAAGGATAACTGTTTCTCCTAACTCTACAGAATGTTCCTGTCATGACACAACTAAGTCTTTTAGAAATTTTACCTTGTTTTTATCATTAAACAAGGACCTTCTGCCTTGACTTGTGTAACACACATCTCAAACACTGTCAACCCAAATTCATTGCTTGAAAAGGATGTGCCAGGCAAGTCTGCTAAAAGTAGCTATGAGTACTTTTTATTTAAATAATTAAAATATTTTATTTCTGGTGTAGAAGGGAATGTAGATTACAGACCTAATTCTTATTACTATTGAAAATCAAATGCTTTTCAATATGACATCTGTTAATAATCTATTCATTTTGTCCAGTCAAATTAGTTTTCAGCATGTACTTCATAAAGGAAACTCCCTCTGGTCAATGCACATTGGGAATGGATTCACAGTCTATGAAAAGTAAGCTTCTTGGTACCTATGTCAAATCAATTTGAGTAGGTTTTTTTATGACTGACCAATTCTTCACTCGCAGAACTCTACAATTCCTCATTCTCTCACATATTAAAGCTAAACTTTTTCAAGCGATTTTGCTTGAAATTAAAGATTTTGTTGTAGATGTATTTTGCCAAAGGATGTACCAGGAAGATAACAGACCGAATCTTGTCCTGCTTTTTACCTGGCGTACTCCTTAGTCTGGCTGTCATGCATTCCTATGAAAGTATGAAGTCTGTTTCTGTTCAGTGAAGCATGGCTAAACTGTTATTATGTCATCTTGTTCGGAGACAGATTATGAAAAGGATAGGAAATCTACATTATTGGGATTGTCCATGAATCATCTCATCAGAAGACATAAACATAAGTGAAATTGTAATCTTGTCAACCAACCCAAGTCATAATAAGTTGAATAGCCATACATGACTCAATAAGGGCAAAGTTACTCAGTGTCTGAAACCTCTTTTTTTTTTTTTTTTTTTTTTTTTTAAAAATCAAAGAAAAAACACAGGTTAATATCTAGTCCCCTGACAAGAACAACTCTTTGCCTTTCCTCTTAAAAAGCAACAACGATAAGTACAATTGCACCATCCTGTTCTTGTCTTTTTAAATTCAACATCTGTCAGGACATGTTGTTCTGCTTCAGTTTGAGTATGTTAAAATAATAAATTTATATGAATATTAAAAACATATAGTGCACATCTTCCTCAAATGAGTATATCAATATTTTTTGGTTTTATGGTTAAGAAACAGAAGCATTTCAGTCAACCAAAAAAAAATTTTTTCTATTGTTTTGCCTGGTTTTGGTTGAGAGTTAATAATGAGATACACAAAGTTACCAATTTGTCCTGGTTTAAACCTGGCTGGCAGCCAAACCCCAGGCAGCCACTCTCTCACCCTCACCTGCCTGGGGGACTGGTACAAAATTGGAGAGGTAAAGGGAGACTCGTAGGTTGAGATAAAAACAGTTTATAATTGTAATAAAATAAAACACAATAACAGAAAGTACAAATGGGTAATTCACAATGTGATTGCTCACCGCCCAGTGACTGATACTTAGCCCATTCCCAGCTAACGATCCTGAAATACCAAGATCCCACAGTCGCAATCCCAGAAGCAAGAAAGAACCCCCTCCTTCTCAGCTGACCCCTTCTACATACTGAGCATGATGTTACATGATATGGAATATTTCGTTGGCTAATCTGGGTTCAGTGCTCTGGCCGTGCTCCCTCCCAGCTTCTTGTACACCTGAACATGACAGGACATGGGAAGCTGAAAAGTCTTTGACCTCTTAGCAACAACTGGAAACATTAGTGTATTATCAGCATTCTTCTCTTACCAAATCCCATACTGAATTCAAAACACGGCACTATTCTAGCTACTAAGAAGAAAAGTTAGAAAAGTTGACTCTATCCCAGCAGAAACCAAGACACCTTTCTAGAAGTTTATATCAAGAACGTTTGTTAAAATAGGCTGAATGTTAGAAAAATTTCTTACTGAAACATGGCAATTGGTCAGAAAAGGAGAAAGAAGGTCAGCTGTATTTCTTCTTGGTAAGGAGCTGTTTGCTAGCCAAGCTAGGATAGGAGATTGACATCTTGTCTGAAAAAATATTTACACGTGAAAATAAAAGACATGATGCTTAACTAAAAATGATCCAACTGTCGCTTAAATGAGTGTAAACACGAGTTCCTGAATGAAAACTTAAATGTGTCTGGATTCTATCAAAGACTTCAGAAGGTAAATTCATTAGGAAAAGTAACATCACTCAGGTGGAGCTAAGGGTGTCCTTGAAGAGATATACTTAAAAACATTCATTAAAGAAAGCTTTCTAAGGTAAGCTCTCTCTACTTGAGGGTCTCAGATAGGCTCTTTAGAATAATTAAAAACTGTTGCATAAGTGATTCAAAAAATAAAACCTGTCATCCATCTTACTAAAGAGGACAGAATATTACCTGAATAAAACAGATATTTCTGATGAAATACTCTTAGTAGGTTGGGGTTTATTCATGTTTTATCTATGTAGTTGTTTACTATCCTGTCTGAATTAGCTACATATTTTTATTGATATTTTATCTTAATCTAGCTTGGGTTAAGTATGATTTTTAAAGTAAGTAGATAAATAAAATGTAGGACCATAGCTGACTCACCTTAGCTTCCCAGTCTATTCTCCAATGCCTCCAGAGGGTAACAGATCAGGCTTCCTTTCCAGATGCATTGTCCAGATGAAGAGATGACTGGACAGATAGAAGAATCTGGCAGTAACCATGAAAGCTTTCCAGTAAATACTAAAATACAGAGTGTGCACTTGAAATCTTTCTAGTGATAGGATTTATACTAAAATAAAACTCATGCCTTCAAATTTCAACTATACAAAGTTAGTTGTCTGGTAAATTTCTGAAGTGTGCAAGAGATATGGAGCAGGTGAGCAACATATTGATGGCCCTTCCTAGTCTTCAGAAAGATCAATATCTTCATATAAATAAATATCAGGCAATCTCTACTTTCTGTTATTAATTCTTTATGTTTTCAAAGTCTGCAAATACCAGAACATACTACCAGAATTGGTTCAAAAAATATAGTTAATAAAAAAAATCCAGTATAGCAGCCTTACTGAAAATTAATAGACCATGTTATGGGAATTTGTTCAACTATTTTGGCCATTTATTTCAATATATTTATATTTTGAATAGCTATTTCAATAACACAAACAGATCAGAATCACTGTGTTCATTACTCATTATGTGATGACTAATTTAATGGAAAATAGAACTTGATTTCTGACTGGTTTTTGCCTTTTGCACACATCTATTTACATTTGCAGTTACTAGAAAATTATTGTAAGATTTACTATAGTTTAAATCGTATAATGGTGAGTTCACTGAATTATTAACTAGAAGTTGTTGCTCATAAGAGTAAATTGTGTCTTTCTTATTAATTACAGACATTTCTGACCATGTTGGTCTTAGCATAGGCAGAATACAAAAAAATAGATTGACCTTCTATTTGTCTATGATCATTTATTTATCCTATTATTTTATCATTAAATTACAAAAAATGCAAATTTTTAACATATTAGTACTAAAATTCAGCCCAAATTTAAAATGTAACTTTGACTTTAGAAGTAGAATCAAAATCTCTTCCTTTACAGGGAATATATATTTTTTTATAGTACACCTTTCAAAAAAAAGTTCCTACACGTTTTATCAAGATTTTTTCCATTCTAAAATATAGTTCTGCTTAAAGAGTTTTCTGAAGGTGCCTCTAAAAGAGGTGCACAACAAACAGACAAGAAGCAATGCTTGTAAGTGACAGACCAACAAAACTACCAGTTAGATACTAGGAAAAAAAAATCACAATGAAGGTAGTCAAACACTGAAACAAGTTACCCAAATAGACTGTGTGATATCCCTCACTGGAGATACTGGGCATTTGATTGGGTGTAATTGATTAATCTGATTGAGCTTTGAAGTTGGATCTAGCTTTGAAATTGGCCCTACTTTGAGCTGAGGATACAAACACCAAGGCCAGGTGAAGAAAATGAGGAGTGGGAGGTGCCCCGGAGCAGAGACTCCCCTGCCAGCCTATGGTGAGAAGGCAGGCTGCCCCTCTGCAGCCCGTGAATGTCACTGCTGGAGCGGATGCCCACCTACAGCCCATGGAGGATCCCATGATGGAGCATGTGACTGCACCTGAAGAAGGCTGGGACTCTATGGGAAGCGCACGCTGGAGCAGTCTGTTGCTGGGAGGACTGCAGACCATGACAGGGACCCACATTGGAGCAGTTTGTGAAGAGTTGCAGCCCATGGGAAGGACTCATGTCAGAGAAAGTTCATGGAGAACTGTCTCACATGAGAGGGACCCCACTTTGGAACAGGGGAGAGTGTGAGGAGTTCTCACCCTGAGAAGGAAGGAGTGGCAGAAACAACGAGTGATGAATCAACAGCAACCCCCATCCCCTGCCCCACTGCACCTTTCAGGGGCGGAGGTAGAGAAATCAGGAGCAAAGCTGAGCCTGGGAAGAAGAGAGGAGTGGGAGAAAGTGTTTTTTATATCTGATTGTGTTTCTCCCAATTCTACTCTGTTTTCGTTGGTAAATTAGTAGTGGTGGTGGTGGTGTTCAACTTAAATTGATGTGTTTTTTCTCCAAACTGAGTGACCATAACCAGTAACTCCTCCCTGTCCTTGTCTCAACCCTCCCCCTCCGAGCCTTTTGTTATATCTTTCCCTCGTGTCCTGGTTTAACCAGGATAGGGTTAAGTTTCCCCAGCAGTGGGTGGGGGGGAGCTCTAGCCTGGTTATTCAGATACCATGCGGGCGTCACATCCTGGCGCCGGGAGTGCAGGGTGCGTGGTTTTATTCATCTGCTCCTCTCACTGCTGTATTTGTAGATATACTTTGCTCTGTTCATTGTTATCACTGTTATTCTTATTGTTGCTGTTTGTTGTGTTGCTGTTGCTCTGCTGTATTAAACCTTTCCTTATCTCAGTCTCAGGGCTTTGTATTTCACTCCCTTTGTGGGGGAGGGGCAGCGGCTGCGTGGTCTCAGACCCCGGCAGGGGCTAAACCACTACACCTCGCCATCCCACTAGGGGGTGAAGGAGGGAGCAAGCAGCCTCATGGTCCTTTGTTGCCTGATGGATTTAAACCACAACACAGATCCAGCTGGACATAGCCCTGAACATCTTGGTCTGACCTCAGAAATGACCCTTATTTGATCAGGAAGTTGGGCTAAACATGTCCAGATGTCACTACCAGACTGAATTATCCTATGATCCCATGAGCTTAATTTGTTGGCCAGTTTCCTGGTTAAATTCTTCATAGTTTTAGGAATAACAAATTAACAAGGAAACCTTACATCTTACCTATATATAAGAATGGGAGTCTGGATGTTCTACACCAAAACAAATTTCTTTTTTACTGACAGCTGCACAATTCACATACGTATTCTCCAGATACTTATTTATAATTATTACACATCAGGTATGAAATTCATGTCAACTATTCCTCTGACTTCCCGAGTCTTTCAGCTGTAGCCTTTACAAAGAATCATGAATTGACCAAAGACCCTGGATGATTTAAAAAGAAGTCTACCATGTATATTCCAAATATAAGAAGAAAGTAAAGGAAAACTGAGTTTAGCATTCTGTGTATGAGGGAAAGGGAAGACATTTTACTCAAATGTACTATAAAAAATGAGTAGCTTTCCCAGATATATCAGACATTTCATTGCTTGGGTTATATCAGGTTGCAGTTGTCATAGTCTACTGTCTGAACTAGTATGAAAGAAGAATGTAATGTAGTTCAATACTATATGATGTTTTTCTCTAAAAAAATGTTTTTTATTAAATATATATATTCTAACAGAATTATATATACCATTAAGTTTCAGTTCATCTAGAATTGTAGAAGGCTTAAGACATAGCTGATGTATGGTCCGATATTCACAATTTTCATTTGTTTATGTAGTAGTCTTAGTCTTATAAAGGTTCTTAAATTCAAATAAATTATTCTCTGTTATACACTGTATTTCAAATAAAATACCACATGATTTTAGAAGCTGTAGTAAATCTAATCTTGAATAAAGTCTAAAATTAACCACTTTTAGAGTCAAAATATAATTTTTTGAAAGTATGGGTCATTTCCTTGTTCCCTTCTTATTTCTGAACCAGCCTTGAGTGTTGACACAAAATTAATTTACATGAATTTTTACATAGTCTTCCTGGTCACAAGAGTGCAGATGACATTAGAACTGTACAAAAATTCTTACTGGTTTATAATTGTCTCTTTGTTAAGATACAAAATCAATTAGGCAACTTGACACAACAAATGCTATTACTGAATACAGATCTGTCTGTAAAAGGAAGGTGACAATTTCTTTTTCCATAAGTGTGACAGGTGTAGTACACTCAATTGATCAACTGGAACAAGGTCTCATTTTCAGATTGAATCTCAAATCTCTTAAGAGGTTATTCTATACTTTATAACTTTATTATAACCACCTTTAAAGAGCACTTCCCACCCATTTCTTTCAAAGCAAGACACATTTAACCCTCCTTAGATTTGCCCATTTTCTCATTTTTCTTCTTGCTCTTCATTATTTTCTGAGTTTCAGTGCAATTTCTTCTTATTTTCCTCCCTTGCTGTGTCTTGCAGATCAGCCTACTTCTGGCCTATCTAGTGGGACTTTCAAAGGCTGAATTCCCTGTTACATCTCTTCCTTGCCCTGAGCAGTTTGGGGAATAAAAGGTACATCTTTTTGAAGAAAATAAAAGGAACTTATTATGCATATGTTGTGAAGCAGTTTTAATGTGGTTTTAAAAATAGAATAGTTCAGTTTATTTACATCATAGCTTGAAAAACGGTAACACTCAAACGAGATAGCAAACAAAAACTGAGAATTGAAAGAAATTATATATGGACTATATAGGAGCATTAACACTAAATATATTCAATACTCATTAAAGGTCACTAATTTGACATACTCATGAGTTGGTTATGGTGTGCCAGACAGCTGGGACAGCCAACTGACCTTATCTTTTACTCTCGCTGGACCCAAGGCCCAGAAATTTCTGGAAATCTACCTTCAGCTTTTTTTTCTGTTATTAGTTCGTCTGTCTTTTAAAGATTATAAAGACTGGGCCAGTCATATTTAATACTTCAGCTTTTCTTAAAATGATGTATAACTAATCATGGAAGAATGTCATCGTATAATAGCAGTAGTATTGATTTTTACAGTTGTGGTAGAGTACTCTAACATAGCCAGCTCACTTCATATTTTTCTCCCAGAAACTGAAGTTTTTCAAAGAGTATATCAATTCAAAGTTTGTTAGACACTGTTGTTCTCTAAAACAATATATATTTTTAAGTGAAATAGATATTTAGTTTAAAAAATAATGTTTATACAAGCTTAAGATTTAGTACCCCACCCTGCAAATTCTATATGTTAACCCTGAGAGTAACAGTCTTTATAAAATACACAATATTTAGACCTAAGTTAGTTTGTTCTCTATTGGATACACCAGAAACTTATATTCTTAATGGATGACCCTGCTAGCAGTTCAATTCATTGTCTGTTTGCATTTTTTTTTTTTAAATCATTACATAAGTATATCATAAAATATAAGTAATGGGATAGAAGAAATATCTAATGAACTGTTTACTGTCTAGAATTTCTTCAAAAGGAAGCATGGAATGAAAGTAGAAACAATCACCTATTAATATGTCAGAATCAATAATATCAGACTAAAGAAGGACTGTGACTTGAGAAAATGCTATCCTTGACAAAGGGGCACCACTTAAAAGATACACATTGAGGAAAAGCATAAATTAAAGTAAAAATAAGAGTTTTGTGAGTTAGAGTTTATTGTAAAATTCACACTTCTTTGGAAATATGTTTCAGTTTTTATGAACTTTCTTTTGAAATTTGGGATTTAGCATTATTACTGATTGCAGGAGAATAATCAGTGTTCCATTTAACAGAAAAAGAGATCTTTGGCTCCTGTTAAGTATTGTTAGGATCTCTTGCATTTTCAAAACAATTTATCTGTAATATACTAGTTGTTACTAAGTCAATCCTCTTGTGAAAGTCTGCCAAAAACTGTTATGTGATTTTTTAAAAATATAACTCATACATTACCTTTTTTGTCCTTTTGTTGGAATTGAGCTTTTTAGGGAGGACAGGCGGGGAAGATGAGAAGGGGATCACCCTTTATGTCAATGACCAGCTGGAATGCATGGACCTCTGCCTGCGGACAGGTAGGAAGCCAACCAAGATCTTATGGGTCAGGATTAAAGGGAGAGCAGGGACAAGAGACATTATAGTGGGAGTTTGCTACAGGTCACCTGTCCAGAAAGACCTAGGATGAGGCTCTCTGTAGACAGGCAGGAGCAGCCTTACATTTGAAAGCCCTGGTCCTCATAGGGGACTTCAAACACCTCAATATCTGTAGGAGGGACAACACAGCAGGGCATAAGCAGTCCATAAGGTTCCTGGAATGTGTTAATAACTTCCTCCTTCAAGTGATAGAAGAGCCATAGAGGAGAGATGCTATGCTGAACCTTGCTATCACCAACTAGGAGAAGCTGGTAGGGAGTGTGAAGCTCAAGGGCAGCTTTGGCTGAAGTGACCATTATATGGTGTAGTTCAAGATCCTCAGGGCAACAAGGAAGGTGCACAGCAAGCTTGCTACCCTGGACTTCAGGAGAGCAGACTTTGGCATCTTCAGGATCTGCTTGGCAGAGAAGCATGGGATAAAGCCTGGGGGTAGTAGTGAATGGAAAACTTACGAGCTGACAACATGCACTCGCAGCCCAGAAATTCAACCGCATCCTGGGCTGCATCAGGAGAAGTGTGACCAGTAGATCAAGGGAGGTGATTTTCCCCTCTCATAAGACCCCACCTGCAGTACTGTGTCCAGCTCTGGGGCCCCCAATGTAAGAAGGACATAGACCTATTGGAGAGTCCAGAGGAAGGCCGCAAAGATGATCAGGGGGCTGGAGCACCTTCTTTATTAGGACAGGATGAGAGAGTTGTGGTTCTTCAGCCTAGAGAAGAGAAGACTTCAGAAAGACCTTATAGTAGCCTTCCAGTACTTAAAAGGGGCCTACAGGGAAGATGAAGAGGGACATTTTATCAGGGAGTGCAGTGACAGGATGATGGGTAAGGGTTTTAAACTGAAAGAGGGTAGATTTAAGATTAGAAATAAGGAAAAAATTCTTCACTATGAGGTACTATGAGGCATTGGGACAGCTTGCCCAGAGAATTTGTGGATGACCTCTCCCTGGAAATGCTCAAGGCCAGGTTGGACAGGGCTTTGAGCAACCTGGTCTAGTGGAAAATGTCCCTTCCTGTGGCAGGGGGGTTGGAACTAGATGATCTTTAAGTTCCCTTGCAACCATAATCATTCTATGATTCTGTGATATAACAATATGATAATGGGACAGAATTCACCAGGTAAAATCCGGAATGCTGAGAAAACAGAAATGTGGGATATAACTTCCTGCACTTGAGAAGCTGAACTGATTGTATGGAGCAGTGCAATGATATCTCAGGATAATTTCATTATCATAAGTTTGTGTTGGATCACTTAAGTCTGGTAGAGAAATATTTTTCTTGTTCCAGAGATTAGTTTGGTTGGCACTAGGCCATATGCCCAAAATAGGGGTTTTTTTGTTTCTTTCTTAAATAAGGAGAGTCCAGATGTGCAAGAAAAGAGAGGTTAGCAACCACTGAAGCTATATGGTTAAAAAATTACACAGAAATCAAGATGGATCCCTAGCCTGAACACCATCTGGCAATGATTGGATCATGTCTCTTCTGTCTCAGGCTCATTCTCTCTATTATAATTTATCCTTGAACAGCTAGCTGGAGAAGAACAAGCAAATCCAGGCAGTTTAAGGGATCCCAGAGTTTTGCAATGTGGACACTCTGGAGAACATTTCTTGAGCCTAACCCTAGCTCTCTTTTACAGATGTACCCCTAGAGACATGTGTGAAAGAAGGTGCCTAAGTCAGCTCATAAGAAGCCTTAAATACAGCATTTTGTCTTAAATCTTTAACTTTTTTGTAGGGTTTAGCTACCTAAATGAAGGTGTGGGGAAAAATTGCTTCTCTAGTCCTAGTAGTCTCGCACGCTCTTTTTTTTTTTTGTCAGCCATTAATTCTGGCTGTTATAGCTCTCACTTTTATTTCCAAAGGTGAGCAGTCATGTGGGTCTAACATAGACTGAAAGGAACACGCACATTTTATCAAAAAACAATTGATTGTAGACATATATTTGGGGTAAAGATTATATCCCACTTTTTGACATGGAGTGTTCTATATTTAGAACTCTCTGTGTGAGAATTACTTGTACACAATATATTACATTTTCCAGTTTGGACCAATGGTTTTTTTGTAATAATTTTATGTCATGCACAATAGTATCAAAGGAAAGAAATTGAGAGCACTTTCAACTGAAGTGACAGAATCATGAAATCACAGAATGGTTGGATTGGCAGGCACCTCTAAAGGTCATGTTGTCTACTTTCCCTGCTCAAGCAGGATCAGCTAGAGCAGGATGCCCAGGACCATGTCCAGACTGCTTTTGAATATCTCCAAGGATGGAGACTCTACAACTTCTTTTGGCCTATGCCAGCACTCAGTCACCCTCACAGTACAAAAGTGTTTCCTGATGTTGAGAGATAGCCTACTGTGTTTCAGTTTATGTCCATTGCCTCTGGTCATGTCAGTGGGGATCAGTGAAAAGAGCCTGGCTCTTATGAACATTGATGAGATCCCTCCTTAGCCTTGTCTTCTCCAGGCTAAATAGTACCAGCTCTCAACCTCTCCTGATATGAAACGTGTTCCGATCATTTCACCACCTTTATGTCCCTTTGCTGGGCTTGGCTCAGTAAGCCCATGGTTCTCTTGCACTGGGAAGCCCAGACCTTGACCCAGCACTCAAGATGTGGTCTCACCACTGCTGAGCTGAGAAGAAGGATTACCTCCCTCAACCTGCTTGCAACACTATTCCTAATGCAATCCAGTAGGTTGTTGGTCTTCTTGGTCACAAGGTCATGTTACTGGTTCATGGTCAGATTCTTGTCCACTAGGACCCCCAGGTCTTTCTCTGCAAGGTTGCTTTCCATCCAGTTGACTACCAGCCGGTCCTGGTGCCTGGGGTTACTCCTTCCCAGGGGCAGGGCTTTACATTTCCTTTTTCTAAACTTCATGACATTCCTGTCAGCCCATTTCTCCAGCTCTTCAAGGTCTCTTTGAATGGCAGCACAACCATTTGGTATATCACCCCAGTTTTGTATCATCTGCAAAATTGCTGAGGGTGTGCTACCACTGATAGTATACTACAGCTGTTGTTTATAACTTGCTGGTGGAACATTTGCATATGACTCCCTCCAAGCAGTGAAGGAGAGCAGTTAGGAAGTCAGTGACAATCTCTTGTAGCCTGACTGAGTGATCATGCCTCTCTTGGACAGAAAGAAAAAGGGAAGATTTTGTACTTTGATGCTCCAATCTTTTCAAACATTGTAGACACAGCAAGTTCAGCATCTTCTGAAAAACTTTCAGTTTTATTTAATGATTAATTTGAAGAAGGAGAGAAAGACTAAATATTTTCTTTACTAGACTAGTAGGTAAACTGCTTTCTTGAAAGCAGAAGAACCAGGTCCAGATTTTTCTACCAGTTAATTAATTTGTGAGATAGAGTAGTTCTACATCAGAAATTTGTGAAGTGCTCAATTTGACTTTTGTAGCGTTGCATGATTAGTGCAGTCCTCTAGGAGATGAAAGCAATGACAACAAAAACTTAAAAGACTAGCTAGGAAGACTTTAAGACTTTTTAGTGCAAGTAGTCTAATTCGTAAATTAGGTATAAGGTAAGCCTCAAACCCTACAAGTTGCAGCTAAGAGGTTCACAAAGTCGTTAGACCTTGCTAGTGAAACCATGCAAATGACAAAATATGGACTAAATCTGTATGTTGTAAATCTATGTAAGATGTAAATTTGTGATGTTAAAGGAAGAACAATTTTTTCTGTGAAAAAACTTTGCAGTACAGTTACATTAACTTGGTAAATATAAATGTCTCCATAGAGTTATTGGGATATAATATCCTTCCTTCCTTCCTTCCTTCCTTCCTTCCTTCCTTCCTTCCTTCCTTCCTTCCTTCCTTCCTTCCTTCCTTCCTTCCTTCCTTCCTTCCTTCCTTCCTTCCTTCCTTCCTTCCTTCCTTCCTTCCTTCCTTCCTTCCTTCCTTCCTTCCTTCCTTCCTTCCTTCCTTCCTTCCTTCCTTCCTTCCTTCCTTCCTTCCTTCCTTCCTTCCTTCCTTCCTTCCTTCCTTCCTTCCTCTCCCCTTCCCCCTTTGTTCTTGCCAAAGCTACATGCTACCTCAAGAAACTGATATGGCTGAAGAGGTTACGTAGCACATAAACCACTGATTTGATTGATATGATAACAACATAAACAATGAACTGCAGTACAAAAGAGATGGGGAAAACATATCAGACAAAACATAGAAGTCTACATAAGTCTCCATCAGAATTAATAATTGGGGTAGAAATAGAAACAGAATAATACTAAGAACAGAAGTACCAACATTATGTCCAGAGTAAGCTGAGGAATAGACAACTAATCATCTTGCAAATTGTGCTGTTATAAGGGTAAAAAATGCCAAACAGTGCAGTCAAAACATGACCTGGAAGTATATGAAAGGAATAAATAGAGCAAGGTAGGAATGCAGTTCACAAGATTAAAAAAAAAAATAAAAAATATATATATATTTATTGGGGTTCTGACAAAATGAACACTGAAAATAATAGAGAACATGGGCCGGGATGTGTTCATTAATACTTAACAAATGTTCAAGTGGTCAAAAAAGAGAGGAACAGAATCAAACATTACACATTTCCATACTTAAGAAAAAAGGTTTCTAAAAATTGAAAAGTGAATCAGAAATGCAGAAATGCATGGCTTTTTAATGAAAAAGACAACATCTCTGTACAGACTTTGAGGTCATAGACCTTCCCTGGATGTGTTTAAGGGTCGTTTAGATGAGATGCTGGGGGATATGGTGTAGGGGAGAACTTTGTAGAGTAGGGCTGATGGTCGGACTCGATGATCCAAAGGGTCTTTTCCAACCTGAATGATTCTCTGATTCTATGAATGTTTCTATCTAGGATACCCTGATGTTGTGTGTGCAAAAGAGAAGTACCATCATGGAATTTGAAGGAAAGGTACCTGGCATACTCTGTGAATATGATGTTTTTCGTATACTAAATTGCATTAAAAAAGTAAACCATCACCTCTATATAGACGTTTACAGTTCTCCAGTGACAAATATACAAAGGAAAGTGCCCGAGAACATAAACAGTGAAGTTATATGAGATCTGACATAGAAGAACTACAGGTGATGTGCTGTTCTGTGACCTACAATTTTAAAAGGTTGTTGACGTACTACAGTGCATCAGAAAAGGCCAGCAAAGCTGGTGGAAGGGTTGAAAAGCATGTCCTGTGAGGAGCAGCTGAGGACTCCGTGTTTTTCTAGCTCAGAGAAAAGGAGGCTAAGGGGCCATCTCATTGATCCCTACAGCTTCCTGAGGAGGGGACATGGAGATGGAAGTGCTGATCTCTTCTCCCTGGGATCCAGTGACAGAATATGTGGGAATGGTTCAAAGTTGCTTCAGGGGAGGTTTAGACTGGACATTAGGAAGCTTTTCTTTATTGAGAGAGTGGCCAAACACTGGAACAGGCTTCCTAGAGAGGTGACTGATGCCCCAAGTCTGTCAGTGTTTGAGGCATTTGGACAATACTCTTAAAAATATGCTTTAATTCTTGGTCAGCCCTGAAGTGGTCAGGCAGTGGGACTAGATGATTGTTGTAGATCCCTTCCAGCTGGAACTAAATTATTCTATTCTATTCTATTCTATTCTATTCTATTCTATTCTATTCTATTCTATTCTATTCTATTCTATTCTATTCTATTCTATTCTATTCTATTCTATTCTATTCTAAATAAAGGCTTTGCAAAATAGTGTCTTTGGTGTGAGGAAAACATGTCATGCTAAATAAACCAACAGCTAAATAAATACTAAAGTAGGCAAATGTGCAAGGCTCTATTCAGTAGTTTAAGTTATCTCCTCATAACACATGTGCTCCAGACCCTTCACCAGCTTCGTTGCCCTTCTCTGGACACGCTCAAGTAATTCAATGTCCTTCTTGTAGTGAGGGGCCCAAAACTGAACACAGGAATCGAGGTGTGGCCTCACCAGTGCCGAGTACAGGGTAAGTTTGCTTCCCTGTCCCTGCTGGCCACGCTATTTCTGATATAAGCCAGGATACCATTGGCCTTCTTGGCCACCTGGGCACACTGCTGGCTCATGTTCAGCCGGCTGTCAATCAACACCCCCAGGTCCCTCTCTGACTGGCAGCTCTCCAGCCACTCCTCCCCAAGCCTGTAGCGCTGCTGGGGGTTGTTGTGGCCAAAGTGCAGCACCCGGCATTTGGCCTTATTGAAACTCCTACAGTTGGCCTTAGCCCATCGCTCCAGCCTGTCCAGATCTCTCTGCAGAGCCTCCCTACCCTCGAGCAGATCAACACTCCCACCCAACTTGGTGTCATCTGCAAACTCACTGAGGGTGCACTCGATCCCCTCATCTAGATTATCAATAAAGATGTTAAACAGGATTGGCCCCAAAACCCAGCCCTGGGGACACCACTCATGACCTGCCGCTGTGTGGATTTAACTCCGTTCACCACAACTCTTTGGGCCTGGCCATCTAGCCAGTTTTTTCCTGGTGAAACATAAAAGAACTTGGAGATGAGAAATGAAAAATTCTAATAAGCATGTATTTAAAAGGTCTGCAGCATGGATATATTACTTTTTTTTTTTTTTCTTTTTCATATGTTCACTGTTGTATATTGGCATATTCCTCTTCACAAATAGAAATGGGATATTTAGTTTTAAAGTCAGATTATGGATAAGAATGACTTAGACCATAAGAGGAGATATAGGAGTTTAAAGTTCAATAAGAAAAAATTATCAGTGACTGTGGAATTTTCTCAGTGATCTTCACTGACATACGGCTTCTTCAGTGAAGTGAAAAACTGAATGTCTAATGGAGAATACTCTTCAAAAAGAGTATGTTTACACTGCCTAAGAATTTGTCCTTTGTGACAAGTACTGATCCCAGAAAACAAGGTCTAATTTGCCTAAATGTTTGAAAGAACGTGTTCAAAAGATGTGGCAAAGGTATAAAGAGAAGAGACAGTGTTTCAAGGATTTTTAAAATTGACCAGCTCTAATGTGCTAGCAACCAAAGAGAAAAGACAGATAAATGTCTGTCAGGTTCAACTGCACCAGCATCTCAGCAATAAGATTCTCAAGTTTTCATGCAGTGTTATTCATGCGTTGATATGTACTAAAAAAATTTGAAATAACTAATCGTATTTACATGCACTGTCAGCAAGAGGACTTGTCATCATTTTTGTTATTTGCACCATTTGACCTACAGAATCTGTACAAATATTTCTTTCATATATCATCAAATGCACACTAATAGATGACAATGGAAACTGCATCTTTATATTTCTTCACTGCTTGTAGAGCGCTTATGAATTTATTGATACAGCATGATCTTATTTTTGTCGTTTTTTTTGTTTTTTCTCTTAGTATGTTATAGGAACACAATCAGAAGCAAAGGACATCTCTGTATTAGGTCTGGGGATGGAAAGGAAGATGATGGCAGTTTAACTGTGAAGTAGACTCCAATACTGTCAAGACTTGGATTCCTATGGGCATCTCCAAAAGCAGATATTTAAGTATACAGATGAATCTCATCTAACTTCAAGAATAAACTATTTTAATATTTATGTTGGATCTATACATGCTACATCCATTGTAAATGCAATTAAAAAGAAACAACTTTTCAGGGAAAATATTTCATCTTACTGCAGACTTCTTAATTAGTCAAAAATTATACTCCAGATTCTGCTGATCTATTTTACTTGCTAATTTTAGGATGAGAGATATAATTCTGGAAGTACCTAACCTTTCCATCATTTATAAAGGAGTCTTGAATGACTGGCTCAGCCATAAACCATCAGTAAAGTTGGCAAGCAGTGTGTACTTGGCAAAAATTCTTTTGACAAAAAAAGTAGAGAATTAAAGTAAGAATTAAGTAGAGAATTAAGGTTCTTTGCTTGAGCAACAGGGGAACAAGGACTTTAAGGAATTAAAAGCACAAAGAGATGGGCCTAGAAATTTGGGTAGTTAAGTCCTTTGTGGGTTAATTTTACTGTGTTTTGAAAGTCAAAGACCCTTTTAGTAACTTCTTAGGTATACTCCTTTTGATTCCAACAGTTTTTTCCATCTCACTACAGTATGAATACCCCTCTAACTCTCTCTATTTCTCCTTCCATTCATACAGCTCCCTCTTTTTATTTTTTAAAACACATTTTCTTGACATTAAAAGACTATTCTAAGATAAAAGACAATCATTTTTTTAAACAAATAAACAAGGAAATCAATAAATAAGAATTAAATTTACCTTTAATATAGTACATAATCTGAGTTTTACTTATATTTGCCTAATTTTAAGTACAAAAAAGGATAAGAAAAAGACTCTTAAGGAGCATTTCTTGCCATCTTAATGTAGATGTCTAAAACTAGTTAGCTGAATCACATTCAAACTCACCTATACTTCTTTATTTATAATCAAGATAGCTTGAAGAGAGTCTGATGTTGATGACATGTCCAGTGAACAATAAGCAAAAAATCAAGAAATAGAATATATGTCAAAGAAAACCTTAAACTTTTAGCTTTGATTTTTGATCTATATTCATCTCAAAATAGCTTCAGGAGAATTATTAGAATATAAGTGCCAAATTGCATGCTGATAAAGCAGAAAGACATTCAAACTGAATTAGAATTAAGACTTAACAGAGCTAAATTAAATAGGTTTCTTTTTTATAAGGTTAAAATAAATCTTTATAAATGAGGAAGACCTTTATTCAGTATTTTCATTATGGGTTTCTTCTACAAGACACAGTTTGTCTTATTGCCCTTATCTAAGAAATGCATTATTGGGCCTTGATTCATTATCTACATACCAATTAATTCCTTTTTGGCTTCATTTATCCTTTTTCCTCTTGACTTCTGCCTCAGTAAATTATCTCTTCCATGGAGAACAGGTGAACAGAGTGAAAAAGACTTATTCTTGGTGACTAATGAAATTGTAAGGATAAATTGCCTGAAATTCTATAAAACATTGCAGATAGCACCTTCCCTTTTAAAGTAAAATTTACTGTTTTGTCTGCATAGCCATTCTCCACAGGATAAAGGTCAAAGGTCATTAAACTGTTTTGATGTTAAGTTTCAAATGGATAGAATAATGTACTTCATCTATGCCACCAGCATCTAATCATATTTAAATTAAACTGTTTCTAACTTACAAATCTTACATATGTTCCTGCTTTTGATTACTTAATATATGATGACATGCTGTAATTATTCATTACTGAAACACACAATATGCCAATAATGTCTAAGATACATTCACTTGTATCTAAAAATAATTTAAAAAAAAAAAACCCACTTGGGAAATTATGTATCAGCTAAGTTCATATAATATTTAACTAAATGGATTTGGGACTGAATATTTAAATGTTTTTAATGACTTCATAAAAGTCATCTAAATCAAGTGCTTTTAGCAAAAACTCAAAATCCTGAACAAAATTAGCCTTATTGTTATTATTTTTATATCACAAGCTAATGATCATAAAAAAACCAGCCAGACCTTTTTATGTCTCTGGGATTATTTAACAGCATCAGATAGAAATAGACCACATGGTCCAATATCTTACCTTTTCACATAATAATTCTACCATTTTTCCCTCAGCAGTTCATCCAGATTTAATTATTCTGCTTTTCTTAAATATTCATGAAAGGATTCTTTCACAGAATTTAAGAAAAACTTTTGAGTGGTCCTTATTACAATCTCAAAGGGGATGGCTTGCTGCCTGTGGATAGCACACTTCTCTCAGCTGACTTTTAATAGACCTTTGGTACTTAATCTAAATAAAATTCTCTACTTAGGTGAAAGTAATTTATAAGATAATTAGATTTTAATTTATATACCCCACCACTAGTAAAGAAAGAAACAAGCTAGTGAGCTTTTTCAAATGGGGAAAGTAAAGTTTTTAGTCTAGAAGTAGAACCTGTAAAGTACCTAAATTCATTGTTTACTTCGAAAGATTTATCTTATTCAGTAATGGGATCAATCACCCCTATCTACTATTCCAGTTAAACAAGTATCCTCATGCTTTATTGAGCCATAAACCATCAAAACAATGGAAGCCTACCTTGTTTTCAAGGAAAAAGTTTCATTTAAGTCATGCTGAGAAGAGCCCAAAATTATCTATTTTTGAATGCAATTAGAAAAACCCAAACAACAAAACCTCAGATGAGTCTTGAAGTGTTTATATATACCGAATTCTATATAGTTTAGCTCTAAAATCAGTTGTAGGCTGATTACATTTCTTCAAATTTCTGTCTTCTATATTTTTAGTTTTATTTACAGAGTTTCTTCTGCTTTAAATTAATATATTTTGGACAACACTGTAAAGATACTATAGAATAGTGGTGTTTCATTCTTAGTATATTTGCATGTGCTAAATCATAGAACTGTTTAGTAATATTAAATACAAAAGAACCATCTAAAAATATTTATAGTTCAGCCTAAGTGGCAAGTTAGGCAACCAGGGAAAATTAGATAAATTCTTTACAGCCTCCAGCTGTGGCAGCTAGTATATATTACTGGTGTAACATTTTCATAAGAATTCTCTATAATAGCACCTTTCAGATATAACAACTAAAATAGTGAAAATTTGTTCTTCATTTACTAAATGAAATAAACATGTAAAGCATCATCCCTGTAATACTTTCAATCATATTAAATCCAATACTATGTCAGCATATAATACTGGAGTCCCATAGAGAGTTGAGTTGAAATAATGGTCCACCCAATTTTGTCAAACAACTCTTCTCCAGTGTTAAACCGTTACTTTTCTGTCTGTCTCAGACAATACCATTTTTTCTAATCTGACCATTTTTTTAATCTTTTAGAGCCTTTTAACAGGTCAATTCTCTCTTCCTTCCATGACTCTCAAAACTTCAGTTGTTTTTATAAAAACAATTAAGTTGCATTAGTGCACTCAAAATATGTTGAAAACTATCACTGTACTTATTCAAGGTTTTTAGTTTATCACAGAAGGTGAGGAGAAAGTGGTCTCAAAACAATGAATCTGATAATATGTTTCCTATCTAGCTGCTTCACAGAAGTCATGCAATTGTGTTCATGCTCTCAAGCGATCTGCATGAGCCTGCTTCTTGATCAACAAAGGACATAAGCATATTTTATTTCAGACACCCCAAGTCATGTACAGTATTTCAAGGCAGTGAGGAACTTTGTTTTTTCCCTTGTTGAATAACAGTAACACAAATCTAGAAAATTTCTCTGTGTGTCTCAAAACAAAAATTTGCATTTTTTATACATTCTGAAGGTGGGAAGGAAAGGAAATAAGAATGGAGATTATGAGTATGAAAATTTTCAATTATTCATGCTGTTGAATTTCACCTTGCTTTCACTAGTCCGTGTAAGTTTAATGCCTGTTGGAGAAGTTGCAAAGATTACTGACAAAGTTTCATGCCAATTATCTGTTTTGAGAAAATAAAAATTGAATTTTGTGAATTTAAGAATCCTTGGTGTCATTTCACCTTAACTCTGACCTGGGAATTGGCGAATCTGAGTTGTCGTCCTGAGAAACTGGGATGTGACAATAGGCAAACAGGGTGTGGTGCAGCATCCAGGGCCTGGCACAGCAGTTGGCGTGGCAGTTTGTGTGGGAGGGTGCGCAGGGAGGGTGGCTCTTCAAAGGAGGGACATTCCACTGGCTAAGTGGAGAGACTGGAAGTATGTATAACCCAGAAACAGGGCACTGTTCTGTGACAATGTGCACAGGCCAAGGGCACTCATCTGGCCTGACCCTCAAGGCAGGATGGCGGGCACTCATCTGAGAGCAAAGGCTGCAGCTCTGGCTGGGGGGGTCTGCACCATCTACCCCAGCAGTGGCCAAAGCCTCCACCCAGATGGAGCTGCTGAAGGGAGAAGCTGCAGTGCAGACCTCAGACTGCAGGAAGTGCCTGGACCTTTCTCCTGGGGCAGGGACAGGCAGCAGATCTGCCTGCAAAAGGTGTGCCCAGGTGGAGGAGCTCCTGCAGCACGTGGCTGAGCTGCAGGAGGCAGTGAGAAGGCTGCATAACATTGGGGAGACTGAGAAGGAGTTAGGTAGCTGCCTCGAAGCACAGCCTGCAGTGGACCCACAGCCCAGGGCAAACAGTCAAAAACTCCCCCACCAGCACAAATAGAAGGGGGTGGGGCCAATAATGCAGAAGAATGGAAGCTTGCAACAGCAAGGACCTTCAGGAGGAAGAGACTTCCCCCAAAGCCTGAGATGCCCTTGCAGAACTGCTCCACTGGTCTGCAAACTGAAGAGGAAAGACGGGTCACATCAGTAGAGATGCTGGGTAAGGCAGCCCAATGTGCTCCCCATATAACAACCAGCACAACTAAGAAAAGGCTACAGGTGATAGCAGTAGGTAACTCTCTTCTGAGAGGTATGGAGGCACTCATCTGCTGACCTGATGCACTCTCTAGAGATGTGTGCTGCTTACAGGGGGCTCATATCAGGGATGTCACCAAGAGACTGCTGAGCCTCATACGGTCCACTGACTATTATCCACTGCTGTTTATTTTCCTGGACACCAGAGATACAGCCAGGAGCAGTCTGAGAAGTATCAAGAGGGATTACAGAGCCCTGGGAGCAGTGGTAAGGGATTCTGGAGCACAGGTATGTTTTTCATCAATCCTCCCAGTCAAAGGGAAGGGGTTTGAAAGGGCCAGTCAAATCTGGCAAATAAACAAGTGGTTATGGGACTGGTGCCACAACCAGGGGTTCGGTTACTTAGACGATGGGACTCACTTTGAGAAACCTGGTCTACTGGGGGCTAATGGGGTCCACCTGTCAGAGAAGGGGAAGAGCATCTTCAGTCATAGGCTTTACAAACTGGGGAAGAGGGCTTTAAACTAAAGTTGCTGGGGGAGGGGAACCTCAGTATATCCCACTCCTAGCGGCTTGATGCCAGTGCCAGCAATAGATTCCCAGAGCCTGGAGAAGGATCACAGATAAGCAGGAGAGCACTTGAAGAGCAGCACAAAGAAACTCCAACCAGTAAGCCAGCTTCATCGGGGGCTCAACTTAAATACCTCTATGCAAATGCACATGGCATGGGGAATAAACAAAAGAACTTAGAGATGTGTGCATGCCTATGGGTCTATGTTCTTAATGACATCATGGAGATGTGGTGGGATGAGTCCTGTGACTGAAGTGTTGGAATGGAAAGATACAGGCTCTTTAGGAAGGACAGGCAGGGAAGATGAAGAGATGGGGGTGTCCCTATCCAATGTCGGGGAAGGTTTCCATATGATCCCAAGAACGAGATTAAGACACAAACGAGGTCAAATGTCATACACCCAAAACAGGATTTTATTATTAAAAAGGGAAGGGTAGCAATAGGACAGAATGGAAGGAAAAGACAGAAATAAAACAAGGATGTGGGATAGGGCTGCAAGAATAGTCACCGCCATGGATCCAGCGGCATCCCGTTGGTCCTCAGTCTTCAGTTCTTCGGTGGTGGGTGCACACGGATCTGGCTTCAATGGTAGATGCACACTGAGCAAAGTTTCTGTTGCCTTTTTAAGTTCATCATATCCGCTGATTAGTATATCTGCCCACCTTTAGTTTTTTTTTCTCTGGTCCAACAGGTTTTGTTGCATCCAACTTCTGGGCAGAAACATTTGCCTCTTGTCAGTTCATTAGCAATGCATGCATGGGGTCTGGCCTACACAATAGAGCCACAAATGGCTACACAATAAGGCCAGCTCAGTACACGTCTGCTCCTTTGAGACTTGTCTAAGGAGTCTGACAATGCAAAGGAGTGGGGGGTTGCATCCTTCAATACACTCCTGCTTTCCTGGGCGACATCCCCCAGACCAATCCACAGGCCGCAGCAGCTTCTCTTGGAGGTTTGCACAGACACAAGCAAGCTTTGAGACAGTCATATGACATTTCAGTCTCTCACAGGGGGTCACCCTCTATGTCAATAGCCAGCTGAAATGCATGGACCTCCATCTGCAGATGGATAAGGAGCCGACCGAGATCTTATGGGTCAGGATTAGAGGGAGGGCAGGGACAGGAGACATAGTGAGGATCTGCTACAGGCCACCCAACCAGAAGACGAAGTGGATCAGGCCCTCTGTAGACAGATAGAAGCAGCCTCATGTTCATAAGCCCTGGTCTCATAGGGGACTTCAACCATCCCAAGCTCTGTTTGAGGGACAACACTGCAGTGCATAAACAATCTAGAAGGTTCCTGGACTACATTGATGATAACTTCCTTCTCCAAGTGATAGACGACACAATGAGGAGAGCTGCTATGCTGAACGTTGTTCTCACTAACAAGGGGCTGGTGGCGAGCGTGAAGCTCAAGAGCAGCCTTAGCTTCATTGATCATGAAATGGTGGAGTTTAAGATCCTTAGGGCAGCACTACTCTGGACTTCAGGAGAGCAGACTTTGACATCTTCAATGATCTGCTTGGAAGAGTAGCATGGGATAAAGCCCTGGAAGGAAGAAGGGCTCAAGAAAGCTGGTTAATATTTAAGGACCACCTTCTTCAAGCTGAGGAGCGCTTCATGTCAACAAAGAGGAAGCAAGGTAATGTAAGGAAGCCTGCATGGATGAACAAGGAGCTCCTGGACAAACTCAAACACAAAAAGGAAGCCTACAGAGAGTGGAAGAAAGAACAGATTCCTTGGGAGGAGTATAGAGAAATTGTCTGAGCAGCGAGGAATCAAGTTAGGAAGGTCAAATCCTGTATGGAATGAGATCCAGCCAGAGACATCAAGGGCAACAAGAAAAGCTTCTATAAGCACGTTGCTGATAAAAGGAAGACTAGGGAAAATGTGGGCTCTCTCTGGAAGGAAATGGGAGACCCAGTTACCCAGGATATGGAGAAGGCTGAGGTACTCAGTGACTTTTTTGCCTCAGTCTTCACCAGCAAGTGCTTCAGCCACACCACCCAAGTCACAGAAGGCAAAGAGGCAGGAACTGGGAGAATGAAAAACTGCATACTGTAGGAGAAAACCAGATTCAAGATCATCTGAGGAACCAGAAAGTGCACAAGTCCATGGGACCTGATGAGCTTCACCCGTGCATCTTGAGGTAACCCAGCGGATGAAGAGGCTAAGCCACTATCTATCATATAGTCTGCTGACGTTCCTGCTAACAGGGGAATATAACCCACCTTTTTAAAAAGAGAAAAAATGAAGACCCAGGAACTACAGGTCAGTCAGTCTTACCTCTGTGCCTCACATGATCTTGGAGCAGATCCTTCTGGAAACCATGCTAGGGCATGTGGAAGATAAGGAGCTGATCAGTGACATCCAACATGGCTTCACTAAGGGAAAATTGTGCCTGACAAATTTGGTGGCCTTCTACAATGGGGTTACAGCGTTGGTGGATAAGGGAAGAGCAACTGACGTCATCTACCTGGACCTGTGCAAAGCTTTTGACACTGGTTGGTATGACATCCTTGTGGGGGAGGAGAGACATGGATTTGACAGATGGACCACTCAGTGGATAAGGAATTGGCTGGACAGTCATATGGGTCAATATCCAAGTGCAGAGCAGTGACAAGTGGCATTCCTCAGGGGTCAATATTAGGGCCAATGTTGTTTAACATCTTTGTTGACAACATGGGCAGTGGGATTGAGTGCACCTCAGCAAGTTTGCTGATGACACCAAGCTGTGTGGTGCGGTCCACATGTTGGAGGGAGGGAGGGACCTTGACAGACTTGAGAGGTGGGCCTGTGTAAAACTCATGAAATTCAACAAGACCAAGTGCAAGGTCCTGCACATGGGTTGAGGCAATCCCGTGCACAAGTACAGGCTGGATGAAGAGTGGATTGAGAGCAGCCCTGTGGAGGAGGACCTGGGGGTAGCAGTGGATGGAAAACTAAATATGCAATGTGTGCTCTCAGCCCAGAAAACCAACCATATCCTGGGCTGCATCAAGAGAAGCATGAAAAGCAGGTCAAGGGAGGTGATTCTCCCCCTCTACTCCACTCTCATGAGACCCCACCTGGAGTATTGTGTTGAACGTTGAGACCCCCAACATAAGAAGGATGCGGACCTGTTTCAAGCAGATCCAGAGGAATGCCATGAAGATGGGGGGCTGGAACACCCTCTTTATGAGGACAAGCTGAGAGATTTGGGGTTCTTTAGCCTAGAGAAGACAAGGCTCCAGGGAGACCTTATAGCGGCCTTCCAGTACTTAAGAGGCCTCCAGGAAAGATGGGGAGGGACAGGGAGTGCAGTGATAGGATAAGGGATAAAGGTTTTAAACTGAAAGGGTTTAGATTAAAAGATTAAACTAAGGGTTTAGATTAGATATAAGGAAGAAATTCTTTACTGTGAGGGTGGTGAGACACTGGAACAGATTGCCCAGAGAAGTTGTGGATGCCTTGTCCCTGGAAGTGTTCAAGGCTCATGGAAGGGGGTTAGAACTAGATGATCTTTAAAGTCCCTTCCAACCCAAACCTTTAGATGATGATGATGATGACGATATACATATGACATTGTTACACTACTCAATTGTAGAAAGCTAAGCAAAAGCTAAAAGAAGTGGGTAATAGTTACCTTGTTACAGCTAAAGAAGCTTAATGAAACTCCTGCCAGGTCAGGCTCAGATAAAGCCTATAAATCTTGAGTCCTCTCTGATTACCTTAGCACACAGTCTGTTACAAACAGCAGCAGCACCATAATTCCTAGGCTACAGGGCTATAGAGAGTACACTCACTTAGAAGAGACAGGTATTACCTTACTAATTTTATCCTTACCTTACCTTACCTTACCTTACCTTACCTTACCTTACCTTACCTTACCTTACCCTACCTTACCTTACCTTACCTTACCTTACCTTACCTTACCTTACCTTACCTTACCTTACCCTACCTTACCTTACCTTACCTTACCTTACCTTACCTTACCTTACCTTACCTTACCTTACCTTACCTTACCTTACCTTACCTTACCTTACCTTACCTTACCTTACCTTACCTTACCTTACCTTACCCTACCTTACCTTACCTTACCTTACCTTACCTTACCTTACCTTACCTTACCTTACCTTACCTTACCCTACCTTACCTTACCTTACCTTACCTTACCTTACCTTACCTTACCTTACCTTACCCTACCTTACCTTACCTTACCTTACCTTACCCTTACTAATTTTATCCTAAGTGGATCAAAATGCTACAACAGATGCATCTGGGTAGCATGCTTTCTTGGAGCATCTCTTGGATCCCTTTCATCCTTGATTTCTTATGATCAATCTTAAGGGTAATGACTTTACTTGAGGCTGCTGATTAAAGTTACTGGACGGGTCTTTACCTGTCTTGCATTCAGAATATGATGGTGGTGTCCTTGTGGAAGAAGAATTGAAAAATATCATGAGTCCACTAACACAGTCATAATTACTTCATTATCTAAATTTAACTAGATACCAAATAATAAGTGCTGGTATAGTACTTTTAGCTCAGGAAAGATTTAGTAGAACTTTAAAAGACTCAGAAAAAGGAAGTAAGTCATTCTACTTAAGGAGTGACTAAGCTTGTCTGGTAGGGAGACAAGATAGGGGAAAAATATTTGAGGTCTATAAAAGTCATTATCATCATAAAAGTTAATTTTTTGCTGTCTTTTCAGATGTAACAAGAATTATGAAACATGAGCTGAAACAAGTAGGAAGCAGGTTAAAAAACAGAAAAATGAAATTATTCCTCAAATAATATGTAAAGATAAGCTCTGGAGCTCATTGTCATGTTGTGGCTGCTGAGGTTTAGTCAGGCTGAAACTGGGACAGATCATAGAAGAGAATTACACCGAGGGCTGCAAAATACATTAAATAAAACAAACTCAGGTCTTGCTATTGAAGTTTATTCTCTTCCCTATGCATCCATTTTTACAACAGTTGGAGACAGGATACTGAATGAGATTGGATTTTCCTCTGACCAACTAAGACTGACTTGTATGTAGGGGTCTTTTTTCCAGTGTTTCTAGTAGCTTGCTCTAGGCTGTGTCCTCTCATCATAAGAGTTTTTATGAGACAGAGGCACCTAGGCAACACATTCGTAGTTTCTGGGTTTTGTCTGAAAGTCAGAGCATTGTTATATCAAAGCTATATTTACCTAAAACTTCAAAAGGTCATCACAATCATGGATATTTTCTGGCCAACTTTGAATATACTAATAAAATAGCTATTTATTTTTTCATTCATTTCAATAAGACATTCAAATTATTTCAATTTCATACCAAAAAGGAGGGGATAAGTTATAAAGTAAACATGAAATACAGTGAGAAAAAATGGCAAATACATGTTCACTGACACAGAGTGAAAAAAGTTTCGACAGGTTTTGGTAACTACTTCAAGAGAGTGTTTACTATAGCTGTGTGTCTAGAGGTTATGAGTAAAAATGTTGCTATTTAACTTTCAAGTGCTCAGCTGCATATTATTGATTCATTTCATATACAGAGCTCTTAGCAGTGATACCAGTGAGCATTTTACATACAGCATAAAGCTTCATATGATGTAGGGATTCATATTGTGCATGAAACATCCATCACACGTAGCAGAAAAAACCAAACCAAACCAAAACAAAAACAACAGGTGTCTCAGGTTTGCACACATAAAAAGTATAATGTGCTTATTTGTATACCACAATCCAAGCAGACTCTTTTCCAAGCTGACAGTTACTTCTTTACGGTCCTGATGGGGATCCAGACCTAGGAGGTAACTAAACAGACACATCTATGATGAAGATCTTTTAGTGTTAAAAATTCCCAGTAAGAACATCTCTGAAGTAAAGAAGCACTCCCCTCACATGCCTTAGGGAAGTCTGTCAATTTAGATGTATTTTTATTTTCCTTCTCCCTCCCTTTCCACTTCTTTCCTTTTTGCTCTGTCCCTTCTCTCCTCCCACACACTCTGTCTCTTGAGCAAACAGTTTCCTTGGGTTTGTTTTGTTTTGTTTTGGGTTTGTTTTTTTTTTATAAATATGTGTAAGAAGTTCTTAACAAAAGAAAAAAGAACTTCAGTTGAATAAAGGATACTACTTTTATTTTCCAAAAAAATACATTAAAATGTTTTAAAAGGAAACAGTCAAATATGTACTGTTATAGGAAAAAGGATTTTCATTTTTTAGAAATATTCATCTAATTTTATCAGGCTCACATTCAAGAACACTCTAAGTCTATGTGAACATTATAATTTTGCTAAATGTATTTATAAAACTGTGGGAAGAACTTTATTATTAATATTATTGAGATAAAAATATGGAGCAAATCTAAATATCAGACTTGATCTTGTAATACAAAGGTCTATCATTCAAAACAGATATCTGTAATATTTGCATATGATTTTGAATACTTTTATTTCCTGATTTATTTCTATTCAAAGGCAGAAGGATATTTTTGTCTTTATTTTAGTCTATTGGAAAACTGAAAAGGAGTATACAATGGGTAAAAAGTATTTCTAGCGCTCTATGCTTTTGAAGATATTCTGGGAAATATATGTGATATTTGCACTTTTTTCCCCCATTCAGTTACAACTTATTTCACATTACTGCTTTTCTACTTATATACTTCACTATAAAGTGTATTAAAATGTGCATGTCTTAACTATTCTAGTCTGACACACTATAGCTTTTACCTTTTTTTCTCTTATTTGAAGAATAGTGAAACTTCACATGTCTAATAACACCTTAAAGGTAAATCAGTAATGGCAAGTTTAAAAGCTGCTAAGCACAAACTTATACAAAATGCAGTTACTAGAGTTCAAAGTCCACTCTTCTTGCTTCCCATGAATCATAAGTTATTCACAGTCTCTCTTGTGACACACTATTCGTGGTAGGTATGTTGAGAAGGTAGGTAATAGGATTTTGTTCATAGAATTTTCAACTGGCTTTTTGCTCTCACTTTGAGCCAGTCCTTTGAAGTCAAAGGAACATTTCTATTAAATTTAATTGTTATTAGATCAGTGCTTCTGTGACAAAAAATCAAGTAAAATAGTACAAAGACAATTATAATGGCATTGAAGGGGTTTTTTTGTTAGTGTATAATAAACTCATACAACAGCAAAGATTAGCTAAATGCACATGATCACTCCTGCCACTGAAATAATTCTTAATTACATGTTGATATCTGGGTGTATTCTGTCTTCATTACTTTCAGATTTCAAAGGTTATTTGTATAAAGTAAAATATGAATCAATCTTTAATATCCTAAGTTCAGTTTGTTGATTTATTAAATCAAATAGCCAGATAAAATGTACAAAACACCTTAATCTTCTCATGTAAATTAAAACATTAATCTCAATTCATTCAGATAAAACTGTTTGCCACATTTCTCTGACTGAAAAGACATCAGAACAACCAAAGGTGATTCATATTTCATGTGGGCTAGGTGTATATTTTTCCTTTTCATTATGGAGAGATCCCAGGACACCTAGCTTCTGACTTATGTTCCCCAAATAAGGGATTCATTTCTGTGGCCTGAATGAAGCTTTGGGGGTTAGCTTCAGAACTGGGACTGAAACGAGCAAAACACTCAATGATAAATTAATGAAACCAGTCAAGGCTGAAATATTTGTTAACAATTGTCCACAACAGTGGTACCTGGAGAAAAGGCATAGATGTGAGACCGGGTGTATGAAAGGTATCAGGAAATCCCAATATGGTAGGGGATCCATAGGTGAAGACATTTTAAAAGCATTTTAGAGGGTGTAAATAAGTCTCCTGAATGGGTCACTGGAAGAGAAGATGATGGAAATACTGGCAGAAGTTGAAAGAATAAGGAGATGATATAAATTAGTATGATAAGCCTCCAACCAACACCCTTATGACAAGGTTAACAGTTAAGAGTCAATGGGAAGTGAGAAAGAACTATGTAGTACCTGCTTTGTGACTCTTCTAACATGTCTTCTAAAAAGTTTTGGAAGAAAAAGACAGCCACATATGAGAGGAGCTTACTACTAGCTTATATCATCTAAGACACGATGTTCATCTGCACACATTTAGCAACTACTATTTTATATTAAAATATGAATTTTAGCTGTTTGTTATAAAGAAAAAGAACAACACATGGCAAACAATCACAAGATTGATACACAGTTGCATAAAAATATAAGATTATATATTCAATAAAATAAGAAATAAAAATGCAGTTAAATAGACCCTTAATATCCCCAGAATCTAACATGGAGGAGTATTTTCCAATTGAGATGGCTAACTAAGGTAATTGTTGCTATTTATTGCTTTCCATAAGAACCACAGAAAAAAATCCAAAATCTGTTGCGGTCTTTGGATAAAAATTCCTGTTCTTTGATCTTCTTCATCTGTTCTTGTTTTTATTAGCCACTTTTGTAGCCTCCCCGCTAACAAAACCTTTCCACAGAAACCCAGTACAACTTCTCTACAAATTTTATTTTTCTGTCAAAAGTCTGCAATAGACCACATGTTTTCTTTCATTAGTTTTGACCACATGGATTTTTTTTTTAAACGTTTTTAAGAACTCTCATTTTCACATAGGGATAGAACAAACCAGACAACTATTTCTCTGTGAATCTCCAGAGTTTTTCTAAGTTCTATATAAATTATACCTTGAAGGATTTTATCATGCTCTCTGTTTAGTCCATAAAAAAATTCCTTCCTGACAATCTATCCTAAATTTGCATTTGTTTTACATTAATCATATTTTACTATGATTGTCACTTGTAATTTGTAAATTACTTGTAGTACATTTTGTGTCTTTCCAGAATCACATACCTTGATTAAGCAATTTGACACTTGCTATTATAAAAGTACTGAAATATTCAAAAATATTTGTATTCCTAAGGATACCTTTAACCTGATATTCTGATTCATGCTTAGAGTAAATATTCAGTTACATTATATTTTATCATAATACCCATTTGTTCTTTTGGAATTCTCTTTCAATCTTTCAATTAATCTGTTATTACATCAACACAAACTGTATCACTTATAACTGCAGCAATTTAGTTCCTTACAATAACTGTATTGATAACACTGTCACCAGTTAAAAATTATTATAACCACAGGTAAAATCACCAAATTGGAGCTGAATGAACTGTAGAAACCACAGGTAAAATCACCAAATTGGAGCTGAATGAACTGTAGACTTCTTTATTTTGTGTTTACAATCAACCTATGTTCCTGTCATCCCATTACTCTTCTCATTAGTATGTTATAACTGAATTTTGTTTATTCTACTCACCCTTTCTCTCTCTTTACACATGCTTTATAAAGAAAAAAAATCACAAAAAAATCTGTTTTTTTAAACTTGTCCTATTCATAATTTGATTTACATTTTCAAGAGCAATTTTTCCCTGAGATTCCATTTCTCTTTTTATTTTACAACTTTAATGAAAATTTCACATTGCTTTGGAATTCACAGAATCATAGAATCCTTTAGGTTGGAAAAGACCTTTAAGAGTCCAACTATAAACCTAACACTGCCAAGTCCACCACTAAATCATGTACCTAAGCACCATACCTGCATGTCATTTAAATATCTCCAGAGATGGTGACTCAACCACTTTCCTGGGCAGCCTGTTCCAATGCTTGGCAACCCTTTTGTTGAAGAAATTTTTCCTAATATCCAATCGAAACATCCCCTGACACAACTTGAAGCTGTTTCCTCTCATCTTATCACTTGTTACTTAGGAGAAGAGACTAACACCCACCTTGCTGCGACCTCTTTTCAGGTAGTTGTAGGGAGTGATAAAGTCTCCCCTGATCCTCTTTTTCTCCAGATTAAACAACCCCAGTTCCCTCAGTCCCTGCTCATAAGAAGGAATTCTTCCTTTTTGAGGAAATTTGTGCCACACCAACCATTTATGGAAATGTAAACATAATATTCCTTCTTTTTAATTTTCTCTGTCTCTCCTCTCCCTTCCCCTCCCCTTCTCATCTGTTGTAAACCACATGAATAACCTAATCAAATTTCAGCTATTACTTTTTGCTTCAAATATTATCTTTAGCCTCATGAAATGTGAGAATTATATGTTCAAAACTATTCGGTCTAGAGGGTCTTGGACTCGCTTTTGTACTCACTCAGATGTACTCTTATAATTCAAGGGAGATGGAGAAAAGAAAAAAGAGAAGTAGGGGGTGAGGCAGGGCGGAATGGGGAGGAGAGGGGACAGAGGGAGAGGGAGAGGGAAAGGAAGAGAGAGAGGGAAGGAACAGGTAGACCTGCATTATCCTAGTTGAAGTATTCTACCAGTACTCTGCAGTTACTTTATTTTTTTTTTTCCCATCAAAATGTCTTCATTTTTTTTTTATACATGCATACATATGTATGGTCTAAGCATGCTATAAAATGAGAATCTTCAGAGGACTTATGAAGATCCTAGACAAAGGGAGTTGAGTGACGATCATTCTTGTGGTCAGTTTAACAAATCACAACCTCTTCATGGCATATCAAAAACCATAACTTCAGCCCTCCTCAGATATGTTTGTGCCTGGAATGTTAGGCGCTTTAGTTGCACCAGCTGACTATGTTGACTAAATGGAGTTGTCCTCTGTGGTTCTCTTGAATTTGATGTACTGTTTCCAGTAGCACATGAGCCTCTGAGTCACTTTATTGAATAGCTGCCCTGTCCTCACTTGTAACTCAGCTGGAGAGATTAAAGCTGACTGCTACATCTGCATATGCCGCTCCAGATGTGCTTCTACATTGTGACAAGGAAATCCCTGGTGTAAGGATCTGCTTCTAAAAGCATATCTCAACCACTTCATCTCTCTTATTTGGATGATCTATTAAGTATTTGAAGTATCATATGTTCTATAAGTGATATATGCCAATGCTAGTAGTACACAGGATTTTAGAAGATGAAAGCAAAAACACTAAACAGAGAACAGTGTGATGAAGAATGATAACGTACATTAACGATTGCATTTCCATGCTGACGTAAGCCTCTCTTGGGCTAACTTGTTATGCCAATATTTCCCCTCTGGCTGACACAGTACATCTGTTTTTGTTAGTCTCCTTGTTGTGCACAGCATATTTTACAAACCAAGCAATTAGAAAGAGAATTTTTTCTTGATGTGCTGATGCTGTGATGACTTGCTATTGGAATAAGATGTTTTGTAGTTAATAGTTTATTCTAAAATGATGTACAATAAAAACTAACAAAGATTCCCTCTCTGAATATAATTAGTATGAGTCTTGTATTTTTTCATCAGGGAAAAGTAAGACAGCTCCCCCCCCCCCCCCCCCCCCCGCCCCTTCTAATTAAAAATTAATCCAGTAGCTGAAAAAAATTTAACTATGCAAAGTTAGGTCACTCTTGATGATAAGGTTCTTGAAGATGTTATTTGTAAACGCCTTTTTGTTTAGGGGTGTTGTAGTGACCGTGTCAAAGAATGATTGTTTTTGTCTCTGCTTGTTAAAGAGAGCATAAACTTTTAATTCAGAAACAGACCTCACTTCATTTATTCCTGCTTTTACCATTACAATTAGGTTTCTATAATTTCGACTGGGGCTACTTTGTATCACCTTTTGAAAACTGAATATTTTGTTTTGAGGCGAAAATATTTATTCTTGACTTTTTAAAGTATCAGATGGTTCAGATTTGACTCACCTTAGCTTTTACATTTTAGTAAATGGTTTTGTAGCCTATTAAAAAAAATCAAGTTTTCAATAATTTCTATTATGATATCTCTTATTTTCTTCTAAGTGATCAGACAACAAAGTAGCTATTTCAACAGCTGTGGACTTGATCCAGCTACACTGCAAGATATGAAATGTGTTTAACTGTCTCTGAGCGCAAGATAAATTTTTTTGGTCATGGAAAGAACTGGAAATAGTTTTTGAGATAGATTTCATTTGTATATACCAAAATAATTTGTATATATCAAAACATCTTTTATGGTCGTTAGAAGAAAATTCTTCATAACATGCTTCCTTTTCATTGTGAGATAGCCATTTATACAAGTGAGGTGAATCTGTCTGCCTATTTCCGTTGGTTGACTGTAATGTCTAGAAAGCTAGCCAAGATAGAAAAGTTATTAACGGTTAGATGACGTCATTCTAGGTGGCTAACAACATGTAATATTTCACTAATATCATCATAGCTGATGTACAGAAAGAGAAATATTCAAGGTAATAAATACTCGTGAAATGTATACAGCTGTCAAAATCATAACTGTTCCTGGACATTAGATGAGAAATATTGTATTTCTCAATTTAAATATTTGGTTAAAAAATTAAGGTTCACCTCTCAAATAGTGTATAAAACTGGTTAGGATGGAATAAGGCAATATAAGAAATTATAAAGAAAAGTAATGCTCTTTGTTAAGATAGGTCGTATTTATTACTGCTCTCTACTATGTTAATTTGCCACATCTGCTGATGTATGTACCATTAATTTTTTTATCAAAGTGAAGTAGCTGGAGGCAGGCAGCCAATGTGCAAATTCATCTAGTAGTGAAGTGTACTTTTTAAATACAAAGGACAGTAGTGTTTCTCCAACATACTACAAAGACTTCATAAATAATCATCAAAGGTATAAACCCACTTAAGCAAGATGTTTACTTTTATGACATGAAAGCTTTCTTTTTTCAGATTTACCCTAAGTATATATATAAATTTGCATTTTTATTTGAGTTGTCTCTTACCTACTTAGAGACACATATGCATACACAGGAGAATCATTACTCAATTGAAGTAGTCAAGGGTTTTTTTGGCAAATATTATTTTTATACTGTAAAATTGCTTTGGTGCAAACATGATTCTAAAGCCGAATAATGTTTTAAAGGATGAAATAGACAAATGAAAAAAAAATTTAGAAGATTATTCAGGTGCTAGATTACTGGAATATGCACACTGGGCAAAATCTTACCATAATAAGAATAAGGTTATTGGAAATCTTGCAATGGATTTCATTGTGATCTATTTGACATACTGAAGACAGCTGTGTAGGAAATGCATTCTACACTATTTGTCCAAAGTATTTATCCTTGTTGACTAAAACAGCTACACAACATCCTAGCATCACTACTGGTGTTTAAAGATCCACATTAGATCATGTGAATCCCAGCATATGAGTCTCTGTGTTTTTCTCATAAGAATTTGAATATTTTGGCCAAAATAAGCCAAATTGGACAGAGGATATGAGGGCTCAAACACTCATAACATTGCTATAACTTATTTTTATTATTGCCATCCAGAGGTACCTGGACAAACTCAAGAAGTGCACCCATCTGAACCTTATGAAGTTCAACAAGGCCATATGCAAGGTCCTGTACATGAGTTGGGGCAATCTCCAATACAGGCTGGGGGATGAAGGGATTGAGAGCAGCCCTGCAGAGAAGGACTTGGGGGTACTGGTGTATGAAAAGCTGGACATGAGCAGTCAATGTGTGTTTGCAACGTAGAAAGTCAATCGTATCCTGGGATGGATAAAAAGAAGCATGGCTGGCAGGTTGAGGGAGGTGATTCTGTCCCTCTACTCCGCACTTGTGAGACCCCACCTGGAGTACTGTGTCCAGCTCTGGAGTCCTCAGTACAGGAAAGGTATGGACTTGTTGGAGCAGGTCCAGAGGAGGGCCACAAAAATGATGCGGGCAAAACCTCTCCTATGAGGAAAGACTGAGAGTTGAGGTTGTTTAGTCTGGAGAAGAGAAGGCTCCAGAGGGGACCTTATTGTGGTCTTTCAATACTTAGAGGGGTTTTATGAGAAAGATGAGGATGGACTTTTTAGTGGGGCTTGTTGTGATAGGACAAGGGGTAATGGTTTTAAACTAAAAGAGGGTAGATACAGACTAGAAACAAGAAAGAAATTTTTACAATGATGGTGGTGAAACATCTCTCTGGGAACTTGTTGCCCAGAGAGGCAGTAGATGCTCTGTCCCTAGAAACATTCAAGGTCAAGTTGGACTGGGCTGTGAGCAATCTGATCTAGTTGAAAATGTCCCTGCTCATTGCAGGAGGAGTGGGACTAGCTGACCTTTAAATGTTCCTTCCAACTCAAACTATTCTATGATTCTATGATTAAATATAGCGTTTAGGGTAGCAGAGAAATCAAATACCAAGTTGTGGGAAACTGAGATATGTGAATGTTTATGTGTCTCCTGTAGCAATCAATTTTGAGTCTTTTACAGATTTCAAATACATCTTCAAATATATAGAGAGATAATTAGGAGAATGAGATTTCAGTGATAATTATTCTTTTGCAAAGCTTAAAAATGGAAGGTAGGTAGATGTTTTGAATCAGGCTTCAAATATTCACATTTCTCCTTCCTCTCTTTTGATTCCCACCACTGATTTCTGCAATGGCTTGAACATTACAGCTAAAACACATTGAAGGAAGATGTTATGGGTAAGAGCAAACACCAGACAATAAGAAATAGTCAATCATGCAACTGTAGTCTTTAGGAAATCTGGCTTCAACTTTTCAATTTCTCATAAATTTTTAGAAGAAAAAAAAATAATTTAGAAGAAAAAAATTGCTACTAAAAAAAAATTAATCTCTGCTCCAGTAATCCCACTAGGGACAAATAAATAATCCAATTAAATTAACACTGAAACAAAAATATTTATTGAGAATATAGAAAAAACAAATTTATCTTCAACATTGTTTTACAGGTGCAGTATTTTAAAATAAATACAGGTGTTAACATTTGAACCCCTAAATACCTGAACTAATTACATTGATATAAATGTGATGTTTCTTACTGGATCAAGCCCCAGTGTTATAATAACATGTTGATAAATCAAAATTTTTTTTATAATAAATTAACAGTTTAGATAGACAATATAGTGTCTAAACATATTTTTTTCTCTCACTTTTCCACATTAGACATGATATTTACCCTCTTTGTGCTTTAGACTCTACAGCTTTAAAAATGGGGATCCATGGGTCAAAGCACTATTACAACAGTCTTTCTTTGTATGTTGACTGATTATGTGTTTGCAATTCTACTGCCTTCAACCAGCCTCCCTACAGCAAAAGGCTACAATCATATCTGTCTCATAAAGAAAATAAGCTTTGATATGTTAAATTCAAGGAGAGATAGAAATTGCTAACACTATGTCCTCTAATGAGGAAATAAAGAAAAGTAGTGAAAAAATAAGGGAGAATGAGAGGGCAGAGGGAAAACACTTTTAGGATGGCTGGATGCGGACAAACATGTACAAATAAAGATTACTGACACCTAGGTTGTTGATGCTTATTGCAGTATTACTAATACTTATGTCATGGTTTCAGCTCAGTCGGCAACTGAGCACCATGCAGCCATTCACTCCCCGCTTCCCCCTGCCAGCACTGACAATGAAAAATAAGTAAAGATGCTGTTCACTCCTCCCCTCCCCACCAGCACTGGGAAGGAGAAAAGTAAAAGGCCCAGGAAACTGAGATAAGGACAGGGAGGGATGATGTCGTTTTTAAGGCACAGGCAAAAACCAGACTCATTAGTGGAAGAAAAAAAAGAATGTAAATTTAATACAGATACTAACAACAACAGCAAGAATTAACAGAGAGACTGGGACAGTGAGAAACATTGCTGCATCTTGAAAACACCTTCCTCCATCCCTCCCTTCCTCCTGGGCTCAGCTTTGCTGCCAATATCTCTGCCTTCTTCCTCCCAGAGGTGCAGGGGGCAGGGAATGCGGGGTGTAGTCAGTCCTGCCGCTTCTTCCACCTCGGGGCAGGGGGAAACTTCTGGCATTCCTCCCCTGTCCCAGCGCTGTCTCCCTCTCACAGGACACAGTCCTCCAGAAACCAACTCTGCCATGAGTCACTCCCATGGGCATGTGGGTCACCCCCGCGTGTTGCAATCCTCCCAGTGACAAACTACAACAGCGGGGTCTTCTTCCCATAGTGTCCCAGTGTTGTGGGTGGAAATACTAACACGGTAATGATCTAGCAGCAAATCAAGATTTATTAATGACTAGCAGTACTTAAGCATTAAACAATTTAAAGATTTACAAAATAATTCAGTAAAATATGTTATAATTAAAATAGCAACTTAACGATAGATTCAAAGATTACAAGATTCACACTAACTTACTATATGGTACCTTAGATCTATACATACACAAGATGTAAAAACACACAGACAGACAGAAGTATTTGGATCCAGTGGAATAAGTATGTACCCACACTCGTGAAAATAACTGTGTATACCCAAACACATCAGTAAACAGAGAGTGGGTAAAGGACAAGCTAGCTCAAAGTTAAAATTTCCCTCTTGTCAAGTTTAGATCAAATACTCACAAAGCATTGGCATTCCTCAATGGGCAATAATTGAGACTTCAGTGGGTTGACTTCACCCTTAGCTTTATCAGTTGACAGTACCTTAAGGTTTTTGGTATCTGAGAGGTGTCCCAGCTCAGGGGAGATGCTGGTCACAGGTCCACTGCAATCCAGGAGATCTCAAAGGGTCTCACTTGGAGTTGTTATTTACAGAGTCCAAGATAACTGACTTTTGTCAAGTCCTTTCCACTCTGGCCCAGCTTGAATAATGAAGTATTCTGGTGTCGCCAGTTGCCAAGAACTTCATTGATGTGCAATTCTGTTATTGTTCTCCCTCCACCACATCCCAGGTACAAGCGTACAAGTCTGTTAGGAGGTGATAGGCTGTTATAACCCTTCCCAAGCCATAGGGTGAGAAGAGCCAGGCTCATCAAAGGGGTATCTTAATGCTCTGTTTACTGTTATTAACAGTACCTACCTCCCCGAGTTAGTAGGTGGCCCAGGCGGGGTGGGGTAGGGGGACAAATCATACTAATCATGCAGTGGCCCAGAAGCAGGGAGTAGGAATGGCACCACCACACCCGGCCTTCTTCGGTCGCAGTGACCTGGCTCGGCATGGGGTCCCCCACAGGCTGCAAATTGGTATCTGCTCCATCGTGGACCTCCATGGGTGGCAGGGGGGGAGGGGGGGGGAGAAGACCTGCCCTCTCACCATGGGATACAGGGGAATCTCTGCTCCAGCACACCTCTCCTCCTTCTCCTCCTTTCTTCCACTCATTGTTCACATAGATGTTGTCCTCACAAGTCCTCACAAATTCCTCAACACTTCCCAGGTTCCCCTTCTTAAATACGTTATTGCAGAGATGCAGTTAATTGACCTGGCCTTGGTGCAAAGGTGGGTCCAACTTGGAGCTGGGGGAGCTTCAAGAAGCTTCTCACAGGGGGCCACTGCTGTAGCCCCCTCCCCTGCTACCAAAAAACCCCTGCCACTCATTCAAGCCAAGACAACTTATTAGAAAGAGATATTGACAGATGGCAATAAAGGTCAGTAGAAAACAGAAATTTAAACAGAAGTGAAATGTTGAAGATTATTAACTTTGTCATATTGACTACCTCTCCTTGCAAAATTCATCAGTGCCATGGGAAAACTTCCTGGCTCCTAGGGCAAGGTCAACCGACCACAGATGTAATGCAGTTTGCACCTGTAATGCTCATGGCTAGCTTCTGCTAGAGCAGACTGGTCATGTCCATCCACTTGGTATTGGGAATATTTAGGCTCATGTTGGCATCCCTATGACTCTAAGAGATAATTATTTTATTTTATTTTATTTATTTTATTTTATTTTATTTTTATTTTATTTTCATTTTATTTTATTTTAATTTTTCTTCAGTTAAAGTATTGGAAATAACTTGAAGATTATGTTACACTCAGTCACCAAAGTGTGTTTTTTATAGGTTGAAAGTGATGACATATGTTGCATGTACTAGCTTATGATATAAGACCTTTTACTATATGTTAAGGGATGTTAAGATGACCACCAAGTCCCCTCCTCCTCTTGGGCTGGCAGAGGCAGAAGGTCACTAGTGCAGCACACACACCACACTCTCCAGGTTCACAAGCACACACGCATTCATGGATCCCTCGAGCACCAGCTCAGCCCCTCTGCCCGCCCAACATCCCTGCCCAGGTCCCAGTCCGTCTTACCCACCCCACAGGCTCCCTACTCACCAACTGGTCCGTCTTAGTGCTCGTGGCAAACACGCAGCACTCACACACTTGTCCCACAGGCACCCCACACTCACAGTTCACCCCAGGTATCAGCACAGACCCCTCCCACCTGATATCCCTGCCTGGAGCTAAGGCCCCCATACTCACTGGTGAGTCCAAGTCGAATTTTGCTAGTGGATACACATGCACACAACATACCCACAAGGACTGGGGAAGATGCAGACACTGACAACACCCCAGCACACTGGCTGTGACCTGTGGTCCTTTTCCATACACCATCATAGAGACACTCCCCCTTCCCCTGCACACTGCCTCATCAGCTGGCACAGTTCACCTACCCTATTCAACATCCTGTACCCCCAGGTTCACAAAGCACCAGTTTACCTGCAGTTTCATGGTAGACCATCTATTAGTGGGACTGACCGGGTTTGTTTCTGATTATTTTTTGTTAACTTTAATCGATCAGGTTTTATGTCTCTGTATTTCTCTCCTTCCCTTTCTTTATCCTCCCAACTGAAAAAATAAACATTCTCAACCCCCACATACTCTTACTAGTTTGTGCCACTGACCAGGTGTTACATCCCAATTTCTCGGGACAATGACTCAGATTCACTGATTCCCAGGCCAGGATTAAGGTGAAACAACACCAGGTATTCTTTAATTCACAAAGCTCAACTTTTATCTGCTCACAACAGATATTAGTATGAAACTTTGTCAGTAACCTTGCAACCTCTGCAACAAGTGGTAAACTGTATAACCTACTCCAACAAACTGCAAACCTTACTACAGATGCTGACAACTGGCAGATCTTATGCCTTGACAAGCCTTAAACATGCCCTGACAAGCCTTGCCTTATATGCAGGAAAACAGGGGTAGAGAATGGGAGAGAAGGAGAGAAAATGAGGGAAAGAGAAAAAGAGAGTAAGAGAGAAAGAAACAAAAAAAAATATTTCACCTGTCCAGTTCCAGCATTGGTCCAGCCAGTCTAGATGTTCAGTTCTGGAGGGGCACAGCCACCCAGGGCTTTGACTTGTGTCCTTTTAGAATTCCTTGCCCCTCCTCCCCAACACAGGAGCAGGTTTTCTGGCAAGAACAGTGGCCTGTGTGGGATCCACACTGGAGCAGTCCATTCCTGTAGGACTGTACCCTGTGGAAAGGACTCATGCTTGAGCAGAGGAAAAGTGTGCTGAGGAAGGAGTGGCAGAGAAGTGTTATTAACTGACTGCAACCCCCATTCTCCATCCTCTTGCAATGGTTGTTGGGGAGAAGGTAGAGGAGTTGGGAATGAAGCAGTGAAGTTGAGCCTGGGAAGATTGGGTGGGTGGGGTGGGGAGAAAGTGCTTTTAGATTTGTTTTTATTTCTCATTATCCTACTCTGTTTAATTGACAATACATGAATTTCCCTAACATGAGTCTGTTTTGCCTGTGATGGCAATTGGTAAGTGATCTCTTTGTCTTTATCTTGATCCTTGAGCTTTTCCATCTTATTTTCTCACCCTATCCTGTTGAGGAAAGGGAGTGAAAGAGTGGCTGCATGGGAGTCTGGTGTCTGGACAGTATCAACATGCCATAACTTGTCCCCAGCCCCAACTCCTGGATGGACCTCAGGTGTGAGCTGTAGCCTTGTCTCCATTCTCTGACCCCATCTCCAGCTCTGTCTCCAGCTGCTCCTGTTAGAACTTCCCTGACCAGGTCTCAGTTCTGGCTTGCCCTGCACCAGAAGTTTCAGGGACTCAATGGCACCCCACCCCCTGGCCCCCTCATGGGGCAGCCCTGCCCCTGTTGACAGGAGACAATATTTAACCATGGTATGGAGAGAAGAAGAGGGAACATCACTGGGAGGGAAATACTGAAGCTAGAAAAACAGAGGACTTTCAGAAAGCAGTTTGCTCCATGGGGAGATTTAACAGAATTTTTTAGTGGGTGAGATGGCATTTCAACCATTTTGAGGACAAAATGTCTGAAAATAAGCTTCTGTAGTGTGTTCATCACCTTACTGACTGGAAAAAAGATAAATCATAGCCTTGTCAAGGGATAAAATGAGAGTTCCTCTGGGATTAAGCATTTAGTTTTGATCTGGATTTAAAATGATCTGTGGATTCTAAGGAATATATGAAGAGAGAGATACTGTTGCTCTCAATAGGAGAAAACATAAGAAAATATTTTTGATAACATTAAGAAAGAAGAACATAATAACCACCAAAAAAGAGTATTAACATTAAAATTTTATCCTGAAGAGTTAGGCAGAGCTGAAGAGAAAATGGAAAAATATCAGATACCAGGATCCATCTTTCCTGACATACTGCAACAAGCATTGCACATTATAATATCACATCACACAGTCTACAAATGCTCATCTTCTAACAACCCACACAATGAAAGGGAATGTTTTAATTCCTGCTGCTCAGAGCAGATTATAGTAATTTGAGATATATTCATATTTGGAAATACTAAGAGTTGCCTTTAACATATTGTGAGAGATGACTTGTAACTTCTTGAAATGGGACCAGAAAGAAACAGGTGAAAACAAAAGACTGAGAAAAACAGCCCGAGAAAGAGATAAAGGATAGCAGGGGGAGTGGAGGCCTTCTAAGACAAGGAATGTCTCAAACACTTGCAAGTAACGAAACTATAGTCATGGGGTGGATAGTGTGGTGTTTGGAGCTGATAAGGCTGTCTGAATAACACAAGGATGTAGCTGGAGGGGGGAGCACTGTGACGACAAGACGGTTCTACTCTGGTGCATCTTGTAAAGTTTCAAGGGCCATCTGTCCGGTGAATGACCTTTGCTTCATTATCCATGAAATGTTAATGAAGATTAACAAAATCATGCTACTTACATCATCCCATGAAACACCTTATCCCTCACCATATATGGAATATGTAGGTATGTGGATTGACCTAAGGGATGGACCCAAGTAAAGTAGATATAATTTGAGTGAGGAAGAGAGTGAAGTGAAGAAGACGGAGGCATGCTTGAACACTCGTTGGCAGGATTGATGCAGGAACCCGGCCCTGTGATCTTTATTTCTACCTCTCTGTCTCTCTCTCTTCTTTCCTTTTTCCCTTTTTTCCTTATTACCATTAAACAATCCAAGGCATACTACATCACTTGCTGTGATTCATTATATACTTAGCCAGTTACCGTGTATCCAGTTAGTACATTGTAGGAAATTAATAAACGTCTGTGTCTGGACTTTGTCTCACTGTTGTCCACTCTGTTGGGGATTTACGAATCTAAAAGTCTCTTGCCTCTCTTGTCTGAGCAGGACATGATGCATATATTTTTGACTAATAAAAAAATTAAGCAGTTCTTGTTCAATTAGAAGTGTCTTATAGCATGTTTATATCTAAAGTCTTGCAGAAGAATGATGATGATAATGCAATGACTTTGTATTTCCTTGAGAGAAAAAGATTGCCCCAACAAAGGTTTTGTAATAAATATGAGACAGCAAATTGTTCCTACAGTATAGTGTCATTATTATGGAGATTAGTGATCTTTGTGATTAAGATTGCCTCCAAGTTTCCTGATAAAGCTTTACTTTAATGTCTTTGAGACTTCACCCTTGAAAATTGTTTTGTCTTGATAATAACCAGCTATAATGTAATTACAAAGGAGAGTGTTTTTTAAGGTTTGAAGAAAAAATAGAAAATTCATATGCTTTACCTTTTCTTTGTAAAATAGCTATCTGAAATGTTGTTTCAAAATAATATATCTTAATTTTATCATACGTAAAGTATCTTCTTATAAGTACTTTGGGTTTTTTTATACCTATCTCTCTTTGCATATATATGTGGGATCTGTTTGTTCCACAGTTGTGCCATGGTTCTTTTTTCTCTGTCACAAACTGTTTGTAAATAAAAACTGTTCCTAAAGAGGATGTCTCAAACAACTCGAGTGGGATGCCCTGTGGGGAAGAAGCGGAGAGAGCTCTGCAGAGGTGAGGCGGTGGGCTGTTTCTCCCCACCTCCCTCCTGTGGTTGTCCAGAGACAGAACTTGCCTAACTGTGCAGGTACAAGCCAGGGAAAATGGGAACCTATTGTGCATGTGTAAGAAAGACTATAGAAAGGCAATGCCCCACATGTGTCTTTGTCGACCCACCACTTACAGATCAAGCTGACTACTCCGCGACAACACAGGATTCAAGGGTGGTGATTTCCCTTTTCCTATCCCCTCCTCCTCTCTCTTCTCTTTTCTCCTTATACTCTCTCTTTCTTATAGATATTCATGTCTATGTGTTTTGTAGGAACTGAATTGAGATCGGTTGATCGTTAATGGGTTATTAGGAAAATAGTCTCATCACCAAAGTGTCTTTATTCATTCCCGGACAATTATCAGTTGATTGTTGCCAAATTGTCTCCATTCACTCCCTAAAGTGCTCAGTTAATAAAGTCACCAGCACAATTGTTCCTCTGAGTCATTGTGGTGACTCGGTCCACCCTGCAGCTCTGTTGAGCAGAAACCTGCTCTTCCACCAGCATGCAGAATCTTGGGGAATTCAAAAGATTCGTCACCCTTGTAACCCACCATATCAGACAAGACATTCTCAATAGAAAAAAAGTAAATGCAAAGTAAAGAATACATCCAAAAAATCCAATTTTAGTGGTATTTGCCATTCTACTTAGAAATGAATCAAGAAATCAAGAAATCTGAAAGTTTCATATAGGAATTGTCTGGTTTGTTTTATTGTGAGTCTGGTCATGTTTTATTGAAAACATATAGTAAAGCTTTAAAAATATATCTGTAATTAAAAATAATAATTTCACACAGAATATTATTCTTATATTGAAAAGCTTGGGATCTTATCCTATTGCTCTGATATTGAGTAAAATAAGTCCAGATTTCTTCCAGACTTACTCAGAAACATAACTGATTAAAGTTGTGGGGTTTTTTTCCTATAGTAATAAGTGCAAAATCTTATAAAATATACATGTTCTCCACATTTTACATGCACACACACATCTAAAGGACTTACATGTGTACTCTCAGGAGTACAGACATCTCACACAGGCCAAGGTATTGTAAGCAATCTTTTTCTTTGCAACAGTTTAAATCAAGAATTCTGATGAATAAGATCCATTAAACATCCATATACTCGGTATGTAATTAATAAAGTGAAAGTGTAACCCTGACATTCCTCCTCTTCAAGGAAATCCAAAGGGGAAGGGTCCCCAGGAAATGAGAGTATCCTGCTAACATTAAGAAGAAAGACAGGGTATTAAATAAAAATAGTACTGATGCTGTATTATATATGAGAGGTAATTCTACTAAAAGATAGTCATGTTATAAACTGACAAAGTTTCTAATTTGCCATAGCTTTTGAACTAGTAAGCTATAAGTAACCATACTTGGGGTAAGTACTCATTCTAAAGGAAAGCTCAAACTTCCAGGATTAGCACAAATTACAGCCTAGAAGGAAAGGAAGAGGGCAGTAGACTTTGTGTAAGGAATGAGGTAGAAGAAACTGTTTAAGAATTTCTTTTCCCCAACTGGGAGACAGGAAGAGCTGCTTCAGACTCTCCCATTCACTGTAGGATGGCGTCAATTGTCAGTACTAGAGGTAGCCTCACTTGTATTTGACATACTGGACCCTAGCAGTGCTTCTGTGGTTAACCAGAAGAGAGAGCACTGTGAGAAGCTGTTTGTGTGACTGGAGAGCAGAGCATGGAGCAGTGAACAGAAACAGCAAGAGACAGAACAAAAAGTTGCACGTAACAGAGCAAAGCTTGAAAGGGTGACCAGGAAAAGAAGGAGAAAGAAGCTACTTGTGGACCCATTCAGTAGAAACAGCTGATCCCACAAAGTCCATTGTTTGCTTAGATTAAACTTTGATATACTGGCTGGGGTTTTTTTAAATTATTATTGTTTTATTGCAACAAGACAAAGTTCCCACCTAACCTCGAAGCTGCCTCAGTCTGAGAAAAAGAAAGATAACTGTAGATGTATTTTTAGCATTTATTTATTGTACACTGACTTGCTCCATCACCTTATTCAAGTTTTCTTCTTTTAAGACACTTGCTGGAGTTCCCACCTGTTGCATTTAAGGAAATTAATTAATTTGGTAAGAGATGAATCACCTTGCATTCTAGCCGGTCCTCAGAGATTAGAGGGGCTAGGGGTGGCTGGACTTATCTCTTAATAGGTATGCCAATTATGGCCATGACTATAGGCCTGACACCAGATGCACGAACAGCCCCTGTGCTGTAGGTCCAGTTGCATTCAAGAGAAGCAGTCAGGTTCACGAATAGTACGGTTTATTCTTATGTAACATCTACAGATTCTTTGAGAATGCACAAACTGCAGGTTGGCTATATAGCACTACACATAAAAAAACCCGATTGCAATCACACACAATTAATTCCCGGGTAATCACTCAGTGTAGCTGACGGCCCAAATCTTACCAAAAGGTGTCCCTTCTTGGGGGGGGGGGGGGGGAGCGGGGCGAGGAGCACAAACCCATCAATCTGTCCCTCCAATTTGGTATTGGATTAACATCCCTCTGAGTTAGATACAAACTTGGGGTAGTATTTATGTAAGTATGTATGTGTGAGTGGGTGGGACTGTGGTCAAGCCATTGTTTCTTGAGTAATGACACAGCACTTTCCTTGGTGCAAGGTTGTTTTGCTGATTAAGGATACCAATTAAACTTGGACACCAGAGTGAAAAGAGTAGGCGTACTTTACTAGTGATAACCAAGTAATGTAACAGCGTAATACAGAAAACATGCAGTAAGAAGAAGCAGAACAGTGCACTTAAAGCAACAAACAAGGAAATATAGAGTAATGCATCAAATCATTACTACACGAGAGAGAGAGAGAATAGTGATTAAGAGAAATACATCACCACTTGCATATATTATCATCATCATCCAGATCCGCAGACGCGGGGGAGCCCCGGTTACAGCGAGGACTTGGAGAGCCTGTCCCGGCAAGTGGGAAATCCTACACGGTGCGTCCACCCATAGGTGAGGCATCCAAAGTCGCTGTGAGCGGGCCCAGCCTTATATACCAGAGATCGGCAAGCCAGAATAGCTGGCACCTTTGTTTTGAGCGGAAAGTTTCTGGTTTCATTCTCCTGTTGGATTCCACCCAAAGCCTGGCCAGGGCTCGGGGGGGGTGAATCAAGGGAGTTTCTAACAAGGCCAAATACGTGGGTTCTCAGCCTTGAACAAGGCTGCGAAAGGAAAGTTGGATACATTCTCTCCTCACTACTGATTATATTTTGTCTTTCACTAGCGAGTTTACATATTTTATTAATGACTACATGCTAAGTTAGCAGCTTCAGCTTGGGGCCTGTTGTTCAGGCTGCAGTATTTCAATGCTTTAGCACTTTTTACATCAGCATAAGTGGGTTGTTATAACTTAGTACAATACCTACTAGCACAATGGTTATCAGTTATAAAATATACAGGATTCATCTATAGGTCAACTCTGGCTTGGGCCTATTGTCCAAGCCTTAGCACTTCAAAGGTGTGTGCTGTTTTTGTGGGAAAAGAGGAAGAATGAGAGATAAGGTCTGCAGAGTACTGCGAAACAATCCTTGAGAGAAGGGGAAGAGCAGGAGATAAATCTGCATGGTCACGTCAAATGTTCCTTGAGAAAAGTGGAAGAACTGGACCGTGCAGCCTCCACCTCACTTCACATTCCTCCTTGGTGCCACAGCAACACAAATCACTGGATCTCCGTCCCATCCTGTGTTTTTTCCGGGCACCATGTGTTAAGGAAATTGTGTTTTGCAGATTTTTCACTGTTTGGCTTTTCCCATACTTCCAACACCACCTAAAACATGGGAAAATTAGCATAAACTTCATCATCTCATGTTTATAATGAAGCAAATTTCATTTATTTTTCTCACATATTTAGATGGGAAATCTAGGCAGTATTTTAAAACTGAACCTGGCTGATGGTGTTAGCTATCAATTTTTTGGCAGAGTGGTTCCACAAACAAAGTCTTTAGTCACAAATCTGAACTGCAAAGTCGTGAAAATAGTCCAGTGACATGAACAGCTCAATCAAAGTGCACCGCCGAGTTGATGGATGATAACTGATCAGTGAAAATTTAATCTGAGGAGGGCTCAGTTGTAATATCAGTGTACAAGTTGAAGGGCTTCATAGGTGCATCATGTTAAAAAAAAGGGAACTTGCCATATTAGGTACTGCCAACGCCAAGCCTATGGTACACTCCATAACCCCCCTCCATACTCAAAAGTAAACCTGAGCTTGATTTAACTCATATACCCAAAAGTAAACCTTAACTTGATTTAACTCTCCCCATGAAAGAAAATACTTCTCAGCTAAAATGATGACTTACACGTGACATGAAGACTTTTCCTGTTATTTGATGGTGTTGTGCAACACTTTCTGTTTTAAAGAAACCTCTGCTAGTATATTTTAATGTTTTTTGGTTGTTTGTTTTGTTTTTTTTTTTAAATTGAATAGAATCTATGAAAATTTATGTTTTATTCAGAAATCAAATTATCTTTTAAAAAATCATGTCATATTATCTTTAATTTCTGTTTTTTAAAAATGTTCCCTATTGTATTGCTCCAACACAAGTAATATCTGATGAGAATAATGTAATGTAGAGAGCGTGAGACAGACATCATGTGAAATACATTTCAGGTTTCTTCCCTTCTTAATCAAATGCTCAGTACAGTCATACACTTATGGAAGGCACTGTAGAACATCAATACAGTTCTGCACCTCCTTTTGGATCTCTGAACTAAACCTCAAAGAACTGTTGCTTTAGTGAATGATTCTTCTCAATTTTACCTATTAGCTAGCTCTGGCTCTATGGGTAGCTTTTTTTTCTTGATTGCTTGTTTTATAATCAACATTCTCATGTCTCTAGCTCTCCCTTAGGCACCTTCCCTTTAATCTAGAATTATACTTTGCATCTACCTTATCAATGCTCTTTAGCATCCAAATTCTTTGTTGAACCTGACCTTTTAATTGAATTGAAAAATGGGATTACTTTTCAAAAAGAAAACATATAAGCTCAGAAGATACTGTGCTTGAAAATATGAAGTATTCAGTAGTGGAAATTTTTCTGAAAAATTAAGTCTTAAACTGTCACATTGGTTGCTCCAGAATAAACTAGACACAATATGCTTCAGATCTGCACCAAGGTGACAATATAATCTTTCACGACCACCTCCCCTTCCCTTCCAAACTGCCTACTGTATAGTTGTGAAGATAAATTGTTTGCGAAGTGCTCATATACATTAGTAGGGATTGCTATAAGAAAGTCTATAACAAAATCAATAACTGCCTTCAGAGTACGGCTTAAATAGTGTGCAATAATTTGGCTGCAGGCCATGCCTTGAGCAATAAGAATAAAACAAAATTATTGAGTAGCTGTGCATTAAGTGAGCACCATCTACCCTGTGCAGTGAATGAGAAAAGGCCAGGAACAGAACATCCCAACCTTCTGTTTTGAAATAACATGTCCTTTATTTTACAAAGACTGCATTGAATAATATATAAGGTAAGGAATATAGACAGGAAAAAAACAAGGTAGAATTATGCAAATATCACAAAATCACAGAATCATCTAGGTTGAAAAAGACCTTGAAGATCATCCAGTCCAATCATTAACCAACACTGACTGTTCTCAAACACACCATATCCCTAAGAATCACAGAATCACCGAGGTTGGAAAAGACCTTGAAGATCATCCAGTCCAACCATTAACCTAACATTGACAGTTCCCAACTACACCATATCCCTAAGCGCTATGTCGATCCTACTCTTAAACACCTCCAGGGATAGGGACTCCACCACCTACCTGGGCAGACCATTACAACACCTAACAACCCGTTCTGTAAAGAAATGCTTCCTAATATCTAGTCTAAACCTTCCCTGACGCAATTGAGGCCATTCCCTTTTGGCCTATTGCTTCTTTCTTCATTAAAGAGGCTCATCCCCAGCTCTCTGCAACCTCCTTTCAGGTAGCTGTAGATGGCGATGAGGTCTCCCCTCAGACTCCTCTTCTCCAGACTAAACAACCCCAGTTCCCTCAGCCACTCCTCGTACGACATGTGCTCCAGACCCTTCACCAGCTTCGTTGCCCTTCTTTGGACACGCTCAAGTAATTCAATGTCCTTTTTGTGGTGAGGGGCCCAAAACTGAACACAGGAATCGAGGTGTGGCCTCACCAGTGCCGAGTACAGGAGTAAGATCACTTCCCTGTCCCTGCTGGCCACGCTATTTCTGATGCAAGCCAGGATGCCATTGGCCTTCTTGGCCACCTGGGCACACTGCTGGCTCATGTTCAGCCAGCTATCAACCAACACCCCCAGGTCCCTCTCTGACTGGCAGCTCTCCAGCCACTCCTCCCCAAGCCTGTAGTGCCATTGGGGGTTGTTGTGGCCGAACTGCAGCACCCGGCATTTGGCCTTATTGAAACTCATACAGTTGGACTTAGCCCATCACTCCAGCCTGTCCAGGTCTCTCTGCAGAGCCTCCCTACCCTCGAGCAGATCAACACTCCCACCCAACTTGGTGTCATCTGCAAACTTACTGGGGATGCACTCAATCCCCTCGTCTAGATCATCATTAAAGATATTAAACAGGAGTGGCCCCAGAACCGAGCCCCAGGGGACACTACTCATGACCGGCCGCCAACTGGATTCAAGTCCATTCACCACAACTCTTTGGGCCCAGCCATCCAGATAGTTTTCTACCCAGCGAAGCGTGTGCCCATCCAAGCCACGAGCAGCCAGTTTCACCAGGAGAATGCTGTGGGAAACAGTGTCAAAGGTCTTACTGAAGTCAAAGTAAACAACATCCACAGCCTTTCCCTCATCCAATAAGCAGGTCGCCCTGTTGTAGAAGGATATCAGGTTTGTCAAGTAGGGCCTGCTTTTTATAAGCCCATGCTGACTGGGCCTGATCATCTTGCTGTCCCACACATGTTGTGTGATGGTACTCAGGATGATCTGCTCCATGGGCTTCCCAGGCACTGAGGTCAAGCTGACAGTCCTATAATTTCCCAGATCATCCTTCCGACACTTCTTATATATGGGCGTCACATTGGCCAATTTCCAATCTGTCGGGACCTCCCCGGTCAGCCAGGAATGCTGGTAAATGATGGAAAGCGGCTTGGCAAGCACCCCAGCCAGCTCCTTCAGCACCTTCGGGTGTATGCCATCCGGTCCCATAGACTTGTGTATGTCCATGTGATGCAGTAGGTCACTGACTATCTCCTCCTGGATTGCGGGGGGGTTGTTCTCCCAGTCTCGCTCTTCTGGCTGAGGAGGCTGGATACCCTCAGTACAACTAGTCTTGTTATTAAAGACTGAGGCAAACAAGGCATTAAGCACCTCAGCCTTTTCCTCATCACTCGTTACCATATTTCCTCCTGCGTCTAGCAGGGGATGGAGGCTCTCCCTGGCCTTTCTTTTGCTGTTGACATACTTATAGAAACATTTCTTGTTGTCCTTGATTGCTGAAGCCAGATTAATTTCCAGCTGGGCTTTACACCTCCTGATTTCCACCCTGCATAGTCTCACAACATCTTTGTAATCATTGTGAGTGGCTAGCCCCTTCTTCCAAAGGCCATAAACTCTCCTTTTCTCCCTGAGTTGCAGCCAAAGCTCCCTGTTAAGGCAGGGAACAAAAAGGGATTAAAGTAAGGTCATCAGCCATTTTACTTCGTATTTTTTTCTAGATTTTTATTCTTCATTTCTGTTTTCTATAACCTGATTAATTTGTATTCTTGCCAAGATGACTTGAAATAATGATTCAATTTTTGTTTCCATTCTACTTAAATTTAACTGCACAGAATGTGGTTGTCAACAGATTCCTTAAATTGAACACCTCATGAATCAGAACTGGAGGACTCGCCATGACAAACGTCTGTACTGCCTTTGAGACTATGCTATAGAATGCCAAGCCACAATCTGCCAAAGACTGACTAGCTCTGTGCAGTCTTTAACCTGCCTTCTGGACCATGTTCCACTCAGCAGTATCTTAGTGATTATGGATTTGTTATCTGAAGTCAATTCCTTCCCCAATTCTTTCTCTAGAGAAGATGATGCATAGAGTTGCTTAGTAATGTATGCTATTTATTTTCAAGTCCTCATTAACACTGTATTTGAACAAAAGAACAAGAAACTTTGCTGGAGAATTGGTGAATTTTGTGATAATTCTTTCTTGGATTGCCTGTTTGTTCCACAGTCTTATCTAAACCAGTGTTGACATTGTTTTAGACATCTAACACTGAATTAGTCAATTAATTAATTCCTTTATAGTGAATAGAGGAAATAGAGTAGCTGTAGAGGATAATTAGTCTCATCCTGAAGTAGATCAGATAAATCACTGTATGCTTATTGTTGTATCTTTCCAGTTGCTTTGAAAGAAGAGTGTGGTGACTAAGTCTCAATACTAGATGTCTATCTGTAACATATATTAAATTTCATGAGATGATTCCTACCTTGGTTTCTATGAATTGAGTCTACATGTTATTTGACAAAGAAACTACATATTGAGCTGTCTGTTTGTCCTGGTTTAAGCCCAGAGGGCAACTGAGAACTGCACAATAGTTCACTCACCCCTCCCCCCCCAGCAGTGGGAAGAAGAAAATGAATCAAAAGGCTCAGGAATTGAGATAAGGACAGGAAGGGGTTGCTCACCTATTACAGTCACAGGCAAAACCCAGACTCATTAGAGGAAAAAAAACAGAACATCACTTTAATTTAAAACACTATCATCAACACTTAACAGACAGAATGGGACAGAGAGAAGTGTTACCATATCTTAAAAAAACCTACCTCCACCCCTCCCTTCTTCCCTGGCTCAGTTTTGTTCCCGATATCTCTACCTCCTCACCCCAGCAGCACAGGCACAGGAGATGAGGGGTGCAGTCAGTTCTGCTGCTTCTTAGCCACTGTTGTTAATTGGCTCGGTCTTGGCCAGAGGCGGATCTGACTTGCAGATGGGGGAGCTTTCAAGAAGCTTCTCAATGGGGGACCACCACTGTAGCCCCCTCCCCTGCTACCAAAAACCCCACCACACAAACCCAGTACACTGGTTCAGATTTTAAAGTAACATGCATTTGTATTTGAGAGAATATGTTTTTAATGAAAACACCAGTATTTTCCTTTCGAGTATTAAAATCTTTTTCTCTAGATGCATTTCTTTGGTTTCTGCTCTAATATATGTTGTGTACCATAGTTAGTCGGGGAATAGTCAAGTGGTTTCAACTTTAGTCCAACAGGTTTGCATTACACCCCTTTTAATGCATAGGTTATGTGTTGTGGAGGCACACAAAATTGAATTCAGACAGGTGTTAAATTTAACAAGATTTCTTTTTTATCGAAATTGTTGAGAATTCCTTCCCAGGGGAAAGCAAACTGAGGCTTATCCCCCTCTCTGAGTGGGATCATAAAAAACATATCCTTGATGTCTAAAGTAGCCATCCATGGGTGGACAGCTGCCTATATTACTGTCACTACTGAAGTTATGCTTCGGATGGCAGCAGTTAGTGCTGGGGTGCCCCTAGTGTTAATGCTTTTCACCACAGGTCATTCTTCCCTGCCCTGCACCATATCCTAAGTTCGACCTGGCCTGCCTCGGAGTGGGGGCGGAGGGTATGTGTTCATGCACATTCGGGTTTTTTTGGCTTGCTCGACCTTTCTATTACCATTCACGCTGCTGCCTGGATCAGTCCACCCCGTCTGGTGCCTGTAAGCAACTATATCATGTAACATTTCTGCCCAGGTTAACACATGTGCAGGCAGGTTCTGAGGGTCTTGTTGGTTATGTTTGATGGTCCTCTGAATCTGTTCTCTGAGGGACTGAGCATGTATCTTTAAAGCATCTAGTAGTCATCTAATAAAGGGTCCAAGGTGACAGGGGTCCACCAGTACATCTATCAGAATCCCTTGCTCTCCTGTTTTATACACTGCCTGAACACACACGGCCTTTTGCACTCCCTCCATTAACTCTGACATCTCCTTTACCCGAATAGTAATAGATTCTCCTCTCTCCTCGGGGTCCACAGTCCCAGCCCAATAAGCTACAGAAGACGTTATCAACTGATGGCCTGCTGGCCTGTCACTCAGAAACACTCTTAGACCTAGAAACCCCTGTTTCATCATCGCTTAATAATATCTGCTTGTCCCGCAGCCCCACCTGTCAAAGAAACTCTCCACAAATACTATGTTTCTGTTTTGCCCCACTTACGTGAAAACTTCACTTGCAGTTCACCAAGCTCAGGTCCTGTCCAAGGGATTTTGCAGACAGTGGTTAGGATTTCCCGCCTTGCAGACCCGTGTGTCTTTCCATTTTAATAAGAGGCTGCATGTGCCTTTCCACCACTTCCTCCAGATCTTCTCTTCTTCTGAACTACTTTCATCAGGGCTTCCCCAGACAGCCCCATCCCAGTCCTTGGGGTCTGTACCTGTGACTATCTTTTAGATTTGGACAATAATGAGTGGCTTTTTCACTTGTGCTAGAATAATTTCAATTTTTTGTTCCAATAGATGCATCCACTCTTTCTCTTTTCAGTTCTTCTTTTAAACAGTCTATTTCCAATTGTTTTTTCTAAATTATATTTTGTCAATCTGTTGGAATCATTGTTTTGTTCTTGTGTTTGAATTAAGCAGGTGCTTAGGATGCCACACATAGTTTCTTTGCCTTTGCTGTCTTGCTTATTTCTGCAACATTCTTCTATTCTCTCCATGACCGCTGCTGGGTCAGGCCACCTCTCCTTCACCCATGTATACATGGGGGAGAAGGCCTACAGCCATGTCTCCATAATTATTCCTTTATTGACAACATCCTGCTGATGATACCAATTCAATGTAGCAGAGGAGCACACAATCAAATTAAGACAGGTATTAAATTTAACAAGATTTTTTTTTATCAAAATCATTTAGAACTCTGACAACATTAGCAAACCACAGGTTCAGGATGTAAGAGGGGTTAATTACTGTTCAACTGACTTAAGAATTCTTAAGCCTTAGAAATGATGACCCAAAACGTGCATATCACTCACCTAAAAGAAAGATGAGGGCTCAGAAACTCAATGTTTCCTTAGGAGGCTTCCCAACCTAAGGGGAGAGTTCCCAAACACAGACCCACTGCTCTGAGGAGGACTGGCTCTATTTGCCCTCTGTCCAGGCTCCATTTATACCCTAGCTGACTCTGATCTGTGGTCATATATGGTAAGTGGTCTAGAAACTTCTTTCAACCAAGATGTTTCGTTGGCTGAGGGCCAAAGCACTTTTACCTTTGGTGTGTACATGATGGTCATTGTTGACTGAGCTGTGTATATGACCACAGTCACCAAGTGGGCTGAGCAGCTTGATCCCCCAACTGCAGCTTCTAGTTTTAACTCTTTCCTTCCAGCAGTTGAGAAGATTTGGTCTTTATCCAAACAGGTGCACATGCCACAGTATGTCTACCTTAATCATTAAGAAGATAAAAGATATCAGGTGTATTCTTAAATTTATTATTTAAATTAAACATGGCTTTTCAGTTTCTTAAATTGAACATCTGTAAAATAAATAAGAAGTTAATATTAAGGGGATTTCTAGTAAAGCACAGAATGATATTTCTGAATAAGATCAGGAGTTTTTCTCAGAAAAGTGAAGGTAAATGAGGACTTTGGGTACAGGTTAACCCTATTCCTTTAATTCTACCATTTTACAATAAGAAGTAAATGACAACAAAAAACCCCACTTTGCATAGAAATTACTTCACTTGTCTGTAATCCTTCCACTGAAAAAAAGGAACAAGTTGCCATACTTTGTATTTTTAAATTATAAGAAACATGATCCTTTAGAATATAGATAATCACAACTACAATAAACTAATACCTCTGGAAAGAATGAAGATTTCAAGTGGAATGAGATTTTTGGTATCACTTTAAGAACTGAAGGACTTTCATCTAAGTTTTATGCTGAGAGGACTAATATATGAAAGATTAAAAGAGCAAAATATGCAGATCTCAATGAAAAGATTGGTAAGGAAGTGTCATGACAATTACCAGGATGTACAACTATCTGAATTATTCATTATAAATACTATTAATTACAAATTTTGTCATTTTTTTCTATCTGTGAATTGCTTGCAAACTAATGCTGAGTCTGTGAATGTATTCGTTATTCATATGTATTTGTCTATGGCTTGTTCACAGCTGCTAGTCACTACTTGTTATTTTTAGTGTATGATTGCTCATCTTATATGGTATTGTTTTTGCTCCTAGATTGGCTCACACTGCACTATACTAAATATGATAACAAAGAATAGGCGATAATAGTGAATTATGACGACTATCCTATGAATGAATTTTAGACAAATAATTATTTGTACTAACTTCAAAAAGATATCCAGAATTCACAGACTTTTTTGGATGGCTAGTTGCAATCTGTATAATCAGGAACAATGGACAATAATGGCTCACACAGAACAATTAACTCACTGCTGTGTATTACTGAGGATACTTGTATATTATGATCAACATTATTTGACCAGCTGTTCCTACTCTGTTCATATGTGATCACAATGGCTCCCATAATCACCTATGCAATATTAGTTCCTTGGTTTTTAAAGGCTGTATTTTGCAGACAAAGAAGCTTGGTATAATAATAGGAAGTGCTCATTGTAACATGCTGACAGCTGGAACTGGATGATAAATAAAGCAAAGATATTCCAAATTAAGAAAATATTCTGAACATTAGCAGTTCTTCCAGAAATGATTGCCATAAAACCACCATGGACTCATACTCTTTAGTCACACCAGAAGAGGGAGGAAAAACATTGAATGGGCAATGAAAAGCAGTTATCCTTTCAGTTCAAGGGATGGGTTATAGTTGTCACAACGATCTGCAAAACCTTTTGTCACTAACAACCATATTACAGAACCGTCTAGGTTAGAAAAGACCTTGAAGATCATTCAGTCCAACCATTAACCTAACATTAACAGTTCCCAACTACAACATATCCCTAAGCGCTATGTCGATCCTACTCTTAAACACCTCCAGGGATAGGGACTCCACCACCTACCTGGGCAGACCATTACAACACCTAACAACCCATTCTGTAAAGAAATACTTCCTAATATCCAGTCTAAACCTTCCCTGGTGCAACTTGAGGCCATTCCCTCTTGTCCTATCGCTTGTTACTTGGTTAAAGAACTCATCCCCAACTCTCTTCAACCTCCTTTCAGGTAGCTGTAGAGGGCAATGAGGTCTCCCCTCAGACTCCTCTTCTCCAAACTAAACAACCCCAGTTCCCTCAGCCACTCCTCGTACGACATGTGCTCCAGACCCTTCACCAGCTTCGTTGCCCTTCTTTGGACACGCTCAAGTAAGTCAATGTCCTTTTTGTGGTGAGGGGCCCAAAACTGAACACAGGAATCAAGGTGTGGCCTCACCAGTGCCGAGTACAGGAGTAAGATCACTTCCCTGTCCCTGCTGGCCACGCTATTTCTGATACAAGCCAGGATGCCATTGGCCTTCTTGGCCACCTGGGCACACTGCTGGCTCATGTTCAGCTGGCTGTCAATCAACACCCCCAGGTCCCTCTCTGACTGGCAGCTCTCCAGCCACTCCTCCCCAAGCCTGTAGTGCCATTGGGGGTTGTTGTGGCCAAACTGCAGCACCCAGCATTTGGCCTTATTGAAACTCATACAGTTGGCCTTAGCCCATCACTCCAGCCTGTCCAGATCTTTCTGCAGAGCCTCCCTACCCTCGAGCAGATCAACACTCCCACCCAACTTGGTGTCATCTGCAAATTTACTGAGGATGCACTCAATCCCCTCGTCTACATCATCAGTAAAGATATTAAACAGGAGTGGCCCCAAAACTGAGTCCTGGGGGACACCACTCATTACCAGCCACCAACTGGATATATCTCTATTCACCACAACTCTTTGGGCCCAGCCATCCAGACAGTTTTCTACCCAGCGAAGCGTGTGCCCATCCAAGCCATGAGCAGCCAGTTTCGCCAGGAGAATGCTGTGGGAAACGGTGTCAAAGGCCTTACTGAAGTCAAAGTAGACAACATCCACAGCCTTTCCCTCATCCAATAATCAGGTCGCCCTGTTGTAGAAGGATATCAGGTTTGTCAAGCAGGACCTGCCTTTCATAAACCCATGCTGACTAGGCCTGATCCCCTGGTTGTCCATTATATGACTTTTAATGGCACTTGAGATGACTTGCTTCATGACCTTCCCTGGCACCAAAGTCAGACTGACAGTTATATAGCTTCCTGGATCATCCTTTCTGCCTTTCTTGTAGATGGGTGTCACATTTGCCACCCTCCAGTCCAATGGGACCTCCCCAGTTAGCCATGATTTCTGGTAAATCATGGAAAGCAGCTTAGCAAGCACATCTGTGAACTCTTTCAGCACCCTTGGGTGTAACCCATCCGGTCTCACAGACTTGTGTGCATCCAAGTGGTGTGGCAGGTCTCTGACCACCTCCTCTTCAACGGTGCTGACCTCAGTCTGCTTCCCCTCCCCATTTCCCAGCTCATGAGGCTGGGTGTCCAGGGAACAGCCAGTTCTACTGCTAAAGACTGAGGCAAATTAGACATTGAGCACCTCAGCCTTTTCCTCATCCTTAGTTACCATGTTTCCCTCTGCATCCAGTAAAGGATGGAGGTTTTCCCTAATCCTTCTTTTGCTGTTAACAAATTTATAGAAACATTTTTTTTATTATCCTTAACAGCTGTAGCCATGTTGGGCTCTAGCGCTGCTTTGGCTCTCCTGATGCTCTCCCTGCATAACTTCAGTACATCTTTATAGTCTTCATGAGAGACCTGCCCCCTCTTCCAGAGGCAATACATTCTTCTTTTGTTCTTGAGATCCAGCCAAAGGTCCCTGTATAGCCAGGCCAGTCTCCTTCCCCGCCTGTTTATTTTTCAGCACACGGGAACAGCCTGCTCTTGTGCCTTTAAGACTTCTCTCTTGAAGTATGTCCAGCCTTCCTGGACTCCCATATCCTTCAAGGCAGCCTCCCAAGGGATTTTGTTAATCAGTCTTTTGAACAGGTCAAAGTTTGCCCTCCGGAAGTCTAAGATGGCGGTTTTACTAACCCCTCTCTTTGTTTCTCCAAGGATCAAAACCTCAATCATCTCATGATCACTGCACCCTAGACAGCCTCCAACCTTTACTTCCCCCACAAGCTCTTCCCTGTTCATAAGAAGCAGGTCCAGAAGGGCACCTTCCCTGGTCGGCTCACTCACCAGCTGTGTGAGGAAGTTATCCTCCAGACATTCCAGGAACCTCCTGGATTGTTCCTTCTCTGCTGTGCTGTGATCCCAGCAGATACCCGGGAGGTTAAAGTCCCCCACAAGAACAATGGCAAGTGACCGTGAGATTTCTCCCAACTGTTTGTAGAAAGCTTCATCCGCCTCACTGCTTTGGTTGGGGGGTCTATAGCAGACTCCCACAGCAAGATCTGCTTTATTGGTCCTTAACCTAATCCAAACACTTTCAACCCTGTTATCACTATACTTGATTTCTGAGCTGTCATAGCATTCTCTTACATATAGGGCCACCCCACCACCTCTCCTTCCCTGTCTATCCCTCCTCAAGAGCTTGTAGCCATCGATTGTGGCACTTCAGTCATATGAGGCATCCCACCACGTTTCTGTTATAGCTACTATGTCATAGTTCTCGTGCTGCATCATGGCTTCAAGCTCCCCCTGTTTGTTGCTCATACTGCGTGCATTGGTGTAGATATCCTTGAGGTGAGCTAATGAATCCAACACCTTTTTGTGAGTGTGGGCCCCATTCCCTACCAGACCCTTCTCAGGTGCTTCCATGGTTCCTAAACATCTTTCCCTTCTCTCAAATGAAATGGCAGAGGGAGAGCCCTCACCAGTCGACCATCCTTCAAGCTTTGGCATGCTTCCCTTGAGCTTATTCCTAACAGTCCCAGTTATCACCCCATGCCCCTTTATATCTAGTTTAAAGCCCTGTCAATAAGACCTGCTAACTCCTGCCCCAGAATCCTCTTCCCCCTCTGGGACAGCTGCATCCCACCTGTCTCATTTGTCGCCAGCAGACCAGATGTCTTATAAACCTCGCCATGATCAAAGAACCCAAAATTCCGACGGTGGCACCAGTCTCTGAACTATGTGTTAATCAGATATGTTTTCCACCCTCTTTCAGTTGTTTTCCCTTCCACTTGAGGGATTGATGAAAACATGACCTGAGCTCCCGAGCCTTCAATTAGCCACCCCAGTGCCTTGAAGTCCTTTTTGAGTGACTTAAGACTTCTTTCTACAACCTCATTGTTACCTGTCTATATTGCACATAACCTGTGAATGAGCTAAGAAATATGTCATATCTGCAGCACTGAATGGTTAAATTTCAGACGTCCATCTTAAAAGTGGATAGCAAATGTATGTTAGTCATTCTATAATGAAAAGCAAGACAGATAAGCATCTCATTCAGACAGTTCATGCTAAATCAGGATAAATGTTTTAGACAATGTTCTCTGGAGATGCCTATCTCTCTCCACTAGTTATTGCAAGGTATTTGAACTGGTTGCATCACTTTTGTATAGTCAAAATTAGTTTGGATTAATTGCAGCATAGCCACCACAACTTTAAGGAAGAACAGTATTCTCCTTCATCCCAGGCTATATTCTAAGGTAATGATTCTTTATTCAGTTCTCTGGGGTGAAGAAGCAGTGGAAACAAATTTTCGCAGGCTGAGAAATGCTTAAGAAACAGATTTTTGCTTCTTTTCTGTGCACAGATTATTACGTAACATGCCTTTGGTATTAGGAATAGTTTGAGTCTGAAATCCTAGAAATGTTAGAAAGTGGGTTTTTGGATTGCTCTCCTTAATGTAGGTTTCAAAATTACACCTAAAGCACACTTAAGGATTCTAAATATTTTGTTTAATGTGACTATATTTTTTTAGCGATGACGATTACATCCCAGCTATCAATTAATTTTCTTTTTCTAACCATCATATATATTCAACTTGCAAAAGATGTTCTTTCCTTGGGAACTGATTTTATGTGATTATTTTGGAAATTTAAGTATAGTGATCATTATAAGGCTAGAATGAGAATTAGAGTTGAATGTCAACAGGATGTGGGGAGAAAATAAGATGGAAAGCTCATGCAGCAAGATAAAAGATAGGAAAGATCCGCTGCCAATTACAATTGCAGACAAAGCAGACTCAACTAGGAGTAATAGTAATTTAATTTATTGCAAATTAATGTAGAGGAGGATGGTGAAAAACAAAGAAAAATAATTAAAACAACGCCCTTCCCTCAGCTCCTCAAGCAGAATGTCACTCCTTTGTTCCCCACTCCTCTACCTCCCCCTCCAACTTCCCAAGTGGCACAGGGGGAATGGGGGATTCTGGCCAGATCATAACAGTTCCTCTCTGCTGCTTCTTTCTCCTCATGCCTTTCACCTGCTCCAGCATGATCCTCTCCATGGGCTGCAGTCCTTCAGGATAAGTTTGCTGCAGTATGGGTCCTCCATGGGCCATATTTCCTGTCAGGAGCTTCCTCCATCTTGACTTGCTCATGGGTTGCAGCTTCCTTCAGTCCATATCTACCTGCTGTAGGAAATACCTCTCCACAGGCTACAGGGAAATACCTGCTCCGATGGTATGACAGGCTGCAGGGAAGTCTCTACTCCAGCACCTGGGCCAGCTCCTCCCTCTCCTTCTTCACTGACCTAGGGCTGTTTCTCACAGCTTCTTCCCTGTCAGTCCTCTCTTGCAATGGCTGCAAAACATTTCACCCTTTCTTAAATATGTTTTCCCCGAGGCACCACCATCTTGGCTGAGGGGCTCAGCTGCGTCCTATGGTGGGTCTGTTTTGCAAGTGTCTGGAACTGGCTGTGGGGCCAGTTCCTGGCCTCTCCTCACAGACGCCATCCCTGTAGCTCCTGTCCATTGCCAGCACCTTGACACCTATGCCTAATACAATAATACACTGTAATGAAAACAAATTTTGACATAGAGTCTTTTCTTATTTGAGACCGATAGCTATTATCCGTGGTGGTCTGCTCCCCTCCCTGCCAGCTTCCTCTGGATTTTGGGGGACGGATGGTAACATGGTAGCCAAGGGATGTCTGGAATGGTGAGCCAGACCTCTTGCTCATATGCAAATATGACTATAAGACAGTCATCTTACTTTACAAATAGTGGAAAACCCAGGGCCCATTGAGCTCTCCTGCACAAGAGCTGGCTGCACACCAGGATGTCCCCTGGAGTAGGCATGCCTCTCAAGGTTACTTCTTGAGGTTGAGAGATTCCTTGCTGCAACAGAGTCTCGTTAAATGATTAATAAAATGCTAAACTTTGAAATATTATCTAAATAATATAAAGGATTGATTGAACATATATAATCTATTAGACATAAATCATTGACCAAGTTGGGACTAGGATTAGATCCAGCTGCAGCTAAACTCCTCCATAAGGAGTTTAGAATGCAAGGGGCTCCTTTCTGAATCTTATGAGTCAACAGGAGGGTCTTCCTGACAGTTTTGTCTGAGCCTGTCCTCTATGCAGTAAAAAATCAAGTATATCTTGCCATCAAATGTTGTTAAAACACTGTCTCATTTATTATTGAAATTTGTTATATCAATAAAGTATATTGTTCCTTCTCTCTTATGAGTGAAGTGCATGACTCCATCCACAACATTATCTGTTGAATTTACTTATTTATTTTTAAGCATTGGAAGTTAGAGAAGTTGCACAGGTAGAAAAGAGTGACATTAGTGCAGAAAGAATGACAGTACAGAAACACAGTCTTATCTGAGGAAGCTCCTTACATTCTGACCTCCCTCTCTGTCTCTACCCCTCTCCCTAAAACTGTAATTCTCTTAAAATAAGGAGATGTCATCCAAACACCTACCCCTTTTTTGGCAATGGCCTCTGTTCTTTTCTGAAAATTTAGAAAGATTTTTTCTGTGTCTAGTCTTGTTTACAAATAATAATTGAGTTGATGCTGAATATATGTTTCCCTATTGAACAATGGATCCTCTCTTCTGAGAAATAGCTGCTAGTTGTTGGTGAGGGGTTTTTTGTTAATTTAAAAAAAAACCCTACAGTTATATATATACATTCTTTTAATATATGTAATTAATAACATCTTACTAAACAGCATACAATAGTATATCCTAAGGCATGGATTTGAATGTGCCCATCTGAAGGATCAGGGGAAGATATGTAATACTAACTGTTCATACTTAAGACTTGAGATGAAAATGAGTTTATAAATCTTAATTTAGTCCATATTAGACATATATTCATACAAGAATAGCTATATATTCTGCAGTACAGAAAAAATTAACAGAGGATTGAGTAATAAGGGAAGGGATTCAATAAGCTGAAGTTCATAGAACAGCCTACTAATGCAGTAATTTCCTTTATTTTCCCTTTTTTTTTTCTTAGAGAGAAATTTTACAATTTTCTCTAAAAATAATTTTCTTTTGAGCCTCCTGTATAAACCTGTAATTCCTAAGAATTTGTATCTCATCTCTTACATGCTATTTGAATAGTGTTTTGTAAACCATAAACATGTTTTTTCCACAATTAAATAAACAATAAAAAGGTTAACACTGTTTTTAACTGATATCAAGAAAATAGTAAATAATGGCCTGCTTAAACAATAAATTGTGCAACACAAAGTAGACAAAATTCTCTGCTCTAAACTGGACTAATCAGAAAATCACATGACTTGTGTAAAAGCTAATTTAAAAAAATATATTTAAAAAAAAAATTAGAAGAATATAGTATGAAAACAAAAAAGGATTTTTTTGCTATCACTCATTGTATGGAGCCAGCTTCTAATTGATGATAAATAAACAATAAGACTCAGGCAATTCACTACTGCTAATTTGAGACCTCCACCTGCTGATTATTAAATATATTACAAAACACTGTCTGATATTAAGAAAATATACATTCAATTTAGAAAATAAGAGTTCTTTTAATTTATTGTCATGTTTTTCTAAGGAATAAATGATATTTCTAGGTGACAATTAATTTCTTCTTAAAATAATTAGGTGAGAGATTAGAAGTGTTGTCCTTTGAAGGTGCTTATTTCTCTCCATAAATTATACAGCAAACCTACAATAGCTGGCTTGCACTACAACATTTAATTTCTAAAATTAAGAAATATGATTCTGACACTATGTAACAGTAAACAGTAGACAAGTTGCATGAATTTAAAAGTAAAGATTTAATAACAATCTTAGAGGAGTACCATTCTGTCCTGGTTTAGCTAGGATAGGGTTAAGTTTCCCCAGCAGTGGGGGGGAAGCTCTAGCCGGGTTATTCCATACCATGCTGCCATCACCTCTGGGCGCCCAAGCGCGGCAGTGTGGGAGAGTCGGTGAACGCGTGTGTTATGCGATCTCTCTGTTCTCACTGCTGTATTGGTAGATATCTTGCTCTGTCCATTGTTATTTCTGTTACTGTTATTGTTATTGTTGTTGTTTGTTGTGTTGCTGTTGCACTGTTGTACTAAACCTCTCCTTATCTCAACTCCGGGGCTTTGTATCTCACTCCTTTTGTGGGGGAGGGGCAGCGGCCGCGTGGTCTCAGACCCCGGCAGGGACTAAACCACCACACATTCAAAGGAGAAATAAAGAATTTCACAAAATGAAATAAGACCAGTTTGGGAAAAAAGGTGCTCACAGTGAAAGTGATTAAGCAGTTTAACATGTTACCCTTAGAAATTGTGAATAATCCATTCCTGAGGTGTCCTGACAGGACAAAGCTCTGAGCAATCTGATAAAATTTCAAAGTTGGCCTGCTTTGACTGGGGTTTTGGACCACATGACTTCCAAATGTTCTTTCCAGCATAATCACTTACATATTCATAAGCACTTACATTTGCTTTAGTTTACCATTCATCTTCACTGTAATATATATCAACTTTAATTATTTGTGGGAATTATCACTGGTTTATATCTTTTTATACAATTCATGGTGTTAAGTAATTATTTTATCCTATTCTAAATGAATGAAAAACCATATGAGTGCATAAAGGAAATCATTACATATTTACTGACAAATGCCAAAAGCTTCACTTTATAGACTTAATATATCTATGAACACAGCGAGGTCATGTTCAGAATACTCTCACAGAACCCAATGTTAATGTCTGCATTTTTAAAGACAGAGGATCCTGGTCACCTTTTAGATGTGTAATGTGTTTTCCATCTCTCCTCAACTTTCTGTAAAGATCAGAAACTTCTCCATTAAGTGAAGGATGTAGTTTAACTGCCTTTCCATCCAAATGTAATAAACTTTTTAATAAGAACATTACAATGATACAGTGGTGAAATTGTACCTTGGCTGAAGGAAACGTGAAGCAATTCTGTCTAGATAATATAGTGAGTAAGCAGCAACAATTCATCTGACCACATGTAAGCCCCTGCTTCTCAGTTATTCACTCTACATGTCCATTATAGTCAATAGACAGAAAGAGGCACTTCCAATAAGCACTCAATCTCATTTTACATTAGATGTATAAAATAGATCAAATGAATAGCACTCTTGCGATTGACTAAAAAGCAACCTAGGAGTACCACTCAGATGTACATGAATCACACTGCAGTTCCTGACTCCCACTTAACAGCCATTAGACTAGATCTGAACAGAATTCAGAATGATAGTTTCGAAGGGAATTTCAACTGTTAATTATGCTTTTATTCCAAACTTTTTTTTTTTTTTTTCTTCTCAGGAAATAAAATTTATTTTACTAATTTTGATTCAAAATAATAATTTAGAAAATTATTTAATATCTAAATAAATGAGTAACTTTGAGGGTTGTTCTTGGTTTATTTTAAAATTAAATTTGGTATTGTCATATTACTTCATAAATCTCAGTATGAGCAGTGCAAAGTACTTAAAAATAGAGTTTCATAATATATCTTAACATTACCTTTATACAGGTGTCAGGCAATTTAATATCCAGCTGAAAGAAGAAGTAAAGCAAATATGTATTTGGCTTAAAAGAAAATGCATTTTGCAATAGAAAGCATTTTGAGGAACATTTTTTAACCAATTCCACAGAAGACTACATTGTAGTGTCTTTAGTTTTAACCATATACTGATTCCTGTAGTTAATCATGAAAACTAACACATATATTCTGAGAAGGAAAATCAGATGCTACGTATGAAGACAAGCTTGTTATATAGGTCAGTGAATGATTCACAGTAAAATATTTATCAAGGAAATGCACTCTCTCTTTTTCTCAGTGAGTTGTCTCAGAACAAATAACCAATTTAATTTTGAATAAATCTATGAAAAACTTTATAAATATTCTCCGGATTGCTCATGTTTATGATGACATTTTTGTATGACATTGAACTCTTTATCTGGGGAAGACCTATCAATATTTTGAAGCTCCATCAGGACTGCCACTCTTATGAACCATGAAGGACAGGACATAATCTATGAAGTCCAGGATGTTGTCAGACTTCTTTGCCACAGGGGCACAATCCCGGTTCATGGTCAACTTGCTGTGCACCAGGATCCACAGGTTCTTTTCTACAAAGCTGCTTTCTACCCAGTCAGCCATCAGCATGTACTGATGCATGGGCTTATTCCTGTCCAGGGGCAGGACTTTGCATTTCCCTTTGCTGAATTTCATGCAGTTCCTGTTGGTCCATTTCTGCAGGTCATCAAAGTCCTTCTGAATGGCAGCACACCAATTTGGTGTATTAACCAATCATCCCAGTGTTGTATCATTGCAAAGTTGCTGAGGGTGCACTCTGTCCCATCATCCAGCTCATTAAGAAAGATGTTAAAAATTATTGACACGTTATTGACCCTTGTACACCACTAGTACCTGGCCTCCAGCTGGGCTTTGTTCCACTGATCACAATGCTCTAAGACCAGTTATTTAGACAGTTTTCAATTCACTCCACTGTAGCAGTGGTTTGATTCATCCTCAGTAAATTCATGCTGTCAGAATTGTCTTCATCTCTTTTGTGTGTCCAGAAAAGTTTCCCAAAAGAACTTGTTCCATGATTTTTCAGGCACTGAAGTGTGGCTGACCAGCCAGTAGTTTCTCAGATTGCTTTCTGCCCTTTTTTGAAGATTGGTGCAACATTTCCCTTTCTCTATTCATGGGAGCTGCCCCAATCTTCATGTTTCAAAGATGATAGAGAATGGCCTCACAAGGACATTATCCACCTATTTCAGCACCCATAAGTGGCAGCCTGTCACCTCCCAAAGACCTGTAGAGATTGAGTTCTCTTGAGTAGTCCCTGACTCAATCATCATCCACCGCTGGTACTTGTTTTCCACCTTCAAAGTTTTCTATGTTCACGGAGGACTGGCAGACCTTGTTGGTGAAGATGAAGACAAAGAAGGCATGGAGTATTTCAGACCTAACTCTGTCTCCTGTCACAAAATCACTCACCCCATTCAGCAAAGGGCCCACATTCTCCTTGTATGGTTTTTACTACTAATGAAGCTCTTCATCTTGCCCTTCACATCCCTTGCAAGTCTCAGCTGCAGGTGAGCTGGTTTTCCTACCATCATCCCACCATTTTCTACAGTTGCCTACTTGCCTGGGTAGTGTGTTTCAAAATTCCTCCTTTGAACCTCCTTTGAACTCCTTCCACCTCCTCTGTACTGCCCTTTTGCTTTGAAGCTGTCATGAGTTCCCTGCTCAGTCCCTGCTGATCTCCTGATATATCGTTTGCCAAGTGTTGTGATGGATCCTTCTTGACCCTGGAAGATTCTGTCTTTAAAGACCTGCCACCTTTTCTGAGCTCCCTTGTCCTTCAGAGTTGCCTCTGGGAACCCACATACCAATTTTTGTGAATAAACTAAAGTCTGTTCATCTGAAGTCCAGGGTCTGAACTCCACTGTTTCATGGCAACTACAGACAAGACTGCCATTGATTGTCTTATCCTCAATCAGTTCTTCCTTATTAGTAAACAGCAGATCCAGCTGTGTATCCCCTCAGTTATTCAATTTAGTAACTGAAGCAAGATATTATCCTCACCCTTTAGAAACCTTGACTGCTTGCATCCTGCCATACTGCCCTTTCAGCATCTGGCAGGGAGTTTAAGGTCCCCCATAAGATCCCAGGTCTGAGATACAGAGACTTCCTTGAGATCTTTAAGAACAATTTTTCTGCCTCCTCACTCTGAGTGGTCTGGAAAAAACTCCTATCACAACATCACTCACACTACCCCTCCTCTGACACTGACCCACAAACTCTCAGTGCCAGCCAGCCATCCTACAGGGGAGCTCCCTAGAACTGAGCAGCTCCACAACAGAGGGGGCAACCTCCTCATCATCTTTCCTGATATCTTTCTTGAAGATCCTAGATCCTTTTGTCACAGTACTTGAGTCATGCAAGCTATCCCACCTCAATTATACCAACAATGTTGCACTCTTGTGACCATATGCAGCACCCTGGATTCTCCCGTTTGTTTTCTAGGCTGTGAGAATTTCTCCGTGTTGTGGTGGGTTGACCCTGGCTGGATGTCAGGTGCCCACCAAAGCTGCTCTGTCACTGCCCTTCTCAGCTGGACAGGGGAGAGAAAAATAATGAAAGGTTCATGGGTCGAGGGAGGGAGATCACTCAGCAATTACCATCATGGACAAAACAGACTCAACTTGTGGAAATTAATTTAATTTATTACCAATCAAATCAGAATAGAGTAATGAGAAATAAAAGCCACAAATCTTAAAACACCTTCCCCCTACCACTCCCTTCTTCCCAGGCTCAATTTCACTCCTGATTTTCTCTACCTCTTCTCTTGAGCAGTGCATGGAGATAAGGAATGGGGGTTATGATCAGTTCATCACACATTCTCTCTACTGCTCCTTCCTCCTCACACTTTCTTTCTGCTCCATCATGGGGTCCCTCCCACAGGATACAGTCCTCCATGAACTTCTCCAACATGGGTCCTTCCCACGGGATGCAGTTCTTCATTAACTGGTCCAGTGTGGATCCCTTCCATGGAGTTCAGTCCTTCAGGAACAGACTGCTGCAATGTAGGTTCCCCACATGTCCACAGGTCCTGCCAGCAAAACTGCTCCAGTGTCAGCTTCCCACAGGGTCACAACCTCCTTTGGGCATATCCATCTGGTCTGGCATGGGGTCCTCTACCATTAACCAGCATAGGCTGCAGGGGGACAGCCTGTCTCACCACGGTCTTCACCACAGGCTGCAGAAGAATCTCTGCTCTGGTGCCTGTAGCACTTGCCCTCCTTCTTCACTGACCTTGGTGTTTGCAGAGTTGTTTCTGTCACATATTCTCATTCCTCTCTTCGTCTGCAGTTATGCAGTATTTTCTTCTTCTTCTTAAATATCTTTTCACAGTGGTGCTACCACCATCACTGATGGGCTCAGGTTTGGCCAGCGCAGGGTCTGTCTTGGAACCAGCTGGCACTGGCTCTATTGGACATAGTAGAAGCTTCTAGCAGCTTCTCACAGAAGCCACCTCTGTAGCCCCCTCACTATCAAAACCTTGCCATGCAAACCCAATACGTGTGTACACTTGAAGAGGTTCTTCTTCTACACTTGAAGAGGTTCTTCTGTGATTCTTTTGTCCTGTTTTTCCATTTCTGAAGTCTAGCTTTTTCCTGTAAACCCACACTCTTTGTTCTCCATCTGTCCTCCACTTCTTATGCTGTAATGAGTTTGCATATATTTAGAAATAAATAAATTACAAAGTGCATTATTTTAATGCAGGAAATATTTCCTCTTCAAAAAAAAAATATATAAGTACAGTAAATACGTGTTTTTTTCTTAATATTTTATAGTAGGATTTCTGAAACTACAGCCTGCACAGCACGTTCCAGTGAACAGCTGGCTAATCACGTTGTGCTGATTTAGGGTTTTTTTGTGTTTATTTCCATCTGCTAAACTTATATTAAAAGATAAATACTTTAAGTACTTAACTTTTTTTTGTGAAAAATTACTGTTTCAATACAGTGATGTTATGCTTTAGTGAATCATGATCCATGTTGCTAAAAATTGAGATGTCATACTACAGAGTTGTAATTCCTTAAGAAAGAATACCTAGAAATGAGGGAATATTAGGACCATAATAAATCAAATAATAAATAATGACTGAAAGCCTGTAGCCAGAAATAAATTATTCCTTAAAACTCAGGTGCTAGCTTCCACTTCCCATTTATGTTTTTTTTTCTCCCCAGAAATTAAAACTCAATGTATTTCAATTACAGAAAGTTTTAAAAACAAACTTGTTTTATTTACTACATCTCAAATTGGCAATAAGTAGCTGAGAAAGAGGAAGCTCTCCATTACTAGCAACATCATCTCCTGATTTCCCGCAGGCAAGTACAAGAAGTAAATGAAAAAAATAGCATAAATAAAACTAAAATGCTACAGAATCCCAGATATCTTTGATTTCCAAAGTCCTGATGAATCAAGCCAGAGAAATAATGTAGCATCATGTATCAGGTCAGAAACACAAACTCCGAAGAAAGAAGAAAGTTATTGGCAAGTCATTCACAGCATGTTTCTATCTCTCTTCTCTTTCAGTTGTATTATATTTTAAGTAGTTCTGGTTACATTGACTCATCATACTTCATGTTTCTGTTCCCCCAGGTTGTTGCTGTAAGGGTACGCTTACTTTGCAAAATTCAACTTTTATTATAACATTTCTATTAAAATTATACTGTTGCAATAATCAGAGCAAATGGGTCTGAAAGACATTTTCAGAAGTACTGTAGTCCGTTCCTCTGTCACAAGGTAAAATATTAATACATAAACCCTTACTGACAGCTGTTTGTTTAAGATGTTACTGAAAACTGAATAAATGGTGGAGATTCCACAACATTTCTTAGAAATTATGATGTTTCACCTGGGCACAATTTTAAGGTCTGTTCTCTTCAATGTTTTTATCAATGACCTGGACACAGGAATTGAGTGTACAATAAGTTTGCCAGTGATACTAAATTAGGAAGAGCCATTCATTCTCTCAGGGTAGAGAGGCCTTACAGATATCTTGATAGATTAGAGTGCTCAGCAGTCACCGACCGTTTGAAATGTAAAAAGGACAGATGCCAGATTCTAAACCTGAGATGGTGTAATCCTGGATGTATGTATAGTTTTGGGGACAAGAGAATGTAATGCAGCCCTGCAGAAAGGGATTTGGGGATTTTGGTTGTTGGTAAGCTCCATATGAGTCAACAATGTGCCCTGGCATCCAAAAGGCCAACCATATCCTGGGGTGCATTAAGCATGGTAGAGCTAGGCAGTCAAAAGAAGTAATTGTCCCACTGTACCCAACATTGATGTGGCCTCACCTCAAGTACTGTGTTCAGTTTTGAGTTTCAGAATGTACAAAGGATATAAAAATATTAGAATGTGTCCAAAGGAGAGCAACAAAGATGGTGAAAGGACCAGAGGGCATGATTTAGAAGTGGCTGAGAATACTAGGTATGTTCAGCTTGGAGAAGAGGAGGCTGAGGGGTGACCTTGTTGTTGTCTACAACTGCCTCATGAAGGGGAGTGGAGAGAGATGTGCTGATCTCTCTGGTGTCTGGAGACAGGACATGAGGGAATGGCTTACAGCTGCATCAGGGGAAGTTCAGACTGGATATTGTCTTCACTCCAATTGCCTGGTTCAGTTTTGCTGCCCCAAACGAGATGCAGTTCTCCAAGTGAGGCTTTGTAAAGTGGAAGGATTTCTTCACATTTTACTTATGAAACTAATTATTATACATGTCACTATATTTATTATACTATGTTACACTACAATTAATTCCACCCTTCAAAAGTCCGTGTTTAATGAAGAGAAAGCAGCAGTGAAAAACTAGTTGTAACCTATTTTCAAGTAGGTAAAAGATACATAAAATACATATATACACATACACACACATAACATAGAACATAATGCTTAATAATATATGTGTATATATAACGAAATATGTACTTCTTCATAGTATCTCACAGATGTATTCCAGTGGGTTTTTTGGGTTGGGTTTTTTTTTTTTTTTGATGACATTCTGGTATTATGAGATTATTTCCATTTACATTTCACTAAATCTGTGTGACTCTCAAATTTCCAATTACATATGGTGTTTCCAAATGTTTTGTGAGGATATGGATAATGCCAACCTTACTTCATTCTGCATTTATGAAAGCTGCACAGTTTTTCTTCCTCAGCTGATGGATAAGTGGTTCAACTTGAATGAATGCTTACTTCACAGGATTGATTTGTTTGGAAGAAATTTAAATAAGCTAGAAGATATAAGAGCAGTGGTTTTCCTGCATGGGTTCACAAGAACAAGAAGAGAAATATTTTCCTCTGTGATTTAGTTGTGCAAGTGTTTTTCAAAGCTTCCTGCTATGGGGCCAGAGTCAAGAATATGCATTGGTTATGCATGCAGTAGTAAACGACCTGAGCTGCTGAAATGGAGGTTTATTCTGAATGGAATAAATGGCAACTACCTTTACCTAGGTAATTTTTAAAAATGCAAAATAACCCCAGTTGCTGTTCTGACTACCTAGCTGTCTGCAACATACTAAATCCTTAATATATATGCTTTATATATAAATATATTGCCTCTTATTCCCCCCTTACATAAAAAGCTCCAGCTAGGAATAATTTGTTTTACTCAGATAATTTAGACAGTGGTCTAGATTTGAATTTGGATTCTTTCTTTGAGTGAATATCTAATGTTATACACCTCTCTCCAGATAGTCTGAAAAGATACTGGAGTATGTTGGAGACAACATTTTATTGCAGATGAGGGACAGAGTAATCGTTTACAAGTGATTTAAAATCTCCATAATAGGTGATAAGAGACTGAAAATTAAGACAAAAGTAGAGTGGATGAAAGTGATCAAAAAGAATGGGACTCAGGTGCTCTAGTAATTAGTTTTCTTATTTTAGCTAGTTATCTAATCTCTCTCTTTGGTCATCCTTTTATAAGTGGCTGTCTATACAGACTATTATCTATTGTTGTCAATAAAGAAAGATGTAATTAGTTTAGGCTAGACACCTAACTTTAAGAAATGTAAAATTACCTGAGAATAATACTATTTTGTACATGGAAAATCACATTAGGAATACAGTTTTTGGAAAAGCCTGATGCCCATATAATTCATTAAGGTAACACATCTATTGATTTACAGACAATATTAAAAAAGATTAGGCATGTTAAGTCATTTAAAATGCCTTTTAAGTCATTGAAAAAAACACACCACAAATTTTATGTACTTCTATAGCAATTACTGTATAATTACTGTGAATTATTTGAGAATGAGATAAACTGGATGCATATGCACATGTATTTAGGGATCTGTATAGCAACACAGTGTATGGAACCACACCATGACTACAATGCAGTGGTGGACAAAGAGACAAACCAAATTTGCTGGGTTCTCACGGATAGTGCCCTTTGGATTTCACCTCCTTCCTGTAGGAATCCATTCCTGTATGGGTATAGAAGTTACTTAAATTTTCTAATATATCTCAAATAAACTTACAGTAAGTTTGTAGTTGGTACAAAGTATCCTCACCAAAGCCACCATAAGCTCCAGTGCTGGCACGATGTGCAGCGGACCGCTCCAGTGCAGTGCACAGTGGGGTTTCCTGAACAGAGGGAACCTCAAGAGAAGTGGAGAGAGACAGCAGGGGTTAGCAGTTCATGCTGCAGTGGCTGAGAAGACCTGAGCAGGACCAGGACCAACAGCCGCCAAGCCCCCCAACTTATAAAAGAAACCCCTGGGGAGCAATAGCAACAATGAACACTATGAACAGACCATGGTGTATCAGTTTGTGCTGCAGTTTGTACAGAAGAGCACGCAGGAAGGGCACTGTAGCTCTGCCAGCTCCACCAGGGAGCAATAGTATCTACCTGGCAGAAGGCCATGTCCTCTCAAAACTCTGCCCCCACCATGACTGATGCAGCTTTCCGGACAGAGCTCCGATGGGAACATGCTGCCACCCACGTGTCAGCTGCAGGGTGGGCCCTGCTCTTAAGCCAGTACAAGACAACAACATTAAGCACACCTGTGGGAGGTGCATCCAGGGAGAGGAACTCCTCCACTTAGTGACAGAGCTCCAGAAGGAGGTGAGTAGTTTGAGGAGTATCAGGGAGCACAAGAGAGATAGACTACTGGAATCACACCCTACCTTCCCTGGAACAGGCCTGACAGGCAGACAGGACACATGACATGGAGGATTCCCTCTCCTCTCTCCACCTGGCTGACTCCACCTGGAGACTCAAGGGATAAGGAGGAATGCTGATAAGTTCCTGCTCGCTGCAGCAGGTGCATCTCCTCTGTGACTAACTCACCTTCCCAGATGCCCTTGCATATTAAGTACAAAGCTCTGCAAGTGAAACCAAACAACAACAATGATGGTTCATCTAGGTTGGAGGTGTCACCAAAATTAAGTTGGCCTACAATCTGCATCAAAACCACTTTCATAAAGAAAAAAAGACAGGTCATTTTCATAGTGGACTCTCTCCTGAGGGGAACAGAAGGCCCAATATGCATACTGGACCCACTTCTTAGGGAAGTTTGCCGTCTTCCTTGGGCCCGGGTTAAAGATGTGATGAGGATACTTCTTAACCTTGTACAGCCCTCCGATTATTATCCATTACTGATTTTTCAGGTAGGTAGCAATGAATTTGCCACAAGAAGTCCAAGGGCAATCAAAAGAGACTTCAGGGCCTTAGGATGAGTGGTTAAGGGATCAGGAGCACAAGCCGTGTTCCCTATCCTTCCAGTTGCAGGGAATGATGAGGGGAGAAACAGGAAGAGCCAGCAGATCAATACCTAGCTCTGAGACTGATGTCACCAGCAGAATTTTGGGTATTTTGATCATGGGTTGGTTTACATGACACCAGGCCTGCTGGCGACACATGGGGTACACTTTTCTCAAAGGGGAAAAGGATCTTTGGGCAGCTGTGGTGGTTTGACCTTGGCTAAATGCCAGGTACCCAGCAAGTCACTCTATCACTTCCCCCCCCCCCTTCTCCCTTTTTTTCTCAACAGGGCAAAAAGGGGAAACAAAATAAGATGCAGAAAAAAACCCAACCCTTGTGGGTAAAACAAAAGTAGTTTTAATGAAAGCAAAATGAAGCAAAGGTCCGCGCGCAGAAGCAAAAAGAAAACAGATTTATTCTCTACTTCCCATTAACAGGCGATGTCGTGCCTTCTCAGGAAGCAGGGCTCCGATACGCGTAGTGGTTGCCTCGGAGGACCAAGGGTGACCCTGCCCCCTTCCTCCTTTTTCCCAGCTTTATACTCGAGCAGACATCATATGGTTTGGAATATCCCTTTGGTCAGTTCAGGTCAGCTGTCCTGGTTGTGTCCCCTCCCAAGATCTTGCCCACCCCTTCCCACTGAGGGGGAGAAATGTCAGAAAGAGCCCTGGTGCTGTGAAAGCACTACTCAGCAGTAGCCACAACACCAGTGTGCTATCAACACCTTGCCAGCTCCCAGCATAAAACACAGCACCATGAGGGCTGCTACAGGGGAAAACCAATTCCAGCTCAGCCAGACCCAGTAGAGCAGCAGTTAGCAAGGCTCATTGAAAGAGCTTTAAAGTAGATTTGAAGGTGGAAAGGGATAAAACCAAACTTAGTAGATATAAGCGTCTGGAGAGCATGCCAATGTTTGAGGAACAGTGTGCTAGCAAGGTCCTTCAGTCTGCTCCACTATGGGCTGAGTACACTGGAACATATTTGAAGTGTCTCCGTACGGATGCATGCAGCACTCTAGCCATCTCAGTGGAAATAGGGGATGGAGAGCTATATGGCAGCAAGGATGCAAGGGTTGTTGAAGTGTTAGAAACCACAGAAGTGCCTGAAATCAGTCACATAAGAATTACGCCTCGCGAAAAAGGTGGCAGAATCAATAACCCAACTGAAATGCATCTGCACCAGTGCATGCAGTATGAGCAACAAGCAGGAGGATTTGGAGTCCATTGTGCAGCCAGAAAACTATGATATAGTTGCAGTCACAGAAAAATGGTGGAATGACTCACACAACTGGAATGCTGCAAAGGATGGCTATAAACTCTTTGGAAGGGATAGGCAAGGAAGGAGTGGCAATGGAGTAGCCCTGTATGTTAGGGAGTGTTTTGACTGTCTAGAGTTTGATGATGGTTAAAAAGGGTTGAGTCTTTATGGGTGGGAATCAGGAGGAAGGCCAACAAGGCAGATATCATGGTGGGAGTCTGTTATAGACCACCCAACAATGATGAAGCAGCAGATGAAATATTCTATAAGCAGCTGGGAGAATTCTCATGATCACTAGCCCTTGCCCTCATGGGGCAATTCAGCTTACCAGATGTCTGCTGGAAATACAATACAGCAGAGAGGAAATAGTCTAAGAGGTTCCTGGAGTGTGTGGAAGATAATTCCTGACACAGCTGGTTATTGAGCCAACTAGGGAAGGCACCCTGCTGGACCTGTTTGTGAACAGAAGTACTTGTGGATGATGTGATGGTTGGAGACTGTCTAGGTGTGAGTCGGTCAGAAGATCAGCATTGTCTCAACATTGTCATCAGAGACATGGACAGTGAGGTACCTGACAACGGTCTGTTTGGAACACAGTTGCCAATCCCAAGAGTGGAATGCGGTGCAAAGGCTCCTGAATACAGAGCTGTGTGGTACAAAGAGTGCTGTGCTATCCTTCAGAATACTGAACCATGTGGTACAAAGAGTGCAGTGCTATTGTTCGGTACCTGAGCCTAACTGAAGCCATTAGAGATGACTGCATAGCTACTGTCAAAAAAAGATGGATCACAACTGTTGCCAAAACATCGATGAAGAAATCATGAACTTTAGAAGAACTTTACTTCATTATAATACCAAAACACACCTTCCGGTTGAAGGCTACCTCTAAAACGACTACGCCTTGGACACTCCCCCTCATGCACGCGTGGTAGCCTCACTCGAGAAGTGCGGAGATCCCTGAGGCAGAGGAGGAGCAAGGTGTATCACTAAGCATAAAAGATGACTTCTGGACAACGAAAATTCGAAGCTTCCCTATCAAGGATCACGATGACAGACGATGGAGCGCTGGCTGGACCTGGGACCATTAGGACATCTTGAGATCAGTGGTGGTAGCTATAACCTCTCCTTCTCTCTAAACTCAGCTTTACTTTTCTCCTTTTCTTTCACCCATCTCTAACTATTGCATACCGCTTCACTGGCAACAATAAACTTTCACTGATTTATGCTATCCCCTTTGGTGTTGGTTGCCTTAATTTTGCGCTTTCGAGATCATAGCAAACAAACCATCACAAGTCCACTGAGTCGACTGTGACACTTAGGCACAGCAAACATGAAATTATTGTTTTCAGTTCTCAGAGAAATAAGGAGAGGAGTTAGCAGAACTGGCACCTTGGATTTCTGGAGGGCAGACTTTGGCCTGTTTAGAAGCCTGGTTGACAGAGTCCCTTGGGAGACACTCCTGAAGGGCAAAGGCATCCAGGAAGACTGGACATGCTTCAAGAAGGAAATCTTAAAGGTGCAGGAGTAGATTGTCCCCATGTGCCAAAAGAAGAGCTGATGGGAAGAAGACTGGACTGACTGAACAGAGAGCTTTGGCTGGAACTCAGGAAAAAACAGAGTTTGTGACCTTTGGACTACAAGAATGTCATGAGGTTATGCGGGGAGAAAATTAGAAGGGCCAAAGCCCAACTAGAAATTAATCTGGCTACTGCTGTAAAAGACAATAAAACATGTTTCTATAAATACATTAGCAACAAAAGGAGGGCTAAGGAGAATCTCCATCCTTTATTGGATGTGGGGGAAAACATAGTGACAAAGGCTGAGGTAAAGGCTGAGGTACTTAATGCCTTCTTTGCTGCAGGCTTTAATAGTAAGACCAGTTATTCTCAGGGTACCCAGCCCCCTGAGCTGGAAGATGGACAGGGAGCAGAATGAAGCCCCCATATTCCAAGGGGAAATGGTTAGCGACCTGCTACACCACTTAGACACACACAAGCCTACGGGGCCATATGGGATCCACCCAAGGGTACCGAGGGAGTTAGTGCAAGTGTTCACCAAGCCACTTTTAATCATTTATCAGCAGTTCTGGCTAATTGGGGTGGTCCCAGTTGACTGGAGGTTAACAAATGTGATGCCCATCTACAAGAAGGTCTAAAAGGAGGATTTGGGGAACTACAGGCCTGTCAGTCTGATCTGGGTGCCAGGGAAGGTTATGGGGCAGATCATCTTGAATGCCATCACAAGGCATGCAAAAGACAACCAGATGATAAGGCCCAGTCAGCATGAGTTTATGAAAGGCAAGTACTGCTTGACTACTCTGATCTCCTTCTATGACAAGGTGACTTGCTTAGTGGATGAGGGAAAGGCTGTGCATGTTGTCTACCTGGACTTTAGTAAGGCCTTTGACACTGTTTCCCACAGCCTTCTCCTGGAGAAACTGGCTGCTCATTGCTTGGATGGCCAGGTCCAAAGAGTTGTGGTGAACAGAGTTAAATCCAGTTGGCAGCCAGTCACAAGTGGTGTTCCCCAGGGCTCAGTATTGGGGCCAGTTCTGTTTAATATCTTTATCAATGATCTGGATGAGGGGATTGAGTGCACCCTCAGTAAATTTGCAGATGACACCAAGTTGTGCGGGAGTGTTGATCTGCTTGAGGGTAGGAAGGCTCCACAGAGGGATCTGGACAGGCTGGAGTGATCAGCTGAGGCCAACTGTATGAGGTTCAAGAAGGCTAAGCACCAGGTCCTACATTTGGGTCACAGCAACTCCATGTAACGCTACAGTCTTGGGGAAGAGTGGCTGGAAGACTGCCTCACAGAAAGCAACCTGGGAGTGTTGCTCGACAGGCGTCTTGATATGAGCCAGCAGTGTGCCCAGGTAGCCAAGAAGGCCAATGGTATCCTGTATTGTATCAGCAATAGTGTGGCCAGCAGGACTAAGGGAGTGATAGTCTACCTGTACTTGGCATTGAGGAAGACACACCTTGAATACTGTGTTCAGTTTTGGGCCCCTCACTACAAGAAAGACATTGAGGTGCTGGAGTGTGTCCAAAGAAAAGCAACGAAGCTGGTGAAGGGTCTAGAGAACAAGTCCTGTGAGGAGCGGCTGAGGGAACTGTTTAGCCTGGAAAAAAGGAGGCTGAGGGAGACCTCATCGCCCTCTACAACTGCCTGAAAGAAGGGTGTAGCGAGGTGGGTGTTGGTGTCTTCTCCCAAGTAACAAGTGATAGGATGAAACAGCCTTAAATTGTAGCAAGGGAGGTTTAGATGGGATATTAGGAAAAATTTTTTCATTGAAAAGTGTTGTTGAGCATTGTAACCAACTGCCCAGAGAAGTGGTTGAGTCACCATCCCTGGAGGTATTTAAAAGTCATGTAGAAGTGGTGCTTACAGACATGGTTTAGTGGTGGACCTGGCAGTGCTAGGTTAATGGTTAGACTCGATATTCTTAAGAGTCTTTTCCAACCTAAACAATTCTATGATTCTATGACTTTAGCATAGCAATAGATATAAACCAAAAAGACCAAGTACTTAAATTACATATATTTTGTAGAAAAATGACCTGAATAAAGTAAGTTCATTTGGATTAAATCAATTTGTTAGAATTAATAGTACAGAGACATTAAAAATACAAGAACACTCATTATTTTAGCAATAGTAAATGTGATGTTAATTACCTCAAAATATTATGGAAAATATTTGTATGCTCCATTTAGCCATTGTATATTGTGTGAGATTATTCTAAATTGCTTGACAGTAAAATATCCTCTCGACACAAAGTAATTATAATATATGAATGGATTTTAAAATCATAATAATTTGAGATACATTATTTCAGATAAACAAATAAATTGCCATAGTCCCTAAATGATCCTCACATTGCAACTCTCTAGAATTCTAAATTGTCCTATAATATACTTTTTTCTCTGATGACTAGAAATGAAGACAGCAAAGGGCATATAAAATTTGCTGTATTATTTATAACTAAATGAACTGAAAATGATTGGAGATTTTTTGGTTAAAAAAAGAGACCACATTTAAAATTTAGAAGATATTTTCTAAAATAGTTACTTTTATTTGACAACAGAGACAAACATGGTTTAGTGTAACACAGTGATCTTTTGAAATAAAAAATAACTTATGGAAAACAGAGGGGAAAGGGGGTAGGTGTTAGAAATAGAAGAATCAGATGTAGTTCACAAAAGCAATTACATCACTGCAAATTTTAGCTGTTCAAGTCTCCAAAGTGGGTCAATATTACTGTTTCAGTTTCATCAACTGTTGTCTTTTGAAGCAAATTTCCCAGTTGGCACCAATTATGCATCTTGTGCTGTGGGTTACATAATGTTCTTTTACTATGTATTTCAGATTCCTTCAGAATTTAACTAAGTTGAGATATGCACCTATGTAGGGCACCTATGTACTTTACCCATTAATGGACACGTAGCCCATGAAACTAATTAGAGAGAGTCTGAAGCAAATGCTTGTGAATTCATATAATGTATATGATGGGTTTTCAATATCCTGCTCTGTAGTTCTTCTTACATTGAACCACATTATTTCTTCATTTTTAAAGCATTTTTGGTAATGAACCAGCCATACTGCCTCAAGTAATAGTTATTAATAAACATTTACTAAAGCATTTTATCGGCATCTATATGTATCTATAGATGTACGAATCTTCTAATGGATTATTATTGCTGCAAGGTGAACTACTCAAAACTATTAGAACAGCAACTTAAACATGTCCAGATAGCACTAATAAAACATTAGTTTTGGGGTTTTTTTTTGAAACCACAGCATGAAGGCCATTAAAGGTAAATGGGGCTTTACAAAGGACCCCAAACAAACAAGCACAAGATGGCAGAGGTCTTGAAAGTACATTCACAAAGTGATATTGGAGGTTTGAGAGCTATAAGCAGAACCTCTAAATGATCAGTCTCCATGAAATGATCAGTCTCTGTTCGTTAAAGGAATACAGCTTTTGGAGCCTGGCAAACCTGTTTCAAGGACAACAAGTTGACTGTTAAAAAAATAATTCTAAATGGACCCAAGAATAAAAAAGAACACCCACTGCTCAGACTTTTTGCAGCAAAGACCTCAAGACAGTGGTGATTTCCTGCAGTCCCTACCTAATTCTTATTGAAGAAGTCTAGTACCATTGATGTTAGAATCCAGAAGGGCCTGGAAAGAGTGAGCAAAACATAAAAGAAAGATAAAGATTATAGAAAATTTTTGCATATCAGTTCAGTGGGTATTATTTTGGAACAAGCTCTAATAATTGCATAATTTGGATTTAGTGCAACATATTTTGATTGAATTTCTAAAATTTAGTGAGATTATCAATTAATTATTGGTTCTACATATAAAGTGTGTTTCTTTAGCAACATAAACTGAACGTGATGTTTTGTCTTGTGCCTTGACTTTGAGGCTTCACTGAAATTTGGATGCAATGAAATGTCCATCCTAAATTAGTCCTCAAGGCTGCATTTAAGCTGATGCTTCTGTTTGTCCTGGCAGAATTAAGATGAGCTGTTTTAGAGAAGCTCTTTGTTCTTTCACAGTCATATATACAACAAGCTCAGATTAAATTACTGTGCTTTAGATGGTTAAAATCAGGTGGGATGACTCTCATTTGCAGTGGGCAAAACACCCCCCTTTCACTGTATAAATCTGAACATCCACCTTACTTTGATTGCTTTGCTACTGACTCAGCAAAATAGTAGGTTAGAAATGGCTTATCTTCAGGATGCAAATCACAGTAGTCTGGAAACTTTTGAGAACTACAAGAGGTCTGCAGTGAAATTACAGGATTAGGGCAGGATGCTCTCTTCTCTGTTACTTGTCTGTGGCACTTTATATACTTTTATCTTAATAAATCATAAACGCCTTTAGTCAAAAGTATACCTTTTCAGTGTTATCTTTTGTCCTGATACTCTTACTGCTTGATATCTCTCTAAAATACTAAAGCACTGATTCTTCTGTAAAATGAGACAGTGCCAAGGAACAGCAGTCTAAACTTAAGTATAATCTAACAGCTGCATTGGACCAAAACTTTTATGATAGTCTCCTTCCCCACTGTGCACAGAAAGAGGATGAACATTTTTGGGAAATGTTGTCTAGTAACAGATGAGTCATGCTTTTGTAGATACTGGGGTTTGTGACAAATTAAGAAGGGTGTTGCAGTAAAAATTAATGCAAGCATCTGTTTAATTTAAATGGATTTAATGTTTGGTTTTTGTATAGAAATTATAAAAAATAAAAGATTGTTTTGATTAGTGATTTTGATGTAATTGTGATTCAGGAGGCCTTTATCAATTGTGAATGCAAATACCTAGACATTGTTGAAAGTTTATATTCTTTTCACATATAAAAATAAATTTGAGAAAAAAACTATTCAAATCAAAATTCTGCATAACTATTGAAGAAGATATCATTAAAATGAAGTATTACAATAATTCTGATTATTCTTTTTCTCATTTATAAAAAGAGATTAGGCATAGGACAAAGAAGTAAGAAATTCCTGTAGGTTTGATGTAGTGGGTTGACCCTGGCTGGATGCCAGGTGTTCACTAAAGCTGCTCTATCACTCCTCCTCCTCAGCTGGACAGGGGAGAGAAAATATAATGAAAGGCTCATGGGTTGAGATAAGGACAGGGAGATCACTCTGCAATTACCATCATGGTCAAAACAGACTCCACTTGGGGAAATTAGTTAAGTTTTATTACCAGTCAAAATCAGAGGAGGGTAATGAGAATTAAAAATTAAATCTTAAAACACCTTCCACCCACCCTTCCCTTCTTCCTGGGCTCAGCTTCACTCTTGATTTTCTCTACCTCCTACCCCCGAGCAGTGCAGGGGGATGAGGAATGGGGGTTGCAGTCAGTTCCTCACACATTGTCTCTGGTGCTCCTTCCTCCTCAGGGGGAGAACTACTCAGACTCTTCCACTCCTCCAGCATGAGGTCCCTCCCATGGGAGACAGTTCTCCATGGACTTCTCCAATGTGAGTTTTTCCCATGGGTTGCAGTTCTTCACAAACTGCTCCAGCATGGGTCCCTTCTATGGGGTGCAGTCCCTCAGGAACAGACTGCTCCAGTGTGGGTCTCCTCTGGGGTCACAAGTTCTGCCAGCAAACCTGCTCCAGCATGGGCTCCTCTCTCCATGGGTCCATGGGTCCTGCCAGGAGCCTGCTTCTGTGTGGGCTTCCCACATGGTTCCAGCCTCCTTTGGGTACATCCACCTGGTCCGGTGTGGGGTCCTCCACAGCTGTGGGTGGATATCCGCTCCACCGTTAACCTCCATGGGCTGCAGGGACACAGTCTGCCTCAGCAGGGTCTTCACCAAGGGCTGCAGAGGAATCTCTGCTCTGGCACTTGGAGCACCTCCTCCCACTCCTTCTTCACTGACCTTGGTTTCTGCAGAGTTGTTTCTCTCACATATTCTCACTCCTCTTTTCGACTGCAGTTACACAGGTTTTTTTTCCCCCTTCTTAAATACATTATCACAGAGGCGCAACTACCACTGCTGATAGGCTCAGCCTTGGCCAGCGGCGGGTCCATCTTGGAGCCAGCTGGCACATGCTCTGTTGGACATGGGGGAAGCTTCTAGCAGCTTCACACAGAAGCCACCCGTGTAGCCCGCCCGCTACCAAAACCTTGCCACTCAAACCTAATACAACTGAAGACTGAAGAACTGGCACTTCGCTTCATTTTTGGGTCATCCTGACATCCACACCTTCAGGAATCAGTGAGGATAATTGTTGCAACTGCAACTGAGTGGAGATGTTGCAAAGATGTGAGATTGTATTCTCAGTTCTCTCATACTGTGTCCCCAGTATTTTTATCTTGTCCTTTTTCTCCCTCAGTTAGCTTCTCTTTAACTGAATTACATGGCACCAGGACATTGCTTTTTTATTTATTATGCCTGGCCAAAGAATAGGACTTGGCAAGATCTGAAAAATGACATTCTATTCTGCATATTTGGAACAAAATAATAGCAATGATAGCTCACCTAATATGTTCTCAACCATAAGCACGTGACCATGATGGATGATCCAGAACTTAGATATTGCCTATATTTTCCAATCCTGTTCTAATTTTACCAGTTATTCTTCTTTTTATGTATTCCTTTTTGGCTTTCTGCTCTCTGATGAGAAGCAAAAATGGACAGCACAATTCAGAAAACCCTGTGTCTTTATGCTCATGTTGTTGTCCTGAAGAGACTTTGGAAACAACTTAGAAAACCCAAAATTGCCTAGTACATTAAAAAGATAAATCATGAGTTTTGTGCTTGATAGTATGAAAAGTTATGGCAGCTGCAGATTCACAACGCTATCCTTGCAAATAAAAAAATCCAGAACCTCAACATGATAAAACAGTTTTAAACTCAGAATTAAGCAAGTATTCATCATCTTTCCCATGAGTTTTTAGACAGTTTTTAACTCTTTACAAACTAGACTGCTACTTAAGATAATTAATCCTGCAGGCTCTTTCTGTAGTCACCAGGAATAGACAGACAAGCAACCTATGTGGTCTAATACAGTGGTTTAACAGAACAAAGAAAATTTCTAAATGTACTGATCTTCCTCCATCCATGGTAGAAAGGGAGCTAGACAACTTTATAGACTAAGTTTTAGATGGCTAAAAGTAGCTCAGGTGACTACCACTGTAAAGTATTGAACTTCTCTTATGAAGGATACCAAACCTTTTGATAAATGCTAAGAGATCTGAACTCTTCAGTAAATTAATTTAACTTTTTTGAGGTCAACTTTCATTTAATGCTTTTACTTTCCAGCTTCTGGAATGAGTAAAACTTGAGCTGTTAAAATACCTGGAAGGAATAATGTCAGATTATAGAAATCATGTGAGAAAACTTTTTTTTTTTTTTTTTTTTTTTTTTCACCTCAATGCCTGGAACACAGAGCTTCAGTTACAGTAATATGAAATATTTAATTCTATTTGTTTTGCAATGTGCTGAAATGTTAGGATATTTCCTAATTGTCAGGCCCCAATTCAGCATCATAAAGTGCTGTAAACTGATGGATTTGTGTCAAGCTCATTCTGACTTGTAAATGGAAGCACTAAATATCACAGGCTAAATCCTGAAGTCTTAGCTGTTCAAAACTCCCCTTGATTTCCTTGCTGACATCAAAACTAAATGCAGACTTCAACATGAATAGTTAATCCCTGATCCATCAGTCCTATTTAACTGAAATACACATTTGTTTTCTTTTGGAAAGAAAAGACATATTTCCTGCTGATAACTGGAGGGTTTTTCTTTGTCGGGTTTTTTTTTTGGTTGTGGGTTGTTTTTTTTTTTCATTATGACTTTTCATTACAACTTTTGCTGCAGGAAAATAGTTGTATAAAGGAGAGTTTTATTTGCATTTTTTTAAATTAAAAAGCAAAAAAGAAAAAGAAATCCCAGTATTCATAGGCTTTATTTTATCTGAATTCTTTCATATGCCACTGATAGTATGTCCTCTCTGATGCCCTTAAATTAAGCAACTCAGCTTTTCCTCTCACTATCTTTCCATCTTTATGGAGCAATAACTGTTCCTTTCCACCAATCATCCCGAAGCTGGAAAAGCAAATTATTTTCCCCCCTGCTGACATTGCATCTCACAAACTTCAGTGGGTTTCTGATTATGTGCTCAAGCTCAAGCAGTTTTCTATCATTTTCAATTTTTTTAGGACCTGTTTCTGTATTGCACATGCACCTTCCCATCTAAGAATTCAAATCACCTATGTCCAACAGTGTTTGATGCCTGGGCCTCTCTATACCTCCTGTGGTTCAGCACAAAATTGTTTTTTCGTCTTCAATGTAGAATGAGAATGTGAGCTCTGTCTTTTTGGTAGCCTAAACACTAAAAGATATGATTACAGAGCTGGAGGAGATTTTATCTTGAGCTAGTATATGTCAAAATGAACTTTCATGGTCTACTGATTCAAGAATATCAAAATGTCATTGAAGGAAAGTGATATTTCAGTGTATGCAACCCATCACTTTATTTTAATGCATCTACCTTTGCATTTGACTCTGCATAGACTGAACCATAAAGTGTTCGGCCTTATGCAGAAACAGAGAAAACTTAATTACTTGAAAAAACCTAGAAAATTTCAAAAGTTAAAAATTTAACTTCATGAGAAAATAAATATGCAATTCTAATTGAAGTAATTTTACAGGCACTTTTATAAAGGAGTATTAATATTGCTGGAACTACTTTTTCAATTACACCATTTATGGTTGTAAAGAAAACATACTACTGCTAAGGGATTTTCCCTTATGATTGATGAGTTCATCCAAATAGTCTCAAACCCCCAAAGATTTAAGGTATGGAGTGTAGCACTCAATGTTCTATAGCCTCTTTGTACAGATAGTGTCAATTACCCACTCAGATTTCACATTCTCTCATCTAAACCAAGAACATCTTCCTTATTGTATTAGTAGTATTTTAATTCCTATGCATTTTACTTTCATTTACATACTAAAACTTTTTGTATAGTAAAATTATATTGTTGAGTTGGTTGACTGTTATTATAAGCACATATGTAAAGTATGTAAGCAAATAAACAAGTATGTAAAACATTGGAATGGAAGGAAAAAGGAGAGGGGAAGGGACATACATAGAGAAAATAAATATTAATTTTCAAAATTCTGTATGTCTTATTAGTGATTGAAATTTTAAAAAGCCCCAAACATATTTAAGTAGTTAAACAGCTTGACTTTCAGAGTTATTAAAACATTACTATCGGGTTCAGTGAAAGTTATGTCTGATCAATGTTTTGGAAGGCCCAAACTGCTTTGGATTCAGCTGAGTACTTTTATAGGCTTCATGTTTTTCTGGTCTAGATCCTTAGTTAAGTACGTAATCAAGATATAGGGAACTAAATCTAAATATGCATGTTTGAAAATACTGGTATGTTGTCTTATATTTATTTAATTACTTTCTCTATTTTTAATCTGTTAAATTATTTATGTGCTGAAATTCTCTGAACATTTGATAAATTTCTGGAGCTTTAGAATTCCACCCCATGGCTATGACATTACTCATTCTACAGGATACATTTCACTATGTCTCTGTTTGGGTAGAGGAAAAAAGTCAATTTACTTTTATAGGCCGGGCAGAATTGTAGTGTTACAGGTAATACTAATTAGTGTTTAACTATCATTGCACTGAAATTACATCTGAAGTGAATTTACCTCATCAAATTTTTCCATATAAAATAGATTGATTTGAAGCATCTGTCAGGATTTTGTCATCTTCTAGTACCAAATATGTTATTCTATAATATGCTTTGTTTTCTATAACCTTCCATAAGTTTGTTTTCTATAACCTTCCATAGGCACAGCTGGAAGTTGTAACTGGACTAAAGTTTCACTTTCTCATTTTGTTATCTCAGTTGGTGACTAGTCTATCTAGATATTCTTTATTTGTGTCTCTAGCACCAGGTCAAATTTGGTTGATTTATAGGAGGGGAAAAGAAGGAAGATTTTATATCATGTAAATTTTTCAGGAAATCTGACAGACCATAGCTTCATGAATCATTTGGAGTATGTCTCTGTACATCTACAAATGCACAGAGGCATAGCCTTCTGCTTGAGATCAGTAGTTTTCAAAAAAACAGATGTGCTTTTATGATCTTACGAGTTGGTAACATAATAGATCACACCTTCAGAAAATTTATTTGTCTATCAGTCTATAAATCTACTGAACCGAATATAGAAAGGTGCTCAGCTGAAGATATTAAATATATTTCACCTTTTCTTCTTACATGGAAGGCTTGTAACAGCCATCTTCTCATTGAAGGATGGCAAGCCACCTTTATGAGAAACACGTTCACATTCTAGATGAAGTAATTACATGTAAAAAGATAAAATAATTAAATCTACGATTGATGCTACCAATTAAAAATATTCTCTTGATTTTTACCAAAAATTGAATATCCTTGTTTCTTTCAAAATGATACAGAAACAAGTGGTATTTGAAAGTTCAAAATTATCTTACCCAATGTCTAGAAGCTAGTTATATTCTCTTGGAAGGATAACCGTTTCTGCTGACATATTAATTATGTTTAACCCAGAAAAAACTAAAAAAATTAAATATTTTTATTTTAATAATGATATTTATATGAAGGTGAATTATTTTATTTTCAGCAGAATTACATTTCTGCCCCTTTCTTTGTACTGCTAGAGATATTTATATCCATATACAAATAAATATATTTAAAAACATTAAGGAAAAATTAAAATATTCTTCAGACTGAGGTCATTAAGACTTTTTGGCCCAAATCCAATTAATCTTTCAATAGGAAGCTAAGAACTTAAAGAAAAATTAGGTGACTAATTATTTGCTGGATCTGGGCCATTGTAAATAAAGGTACAATAAACCTTAAAAAGCAAGCAAGAAAAGACAGAAAAAAACAATGCTTCACTAGAGCATTTTAATCTAAAGTATGTAGTAGTAGATTGGACATGGATCAGGAGTCATCACATCACTCTTAATCCCTGTGGGAATATTCACATTTAGGCTGTCTGATGGGAGAGAAATTTTTGGTAAGATTTCAAACATTCCTAGGTGTCTAAGTTTATAGGGCAGAAGAGATTGTAGCCATTTGTAGTCATTTGTAGCTGCTTACCAAAATGTACTTGTAGGATAGCAATTTGTCAAATGGAATAAATTATTTTCCCTGTGTTGTGTGACAGTCCTATTTAGTTGTGCAGAAAGTATCCTAAATAATGGCAGCCTTGACAACCTTCCCTCTTCTATTCAGCCATTGACTGCAGAAAAGCTGTAATCATATCTTTCACCGAGGAAGTGTCTTTGGCACCAGTGCATCTCTTCTGCAGAACTATCACTTTCCAGAGTATCTTAGAAGGAGAAATGGAGAATGTGGGAATTGAGTCTGCAGTAAAGCAATGTCAACAATTTTGGCAGTGGCAATAATTGTAAGGGTACCATTAGATAAGCCTGCTAAATAAAAGAAGGTCAGAAATTGATCCCTGTTTCTTAATCAAGCAGCTTTATACCACATTGCTTAGGGCAAGGACAGTTTTTAGATTTTTCTGGAAATAAGTCACTTCATATGTTCCAAAACAGCGTCAGAGAGAAAGCTAATAAATAAGTAATATGAACAATCACAACCATGGTTTTGCTGTTCAAGCTTTTTCCTTGGCCTTTTCTTTCTGATGTTTTAGAAATAGTCATTAGTTTTAAGGGCTTGTTGAAAGGGCAGCTCTTATATCAGGGAGAGTGGTGTCCATTTGCACCAGAACTTTGTAACCATCAGTATTTTTTTTTTAGTTTTATTACCCTCTGTGCTAGGCACAGATGGTGCATGTATTTATTACCAAACAGAAAACCACAAAAAAAAAAAAACAAACAAAAAACCCCCAAACAAACCCAAAACAACAACAACAACAAAAAACCCCAAACTAACAATCAAACAAAAAGCAGAAAAGAAAGTGCACACTGGAACAGGATTCTTTATTTGCATGGTAGGCCTTAGTAGGAAATGACTTTCACAAGCTTTTCCCCTTTTTTTTTTCACTGTGTAATTAAATAGCCCCATCCTCTTAGTATTATATTGATAATAAATATCACATTCTGTTCATTTTTTTGGTTGTCCTTTTAAACTTTTGCTGTATTATATGACTGTGAGCATATGCACATACAAGTAGAGGCACACCTAACTGTATGAAGTGTATTATGAGCTGATTCTCTATTAAACAACATAGGTAAAGCCTTTTTAAGACTATGTACTTTGGAAATGCAGATTTTATTTAAAATACCTAAAGTCTTGTATTGATTCTCTAGCAATTAACAATTAAATATCAAAATTTGTTGCTGTAAAAATTTCTAATATGGCAGGAAATCAGTATCTTCAAGGGGTGAGTATCAGCCAGAAATTAATCTCAGTCTTAATAAAGTTGTCTATTGATTATTCCAAGTATTTAAATATTAACATTAAGGTATATGCCTAACTTCACAGTTATTGAGGGATGTTCACAGTTCCTGAAATAAATTGGGTAAGAAAGGGCTCATTAAAAATCAGATGGCATAAGTGAAGGCAGGTATTCTTAAAAAGTTCTAACATCACATGACAAATTACAAACATTGAGTCAGTGGGAAGCATTATCATTCAGATAACATTGAAGGTTTTCACCACCACCAAAATAAATTAAAAAATATATCTGGCCAAATAAATTGACAAAGGAGGGACTGATGAATAGATGACCTTGTATTAAAGACTATATTATTTATATGGTGCCTAATTTACTGATAACAAACTAGATTGAGACAGTTCTGAGACCATATTAAGTTGGAAAGAACGTGAAGTGAAAGTCCACTGCCCATGCTAAATGTGATGATTGCATACAAGATACAGGCTCTTGCATTTTGTAAAGAATTTATAAAATCTAATAGTTTATAAAGAATTACTAATGAGATAAAAGAGTGGCTAAATGAAAACAATAGAAGGTTCCTAGCCTAATATCATCAAGGAACAAGAACAAGAGATATAAAATAACTCCAAAACCAGCACTGTGCTGCAGAAGCATAGAAGAGCTGATCAACACTTGCCTAATTTTAACTTGGCTTATTTTCACTTGACATACAGTTAAATTAACATATCCTGTGGTTGCTAATAAAAAACCCCACAATATTGGTGATAGAGTGTAGCATTCTAATTGTTCTCTAAAGTGTTATTGTTAAATTAGGATATCTATTCATCTTCACTGTTGGGATCACTTTTGGGATCAGCTGCAGAGTGGATTGAAGATATTTCCTCAATCAGATGACCTGATCAACATATGGCAGGATTCTTTGGTGTTCAACAGGCTATGTTTTTGCAATGGTAGTCTTCTGTTCAAGTAATGAATTATTCATTTTCACCTAATATATTTAATTTCTATATGAGTTGTCATTAAGAGTTTAAGAGGTGGCAATTTTACTTTAATTAGTGACACCTAATGAAATGATTTTTTTTAATTGATATTCATCCTAAATTCTCCTTAATCCTGAACTGATTCACATCATTAAAGTCTGCCCTAACTTAGTGTTGATGAAATAGTGTTTTGCTGTCTCTAGTTTTGAACATTCTGGTCTAGGCCCACCTAAACAAATCTTTTGCCAATGACAACTTTAAGTAGTTTCATTCTAACTGATCTGCACAAATGTGTCACAAAGAGTAGTGGAAGGTAATGAATGGTGAACAGAACTGGTTGTCCCACTTACTACTTAAAAATCTAGAGGTTTTATTGATCTTTTAAACTCCATCTGAGGTTTGTATTGGATGCTGTATTTAATGGAGACTTTTTTCCTCCCTGTGTCATTAACACAACTTCATCATATTAACTTTTGTAAAGAGAACTTTGCATAAAAAAGTTATGATTTGGTTTTGCAAGTTAAATTGAGAATTACAGATACTATTATCAAGGAGTTAATTTTCCAACATTCTAGGAAGAGGCCTAACCTCTATAGAAAAGTATGAATGTAATTAAAATGGATATCAGCCTGCACTCTGTTAGGCCAACAGTTGACATTCTTGAGCCTGAATAGCAGGACTCCATTGTAGGTCAAGCTTGCTGTTGCAGGATAGACCCAGTCTCTGGTAAATGTGATGAAAAGTGAGGCAGAAACTGAGCTTGAACACAGAAGTGAAACCTCTGATACATCTAAACATGCTGTCCATATGTTCTCTGAGAGGGTATGCAATACCTTAGTTGTAAATTTATTTTTGATCATTATAATTTATGTAAGAAATACACCAGCCACAATGAAGAAAAACATTGTATAACCTTTAGATAAAGCATACTACTTAATCATCTTTAACAGAAACTCTTACAGGACATTAACGAAAAGAGTGATGATAAAGTTAGAAGCTTATTAGCTTCCAGGTTAGAAAGTTCACATCATTACATCATTACACTTGAGCATTTCCTTGTTATTTGGACTACAAGTAGAAAGCTATTATTCAACCTGAAGATTAAAAAATGTGATGTTAAAATAGTGAATACTTGACTTTACTATGTATTTGTAATTGTTTGCTTTCTCCTGCTTTCCTTCTCCATTATTGACATACATATTTAAATGTGTTGTCTTTCAAGCAGTGCTGTCGTCCTCAAATCTGACCAAGCATCTATAGCACTGTTCATGCTGTACAAATAATACATAACAACAAAAACACTTTGATAAACAAAGCAGTTAAAATAATGATGATCCAGACAGAGAATTAATTTTAAATGAGGTAAAATGATAATAACCTCAGTATTGTAGATGACAATGATGGACTTCTAAGGACCTTTAACTTTTTGTTAATTCGGGCTGAAGTCAAGGTTAAAATTCCACAGCATTAGTTCTAAGAGCTTAGTGATATGCAGCTAGAATTAACGGTGATTCTTTTAGTTGCTAGTTACTCCAATTCCTCTGTTTATGATTCAGCCTAATGATGAATCCCACCCCTCTTTTTTGAAACTGAGAAAGAGTATCAGTGAACGCAAGTTCAATCTGCATCATTGTGTTGGGTTTCTGTGTGGCAGGGTTTTTGTAGAGGGAGAGGGGGTTACAGAGGTGGCTCCTGTGAGAAGCTTCTAGAAGTTCCCCCACCTCCAAGTTGGACCCACCTCTGGCCAAGGCCAAGCCAACTTGTGACAGTGGCTGCACCTCTGTGCTAACATATTTAAGAAGGGCAACCTGAGAGGAGGGAGAGTTTTGAGGGAAATACCTGTGCAAACACTGAGATTAGTTGAAGAAAGAGGAGGAAGGGGAGGTGTGATGGAGCAGAGACTCCCCTGCAGCCCATGGTGAGAGGGCAGGCTGTCCTCCTGCAGCCCATGGAGGTCACTAGTGGGGCAGATGCCCACGTGCAGCCTGTGGAGGACCCCACACCAGAGCAGGTGGCTGCACCTGAAGAAGGCTGGAACCCTGAAGGAAGCCCGTGCTGAAGGAGTCTGTTGCTGGGAGCACTGCAGCCTGTGGGAAGGACCCATACTGGAGCAGTTCATGAAGAGCTGCAGCCCATGGGAAGGACTCACATTGGCGAAAGTTTGTGGAGGACTGTCTCCATGGGAGGGACCCCATGCTGGAGCAAGGGAAGAGTGTGAGGAGTCTTCTCCCTGAGGAGGAAGAAGCAGCAGTGTTGTTTCTGCTGAATGAATCAGTGATGAACTGACTGCAACACCCATCCTCTGCCCCCTTGTACTGCTGGAGGGGGAAGAGGTAGAGGAATCGGGAGCAAAGCTGAGCCCGGGAAGAAGGGAGGGGTGGAGATTGTTTTTAAGATGTGGTTGTATTTGTCACTGTCCTGCTTTCTTTGATTTGTAAATTATATGGTGGTGGTGTTCAAATTAAATTGATGTGGATTTTTTTCCTCAATTGAGTTTGTCTTTTGCCCATGACCATAATTGGTGAGTCATTCCTCCCTGTCCTTGACTCAGTCCTGGAGCCTTTTTTTAAATTTTCTTCTCTCCATCCCTGAGGGGGCAAGAGTGAGCGGCTGGGTAGAAATCAGTTGTCGTCTGGGCTTAAACCAGGACAATCATACTCGTTTTCTTCATAAACAATTCTTTAATGACAGTAGCAGAGAATCCTCAGGTTTTTTATTGCCTCTAGTAACTGTAACTATCTGTTTTATCTCCACCTTGGCAAATGCTTGTCAGGTGCTTTGTGTTATGGATAAGTGCACATATTCAGATAGTTCACTTTTGGAACAATGTGAATCATGTAATGTTTACTTTAAATCAAAGAGACGTATGGAAAGTAGTGGGCTAGGTCTTTGAATGAGGATATCATCTTTGAATTAAGGAGCAAAAGATAATTTCAGTGAAGAAAATGAGTTAATTTTTATCATGACAGCATGATACAAGTTGCATTGAATTTGGATTCTTCTGCCTTTAAGAATTGTCTCAAAACCCTCATGTTACGCATATTGCTTTCTTGTTGTTAACGTCTCCATGAGACCCTGCAAACTGATAAGAATTTACAGATAAAGAATAAAGAATCTGAACTGCATGATCTAAAAAAGAGTTGTTTAAAGTCTAAGTACTTCCCTCTTCATTCAGCAAAGTGATGGAAACCTCAAAAAGATTATTTGCTTTACACTGTCTCTATAGACTAAAAAAGGAGTCTGGATGACTAGCCTAAGCTCCTGCTGAAGGTCTGTTAGGAGAACATGAACATAAATCAGCCCAGTATGTCAACTGTGCACAATCAGGGACCACAAGATTTCAGGTCTTTCAAACAAAACTCTATTCTATTTTGAGTACAGCTGAAATTTTTGTAGATTGTTCCAAATCACAAAGTTCATCAATCAAGTTGTTGAAATCCTTCAATACAATGTACTTTCTCTGAATGCATCTAGGAAAAAAGTTTCTGATAATTTCATTCTTTCAGTCACTTTCACTAGCTTCTACAATTCTCTGACTACTTTCTGAACCTCTGATTTTCTCTTTCAATATTGACAGCCTTATGAATCTTCCCCATGTCCTCTGTGACAGTCTGGCAGGTTTGTAAGTTACATTTTTGTTGTTTGCTCAAGTCAAATTAAGCAACCCAAGGGTCCCTTCAAAACAGATGTGCATCAGCTGTCTCTGTTACTGTCTAAATAACATGCAAGCTGGGGAAAATCTCCAAGGTTACTTGATTTTATCAGTGTAGAAATACATAGAATTTACACAGTAACATGAAAAAAACCCACTTACTTCATGATGAGTTATACTATTGACAGCAAAGCAACATAGTGTCATATTCAGGAGCATTTTATTAACAGGAAAAAAGAAAAATGGCTGCTTTACATATATAATTGCATGCACTTTTATTACCGAGTTTCTCCTCAGTAGTGCTCACAACGATTATTACATTTATTTGCACCCCATCCTCTGGGGGCAAAAGTTCAGTCCATCCCCAGATGGCATATTAGTCTTCTTTGGCTAAACATCAGTAGTTTCTATGATCAACAAGATTCAGTGGAGTTAGTATGGCTGTATATTAACCTTACAGCTAACATAAAATTTAACTTACATACCCATTTAGAGACAAACTTTGAGATGAGTCTTGTGTGCAATTGAGGTTCTGTAGGAAGTTTTTTTACCTGCTCTATCAAATCACTTGTACATACATCCTGGGTTTGAGTGAGTGGCAGGGTTTTTTTGGTAGCAGGGGAGGGCGCTACAGTGGTGGCGCCCTGTGAGAAGCTTCTCAAAGGTACTCCAGCTCCAATTTGGACCCACCTTTGCAGGAAGGTTGGGCCAATTATCTGCACATCTGTGATAACATATTTAAGAAGGGAAACCTGGGAAGAGTTGAGGGAGTTGTGAGGAGAACTTGTGAGGAGAACATCTACGTGAACACCAAGGTCAGTGGAAGAAAGGAGAAGTGGGGGGAGGTGCATTGGAGCAGAGACTCCCCTGTGTCCCGTGGTGAGAGGGCAGGGCTGCTCTCCACTGCCACCCATGGAGGTCTGTTGTGGAGCAGATATCGATGTTGTTGTTAGTGTCTGTATTAAATTTATGGGGTTTTTTCGTCCCCTAACAAGTCTGGTTTTTACCTGTGCCTTAAAGAATGAGATCATCCTTCCCTGTGCTTATCTCAATTTCCTGGGTCTTCTACTTCCCTTCTTCTCAGTGGTGGGGGGAGAAGCGGGGAGTGAGCAGTGTCTTTGTTTATTTTCCCCTTGTCAGCGCTGGAGGGGAAGGGAGAAGTGAGCAGCTGTGTGGTCCTCAGTTGCTCTCTGAGCTCAAACCACAACACTTCTTCACTTATGGGTAAGAAACTTAATAAAAAAGGTCTGGAAGAGCACTGGTAAAGCACCTTCAGGAAATGCCTATCCATGCAGACCAGAGATTGAGTCAGAATGACAGGTCCTTGTGGAGGGTGGGATTATGCTGCCCAGACCTTGGCAACAGATGTTGCCCACAAGGTTAAGTGACATCTCAAGTGTGTGACAGTATTTTACCTGTCCTCCAGGACCTGTTTTAGAAGATGGTGGTCTCCTGCAGATTTTCTATTCCAGCTGCCTGCTCCAAGTGCATACCAGGGGGCAGGGAGAATAGAGGCTCTTTGGGCTTCTGGTGCCAGGAGTGACGGGGTTTCCCTGGGGTGGCAGGGCAGGACCTAACATCCAGAGCCCGTCTCACTGCCCCTGCCAGAAACAGGGCAGTGAGGGGGCATTGGGGCAGCCTCAGGCCTCGCACCGGGCACCTCTCTAGGGATGGAGGTGGGCCAAGGCTGGCCTTTGGTATGGGCCTGTGGGTGGGCCTGGATTGGCAGCGTCCATGGCTGGGCAGGGCAGAGCTGTGGGTATCTGGAGACTGGCCCTGCTGCTGGGGCAGAGACTGGCAGCCCCAGGGGGCTGAAATGGGATCCCTGACCTTGGGCAGGGTGGGGGAGTCCAGGGATGGCTGGGCAGGGACAGCAAGGCCTGGTAATGCCCTCAGGGCCCTGCCAAAGCAGCCAATTAGATCACCTAACATATCTCAGCTTGCACTTATTTGCTATCTGTGGACAGCTAAATTGACCTACTCGTTTTCACATGACAGCTAGATATTTAAACTTGTATTTAGGCAGTGTCAATCTGATCACTGCATTCAAGGTACCAAAACAGTTATTCAGCAGACCAGATACAACCATGTAGTCTGATATTAGATGTCTAGGTCTTCAGACCTTCATTTACTATCTCTGTACTTTAGATAGCTCTGTAAGAGCTAGATCTCTCACAAGTACCTACACTGTAAATAACAAGCTATAAGTCTGAATCTGCAGCTTAACCTCACCCTCAGCTGTTAGCTCAGTTGCCTGCTCAGCAGTGTTTAGTGCCATATGAGATGCCTGAGTGTACCTTGAATGGCTTCCACTGCTGTGCTACAAGACCTGGGTCTTCTACAGTTTCCTTGTCACATTTTCCAGTTTTGTAAAAGTGTTCTCAATATTCTAAGGCATCTTAAATGGCAATAGAGGTCTTTGTGTCAGCAATGGAACTGAGACCTAAATGTGAAGTTCTCAATGTCTGAAACACAGTTAAATATCTTCCTCATTCCAACTGTTTAGTATGTTCCATCATTTATTTCTCTATGAGAATTAATCTTTCCTATGAATTCATTCCATTTTTTCCCATCTGCTTTTACGCAACTCTAGTCATGGTTTACAGTTCTTGAAAACCACGTAGTTTTGACCCCTTCATATCAGAAGGAACCTGTTAGAACTAGGACTACGTGGGGCTGTAATAAATGACACAGGTTTTAGAAGAGACCTGTAGTCATCTGTAGTAGCAGCTGAAGGCCAGAAATATACCTGAAAGTGCCTTAAATGCCCTGAAGTGACTACATTTAGGCAAATAATACCAGTATCTAGTTTAGACTATCTTTATAGGCTGTCTCTGTCATTAATTGGGAAAGATATGTAGCCCCAGATACTTTGTTTTTTTTTTTTTTTTTTTTTTTTTTTAAATCCTAATCTATATAGATAACCTAAATAATGTGCATCCTTTGAGTCCTAGACTCAGAAGAAGACTGAAGTAGCAGACTCTCTATCTTGTTCTTTTTGGAAAAATGATTTGCACTAACTGGCAATACATATCTCATTTCTCTTTGATACTGAGGACAGAACAAAATCTGACCAACATGATGAAATTATTTTTGCAAGAATTTGCCCATGCAATATTTTCATATTGAAATATTGGAATAACTGGAATAATGTGAAACAATAATGATGTCCATGGTGACAGTAACAGTGAAGGAATATTTCTAAATGTTATCTTTCCTCTCAAGTAAGTATCAGAAATGGCAGAAATAAGGATCACAATCCTCACTCTAAATTTAATCCAGGGGAACAGATCACATTGTAAAGGGTGATAGTTTTATGGTGGTAAAAACTAATAAACCTCTTCCTGTCTTAATAAAAGATACCCAAGAAGAGAAAATAGTAATATGGAGTCAAGCATGTCTAATATATCATCCATCTTTTTTACAGATAATTTCAAAACCTGTTTGGTGGTCCATCTATCTTAGAAAAACAGGTACAGTTCATAGATTCTGTTACTGGGTATTGATACATAGAGCTTTGTTTATTAGATGGAACATGTATGTCTTAAACTATATTTCTGTCTTCTACTGTGAGGATCAAAATTCTTTAATTCTTGTTTCCAGAATAACGACTCATGCTTACACGAGCAAATTCAGATTCACTAGGGCAATCACTTGAAATGTCTGTTTCTCTGAACATTCCTGCTCATTAAATAAATTTAATAAAATACTAATTCATTACATACTATGGGAAAGCAAAGACAGAGCATCTTAAATTCAGTTGCATGAATGCTCCATGAAAATGGATATTCAAAACAATCTTTTAATTTTTGTTTTTTTCCAGTATTTATCCAGCTCTATCTCTCAGTGACATTTTTTGTTTTCTTTAATTTTCCTAAAATAACTCAGGTTATTTTAAACTATATTTTTAGTGCAATTCCTCTCCAGTTATGAAGGACTTATTTGATATTTTACAAATTAGAGCCTAACTAAAGTATTCATGGTGAATAATATTTCTGAAGTATTAATTGTCTTTAACAATATGTCTTGTCCCAAAATTATGTAGAAAATTGTCAACAAAATGATATAAAAAAGGAAGAAACAAAAGCATAATTTTTTTTCTTATTTTAAAGCCTTTTCTAGTATCAACATCAAGCAAATACTTATTCCTGGCATTTCTTTTCCCTATTAGAAGATGGAAATTCAAAGTGCTATTGTAAAAGAGAGGAAATAAGGAAAACAAAGACTAAATATATCTACATCACTGCATATGTGATATGGAATCCACTTTAAAGAATGTTAACATTCTGTCTATAGGATACTGAGTATATGCATGTAAGAGGAGTTAACTGAAGTGTTCATTTTTAATATTTGGTTATGCACAGCAGTAGAATTAAAATTGCCTGAGATAAATATATGAACTATAGAAGTAATATTATAGAAATGAAGAAATGGGTATTGATAATTGGAAAGCATGATAGGTACTTTTTCAAGACTAAAGTAAAATCAGAATCAGTGAATGAGCTATGCTTATGGTCCCATAATATTTCAAATACCAATATCGTTTTGCAAACATTTAAGTGGGAATTGCAGTTTTCTTAACACAAGGATTTCAGTTTTATATTCTCTTCTTTCATTATCTATAATGAAAGTAACCTCTATAAAGAGATCATCACTTTCCACTGTCCCTTTTCTCCACTTTCAGCCCTTGAATATTTCTTTTTTCATCTATGATGTCTAGTATAATATCCGTTTAACAGTATCTTCTGATCATGTTCCAAGAATGAATAAAGCAGCAAGTCATAGTCATCAGATAGTGAGGAAATTGGATAAAAACAGATGACCATTTTAATAATAGAGAATCAATTTTCTCCTTTTAATTCACAGTAGAATGCAACGTGATGAGGTTTCTTTGGCAGCTCACACTGTGCTGAACATATGATAAACTGTGAATGAATGTATTACAAGTTAAGTTATAATATTTTATAGTAAGATGTTGGATATTTGGGAATGTGTGATGACTATGAAGAGAAAAATTTTCAGGAAAATTTTCAAGAATGTTTCATCAAGCAATAAATTTTATTTTTAAAATTCTGACTTAATTTGCCTCTATACATACATGCACATAAGTATACCAAAGTCAAGATTAGAACTGAATGCCTTCTGGTTTTAGTTACTCAACTAGTGATTCAAAATTGGACAACTTTACATAAGATAAAAAAATTTATGTTAAGGAACTTCCAAATCCCTCTGAAATTCAGAACTTAGGGTTTTTTTTCCTTCCTAGGCTATTTAATCCAAATCCAGTGCACCCTAATAGAGAGGAGGATGTGGCTGTTCTTGGATCCGTTTGCAGGTCTGACAAACAGCAAGGTAGAGCCCATGTTGCAGAGGCAGATTCTCAAACACATGTGTATGCACACACACAGAGGACATTAACATGGCTCACCACAAAGCATTAGTTTAACATCACCCACATAAACACCAATGGTTCTCACATAAATATGAGCACTGGCACCACAGTGTTGTTCCTCTTTTCAGTGGATCATGATCAAGGTTCACTGGTGGATGTACACTTCCCTTCAACCCTAACTAGCTAGATCTACAACACCACCACAGTTACAGATCACTTAAATATTATCACAGCAACATTATTTAAGTCTGCTTAATGTCCATGCACAGATCCCAGATCGCTTATAGTCATTGGCTCAAGAGCTGGGTTCTTCCAGATGTGTGTCTCCTGCTCAGTGGCTGGTCCAGCTTGACATTTGCTAACATATTACACATACACAGAGCAGCTGGCTCTAAACAATCAGTATCTCCAACTGTCAGCACCTAAACCTCTCATCACACATGCACATAAAGAGTGAGATCACACAAAAAACAGTTCTGAATATGATTTAAGAAGAAGATAGGATAGATTGTGGTGATCAGGGGCAGGGGTCAATCCTACAAATGTGCTTATGTTTGACCAGCCATTTTTACTCTGTCTTCTCTCTGTTTTCCCATGCTTGTTCTTCCTCCATTTACCATGAGCCTTCCTCTTTCTAACCATTGCTACCTCTGAAATAAGCAATCATCTGCCAAAGATTACATTTTCTCCACTGGTCCAAGTTTTCCTATATCCATACCCATATTTGGCCTTTCTGATACCATTACCAAGGGTGATTTTGGTCTTGCATGGTATTACCAATGGGGTTACCTTAGATTCTCATCCCTAAAACCCCTCAGTGCTCTCTTTGAAACATGGTCATCTCTTGAATACCTTCACCTGAACCGCCTGTGTGATTTGGCCATCCCTCATGGAGATATCTATAACTTCTATCAACTTTTCGCTCTGTTATTTGTTGTGTGCAGCTTTTTCTCCGATCAGGTTCAGCAGTTTCTTATGGTCTGTTCTCCTAGCTAAACCTCGGGCCAGTCAGTCCTTTGCCTGCATATCCTCACAATTAGTACATAAAAATGTTGTGTTTTTAAAAAAAGTAAGTAAAAATAAGTGAACCTGATGTCACACTGATGTGCTTTGATAACCCTTTTTTTCTTTAACTTCTACTTCATGTATTAAGTACGTTAATACTGCATGATATAATCTTACACAAGAATTGATATCATATGGCAGAACTGAAGTTTCACCTTTCATTTGATTAATTAGAAATCACGAGAAACAAACCATTTACTCAAATTTTAAATTCCAATTATCTCCGTTAACTTTGGTTTCTTTTTTGAGGTGCATCTCAGAAAGCTGTATATCCATCCTGAATGTTTCACAAGGACAGAATTTTCATTGGTTTTGTCTCTTCTTGGTAGATTTGTGCAATATGTCCTGTACCTGAACTTTTTTCCTCTCTAAAATGGTATTCTTAAAGTAGTATACTGCAATTAAAATATATTGAAATTTCAGAGAGGTTACCTGGTAATTTTCAGTAATCATTCATCAGTAATTAATATATATTTTTTTCCTGTTCCATAATTTATTAATACATCCTGGGAATAGGAATCAGTTATGCTATCCTTTCTTAGATGAACAATATACATCTAGTTGAAGCTAATCACAGAAGCTTCACTTGAGGCAATGCAGTGTTAATAGATGGCTTTCATTACTTCACATGCACACATTTATTATTTATCATGACAGTAAATACAAATAGCCAAAAAACCCATGTTGGCATGATAAGCCACAGATGAAAAGCCACAGTTTTACTGGGATAAAAAAAACCTTTCTTTTTTTTTTTTTTTTTTTTTTTTTCCCTACTGTGCTGTTGCTTCCTGAAAATTGATGATTTTTAAAGAATCGTTAGCAAAGAATAGATTTTTTTTGTTGGAATTTTGGCTTTTTTTCTTTGTCAGTGTTGTTGGAGTTTTTTTAATTATTTGAAGTGTTGCTCTTAACTACAAATACTTACAAAAAAAGGGAAAAAAAAGAACATTATTTCAATATATTAATAGGATGATTTCATAAAGCAAGAGTTTATCAATTATAGTCTTTATGTATTACTGTAATAAGTTGCCTGTGGAAATCTATTTTAACAGGGAATGGAATGATATCCAATAAAAAAGCAAGGACCAATATAAAATATATATTAAAAATATAAGAAGAGAAATAAGATATTTTCATATTTTCTATCAAGCATTTTAATCACAAAATTCATCATACACTGATCATTAGTTTGAAAAGAGATTATTTATCTATATATCAATCAATGTTACTCTTCAAATGACATCTTTGTTAGAATAAGTACATTCTGATTAGCTGAGGCTTTATAGTGTCTTAATGAAATTAATATGAATTGTTTTTTGAGGATCATAAAGATGTAACTCATTGTAGAGATTCAAGATAAAACTGAGTTCATTTGAAATCCTATTCTTTTAGATATCTCAATAAGGAAAAAAAAAGTTATTTTACTCCCCCTATGTTTGGACATTTTTTGTCTTATAGTTTCAGAGGCAGCTAAGAGAAAATATACAATATAGATAATGAATATACATGATAAACCCCCCAGGCAAATTGTCACCAAATCTATTAGACCCTGAATTAAAGTATTTCTAAGATCAATAATTCCTCTAAATTTAATTTCATTATGTTAAAGGACTCCTTTCTTCCAGTGTAGTTCAATGCATTACATATGTTACATATTGAACGCATTTGCTTCCTAACTTACCAATGGAGAGGTAGTACCTCTTTATTTACATTTTGTGCCACATTGAGATTAGCTGGTTTACTCAGCTTTTTCTTCCCAAAGACAAGAAAACATTTCTGCATTTTAGCAGTCAAACAGAAGTATGATCTGAGAGTTTCACACCTTACATATGGATATAATAATCTGTGTTGTGTTTATGTGGCAAGGTTTTGGTAGTGGGGGGGGAGCTGCAGATGTGGCTTCTGTGAGAAGACGGTGGAGGACGCCATGCCAGAGAAGGCTCCTGGCAGAAACTGTAGCCTGTGGAGAGGAGCCCATACAGGAGCAGGTTTTCTGACAAGAACTATGGCCTGTGGGGGACTCACCCTGGAGCAGTCTGTTCCTGAAGGACTGCACCCCCCAGAAAGGATCCATGCTGCAACAGTTCATGAAGAACTGCAGCCTGTGGGAAGGACTCCCACTGGAAAAGGTTGTGAAGGACTGTCTCCCATGGGAGGGATCCCATGCTGGAACAGGGGAATAACGTGAGAAGGAATGGCAGAGACAAAGTGTTACGAAGAGACCACAACTATTTCCTAACCTATTTTCAACTAGTAATATATTAATCTTCCCTAATTTGAGGCTGTTTTGCTTGTGACAGTAATTGGTGAACGATCTCTCTGTCCTTATCATGACCCACAAGATGTTTCACCTTTTTCTCTCCCCATGTCCTGTTGAGGATGGGGAGTGAGAGAATAGGTGTAGGTGGGTCTGAATGTCAGCCAAGGTTAACTTACCACAATGGCATTCATTTTATGTGGTAATATGTGTGCACTATATACCATGTAATTATTTTCTCCAACGTTTGTATTAAGCTGATTTTAGTTGTGAGCTCTCTGAGATGGTCAGATTGTAAACATACACAGTGCCTACATTGTTCAGATGCATTATCATATTAATGACATGAATTACTTCAAGGAGTTAAATAATTAATTATTTAGGTTTGTGGATTTATAGACAATTGAAACATCTAGTACTTTACACTTTAACAGTGTTCTAAAAAGATTAATACTTGTCTATTACCTTCTTTACATACATTCACAGTCTTAATTGTTTTTCATGGTGACTCAGAGGCAAATTTAAAATTATGGACTACACATATTGAATTATTGCTGTATTACAGAAAAATAAAACCCAATAACAACCCTCATTCTCATTAAACAAAATAAACTCAAAATTTTATTTTCTAACAGAAAGATAGTGGTATTTCAGGCTGTAGTTTCAGAGAAAAAAAAGTGATTTTATTAACTAACTATGCATTTAAAACATTCTAGATATTGTGTAAAACATGTTGAGCAATAAACATGTAATTAACCATAAATGGTTAAAAGCCTTCATGTGTACATAATTTTTGCTGTTGAGTACGTGATAAACAAGTTTTCAGACAGTGAGGTATGTGGTAATTGTGAGTTGATTGTATTTATTAAAATGAATAAAATTATCAGTATTTCAAATGAGATTATGAAGTAAAATAGTTCATGCAAGGAAAAATTGTCCATATTAATCCTTAATAAGCTGATTAGAAAATGCAAAACACACAGCTGAACATAATATTTTATTTGTTTCTATCTTTATGTTGGGGGTTTTTGACACTTTTAATTTAAGAGACTTCTAAATATGCATAACCTAAATATGCCTCATACCATATATTATATTTACCTAGTATGCACCACTTATTTTGCAGTACTTTTTTCTTCTGGCTGATTATAGGGACTTCTAGATGATTCATGCAATCTGATTTTGATTAGTCTTTCCAAGGTTAGTCATAAGAAAGACGGGGTGATTCTGGCCTTATCTAAACAATGCATATATGTAAATTTGGTATGTTGCTTAAGCCACTTTGAAGGATTATTTTCTCAACAATATTTTGAGAAAAGAAAACTTTACATATTTTTTAATTAATTGAACTGAAATTTACAGGTTTTTCTCTCTTGCCATAAACAGATTTGGATAAGGTTCCAAACACTTTTTTATGAGTCAGGTGAAGCTATTAAGTAATTTGCAAAAATGTAAACTGGTATAGTAAACTCCTCCTCTAAAGCTGAAAAGTCTGTTTAGAACATGGAGTTGCACTAGGGCATAGGCAGGCTTTTCTGTGCAGTCTCAAGAATTCTGCTATGGATCTTTGTTCTTTGTTATACTTCCATTTTCAAACATTGTGAGTTACAGATAGTTGCAAAGATCTGTTTAGCGTTGCTGAATATAAAAGCGTACACAAATGCAATGCAGGGCTGTCTCATTATGCGTTTCAAACTGGAAGCAATTACTTTGATCAACAATTCCCCAAAGCTCTGGTTCTGATTTTGGCCTTGACTTAATGTGTCACAACAGCATACAGAAAATTATATATGGCCTTTTTAAGCTAATTCTGAAATCTGTATGAAAGATCTGGATTTTACCATACCATTTTGTCATCTGGAATGTTTCATCTTTAATTATGTACTTCAAATGTAAAACAGCTTGCTTCAAAGATTCCTTGGGCATGTGTGTAAAAAGAAGTTTGACAAATTTTGCCAAAGAGACACCTGCTAAAACTGTAAAATAATAATAATAAAAATAATGCTTTGAATTTACATTCTGCTTTGCATTTCAGTAACAGTGCATCAATATTACCTAATTAAGTTTCCTAACACAGCTTTCTGACAAATATTAGTGTTCTCTTTTTACATAGCATATCCAAGGTTATAGAGCAGTTTATCACAGATGTATATACAGAAAGTTATACCTTCTAGTCTTTGGCTTTTCTTTTCAGAAAAAAGAAAACATAGAAAACACACACACACACACAAACACACACACACCCACACCCCAGAATTCATATTTAACATATTTTCCTGAATAAGAATTATTTTGAAATTACAGTTAAGTTTTGTACTGTTGTGGTTTGACCTTGGCTGAATGCCAGGTACCCACCAAGTCGCTCTATCACTTCCCTCCCCTTCCCCTTTTTTTCTCAACAGGGCAAAGAAGGGAAAGAAAATAAGATAGAAAAAAACCCACCCTTGTGGGTAAAACAAAAGCAGCTTTAATATAAGCAAAATGAAGCAAAGGTCTGTGCATGGAAGCAAAAAGAGAACAGATTTATTCTCTACTTCCCATGAACAGGCGATGTCGGGCCTTCTCAGGAAGCAGGACTCCAATACACGTAGTGGTTGCCTCGGAGGACCAAGGGTGACCCCACCCCCTTCCTCCTTTCTCCCAGCTTTATACTGAGCAGACATCATATGGTATGGAATATCCCTTTGGTCAGTTCGGGTCAGCTGTCCTGGTTGTGTCCCCTCTCAAGAACTTGCCCACCCTGTCCCACGGGGGGGGGGGGGGAGGGGGGAATGTCAGAAAGAGCCTTGGTGCTGTGTAAGCACCACTCAGCAGTAGCCACAACACCAGTGTGCTATCAACACCCTGCCAGCTCCCAACATAAAACACAGCACCATGAGGGCTGCTACAGGGGAAAACCTATTCTGGCTCAGCCAGACCCAGTACATGTACATACCTCCAAAAATTTTGAATTTCCTGATGAAGTGGTAGGCATTTAATGAGGATATGAAAGATTGAGTCCGCATTATGTGCAAATGGACTTTTATGGATGTAGGTTAAAAGCTTCCTTTCTCATAATATAATGTGTGCTTTCTCTATCCAGGTGAAAATAAATCCATGATAAGAAGTATTTAAGCTAATCTAAGTCTTTTTGGTAGATCTAGTACAATGACATTATGCTGACACATTTGAGAGTGGGGTTAGCTCTGACTGGGGTAAGGACCCTAAAGAAAGTAGCCAGAAGGGCATCTCTGAGGTACTGCAATGTGCACACTGTTCAGAACTCTCTTTTGGTTTTGGAACTAACCCAAACTTGTCTATTTGAGCTATAGCTTCTTTGGTTGTTTGGCAGACAGAGAGAAATTTTTTACCAAAGCCTGTAGTAACAGAGTAAGTCAAGTTTTTTAAACTGAAAGAGAATAGGTTCAGAATGGACACAAGGAAGACTTTTTTTTTTACAGTGAGGGTTGTAAGACTCTGGAACAGGTTGTCCAGAGAAGTTGTGGATGCCCCATCACTGGCAGTGTTCAAGGTCAGGTTGGATGGGGCTTTGAGCAACCTGATGTCATGAAAGATGTCCTTGCCCATGGTGGGCAGGTTGGACTAGATGATCTTTAAAGGTCCCTTCCAACCTAAACTATTCTGTGATTCTGTGAGTCTATTTCTATCTAAGAAATATTTTACTTCTACAATATCATATTAGTTTATTTAATAAAGTGAAATGACTCCCTCCTTGTGTGAGCTACTACATAAACCATAACAGAGACAGTATATGATTACATAAATATTTATAGAAAAAGGGGTATGTAAGTAAGATTTTTGCCTTAGGTGGTCCCTGTGGCACACAGCACTAGTATCCAGTTTGAGTGAATGTGATGTTAATATACATATACACTGTCTATCTCTGTTAGCTCCAGGCATTGACAATAACACTCATCAAAATTTAGTAGCATCTGTTTTCTGTTATTAGGATATACATTACAAGACACTAATTTGGTTAGTCAGTTCTTAATTAGAACTACCTGAAAAACTTACAGAATTAAGACATGATTTTTGAAGGGACATTTTGTTATTCTTTTATCCAATGAAACCTGAAAGCTACATAAATAATTTCTGACCTACTGCACATACTTGTTTGTGTAGTTTGTAGCTTTCACTATCAACATGATTTGAAACCCAGAGTTGCTGCAACCATTCACTGGTCATTTTCAAAACATTAGTTGTAGCTATGTAACAATGTCAAATGTTTCTGGTGTATTCAGCTCCTACAAAGAAGAATTTTTGTTATAAGGAAGAGGGGAGCTCCACAAGATCTCTGAACAAAATACAAATACCAGCTTCGTAGTATTTCTAAATGAGTAAGTGAACAAACCCCAAACTAGTATCATATCTTGGGGAATCGCTGCACTCCTCAGTGTAACAGGAAAGAGATTTAGAGGGGAGGGAAACCAGAAACAAAAAAGTAAAATTTTTTAAAAAAAATAAAAATCTGGGATTTCCCTCACCGCTTAAGGATGAGAAAAGGTAGCACAAATTTAGTTCTTCCATATGCTGTTGTTAGAGACTATTTGACTCAAGTTTATTTTTTAATTGTCTGTATCTACTTCCTAATCTCTTCGCAAGGATTCAGTGTTCTAGGTTATTGGTTTTCAGCTAAAATTTTAGCATACTCAGAAATCTTGATGGTCAGGTGATTTAGTCTGGTGCATATATATTTAATTTTGTGCATAAATGCATATTTTAGAAGTGAACTTTGCAAATTTATGATGTGGAATCTTACCTTTTGAAAATTTTAAATAATTAAAATGTTAATATTTTGCCATTTCTTAATAAAGAACAACATAAACCACTTATTTCTGATTAATAATATTATTAGATTGACAAATTATATCATCTCGATATGTGCAATTAAGAGAATCTGAACATTAGTTGTATTTGGCTTCACTGAAATTTTGTGACAGAAAAAAAAAAAAAAAAGAATAATTTTGATATGTCCTAACCAATTTACTCAGGAAAAAAAAAAAAAAAAAAAAAAAGAGGTATTGATATTTCTTTCAATTTTGTACTCACATGGTTTCATTTTCTTAAAAAGGAAAAAAAAAAAAGAAACCAGCACAAATACTGCTTTATATGTCTTGGTATTTTACACATTTTAAGAAAAGTTTTGAGTTATAAGTTGGTTGAGAGCGTAGGGTTTTTGCTCTAAATTTAATTCTTAAGGAAATGAGGTAAAATGGAAATTTTAACAGTAGTAAATACATTCACCTACCTTTGTTTCCAATAACAATAAAAGTGATACTTTCTAAAAGCATGTTATCTCTCCACACTAGTATCATGCTGGTCAACAACTGAAACTCTAACTGCATTCTGGCAACAGAGCTTGCATGTGAAAGCAATGGAACTGTAATAAACATTAAGAAGGAAATACTGTGTCGATCTGATCTGGCCTTTGTTTTACAAATCACATCATTTTATGGGTGAATCCTGCACCAAGATCTTAATTTTTATTTACATGTCAAGTATGTCCTAGAAAAACCTCTGATAATGACTTAAAGATTTTACATAATTCTTATTCTAATGGTTAATTTCATTAAAAGTTAAGAAAAAATATAGGGACATAGATTGTTGGACTAGAGGTGCATGCCTTATTATATATTGTTTACCTCTTATCTACTGCAAGCACTTGCTTCATATTATCAGTGTAACGGCTGTGAGGATGTTCTCCATCCATAGCTGGAATACCATAAACCAAGTGAACAACTCACCTGTTGGGGCTCATACACCTCTTGTGAAATCTGCATATGTGATGTGAAAGCAAAGTTTTTCTCCTTTGATAAAGATTTAAACTGCCATTTATCATAGAATTAAAGACTCATAGAATTACAGAATAGTTTGGGTTGGAAGGGACCCTAAAGATCATCCAGTTCCAACCTTCCTGCCATCAAAGCTCCATCCAACCTGGCCTTGAACACTTCCAGGGAGGGGACATCCACAACTTCTCTGGGCAACATTTTCTAGTGTCTCACCACTCTCACAGTGAAGAAATTCTTCCTAATATCTTTTCTAAATCTACCCTCTTTCATCTTAAAACTGTTACCCCTGATTCTATCCCTACATTCCCTGATAAAGAGTCCCTCCCCATCTTTCCTGTAGGTCCCCTCTAAGTACTGGAAGGCTGCTGTAACGTCTCCCTGGAGCATTCTGTTTTCCAGGTTGAACAATCCCAATTGTCTCAGCCTGTCCTCATAAGGGAGGTGCTCCAGCCCCTAACTGTATTTTCAGCCCTCCTCTGGGCCCACTCAAGCATGTCTGTCTCCTTATATTTGGGGCCCCAGAGCTGAACACAGTACTCCAGGTGGGGTCTCATGAGAGCAGACTAGAGGGGGACAATGACCTCCCTCGACCTGCTATACACACTTATCTTGATGCAGCCTAAGATACTGTTGGTTTTCTGGGCTGTGAGCACACATTTCTGGTTCATAGTCAGTTTTCCATCTACCAATACCCTCAAGTCCTTCTCTGCAGGGCTGTTCTCAATCCACTCTCCGCCCAGCCTGTATTTGTGCTCAGGATTGCTTTGACCCACATTCAGTATCTTGCACTTGGCCTTGTTGAATTTCAACAAGGTCAAGTTTGCACAGGCCAACCTCTCAAGCCTGTCCAGGTCCCTCTGGATGGCACATCCCTTCCCTCCAGCGTGTCAGCTGCACCACACAGCTTGGTGTCATCAGCAAACTTGCTTACGGTGCACTCAATCCCACTGTCCATGTTGCCAACAAAGATGTTAAAAGTGCCAGTCACAATAGCAACCCCTGAGAAATGGCACTCATCATCCCACTCCACTTGGACATCGAGCCATTGACCACAAACCTTTGAGTGTGACCATCTAGCCAATTCCTTATCCACCGAGCGGCTCATTCATCAAATCCATGTCTCTCCAATTGAGAGACAAGGATGTTGTGTCGGACAGTGCCAAACGTTTTGCACAAGTCCAAATGTCAGTTGCTCTTCACTTATCCACAAATGCCATAACCCTATTGTAGAAGGCCACCCTCTGTAGGCTTCCTTTTTGTGTTTGAGTTTGTCCATGACCTCTTTGTTCATCCATGCAGGCTTCCTGGTGTTCTTACCTGACTTCCTCTTTGTCAGGATGAATCACTGCTGAGCTTGGAGGAAGTGACCCTTGAATATTAACATGCTTTCATGGGCCCCTCTTCTGTCTAGGGCCTTACCCTGTGTTACACTGTCAAGCAGATCCCTGAAGAGGCCAAAGTCTGCTTTCCTTAAGTCCAGACTAGGGAGCTTGCTGTGTGGCTTTCTTCCTGTCCTACAGATCTTGAACTCCACCATTTCATTGTTTAAGTTTATGCCTGTGTCTTATTGTTCATTTCCTGTGTATCTTGATTAATTAAACAGGAATTTGATATTGTAAGGACACAGAGGCCAGTAAACTGAGTTTTATACTTTTGCAGAAAACTAGGATGCCTGCCTTCCCTAAAGTTATTAAAAAGCTATTGGTGAACTTCTCTTTTCTGAGGATTAGAAAATTAATTCCAAATTTGATTTTACTTCATAACCACCTTTCAACTGTTTCATCTTTAGTCAGAATTCATTTTGTTTGTTTGTTTGTTTAAGAAGTTTTTCTTTCCCTATTCTTTACTCCTTTAGTTTATTTACAAAGAGCAATCATATCTTTCCCAGATTTTCTTTCTTTTTTTCCTTTAGTCTAAGCCTGCCACTTGCTGGCACCTGGACATGTGAGCCCCCTAGGCCACAGACCCACTCCAGTACAGACCTTCACACACACACCACCCCCATGCACATGCAGAACTGGCTGGGCCTTCTGATAGCCAGCTCTTCTCTGTGGTCTTGCCCTTCAAAAAACACATCCCTGTATCCCAAGTCACTTCACCTTCTTGCCAGCTAGTCCACCTTGATCTTTGCTAGCAGTCACACACTCACTTGTACTCCTGCATGTACACTGGCAGCAACTGGTTCCATCCCAGTGTCTGGCAGTTGGTCTTACTCACTGTGGTCCCACCAGTCGCTGGCACATGGGCCATGGACCCAGCCTGGTAGCTGGCACTCAGACACTCACTTGCTCCAGGTGCTGCACCTTGGGCACCCTGTGACGCAAGCTCCCACACCAATTGCTGCATTCAGACCCCCATACACACATACACAGAATGGAGAGTCCCTCATCTAGGCAAAGAGTTAGAAACAGGCAGAGACACTGTTGATCAGGAACAAGGCAGAAAGTCTACTGGCTCTTTTGTGTGTGACAAGCCTCCTTTTATCACCTTATTGCTCCATTTTTCCATGCTTGTTCCTCTCCAAATAACCTATTTTTTCCCTTTTATCACCTTTGTTTCCTTTCCTAGGAATTCCATAAGTTCTGGGAAATCCTGAAATTGCATCCCATATCCCGAGGCTTGGCTCATTTACTTAAAATTTGAATTTAGTTGCATTTGAGAGGCTATAGGATATCAGTCACTCACAAGAGACTGGCAGATGTGACATGGGATTGCTGGGACACCTGTGTTCTTCAAAAGCAGTAACTGTCAGCCAGGCAGGATACCTTTTAACTTTTCAAGTTAAAAATTTAACTGATTCAAATAATAAAAGTAGTGCTGTTATTTTCATTTCTGTTACATGAAGAAGACTTTTAATAGGCAACAACAACAAAAAAAAGTTTTGTTAGTAGTTGCTAAAAATAGGTTTCTCTGAAGAATTACATGGATAGAAAAGTGTAGTGAGTCAGCTGTGCATTAAACTAGAGCAGTGAAGCACAAGGATTTCTTTCTTCAAATAAACTTCCAAATGTAATTTAGATTTTGTTAGCTAGTAAATAGGTTCTGGCAGAACTGATACAGCTGAACCAATATCTAACATCAGTTCACTGGAGTGTGGCTATCCTCCGGGGTTGCAAATGTCAACATAGCAAAGCATTTCATGAGCAGGATGAAGTGAACTCCATTCATCTCTCTTCTGGACAGTTACATCAGGCACCATAATTTTGTCTACCTGAATCCTTAATAGACGTATTTCCTTCACATCTGCGCATCATGGTATATTTTCCAAGGTAAGAAGCCTGGGACCTATTTCAATTTGCACACACTGATCTTGTAATTGTTAATTAGCAGAACAGTTTCCGACTAGTTGGACAGCTCCTTTTCTTAACTTATCTCCCATTTGTTACTGGTTGTACTGTTACATATTTTGCAGAACACAAGTACTCGAAAAGATGTTGAACAAAAAAAGCTAAAAGGTAGACAATGTTTTTAATTAAAATAATAGCAAAATGGTCTAAAATTTGGTTTTTTTGATCAACAGAAGTTTACCGTTTCATCTTCTTAAAAGAACAGAGTCCATCAGTCTGTCTTAAAGAGAAGGCATAAGAGCTTTTAAATATGATTAAGAAAAATATTAACTTTGAAGTTCTAAAACCAAATATGTTGCTACTAAGAACTCATTTATTTAGATAGGAACAGTTTTAGTTAAACTTACTTAAGCAATAAATAAAACAGGAAGTTCAGGTACTTGATCCTGGACATAATAAAGTTAATGTTCAATTTCTAGCATAGTGAATTAGAGGTCTTTACATGGGATGAAAAACTTTTAACAAAAATGTGTTGAATAGTGAATAATAGGAGTGTTTGCAAAGGGGGGAGGTATGCCTTTCTTTTTTTCTTTTTTTCTCTTTTTCTCTTTGAAATAGTGACTAAGTCAAGTCATACAGGCATTTTAATTCCTACAATAGGCATTTATTTATAAAGAGCTTAATATTTTCTTTTTAAACCAATTAACACATTACAAGTCATTTTGGAAACAAGCAAACAAAAAAACCTGCTCCCACAACTTCAACCTTATTTGAGATTTCCTTCAATGCGGAACAAGGATGGGACAAAGGGATGGGAGAAAAGAAGGGAGGGAGAAAAGAAAAAGGCAAAGAAAGATTTAATACAACCTATTTTTCAGGACACTGACTTCTGATACATATAGTTGAAAAAAAGGAATAAAAAAGAAATGTTTGTGTAATGTTATCAAAAAAGAAAACACTATTTAAATTGTTGAGGAAGTGCTTTTATACTCTTCTTTCCATGCTGCAGCATCATTGTCCAATTCCTGTGGTTTCTGCCTCTTGCAAAATTGTCCTTTTCCCATAATCTCATTTCACGTAACCCCATTTCCCTCTAAATTGAACCCAAACCCCAGTGTCCCCTTTCCCTTCCCTATCTTTTTACTTGGAGGCTGGTGTCATCCTGTATGAGGAATCTAATCCCACTTTACTCCAAGTCATCGCAAGGACACACACATCTCTTCAAACCCTTGATGCCTATTTTTATTCTTTCACTGACATGTCACATCTCAACATTACCTTTTCTGTGTTCTTTGTCAATTACCAGAATTCCAGCTCCACACCTTCAAATTCACCAGGATGTTGTATTAGGGTACATGTTGTGCAGTCCTTAGATAAAATGTTTGTTCTGCTTTTAAAGAAAACTTTGATGTCAGTTTTAATCTCTGTAGCATGCGGATCTGATTTCATTTATAACTCATGTTGCAGAAGTCTTATAGATTCTCACTGCTGTAAGTCTAATTGTTTGTTACTTTTTTCACAGAATTAAAGAAAATTATTTTTAAGATCTATATATATCTCTCATATCTCAGATTGTTCTTGGAGGTAAAATGATTTATTCTATCAAAATATGTTATCTATGTAACCAAACATACAAGAATTCCTAGATTCAGAAGCAGTGTGTAAGAGGGAAAGGCTATTGTATCAGGAAAAATTAGTCTAGAAGATTGCCCCATAGTCCTTCATCAGTTCATACATTACAGTTTAAACATATGCAAGTTCAGTGAAATAAAAAACTAAAAAAAAAAACCAAAACAAAACAGAGTCTATCAGATTTATACTCCACCAAGTTCAATTCCATTTAATATATTGATTTAGCTCTCTGAATGTCTAGTCAGTTGGATTTGTCAGAACTATCACTTAATGCTCACTGAATTTAAGTCCCTGGAAAAAAACACTACTTGGGGTATGGACAGAAATTACTTGCTTCAACTACATATAACCTTGTCAGAAATATATGTACAGAAATATGCAACATAAGCACTTTATTATGTTCACATGGCAAGGTTTTGTTAATGGACTGGGGGCTGCAGGGGTGGCTTCGGTCAGAGACACCAGGAACTGCCCCCATGTAGGACAGAGCCAGTTCCAGCTGGCTCCAAGATGGACCTGATACTGGCCCACTCTGAGACAGTCAGCGATGTTGGAAACTCCTCTATGATAGCATACTTAAGAAAGGGTAAAAGGGACTGTGAAGCAACTGTGTGAGAGAGAACAATGTGAGAAAAACATCCTTTCAGACACCAAGATCAGAGAAGAAGGAGGAGGAGGAGGTGCTCCTGGCACCAAAGCAGAGATTCCACTGCAGTTCCTGGTGGAGACTTTAGTGAAGCAAATTGTCTCTCCACAGCCCACAGACGACCATGATGGAGCAGATATGCACCTTGCAGTCCATGGAGGACCCGATGCCGGCGCAGGTGGATATGCCCTGAGGGAAGCTGCAGCCCATGGAGAGGACCCCACATTGGAGCAGGTCTTCTAGCAGGACCTGTGGCCCATGAAGGACCCACACTGGAACAGTCTTTTCCTGAAGGACTGCAACCTGTGGAAGGACACATGCTGGAGCAGTTCTAGAACTGTAGCCCATTGGAAGGACCCACATTGGAGAAGGTCATGAAGGACTGTCTTCCCATGGGAGGGACCCCATGCTGGAGCAGGGGGACTGTGTGAGGAGGAAGGAGTGGAGAAAGAAGGAGTGTCTGAGACAAAGTGTTACAATGTGACCATAACTCCCATTCTCCATCTCCATCTACCTGACACTCAGAGAGAGGAGGCAGAAGTCAGGAATGAAATTGAGCCTGGAAAGAAGGAGACGGTGAAAGGAAGGTGCTTTTAGTTTTGTCTGTATTTCTCACTACCTTACTCTATTAATGAGCAAAAAATCCAATTAATTTCCCCAAGTCAAGTCTATTTTACCCATGACTTCAATTGTTAAGTGATCTCACTGTCCATACCTCAACCCATGAGCTTTTCTGTTGTATTTTTCCCCCTTGTCCTGTTGATAGAAAGGGAGGGACAGAGTAGCTTGGTGGGCACTGTGTAGCTGGCCAAGGTCAACTCACCACTAGCACTAAGCAAAAATCTAATACCCATGTATATAATATATGGGTATTATCTATATAATTATATTCTAGTATGTACTTAATACCTGTCTGGAAAAAGGTGGTGCAAATTAGAACTTCTTTGCTATTTCACTAAGCAAAAATTTTCTGCAATGACAATATAAATAATGATTCTAGCTGCTTTTTTTTTTTTTTTTTTTTTTTTAGGAATAGGGAATGTATAGTAGTCAGGTATCTTGCTATAGATACCTAAATCTTATGAAACTGATGCAAAGAAACATTTACTGAAGTTTATGAATATATTCAGTAAAATTTAATATATTACTATGACAAAGATCAAGGAAATGGATTCCTGGTTCTGACTCTTGGTATTCCATATTTTGTAAACTTAAGTAATATATACATTTTTTTCTATCTATTAGTGCTGACTGGAAAGTTCTCTGATTCATTTTTCATCAGAAAATCTAACCTCTACAAATACCAGATTTTCCCAGGAAAATGGATTATGTTGAAATCAAAAGAATACATAAATTAATTATTTTGGACTATAATCACTTTGAACCAAGTAAAAATGTTGGGCATTTTTGGAATGATTCTATCTTTGTATTTTCATGCATTTTCATTATGAACCATAATCTATTAAACCCATTGGGTTCACAGGACATGAAAAAGGCTGAGGTACTGAATGTCATTTTTGCCTCAGTCTCTACTTGCAAGACCTCCAGAAATCCCAGGCCCCAGATACCAGGGGAAATGACTGGAGCAAGGAAGATGCATCCTTGGTGGAATAGGATCAGGTTAGAGAATACTTAAGATGTTCATAAATCACAGACTTTCATAAGTCCATGCGCCCTGATGGGATGCACCCAGAAGTGCTGGAGATGCTGGCTGATGTAATTACAAGGCCACTTGATAGTCCTTAAACAATCTTGGCAATTGGGAGAGGTGCCTGAGGACTGAAGGAAAGCAAATGTCACTCCTATGTTCATTGAGACAGCTGACAATTTTAATTTAGTTCAGTTTGTTCTAATCTTTCATTTGCCATACCTGTTTAAAACAGATTAGGAACATGTCCATGTAATTTTATTACTTTTTTTTTTTTTTTTTTTTTTTAAGTAAAACAATAAGACAGAGTAATTGTTTTATGGTTTAGGGTTTTTTTTTTTTTTTGTTGTTATTTAGTTTTAATAGTACTTTTAGGATATTGATTTTAAATCCATTTGTTATTGCTGAAGTACTATCTCCCAATAGATTTTCTTATCCTTAAAAAATGAGCTCATGTCCTTGAAAAGGCAGGGTTAAAACATTTGACAATAGACTCAGATGAAGATGGGGATTTAGAAACAAAATATGACTATACGTGGTTATAGTAAAAGAAAGAACTCAATGTCAAGTACATCTTAAACAAATATTAATACTGAAAAGCCTGCTGTGCAACTTGAAGTGAATTGTTTTGAAATGTAAGGGTTAGTCTATAACAAATATTTTTACTATTGAAAGAGGTTTTTGAAGTGTTTTATTCCTAGGTGATATTTGCTTACTCTGAGAGGAGTACAATAGGGATTTTCCCAGGTTTCTTTTTCACTTTTTTTTAACTGTAAAGCTTTTAATGTGTGTCTAGAATACATATTCTATTTAAAAAATAATTAGATAGAATATCAGAAAATAAATAAGAGCAGGACAATAGTATAAAACAAACAAGTGTATTGTCATTGCAAATTAAAAATTATTAACTACATGTATAAAGTTTTGAAATTGCTTTATTTCATCAATATTTTTGTAATAGAGATAGCTGTCTAGGATACTAAAAGAATGTCAAGTAATAACAGCAAAATTCTAAGCCAATAGCCATGCTCCTTTCTATCAGAAATTCAATTCTAAAAGTTATGTGCATACAAACAGGAGTCAGAAACAGTATGAGATGTCTGAGTGCAACAAGAAGTGTCTTGGGCATTACATTAAAACCCCAAATTCTACACCTAGGACACCGGATTAATCAGTCTTCTTCCATAGAGTCTTCTACATTACCTAGACTACGTTTCCCTCTATAAAATAATTTCTATTTGTGTATTCTAATTGGAAATAGAAAATGGCAGTAAAAATTCTTACTTAGGCATCTATTTTAAAAAATTTTAATCAATTAAAATGGTGAGGTTTTATGAGTAGTGTATTTTTTCTCTGAAATTATAGAAATGTAGCAAATATTAAAGATGTGATTCAAAATATCCAGGACATTTTACATATTGCCTTTAGCTGTACAATTTAGGAATGTACAGGAATGTAAATCAGACCTGCAAGTCTGACTTTGTACAAGCAAAAATGATAATAGGTAATCAGGCTTTCAGAAAACAAACAGGGAAAAATTATTTCTAAGTTTGCTTGACACAAACAAATAGCCTTAAAGGTACAGAACATATACATGTTAGACCATTATACAAACTGGTTATGAGAATTGTACTTTAGTGACCTGAGGATGCTTTAGGCCTATTTTGGGGACTTATCTTTGGTTAGTAAGCTGAAGATGCAGTTGTTTATTCATCTACACAGAGAAGTTGGTTAGCAGATACTAATTAGATAAATAAGAGCTTATTTAGCCAAACCCCCAACTTCATTCTCTCCTTCTTATTTTCCCTCATTCTCTCTTTACTCCTTCTTTCCTCTTCCCCTCCCTCCCTTCCTTCCTTCCTTCCTTCCTTCCTTCCTTCCTTCCTTCCTTCCTTCCTTCCTTCCTTCCTTCCTTCCTTCCTTCCTTCCTTCCTTCCTTCCTTCCTTCCTTCCTTCCTTCCTTCCTTCCTTCCTTCCTTCCTTCCTTCCTTCCTCTTGATCCTCTGCTCATTCATTCTCTATTTCTCTCTCTGACCATCTTGTAGTCGAGTCTGTACCACAGTGGCAGCAGGCTCAGCTTTTGTGGCCCATGGGAGGAAGGCAGTGGGCTAAAAGTGGGCTTGATTTTGTGTAGTGCTACTCGGAAGTGTGCAGGGTCTGCCTGTGCTATCAACTGCCTGGGCAAATGCCTGCAATGGCAAAACTGGGGGGGGCAGCATTTCTTTCCTTCCACTTTTGATTGGTTTGCATGGCTCACTATATGAATTGGAAGTGAGTGGGAAGTGAAGTCAAAATGTTTATTGCCTGGGGCAGGAAAATAATTAGGACTTGTTCTGGCTGGGTGCCTTGGCACATCAACAACAGTGACCATAGTTAAGAGAATGTTTGGCAAAGCTTTTACTGTTAGACTTCTGAAATACATGAAAAAGCTTTCATGGCTGATGAGCCAGAAAAGACTAGTAAGTTATGAACATAAAAAAACCCCCAGACTTTCCATAAAAAAGTACAAAAAAAAAGATTTCATTTAGGTTACTGTAATTCAAGCTAAAGTATGCTATTACTCTTTTTTTCACAGAAAAAAATATTCTTATAAAAAAATATTGTAATGCTTCTAAAGTGATAGGTTAAATATATACATTCTTCTTTTTCTGTATATAGCTGTCACCTCATTTACACTTGATTACTGACCTTAAATTTCAATACACCTAAAATGCTTCACATAAATTTACATAAATTTATACATTCAGTCTAAACTAGTCAGCTACAGTTCTTCTAAAGTCAACGAAGAAAGATCAGCATCTGTGGAGAACAAATTATTCTACTTGTTTTAGGCAACTAGAAGTCTTTAGACATGACTATTTCTTTCCATCGATGAGACAGTTTTGATGAGTCATATTGTGTTATCATATCAGAACCATGATTTTGTATCACATGGTAAAACACAATATAAAAATTAGTACCATCACTACCAGAGTACCATTGAAGCATATTTTGCCATGCTATGTACTGAATGCAGTACTAAATGTTCTCAGAGTCTTTCCTCAAGTAGTTCAGCTGTCTATTCTTTTCCTGCGTGCATGACCCTTTCACTTATCAGGACTACAGTCTTTGTTTCAACAGCACGAATGAAGTAGAAGCAGGCTTTTCTTCCCTGTCTTTAGTATCATTCTCTTTCCAAAATATCAAAAAACAGCATTGTCTCATATGCAGAGTCAGTAATAGTCTGCTGAGGAGTAGGTAATTAGTTAGTGGGTACAGTCAAGTCTTTCAGCTCCAGAAACTTAACAGAAACCTTCACTGAAAGGTCACTGACATCACAACATTTGGTTGTATCAAATTCCTTTGTTTGGCATCCTTAACATGAGTGATTGATATGATATTGTACATGTGAAGACTGTGAAGAAAGTATTTTGAAGTATTTAAACTATGCACTTCCAGGTAGCAAAAAATTATTGAAGACCACCTGCTGTGGTCAACAGCAGACAATTTATTAGGAACCAAAGTATTTCTGAATCTTCTCCTAAAATATTTAGTAAGAAGCTCCAATAGCTAGTAACTGCTCCAATAGAGATTTAAAAGCTGTCCTTGATGAAAGTGAAGCCATTCTAGTAGAAAGATAGGGGTTTTTTCTTTATATCACCCTCCATCTGTGTCATTATTCACTGAGTGTCAAATGAATGTGAATTATATGTTTCCAGTACCCTTTGATATATATATTGCAGTTGTGTAAATACCTACTAGTCATGTTTTAGGGGAACAGTAAAATCAGTGAAGTGGAAAGATGACTATGAAAAGGGATTATTGCTGACAGAGAGTGTGTATTCTGAAAATTCTTTTTCTAGTTTTTATGAATCTCTCACTAAAATGCTACCTGGAAAATTCTATATGTTGTCCCAAAAATATACAAATGATATAATTTTTAATTAATTATCCTGTTTTTACAGGATTTTCTCAGAAGCTAGATATTTTTTGGTTTTATTTCCTTCTGTAACATGTATTTATAAAAAGCACTGTTCACCTCAGGAGAGCAAAAAAAGTAAAGAATCAACAAGTTTGCTCAGCCATTTTTGTTCCTTTCTTTAATGCATCATGCTTCATAGTGTCTATCTGTAAACAGTGTCAATGTGGGGATCATACTTGTGTATATGTCACTAAAGAGCTGAAGTGTTCTCAGAAAAAAGTGTTCAGTATATCACCTAAAAATAATTAATCCTGTTAGAAAAAAAGATGGAGAAAAAAAAGTTCAGCATCTAAATTCAAATGTTTTCCAAGCCTTCTGAGCATGTATGTGCAGTATATGAAAGCCATAGTTTTGTTAACCCACTGACTCCGTAATTAGCACACAAAAACCATGGTTTTCAGCAGACACAGAAAAGCATAGCTTTATGAGGAAGGTTTGAAACCATTGATATTTCATTATATTTTCAGGCTCAGATTGATCCTTCACCGTTGTATTGCAAAACAGTCTCATAAATAATTTAACTAACATGTTAAATTAACAATGAACATTATGTGATGCTTTAGTATTTCCTCTTTCCTTTTTTTTTTTTTTTTCTCTTTTAGGAAGGGAATAGATTTGAAGAAGAAAGCTCCTCTCTGAGGTTTTGGGTTTGTTTGTTTTTTTTTTTTTTTTTTTTTTTAAATAATACTTGTCTTATGTTCATTCCTTCAAGTCATGTCCAGGATTAATTTTTCTCATATTCAGTGTTTACTTCACCTGTATTGAAGCTCATATGGTGATTTTGCTAAGGACCTGATTAAAAGAGTTAAGTACTTTGTTTTATATTGACTATTTATTCATGCTTTCCAATACAGAACTTGGCTGGATACATTCCTAGCTCACATGCCATTGTCTGCTAGGTGATATTTTAAAGGCAGTTGTTGGTATCCAGCTACTACATTTTCTTTATCTTTAAGGTAGACTCTGCTTTTACAGCAGAGGCTAAATTTTGACGCTAACCTGAAGATATAGTTCCCATGTCACCGCTATCTTCTTGCTCTCATGTGATTGACAGAGGAGAAAATACACTACAGAACAGCTCCTGCAGTGACTAACATATGTGACAGATTGGCCTTAATGAAACCACAAAGGTCAGAGAATATGTGTTTTAGATCATTAATTGGCAGGAGGCTATATCATGTTGGTAACATATTGAATAATGACCCACCTGACCTGTTCTAGTAGGTCAGTGGATACCCTCTTCCCTCTGCTATCAGAGTAGCAAAGGCCAGCAGGACTATTCACATCTGTATAGAATAATGAATTTGTGCAGTGGCAAACAGAATCCTTTGAGGATTCTGTTGCTTGCAAGTGAGGAATCAGTGGAAGAAGTGAATGTTCCACAGGAATATTTGTGCTGGAAAGGACACTAACTGTAAGCAGTAAGTTTTATAGAGTTTACAGGAAAAAAGCAATCTGAGTGAAGCTGTGGTAACTAAGAGGTTGGAGTAATGTAAATGAATGAGATTGCATAAGGAAGGAGTCAAATACGGTTCAGTTAAATTCCTCCACTCTGAAGTGATGTTATTTCAGTTTTTATGATAGGTTATAAGAGTTTCTATAAAAAGGCTGGCTTAGTTAATAAAATGGACATTATAACAGATTCTGTTCTGTTCTTGTAAAATTGCTGGGAAAAAGAGCAAAACCATTTTCTTTTGTTTGGGTTTGGCTTTGCTTACTGGATTTTTTATTTTCCTATTGTTTTATCTAAAACAATTATTTGCCTCTAGACAAACTAGGAAGGCACAATCTTTAATTTAAGGCAGAAAGAAATTCATTGCACTTACACCCAAAATAGATTATTTCAAAGATACCTTTAACTCACTACATTTTAGGTCACGAACTTTGGTTAGCTAATGCTCAAGCAGTATTTAACAAACTGTGGATCTCCCCTCCTTAATAATGTAAAGAATAATAATGGCATGAATAATAATAAACCTGCAATGGCCAAGTTCTTCACTCCACTTCCAAGCAATATTAAAAAATAGGTCTAAGGTTCCTTTCTCAAATACAGTTACTCTAATGCAGCTGTTGTATGTCTCCAAGAATTTAAACATAACCTTGAGTGTTTTGCTCACCTGTAATGTATTTAAGCATTTATTGGATGTTCGGTCCATTAGAAAGAAAATTAAGGCATAAGTTTATACATGCTCTTATATATAACTTCATGCAAATGTAGAGCAGTCAGGCTTCTGTAATACTTAAAAAACCCTGAGCATAATCATAAGTAAATGGAGTAAAAGGATATAGTTTTCAAATGGTGAGAGTATGTGTCATACACTTCCCCTCATCCTGAGCACCATTATACAACACATGCAGGACAACCAGATGATCAGGCCCAGTCAGCATGGGTTTATGAAAGGCAGGTCCTGCTTGACAAACCTGATCTCCTTCTACGACAGGGCGATCTGCTTATTGGATGAGGGAAGGGCTGTGGATGTTGTTTACTTTGACACCATTTCCCACAGCATTCTCCTGGCAAAACTGACTGCTCATCGCTTGGATGTGCACACGCTTTGCTGGGTAAAAGAACTGTCTGGAGGGCCAGGCCCAAAGAGTTGTGGTGAATGGAGTTAAATCTGGTTGGTGACCAGTCACGAGTGGTGTCCCCCAGGGCTTGGTTTTGGGGCCACTCTTGTTTAACATCTTTATTGATAATCTAGATGAGGGGATCGAGTGCACCCCCAGTAAGTTTGCAGATGACACCAAGTTGGGTGGGAGTGTTGATCTGCTCGAGGGTAGGGAGGCTCTGCAGAGAGATCTGGACAGGCTGGAGCGATGGGTTAAGGCCAACTGTAGGAGTTTCAATAAGGCCAAATGCCGGGTGCTGCACTTTGGCCACAACAACCCCCAGCAGAGCTACAGGCTTGGGGAGGAGTGGCTGGAGAGCTGCCAGTCAGAGAGGGACCTGGGGGTGTTGATTGACAGCCAGCTGAACAGGAGCCAGCAGTGTGCCCAGGTGGCCAAGAAGGCCAATGGTATCCCGGCTTGTATCAGAAATAGCGTGGCCAGCAGGGACAGGGAAGTGATCTTACCCCTGTACTCAGCAGTGGTGAGGCTGCACCTCGATTCCTGCGTTCAGTTTTGGGCCCCTCACTACAAAAAGGAATTGAATTACTTGAGCATGTCCACAGAAGGGCAATGAAGCTAGTGAAGGGTCTGGAGCACATGTCTTATGAGGAACAGGGCTGTTTAGTCTGGAGAAGAGGAGGCTGAGGGGAGACCTCATCGCCCTCTACAACTACCTGAAAGGAGGTTGCAGAGAGCTGGGGATGAGTTTCTTTAACAAAGTAACAAGCGATAGGACAAGAGGGAATGGCCTCAAATTGCTCCAGGGAAGGTTTAGGCTAGATATTAGGAAGTATTTCTTCACAGAATGGGTATTTAGGCATTGGAATGGGCTGCCCAGGGAGGTGGTGGAGTCCCCATCCCTGGAGGTGTTCAAGAGGTGGGTTGACATAGCACTTAGGGATATGGTGCAGTTGGGATCTGTCAGTGCTAGGTTAACAGTTGGACTAGATGATCTTCAAGGTCTTTTCCAACCTAGATTTTTCTGTGTTTCCGTGATTCTGTGACTTTCCCAGCCAACTATAAATACAGCAGAAAACACCCTAAACCCTGTATTTAAATGTAAATTACCATCATACTTTTCACACAATCAGGGACTGAGTAAATGCTAAAAATAAACAAAACAGGTCCAGTTATGACTGCATGCATGATCTATTCTTATTTGTTGTCTTAAGATATGTACAAAACATATTCTGTTTTAACTGCATATAAAAGACTGCCTTACATGTCAATTCTGCATCTTCAGGACCAGTTCCTAGTGACTGTTTAAAATTATGCATGTACAGTTTGACCAATTTTACAGTAGGAACTTCCAGGGGAGTTCCTGGGATGACCAGGTTTTCCACAGATATTCTGGGGTATTGAACAACACAGTTAAGCATACAAGTAATAATTATCAGTTGGTCCATGAACAGCAAGAATGATCATGGGGACTCTTCAAATATCCACCTAGAGAGCTTATGTAGAAACTAGTCAAATGGTTTGTTGTGAGGTCTGCTAGGAATTCAGTCAATAAGCAGTTCTTAAGTCAATCCATTGTCTCATCTAGGCAGAAACTACCTGGGGAGGTTTTGGATCACTCAGGGAATTGATGGCCAAGTGTACTGGCTATAACAATAGGCACAGCCCTAGTATCCAGCTAAATCACAATTGTTACTGTAGGACAAATTCAAGTTTCATCCTTATATAACAATTATGACTTAATTCCTTAGATTTTTCACACATTAATAAAATACAAATATTATATTTTGCAAAATGTTATGGGTTGTGAGCTTGTGAGGGACATTTACATCTTTTTCAGGAAAGAAGACTCAAAACTAATGGAGATTCTTGAAACAGAGAAATCAGTTCTTTACTGACTTGCATTTTTACAATTTTAACAGTGGGAGTTCACCTGATTTTTTTTTTTTTTTCATAAGAAAAAGAGTACAACAATAATAGATTAGACAAATTGTCCTTATATTTTAGTCTCCTGTTTACGACAGTTTCCAGTAACAGAGGCATTGAGAAAACGATAAGAGACAGGTTACACACCAGTTCTTGATTAGTATATCTTCTCAGTTTCATGGAAATTTCTATTAGAAATTGCCGAGAAACCTGCATCCGGATCATCCAATTAGCTGATGCATCCATCATCCTTTGTATAATATCTTTTCTTAACATTTGGCCCCCACAACATTCCAAGGCAGAGATTTACAACTGTGAAATGGGTGTGGGGGTGTGGGGGAAAGCAAGCTAACTCTGTTCCCTAGAAATTTCATAGTGACCTGTAGTTATGTAGTAAAAAACAAATAAATAACAAAAAAATACTGAGCGACAATCCCCTCTTTGACCTCCTCATGCCATCTATGGTTCTAGTCATCCACTGTACTTCACCCTCAGCTATGACTTTTTCTGACACTGAGAGACAAAAAGTATATTCAGTCTTTTCTCACATAGAGACCATTCAATATTCATGATCATCCCTGAAATTATGGTCAGTTGTGTTTTGTTTGGGTTTTTTTAATTTTTAAAAATTCATATATGACCTATAGCTATTACCTGATCAGTACTTCAGGGAGTGACCATAGTGTCATGAATTTATGTAATGTTTTCATGAGTTCTGCTTATATTTTTTTAATTATTATTATTTTTTATAGCTGAGGCTTGCTCTCACTTTTTCAAGAAATATCTGTATGAGTCCAGGATGTTTTCATTGAGCATTAAAAGATAATTTGGAATGATCCTTGTTTAGATATTCATCATATTTTCACTATGCACATTATTTTGAATTTCCTACATTAACATTCATAAATTGTGAAATCCTATACAACATAAACCAACTACATGTGAGATTCATCCCACTGAGCTTTCAGCATCTATAACATAAATGTTTGCACTGTAGTCTCTATTCATAGGAGATAGAGACAAATAGGCATTTGGAGACGAATGGTTCATTTGTTTTCATTTCCTGTGAGGTAAAATGAATTGCGCTGTAGAAGCACTTTTTGCTCTCCACCAAACATAATAGCATTCTAGATGACTATGGCAGATGTAACCATTGATATTGTAGACAGAGTTAGATGAACTGAACTTCATCTCTCATCCAAGGCCTTTCTAAGTCATCTAAGATGGAAAGACTTCGTCAGAGATACACCAAGTCTTTGCTTAGCATGCTAGTTAATAGGCTATCCATCTGCTCTAAATAATGACTTATGCGGTTTTATGACATATAAAGTGTTTTGGAATAAATTTAGTCTTCATTCACAGACAAATCACATTCTTAGTTCTTACTACTGGACTGGTTGTTGGGGTTTTTTTGGTTGGTTGGGTTTTTTAAGTTCATATGTATAATAATCAGGGAGAAACATAAAACAGTGTAAATGTCAGTCATGAAACAAGATTAGTGAGTATCCACTGCCAATATTCTAAAAACAAATACTGCTGTCTCTATAGTTGTAACTGCAACCCAGAAAATAGTTGGATTATGAAAATTTGTAAGATAGTGACATCTTGAATTTATAAAGGATATTTTATATCTTCTGAGATCAGTCCATAAATCAACAAAGGAAAATATTTTTTCTTATCATGAACAAGAATTTTTTTGTGTTATGAAGGAAAATAAATTTGAAATCTAACATAAGGATCAGATCTAATCCTCCACTCAGCCCCTGTAAGAAATTTTAACATCTATCTGAAGAACTGACACCCTTTACAAAATTTCCCTTCAGGAAATAGATTACAATTTATGTAAGCAAGGTTTTCTGTAGTAGAAAACAGTTTATGGTCTCATAAAAAAAAAGGGAAGCCTGTGAGTATGACAGCTGACACACTTCACAGGGGATACATGTTTATAAACAGTCGTTTTTTGCTGGAGTTTGTGAAATGTATAAGGAGAATTAAAAAGAAAGAAAAAATGGTTTCATAAAATCTTAGCAACTTAACTAAAGTTTACTGTAAGTATAGATTTTTTGCTGTGATGAGGCAAGTTGGTGGATCTTGTTTTATGGTAATATCCAGATGAGCTTTCTGGGGAAGTCACGCAGATACACAGTACAAATTCACAATTAAATTAATTCTACACTTTCTATCTTTCTCAGTCTCAGATAATACTGTGGCTGCTACACAAACCTTTCATGTAGACATGTTAATTTTCATAATTTACATTTTCTACTGGCTCAATTGATAATTTTTTTAGCCAAAGTATAATTAACTATTATCTGTTTTAAACTGTTTCCAAAAGGGTCATTACACACTATTCCACCATAGATATAAGAAGTAATGACAGTATGGCAACAAGTGAACAATCCAACACCACAGATATTATACAAACAGGTGTTGCCAGATGTATCAGGTAGATATACTGGGAGATTGTTTCATCTGTATAATTTTCAGTATTGAAGTAAAAATTTTTATGAAATTAAATATTTAAAGTATTAATAGTAAGTACTAATGATATCAAGTGTTTAAAAATTATTGAGGTGGTGATACTAAGGTCTTTTAGGTGCTTACACACTTTAAATAGTTGTTCCAGCCACAGCATTATCTGGAATTACAGACTTGTCTAAAATTTAATTATACAAATGAAAAAAACACTCCCCACAACAAACCTCAAAATAAACACAAAGTTCAATTGACTAGTGTGTAAAGCCAAGTTAAACACAACATTTAATCAAGTGTACTACTACATAGGATGAATATAGAAGCATACTCTAATAAAATAATTCAGAAATAATTCCTTCCTAGGCTTCTTAGATGATTAAGACTTTGGTATTTCCTTCATTACTTAAAATTATATTGTTAGAATTCTTATTAGAACAACTACCTTTGCTGAGATACCTACATAAGTACCCATTATTTACCCTGAAGCAATTTCAGATCTGGAAATTTGGTACTCACATTTTTAAACCTCCTGGAGGACATTGTGTATTAGGCCTTTTCAAACCAAGCTTAACTGACTCTACCAGCAGAGAATTAAATTAGAAATGCAGCTGCAGCATGAATTGCCAATCATTTACTTAAGAGCCCCAGCGAAAGAAATCTTCAAATCATGACTCCTGCAACTCATAATGAATGACTAAATCTTCAGACTTAAAAGTTCATAGGTAGGGAAAGGAGATACTGTTGTGCATTGGCCTTAGTTGGTCATCAGGTGCCCACCAAGCTGATCTCTCACTCCCTCTCCTCAGCAGGACAGAAAGGTGAAAATACAATGAAAAGACTTGTAGGTCTAGATAAGGACACTGAGATTATTCATCTGTTACTGTCACAGACAAATGGACTCAATTTGGGGAAGATTAATTTAATTTATTGCCAATTAATGACAGAGTAGAATAGTGAGAAATAAAAACCAAACTAAAACCACCTTTCCCCCACCTCTCCCTTCTTCCCAGGCTTGACTTCACTCCTGATTCTTCTACCTCCTCCCCCAATCGGTGCAGGGAGATTGGGGAATGGGGGCTGTGGTCAGTTCATAACACTGCATCTCTGCCCCTCCTTCTCCTCACGCTGTTACCCTGCTCCAGTGTGATGTCCCTTCCACAGGAGATAGATAGTCCTTCAAGAACTCCTCCAACATGGGTCTTTTCCACAGGCTTCAGTTCTTCAAGAACTGCTTCAGCATGGATCCCTTCCATTGGGTACAGGTCTTTAGGAATGTACTGCTCCAGTGTCGGTTCTCCATGGGCCACAGTTCCACCAAGAAGACCTGCTCCAGAGTGGGGCCCTCTCCATGGGCTATAGACCCTGACAGGAGCTTGTTCCTGCATGGGCTCTCCGTGGGCTGCAGCTTCTTTCAGGGCACATGCACCTGCTCCAGCCTGGGGTCCACAGGCTGCAGGGTAGATATCTGTCCCACCGTGGTCCTCCAAGAGCTGCAGGGCGCCAGCCTGCATCACTATGGTCTTCATCACAGGCTATGGGGGAATTTCTGGTGCCTGGAGCACCTCCTCCCTCTCCTTGTTCTATCAGGTTGGTGTCTGCAGGGCTGTTTCTCTCACACATTTTTACTCCTCTCTCACAGAGCTCCTGACACATGTAAGAAAATTATTCTTTAAATATGTTATCACAGAGGCATCACCAGTGTCTCTGTTTTAGTTTTGGACATCCACGGGTCCACCCTGGAGCCAGCTTAAACTGACTCTGTCTGACATGAGAGCAGCTCCTGGTGTTTTCTCTGTCTGACACAGGTGCAGCTCCTGCTGTCCTCTCACAGAAGCTACTCCTGTAGGCCCCCTGCTACCAAAATCTTGCCACGTAAACACAACACAGACAATCTCTAATGACCAAAGCTCCAAAATGTTGACATTAAAAACAGAAAAAGAAGGGAAAAGCTGTGATTCCTAATAAAGTGGAAACACCTATAAACACCTGATAAAATATTCTTATGTGTAAGTAACTCCCATCCTTCCTTCACAGGAGGACTAACCTGCAGGTTACAGTATGGTATAATGGTTCTCTCCAACCCTCTGATTCTTTCTTTCCTGTCTTTCAACTGGTCCTAAATAGTATAATACATCTTCCCAGAATGTTACTGGCTCATTACAAAATTTTCTTGCAGTTTTAAACTACCTCAAACTCCTTCAATATTTAGATGGAAAACTCCTACTTCCTGTATGCATGCTTTAACCCATAGGATATTGTTCAAAACACATTTACAAACATCTGTGCCTGCTTCACTCAAAGCATGTTTGAAGAGAAATTGCTAGTTTAGGGAATCTTACCCAGGTAAGTCCTTTCAAAATATGAGTCTCATTTCTGTAGAAGTGCCCTACTGCAGTTCTGAGAGAAGCAAGGGCTTATGGTGATACTAGAAGTAGAGTTTGAACCTCACCCTTCTGATTTAATAAGTTTCTCAATTTGATGGCTATTATGCACTTAGTTAGGACTTCATCTATTCAACATTAACTGAACTAATCTTCAGCACAGCTGAATTTTCTACTAAATTAAAAATATTATAGTATTAAGCAATTTGACATTTCCATCATTATTTTGAGACCAAAATCAGATTCTTCTCTTTTTTTTTTTTTTTTTTTGGCCCATGTGTAGATTTAATTCCTGTTCAGAGATCTTGAATGGTTGTGTGGCACATGTTAGGAAGTCAAAATGTGTTTCAGAAGTAACGAGGTCTCGCTTAATCTTTCAACAGCTTCTTATTTTTAATTATTTTTTACTCCTTTTCCTTTTTTTAGCACAGGAAATATGATTTTTTCCAATGCTAATAAATGTCACAGGCATTATATTGATGTGACTCTGCAGGGTATGTGGGCTTGTCTTGCCCTGAACTGGGGGAAGTTTCTGAGAGTGAACCAAACCTAAGTTTTTTGATAGTGTAACGACAGCCTATTGACCATACATGAGTTTAGGTGACTATGTCGGATAGAGAATGCGTAAATGTCAGAAAAGAGCGTGAATTATACAGCTAATAGCATATGATTTAGAAACATTTCCTTAACTAACTTAAATTTTGGTCATTCAGTTAGTATATTTGAAAAATTATTGGAGAAAATTTATGAAATCGGTTGGCCTTGTAGAGAGCAAACATTTACCAAATACGAAACTTTATATAGTATACAATGAGATTTCAGTGATGTTTGCAAAAATATTTTCTCCCATTTTTGGTTATCCTTGCAGCTAAAACTCTTCAGACCTTTGTTACAACTGATGCTACAGTTCTGCTATTATTAATTAATGTTATTGAAACTAAATACCTAATATATTTGCATGTAAAATCTATCTTTCAGAAGCAATACAGGCAACTAAAAATATTCTATTTAGGGATGTTTATTTATAACTTGAGATGCTTTTATTTCTAGCCTGGGCCATGTAAGCTAAGTACGGCTATCATTCTACCGCTGCCTGGTATCAGGCTACCATACTCTTAGCATTATAACGGACTCACAAGGCTTAATTATTCTTAGAATCAGTATATTATCTCAAGAACCCACTGCAGATCAATCATTGTTAAGTGGCATGCTTCCAAACTGGTCCTGATCATACAGCATTTTTTGGAACTTCTGCACTTTTTATGACTTAAACTAAATTTACGGCATGATATATATGACTGAATGCCATTAATATTGACTATTGCTCTGTTTATCTCCCAAACTGGCAATGACATACTGTGAGGGAGATGAGTGTGAAGCAGTTAAATATTCCACATAATATATGTCAAATAAATACACTGTTTTCATTAATCATTCTGCATATATTTTCCACTTCATTCCAACAGTTTTCAATTAAAATTGTAAGAATTGCAATGACTTTAAAATACTAAACTTTATTCTACACCAAGCATTAGTTATGCCTAATTCTTAGAAAAAATGAGCTATGTCAGGTTTGTGTTTGTTTATTTTATTTCCTTACAGGTTTCAGTGTGATTTGAGAAGTGAGAAACTTATTTAAGGACTAGGCATTAAGTAACTATAATGTATGTGTACAGAGAAAGATACTTACTTACTTAAATGCAGGCAGCGGGAACTGTGGGGAATTCAGTAAATGAATTAGTAAGAGAAAGAATTATATTTAAAGGAAATTTTTACAATGTGATGGAAGAAACATGGCTTAAATTTTGAACAGTGAAATATGCCCAATTAGATTTGTGTTCTAATGTGGTTTCCTTTCTGGTTTTTTTTTGTTTGTTTGTTTTGGTTTGGTTTGGGTTTTTTTAACTTTGAAATACCACATGAATCAAAATCAGAATGTCAGACAAATATTATATGCATTAGAATATGAGATTGTTGACTTTCAGGTGAATTCTTTACCAGAATATATGGTTAACCAACATATAATTTTTACTATATGACTACTATAAGTATGCAAAATGATTCTCCACTCATATTTCCTCATAATAAATCTGGTTTTGACTCTTATGACCGATTTAGGTATATATGCAACAAGCCTCCATTATTTACTCTTTATTTTAATTGAAAATTGATTGACTAATATATAGGGAAAAAATGTAAACATATATTGAATAGAAAAAAAAAAAAAGCTTTTTCATGTTTATTCCCATTCTTCTACATTTTCTCTCAGTACATCACATCTTTGTTTTTAAAAGTTTTGTCTTCCTTGGTATATAATTATTCAGTTCCTCATATAGGCTAGAAGAAGTTTCTTTTATGTCTATATCTACACGAATTTTTCCTGTTTTCAAATTATATTTTCTTAAAATTTCTTCTTTTTTTTTTTTTTCCCCCCCCTTTTCCCTTCCCCCTTGGATAACAGCAGTCCTTGAACTGAAATTATGGTGATTTACTGCAAGTCTCAGGAAATATATTGTTTTTTAATTTATTCAAGTCAGCAAAAGCCTTCACTTTTGCATATGACACTAATTAACTAAATACTTGTTATTTACCAGCCTTTAGAATTGCATACTACCACATTTCAGAACTTAAACCTTCATATTTAGAATCAGTAACTCTTAGGACAGCCAGACAAATGCCACAGGTTACCCAGAAAGGTTGTGCAAACTTAGTCCTTCAAGGTTTTCAAGACCTGAAACATCAGAGCAACATGGTCTGATCTCCGAGCTAACTCTGATTTGATCAGGAGTCAGACCTCCAGAGGTCACTTCCAATCTGAATTATTCTATGTTTATATGATTTCAATTTTAGATGCCTCCATTTTGTAATCAGTAGAACAACTCAAGGAAAAAAAACTTGTTAAAAATACAATCAAATATTTCAGTATTTGGTGATGGTGACGAGAGAGTGCAGGAAGTTTCTGGAGTTTTTTTGGTGGTGTTGGGTTTTTTGTGTGTGGCTTCTTTTTCTTTTTTCCCCTGGCCTTTCTAAAATCATTATTTTTCAATAGACTCTCCCTTTGTTGTTGTCCTGGTTCTGGCTGGTATAGAGTTATTTTTTCTTCTTAATAGCTAGAACAGTGTTGTGCTTTGGATTTGGTATGGGATTTGGTATGAGAAGAATGCTGATAATACACTGATGTTTTCAGTTATTGCTAAGAAATCAAGGACTTTCCAACTTTCCATGCCTGTTTGTGGGTGCACAAGAAGCTGGGAGGGAGCAGAGCCAGAGCACTGGACCCAAATTGGCCAATGAAATATTCCATATCATGTAATGTCATGCTCAGTATCTAGAGGTGGGTTGGATGGGAAGGGGAGGTTCTCTCCTGTTTTTGGGATTGTGTTTTCGGGATCTTGGCTCTTCCAGGATCACTAGATGGGAACAGACTGGGAATCAATCAGCAAGTGGTGAGGAATTGCACTGTGCATTACCTGTTTGTATTTTCTATTATTGTTATCACTGTTTTATTTTATTTCAATTATTAAATTGTTTTTATCTCAACCTATGAGTCTCCCTATCTTTAGCCCTCTAATTCTCTGCCTCAGCCCCTGGGTGGGGGAGGGTGAGCAAGCAGCTGCATGGTGTTTGGCTGCCAGACAGGTTTAAACCATGGCAGCCCAACCCATTTTCATTATAGTCTTTGTTCTATATATGTTGTGATGCTTATTTTATACACAAGAGGCAGAATAAATTTCACTTAAATTTGGCCATCTGAAGTACCTTATGGAGTTTAATCTAATTTTTTTATGCTAGCTCAGTAGTTCACTGAAAGAAAATAGCATCTCTGGAGAATGGCTAATATAATAAGAAAATAGATATCTAAAATGGGAGGCATTAATTAATTATTGAAACCTCCTGTCTTCTTTACTGAAAGAGCCCAGATGATTAGCAAGGAATTCATGCAACATCTAGACAGTCAAAGTAAGGATAAAGTAATGACATCTACTAAGATTGGTTTGGTTAACATTTTTTCCAGATGGCACTTTCTGCATAATTATATTCAGATATGATCAAAGATTTGTATTCTTGTGGTCACAGAATCACAGAATTATTCAGGTTGGAAAAGACCCTTGGGATCATTGAGTCCAACCATCAGCCCTACTCTACAAAGTTCTCCCCTACACCATATCCCCCAACATCTCATCTAAATGACACTTAAACACATCCAGGGATGGTGACTCCACCATCTCCCTGGGCAGCCTATTCCACTGTCTGACCACTCTTTCTGTGAAAAATTTTTTCCTAATGTCCAGTCTAAACCTCCCCTGTTGCAGTTTAAAGCCATTCCCTCTTTTTCTATCACTAATAACCTCTGAGAAGAGACCAGCACCAACCTCTCTACAATGTCCTTTCCATTTGCACTGGCTGATCAAGACTTAGCAGTGATATAACTTGCAAGTGAGTTTATAAACTGATGATTTTTCCACATCTTAATATGGGTCATTTGGATTTGTCCCCACGTTAGTTGACATGGGATTTAGATTTACAAGTACATATAGTACATACAAGTACATACATACATACATACATACAAGTACAATAGACATAATACTTACAAGACAGGTATCTTTGGCCAGTACATTTGCCTGATTTGAAAGCTATATCCATATCTCTCGTCATGAACTTTTCAACACCTTTAAATCTATCTCTAAAGTTGGAAATCTGAGAATCTGGAATGCAAGGAATCCAAGGTATAATTAAAATTTTCTAACTATTAATGTTCTACAAACATTTCCTGTATTTTCCATGCACAAAATAAACTATGCATGTTATTTTTATAATGCTAGATAAGAACTGTTACATTATGCAAGCATGAGAAGATAAGGGTTAATTAAGCCTTTGGTCAAGATGCACAAATAAGCTATTAATTCATTATGTAAATTAGGTTCACATCTGGAATAGGCATTTTGGTAAATATGAGTCATCATATACAGACTCTTAAACAGGAAATATTTTTGTTAGAATAGCAATAAGAACTAATTTCCATTGCTGAGTTAGTGAACACCCCTAAATGTGGCAACTGTAGAAGAAGAAAGATTTTCTCCTGACTGCGAAAAATGAGTCTACTAAATCCTCAGGGATCCATCACTCTCTTGTATTTGCTTCTTTTGTGTGAAGTCTCTTGCATCACTCATATGACTTTCAGGAAAGCTTCTTTTCTACACATAATTCAAATCTCAGAGAATTTTGACTTGATGCCTAGAAAGCAATTTAGCAAACAATTTAGTTTTTGAAGGGAGTACTAAAGCTATCCCATAGCTTTTGTTCTCAAGAACAGAAACAACCCAAGTGGAAGACTGTCAAATTTCGTTCTGAAAGAGCACACTTCAAGACTCTGAAAGAAAAAAAGCCTAGCAGTGATCTGAAGGAGAAAGGAGTTAAAGACCTTCTCCTCTTTTCCTTCTCTATAATTTTTTGAAGCATAAGCTTCATTATTGTATTGTTGATCAAATGTCACAGAAAGAAGTTTCTCTAAGCTGCTAAACTGCTAAAGCTCCAAAAGAGAAAATGGCCAGAAAGAAGAGAAATACATCTGATAGCTAAATGAAGAGGGATTTCAAAAGGAAAATAATACCATGATAATTTAAAAGATAATTCTCTATACAAGAACAAAGAGATTTTAAAGATAATTTGTGGTTTTTTTCTTAGTTTGTGACAAAGCAGTCTGATACTATTTTAAATCCCCTAAATGTCAGGTGTATTACAGTTGATAGAAACAGGTTGGATGGCATGGAGACTCAGTCCCATAATATAAAGAGTCTAATTAAACAGATGATTTTTATTTTTGAGGGTTTAGTTGTAATCATCCAGCTTTTGATTCACTGAATCAAATCTAGAAGTAGCAGAAACTACTAATGACCCTTCAGTATCGATATAGAGACCAAAACTATAAATATAGTATTGGAATCTACTAGTTCAAATTAGTTGTCTGAGGTATACTCTGGTTTACTCCATAATGATGAGGCTCTGGCAAATGTGTCACAAAATTGAAGAATAACGTTGTTAAATTATGGTGGAAAATTGTTCATGTTGGAAAAATAAAAAGCAAAGCAAGGAAAACATTAGGTCAAATAATGAATTAGACTTTCCCTCTGTCTCAGGCAAAATGGAAAACAGTACTATGGTTAACCTCAGCAGAAAAAGATTAAAGCTGCTTTACAGGTGTCATAGGACAGCATGTTTGAAATAAAAATGTGTATTGCAAGAAGAAAATTACATAAGTCAGCTCCACACAAGGCACAACATTACACCTTTTTTTTTTTTTTTCCCCCCACCTTTCCATGATTTCACTGTTTGATCCATTGATCCCTTGCCCTGAGTGACTAGGGTACCAGGACTGTTGCTTGCTTCACGCATAGCACAGCAATGCATCATTGTGAAGCTAGTTGGGAAGAAACTGGCCTGTGAGTTTCGAAAGATTCCCAAATATAGGATTTAATGGCATTCTATTGTTTTCACATTAAAGTATTCTTCAGATGTTAGCAGTCCATCCGTTTCTTCCTTGCATACATCTGTTCAGTCTGTGTAGCTTATAACAGGAATGGAAATGTGATATCTACATACAGACAAATATTTCAGCAACTTCTTTTTTAGGGAAAGGTAGCTACTGCAGAGATTTAAAGCAAAAAAGAAGACAGGAAAAAAACCTTTCTTTCACATAAACAGTCACCAAAGGATAATAGCTTTTCATGGCTCACAGGTGCAGTCTGTCCTACGGAAATTGTCAAGTAGAACAGGACTCACACTATGCTAGCAAGGTACTTGATCAATGGCATGATGTCTCAAAGTCCTAAACTTCTTGTTGTTGTCCTAAGAAACTTTAAAAAATAAATCTTCAATGTTAGGAGGTTATTTAGGTGACTCAGTGGATTTTTTATTTCACCCCCATTTTTAAAAGATTGTTTTAAATCATCAGTTAAATGGAAATAAAAAAAGAAGAAAAGAAAGTGACAGAAGTGATTAATATGCAACATCTAGAAGAGGAACTTTGCAAGATATCAATTCACTGAATAAAATGTTAATAGTTATACACAAATTGCTTCTTAATAAATCAAGAAAATAGTGCTCAAGGCAATGCGAAGAGGCTTTCCATCCATTCATTAAAATTGCACCCTTTAAGTAAATCAAAAAAACAGCAAGTAACATTATCTTCTAGAGACTCAAATGTGTTCTTCACAAGTTAAATGGAAGACTTACATCTAATTATACACTAATGCTCTTGCATTAAAAATTATTACCTTTCTTTTAAAGAAGTTATCATGATGTTTATTGAAAGAAATAAGTCCATGTTGCTTTCGTTAGTGGGTATTTAAAGATTCTTGAAATCTTAATATCCGAGGAATTATAAAGCAGATTGAGGAACATTGAAGTTTGTCTCACTTTTTTGATCTGAATGAATGATCTCTTCATCTCCTGACTCCTTTTCAAAACATCCCAGTTGTTCAATGGATTTATTCTTCCTCGAGTCCCTGTTTTATACTTATTCTTCCTCCAGTCCCTGTGTATTGTGCATCTTTCAAGCACTGTCAGGGAACAAGAGAAAGAAAGCAGGCTGTCCTAGAAAACATAAAGATAGCCCCAAGCAAACCCAGAACTGTGGAGGAACCAGTCCCCACCATGTGCATCATTCCAGATAAGACCTCAGGATGGCGATGACTTCTTGAAAATCTACTTTCTCCCCTCCGTTCTTTAAAGGTCCAGTCCAAGGTGAGCATAACATCGAGAAATAGGAATAAATACTTGAAGGTTATGCATGACAATTGCAATTGTTCTATTAATGAAGCGTTCCTGCATTAAGTAGATCATATGGACTGTTATATCATTAATGGGTCTAATTTGTGGTTCTGTGTGAAGGGCGTGTTTCCTTTTCCCCAGAACAATACTCTAAACATAATGTAACTGAAAAGTGGAATGGTAGAGTGGAAAATTCAACCACTCTTTTAAGACTGAATAAAAGTTAGACTACAAAACAGTGATTCCTTACACCAGAATATGCTCAAGACAAAATAACACAAATTAGATAAGTGACCAAGTATGTTACACAAAATGTTCCTGGATGACATCCCAGATTTCAAATGAATGACATAATAATTGTATTTTTGATAGTTTTGAATTTGCATTTCTGTTCTGCTTATGAAAAAAATCTCAAAAAACTTGTTCTTATCTCATAAAAAGCAGGGAGCTTTTAACTATTATTTTTTTATTTCAAAATTTATTGAAGTAGGGAAAAGCACTCTTTTCCTCACTGGCAGCACTGGTTGTCATATATAAGCAACAATAATCTAGCAAACCATTCAATAATCTATGTATACTAAAGCTGGAAACACTACTGATTCATGAAGAGAATGGGTGAGACTATCTCATTATTTTGGTTCAGACCATGTGTATACTTTTAAAGGGAATCTCCAAATTGTCACATATACTGAGGACTTGATTTGATGCAGGCAGTAGTTTTTAACATGAGTGGATTAACTAGATGATGAGTTCCAAGAATTAATCTGATGCCTCCACTTGTTGATGAATATTCAGTCTAGAACCAAGGTTTTATTTTTTTTCTTAACTAAAACTCAAGAAATGCATATGGTATGGATAATGAGTCCTCAGAATACTGTTTGTCTATACAAGCACTTTTATCATGCCACAATGTATGCTAATATAGATCTACCAATGTTGCACAAGATGTTATTGCAAAAATACCTCCACTAAACATGATTAAGAGCGTCTTCTTTTCCCAAGTTTTTTAATAGATACATTCATGTATTTTAAAAAACCCAGAACTCATCTGCTATCTAGGTTTTGGCTGTACAAAAAAAATAGCATAGTCCTTGTTTGCATGAAGATTTCCTACTTAATTGTATTCTGGGCCACCTGAGGTACAACTGTACTTTTCGTATATTTAAGTTCACTGAGACATGAGAACATACTTATCCATTTTCTGAAAGGACTGATGTGTTTTAGGAGAATTAGATGATTGACAGAAATAATGATGGTCAGTTATAATGTGCTAAAATTTACAAAAAATATTGTCCCACTATTAATACCCACAATAATAACTGTAAGGCCTTAAACTGGTGTAGGTTATCATTGGGGGGGAAGGGGGGGGGGTGGCATCATACCATTTGTCATAAGAAAACTAAACAAAATTATTGTATTTATTTCAATTTTACTTGAGGTAGAGGAATAATCTTTCATTTCCAATACTTATTCCCATGAGTCTCATTTTATTTAGAATCCCAAAGTATAATAGTCTGAGCTATAACACGTAACAAATTTCACTGAATTCCCCATCCTCAGATTCTAAATAATGAAAGAATTCTAAATTCATGAAAGAATATAACTCAAGCTTAATATTTTTAGAGCCCTCCCTTCAACTCTGTAAGTGTAGTAATTAGCTATTTTTTTTCTTATCTAAAGCAAGACTGTAAAAATATCATATGCATAAAAACAGTGCAAGACCTTTTCAGTGTATCCTCCATGAATACAAGTCATGTGTGTCCAGAGTTTTTAATGGAAACTACAACCACACATAGCAAGAAGGAAGGATAATCTAAAAATCCTAAGTAAAATCCCATTACCTCTCTAAAGCTAACTCATAAGAAAAAATAATCATGGGGGAATTTCTGTTCTGTTGACAGTTTTTTGGAGTAGATGCATATACCGTAGTATTGCTTTGGACCTGAGAGTGAATATCTGACAATATTATTTAAAAAGAGATGAAATTTGTGTCTTTTCTTTTTTCTTCTTTTCAAATATAGACCCATTTTCCTTTAAATCTAATATGCCAGTTGTAAGATCAATTGCCTCAGAAGTATGAAGAAGATCAAATTCCAGTTTGGCCTTGTGACTTTCAAATCCACGATTTGAATTTTCCTATTCCCATGTGGATTTCTTAATTATCAACACATAGTCTACAAGAGTTCATGCATCACAACAACCCCATGCAATGTTGCAGGCTTGGGGAGGAGTGGCTGGAAAGCTGTGCAGTGGAAAAGGAGCTGGGGGTGTTGTTCGACAGACAGCTGAATATGAGCTGGCAGTGTGCACAGGTGGCCAAGAAGGCCAGTGACATCCTGGCTTGTATCAGAAATAGTGTGGCCAGCAGGACTATGGAAGTCATCGTCCCCCTGTACTTGGCACTGGTGAGGCTGCACCTCAAATACTGTGTTCAGTTTTTGGCCCCTCACTAGAAGAAAGAAATTGAGGTGCTGGAGCACATCCAAAGAGCAACAAAGATGGTAAAGGGTCCAGAACACAAGTCTTAGGAGAAGCGGCTGAGGGAACTGGGGTTGTTTTGTCTGGAGAAAAGGAGGCTCAGGGGAGACCTTATCACTCTCTACAACTACCTGAAAGGAGGCTATAGTGATGTGGGTGTCGGTCTTTTCTCCCAAGTAATAACTGATAGGATGAGAGGAAATGGCCTCAAGATGTGGCAGGGAAGGTTTAGATTGGATATTAGGATAAATGTCTACACCAAAAGGGTTGTCAAGCACTGGAACAGGCTGCCCAGGGAAGTGATTGAGTCACCATTCCTGGAGGTATTTAAAAGACACATAGATGGGACATGGTTTAGTGGTGGACTTGGCAGTGCTAGGTTAACGGTTGGACTTATGATCTTAAAGGTCTTTTCCAACCCAAACCATTCTATAATTCTGGGATTCTATGATTCTATGATCATAGCTGCTGCTGTGCTGTAAGGCAAAGAACATAAATAATAGAGCATAATGCATAGCTGTTGGCTGAGACTCTGGTTCCTGCTATAGAGCTATTCATGCTTATTTAATTGTGCTGGATCATAGAACAGATCCAGAAATAATTAACAGTGAAAAACTCTTTTTCTTTTAGCCCTGAAGGTTAATGCATTCCATAACTTCAGGCTGATGTAGAATAAGCATTCTTCTGGCAAAGTGGGAGCAAGGTAAAAAGACAATCTTCACATGATAGTTTGTCTTAAATGTTGGTTCAGCCTTGCCCATGCAAAACTCTGGAATCTCATTTGTTTTATCCCACTCCAACCTAGAAGATCTTTTATGGCCAAGAACTTGAGCATGGGGACACTGTGCCTACACTTGTCATCTTCCTGCTTATTATTGTGTAGATAGCCCAAGGATACATTGTGATCAGAGAGTTCTTTCATATTCAGCTGAGTATGCCAGCTTTATCCCTGTGGATTTGGCAAACAAAGGAAGAAGTATAAGCAGTCTTTCTGAGGAATATTTTCAGACAAACTGGATAAATCTACATTAATTGAAATACAGGAAAAGTTTGGGTACTACCTTACCATTAAACAGTGTTGACATAGGTACATAAATCAGAAAAGTGTCATGTCAGGCTCAGAGCCATCATCACTGGAGCTTTTACATTACTATAAACATGTCAATGCATGTTGGATTATGCTGGGTTTTAATTTTATTCCAGATTTCAAATTAAACTAGCAAATAACTTTAAAGACAAATAATCAAAATCTTTCCTAAAGTTACTTTCCCTTGCAGTAACTAGGTGGTCTTTACAGTTTTCAGTAGGAGGTGAGCTACATTATCAAAACTGTTAAGATCTGCTGGAAAATACATGTTATATGTTATCCTGACAAGGAATTTCTGATGTGATCAAAGAGAAGAAAATTGTAATCAATGCCATTGTAACACTGATGATTTACATTGACTGATATGTCAAAACAAGTTCTCAATAATGAGTCTTATTCATGTCAATCATTTTTTCTTTCTTTCCTTGATTGTAATCCCTCTATTGCACAAGTAAACTGCATTACAACAACCAAAGATATTCCAGTTCCAAGTAATCCATCTACTTATGCAATACAGAATAGGGGTGAATGAATGAATCAACACACTGCTGAAGAAGAAATGACAGACAGGGTCAAATTTTACTTTAAATTTCTGCATCTTAATTTAAATCATGTGCATCTGTTTTAAGTTTATTGTTCTTTTAACAGAGTTCAGTACTCAGAAACAAATTTTAATTTGTCAAAATTATTAGCTCCTCTTGAACTACATTATTGAAACACAATACTGAATACTGCTACAGTTGAAATACAGCAGCCTATGGATCAAAGTGAAAAGAAACAGATCATCTCAAAGTCTTCAGCTGGCAGATGAGTTACCAGAAGTGACTGGTAAAAAGTAAATAGACAAAATATGAGCTGTGAGGGGTGCTTGGGAAAACAATGGGTGCTATGGAAAACTACCTGGTAAAGCTTTGGCAGTTTCAAATTTCATGAAGAGAAGAAACACATAAAATTTGATAATGTTACTATTCCATTTTGTAGTTTAGTTTTCTGGTCAAAACCAAGATATAGCAAATGATACAATGCCTGGCTGAAAAGTTGTATTGTGTTTGGCTGAGATGAAGTTAATTTTCCCCATAGCAGCCCTCATAGTACTGTGCTTTGTATTGGTAGCTAGAAAGGTGTTGATAACACACCAGTGTTTTGGCTACTGCTGAGGGGGACATTTGTTAATATGACATTTGTCATGCAGAGCAACTGATAAGTACTTCCCAGGAAGTGGCTTGACATCATCTGCTGGTGGGAAGTAGAGAATAAATCTTTTGTTTTCCTTTGCTTCCACATGTGGCCTTTGCTTTTGCTTTATTAAACTGCGTTTTTCTTGACCCATGAAGTTTTTTTCCACCTTATTTTCTCCCCACCCTGTTCTGCTGAGGAGGGGAGAGGTAGAGTGTGTTGGTGGGGACCTGGCATCCAGAAAAGGTCAACCCACCACAAAACTCTAGGTAGTATTGCAATAATCCCCAATGTGTCACATTTCTATACTTGAAGAAACAAGATTTTTGGGTACACCAAAACACAGAACTGTAATTTAATTTTGTTTTCCTTCTCAGTATGTGTGCTTGACTCTCAATAGTGACTCCAGCTATGCACAGGAAATAACACAAAATCTTTAGGCCTAGATTTTCAAACATAGACGAAAAGATCAAGAATATTTTATGCAGAAAACAAATGTCAAGAAAAATTATTTTCAAAAGAGTCCTTTTGTTCTATCTGCCCATCTCTCTTCTTAAAAATATTTTTGGATACTATTTTATCATTATAAATTATATATTGTCAGTGTTGGATCTAGGAAATACTCAACTGACAGGGTATTTTCACAGTGCCACCCCTGTTTAAAAGTATATACTGTAAAATTTGGTGTAAAATATATGAGGATGAGACAGACCAGGGTTTTTTTCATTGTTTTAGTCCCCCTCTACCATGACATGTATATCTGTCATACACTTACCACAGAAACATTACTCTGTTTCTGACAATTCTCTTTCTGAGGCCTATTTCTGAAGACTGGGGTGTACTAAAAAGTAAGGATACAAACTCATATATGGGAAACTTCCAAGCTAATGCTCCCTGGAATGGGTAGGATTTCTTTATAATAATAATTCATGGAGAAAAAAAAATAAGATGCTGGAGGAGGAAGAAAAAATAAATTTGGAGAATGAGGAGTAAAGAGTTATAAATGACAAAAAAAGGGACAAGAAAAGGACCATGGTCTCCTGCAAGTACTCCTAATGGGAAGGGATTCTCTGAAGGTGTACAAAAAGCTTCTAAACCTTACATTCATGGTGCTTTCTCAAGAGTTGTGATGGAATGAAAGAATGAAAGCAAGTCTTTTCATCATATTTCCTACACGTGTACCTGTGAATGGCCAAACTGGCCTGGGCCAGAAGGAGGGTAACAAGGAGACCTTGCAACTTCTGGGACCTTCAATGTAAATAGTGACGGGCAAAGTACAGTCAAAAACTCATTATGACATGCCGGACAGGTGGAAGAAGGATCAGTGTATGTGTGCACCAGGGTCTCCACTACAGAAAGAAGAAACATGAAGATGCTTACGCCCACCACTTCCTGGAGGATTTGCCAGGTCCTGTTCCTGGTGAGTCACAGAAATCAGCCCAGAGTACCCTCTCACCCACTAGAGTCTGTCTTCTTTTGATGCTCAGAGGCCCTGCTGGTTTATAGCTTGACAGCACAAAAAAGCAAGGAAGTGGAATGATCACAACATGGCTCTGTAGAGGTAGTTTTAAAGCATGGTTTGAGAGCAAAGCATGCCCTTATGTTTCCCTAAGAGCTATGTGGGGCAGGGGAAGGGAAGGTGTGGCAGAGGAGAAGTGTGTAGCAGAAGTCTAAAAGGAATCTCTGAGGACGCAGACATGATTAGTGGGCAGAAGCTACTCTTCTGCAGGACTTGCCCAATTAAGGATAAAATTGCAGAATTCAGGGTGATCATGACTCCTTAGAGCAAACAGTGGGGATTAGAGTGCGAACACTGCAAGCACAGGGCAAACAAACTGGGGCCCACTAAGTCACAGTGACTTTAGTCCAAGAGGTCTGTGATAGAGAACTATTTTCTAGCCAATCAAGGAAATTTTCCCTACACATGGAGGTAGGGATTGTGCTGCAGAGTCTTCATGATGGTTATGGGGTCTTGGTCAATCCAAAGATATTTTTTGATAGTGAAGTGCAATACTTTGTCGAGCAGCTCAGACCTGTCTCAGAAAAGGACACTCAGATTGATGGTAAAGATCCACTGGTTGTAATGAAGCACTCAACAACGCAGTGATGGAGAAATATGTAGGCTTCATGTAGGTCTACCACAGGTAATAAGTGTGGACATCGCTGCAGATGCAAATCAGGCCCTGCCCCATCAGCCATCTTATCATGCTCAGTCATCGTCCCAAGAAATTGGGATGTGACACAGGCCATGAAGTGGGCATCATGAAGCCTGGCCCTTAAGGTATGCAGAACCTGCCCACAAAACTGTCCCTGTGCAGACTTCCATGGACCCTGCGCCTAGATTGCCCTAGGCAAAGGAATACTCCCTTTTGCTCCAGGGACCAACAGTATCTACTCCCCACAGTGGTGACTCTCTTGACAGCCCAGGGCTCCAGGGTTTCTCCAAGTCCTCATCCTGGCATTCACAGCACAAAACTCCCCTTACCCCAAGGAGAATCAAGCCCTTCTCAGTCTCCAATAACATCTTACAGGAAAGACAGTATTTCATTATCAAGACACCATGGTTCTCAGGGCCAAATTGTTTAAGAGGATGATGGCTACATATTGACCCCCTAGGGTCATCATACTGAGTCATCAATCAGGGACTTATACCACAAAAAGGCGAACAGAATTTTAAGGTTAGGGACAAATCCTTAAGTTTCATTAGAAGTGAAGAAGAAAAGGAGATGTCCAAGGAAGGGATTGGCTGCCACAGTCCTCTCACAGTACAAAGCTTTTGGCAGCCCACTCCTTCCTTAGCCAGCTCCTTTGCAGTTCTGCTCCAACTGGATCCTCTATGCCATGTCTCTGTCTCAACCGTAATCATGAACTTTGGACTCAATCCCCTTGTCTCAGGCTTACCCCAAGACCTCCAACCATTGCTCTGTTGAACAAGACTATAAATAAAAAATCTTTTGACAGTACAACATTTCTTTGTGTGGCCCTTTTGCAGCCCCACTCTAACTAGCACCCCAGGCTTTATGAGTTCCTTCTGTCTAAATCTTATCCCAGATGAATGAGGAATTGGCTGGATGGCCATGTCCAAAGAGTTACAGTCAATGGCTCAATGTCCAAGTGGAAACTAGTTATGAGTGGTGTCCCTTGAGGGTCTGTGCTGGGCCCAATACCATTAAATATCTTAATCAATGACATAGACAGTAGGATCAAGTGCACCCTCAGCAAGTTTGCAGATGACACCAAGCTTAGTGGTGCAGTTAATATGTTTCAAGGAAGGGATGCCATCCAGAGGGACCTTGACAGACTAGAGAAGCAGGTCCATGCAAACCTCATGAAGTTCAACAAGGCCAAGTGGAAGGAATGTCCTATGACAAGTGTCTGAGGACTTTGGGTTTGTCTAGTCTGGACAAAAGGAGGTTGAGGGGTGACCTCATTGCTCTCTACAGATTCCTGAGGAGGGGATGTGGAGAAGGAGGTGTTGATCTCTTCTCCCTGGGATCCAGTGATAGGATGCGTGGGAATGGTTCAAAGCTGCACCACGGGATGTTTAGACTGGACATTAGGAAGCATTTGTTTACCAAGTCAGTGGTCAAACACTGGAACAGGCTTTCTAGAGACGTGGTCGATGCCCCAAGCCTGTCAAGTGTTTAAAAGGCATTTGGTTAATGCCCTTAATAATATGCTTTAACTTTTGGTCAGTCCTGAATTGGTCAGGCAGTATGACTAGATGATCATTGTAGGTCCCTTCCAACTGAAATTATTCTATTCTATTCTATTCTATTCTATTCTATTCTATTCTATTCTATTCTATTCTATTCTATTCTATTCTATTCTATTCTATTCTATTCTATTCTATTCTATTCTATTCTATTCTATTCTATTCCATCCTATCCTATCCTATCCTATCCTATCCTATCCTATCCTATCCTATTCCATTCCATTCTTACAAGGTCCTGCACCTAGGTCAGGACAATGATCCCAGACATGGATACAGTCTAGGGGATGAGTGGACTGAGAGCAGCACTGCGGGGAAGGACTTGGGGGCACTGGTGGATAAAAAATTGGACATGAGCCATCAATAAGTGCTTGCATCCCAGAAAGCCAATCATACACTGGGCTGCATAAAAAGCAGCGTAGCCAGCAGGTCAAGGGATATGATTCTCTCCCTCTACTCTGCTCCTGTGAGACCCCAGCTGGAGTACTACATACAGTTCTGGGGCCCCCCAGTAAAAGAATGATATGAACCTGTTAGAGCAGATCCAGAGGAGGGCTATGAAAATGGTGAGAGGGCTGCAACACCTCTATGGAGAAAGGCTGAGAAAGTTGGGGTTGTTCAGTCTGGAGAAGAGAAGGCTCCAGGGAGACCTTCTTGCAGCCTTTCAATACTTAAATGGGGTTTCTAAGAACTGCAGAGAAAGACATTTTACCAAGATCTGTAGTGACAGGACAAGTGGCAGTGTTTTTAAACTGAAAGAGGGCAGGTTTAGATTGCACATAAAGAAGACATTTTTTACAATGAGGGTGGTGAAACACTAGAAGAAGTTGTCCAGAGAAGTGGATGACCTATCATTAGAAGTATTTGAAGTCAGGCTGGACAGGGCTAGATTTGGATAGGGAAGAATAAATTAAGAGAACATCTCCCCCTTTCCCCTTGTCCCCATGGTCAGCTTCACTCCTTCACTCCAGACTCTTCTAACTCCCTGCCTATGACAGGGGCTGGGGGAATGAGGGGTGGGGGTTATGATTAGTTCATAACATTTCCTTCCTCCTCACATTTTTCACCTGCTCCAGTGATCATGGGAGACATTACCCCATCCAAAGACAGAAAGTTTCTGAGAAGATTATTATTTTGTCAGCCCTTACTCTCTTTTCTCAGACTCCTTGATTCCCCCACTGGCCTTCTCTAGCCTGGCCCCTGATACTCTCAGCTAATGTCCTAGCCAAACCTTGGTCTCCTTATTGATTGCTTCCTTCCAACACTTTTTAGTGATGGTTTGATGTTCCCAGCATGCCCTCAGGCTCTAAAGCAATCCCCAGCCTGGTCTGGAAACCAGCAGACTACATGCATGTTCCAGGTAAAAGCTGCACATTTTGTACTGAGTGTCCCTTTGAATCCAGACCTTTGTACAGTGTGAGGACATATCTTAGGAGGTTGGTGTGAGGGCTCTGAGCACATTTCTGCAATCCCTGGGGCATGGCTGCTTGGGGTCAAATCAATTTACACACCTTGTGCAGGTCTGTTGTGATGAAAGTTAGGATCCTCAACAAGGGCTTACCCTTATTTTCCTTCGAAGCTGCTTCTAATCAGAGTATCACCCTCAGCCCTTGCCTGAGCTGCAATTCAGCTGTGCTGCGGTAATGTTTGTGTCTAACTTCACTGACCTGCACCCGACATGTGGACCTGACTTCTCAGCACAAATGTACTCTATGCTCTGGGTTGGGAACTGCCCCTCACTGACCCCTGGTTGCATCTGCCCTGCCCCCTTGCTGCTGGCCCAAGCACCCACTGCAGTGCCCGGCCCTCAGGGAGCAGTCAGCTTGCACTACACCCCAACAGTGCTCATATATTTAACCATTGTATTGACATGACTATATGTTTGTATATTACTGTGTACTTATAAAAATTACATTTTACATGCATACTGAGTTTTGTATTCCCACAAAGAAACTGATGTAACAGCTGTACTAAGAGAAAAGTTAACTGTCGTACTGGTGTGCTGTGTGTAGTTTTTGGAGGTAGTTGTTCTATATCAGCTGCATCTCCCCACACATTTTCTAAGCAGTTAGAAGTCCATGCAGGTTGAATTACCCACCAATTTGTGGGTTCCTGGTATGTACCTTGAGACAGTCCATTTAGGCTAAGTCAAAGACACATCATTGTCCTGGGAAATTCAAAGGATAGGCTGGCATGTTAGAATGGAAAAAAAGGGTACGTAGCCCAACAAGGCAATGCCACAGAGAGCTTGAGTATGACAAGCTCTCAGTTTTCATGATTTTACTTTTTGTACTAGTAGAATAGAACTTGATGTCTACATGATTTGCTTGTAAAAAGGGATCATTTTCGGTGAAGCGAGGGGGAAGCAGGAAGCCCACAGCTTGGGGTGGATAATTTTAAGGCATTTAAAGTGTCAGTAGCTTTTACTATTGTTCATTCTATTTCTATGGACATATGTTGGTGCTCTAAGATACTCTTTTTTTCTTAGATACTTTCAAGGGTTAAGCAAAATATGTCTGTGTTTACTACAGTAAAGAAGGGTGGCATATCTTCATGCTGTTAGGTAGATTTGTGCCTAGCCAGAGCTAGCTCTTAATGACTGTCTATGTGAAAATACTCTCAGTATAAATCCTTCAGTACTACATCTCACTCTAGTGTAGCACATAAATCTTCTTTCCTGGTTTTAGCCTTTCAGTGGGTCAGATAGTCCCCAAGAGGTAATAAAAATGGGCTGAATTTGTAGTATTACCTTTGACGGCAATTTTTATATGAGAAGATAATGAAATTTGTTTACAGTCAACAAAATAAATAAGGCTTTATATTTGAAAAGGATAAGATACCTCTTCTTTCAGAACCCAATGCCCTTTGGAAAAATTCCTATAGACTTTCTTATGTCCTTCCCACATCTGTTACTAAAAAATGTAATAAAATTCAGTTCCTTCATTCAGTCTACTGGTTATCACACTGCAGCCACAGCTCTTACTTCAGGATGAAGGAACTGCGAGTGAACTGCAGCTCTGCTTCACACCTACCCAGAGCTCTGCTAGGCCAACTGAGAAAGTATTTTTATTTTATTTATTTATTTATTTATTTATTTTTATTGTATTTGCATGAAATGCTACTGAGAAAGGAGGGAAAGCTATGCAGTATTTATATAATATTAGCTCCCTAGTATCAGTTTTGCTCTTATTCACTAGGTGGAAATTGTCTTTATAGTCTTTTGAAGCCCTACAAACCCTTAAGATACATCTGGTTTGAGCTGCAGCTATTTCTTTATTAATCTGAGCACTTTTTGACTTTGGCTCCTGTACATTATCTAAATCTTGCTCAGCCAGCTGGCCTGAGGAAGACAGAAAAACTCATTAAAACATGCAAAGAGTATGCCTGGCATCATCATTTCAATTCCTGCATGATCAGCCCACAATCTACAAAGAAATTTCAGAGGGACTTTGTTTCCAGGACATCCACAGGAGATGGGAACAATGTCACGGGAGGTCAAAGACAATCTAGCTAAGGGTTAGCTTTCTGGGTACAAATGAGTAATTTGCTCTTCCCATTGAATATCTACCCAATGATATGGTAAATCCTTAAACATCAAACCTTTACCTTTGAATTATTTCTTTTAGCAGACTCGTATGCTCATTCTCCAAGCTGTGGATAGGGAGAATACAAAGATGTTTCTGGCCATTAAGCAGATTACTGAAGATGATCAGGGGACAGCAGGTATTTACTTATTCCTGGCTACTGAGGAAAGGTAGAAAATTATAAAGGATAATATCTGATGATCTTAGAATGCTTTCTGGAAAAAAAAAAAAAAAAAAAAAAGGTATTAAAAAGAAATGAAGATGCTGTTCCTACTCACCCTAACTCAGACCCATCAATTCACAGACACTGAAATATGGCCTAAGCCTTGAAAATTATTTTGACTAAATGGGTCTTTTTAATTTTTGGAAGTATAGACTGGCTTCAGTCAGCTACTATTGAAAGAGACTGGGATTATCTGGTTTAACATGGCAGCAGTTGTTAGCAAGCAGAGATTTTTCTGACTGGCTATATTAACTTTAGTTTTCCCATTAATTTCACCATCTTTCACTGTCTGTACTACCAAATTAAACAGTGATGGGGTTATTTCTGCACACTGACATACTCTCATTTATACTGCTTGAACAGGAGCATTTTACCTGTCCCTGGCATGGAATTGTATTGGGACAATCAGTCTTCTCCCAAGCACTTTCCAGACATGATAGGGAGGGAATTAACACTGGTCAGGGATTATTTCTCATATTAACTTTAAAAGTAGTCTGTTTGGAATGCTAAGCAAGTTTAATAGCACATACAGGGATAGGCTGCTCTATTTAACATCAGGGCAAGAAAACTTTCCCAGGCATTTTCTAGTCTCACAGGATAGGCACAGGCCATGTGCTTTTCTGTCTACGTAGCCCTTTTTCTCCTCTCTAATCTCCTTGATATCATCTGGGGTGTGGCTGTGAGGAGGGTCTATCAACAGCATCTTGTCAGGGGAGACACAGATACCTCCATTCCTTGTTACTTTTTAATATATATTGAGGATAATATTATTTACAAAGTTTAATTAATTTTAAACTTCCATAATAAGGACATATAATTTATATATAACTTAGAGTTTTCTTTAGAATACTTAGAAAAATCCCTACGCTGACTATAGGAATTACTTCTGATTGTACAGGAATTTCCTGGGATCACTAGTACAAAGGAAGAAGTGTAACCAGTATACCATTAAGATTTTGTCATGTTTGCCTGTATGCAAACCAATATTTTATATTTGAGTTTGACCCTTTACATTCTCTGAGCTGATGTATAACTCACTCTACAGTCATTGAAAACCAATGCATCCCTGAATGTTTATATTCTCATCCCCATACCTTGATCACATGTCTGAAACTTTCAGTGTTAGTAGTTTTACAGATACACATCCTGCAGTTCTATTAAGGATGATCATTTTGGAAACTTCACAGATTTCAGGGGGGGTTTCTAGTATATCAAAAGAGTAGAAAGAGTTCTTTTTACTTTACTCATGCACTAGCAATATAGTTTTATTTTTTAGTTTAGAATACCAGAAGAAAAACAATCCCCAAGAAAGGAACAACAGTTTTCCTTAAAGTAGAAGATGGGAGGAAAATTCTGATCTGAAATGCATCTATTTTCCTCAATTACTGACCCAGTTTTCAACAAAATTCCAACAAAAGCCCCTACCCATCCTCATATATCTTTCCTCATGACTACTTTAGTCCAAGTATTGTCCATAGGCAAAGAAAGTGCTACCTTAAGATCACAGTTTTACAAATAAAATTACTCCTAGAAACATATTGCCTTAAAACTGTGTATTTAATTTTTTTTTTCCTCTTATTAAATTGGAAAATTGTGTTTATTCCTTCTGTACCTCATATTCTGGACATGGTATTTCTCACATTTCCATAACCTGTTCAAACAGACAAAAAAATATTTTCTTATTTAATTCAGGAAGAGAAAGAAAAGGGGAGGACTGATGTAGAATAGAATTTGTGCTCATATTCAGACTTAAACCTATTTACCTTAATTTAAAATAAAAAAGAGAAATCCAGTAAAGATAAATTGTTCTCTTTCCCTTGCTCCTAACCCCTTTGATTTCTTCACATCCTATCATGTAGCTTTCCATTCTTCCAAAATGGCATGAAGGCAACATGATAGTTTGTTATCTCCTGTTAACTCAGCAGCTATGCAGCAAAAGAAGTCACACTTTCTTCAGATTACATTAAAAGTAGGTAACCTGTTTTTTCCTTTATCCTTCACCTCTCAAAATCATGGAGTTTGCACTGTTATTACATTCAGTTTCAAAACTTGCAATTGTTTTAAAAGCTATTTTTAAATATGGAATCCAGATGGGCTTGTTGGAATGGGAAGATACTAAAAGGACATTAGCATATCCTCCCACTATCCATTTAAACACTGCTTGAAGCTCTGTCTATGTCTATACACCGAATACAGTGATGTAACTTCAGTTGCTTAATTATATACCAGTCACACATTTCTTAGCCTGACCAAGACCATGACCACATCTTGCCCTGAAAACAATTATACTCAGTTCTGCGTATGCAAAAAATTTCTGAAAGGGTGCTGGAAGCATTCATAGACCTTTCATACTTTTTCCTTCATCTTCTCCAAATTTGCACACTATAGGCTAGACTAAAGAGTTATCTTCAGATGACTAATATCAGGGAAGCTAAATCCTAGTGTTAAAGCCTTGCACAAAGAACAGCTCATTTAAGAAGGCTGCTAGTTTCTTTGGTGCCATTAGAATAGGGCTAGAAAAACTGGATAAGTTTATTCAGTTGAGCTCAGTAGCCTTTCTTTTTCTCTTACTTTCTCTTATTCTTGTGCAGATATTACTTTTCATATAATGTGAAATGTGTTCAGGAAGCATGTCTAAAACATGTTTTTAATGTTCTAGAGATTTAAAATATTCTTTCAGATGTCTTGGATAGGCAAAGCATTTGTTATTGTATGAAAGAGAAAACTGTGTTAGCCTAGCAAATGCATTGACAGTAGATAAAAGAAAGGGAACTCTTTTACACATAGCTGAAAACATCTTCATTTACTGGCCATTGCGGAAGTGAGGAAGGGGCTTTTTTTTTTTTTTTTTTAAATTTTCCAAGAAAACAAGCAGAGAAAACATAGATCTGTTATTTATGAACACCTTGCAAAATTAGCTGAATTATATGACTATATCTAGCATCTAGCCCTATTATTGAGAAAGCTTATTGTTTTCCTTGTTTAAGGGGAAACTGAAAATAAATATCAAGATACTATGAATAAAAATTTTAAGTTAAAATATTTTGCTTTCATGGCCACAATGTAATCAGAAAATATCTTTATAAAGAAATTACTTCTAGAATACCTTGCAAGCATTTCATCAAAATGCTCAGGCTAATCAATTCTGTAATTAATCACACATAGAAATAATCCTAAGAGTGTTGTTAATATTAATGCAGAGGAACACTATATATAAGCAATGTGGATGGATAAATACGGTAATATTAGAGAAAGAGAACATATGCAAGGTGTGGTTACTTGTGTTTTTGCTAAGATATCTTTAATATCTATTGTTCATCCTCCTTTAAGTTAAGGATGTCAAAGGTTAAAAAAAAAGTAGCCAAAATAGATGGTAATTGAGCCCCATCTCAATCTCTACTTTGAGAGGTTAATAAATTTCAACATGGCTTTTATATTGTGTATGTACTGAATACTTAGGTACATATATCAGAATACTTAAGATAGATATTCCTACCTTTCTGGAATAAGAATGGAAAGATAGCATAGTATTCAGTGATGCCATCCAAAGTGGGGTGATAGGAGGAAATCAGAAGACCTGGATTGACAAAGATTTGGAGGTCAGACAGAAAACAAGCTTGGAACCTGCCATAGTTCAGGATGCTTTTACTAGAGATTGAAATAAGGTAGAGTAATATTTTTTTTGTATTAATGATCAAAGCTCAATAATATTAATTGTGAAGCTTTGGTAACCTCCTTTCTGTTCTGTCTCTCTTTGTACCAAAAGCATAAGGAAATATGCTTACTTGCTGCAGAGACAGCAATTCAAACAATGTATCAGCAGTGGAAAAAATGTAGCACAAATAAACTGCATTTACAGAGATGGGAATGCACATAAAATTTTTTCTAACTTCAGAAAAAAAAAACCCAAACCCAACCCTTAGAATTATCTTGCAAGGCTGAAGTTTCTGTGAGAAAAATAAAGAAACTTTGCACCAATGAGGTATCTTCCCAGGCATTTATATATACCATTCCTACAGTTGCACCACAGACTAAAGCTGATGAAGAAGAGGTTCCCTTGAGAGAGACATCCTCTGTCAGGATAAGGATGTGCTTTGCCGACAGATTTATCAAAGTTTGCTAACTTTTCTGACAGGGTAAAGGAGAATTGGTCATTTCTTGGCTAGCCTGGGACTTCAGAAAGCCAAAAAAGAGAGGAGAAGAGAAGAATGAATGTGCACTCTGCAAGAGAAAAGCCTAAGAGAAACAGAAGAAAAGCTCTTTTGTACTAATGACTCCTTAGGTTCCTAAGCAGAGAATGTTTTTCTGAGATGTGAGTCTAAGAGACACACAAAGGACTTCACAGCATGCATGCATAATCATGCCTGGCACTTGTTTAAGTGCATCTACATTTTTTTATTCTCCCTGTGAGGTGATCTAAGAACTCATCCCACGTTTCAGTAGATCCCTACAGATTGCATAGGAAACCAGGAAAAAAGGAAAGTAGCAGCCTTGGTATTGTAATCACTCATGGCTGTTGCAGGCAGGTAACTGGTAGCCAAAGAAAAAAGACAGAGGTAACTTTTCTGATAAGGAATACTACTGCAGGAACTGCTGATACTTGATTTAAATTATTACTTTCCCTACTTTTTTTCCCCTTCATTTTAATATCCTAAAAAGTCCAGTTTCCTGTTCTATTTCTATTATCTATGTTTTCTGTGTAAATAGTTATTGTGGTGTCAGATGGATAAAGTAGCCTGTTATCTGTTAAAATAATATATTAATATAAATTACTGTTCAGAACTAACTCATTGGCTTCAAAAATCATTCTGAGCCCTACAGACATACAGTAAATCAGTGGATCAGAATTCAATTGCATCCATGTAACTTTTTAATATAAGTTTCTTCTATAGCTGATTTAAAGATTTAAGGGGATAGAGTATGCTCTTGCATGTATTTTCCTGGGGCTAATCAATATCATGAAATGCCATTTATTATGCATTTAAAAGAAGAGATCCATAAAATTTCATACCATTCTTTTGTTTTAAGTGTTGACTGACTGTATGAAATACATTGCCAAAGTTGCCTTTGTGCAGGTAAACACACCTTTTAACAAAATGGAAAATTTGGGTGCCTCCACCTTGAGTCTGGACTATTACCCAGAAAATACTAAACATGTAATATTTGAATGAAGCTGTCAGAACAGAACATTAAATAAAATTAAGGCAGCGGAATATTTATATTTAGGTACTTGAACAGTTTTTGATACCAAGTCATGCCAGAAGTTTATTAGCAGAACGTTTTTTGACAGCACTAAATAAAATGTGATCTCCCAATAATAACACTGCTTAGTAGGCAACAATAGGATTAGTTTCTGTTTTTTTCACAGTCAATCTGATTAAAGAAAGGTAATGGTCACAAAAAGTGCAAATTAAGAGATGAATAAATGTTTTGACTGGCTTATAAATTAGACTAGAGTACAACAAGCCCTAAAATTCCCATTGGCTGATTTGTATAAATGAACTGGGATTGTCATGCCCTTGTAGCAACCTCCAGTACTCAGTTCCCAGAGACTGGCTATAATCTGCTGCTGGAAAGATCAGGTGGCCAGCACAATCCTAGGCAAGACTTGTAGCTGCACTGATGGCATTCTTTGCACCTGCAGCGTAGAAGACTCTGTCCACGTCCATTTTAAGTCAGTGAAAAGAAATAGAAAATTTAAAGATGCAAGTCGTCAGTTATTTTAGACACCTACCTTAGGTTGAGGTGATTCATGACCTAAAGGTGTCTATCTCTCCCCATTAATTATAAGTGGAGGTTAGCATAGACAGCTTAAAGGTCTGGTTCAATAGTCCTCTCATTTCACATCTATGAAACAGCATTTCCCCAAATTCCATGATAGCTATTAATTTAAAAATGCTGCAGGCATTATCCAGCCATGGACTCTTTTGGTAATCCAGTCAATTTGGAGGCAGTATTTAAGAAATTGACAGACATTCACAATTGGGCACATCATCAAGGAGATAAACGTAACTGTCCAAGTATGTAGAAATTCATAAATATGGATTTTACTTTCAGAAGAACTCAGCATGACTATGGAATTTCTGACTGAAAGGTGCTAATGCCAGCAAGCTGCGAGAGCTAGCATTTGGATTTATGAACACAAACTCCTCACCAGGACTGCAAGCAGGCAAGCAGCCAGTTCCACTAGAGGTTTACAGCTAGGCACTAGTGGTGAGGTAATTCTGAACTGGCACAGAATTCTGGATGCAGCTCATGCTCCTCTGATAGCCTTTGGCAGTCAGAGGGTTGCCAACTAAAATTATTTTTTATAGCTGAATGGTAATTACAGGGAAAACTGCAGGGCAGATCTTTCACAAACTCACATGGGACTCTGTAAAAAGGTTGTTAGAAGTTAGCATCCTATTTATGGCTAGCACCTAGCTCTACCTTTACAGCAACCAGAAGGAAAGTGACAGATCATATTCTCTAAACACTCTTTCTCAGTTATGTCTCTGCTTGGCCAGGACAGAGCTTTTGATAAATTCACTGTTCTACTTTTCAGGCAAAACACCAACATAAACAGAAATAATAGCTAGTGTTTGTCTGCAGGTGTTTGATCCACATACAATCCTGTTTCCTGTTATCTGTCAGTGGAATTAAAGACTTCTTGCATTTTTAGTCAGTGAGATGAAAATGACAAGGACTTTCAGGTGTATAAAATGCAATAATTTTAAATACATCACCTTTAAATGAAACAGTTTTTAATATAGCTGTTTTAAATAAAGCAGAATTGTTTCAACTAGGAGCTGAGACAGTCCAAAGGAAGAATGCCCCATCCCTGCGCCATCCATGGAAACATACAAAGTCAGGTTGGACAGGGCTCTGAGCAACCTGATCTAGTGGAAGATGTCCCTGCTCATTGCAGGGTGGCGTTGGACTAGAGGACCTTTAAAGATCCTTTCCAAGCCAAACTATTCTATGATTCTATGACTGAAGAATTGGAAAAAGTGGAGCTGTCAAAGCATGCTTAAAATGACATGTGCTTTCCCTTTCAGCTGTATCTCTTCTTTTTCCCCTTCTTATTCTTCTTCTTTGTGTATTTTACTTTTTTTGGAGAGAATGGAAAACTTAAGTGGAATTTTTACTGCTTATAAATGATTTGGCATGTTTGAAATGCAAGAACTTCTCAGACAGATATTGATCACAACAAACAAAGACAGATAAATATACTTTACAATTAACAAATTGATATAATTGTTTCATTTTTGTGATTGAATGTATTTATATATGTATCAGAGAATTAGAGAGCACTGTGATGGGAAATTATGAAAATGGTAAATCAAAGCAGTTTTAAATGTAGACAAGATATTACTGAATTCCTTCATTAACAACATGCTTTGTGTTAATGGTTAATTTTCATGTGTCATTAATTATCATTGATGCATATACAAAACTGCTAGTCTCTAACAATCACCTTCTAAACTAGCTGTACAGATGCAATCCCATGGAGCTGGCTTCAGTGTTGGTGGCTCTTAGTCACAGAGGCCATGATGATCAGGCTTGAGAGCTCTTTGAAGAAGAAGCTAGAAACTAAGTGGGATCATCTTCTTTCTTTGGTTTTCCTCACTTCTTTAATTTTTTAAAAATATTATTCTATGCCTCCACTCCCAGAAAAGACAACCTGCATGTGCTCCTGAAACTGCCTATCTTCTTTTTGGTTTTACCAGTCATCCTTCCTGTGTACTTGTCAGAAAGTCCTGCCTGTCTGCAGTCCCTTGTGTTTATCTGTCTGGTAGTTTGTTGTTTTTTGTTTTTTGTTTTTTTTTTTTTTTAATTTGAGTGTCTGCTACATGTAACTACATCTTTCTTTGACTCTTGTGGCCACATTGCTTACATAGTCACGTAAAATGCTTATACAAAATGTTTGTTCCTGTCATCATGGTATTACAAAGCACCTAAATGCTGTTGTTAGTTATACTATTTTAGTATGCCTACTCTTTGTTTCAAGGCAAACTAATAATAATTATATCCTTATATATCCTTATATATAATATATATGTTATATATATAAAATATAATATATATATCCTTATATGCTTATATATCATTTATACATCTATGATTGATAGGTGCTGCAGGCCTCTGCTTTGGCTTCATCACTTCCCACCACTACTGGACCTGCCCACCAGATGAGGTGGCAGTGGGAAGGGCCTTGCTGTGGACGGAGCATGAGCAGGTTGCTGTCTGTGTTTGTGTTTGGTGCATGTGCTCAAGTGATCTCTTTATTCAACATGCAGTAATTCCCTTCTCAGCTCTTCTCTGGGATCAGTGTGCCTGTAAGGGAAGAGAAGAGAACAATTCTTCTGTGCTGGATCAGAAGCTGAAGTATCCTGAAGAGAAAATGTTTGTGCTGGGATCTGACACAGCAACCATTTGGCTCACAGTAGGAATTTGAGCAGAAAGCACAGAATAATGCTGAAGCAGATATGGAATAAGCCAAATGGTTCAGCTTCCCCACAGCCTGATTGTTTCTAACAATCCCATTTCAGTTTACAATAGCATACACTATGGAGGTTTCAGTTTTCCTATATAAAGTACCTTCATTGTTTATGTTGTCAGGAGTTCTATGGCAGCATGACAAATTCAGTGAAAAATGCAGCAACTTAACATTAAATTTTAATTAAATGGGAAGTCAGTATTGTATTATGGAGAAATTCTAACCATCAAACTTCCCATTAGCATCTCTAAAATTTGGCTTTGTAGAGTAAGGTTTGTTGTTTGGGGTTTTTTTGTTGTTTTTTTTGTTTGGTTGGTTGGTTTTTTTTGTTTGGTTGGTTTTTTTCTTTTTTAAAAAATTCAGATACTAGTTAATTAAGTAAAGTTTTAATGGGAAAAATGTATTATAATGAATATTAATTAAATATTAGTATTTTTTCAGAAACTCTATTAGGAATACTTTGTATTAGAGTATAGAACTTTGAGGACTTTTGAGCTCAACAGATTTCCACAAATCTTTGCATCTTCTCTTCAGCCTAAAAAAATGAGATAATGACCGAGGAAAGGTAATAAATTAGGTTCTAAAGTTTACAATTAACTTGCTTGCAATCAACTTGAATTTTAGGTTTAATCTTCTTCTAGTCACTTAGGTACTTAAATGCTTCCAGCTTCTGTCTTGATCTAAGAGATTTAACAATGTAGATGTCTGCAAGATCTTTGCATGTCTTTTCTTGGATCAGAAAATGTCTTTTCTTGGATTTGAAAATGTCCAGCATAAGGGTTCCATGGACTTTTAGAGCTCAGTGCTACTAGAATAACCTGTATTATTAGAACAACTGAATTTCTAGGATCAAGATTTTTATCAGGTGAGTGATGTTTACAGCCTTCCAATATTTGTTGCTTCAAAAAGAAAAAAAAAGCCCTCCACAAAACACTTTGTTGAAGCCTCTCAGGATAGGCAACAGTGTAAGCAGCCGAAGACTTTCTTTGAAAATCTTGGATTCAAACCTTATCTACCTTAATTAAATCATCCTAGTTGTGAAAGGTGCTATCAGCATTCTGAGCCTCAGAATCATACATTTGTTTTAGCAGTGATCATCCAGTCAGGCATATCTATCTTGGAATTTAATCTTAGTGGAAATAGCTATACTTACATCTAAACAAATGATCTGTAATTACAGATCTAATGTCTAATAATTATTGATTTAAGATCCTAATAGGAACCCAAATCAGCAATTTGGTTCTAAAGGAAGAGTTTCAGGATAGGTTCTGCAAGTGGCACACTTCTGAAAATCAAAATCCAAGTGTAAAATATCAGACACCTGAAAACTAAAGCAATAAAGTAAAATAAAATTATTCTCACTAGCTGTTCTGCCAGATGGAACTACTTAAAACTCAGAGAATATATGACTTAAGAATTTAGTTAAAATTTGAATAACAGGGGAAATATGTAATTATCCATGAACATGGTTTAGTTTATCTGTATTCAAAATTCTGAACCTGAATACTTTTTCAAATTAGGCACCTAAACTAAGTACGTCAATTTTACTTTAATACTCCTACCTAGGATAATCTCATGTGGGTCCAGCTGCTCTCTGGAAATATTTGTCTTTTCCCATTAGCTACTATCAGCTTTTCAAATTGTCAGGATGAATCCAAGGCCTAGGACTATGAAACTGCAGTTATACACAAAACACAAATGCTTCTCCTTTAACAGACCTGGATACCTAGATTTTGTCTCACGGCCAGCCCTGTTTACGATTAAGAAATTATGTATTATTGCTAGTAAGTACCTATTTCTACATGGTCCCACAATATCAGTTGCATGCCTGTGCTAAAATTATTCCTCAGACAGAGCATGAGCTAGTCCTTGTCTACATGAACTGAGGCACCGGATATATCCAATGACCTTTTCTGTATGTGTTCTTATGGATCTGGTACAGTCAAGAAATACATTTCTACTGGAGAACACTACAGCTTTATCTTTAGGAGGACACAGAAAATACCTAGTAATATGCTGAAAAGATCTATTAGATGTGAAGCTGAAGATGTTGGCACGATGAAATATATAAAAATATATAAGGAAATAAATTATATCCTGCACTATACTAATTACAGGCATAGAAAAAAAATCAATATCTATTAAGTATCCTGGAAGCAGTGACTGAAAGTCAGGATCTGCTCTTTGCTGTTTATAGGTTTAATTCCTGCATTACAGAGACAGGTCCTTTTCTCTGTACTTTTTTTTGGCATGAGGTATTCTGAACTTCTTCCTGAATGTTTCATAGCTACAACAAAAATGAAGAGTGACATATTCCCAGAAAAGTTCACAGGCTGATAATTATGGAATAATGTTATGCAAATTTGGACTCTTACAGCTCTCTCATTCTGTAAGTGCATGAAGCAATTTCATAAAAAGAGCAGGAGTCACCAACAGCTGTTTTAAAATCAAGAGTCTATAACTATTGTTAGTCATAATTCCTACTCTGTGTGTGTGTATACTGGGAGATCAACTGAATGTTGGATCACTGGAGCTCACTATAATTTAGGAGAGAAAAAGGATTTGAAATATTCAAAACACAGAAGTTCTGCACAGGCACAGAAGCACAATTCTTGATCCCAGAGGACTTCAAAGTCAAACAAATGCTGTTTATTTTCAGAGATTTTCTGGAACCTAATTCTGTATTTAGGTGCCTGAGTTCCACCTAATATATTGGATCTATGCCAAGGGAAACATAAATAAAGAGGAGAAAAACAGAACTTTGAACAAGATAAAGTTTCCTTTGCAATGAAGAAAATTTTTCCTCATTTCTAACAGTATACAGACTCCATAAAGATTTAACCCTACTTATAATTTATAGGGCTATTCATAACAGACACAAAGTGGTTCATCCACCTTTAATCTAACTTTATATTTATATAAATAAAAAATTTTGTACCTTTGGGAAAGTGTCTTTGTGTGGGTTTTGGGTGTTTTTTAATGTTTAAATATTTAAGTTCTACATATGGTGTAAGGAGCTTTTAAGTTTAATAAAAATCATTAATAATATAGATTACACTATTAAATATTGAATAATATTGAATAATTTCACAGAAATATTTTCAATTTAACAGGCTGGAGTGATGGGCTAAGGCCAACTGTATGAGTTTCAATAAGGCCAAATGCCGGGTGCTGCAGTTCGGCCACAACAACCCCCAGCAGAGCTACAGGCTTGGGGAGGAGTGGCTGGAGAGCTGCCAGTCAGAGAGGGACCTGGGGGTGTTGATCGACAGCCGGCTGAACTGGAGCCAGCAGTGTGCCCAGGTGGCCAAGGAGGCCAATGGCATCCTGGCTTGTATCAGAAATAGCGTGGCCAGCAGGGACAGGAAAGCGATCTTGCCCCTGTACTCAGCACTGGTGAGGCCGCACCTCGATGACTGTGTTCAGTTTTGGGCCCCTCACTACAAAAAGGACATTGACTTACTTGAGCGTGTCCAAAGAAGGGCAACAAAGCTGGTGAAGGGTCTGGAGCACATGTCGTACGAGGAGTGGCTGAGGGAACTGGGGTTGTTTAGTCTGGAGAAGAGGAGGCTGAGGGGACACTCATCGCCCTTTACAGCTACCTGAAAGGAGGTTGCAGAGAGCTGGGGATGAGCATCTTTAACCAAGTAACAAGTGATAGGACAAGAGGTAATGGCTTCAAGTTGCACCAGGGAAGGTTTAGACTGGATATTAGGAAGTATTTCTTTACAGAATGGGTAGTCAGGCATTGGAATGGGCTGCCCAGGTAGGTGGTGGAGTCCCCATCCCTGGAGGTGTTCAAGAGGCGGGTCGACATAGCGCTGAGGGATATGGTGTAGTTGGGATCTGTCAGTGCTAGGTGAATGGTTGGACTAGATGATCTTCAAGGTCCTTTCCAACATAGATGATTTTGTGATTCTGTGGTTCAAATGATTCAAATAATAAGACCACTGCATTTTTTAGCTTGCAGACAACCTTGAACTTCAATGGATGGTATATGGCTTAATGGATAATATTCTAGGAGACAAAGACGAGTTTAAAATTATTTTAAAATATTCTAAGCTCTTCCTGGTAAGCAGTAGTGTTACTTTAGGAGTATTTAAATATGCTTACAAACATAAATTGAAATGGCTTTTATTGTCTCTAACGTATTATAAGTTTATAGAGTGTGATATCAGAGAACTAGAGAAAAGTAAAAAGGAGTGGACTTCTAGTCAAGGTTCTTGAGGAATAACATGCTTATAGCTTGGAAATCAACATCAAAATTTTCCTACCTTTTTCATCAATAATAAAACACACATTCTAAAATTCTTTTTCTTAATCTGAATATTGGACAGCACTAAGGAAATTGCTCCAATGAGTGAAGGATCAACAAAGGTGTTTATTTAATAATGAATTATTCTTTTTCTTTTTCTTTCTGAATAGATTGAGTAATACTGGCATGTGTCACATTTTTCTCATCTCTATGCATGATCAGTAATAAAACAAAAGTGAAACAGATGGTCTGTTGCTCACTGATCTTCAAAACTCTACATTTTTCCTTTTTTAAGTAGTTAAGTTTACTGATGGAATGAGAAAACTAAAAAGTAGTAACTCAAGTGTAATTTGCAAATGGTGTCTCAAACTTGATCTAGTTTTGATGTTGAAACACCAGATGATTGAGGAACTAAATAGCATACAAAACTAACCAACCTTGCAGCTCAATTTCTGTTCTACTACCATCTAGGTTGCACTTTGGTAATTATGTGAAGATTGTTAGCATGGTCTTAGTATGAGTACACTTTTACATTTTTAACATATGAAGCATGAAAAGCCATTGTCGTAATCCAAGATTAAATATGTTTCTAATAATAAACATAAATCCATTAACAGGGAAAAAATTAATGAAAGCGTGTTTCAGGTATGTTAGAACATAAGTATATTATTAAAGCTGAGAATATGCTAATTTATTTCCTGAAAGATTTTTTCTTGACTAAAAATTGTCAATAAATATGGTTACAATCTGCCATCATGAAGTTTCTGAAAAAAATTCTTATTTCTATAAGATGTTACTTGTTTCAGCTGACATAAAGCCAGTAGATCGATTGTTTCTGTTTACACTAGCTTTTGACATTCTTTAAGTGAAAAGTAAGATGATATTGACATGGATTTAGGGAAGATGCCTGTGTGGCTAAATGCCTGACCTCATCCTAAAGAACATGGACCAGAGGTAAAAAAATACATTTTCAGTGATCTTTCAGTTTTCTGTTGAAATTGAGGTATTTCTCCAACACTACATGCCAGTGATTTTTTTTTTAAAAAAAAAGAGTTTGGGGGTGCACACACAAGTGATGTAAAAGAGGACTAGTACAGCCAAATCATAAATAGCTGCTTTCTTCTCAAAATTACTACATATCTTTGGAGGAGTGTGAATTGTTTGATTAAAAATTGTTGCTTTTAGTGTGAAATATTTCATCAGAATAAACCATACAAATCTGTGTTACATAACAGCACTTTTATATGTGTCAACTGTCAAGGATTCACTGAGTGACACGTTACTTTGTCAGTCACACAGTCACATAGTAAATGTCACATTTCTTAAAGGTAGGCATCCTGTTGTCCAAGGAGCTGTGTTTCTCTCCCTGTATCCCAGATGCTCTGTTACTTCTATGTGTGAAATCAGATACAGCAACGATATACGTCTGAGAAAGGCAGTGAGAGAGAGAGACTTACCAACAAAAAATAACACATATACAGATGAAAGGCTTATAAATAAAATACCATTCCAAGGCAATACTGAAGGAGAGAATAAATGCTAAGATGGCCTTCTCAGTGCCACAGCATTATGAAATCAGTCTTGTATTTTTCCTGTTTTAGATACATAACACATTTTGTGAACTTCTCTTTTTAAACTTTTTCTTTCCTCACTTATGCCATCAGCTTGATATCTCTGCCTCTGTGAGATTTCAAACCTGATACACTGAGAGAGTGGAGCTTTTAACGTCATTATTACTATTACTGTAGTGTACCAAAAAAAAAAAAAAGGCTGATGCACTTCTGCATAGTTCTCTTAAATATTCTGAAAAATTCCCTTTAGAAGCCAAATTAACACCCTGTATGCCTTTAAAGGCTAATAGTATTTCCCCCTCTGCTTGGTTAGTGAAAATTTAACCCCTTCATGTTATGATTTGCAAACCTCAGTAGCAATCTTCCCATGTTCTCCATCTTCTCAATATATTCCTCCTGTTCCTCCTTTTATTCCTAGCAGAACTAGTTTTTGTTCACCAAGGAGATTAAATTTGGCATCTCTCATGCATACATATATACATAAATACATACATATATTTATATAAACACACATACTCCCACACATTAACACATCCATAAACACTTGCATTGTATGTATAGAAAGTGAGGACTGAATAGTTTGATCTCTTTTCAAATAAAGAATAGCCAGACTGCATTTTATTTTTACCTTTTTTTTTTTTAAATATTCACCATGTTTCAGAATATGGAGTGATATCACAGACTGAAATAATAATACTCTATATATCTCAATTCCCCTTAAATTCACTTCCCCCCCCCCCCCCCCCCCCCCCCATTTCCTCCTCTTTACTCTTTCTAACAACAGTAGATTTGAGTCACTGTGAAAGAAGTTACAGTGGTGAGAGTACGTGAAAGTGTGTAACTGGAAACCACAACAGGACTACGAGGCTTAAGAGCTAATAAAGACTACCAGTTAATAGACAGGCTAGAGCAGAATTTAAGGTGCAAATAAGATTAGATACAGTGTGTTAACCTAATTTGAGCTAAGTAGAATTCAACAATATAAAAGTCTTAACAAATCTGAACTTTAAGTATTAGTAACTGTAAAATTCATTAAAACAGATTCAGTCTACCTAAATCCTACCATAATTAAGGAGCAGGAATAAAAAATCCACCATCATTGACTGCAAGAACCCTTTTATGTCTTTATTGCTGAATAGCCATTACAGATTCCTTAATCTATTAAGAACATAACTTCCAAGCCTCAAATTCTGTTGGTATGTAAACTGAAGCTCAGAAGTGTTCAGAAACACTTGTTCTGAGATGATGATTATCTATCTGTTGCCTACAGCTTTATTGCCATCAGAATTAGGATGAATTTAGGTTCTCCTAAAAAAATTCTGAAGTACAAAAAGTGGTCCCAGCATTAATAGTCACATCTCTGGATGTGTCCGTGCCTAATAAGTTGCACAGGAATCTATCAATTACAGCATTTCCCCAAGGAACTGGTGACATAGGTACCAGACTCCTTGACATAAAACATTCATTAACCTGGATTACACCATTCTCCACTCTCTTCTGAGCTGTGTGTGCTGTGGGGAGACAGAAAGAGTCAAACAAATGACAAGTGCATTATTCAATTAAGGTGAGATGTGGATCTTCAGAAGTACCTTTCTCTCTGCAGTGTTGATCTGGGGGTATTTGGCAATTATTTCAGAACAATGAATTATTTCCCCGTTGGAATTTTAACCAGATATTTAAGTCATTATTTTAAATAGGGTTTTTAAAATAAGTTGTCTCTTTTAAAACCTTGGCTTCTATTTGACCAATATTGCAAATATTAGCATTCACACTATATTTTGAAAAATACCAGTTGGCAAGCATATGGTAAAAATCTTTCTTTGCTGTCTAAATAAGGACTCTGTGATTCATCCAAATACATATGGATCTAAGGAGAAACTATGAAATAGATATTTATCTCCTCATGGTCATCCTGCTGTAATTAGGTGTTTGCATCACTGATTTCAGGGAAACTGTATAATGATGAAAATTTCAGAATGGTGAGGTTCTGTAAAACAAAATATATCGCATATTAATTATCAGGTTTTCCTTCAAAGATATTTCCAGCAGAGAGATGTGTGAAATAGTGTCAGATCTCTGCTGCTTCTGCATATTTGCTTGTATTTCATGAACCAAAGCTTCTTTTAAAAAAAAATACTTATGTTAGATCTTCCAGATTAGGACCATATGAAGTAATGATATGAAAGGAAAATAGTAATGAATATCCAAATATATTTATTCATTTAAATTTTCAAAATTGTTGAAGTCCATTTTTGCTCCTTTTTTGCCTTATTCATTGTACATTTTAATCACATATTTTGTAGTTCAAAATTATGTTTCCTTTTCTACCTGGTGTGTGGTCATATTTCACTATGATATTTGTGCCCACAACTCATACTATTACATTATATTCAGAATTTTCCTTTCTCTGATGAATATTATCAAACATAGACCTAAATATCGCCTCTATGTTTAGCTCCCACTGAAGTCAATAATGAGACTTTGGATAGCATCAGTAGTTGGACGAGACCCCAGTGATTGTCAGAAAAAAAGTTTGGAAGATGTAAAATAGTTTAAGTTATATTCATTACTGCCAGAGGTTGACAGAGTGATAGCTTCTGTCTGGGGGGAGCTGGGGGAGGCTAAAATTTTGCCTTTTTTTTTTTCAGAAAATGCTTCAGCTGTGTGTCATGGTTGCAAAGAAAATCAATGGTATACCAGGCAGCATTAGGAGAAGCACAGTCACAGGTTGAGGGAGATGATCCTTCCCCTCTGCTCAGAACTGATGACACCACATCTGGGGTACCATGTCCAGTGCTGGGCTTCCCAGTCTGAAAGACATGGACATACTGGAGTGAGTTCAGCAGAAGACCACCAAGCTGGTCACAGGCCTAGAGCACGTAACACAAAGAGAAGAGGCTGAGAGAACTGGAGTTGTTCATCCTGGGAATGAGAAAGTTATGGGGAGACTTCATTTGCCCCTAACTAATGGGAAGGCGTAAATAAAATGGAAGTCAGACCCTTCTTGCAGGTGCAGAATCAAGGACAATAGATGACAGACACAAGTAATACAGGAAATTCAGTTTCAAAATTAAAAAGAAAAATATTACATGAGGGTGATCAAATACTCACACTCAAACTCAGACACAATTTCCCAGAGAGATTTTGGAATCATCATCCTTGGAGATATTCACACCTGACTGGGCATGGACCTGACAGGCCAGCTCCGAGTTAGCCCTGCTCTGAACAGAAGATTAGACAAGATGATCCTTCCAACTTCAATGATTCTGTGATTCAGTGATTTCATTTGTTTAGCTTTCTGACCAGACAATAAAAATGTTCTTTGCAGACTTCAGGAAATTGCAGGTAGTCTCTTCTTTAAACAGCATCGTATGGTTCAATGATATGAAACAAAGGTGAACAAGTCCATGGGACCTGATGAGATGCATCTGCGGGCCTTCAGGAAACTGGTGGATGCAGTGGCTAAGCCATTATTCATGATATTTGAGAAGTCATGGCAGTCCAGTGAAGTTCCTGCTGACTGGAAAAGGAGAAACATAACCCTCATTTTTAAAAAGGGAAAAAAGGAAGACCCAGGGAACTACAAGCCTATCAGTCTCACCTCTGTGCCGCACAAGATCATGGAGCAGATCATCCTGGAAAATATCCTAGGGCACATGGAAAATAAGGAAGTCATCAGTGACAGCCAACATGGCTTCACTAAGGGCAAATATGCCTGACAAATTTGGTAGCCTTCTACAATGGGGTTACAGAGTTGATGGATAAGGGAAGAGTGACTGACGTCAGCTACGTAGACTTGTAGAAAACATTTGACAGTGTCCCACACAACATCCTTGTCTCTCAATTGGAGAGACATGGATTTGACAAATGGACCACTCGATGGAAAAGAATTGGCTGGATGCTCGCACCCAAAGAGCTGCGGTCAACAGTACGATGTCCGAGGAGAGACCAGTAATAAATGACATTCCTCGGGGGTTGGTATTGCGACTGGTGCTCTTTAACATCTTTGTTGGCGACATGGACAGAGGGATTGAGTGCACCGTCAGCATGTTTTCTGACAACACCAAGCTGTGTGGCGCGGTCTACATGCTGGAGGGAAGGGATGTGCCATCCAAAGGGACCTTGATAGGCTGGAGAGGTGGGACCATGTGAACTTCATGAAGTTCAACAAGGTAAGTGCAAGGCCCTGCACATGGATTAATGTAATCCCATGTACAAATACAGTCTGGGTGATGAGGGGATTGAGAGCAACCCTGAGGAGAAAAACTTGGGGGTGTTGGTTGATGTTGCAGGTGCACCTGCCCTGATAGAGGCTGAAACTTCTTGACTGCTGAAAGGAAAGAGTTAAAACTAGAAGCTGCAGTTTGGGGGTCATGCTGCCCAACCTGCATGGTGACTGTGGTCATGTACACACTTCGGTCAGTGACAGCCATCACATACACATCTTGGTTGAAAGGTAATGCCTTTCAGTCAATAGAGAAGGTCTTCAGACAACAAAAAGCCTCAGTTGAGAGAAGATTCTAGACCACTGACCATATATGACCACAGATCAGATCGGACTAGGGTATAAACGGAGCCTGGACGGAGAGAAAATAGAGCCAGTCCTCCTCAGAGCAGTGGGTCTGCAGTTGGGGACTCTCCTTTTAGGTTGGGGTGCCTCCTAAGTAAATGCCTTGAAGTTGAGAGCTCTCATGTTCTAGGTGAGTGATATGCATATTTTGGGTCATCATTCCTAAAGCTTAAGAATTCTTAAGTTGGTTGATCAGTAATTAACCCCTCTTGCATCGTTGAATTTGTGGTTTTCTAATATTATCAGAGTTCTAAATCGATTTTGATAAAAAATAAATCTTGTTAAATTTATCACCTGTCCAAATTTAATTCTGTGTCTCCGCAACAGTTGACAAGAAGCTCAACATGACCCAGCAATGTGCACTGGCAGCCCAGAAAACCAACCATATCCTGGGCTGCATCAAGAGAACGGTGACCAGCAGGTTGAAGGAGGTGATTCTCCCCCTCTACTCTGCTCTTGTGAGATCCCACCTGGAGTACTGCGTACAGCTCTGGGGCCCCCAATATAAGAAGGACAAGGACCTGTTGGAGCAAGACGAGAGCAGGGCCGTGAAAATGATCAGAGGGCTAGATCACCTCACTTATGATGACAGGCTGAGAGAGTTGGTGTTGTTCAGCCTACAGAAGAGACAGCTCCAGGGAGACCATATACCAGCCTTCAGTTCCTAAAGGGGGCCTACAAGAAAGCTGGAGAGGGACTTTTTACAAGGGCATGTAGTGATAGGACAAGGGGTAATGGCTTTAAACTGTGTGATGGTTTAGCCCCTGCCGGGGTCTGAGACCACGCGGCCGCTGCCCCTCCCCCACAAAGGGAGTGAAATACAAAGCCCCAAGACTGAAATAAGGAAAGGTTTAATACAACAATGCAATAGCAACACAACCAACAACAACAATAACAATAACAGTAATAGTGATAGCAATGAACAGAGCAAAATAGCTACCAAATACAGCAGTTTGAAGCACGATGTACAAAACCACGAGTGCACACGCTCCGCACCAGGAAAATGTGACCTGCCAGGATGTGACTTCCGCATGGTATCTGAATAACCCGGCTAGAGCTCCCCTGCTCTGCTGGGGAAACTTAACCCTATCCTGGTTAAACCAGGACAAACTGAAAGAGGGTGGATTTAGACTAGATGTAAGGAATTTTGTGATGGTGAGGGTGGTGAGACACTGAACAGGTTGCCCAGAGAGGTTGTGGGTGTCCCCTCCCTGGAAGTGTTCAAGGCCAGGTTGGACGGGACTTTGAGCAACCTGGTCTAGTGGAAGGTGTCCCTGCCCGTGGCAGGGTGGTTGGAACTGTATGATATTTAAGGTCCCTTCCAACCCAAACCATTCTATGATTCTATGATAATCTAGATCATCTCTGTGGTTCAAATCTAGAGCCATTCCTTATAACTAACTTCTCAGATTAGACAGACATCAGTCTTCAAATCTGATTAGTACTGAAGATTCCTCCTTTGTCAACATTCTTATATTTAACAATTCTGCTGATAACGTCTGTCTAGTTGCAAAATTATAGAGCTGTCTGTCCCCAAGTCTAACTATGCCTAAAACAATTTCATTTTGTTTGGAAGACTTTCACAGTAGTTGGATTAGGTTTCCTTTTTAGGATTTTAATGTACTGCGGATCTGATGAACAAATTAGGCAATAAAAGATGTTTTAACATAAGAAAAAAGGTTTTATGAAGAAAGAAGGAACAAGAGAAAAAATGAAAATATAAATAACTCTGCCAAATAACTGAAGGTAAACTTAATGACATCCATAATACTGGTTATGCAGGAAAAGTAAATGAAATTTGGCCTGCCATTACAGTGACATTTTGTATTGTATATTAGTACATATTGTAAATTACTGATTATTAAACTGCCACCCAGTTGAAATCACACTGAATCACACTAAGACAACTACATTTTCTTTAGATTCCATCTGAAATTGGTGACCTAATTAAAAACAAACTTGTACAAACACTCTAAAGCCTCAAATACTTTATTAATTTGAAATTAATGGCATGAAGATTAAATCAGTGAGAAGAAAAAAACATATTCACTGTACATTCTCTTTGCTTTTAAACTTTCAGTTGTTCATCTTATCTAAATTATTTTATCGATTACCTATTCAGATAATCATATTCTCATTTACTTTATGCTCCTTTAAGAACTGTCAGTTATTTCACATCATGCAGATTTCTTCCAAAGTGAAGAAAATGTTGGAAGCTCTGAATTCCCCACCAATCAACAGGATGAAGACATAATTGTCAACGGGTTTTACATTAGCAGGTAATGCTGATACTATCCTGCAAACACTTCCTCCATGTTACTGGAAGCAGAACAGTTCTTGCAGTCATCGAGGCTATGGGGATGGCAGCTGGGCTCTGTGCATACTTTTCCTCCTGTCCAGAATGACATAGCTTCTGACATGGCAAAGTGAAGAAGCTCAGCTGACTTAAACACATTAGGTGTGATTTGTCTGATTTAAATTCAGCCATTTAAAGTTTAGGTATTTTTTCTACTTTTGTCCTTCTACAGTTAGTAAAAAGAGATGGGCCTATCAGAGTCTATCATCAAGGCACATTCATCTTACAGGCATCAAAGGGGTCCTTCAAGAGATTTCAGAAATCAAAAACTGAGGAATTTTAAATATATTTCTTTATGCCAAGACACTGTGCCACTTATTTCTATGTTTTAATCAGTCTCTATCTACATACCTATATGTCTACTTTCTCGACACACATGTCCATCCACAGAATCACAGAATGATTGAAGGTGGAAGGGACTTTTGAAAGTCATATGGTCCAACCTCCAGCTCAAGCAGGGCCACCTACAGACGGCTTCCTTGGACCATGTCCAGATGGCTTTTGAGTATCTCCAAGAATAGAGATTCTACAACCTCTCTGGGCAACCTGTGCCAGTGCTCAGTCCACAAAATAGATATTGCTGAGTCAAGCTGTTTCTTAGTCTATACCAAAGAAGTCTGAAACACCTCCTTTACCATTAGTTACTTTGTCAGACAAATCATCTGTATTCACAATATCCTAACTGACCAAATTGATAGCAACAATAGCTGCTATATAAAAAAATAATGTGTACATTGCAGCTTCTAGGTGTACTACGTTTTCAGTTGTCAGACTGAAAGCATTTATTTTGTATGTTAGGCAAATCAGAACAACTATAGTTAGCAGAATATGTATACTGTTTGTTGGTTACATGTTTATAGACCTTTTAGTAGAAGTGATTATTTTTGCTTGATATGAAGAAATTTATTCATAGACAGAACATAAGGGAGGGAATTGGGGACAAGAATTAGAATTTATACTTAAGAAAGGTTAAAGAAGGTGTTGTGGAAAGCCCAGTTTGAAGTTAGTATCACTGGCAGAACAAATTTATGGGGTATGACACAAAAGACAGAAAAATGATAAATTGGATAGAGCAAAGCTATGATGAATAATTTCAGTGATAAAACCATAAAGCTTGAATTTGGTGAGGTAGGAAATGAGGAGCCATTGGTTCAGAGACCAAAATAACAAGTAAGGAAGGTGATTCTAAGCATGGAATTTTGAATGCGTATTAGGAATACAAGAAATAAGAAAGAATAATTTGGAATTATATCAGTCTATGTTTATAAGAATAGAAATTTAATACAATGGTTTTTGAATTTTATTAAAGCCATGTATCACATAACTGAGAGACAGTGCAGTAAAAAAATCAGAGCAGAATAGAAGTGTGTTAAAGTAATTCAGAGTATCCAAGAATTACAACTGAACAAGAGAAATAGCAGAAAGAAAAATTCTTATGCTGGAATACCAAGAGGGATGATAAACTAACATTAGTAAGATAAGAAGAAAATGAAATAAAAAACTTCCTGGACTTTTTTACTTACTAAGAAGGTTAGTTGCTTCCTGGTATCCATATCCATTTCTGGATAGAACAAATCATATGGCTGTGGGCTCAAATAGAGATCATAGAGACAATTTAGTTCTAGGATCCATTTTGGCAACAATCTGTAAAGCATGGCTAACTTTTGTGTAGTCATCTTTGCTGCACCACACTCATACTTGCTAGGAGCATAGCTACAACATGGCCAGACTTGTAGTGTCAAGTTCATGTGGTCCTGAAGAAAATACATGAAGTAGACAAGGTGTGTTGATGTCTTTCTTATGCTGCCCTAGTACTGGAAAAACAAGCAGTTTAGTATTTCAGGAAATAATAATTGTTATTAGGGTAACAAAACACTTACCTGTGTTTTATATAAGATGTGAAATACAGTGCAAGGATATTTGTTTGGAAAATAATATTTCCTTTGGCAATTTGTAGAGGTCTTAAAAAAACAAAGTAACACAAGTATGTGCAAGAATTAAAGAGATATAAAACAAAAAACAGCTATGTAAGTGTAATTAAGGGTGCATAAAAAAAAGGAAACAACATTTTAAAGACATATTTATTCAGAAGATTTGAAAAGTTTACAGACCTACCCAAATTGTCTGAAAGTGAAAGTTGGTATTTGGTGGACAATAAAGCACCTGTGAATATAAGATAGCATATAATGATTCAACAACCTCTCTACATGTGCAAATACTATTGGCAGATTATTTATTCAAGTTATGCTTCTTCAATTTTTTAGGGAAATGTAGTCAAGGTAACGGGCCCAGCTTTGGGAAGAGACTGTAAAGATATGATAATCAAGTCTCCAAAGGCAGTCTTCCAGGTCACTTTGGAGGAATTCTTCAGTTTCAATTATGAGTTGGTCTAGGAAAGGTACAGGACTAATTAAAGTTTCACCAAAAGAAAGGATGCAGTTAGAAATTTAGATTTATATTTGGTGAGGGAATAAAGTTTGGGGCATTAGAACAGGGGGATATGCACCTGACCAAGGGTTAGTATGGAGTTGTGGAGTGGATTACAGGTTAAAATTAGGTCAGGATGTTTTTCTTGGAGGCCCCTACTTATAAAAGAAAATAAGGTTCCAGAGGTGTTTCAGAGCAGCAGTGAAATTTGGTATGACCTTAGACAGAGATCTTATGGAAGAGATGTAGGAATTTCAAATACTTTGTCTCAGAGTTTGTTCAGTCTCAAGTGGTATGACCTGGTATGCAATATGGGTATGAAACTCACTGTGGAGACTTAGGGTGTTGAAAAGTCAAGTGGATATTATTTTCATGTATATGTATACTTTGACAAAGTACACAGAGGTACTACACATAAACCCTAGATCTTCTCAGTGATGTTAAATCAAACAAATACCCTCAAAAAACTTATGCCAAGATCTTATTATGACCTTTACTTATACGGGATTCTCTCACTCACCACAAGGTACCTGATATAGTCCATGCAACATGAGATGAGGCCAAGTGAAGACGTTATTGAAGTTCAGTAGTGTGGACATACCTAATACAAGCAAAGTGAAGAAGACAAAAGTCCTCAGGAGTTCACTTTTCTCTTTCACAGAATAAATCAAGTTCAGTGTATTTTGTTGTACATCCGCTCTGTTCATTCACTCAATGTTATTTAATTCTTGTGTAGTCCTTGCCATACAAAAGCAAATATCTCTCATCAAATGTAATAGTACTGCTTTTACATTTATAGTACCATAAAGTGTTACAGCTACTTAGTGCTGATATATATCCTCAGACAGCCCTGCAGACTTTTATATGTTAGTAAGATTGCATGTCTAGTAAAACTAAGACTTAGTGAATATAAAAATGACATCCAGTCCTATAAACCAAGTTTGCCATTTGCAGTATATTTTGTAGATACTTCTCATATTATTACTTATAAAAACCTTCTTGTGTTGTATAGTTTTGTCAGGTTCCAAGGAAGAAAGAGAAAAATGGACAAACTTTCCTTCTACAGTTCAAAATCTGACTGATAAAGTAACAAGCTTGCTAAGCCTCCAAATCTCCTTATGAGTTATGCAAAATTTTTCTCCTTTCTGCTGAACATATTGAATGAGATATGTCACTACAAGTATCTCAGTTGTTATTTTTGCAGATATTTCAACTGAGCATAACACCGAGCATGATCAATTTTAGTTCTTTTTTTCTCTTGTAATTCAAAGTACAAATTAAAAACCTTTCACAATAAACTTCACAAAGACCAGACTAACAAAAAGATCCACATCTTAGTTCAATATGTATATATTGAATTCTTAAGTATCAGAACACATGATTTTTTGGGATGGGTAAATGGGGTTCTGGTGTGCTACTGAGTCACAGACGTCTTATTTTGTTGGTGGATAAAGCAGTGCTAAAGCACAACCTTTGAAGGCACACATGTAGTGGAGCATAAGGTATAATTATTGGGAGAGCTTACTAAAGAACTAGGGATGTTACATGTGGTGTGTACGTTTTCTGCCCTTCACAGCATGACAGTGTGTATGCAGTCAAGCGTACAGCTGTTAATGTCATAACTGGCTGATGCTACATTAACTTTTTACTTCCAGTGAAAATAAAGACCAGAAAAACCTCTCCCAGTAAGCACTTCTTATTGTGCTAGTCAGCTTTTCCATAGCTCTTCTAAATCACTAGCAATCAAATCATATCTGCCTTGGGTGCTAATTGTGTGAGAGGAACTCTACACATTTCAATATGGACAATGGAAGCAAAAAGGGTAGATAAAATAGAAAAAGGAAATTACCTTAAAAATGTGAAAAGGATAGATATGTTTAGGTCAGAAAATACAGAGCATTTGTGGGATTTTCTTGATTTAAATAGTCTACATTCCAATTTAAAATGGCTTTTATCAAACTCACATTCTATGCTTTATTTCTGTAAGCCAGTAATAATTTACTTATACTTAAATCTTTGTAAAATGTTAAGGGATAAAGTGAAGGAAGTGAGTTTACTTAAAAATTCAGTGAAAAAAAATAAATTATTGGTTTGACATTTAAAAGCTTCTAATTTTGTACTCTGTGGGGAAAAAAAGTCCATGTGACAAGGTAGAAGGTATATAGTTCATTACCTCTTCAGAGGAATGAATTATGCAAAGAAAGATACTAAGCAGAAGAGAAAACAGTGTTTTCTTTAAATACCACACTATCAATTGCACTTGGACCTTATAATAAATACCATATTTTAAGCAAATGTTCTATAATGCTAATGACAAATCTTATTTCTTTTCTAAATATGTCACTCATGTCAAACTAAAGTTCTGGCCTTCAAAGAAAGCTTAATATTATTTCCTAAATGTCTTTCACTGTTACACTGATATGGTAGAAATCAGTGAGAAAATCAGCAGCCTGGGTTCTACAAACAAACAGTATGTTATGCTAGAACAATGTTTAGAGCAGCACTGCTGAGAGACAGTATATTTACATGACACATGTGTACATTGCAGACCATGAAGTTTTAACTTTTATCAACTGTGACAATTTCAATTATTCTAGCTCTACAAAAAAACAGTGAGAAGATATAAAGTTAAATGAGAGACAACAGCACTGAAGGAAAAAGACCCACCTGAACACAGGAAAAAAAAAAAAAAAGGTTGTTTTGAAAAGGCAACTATTTAAAAATATGTGTAGGGAGGAAAAACAGAACATGAAAAGCTGTTCAAAGTGGGCAACTGAGAATTAGATTAGGACTACTATACAAATTTGTGGATGCTTATAGCAGAAGAAACAGGGCAAGAAATGGAAATATGTTAGGGTTAAAAGTAAAGTGTAGATCTAAAATGATGGAGATGTTGGCATGTGGGAAAAGGAAACCTGAATTTGCTGCAGAAAAGGGAGAAGGATTAAGGGTAGAAAGTAGCTGATTAAGATAAAAGGGAAGGAGAGGAGGAGGAAATTTAACCATGAAATTTAGACAGTTTGGAGAAGTGGTAAGTAAGGTGTGAAGAGTAAAGAGAGGTGATGTTTGCATTGGCACCTAGAGTTGCAGATGTTGAGTGCTAAACTCCCATGAAATAATCTTAGTTGTAACAGCAAAAACTTAATAAGAAAAGGATAAGGTTTTTTAGGGAGATCATGGAAAAGAGAGAGATATGATTCTATTGGTTTCACCACATATTTTTTAGACAAAGAAATTAAGACTATCATTTTACAGTTAATTCTTATGACTGTATCACTTAATATGCTGCTTCAGAAATTCTTTTGTTACTTAATGGCATTCATGTGATTGTCTCCAAGACAATAACCTTTAGAATTATTACGTAAATACAGCTAAATCTGGAAATCATTACTCACAGTTGGTCAAGACAAAAATGGGCTTGGATGTTGAAAGAACCTTAACAGTCACAAAAGCTGAGATTTATAAAAGAATGTAGACTAGAATTAGACACCAAAGTTTTTCAAATTAAGAACTACATACAAAATCTAGTCAGAAGCCATACAATGGAACTTCTGACTTTGCCTCTTTCTTAATAATGTGATGCTAGGCCACCTTAGACACTACTAGGTTATTAAATCTCTTGGAAGTATTTTAATATAAGCAGTAAAATTCCAGAAGGTATGTTACCTGAATAGCAACTCTGATGATGCCCCAATTAATGGTCAGAAGCTTGGCTTGTCCAGAACAGTATTAAGTTTTTCTATGGCTTACTAATGACTAAAGTCCTTGATTACCTTAATTTTGGCCCTGCAGTGCTAGTATTACTACCTACAATTCTTTTGCTTTGTCCTAAGAATAGGTTGACTGCTGTTCATACATATTAGTCCAGAAGGTGTGAAATACTGTGAAATTTTATTAATCAGAATAGATTCCAAGAGACTGAAGGACTATAAACAATATAATCTACAAACTAAAAATGCAAAAGAAGACTGCAGATTATACTTGCTCTTTATGCAGTGGACAGGACAAAAATGTTCTGCCAATATTGGAAATCAAAGGGAGAAAAGGACATAATGACTGAAGAAGTTTTGATTTTGTTCTGGTTTTGGTTGCTTTGCTTGCTTTGTTTCCCCTCTGAGCCTCACAGTGACCTCCAAGAGTGTCTCACATAGCTTACATAAATTCTAACAGTTGGCCTACCATAGGATTGAATTTTCCCCTTTTCCAAACAGGAGTATGGAATTTTCTTTGTTTATTTGTTTGGGGGGGTAGGGGGGTGGGGGGAAAGCTATATTAAACAGATGGGATTTGCATTTTGGCTACATAGATTTAATTCAAATGGATTATAGTCAAAACTGTTAAGTACATTGCACTTGCCATATTCTAATTTTTTTCTGTTGTGTCTAGATTATAATGCACAATAATAAGTATCACCACATTTTGGACAGAGACATGGTTTTGGAATAAAAATTCTTCCTGAAATCTGTAGTGTGATTTACAGCAACTTTAAGATTGTTCCTTTCAACCCCTTTATGTTCTTTTCTTAAGTTCCATCTAGCTAAATACCAATAGCACAGATGGGGTTGGAGAAGAGAGAGATACACATCTCTCTTTGGAGAGTTTTGAGTCCGTATCATTTAATTCTGGGTAGTATTAAAGCTTGCATTAAAATATATTGGTTAACAGTGTCAGACCATAGAGTCTGAGCCATAAAGTGTTGTGGTTAGCCATAAACAACCCAGTTAACATGATGATTAGACTTGCTCAATACTGACCTCCTAAATTTTGTCCAAAGAATTGATGTTTTTGTGGAGCATTTATCAGATCACAGCTGGTTCATGGAATATTTGCTACTAATCTGTGGAAACTTGGCTGGTCCAGTGGTGAGGCTTTCTTCATTGCATACAGATGCAATCAAGATATCACTGAAATTCTGCAGTTTATTTTTTCTGCATAAACAGCCACTGTAGTTGTCATACCTGTGTTGTGTGAATGACAGAGGAGGAGACATAAAACAATATATCTTTTGTAATGTGGTATATTGTACTAGCAAAAGAGAAAGCTCCTGTGGGTGATGAACACAAATCTAATTCTTTCAAAAGAAAGTGAAAGATTAAGTGCTTTCCTTGGAGTATGAGTCCAGGATTTAGAGTATACAGTAAATAGGATGCAAGAGGCCCAGACTGGGTACTTCAACCACAAAAAAGGCTCTGAATTCCTATTTACTCTTTATACTTTAATATTCTATCTAGAAGAGAACAGGTTAATTGGCAAGAATAGATTATCACTTTTATTTTACCTTTTTCACTTCCAGTAAACATTAATTGCACGCTTATATCAATTAATACAAATTAATCACTTGGGAAAAGGAGGCACCTGGCTAGTAATTTTTCTCCTTCATGATTTTTAAGGTATTTTATATAAAACACCTTCAACAGCAGGGACACTGGGTCTACTTTAGCCCTCTTATTGATTTAAAGTGGTTTAAAACACTCTAATGGAAGTTCTCCTCCCTGGTCTTTTCAACTTCTGTAAATCTTGGTTTTTGGTTTCTATAGTTCCCAGTTCTTCCCATAGACTTATTTTAGATCTAACTGTCCAGTATGAATTTGATATGTATTCAGTGTGCACTCAATTAATACAGTGTGACTTCAGCTAACAGACCAGACAACAAAGGCACATCTGGGACCTTCAGGAACCATGCATTTGACACTAGGCCTTCTGCATATGAAAAGTTTCAGCTGGACTGTCTATGTGAAACAAATCCAGTCTATGCCATCTGTGTCAGAAACAGCAAGCATAAAACGGATGTTCAGTCTGTACGACTTTGAGGTTTCAAAAAATCAGTATTAACTTCCCAGAAGACCAGATTGCCTGTATTAAAGCACCTAAAAAATATTTTCTTAATTTATCGCTCTGTAGTAGTAGTAGTAGTAGCAGCAGCTGTAGTAGTAGCCATAGTAGTAGTAGTAGTAGTAGCAGTTGTGTTTAGATTTTCACCCACAGTCTAGCTCCACCTGCTGAAATGTTTTACTTGACTAAGGGCTTGCCATTAAGTTTTGGACAGTTTTCCTTAATACTTTGGGGCAGTTTTTATTCTTGATTCAAAGCCATAGTATTTTGTGGTCATACACATAATGTGTGAGGCCACTGACTGGACTAAAATCCTTTTTGTTCTTCATGCTTTACAAGGAGACTGCATATCAAACAAGAGCTGTGATGAAAATTCTCAGTATACTGTTTTAGCTCTTGTATATTAATTCCATCATTTTCATCCATTTGTCTTATAGTATTTCAAGAATATTTTAATTCACAACATAGCAACAAAAATATAAAAGCAATAATATAAAGAATATTTGTCTATAACAATATTTCTTTTATTTTGAAGCGGAAGAGAGCTTAAAAATAGCTTTTCTCATTTTCCCATAAACCAGCTATGCTGCAAGAAAATCAAGGACAACTCAGTCTCTTTACACTTTATTAATGACAGTGTTTCAATATCAAATACGATAACTCATATACAGAAAGCTAGTGTATAAAATACACTAGCTCCTGACTGAAAGAAAAAAAAGCTCAGCAATATAGAAGCCAAAAGATAGTTTAGCATAGGTTAAAAAAAGACATCATCAATATTGTCTGACAGCACACGAGGGCATCATTTATATCAAAATGCTATGAAGGAACTGTTTAAAAATTTCCTCAGGTGAAAATAGCATCTGTGGAAGTGTTTGTTTCTGCTCTTGACATTAAAACTTGCAAGCCGTACTCAAAAATATTTCTGTAAGTTTTGTTGAAATTGTCTAATAAATCTTGACTTACTCAGCTTCTTCTGAAGCAGGTTATTCCAACAATGTGGCTAAGTAAGAATAATGTCCTAAGCATTATGTTGACTTTGTAAGCCTTGGACTCAATGTCAGATTAGCTAAAGCAGTCAGAACAGTCATGGCATTTTAGCTACAGCAATACCTCCATTAAGAAATAATTTAGTGGTGTTTGTTTTCATGGAAACTAATTACTTGTCTTTAGCTGGGACATTTATGAAAGCATTTCTATTTTATCTAAAATATAGATTTAGATGCCAGTTATTTTTCAGACTGTGCGTTGATTAGTATTTCCAACAGCTCTGTCTGCTTGAAAAGACCTGTGCAGACTTTTGTCACCAGTATTTGCAAAACCTTTGTTTCCATCATATATGGATTTCATGCTGATTCCTAAATGAATATATAGGTAGACAGCAGTGATTTTGCATGCTACACAACTCCAATGACAAGAAAGTACAACAAAACATTTACAGAAATTCCCTTTCTTTTAATTTCTTCAGCAAAGAATTACTCCTTTTCTATGCAAACAAAATTCATACTCAAGCACCAAGTGTACTCCAATTCTTTACTCAGTAATACTTAATCAAATGCTTCCAAAATACTTTCAATCAGGATTTCAAAATAGCTTTTAACTAAATTATAACCATTAACTAATTATTTTTAGTATTTCTGTAATCCCAAAGTACCGTCAGAATCAGATCCCCACTGCCATCAATTCTAAGATGAAATACCTCCCACACTGCCAAAGCGCAGCAAGTGCCACTGTCCTCACCAGAGCAAGACAGGCAAGTGATAATATTCCAGGGTGTTTATTGGGTTACAAGGGAACAAAATTTAAATGCGGTGTCTTTAAGTCTAAAATGCAATTCGGTTTGAGAGATGGCAAGCCATGAACAAGCCAGACATGACATACATGACAAATGACACATGGATGCCATGCATCATCTTTCTAGAAATGCAAAGGTTCTTACAGGACATGTATCAAATCAAAGCCTCTCCAAAACATATAAACACCCCTTTATAGAGTGCACTAGTAAAGCATTTTGCCAAAACATGTGTACCCTGGCTTCAGTTTCCTTTTTGGTGCTGAGATATTAATTGCAAACTTTGCAGCTGAGTTCTGTAAAGGGAAACAATTATTACAGCCCAGATCTTCACCTGAAATGTGATGTAGCTGGGTTCCATGGCTTACTCCATCAATTCAGTATGGAAAGTACTTCAGAATTCATGGGTGTAAAACTGTTCCCTTTGTATTGGTGTAAATTACAAGGTTTTGGTAGCAGGGTGAGGCACTGCAGGGGGTACCTCTGTGAGGAGAGGCCAGGGTCTGCTCTGTGACGGACACAGCTGGTTCCAGCTGGCTCCAGTGGGCCCATTGCAGGGCACAGCTTTGCTCCTCAGACAAGATGGTGGTTCATCTGTGGAAAAACGTTTAAGAAAGGGCAGTAAACACTGAAACAAAGGAAGAAGGCGGCCACGAGCAATACGGGGTGATCCATGGCAGTGCTGGTAACAGCCCTGAAGGGACTGTAGCCCATGGAGGACCAATGCTGGAGCAAACATAATGAGTAAGAAGGAAGGATTAGCAGAAAAGAAGAGTAAGAAACAAGGAGCAGCAAAAATAAACTGCTATGCCCTGATCCTAACCTCCTTTGACACCTGTTGTTTCACCAAAGGGACTGACAGTAACCTGAGGTGATAACAAGGTGAATGGAGACCAGAAAGGCAAGAGGGGAGGTGGCTGGAGTGAAGCTGAGCCTGGGAAAGAGGGAGAAAAGGTGTTTTCCCTAGGCTGTTAAATGTTTGTCTTGTCTGACAGTACCCAAATCAGTATTTAATGATTTTAAATTAAGTAAAATTCCACAAGTTGAGTCTGTTTTGCCTATGACAGTTCTTAGCAAGTGGTTTCCCTGTCTTTATTTTGACTCATGAGTTTTCTTGCTCCTTTAAAATGTCTCCCATCCTTCTCTGGGGAGAGGGTGGTAAACTAGCAGCTGGGTGGGGTGTCTGGCAGTTGGCAGGGGTCAACCCACCACACCCCTGCACATTGAAAAGTTCAGTACGCTAGCCAGAGGCATGCAGACTAACTCAAAACTATAGGTTTTTCAGATTTTATTTCTACCCCAGACAATGTTTAGACATTTCCTATAATGAATGCTATGGTTATTCTCACATTTTTCATCCTTTCTTCATTTAACCTCTGTTTCAATTCAAAGTGAAACTGTTTTCCCAAATGGGAATGTTAAATCCTATAATCACTGATTTTCTTGGGGAAGCTGGAAGAAGCAGGGTCAAAAACCATCCCCTGCATCTACAAACAGAAAAGAAAACTGAAACTTGGGCAATTACATTAGAAAAAAGGGACTTTGCTTTGGGAGAGACTATTGAAATCAATGTCTAATTCAAAACAAGTATTCAGAACTATGATTCAGTGACACACATCCCTAACCAAAGGTCTAAAACCTGGAGGAAAGGAGGTCGTAGGATAACGATTTTCTCTTAATTTTATGCTGTCTTTCTGATTTTGAGGAGTCTATGCTTAAGCACCTGGAGAGGTCAGGTATTTAACTTGAGGCTGTGTTTTTCAGAGGGAGAAAAATGGTAACAATTACATTACAACTCCATGTCCTTTTGTGAACACAACTGATACGAAGTCTATGCAAAGTCAGATGTTACAATCCAGTTTTCCAAGACTCGATCTGGATCATTAGTTACAGACCTTTGCCTTGCATGATTTCATTGTTCTCTGTGTGTGTATGACTGTAACTTCACATTTTATGCAAACCTGCTGCTTATTGAGGGTTATCTTCTGCAATCTTTTTTTTTCACAGGTATTGCTCCCCAGTTCAAACCCTTCAAGTCACAAGGGTTCTTTCTTTTTTTTCTTTTTTTTTCGTTTATCAAGATTAAAGGCTGTAATCAGAGAGCAAAAACAATATTAGGTGAAAGGTGACCGTTTAAATAGTCTCAACAGCAAACTATTAACATTAAATACATCAAGTGATTAGTCACAGATTAGACATTATTTTCCAAAATGAGTTCTTGAAGAACTGAAAGATTTCAAATACAAAGAACTATTTCATGCCCTTGAGTATTAACCTTTTTAACCCTAATCCAGTCTCCTATATTTCAAGACATCATTTACATTTGTAGACCATATGCCAAAAAGAAAAGAGCTAAATTAATTGAATAAGTATTTTTTCAACTTCTTTTAGTTCAGCTGTAGTCTTTGGTGAGTTAAAATAAGATGATTTCAGGATCTGAATTGCTGGTGCCACAGTACCTGGGAATAAAGAAAAAGTCCTTTTCTTTTCACACAAGTTATATTTATCTATTTTTACTAAAGCAAGTTAAACACCATCTGCCTGTTATCACCTGCCACTAAGTGAGATATTGGCCTGATCATTAATGTACTGAAGTTGGTAACAGGTAATTTTTCTTTAAGGTCTGAGTTCAAGTCAGGAATATACTTCAAGTAATTTTTTTACAGTTCTTAACTTAGGGATCAAAAACCAGAAATGTTGGGGGTTTTTGTACAGAATTGTTTCCTCTTTTCTAGTTTTGACTAGAATTTTCCTTTTAGATCACAAGGAAAAATTTTCCCTTGTATGATCACAAGGAAAAATTCTGCTTTCATAGAGATCCTAGCCTGGGCCGGGCAGTGCAGCTTCCCTGTGGGATGCTGGGAGCAGCCTGAACCCAGCAGTGGGCTGTCAGTGTGGGGGCAGCACACAGGAACTGCACATGAGTGCAGGGACACCTTCTGGGGCACCTCCTCAATGGTGGTTTCATTGGCACAGGACCAGCAGGAGGTGCACAAAGCTGAGGCAGCCATGTCTCCTGCAGGAAGAAACTCCCATGGCCCTGGAAGGGTGGATGTGTGTGTGTGAGAACTTCGTGGATTTACTTATATTACTCTCAGTATTCTCTTTATGCTTGAAGAGGAAACATTCCTTACATATAAAAGCAAGGATGTATTAGTAATATAATTGAAATTTATAACAGTCTAATCCAGAAAATATTACTAATGCAGACCAAATTGCAGACCAAATTATTGGGGGGGGGGGGTGGGGTGGGGAGGGAAGGGAAGGGAAGGGAAGGGAAGGGAAGGGAAGGGAAGGGAAGGGAAGGGAAGGGGAGGGGGAGGGGAAGGGAGGGGAGGGGAGGGGAGGGGAGGGGAGGGGAGGGGAGGGAAGGGAAGGGAAGGGAAGGGAAGGGAAGGGAAGGGAAGGGAAGGGGAGGGGAGGGGAGGGGAGGGGAGGGGAGGGAAGGGAAGGGAAGGGAAGGGAAGGGAAGGGAAGGGAAGGGAAGGGAAGGGAAGGGAAGGGAAGGGAAGGGAAGGGAAGGGAAGGGAAGGGAAGGGAAGGGAAGGGAAGGGAAGGGAAGGGAAGGGAAGGGAAGGGAAGGGAAGGGAAGGGAAGGGAAGGGAAGGGAAGGGAAGGGAAGGGAAGGGAAGGGAGATAAATATTTCTATAGAAGAAAATAAACAGTTTTAATTATAATAACACAGTTAAAATTGTTTTACAGACACACTTTTTAGTTTTTACCCCTTGTCCAGGTTTTTATGCTCATCTTTCCATTGTTTCTCTGAGTTCTAAGATCATTGGCTTTAGAACACTGGTGGTGGGGGTATGTTATGGCCAGTCATCAGAGTCTGCAGTCCTTTGTCAGGAAGAATATGATGCTAATATTGATAGTTTCTTTTTCATTCCCCTGGGATCCACTTGGGTCCATTTTTATGTGTCTGTTAATGTTTTACACATCTACTCTTTCTTTGTTGGTCTACAACTCCATGTTACAGCTGGATTTACTATATCTGGTGTGGTTTATGTCTGTTCAATACTATTTCTTGGTTCTCTGTTACACATGAAAATCAGTTTTGTCCAGCTCCTGTCTGCATTTCTTTAGATGACCACAGGTGAGTTGACTACATCTGTAGGGTCTATAGTGCTAAGCCTGTGATCCATGCCTTATCATCCCATGCCTGTGGTCCTCTATACCACATTATCTCTTACCACTTCTGAAGGCCTCTGCTAGCGTACCAGGGCTGTATTTTTCGACACTACATCATTGTGTTAGAATTGTAACTATCTCATTCTGCATAGAATAACTGTTTGTTTCTGTTGTAAGATTTATGCAGCCACCATCTAGACCATGGTAGGAATTATTCAAATGCCACCTCAACAGGGCTTGTCCCTATGTTCCAATTTAATAAAAGAATCAGAGTTCCTTCTACTATGTTTAATATGCAATAGTAGTTAGAACTTAAGCTGGGTGCCTCCGAAGAAGGACCCCGCCTGTTGATTGTTACAGGATATTGTAGTCTCTACAGGTCACCTGGTTTCCTGATGGCACTTCTGTTTATCCAATCTTATTCATGGAGTCGGGGGTCTTCTCTTCTGATTTGCTCTCACAGACTCCTGGCACCCTTTTTGTTTGCGTCTTGAGACATTTCCTTATATTTTGTTACAGAATATTCCGTAGTTAAACTTTTATTTAGACTTCCTTATCTACCTGCTACATTTCCACTGAAAAAAAAAAAAAAAAAACAAGATTAAAGTACAATTCATGCAGCCTGAGGCTTCATTTACTTAGCAAAGCTCTGGCACAAATTAGTGTCTCACTGCAGTTTCTCCGCTTTGTACAGAACTATGGATTAAACATACAATGATATAGAAAACAAATTATCCATAGACATCTGATCAGAAAAAAAATTCTGTAGCAGTTAAACCAAATAAAACAAAACAGCAGACAGGTCAAGAAAAGTTAACACAGATCAGGCATGACAAGCTTCAGTCCTATGGCATTGCAAATTCAGTACAAAGTCCGCAGTCTGTTACTGATCATGGTGATACTGTATACTGCTGGGCTAAAGAATTAGTCATGAAAGTTGTCTAAGTTCACCATTCAGTCCTGATTTTGTTTAAACTATGTGAACTAAGGTGTTTTACCCTGTAACAAATGAGTTGCAGCAAGAAGCATATTGCCCCACACAGCACATAGTTGAAATAATGTTTGGGTTCCTGCATTTTAAGTGACCATTTACCATTAAGTGGCATTTACTTTCACCTCTGGGTATTTTCACATCTAGGTACACATCTCAGTTTACATTTCAGATCACACTATTTTACTCCTGAACTTTTTGCAACTAATAAATGACTTCTGCCAGGAAAAAATGTAATATTATATATTTTCTATAAAATTTTAGCACTATGGAGGGGTCTCCAATGTATAACAAAAGTTCATAGTGAATATTGCATACTAAATATATGCCTGTAACACAGAGATTATTTGGAAGTAATCTTTTATGTAATGTGGAACAGCATGATGGTAATACGACAGGGACATTTATTGCCACATATTTCAATTAATGAGCCTTGCTGTAAGAGATTTCTCGATCGTTCCCAGATTGTTTGGTTAATAAGGGAAGCACTTGCGGTATGTTATGCATAATACCATCAGTTTCTCAAGATCTATAAGGTGATATCTAATGTCAGCTTTTACTTTTATATTTTTGAAATAGGAGTGTGTTCACATGTATGTGTCAATACCATGAAAATAGTTTTTGAGATAGGAATAAATCTTTAGGGTATGTTCGTACAGCAAACATCACAAGGGGATGACAACTTTGAGTGGATCTTTGGGTAGTTAAGCAGTTCAAAGTGAAAAAAAGATGTTAGTAATCAGAATCTGATTTTTTTAAAGGCATTTCTTAGCTTTAAATTATAATGACCTTTTTCAACATTGTATGCAAATTGTTTTTGTTCTTTTTTTAAATTAAGATAAGTATGTCATAATTCTGTAGAATTATGAGCCATTGTTATATAGACATGTTAATAAACATTGCGTACATAAAGCACAAGGAAATAGAAGTGCGTTATCTTTTAGGGAGACAAATCCCTATGACTCTGAATGGATTAAAATGTTTAAATCTCAATATTGTGTCAGTCCCTCTAGATTTCTAGTTATGAAAAAAGAAACAAATCACTAGAAAGAGGAACAGAAGACTCTGAAAAAAACCCCCACATTATAAAGATTATAACGGTAACTACCAAAATCTCTAAGGTTGTGTGTTTCCTAATTATTGCTCTGGTATAAAGTGTAGTCTTTGTTAGTGTTAATCTAAGTATGTTAAAACTAAGTATGTTATATTACATTGCAAAAAACAGCTATCTTCCTGAATCTCTGTTGCTGTCTTTTAAATAGGAAATTAAAACCTCTTGGTCAGTGTAAGAGACTGTGTTGGACTGTGTTTGTCTCAACATTGCTGCTGCACCACTACCACTTCCTGGCCTCAGCATCCTGTTGCCATGGAGGAGTACGCTCTGAAGGAGACGAATTTTCCCCAAAGAAACCAGAATATCCGCCTGAAGCTGGAACAACAACATCCTTGGCAGTGCCTACCAAGCTGCACTTGCGCACGAGCCAGGTGGAGAGGAAATCAGGGTGAGGAAGATGTGCGGAGGCTGAAGACACTGCAGGTCGACCCCACGCTGGCATGACCACTGTGAACACCTGGGCATGTGCGCATGGAGGAACACGGGGCGGTGCGTATGAGCTCTGTGGAAATGGTCGGACTCTTCAGAGAAATCATGGGAACTGGGACAATAAAAGGACTGCATACTCCTCTCTCAGTGCTCAGAGCTGGGATTTTGACATCATCTCTCTCTCTGCAGAGCTTGGAGCTGGGAGCTTGGAGGAAAGACCCCATCACTTGCACCGAGACCGAACCGACGGGACACCACCAGTTTTGTGGTGGTGGTAACTGATCTTGCTGCATCTCTGCCGTTTGCTTGCTTAGGTATTCTTTTTCTTTCTTCTTCTCTCTGTCCTATCACTATTACCCCATTGTTACGGAAATAAAGCTTACAAGGTTGTACGGCATCTGACCTCATTTGTGTCTTAATCTCGCTCTTGGGATCATTTAAGAACTCTCCCCGATATTGGATCAGGACAGTCAGCTAGCATAAATATATAGGTTTTATTTATTCAATTAATATCGGCCATGTTTTATTTCTTTATAGCTGTGACCATTTCCAACACATTATGATTTAAAGTGTGTGCATTGCACTTGCTGTTTTTCTATTCTATACATCATCCACAGTATACTTAATTCCACTCAGAATTAGAATGTTCTGCCGCTTTATGTGGTATACCATTCAAACAACCATTTGAGGAAATTAAGCAATTTGGATTTTATAACCACTAGTAAAAAAAAAATTCAACTGCTGAATTATTTGGCAACCATATTTGGTGTTTACAAGTTGTTTTAAAGAAAGACTATTTAGTAGCTGGTTGATGTTATCATTCTTCATAAACTATCTGGAATATATTCTATTTCTTATTTAAACTATTTGACATACACACAATAAAAACATGCCTGGAGCAGCTATGAAAGTTTACTTTGCTGTAGATCTTTAGACAGGCTCATCTTCAATGAGTAGACATTAGCTCAAACTTGGCCAAAACTAGAACTATCCTATAATGCTCTGTAAATTTTAAAGGATGAGAGAAAAGAACATAAACTAAGTCTTGTTTTGAACTAGATCTGGATTTGATCCTTTCATCTGTGTTCACCGATATAATTTTTTTTGCTCTAATTTTCAATGCTTCTAATGCTGAGACTAAAATGAGGAGTTTTAAGTGTGTCAATTTTTGCATTAGCAACAAGAATAATTTTCATGTTTCCCCATTAAGCTTAATGAAATTAATGTTATCAACAAACTGTAGATAAATAATTAGTATGCCGGATGATATAACTACAACTATGCTAACTTCTGATTGTATGCTAACTTCTGGTTGTCTAGAGCATAATAATGGTGATGAATAAGGTCGAGTGTTTATGGGTAAGAATCAGGGCAAAGGCCAATAAGGAAGATATCATGGTGGGAATCTGTTATAGACCACCCAACCAGGATAAAATACTCTATAAGCATCTGGGAAAAGTCTCACAATCACTAGCCCTTGTTCTTTTGGAGGACTGAAATTTACCACATGTCTGCTGGAAATACAATATAGCAGAGAGGAAGCAGTCTAGGAGGTTCCTGGAGTCCATGAAAGACAACTTCCTGACAGTTGGTAAAGCATCTAACTAGGGAAGGTGCCGTGCTGGACCTGCTGTTTGCGAACAGAGAAGGACTTGTGGGTGATATGATGGTTAGAGGCCATCTTGAGTATAGCGATCATGAAATGATAGTTTTTGATTCTTGGAGAAGTAAGGAGGAGGGTCACCAGAAGAGCCACCTTGGACTTCTGGAGGGCAGACTTTGGCCTGTTTAGGGACCTGGTTCATAGAGTCCCTTGGGAGACAGTCCTGAAGGGCAAAGGAGTGCAGGAAGGCTGGACATGCTTCAGGAAGAAGAATCCTGTGCCTTCTCCAGGCACAGGAGCAGGCCAAAAGATAAGCTGGTGGGGAAGAAGAAAGGCCTCACTGAACAGAGACCTTTGCCTGGAACGCAGGAAAAAACGGAGAGTTTGTGACCTTTGAAAAAAGGGGCAGACAACTCAGAAGGACTACAAGGATGTCATGAGGCTATGTAGAAAGAAAATCAGAAGGGCTAAAGCATAAAAGACAGTGGAAAATGTTTCTATAAATACATTAGCAATAAAAGGAGGGCTAAGGAGAATCTCCATCCTTTATTGTATGTGGGGGAAAACATAGTGACAAAGGCTGAGGTAAAGGCTGGGGTACTTAATGCCTTCTTTGCCTGAGGCTTTAATAGTAAGACAAGTTGTTCTCAGGGTACCCAGGCTCCTAGCTGGAAGACAGGGACGGGGAGCAGAAGGAACCCCCCATAATCCGAAAGGAAATTCTACACACAATCCCATGTGGGATTGAGGTGCTAAGGCTTGGACAACAGGCCCAAGCCAGAGTTGACCTATAGATGAATCCTGTATATTTTATAACTGATAACCATTGTGCTAGTAGGTATTGTACTAAGTTATAGCAACCCATTTATGCTGGTGTAAAAAGTGCTAAAGCATTGAAATACTGCAGCCTGAACAACAGGCTCCAAGCTGAAGCTGCTAACTTAGCATGTAGTCATTAATAAAATATGTAAACTTGCTAGTGAAAGACAAAATATAATCAGTAGTGAGGAGAGAATGTATTCAACTTTCCTTTCGCAGCCTTGTTCAAGGCTGAGAACCCAAGTATTTGGCCTTGTTAGAAACTCCCTTGATTCCCCCACGAGCCCTGGCCAGGCTTTTGGTGGAATCCAACAGGAGAATGAAACCAGAAACTTTCCGCTCGAAACAAAGGTGCCAGCTATTCTGGCTTGTCGATCTCTGGTATATAAGGCTGGGCCCGTTTGCAGTGACTTTGGATGCCTCACCTATGGGTGGACGCACCGCGTAGCATTTCCCACTTGCCGGGACAGGGTCTCCAAGTCCTCGCTGTAACCGGGGCTCCCCAGCATCTGCGAATCTGGATGATGATGATAATATATGCAAGTGGTGATGTATTTCTCTTAATCACTATTCTCTCTCTCTCTAGTGTAGTAATGATTTGATGCATTACCCTGTATTTTCCTGTTTGTTGCTTTAAGTGCACTGTTCTGCTTCTTCTTACTGCATGTTTTCTGTATTACGCTGTTACATTACTTGGTTATCACTAGTAAAGTACGCCTACTCTTTTCACTCTGGTGTCCCAGTTTAATTGGTATCCTTAATCAGCAAAACAGGGATCCACACAAGCGTTCTGAAAGAGCTGGCAGAAGTGCTCACTAAGCCACTTTTAATTACTTATCAGCAGTTTGGCTAACCAGGGAGGTCCCAGTTGACTAGAGGTTAGAAAATTTGATGCCCATCTACAAGAAGGACTAAAAGGAGGATCTGGGGAACTACAAGCCTATCAGTGTGACCTCTGTGCCAGGGAAGTTTATGGGTGCCATCACAAGGTGCATAACGGACAACCAGCTGATCAGGCCCAGTCAGCATGGGTTTATGAAAGGCAAGTCCTGCTTGACTACCCTGATCTCCTTCTGTGACAAGCTGACCTGCTTAGTGGATGAGAGAAAGACTGCGGATGTTGTTTGCCTGGATTTTAGTAAAGCCTATGACACCATTTCCCTCAGCCTTCTCCTGGAGAAACTGGCTGCTCATTGCTTCCATGGCTAGGCCCAAAGAGTTATGGTGAATGGAGTTAACTCCAGTTGGTGGTCAGTCCCAGGTGGTGTTCCCCAAGAGTCAGTATTGGGGCCAGTTCTGTTTAATATCTTTATTAATGATCTGATGAGGGGATCAAGTGCACCCTTAGTAAGTTTGCAGATGACACCAAGCTGAGCAAAAATGTTGATCTGCTTGAAAGTAGAAGGGAATTGCAGAGGGGTCTGGACAGGCTGGATTGATGAGCGGAGGCCAACTGTATGAGGTTCAACAAGGCTAAGCACCAGTTTCTGCACTTGGGTCACAACAACTCCATGCAATGCTACAGGCTTGCGGAAGAGTGGCTGGAAAACTGCCCAGCGGAAAAGGAGCTGGGGGTGTTGTTCCACAGCCAACTGATTATGAGCCAGCAGTGTGCCCAGGTGACCAAGAAGGCCAATAGCACTGTGGCTTGTATCAGATATAGTGTGGTCAGCGGGACTAGGGAAGTGATCGTTGGCATGCGGCATTGGTGAGGCCGCACCTCGAACACTGTGTTCAGTTTTGGGCCTCTCACTACAAGAAAGACATTGAGGTGCTGGAGTGTGTCCAAAGAAGAGCAATGAAGATGATGAAGGGTCTAGAGCACAAGTCCTGTGAAGAGCAGCTGAGGGAACTGGGGTTTCTTAGCCTGGAGAAAAGGAGGCTGAGGGGAGACTCTATTGCTCTCTACAATACGTGGAAGGAAGTTGTAAGGAGGTGGGTGTTGGTCTCTTCTCCCAAGTAACAAGCAATAGGACAAGAGGAAATGTCCTCAAGTTGTGCCAGGGGAGGTTTAGATTGGATATGAGGAAAAATTTGTTGACCAAAAGGGTTGTTGAGCATTGGAACTAGCTGCCCAGAGAAGTGTTTGAGTCACCATCCCTGGAGGTATTTAAAAGACACATAGTTGTGGTGCTTAGGGACCTGGTTTAGTGATGGACTTGGCAGTGCTAAGTTAACAGTTGGACTTCATGATCTTGAAGGTCTTTTCCAACTCAAACAATTCTATGATTCTGTGATTCTACAATATATGTGTAACTTTCATTGAAGTCAATGAGAAGGAATTTTGATTTGGTCTGTAAACATAGGATTTGTTTTAACACTGGAAGAAGTTTAAAACTAAGTAAGCATTCGGCCAATATATTCACGTCGTGTAAATAGAGATATTACCAGAGATTCATAAAGTCACACTATGTTGAGGGATCACCTCTGTGTTCTTAGCTCATTTTCATTGTTATATATGAAGAGCTGCAATCCTCTGCTTTTATTCAATGCAGGCAGGAACTCAGTATTTGCGGACTACTAATTCCATTTGTTTTAGTGTTATATAGGAATGTGTAGAATTTGTCATGTAGTTTCAAAAATTCTTAACGAGCCTCTGAAGACTGAGCTATTTACTTTCATTGAGTATTCAACTGTTTGGCATTTGAAGATCAAACATCAACTTTAAGCTATATCTTTATCTTCTATAAACCTCCTGTGATAAAATGCAATTATAGATTTATCCTACAGGTAGTAGGTAAATCTGTATTTAGGAGTTTTATATGAGTTTCTGAAGCAGAATTTGTGTTTGACTAATCTAAAATATTCCCATATTGAGGGAACATGCAGTCATGCAGTCTGAAGGCCATGTAAAACATGAAGTTGCTGTACTTGAGTTTTAATGATTCAATGATGCACACAGGAAGACTCAAGCAGAAAACACACACACAGAGTTCTTTAAAATACTGACTTATTTAACCCAGTTATATAGTAAGAGATAATACATTACATATGATGCTTAGTTGCAGGAGGAAAATGTGATGAATGACAAGTCAAAAGCAGGGCTCTGTTTACCAGAGAGAAGGGAGGAACTGTTGTTGGTAAATAGTGGTTCTGATTTGGTGGGGTGTTCTTGGACAGGGAGACAATACTGTTCTTTTGTCCCCAGACTTGTAGGGAACAATCTTGTTATAGTTTGTGTACCATATATGGGATGTTCTACTTATGTTTGATTCATGTTATCTGTTCTCCCTGTTATTGGTTCTACTGAGATCTCGTGGTTATTTTCCTTGACTGACCAGTAACTTACCAACTGTGATTTGTGTTTCTACTCTGGGGACCCCAATGACATCCTATGGTCATACTTTCAGGAACTTCTGTCATAGTATCCACTGACAAAAAGCTCTTGGCCAGTAAAATGTAAAAACAAAGCCTCACTGAAATTATTTCTACTACATCACTTCTAGGATATTTGTCTAGGTACTTACAGAAAGAATTGGAGTACCAGCTGAAGCAACAAACCCCAAATTAAAAGAAATAGGTACTTTTCTCAATATATTCTCCTTTTCCCCTCCTCATTAAGTAATTTCAGCATCATCTAAGGTTGCTTCAGAAACTGATATGTTACTGCAATAGTTTATGTACAAATCCCAGTTTCAGCTAGCCATAGAGGAAAATAACTAGTTTATGTATAAGTACTTTTGAATGGACATCGTTTTGGTGAGATTAAGCTTAATCTCGGAGTTATGACTGTAGGCCAGTATAATGTTTATTTGCCATTGTTTCGTGCTCTGCATTGAATAGTTTGTGCAATTTCAGTAAATCTACAGAAATATGCTTTCTGCAGAAGTTACTGCTTCTGAACTTAGCATAATGGTATTATTGATCAAATGAGAAAAATAAATGACAAAATTTATCTCAGAGGTAGATTTGAAGTGGGTTAAGTCCATATGGAAAGGAAAAAAGTATCTCTTCCTCTACCACAAAATCAATTGCAAGGAGTGTCTGGCTTTAAGATTAAATTAAAGAACTAAGCAGGTTTGGTCTTATGTACTATTCTTATTTTTTTATGACATATATTATGTAAGATGTCTTCATGCATATGCACATTTAAAATGTATAAGTATATATGGATAGTTTATAGATAAAGTCTACTGAGTTGATAAATTAGCCTTCTTTGAAAGAAGTAGAACACATCCTACATCAGCTTGGAAAATATAATTCTTTCTTCAAACACAACAACAAACAAAGAATAAATTGCAGGACACATCTCAGTCCAGAAGAAAGAAGTAATTGATTGCTCCGTTGCCAGAGGTAGTTTGGTTTCTTTCTGATAATAAACCAGTGTGGATAATATTGCAGTGTCAAGGGTCATTTTCACAATGTAAAAATCTTTCTTCATCTGATATTAATGTCTTCACCAAGAGCCCTGATGTGAAATTAATTCCCATTGTGTCATCAGCATTTAATAATTCTTTAAACGTATGAGGTAGATTTTGCCCCTATACAAAGGGCAGGCACAGAAGTTATACAATACTTCAGTACTGAGTCAACAGAGATTTTAAATCATATACAATTGACAGTGGAATAGTTCTAGATGGCAGCACATAAGCAAACACGTCTCAAACATATGGAAGGAAAACCAAGATTGAAGTAACTGGTTTAATTAGACTAAAATTATTCAAAGAATAACAACTCTTGGGATTATTTTAGCAATAACTCATTGCTGAAGACACCCCTTCCATTTGTATTGACTGCTATCTAATAGGAAGTGATCATATTGCCCTTCCTCTATGTTTCTTCTGTATTCCTGGTCTAATGCAGAGCCATATGACTTATTGTGCCACCCTCAACTTGTGTCATGTGACTAGTCATGGTACTGTATATGGAAGTATTCTTCCTCCATAATCTATGGCCATGATGTGTTGGATTGTTCCCTTCTATTATGTAACCTAAATTTGGGGGCCATCCTGTAACTGAGCACAGAAGAGGTTACATGTATTGACAGGCCTCTGATTTTAAAGACCTTATTCCCCACATGGCAAATGCCATCTATGGATGTGGAATTCAGCTCCTGATTACAGGCACCTAAACTTAGGTAACTAAATGCATGTAAACTTATGGAAAATTGGTATCTAAGTTCCATGTGAACTAGGTATCTAAGTTTCTGCTAGACATTTAGGGCTGTTTCAGTTAGAATGTCTTGGGCCTGCCTGCCAACAGTGTTAGCATATAGACATTGGTTAACCCTATAGAATAATGTAGTTCCTTAGTTACGAGAGTAGAGGACTACCTTCAGTTTAAATGACATAACAATCATTCAAAAAACTGCAAACTCAGGAGAACCTGCCTGTGAGCACCAGAGATGGTGATAGACAGTTGTTAGGTTCCAAATGACTCTGAAGAGGCCAGTGAGGAACTGTTTCTTTTCTGATCCAGCTTGACCCTTGCAGTGCCCAGGGTCACTCAGAGAAAGACTCGCATCACAGGGAGAGACACATCACGGCTGTGCAGAAGACTCTAAGGGTGAGTGAGAAGAATGAACTGGAGAGACTCCCAGGGGACTTACAGACTTGTGGGGTCCACTGGTAGATACTAGATACTGTCTGAGTTTCCTGGGGCATCTGAGCTCATTTCCAGCTGCCAGTCCAGGAGGTGTGTTGTTTTCACATAGTTTCTGTTTCCTCTATTAGACCTATGCTGACATTTGGATACCCTAAGATTTCTTAGGGCATTTGAAGCCTTTGTATGGAGTTAAAGGGATCTTCAGAAGACATGTCTTTCAGCAGAGCCAGCTGGAAGTCATGTAGGCCACCTCAGGGAATAACAAATGTCATTGTGCACCTATGTGCAGGCAACAAAAATGGGTTTTGTTAAGGGATGTTATAAATGGCCACTGCCTCCAACAGCTCTGGGCCTGGGGATTCCTCCGGCCCAGGTGCTGGAGCCCAGCCCAATGCCCAGGGACCCAGGGTCTCTGCCCAGCTGAGGGATGCAGCTTCTGCCTTCCTGTTTGCAGGTTCAAGCAGCAGCAAAGCTGCACATCTATCCCAGACTCACACACATGCACACACACACATGTGTGCACACACAGAGAGGACACTGACTCAGCCAGTCACACAGCCTGCCACGGACAAGGCACTGCCTTCAGCAGCATGCACACACAGAACTCACATCAGACACAAGCCCAGCCAGCCACGTTCCCTCCTCCTCTTGGGCTGGCAGGGGCAGGAGGTCACTAGTGCAGCACACACAACACACCCTCCGGGTCTACTAGCACACACATATTCATGGATCCCCTGAGTTCCAGCATGGCTCCTCTGCTGCCCAGCACCCCTGCCCCCAGATTCGATGCCTTACAATTCCCTGATTCTCTGGCTGGTCCAGCTGCAAACAGCAGGTCACTGCAAACACGCAGCACTCACACATTCATCCCACAGGCACCTGGCACTAAGTGGTTGCCCTGAATATCAACATGGGCCCTCTGCCCACCTGATATACCAGCCTGGACCCAAGGACTCCCTGCTCACCAACACACCAAGGATGAAATTTGCCAGTGAATACACACACACTTGGTTTGGGGACACTAGGCCCCAGCAGCCAGCACCAGGAACACGGGCTGTGACCCACAGTTCTGCTCTAGTGGCTGGCGCTGAGTGCCTCATTTGCCTCACTCACCCCAAGTTCCCCCAGCAGCTGGTTTTTGGACCACACACCTTTCCTGCCCCAGTGCTGGTAGTTAAACACCCCAATCTTTCCAGTAGTTGACACTGAGACCCCACTGGCTCCAGTAGCTGGCACCCAGTCCACTCAAGCTGCTCCCCCCAGCAGCTGGCACTTAGTCCTTGGCAGCACACACACACATGGAATAGAGTGAGTTTACACAGAGAGAGAGTTAAGAGAAGATTTAATGAGAACACAGTACAGACTATGATGATCAGGCACAGGGCTCAGGCAGACAAGTGTACAGACCAGTCCTGTTTTAAACACTTTAAACGCTTATAACTTTTTCTGTCTTTTCCCCACTTTGTTTCTCCCTGATCACCTTCCCCTAAACATTCTTTCATAAATTGTTCAGTCTCACACACACACCCTTGTCCCAATCCAATGTCCGGGGAGGTTTTGATATGATCCCAAGAGTGAGATTAAGACACAAATGAGGTCAGATGCTGTACAACCTTGTAAGCTTTATTCCCGTAACAAGGGATAATAGTGATATATAGGACAGAGAGAAGAAGAGAAAAGTCAGAATACCTAAGCAAGCAAACAGAAGAGATGCAGCAAAATCAGTTACCACCACCACGAATCCAGTGACATCCCGTTGGCTCGGTCTTGGTCTCGGTGCAGGTGATGAGGAATTCCGATAAGAGAGTTCAGATGATGTTGGTCGAATTCTCAAGATCCTGAACTGCAAGCACCCAGCTCCAGCTCCAACGAGAGATGATTTCAAATTCCCCCAAGAGAGAGTACACAGTCCTTTTATTGTGTCCCCACGATTTCTCCGAAGAGTCCACCCATTTCCACAGAGCTCATTGTCATATGCACCGCCCCATGTTCCTCCATGCGTGCGTGCCCACGTGTTCATAGTGGTCGTGCTGGGGGCAGGTCAACATGCAGCATCTTCAGCCTCTGCACATCTTCCTCACCTTGATTTCCTCTCCACCCGGCCTCGCATGCAAGTGCAGCTTGGTAGGTGCTACGAAGGATGTTGTTGTTCCAGCTTCAGGCGGATATCATGGTTTCTGCAGGGACAATTCATCTCCTTCAGAGCGTACTCCTCCACGGCAACAGGTTGTTCAGGCCAGGAGTTGGTAGTGGTGCAGCAGAAATGTTGAGACAAACACAGTCCAACACTCTTTACACCCCTCCACTGAATAACCCAAATATTCACGTTCATCTTCTTTCCCCCTTCTTATCAGTTAGGTGGCTTTCTCCAAACCTGTGCCTGAGTTTCTTAATGGCCCATCAATTAGCAAATGGAGACTTTCAGTCTTTCCACTGTCTCTTTTAACTCTTGTCTACCAAGCTTGTGTCTCTGTGTGTTCTTTTTTAGTACTTCCCTCTTTATTTATTGTCCCCTTTATAGTTAAAAGGTTATCTGACCAGATAAGCTTAATGAAGATGCTCTTACCTTCCACAGACTCTTACACATCCTACTTCTTATGTTTCAATAAGTAATAAAATTTTAATTTATAATTTTAATTTTATATCTATAAATATATAAAAGTGATATATATTATTATATATACATACATTTTTTTAAAGTATATATAAATACATGATAGGAGGGAGTAAAGATGAAGCTAGACTTTTCTTTGTGAAAGGGCAAGAGGGAACAAATAGAAACATAGGAAGTTCCTTAAACAGGAAAAAGTGTTTCCACTATAACAGTTGTAAAACACTGCAATACGTTGCCTAGAGAGTTTGTGGAGTCTTCGTGTTTGGATGATGTTTGTCTGTTTTAGCGTGGCCCTGAGCAACCTGATCTAGTTGATTCAGCTCTGAGCACATGGATTGGACTAAACATTCTCCAGAGTACTGTGTCCAGGTCTGGGGTCCCCAGTACAAGAGAGACGTGGACATGCTGGGGAGAGTCCAGTGAAGGGCCTCAAAGTCCTGGAGGGACTAGAGCATCTCACATATGGTGGGAGGCTGAGAGATGGGACTGTTCAGCCTAGAAAAAAGAAGGCTTAGGGGGGATCTCATCTATGTATATAAATACCTGAAGGGAGGGTGCGAAGAAGATGGAGACAGGTTCTTTTCAGTGGTGCCCAGTGACAGAACCAGAGGCAATTGTCACACACTGAAAGACAGGAGGCTGTCTCTCAACATCAGGAAACACTTTTTCACTTTCAGGGTGACCAAGCACTGTCACAGGCTGTCTGGAGAGCTTGTGGAGTCTCCCACCTTGGACATATTCAAAAGCTGTTTGGACATGGTCCTGGGCAACCTGGTTTAGGTGGTCCTTCTTGAGCAGGGAGGTTGGACCTTTTGTCCTCCAAACATCCCTGAATAGAATAGAATCTATGATTCTATGATTCCACTCTAGAAATATTTAGATTTAGATGTCTGCAATCTGTATTTGAAACCCACCTTGTGCTTCTGCCGCTACCCTTCTGCACTGGCAACTTCTTTAGCTGCTTAAGTTTCACACTCAAATAGTCTTATACTAATTGACTCTTCAGAGAATGCCCATCTACTGCAAAGCTTCAGGACAAAACTATCTAATTTTATCAGTTATTATTTTTTCCTGCTTATGTGAAAACACAGACACCTTGGGTGAGATCCAATTCCGTAAACGTACACACCTAGTGACACTTGAGATGCCATAGAGTGTTTAAGATGAATGCATTAAGCTTGCAAACATAACACAGCCCTTGCAATGAATTCCTTATTCAAGTAAGACTGTTGTGGCAATGCCATGTGCTTGCTGACAACACTAGGAACTGAAATTTCCATTTATAAATTAATCTCTTAATAAAGAAAGAAATAGTGACATGGCATGATATTAAATTAGGCTGTATTGTTTTGATTGTACAAATTTCTACCTCTGTTACCTTTTACAGTATAATAGGAAGCTTTATTTTTTCTTGCTTTTTGAGATTAAGAACATAATATTTTCCTTTCTTTTCTCTACCATACACTTTCAAATGCAATCAAAATACATACTCACTAAACCTTTATTAATTCAGGCCATTACTGCAACAGCCAGAATACTACAGATTGTAATATCTATTCTATAATAACTCATCTGTAGCCCAGTGGGGCAGAGCCCATTTACCCATAGCACTGATAACTACCTGAATGTTATGCAAGGACCAATTATAAACACTTGATCTTAAAATGCTGATCTTAAAAACTACTTTCTTTATCACATTTTATAATGAAAATCATTACTGTTATTTTATATTGGTTCAAACTACCCGTTAGATTCTACCATCTTCAATTTCTGACTGAAATTTTATTATGATAATAGTTGTCTGTATTCCTCTGCTGTAGAAACGCTAGCATAGATTACAAGTTAGATTTCAATTTTGGATTTGCCTCCCTGACTTGATTTCATTCTTTCAAAGAGTCACTGGATGGGAAGGAGATTTAGAGTTGTGCTTTGTTTCCATGGATTGAATGACACCAAGTCATTTGATGAAAAACCCAAGAGTAGAGTCTCCAGTGGACTTATACCAGTATTAATTTCTGTTCAGTGCATATCATTTTTATCATCCTTTTCAGGAAATACTTTCAGCAAAACACTCTGGTGAATACACACACATGTGCACACACACACACAAAGAATTGTCTAACTGCTTAATAATTCAGCTCGTAGTTTGATCTGATCTTATAAATGGGACACATCCATGTTTAAGGAAGTAGAGAGTTGTCCCTACCCAGACTTTACCATTAACTCATTTTTCTTCAAACTACACCAGCTGCGAGCTTGGGTAACAAGGAGGTGATGCTGGTAATGCTCCCAGCACAAAAGTTTACATGCTGTGAAGTCAACAAGTTTGTGTCCCCTCTTAAACCAAATTTTATTCTAATCACAAGTATCTGCATAGCCCTGATTGTCTATTATAGTTCTTTATTCATTAGTCCCAGTGTCCACAGGGGGAAATGTTCTGCTATTGTAGGTAATCTTTAGCTGCTGACATGACTTTCTTTCAGTCATGCATGATAATTACCTGCTACATATTTGAATTCCCCCCTCTCCCCCAAAGAAAAAGGAGTGTGTTTCATTTCAGATCTTGTTATGGGCATAAGGGAACATAATATACATATGGAGTGAACTGTTAACTTAATTAAAAATCTCACCAATTTAATCAAAATACAATAATTACCATTAATCTGGTTACAATAATACTAACACAGTTCAAATTAGTACAGAAACATCTCATTAATAATACCTTAAATTTGTTGCACAAGAAAAGTGACTAACGCCAACCCTTCTCTTGTGTTATGCATCCCTGCTTGTGTCCCTGGGGTCCCCCAATCCATGGAAATGGTCTCCCTGAGACTCAGGGTGGTGGGTGTTCCAGTCAGGGCCAGTGCCCCTGGGGGTCTCAGGGTGCCCCTGCCTTCCACTATGACACAAAGGGCTATTGTTTGTCACACAGGGAGGGTAGAGGACAATAGCAGTGATCTGCACAAGAGCTCCCCGAGCCCTGCTGTGTTTTCTCAGCTTATGATCCATAACCGTTGCTGGTAACTAGACCAGAACAATAACTTGTGACTGTCTGACAAATTTGTTTGACAGAGGTAACATGGAACTGGTCTATTTTTGCTCATAGTTAAAATCTAGGCTTAAAACGCAAGATTATTTAATGGTATCTTGGTTTCATAATTTTTCTTATATTACAGAATTAAAAAGAAACATTTTTCCTTCTTTTCACATTTATTTTATTTAAACTACTGTTTTATAAATGTTTTATGCCTGAAAATAGTATTTTAATTTGAAAGTTCTTTTAGTATCCTCCTTATGTCATACATGTGCCTCAATAAATGTTCAGGTTGGTGCAGTCTTAGTTTGGTGCAGTCTTATTTTGCAAATACTAATTTCTGTGTCTCTTCTTTTTTTAGGCACCATACTTCTTTGTCTCTATAAATAGCATAATGGGCATATGGTATAATGAATGGCAAATCTCTAATCTTATTTATTTGAAATTTTCTTCTCTGTGTTGAGTCAAAAGATTACAGACATGCCTGAAACTGATATCTCATTGCTTTTTCTTTGAGTACAGAAGTATTGTAGTTGTGTTGATATGACACATTGCATTTCAATTGTTAGCCGTGTTTTCTCACCACATCTATTTGTTTGAGAACACAAGATAATTAGGAAGATAATGTTAATGAAAAAAATAGCTGTCTGCTTATTAAAATGATAGTTTAAATACATTTCTTTTGCATGACATAATCTATACCCTTATTCACTTGTTATATGGAGCATAAATGGATATTGATTTATAGACAAACCTCTGTGATTTATGTTTTAGCTTCCAGGTTCCTCTTTCTATCATCCTTCCTTTGTGCTATTGCTATACTTGAGATCATGAAGGATAATGAACTAGTAATTCCTAGCTTGAAGAAGCAGGGCTGCTTCTAAACGTAGTGTTTAACTCAGAAATAAGCTTAGAAAGCATCAACACCAATGTTAATACTACTAGATAAATGTTATCAAGGAAAAGACTGCAGCTTTTGTGGCAATAGGTAGATCTGATTACAATTTAGACATAACAGAAATACACTTCTCCAAGATCAGTCACTGTAATCTGACTGTGCCATTCAAGATTTTTTTACAAAACTATTTCTTAGCAGACAAAATTATAAGTCTTTGTATTAATCATCTTCTGAAATCTTTGATGGTAACTACAAGAAAAATGAGAAGATTCATTGAAAGAGATCTAGGGTAAATGTGTCCTTTACTTATCATAACCCATTGAGATAAGAAATGGGCATACTTAAATATAAATTAATCATAAAGGAGATATTTCAATGGCAATGATCATCTCAGAAACAAATGCCTTCATATGGTAAGCTGATAATGTTTTGCAGGTATTCACAATGGATAAATATTTTTGAATTCTAAAGCTGTACCTGATAGTAGCTCTGACAAGATAGACTGCTTCAGTTATTCATGAATGTATAAACAATGTTGCTGTGAATTCTAGGTTGAGAAATTAAGGCTTTTGCAAGATAATTGCCCTCACACACTTCAGTCTTAGATACTTTTTGTTAAAAAGTACATAAAAAAATTCTCAATTTTAGCCTCAATGATTTTGCCCATATTTTACATTATAAAAAAGGACACGTTAGATTTTTTTTTTTATACTCTTGCACTGAAACATTTTCCACCCGATGATGTTGTTGGAATGACCATATATTTCTTATAATAGAAGAATTACAGAATCAGGTCCAAATGGTGCTGTACAAAATGTCACCAGCAGCTATAAAAAGTCTTAAACATAAGACCTCTTTCTATCACACCTTGCATGTAATACAGTTATTTTCATGGTACAACACAGATCAAATTTATTTGAAATGCTAATATGTAGTTCTCTTCAGTTCTACTGAGGTCAGTCATCATGTATTAAATTCTAGCAAGAGAAAATTTAGCTTAGTTCATGAAGTATAAGTGTAATATACTGACATGGATGTTGGAGAAAGTGGAAATTTCCTCTGGAAACATTTTTGTTTTAACTACATAGCAGTAAATTACCACACAAAATACAGAGCAGTAGAGGATTCATGTCTGGGTGAAAATACACCCCATTATAAATATAATGAGAGACTATATTTGCCTTTATACAAAATCAATGAATATTTAATGAATGTACTACATTTGTAAGTTCAATTTAAAGTGTGAATTATAACTATTGCTAGGATATAAAGAACTTTTTAATGCATTACAGTAGTCCTCTTTGCAAGAAGTTTTAAAGATAGTTGTGTTTCCTTTTGACTATTTGAAAGAAATTGATAGCATTGAATGGAATCTTATATGTATGTATGAATTTCACTGTTATTCATTTCAATGTGTTTGATCAAAGTCTATTTTTCCTGTTTAAAAGGGATATGGTTGCTACACATTTCTAAGAAAATACATAAATACTCCTGTATTTACTTAGGCAACATGTCCTTTGAATCCTTATCTACACAGTTTTGCTCATGTAACCAGAAAAAAATGTCTCAATTAAGGGCAATAATGAAAGAAAAAATTGTCTATGAAAGAAAAATAGCTGAACAATAACATCTGAAGAAAAAGTGGCAATGATAATATGGAAAGTCAATTTCAATCTGTGTATAGTTTGTGCTCTGAATAGTTGTTTGGGTTTGTTTGTTTGTTTGTTTGTTTTTTTTCTGAAGCCTGTAGGGTGATTCTGCTCACCCACATTTAACTGTCAAAATCAAGATAGATTAGGTAGAAGTGATCCTCTTGTCCTTAAGTATGCAAACAAGTTATGTTTCTAATGTAAACAAGTCGTATAAGTACATATATACTCGAAAGACATAAATCTCCAGGAAGTAATTGATTTTTCTTGTCTTAAATGGCTACCTTGGGTAGAATCAATCAACAGTTGAAGGTAAATCTCTCTCCCTTAGTTACTGAGGGATCTAGATGAGCACTAACCTTTAATGGGATTCATTTTACATATTTTCAGTTGTTTTATTTCAGAAATCAATCATGTAGTCTAAGATAGTAACCAACACTCTCTCTAATTTAATATTTAATATTAATTCCAGTTAATTCATTCTTTCTGTTTTAAGATTATTTATTTTAGATTGAACTGATTATTTCTCTGCAAGTACCTATTCCTTTATTTTGATTATAGAAGGAATGTAGAATAATTAGAACAGATAAAGGACAGAATTAGGCAAGATTAATTACTCCCAAATTCATTTGTTTTTCTTGAAATTTCCATTTTACTCCACCAGCCACAGAAATCTTGCAAAGAACTATGACAAATCTGAAGTATCACTAAAAATCTAGACATTTATTTGGAGATGTACAGAAAAAAAGAGCCATCCATGAGACTTATTCTGTAATACAGTACTTTCTCTCATTCCCATCTACCTCTTCCTTTTTTATGAGATATGGGGTGTACCCTATTTTGTGGTATTGAACTTACTATATCTGTAGCTCCCCTAGACAGTTTTGCACATACATGAGTCAGTGATCTCAGTTCACAAGCCTTAGGAGACATTTAGAATCAGAAGATACCTGGCCTTTGCAAAGACTTGGAGATGATGTGAATTGCTCTGTGAGGTTGTTTGACATAGAAATAGAACTGTATACAATAAAAGGAAGTTCAAACCATCTAGCACTTAGTCTTCTCGGCTGAATCGCCAGTGTTACTTGCTGGTTCACAGACAAAGATGTATGTTTCATGTCCCTATTACTCAGGGTTAAATTGTTCAAAAGCTGATGGCTGCCTCTGCTACAGGTATTTTGCAGTACATTAGCATGATATTTCATTGAATGAAGCCAAAAATATGTGTTGCGTGACATGGGTATGACATGAGGGTATCTAAGGTTGTTCAGAAGCATAAAGTATCCTGAGATTATTCTGGAGAAGCCAAATCAAATGTAGATTTTGCTATTTTATCTTACCACAAGTAAATGTATTTATTGCAAATGGCCCAGGTTTTGTTTTGGAGAGAACTAGTTATTCATCAGCATTTTGAGCGGAGTATCTCGTGATTGATTCAATGTTGTAGGATTTTTCAGTCATTAACTTGGAGTCTCTGGGCTTATTTGCTCTAAGGTATACAGTCTAATGGATATAAGTCTGATATCACACACAAGTGGAATTGAGTTCAATTCAGTATAGATGCCAATAGATACTTTCATTCAAAAACCTGAAGGAGACCTAATTTCTCATAGTACTCTAGAGCATCCACAGAGAAGAAAGGGACAGGAAGAAGTGCGGGAGAGAGGGCGTGAAGAACAAAGTGCACTGCTTGAGGGAGCACTTACATGCATACATAGTCCCCATCCATTCTCTTGAAGCTGGGACACCATGTAGTCAGGAGCAGTGAATGCCTTAAGAAGGTTGTGAGAGATTCCTCCTAGAACAAATTAACCTCTATAGAAAGTACAGCTTCTAACTTTTTTTTGATTAGCTTATTCAATACCATAGATGGAAAACTTTTTGCTTAGGGGCCCCACAAATTTTAGGAAAGAGTCATTGTATCTTTTCAGGTGTTCACAAGTGACCTCTTAAAATGAAACAGTCACTGAGTAAATTGGTATTAAACAGTGTAATTTAGAATGTTAAAAATATGATTAAAAAATCTGTATTTCTAAATCCTGAGTATTCTAATTTCTGTAACTTGCAACTAACAAAAAAGAAGATTAAAAAAACCCTCAAAAAACCAAAACCCATAACTTTTGTTCTTTTTTGAATGCCTATCATCTTCATGTAATTGAGGCCTGAGTCAAGACAGAAAGTGACTTTTTCTGTAAAGGAAAAAAATGTGAGACATATTAACGTGTCAAACAACATGAACTGTAATTAAAAGAACAAAAGCATTGTAACTGCTTTCAGGAGCAAAATAACCAGTGATCTGGAGAGATAAAAAAAAAATAACAAAGAGCAAACAAGTGAACACAAGATTCCTACATTCCATTGGGAACTAGAACACCCTCAGGGATTTATATAAACTTTTATAAGTTTAACTGGCATTTACTTCACTGCTGATACTTGCTTTCACCCTAATTTGTCTTTTTGCTGAACAAGACTTTGCCTTTCAGCTATAACTTATGGTTGCACTATCTTTGCAGGAGAAATGGAAAGAACAGATTTTTGAACACTTTCCAGTCACTGCTTTTGAATTTTAAGGCTGAGAAGATAATGAGGAAAGACTGTCTTAAACAATTAAGTAGGCAGAATGACATATTTGAGGACAACCTTGACTCTTACTAGAGTATAAACACTAAGAAGAAAATAGGACAGTTTAGAGCAGGCTTAATGAGATACTTGCATATAAACTGCATGTAAGAAGGAGGAAAAAACGGTTCATCTAGAGGTCTGTTGTGCTAACTAGGAAAAGATATATGGAAAGAGCCATCTAACTTGTTAAATCCATAAACTGCATTCACAAGGAAGTGTGTCATAGCTGCACCAGACTTTCATAATCAAATTAAATTCTGTCTTAAGGTCAGAGTTCTTTAAGAAAAAAAGTCTTCTTGAATTTCTCTTAATATTTACCTTTTCAACTTTCTATAGGAAAAACTCAAAACCCCAAAACAAAACAGTTCACTCGATCTCTATTTTGCTGAGTTAAATAATTTCTGTTTAATTTTCTATTATGTGACAGGTTTTGTATGTCCTTGATTGGCCAAAGGAGACTTTTCTTCTTCCTTCAGTTTGAACTTAACATCTTTTACCACTGGGATAAAATATTCCAGATGAAGCTTCTGCAGTATTCCATAGAGTGAGATGAGTATGTCTCTATTTCAACTAGATAATAGATAATATTTTCAAAAACGTCATTTATCATTTTCAGCTTTACATTTTTATGGTTTATGTTCATATAGTAATCATTTAACATTACGTTGTTCTTTACAATCATTTCTAGTTCAAGAGTCCTTTATTTGGAGCCCTCAATTCTTTTCACTCATCTTTACAAGTTCAACCTTGTCTTAGATCCCTTAGGTTTTAAACAGTTTCTTGTTACTTAGGTTATCCAGTTCTTTGTGGATTTGTTTATTCCTTTGTGTGAAAATTGTGTCTTAACTCTGTAACTTAGAAAATTGCCTTCATATATACTTACTTCTTGTATTAGCATCACAAACTAGAATATAGATCAAGTCAGTCAGCACCCTGAAAATCTCCAGGTGGCTGCCTCCTGCCTAATAAAAGATTTCTTCTTAGTTAACACTGTCTATACTTTACAGTTCATGTACTATCAGAGCCTTGTCCAGTTTAAATGAACATCTCCTATTTGGCATTGTATCACAATTTTTATTTAAATTCTGATAAATTAATTTTCCACTTTTCTCATTTTATTTTCTCGGAGACATGTATTAAAGAATCTACAGAAGATCTGATAAGACATCTGTCATGGTTTGATCTCAGAGGGCAACTGAGAACCACGCAGCCTTTCACTCACCCCTTCCCCTCCAGCACTGGGAAGGAGAAAATGAAGCAAAAGGCTCGGGAATCAAGATAAGTACAGGGAGGGGTGCAAAGACAGATTCCTCAGGGGAAGAAAAAGAACATCACTTTAATTCAAAACACTAACAACAACACTTAACAGACAAAATGGGACAGTGAGAAGAGTTACCACATCTTAAAAACACCTCCTCCCACTGCTTCTTTCTTCCTGGGCTCACATTTTTTCCTGATATCTCTGCTTCCTCTCCCCAGTGGTGCAGGGAGGCAGGGAATGGGGGGTGCAGTCAGTCCTGCTGCTTTTTCTTCCCCAGAACTACAATAATGGGGGCTTCTTCTTCCCTCCAAGTCCCAACCTCCTTTAAGTGCAGCCACCTGCTCCAGTGTGGGGTTCCTTCACAGGCCGCAGATGGACCCCCATGGGTGGCCCTGCCATCTCACCACAGGATATGGGGGGGCATATCTGCTGTGGCGCACCTCCACTCCTTCCTCTTCCTTCCTTCCACTGACCTTGGTGTTGGCATAGATGTTCTTCTTGAAACTCCTCCTCATAAGTCCCCAGCCTCTCTCACATTCCCTTTCTTAAATATGTTATCACAGAGGCACAGCCACCATTGCTAATTGGCTCAGCCTTGGCCAGATTTGGGTCTGACTTGGAGCCAGGGGAGCTTTCGAGAAGCTTCTCACAGGGCCCACCGCTGTAGCCCCCTCCCCCACTACCAAAACCCCCACCACAGAAACTCAGCACAACGCCTCATGTAATATTTAGATATATGTGTAACAAAACTAAACAATAAAGATGACTTTAGCTTAAAATCAGAGCAAATTGTACAACTGTGTTAACAAGGCAGTGAATCTAGTTTATTATGCAAAATTTTGTAAAACATATTGGAAAAGATTTGCATATACTTAATAAGCTTTTATAAAGTCATGACTTTTAAAATTATGAAGAAATAAACTCAACTCTGGTAGAGAAATTCACAATAGCACTATGTAGACGCCTGTACAACAGAAGAGTTATGTGTGTTAAATTGTGATTTATAAGAATCAACACACTGAATGCTAACCCAATTAAGGTTCTGAGACTAAAACATGGGAAAAAAAACTATTATGGAGAGATGGAGAGAGGTGTTTGAAACTGTTGTCCGAATGAGTTTACACTTTTGTTTCAGGACTGCAATGCCTTTGTAAAATTATGGTCCTGATCCTGAAAGACAGTTTTAGTTTTAGACTCTTACATCACTATTTTCTTTGCAAATGTAGCTCTTTCCAACCAAACACCCTACGAGGCATCCACTGAAATAGGTCATTAAGCTTAATTACTTTTTGCTGCTCTGTCTGGCCACAATGTGCTGGAAATAAAAGGTTTAGAGCATTTATTTTTCTTTTCCATTCTAAATATGGAGAAAAATGTATTTTAAATGGTCTAGCACCAATGTATTCCCTTAAATACGAGACTTTTTTAAACTCAAGCTAATATTCTCAGCTCTTATACTGTAATTGTCAAGATTACTTCAGAATTCAAGCAGATTTTCAACAGTTTAGCAACCAGAATGAAAGTGATCCAATATTTTATAGCATGGAATGTACCCAAATCACCTAATTAAGAGTTTAATCTTGCTTCAAAGGAATGCAGGAAGTTATCAGATTATAGGTGATTTAACCATTCAGATGATTTAGTCTTAGTACTTGTAGAAAAGAAATACAATGTGTAATTAGATCAATTCTACCTTAGTCTCTTTTCTTATTAGTTTTATGCATATATTTTGTATACCTTGCTTCCTAATTCATATTTCTAGCATTCAGTGTTTTGCATTGGTAACACTATCTGGATGATTTCTAGCTGTTGTGGGAGCCTGAGATAAATAATGGAAACCGATTTTCCTTTTTTCCTTTTTTTAATATTTAGAGAAGTATTTGGCTCACACAGACCACATGCATTTGATGTCGATGTAACCTGAAGCAAGCAAAGTCATTTTAGAATAGTTTCAGTTTCTGATGGAGATTCAAGGGATGGTATTAGACAATAGCTCATATGTTCAGGAAGACATTTTATCTACTTCTGCAGGAACCTAATCTGTCACACTTTCAGTAGACCAATTATGTAAGGCCTCTGGAAGACACTGTGAATAGATTAAGTTTTAAATATTATAATGATAATATACAACACACACACACATAATAAGAAACTAAAATTTTGTATAGGAATTATTTGGAACCATGTAACAGAATGCTGAAAAGTGGAGGCATATTTTATTTCTAGACTACAAAATGCTGAATATAATTTAAACACTGAATAACATTGTATTGGGTTTATGTGGCAAGGTTGTTGTAGTGGGCAAGGACTCCAGGGGTGGCTTCTGTGAGAAGACACCAGGAATTGTCCCCATGTTTGACAGAGCCAATTTAAGCCGGCTCCAAAATGGACCCACTTTGGCGAGGCCAAAGCTGAGCCCATCAGCAATGCTGGTGGCACTTGTGTGATAACATATTTAAGAAAGGGTGAAAAATGACTGTGCAGTATCTGTGGGAGAGAGGCCTGAGAAAGATGTAAGAGAAACAACCCTGCAGACACCAAGGTGACAGAAGAAGTAAGGGGAGAAGGTGCTCCAGGCACCAGAGCAGGAGAAAAAAGGAAAAAAAAAGTTGTTGAAATCTGTTCTATATCATAAGTACTACTGAAGCAGGTGGTGATTTCTCTTCAGGCCTGGTATATTTGAATATGTATGTATATTTTACTAGTTCCTGGAAAAAAAATATTCTGTTTTGTTAATAAATAGTATTTATTACGTGGCATGTTCGAAGTACCTGCCTTGAGCTTTAAGGTTTCGAGGGATGTGAGTTATGGTCACCTGAGAGAACCTCTGTTCCTTTGATTCCTGCAGCAACAAAGGATGTGTTACAGCTACCAGTCCCTCTGAATTTAAATATTCAGAGGTGAGTTAGGGTGAATTGAGTTCAGGGCCCTTCTCACTGTGATTTTATAGCCCAGATATACCCATCTGCAGAAAAATAGTTGAAGATACTTATTTTGTCAGGTAGGTGCCATGAGGAATGATTCTGAATATTAAAGAAATGTAACAGTTCATAATCATTCAGTGTTGATATTGATAAAAATAATAATTAAAAAAATCAAGAAGTGTTAGTTGGTTAACTTAAATGCTGTTTAATATTCAAAGATAATATGGGTGCATTTCACATACACCTACAGAGACATCTGTGGTAGTCAAATATAACAGGTTTTTCAATATATAGCAGTGTATTGCATTGTCGAGGTTAGTGAGATGTCTGATAGAAAATAAAGACAGGCCTGGTTTAAAACTTTGAGTCTATTTGGATGTCAGTTTTATTTCAAGTTCTTCATTAAAAACAGTGTGTAAGACTGTTCAGTTTGCTCTTTTGGCTATTTTGTGTTGTTCTTGCAACACAAGCAAATATTTTTCTAATTAAAGCACATAGAAAACATTGCTGGTGTCAGTAATGATAACGTTTCAAACATATTCTAATTACTGCTACACCAAATATCTGTTTAGAATAGAATAGAATTTACTATTTCAGTTGGAAGGGACCTACAGTGATCATCTAGTCCAACTGCCTGACCACTTTAGGAATTGCCAGAACAGTACAAAGAGGCCAGAGCATATTTTCACAACTTCAGTAGACTGTAATGGAGAACCATGACAGCAAGAAACAACTTTAGAGTAATTTCTTGCTATGAACTATTTTAGGTTGCTATTTTAGTTTAAGTCATAATTTTTGTAAAACTGGGTTTGGTATCTGCCATTATTGTTGCATTTTTAAAACTCAGATTATTTAAAGATAAGATTTTATTATTATTATGAGGTCTGAAAACTTCATGGCATCCTGTTAAATTCCATTTTATGGAAAATGTATATAAGATGTATTTGAGTAACTAAGTGAATGTGAACATTAAAATGAATTGAGCATGCATGCGAACTTGTTGAATTATCATTTTCCAGAAGCAATTTCAGATAATAGAGATGAAAATTAAGTAATTTCAAAAAGTAGAGATGAAAACTTCTAGCAAATAAAAACTTGAAAATAGAATTTCATGCCTTTTGGGGTGACGAGTTTCACTGAAATTTGCTTGTTGTTATGTGTTTGAGAGCCAAGGGTAATATCAGGGAAAAACTTAACAATTATACATTGTCAATATTAGATATAATTACTGTAAATCTAACAGGCACAAAAATAGAAAATTATTATTATTTACATATTTATGGTCAATAAAATAACTGGATAAATGTAAATATATACAGTCATTATAGTAGTCAACCCAAGTAGACGGAAAAATATAGAAATAAGTACTTTCTAAAAAATGTAGAACTATATGGGAGTTACTATATTTATTTAGCAGAAAATACATATGGGTTTTTTTGTGCACATGTGAATCTGTGCATGTATGTGTGCACATGTATTTATGGAAAGGTAGAAGACAACACAAATCACTTGTGAAATGAAGAAAAAATACATAGGAAAAAACCCCTTTTATGTCGATACAGAAGCACCAACATTTCCATTAAATGAGAGAAAGGAGATAAACAGCTCTTGTAGAAGAGGAAAAAAAAAAAGTTTGATTTATATCAAATTTATGCAAGAATAATAATGTTCTTAAGATTATGCAAAAGGGTTATCACAACATTTTCACCTGTACCTATTGATCATCTCTGAATAATATAAATAATTATCTCAGCAACCAGATTATACTCATGTGCAAATAATGTCAGAAGCAGAAGAATGAATCTTTTCCATCTTCTCTGCTTGGTGCTGAGTCCGTTCCCTAAGTCTACAACTCAACTTTTGTTTTTTTTATTGTCATTCCTTTTCCCAAGCCAGGCTCTTTTCTCTTTCCTGCTCTCTGTCACGGAATCAGATGCCTCTCCTGTGGCATGGAGAGCAACACATCCGTTTGTGGCCATTCCCCAGTACAAAACAGAGGAGGCTTTTTCCCCAGCACAGAACAGAAGTGTATTCCCACCTCACAGCAGTACAGAGCTAAATTCTTCCTGAGTTCATTTCCTCTGACTTCAGAAGTCCAAAAAGTATATGTCACCATTTCAACTCACTGTCTGAACTCACTTTATGGTTAAAGGGCAGAAACAGGAACTTCTAGAATGACTTTGATTTCATATTTATATAAACAACTAAAATAGGTCGGGTGATTCATTCCTGACAAGTTCCATTTTTTTTGCCATTGAGTGTAAGTGCCATCTAAATTACAAGCCCAAATATAGATAGCTACACTGCAGATTGTGAAGGACAGCTAAAGTTAAAAGCAGTCATTATGACCATGATGCAAATGATGTGTAGAAAGCAGCAAAGAGGAAAGTCACAGAATTAAGAAGTTTTTGAATGCACTTTAAAACTTCAGTATAAAATCTGTATGACTACCCCAATATTTTATTTAATTTTTTGTTCATAGGTGATATATCTTTCTCTTTAGATGGTTGATTTGGTTCTTAGAATACTGACTCAAGCAGATCATGAAGTGCTGACCTCAGGTGCAGTAGCAAATAGTAGCTAGGAAGAGTGTCAGAAGCCATTGACAGTTAAAACAATACAATAGTTGGTCTTCCATTTCAAATTTGTCATTTGAATGTACAAAAAGTTCAATTTATTTTGATTCTATAAGAACAAAACTATTCTGCTTAGTGTAAGCAGATATTTTAATCCTTTTAAATAAAAAATGTTCTCTAATACCAGTTTTCTGCATCTCACACAAAAAAGGTGGGTGTATACATACACAATGAACAGACATTTGGCAAATATATGTCAATTTTATATTTTATATATTCATAGACATTTAATTTCTAATTCCTTTTTTGTTATTACTTGTTTATCTTTTAGATTGTATTACTTTTACAAAATTTAGTTGTTTCTGGGCTTCCCCTCCAGCCTTTGTTTGAATAATTCAGCCCCAGTCATAACAATAGTTTCTGTGATGTTAGTGCTTTGGGCAACATAAGTGAAACTCTAAATTATATTATCGTGTACTTCATTCTTAATAAATGATGACCAATAATGCCATGCTATGGTATGTGATTGAGGCTGATTAATTTAGTCCCTGAGACAGCCAATGCAGTTGCCGTAGTTAGGCACCAGTGGTTTCTAAACTGACACAGGATATCCAATCTATCTCTATAGGGCTATTCGACATGCCTTAGGACATATCAGAGATCCTTACCTCTCTGTCTCAGTATCTGGAAGCCAGGTTAAATGCCTTAGAGACTTCTTGAAGGAATACTAAATTTAAGCAAGTAAGGATATTCCAAGTGAACACAGTCAATGGGATCTAGAAAGCTATTTATCTGACAAACTGTAGGTGTCTAAGGAAAGCTCAAGAACTCCATGGATTCCATTTACTGAATGGACTGAAGAGATTTAATTGTAAAGATATTTGTAGATGTGCATATTTAGATACCTAGCTGTAGGCACCTACATTTTCAAAGAGAAACTCACCCTTCAAGTTCTTTGTAAAGAAGTGTTATTAAAGAAAATCCTGAATATGTCACACAAAGGAAGAGCTCAGTGTTTTTGAAGAGATACAGAGAAAACTACTTAGGGCTTACATTTAGGTATCTCTGTGACAATTCCTCTGTGTGGTGTGAAATTCCAACAGATGTGAATGAAAGGCTAACATTAAAGAGAGACTTCATTCTTCCCAAACAGCTTAGGTGGGTAATTTGTCTGCTAACTTGGAAAATCAATTCACTTGTATTGGCACATGAGTAACTGATCAGCTGACTGAGGCTGTCAAATGGGTCACCTAAAAAAATGAAACCAAGTTAGAAAGATTTTTTTTTATACTCTCAAAGACCAGACCTCTCAGCTCACTGACTGAAGGGCCATTGAAAGAACATCTCAACTGTAGCCTTGAGATATTCAGCCAGAACTTTGTAGCTGTTAAGAAGGGGAAAGAAACAAAATGATCACAGGTTTCCTAGGAGAGAGCAAACTTATTAAGGAACACTTGTGGGTACTTGTGTGATTACATAAAATTTACTATGGGAAATTTATTTGATTGTTGGAATGTACAAACTTACTATGGGATGTTTGGGAGAAAAGTCAAAGGGAGGGATCAAGGTTGATCAGGGAGAAATGAGTGTGTGAAAATGGAGAGGTGGGAGGGCAAAAAGGGGCCAGTCACTTGTAAATATACTGCAGAAGTATATGTTTGTATGACCAAGCACTGTTCCTGATCAGTGCAGTGTGTCCTGTTTTATCATTAAACTGTATTACTATTTAGTGTGTGACCTTGCTCTCCATTCTCTCTGTGTGTGTGATTTGCTACAGAACCTCAGCCTACATCAGCTGGCAAAGTAGGAGGGGGTCATAGTCTGGAAAGACTCAAGGTTGAAGCTGGAGCCTGGATAAAGAGACTCTAGGCATGGATTATTATGGTCTGGTCTAGGTTTTGAAGGATCCATAAATGTGGGAGTGACTGCAAATCAAAGGTGAATATCTGTATGTCCACTCATGAGCTTCTATCCTGATCAGCTAGAGGGAAGGGACTGTAGGTATTGCTTATACATAATATATAAATATTATACAAATGCTGTGTGTGTATTGTGAGTGTGTGTAGCTAGATCTCTGGCATATGTGCTCCACCTTGCTACTGGCTGGACCTGCAATCAGGAACAGCAGCAAGTAAGTGGAGGAGAAATCCTTTGAGCCTTTAAGTTCACAGCAGTCAGCTTCCCTTAACAGTGTCTACTTTTATTTACTGTTTCACAATTTTATTAATATTGAGGGAACAGTCCTCAGATACAGTTTAAACTGATATGGCTTAATCTCCCAATCATTCTTTTGCCATAATTATATGTTCCTCTCAATAAGCACTAATGCAAGAATTCCAGTTTCTTCAAAGAATTTTCTTTATTTAATGTCATTTTGAATAGATGTTTTCCCAAGAAAGGGTCTAACATTACACCGCTGGAGACACCAGCAACTTTGCTTAAAATAAGCACTGGATCAAGAAAATGGAGATAACAGTTTTAATAAGATTAGTTTAGTTGATTAAACTGACTAAGATGTCTAAGAGTTGTGATTCTTAAGTTGTTTTTTTTCCTAACTCACATCTTGACACCAAACAATATAAAAATCTGTCCAGAATTATTTTCTTTGATTTAATAATTCATGATAGAACATGTTATTTCTAAACTAAGTACCACACATTGTAGAAGATGAAGAGAGAGTCTAATAAAGGTACAGTTCTGATTCTAACTGTAGAAATTTTTTGTGTGATGATTGTTAATATGTGAAACACAGCAATATTTGATGTGTAAGGATGTGCTTGCTGTGACCAAGAGGTGGTAGCAAACATATAAAAGACTAGAAAAAGCAGCTGCATGCCAACTGTAACTGACTGTATGAGCACTGATAATATGCTTCAGGACAATGGTAGATGAATTCGAACCTTCACTGGAAATGCTTAAAGTAACCTTGCTTGACTGTTATGAATCAGACTAGGCAGGTTTAATTTGTTATTTCTTCACTGACTTCATTGAATTAAACAATGTTACAGCTGCAACTGAGAACTCTGGGAAAAATTGCGCATGCTAATTTAAACCACTTTTAGTAGTAATGCCAACATATATTATTTTTACCTGTGAGATCTTCTACCCTTTTTTCCTGTATTTTAATAGTTGAACATTGGTTCAAACATCTAAGTTTTTTAAGGAGTTTTCTATCTCAAGGATAGAGCTCTGATTTATTCCTTCCACTTCAGTTTACAGGAGAGTGCAAGATATTTTAAAGGACATGGGAATAAATAGCTCAGAATTGTTCTAGGTGTTAATTTATAGTATCTTTAAATATAGATATTATAGTGATTGGCTTCCTAGTCGCTGTTCCTAAAAGAGAGTGTTTGGCTCTCATCTCCTCTTATTCCTATAGGCCTGAAAAATTATTGTTGAACATGTCATCTTTCATATCAAATCTCTTCCAGTTCTTGAAGTCATCAGAGCCTTGCTTTATTGAGATGCAGACGGGTTTATTTTTTCCACATATTAATGAGTTAAAATATGACTTTTACTATTGGTATATAACTGTAAATTATTAGATAATTGTGGGTAAATAGTTATAAAAATCAATTGTTTGTGTTACCATTTTATTGATATTTTATCTGTATAGAAGTAACAGTCAGAATTATAACTGACTCTAAGTTACTAGAGAAGAAAAACAATGTGAAAATGCTGCTCCTAAGATTATGGAACATCTTTTTCCCAGTATGCAACTCACTTGGATCTGGTTCAAGTCAGTGAGCCTGTGTCATCATGGTTTACTCATAGACCACATAACTTATGCAAGATATTTCAATCAAGTTTCTCATAGATGAAGGTTTCCACCATTACTGATGTTAATTAACACTTTTGTTAGCTCTTAGAAGAGAGAGGCCAAAGTTTAAATACTCATAGAACATGGACTATCTGATTTAACTTGCAGTCAGTGCTGTGACACATTGGCAGTGCAGTGCAGAGGCTTTGCACCACAGTCTTCAATCTTATTAGACCCTTCTCAGTGAAGGCAATCTTTGACCTCAGTATCTAAAGCCTTCAGTTACCCACCTTTCACAAGTACTAAAGCTATATGTTTTTTGGAGCTAGCAAACCAGTTCGCTGAAATAGGATTGTTGCTATTTATGATTAAATAGTGAAAAGGTGTAGCTATGCATTGATTTGCATGTAAATAACTCTGAAGATATGACACAGACAGTGTCCTGAGAACGAACCACCTTATAATAACACAAACATATTGAAAGAAAGAACAAACATTGGTAGGAGGACGAATGTTAAGATATAAAGAATTGGCACTTGGCAACCAGAGGCAGTTCTTCCTGGATGTATAAGTGTTCATTTATATAGCTAATATGTCTTATTGTTTTGTCTTTTTAAACCGAGATAACTTCTTTGATGCTTTGTCTCTAAAAGACAACACAATATCTTGAATAAAGACACAGCTAATCACCTCATTCTTTGACCATTATAGGGTTTCATGGCAGAAAGAAGAGATAGAAGTCAGTTAATACTCAAAAAGTAATTGGTTAAGAAGTTTGCACAAAAAAACCACGACAGCATACATAGAAGTGCAGGAGTTGCATTTTTTTTTATCCTTAAATTTTTAACTTAAATTTATGTGTTTTAAAATAATTCTGCCTCCTGATTTAGATAAACCAGCTTTTAAAGTTACTTCATGTACTAAAATCTCTGTGACTTAGAGATTTTTAATAAGCTATTTTATCTTTTTAATAATCAATTGAAATATAAATAAAGCTGCTACTTTTTGTCATAACTTTAATGTATGAAAGTAGAGTGGCCAAAAAGCAGTTTAGTACTTTCTTTAATTGAATTACCTGTATGCCTTTCAGAAGTTGTTGGGGTTTTTTCGGAAGTGTCATATTTCTTGCCTTGAAATTAAGAAATAATTGAGAAGTCTCTCAAGCTGTTCTTCTGTTCTTTTTTTTCTCATTTTTCTGAAGCAATTTTTTATTACTATTATAGCTTTTTCCTTCCAGCTTAAACATTTAATCTTTACAGAGATAAATATTATTTCCTACCTTTGCAAATATATTACTTATTGCAGACCACAAAGGAACATTATTATACTGCTGCCAAGTGCAGTTGATATATAAAAGATTGGAAATTTTCTTTATTTTGTTGTTCATATAATACTTTTATGTCTCAAATTAGTTTCCATTACAAAAATTTAAACAAATAAAAATGCAAAACCAGAAATACAACTGGCATCCCTGTGAAACCTAAATTAATCTATAAAGTATATTTTCAGAGCAAAAGTAATTCCTTTGAACGCATTGACTTCCATGCATTTATTTGTTAAGACATTGTCAATTGGGATATCAGTTTTCAGCTGGTTTTGCAATTACCATACAGGTCAGTTATGCAGTCCATTAAGAAAGGTTTTTATTATTGGTCTACATGAAAAAAAGAGGGAGATCAAATGTAGAATTTTTCAGAATCGATAAAAAGATTCAGACATATAGAGCAATGTGACTGAAAAATCTACGTGTATGAACATGTAATATAAATTAATAGACATATATTGACAAAGTTGATACAATCCTTTGAGCCTCCTATTATTCCTAAGCGTACAGCCAGTTTTATGTGACACTTTCCTTCTTGTTCTCCGCTTCACCAACAACAGTACATTTCAGGTATATCTCAAAGGCAAAAAATCCAATTTTTTTCTCATAAGTAAGAGGTTTTGACATGAATGCAGAATTACAATGTTTGATTTCTTTAAATTCCTCCAGAACTCCACTGATTTCTGAACATTTTACAAGGAGTCATTGATTAGCTACAAATTTCTTTAGAGTTCAAAATGCCTTTCTGTCAGTCAGCCCCCTGTTCATTTACACTTTATATGATACCTACATGCTTAATCCTTCTACATGTGCTTACTTACTTTTCCAGGTGAGGATGCTCTAGAAAGTCATGTATGTTAGTAAGTGAATCATTTTATACATAATCTAACACACAAATAGCTTTCCATGTACTTCACTCCAGAATCTTCCTGAACAACCTCACAATGTTTGAATAAAAAAACCACAAGGTTGATTGGTCCCCGCAGCCAACTTTTCAAAATTTATTTTAAAACTTAATTTTATTTTTTCTAAATATGTAATTTTGAAAGCTAGCTGACTGCACTATGGCTGAGTTTATCTTGTGGATTTTTTCCCTCTAAAAAATGTAAAAGACAAGGTAGCTGTCTTCTGTGTATCAGTTCCTATGACTAACTTACACCCTAGAGATAAAAATGTCAACTATGTACTTTTTCAAACACACAGACTGAATTAGCTTTGAGTGTACCTGAACAAAAGAGATGGTGTTATTTGCTGTAGGTGATCATTCATGTTTAGATTATATTTTTAATTGCATTTTTTAATATCCTAACCAAAACAAATATCTGAAATTATTTTTACATGTTATTAGACGATGCTGTACTACTATCTTGTTCAAATTGGCCCCACTCAAGTACTGTGTGCCTCACATAAGGGTGACTCAGTACTGGGTGACTCAAGTACTGGGTGCCTCAACATAAGGACATCAAACTATTAGAGTGTGTCCAGAGGAAGGCAACCAAGATGGTGAAAGGTCTTGAGGGCAAGATTTACAAGGAGCGGCTGAGGACACTTCATTTGTTCATCTTGGAGAAGAGAAGGCTGAGGGGTGACCTCATGACAGTCTACAACTTCCTCAAGGGGGGTAGCAGAGGGGGGGATGCTGATCTCCACTCTCTGCTGACCAGCAATAGGACATGAGGAAATGAAATGAAGCTGCATCAGGGGAAGTTCAGATTGGACATCAGAAGAAGGTTCTTCACTGAGATGGTGGTTGGTCACTGGAACAGGCTCTCCAGGGAAGTGGTCACAGCACCAAGCCTGTCAGAGTTCAAGGAGCATCTGGACAATGCTCTTAGACATATGGTCTAGTTTTAGGTAGTGCTGTGAGGAGCAGGGAGTTGGACTTGATGAACCTTATGGATCCCTTCCAACTGGAGGCATTCTATGATTTATGAATGCTCAGTGGAAAAAATTAAGAGTCTTCATAGTTTGATAATTTTGTTGGCATGTTGAACACCATTTTATGTTCCCAGAACTTGTAAACAAAAACCCAAAGTGTGCTGATATAGATTCTAGGTCTGATTGCTTAGGTGGTCACCCAAACATCAGTTAAAAATTCTGATTTATTGGGATCTTTTGCATAGGGTAATGCAGATGTGGAGAATCCAATCTTTTGAACAGGATGGTCAGTTGTCATCTGAATGGTAATGGGAGTCTCTGTTACAAGGTTCCTTGCAAAGGCATCTTTGCCTAGTTTGGGTGAGACTTACTGAACTCATATGCTGGTGACCTCTTATAACCCAGATGGCCCCTGACAGTATGTGAGCACTCCCCCACACACATGACCCGTTGATCTTGATTATCTCAAACTGTGTACACCAACTGTGTACAAACTGTATATACTAACTTTGACAGTGTACAGAAGACTGTTCTTGACCATTCCTGCACATGCAGGAGCAATATCTATTTGACCATTTCAGATTATCCTTCCACTATATAGTTTGGTCAATGCCATTTGTCTACATCAGGAACTTCCCAGAGGAAGACCACCCAGTTTCTTTTCAGAGGGAGTTAAACAACATATTTAAGCATGTAAATTGTATCTATTAATTAGTGTATGCAGAGCAGGAACTGCCTCATGGTATTTTGGGGACTTCAGAATTCTTGGCCCAGCAGCTCTGGTGTCATTTAGCTAGTTGCTCTGCTGTGAAGTGGACTAGAAGTTCAGCCAGTTATCTGGTTTCAAATCCCCATCTATAGATTCAGTCAGTTACTTTGCTGGAGATTAGTCCATTGTCTTATCCAGGTAGAGACTCTGGGAGTTTCCTGGCCTGATGACTCGCCTGATCTGGAACTGAAGACTAAACATTCTAATCATGCACATAGACAGTGCCCTACTATTCCTCATCCAATGCCCTATTTTTTCAGAAAAGTATTTTTAATTCTATTTTTTTCCTGTTTTCTTAGTACCGATCTTATTTTAACATTACCAGTAGCTCTAAAGCAGTAGAAAGAAAATCTGTTTTGTTCTTACTATGAAATACAGAATTGATATAAGCAAATTTCCACTAAGAACTATGTGAACCAGTCTCTCCATTGATTACTGGAATGTGTTGTTGGAAATCATGTGTAAAATGAACAGGGTAACTGGTGAGTGATATTTCTCTTTTGACTAGAGGGGAAGGACCACTTGGAAATCAGGAAGTAGAAATTAATTTGGGTAAAATGTAGTGGGATGAATAATCTTAAACACGAATCTTAATACTACAGACTGAAATGTGTTCTGAAAGTTGCCTTTACACTTCAGCTACAGACAGACTTTTGGGTAGGATTCAGCTGCTGATTTGGATTCATAAATTCTGGTGAATAGGAGCAAGTACGCATATAGTAAGGATTCATTATAGTCTAAGAAAATATAATCAATATAGCCAATAGAGTCTAGAAAATTTTTTATGTTGCCTAAATTGAACAAATCCAGCTGGTCAGCTGAACAGGTCTCTAGACTCCTTTGACTGACTGGTTCTCCCAGGGATCTAGTTTCAAGTTAATTGTTAAACATTACACAGAGTCAGTAGTAAAGCATGTATTGGAAATTTAATCATCTTTACTAAAACTATGCTATAAATAAAACCCAGTCAGGCTCTTTCTCTGTCCCTAAAGACAGGTAGTAGGCTACGGTTTATAGCTCTGTGATTGAACTTATCCCCTCAAAAGCAGGATGACCTTATTCATGCTGTCTATTTGTCAGAGTTAGTATTGGTGGCAGCTCTTCAACTGTTCCCAAGCCCTGTCTAGAAAAGTGCTAGCTAGCCAGAAGAACCAGATGCTATGGAAAAACATCTGCCTATGCCTGAAGAGAGTCCTTCTTCTGTTTGCTAGTGTGGAGCCCTTTAGATTAGCTTGCTAGCTCTGGGGTTGAATTCTTTGATGCAAACCACCTGAGCAGGGAATTTCCATTTATTATTCTGAGGCCTCAGTCACAACACTTAGCATGCTAGTATTTAACTCTCAAGACCATCAACAGAAGACAAGGAACAAAATGTTTCTGGAGGATCCCGAAAGATTGGAAATTGGTCAATCAGATGACACCAAGTTGGGTGGGAGTGTTGATCTGCTCAAGGGTAGGGAGGCTCTGCAGAGAGATCTGGACAGGCTGGAGCGATGGGCTAAGGCCAACTGTAGGAGTTTCAATAAGGCCAAATGCCGGGTGCTGCACTTCAGCCACAACAACCCCCAGCAGCGCTACAGGCTTGGGGAGGAGTGGCTGGAGAGCTGCCAGTCAGAGAGGGACCTGGGGGTGTTGATTGACAGCCAGCTGAACATGAGCCAGCAGTGTGCCCAGGTGGCCAAGAAGGCCAATGGTATCCTGGCCTGTATCAGAAATAGCGTGGCCAGCAGGGACAGGAAAGCGATCTTGCCCCTGTACTCGGCACTGGTGAGGCCGCACCTTGATTACTGTGTTCAGTTTTGGGCCCCTCACCACAAAAAGGACATTGAATTACTCAAGCGTGTCCAAAGAAGGGCAACAAAGCTGGTGAAGGGTCTGGAGCACATGTCGTACGAGGAGCAGCTGAGGGAACTGGGGTTGTTTAGTCTGGAGAAGAGGAGGCTGAGGGGACACTCATTGCCCTTTACAGCTACCTGAAAGGAGGTTGCAGAGAACTGGGGATGAGCATCTTTAACCAAGTAATAAGTGATAGGACAAGAGCGAATGGCTTCAAGTTGTGCCAGGAAAGGTTTAGACTGGATATTAGGAAGCATTTCTTTACAGAACAGGTTGTTAGGCGTTGGAATGGGCTGCCCAGGTAGGTGGTGGAGTCCCCATCCCTGGAGGTGTTCAAGAGGCGGGTTGACATAGCACTTAGGGATATGGTGCAGTTGGGATCTGTCAGTGCTAGGTTAATGGTTGGACTAGATGATCTTCAAGGTCCTTTCCAACCTAGATGATTCTGTGATTCTGTGATACACTTATTTCCCATTTAAAACCCAGACTAAAGAACATAGCAGCACAAGAGGCTCATATATGACACCAATGTATTGATTTTTGTTAATTAAATTGGAATTTTCCTTGAAAGCATTCAGCTCCATATCAATTTTGTGCTACTGGAAAAGGTCAATATATAACCTAGCATGGAGGTTTGACCTTGACTGACTGCCAGGTGCCCACTGAGCCGCTCACTCACTCTTCTTTCTCAACTGGACAGGAGAGAGAAAATATGATGAAAGGCTCATGGGTCGAGATAAGGACAGTGAGATCACTCATCAGTTACCATCTTGGGTAAAACCAGACTCAATTTGGGAAGTTAATTTAATTTATTGCCAATCAAATCAGAGTAGGATAACGAGAAATAAATATTAAAACAAATTAAAACATCTTTCCCCCACCCTTCCCTTCTTCCCCAGCTCAACTTCACTCCTGATTTCTCTGCTATACCATGGACCTCTATGGGCTGCAGAGCAACAACCTGTGTCACCATGATCTTCACCATGGCTGCAGGGGAATCTCCTCCAGTGCCCGGAATACTTCCTCCCCCTTTACTGACCTTGGTGTCTGCATAATTTTTTTTCTCACATTTTTCACTCCTCTCTCCCAGCTGCTTTTTCACAGCGGGTTTTACCTTTCTTAAATATGTTATCACAGAGATGGCACCAACGTGGTGATTTGTTCAGTTTCGACCAACAGTGGGTCTGTCTTGGAGCTTGCTGGAAATGGCTCTTTTGGACATGGGGGCAACTTCTGGCTGCTTCTCACAGAAGCCACCCCTGTAACCCACCTGCTAGCAAAACCTTGCCACGTAAAACTAATACACCTATGGTTTACTGTATCACATCTGAGTTTACAAAAAAAATATCTCATCCTCTCTAACTAAGCCATGTTCACATATTAGGACCTCAATTCTTTCTTTCTTGTGCTGAGGAATATGAAATAAGTATAATAATTTCACAATATATTTATAAACATTCTCCATTTACTCAAGCCACCTACTGGCATTACAATTTTGAGGAGCAAGTTGGGGAAGAAAGAAAGCAAGTGCAATGAGATTAATTCCATCTCTGCAGTTAGCAATTAATTTATTTTTATTTTATTTATCTGATCGTTTTTCTTTTCAGCAGATTTTATAAATGTTTACTGGACTGGCATGTTTAGTTAATTTTTAAGGTCCATTATGTCTGTCTTTACTCTATGCTTGGACTTCTCACCTTGTAATTACTATTAAAAAAGAAAAAGAATAGGAGTATACAGGCTACTACATAACTTGGCTCTTAATTCTCATGTGAGAAAACCATATTTTTTGCCATCTATGTTCCAGTATAGAATACCCCTATGGAAATAAATTACGGAACACACAAGACCTAACTACCTTGTTTCTTTGTCATTTAAAAGGTCATGATGTAGCAATTATAAAGTGCATACCTACTTTAAAAATATGAGTAACCCTACATTACCTTAAATATAAGAAACATGTATAAATGTGTTGTGTGTATTATACAAAACAAGTGGTATCTAGATAACAGAAAATTTATTGACTGGTTATTGTCTTGTCAGAGAGAATAGGAATTCATAGAGTCCAATTCAAGAAAGTTGTGATGGGTGGTGATTATTCCAGAAACAACTGGATCACTGGAGAAATATAAAGAAGTATGAATCTGCTATTGTTCACGTACTTGAGGACAGCACATAGACCCAGTCTTGCCCAAAGACTGTCATAAAATAAAAACTTGAAGATAATCCTGAGTCCTGAAGAATTTGCTCTATCTCAGTATATCCATAAATATCAATGTCTTAATTGTTGTTGATACTGAAAAATCTAGAAGTCAGAAAAATTGTGCGAACTCTGGATCACACCTTTATTCTGCTGCACAGAGGTGTCATAAGAAATCATGTTCAGCTTCATCCAAATCAAGATCACTAAATTCTATTCAAAATCACTCAGGATCAGAATACAGCCCCCTTGTTCTGAAAGGTGACTGGTTTTCTTTGCTTCCATCAAGGTAACTGTCATCAGTTACACGTTTGAGTAATTTATCACATCACCCCATTAAATTTGCCTACTTTTGTCAAATTTTCTTTCTCTGCAAAAGCTATGCCATTTCAAACTTTCCTAACAGTAACTGTGTGTTGTTTTTTCTTTTCTTATTTTTCAGCAATGTAATATGCATACTAGTCCATATGTATACTTGTATAATTCTGCATTATTATGAACACAACTATAAACATAGTGTTAAGTATGGACACTTCTACAGTATTGACCATATGAAATTTACAAAAACACTCATTATTTCTTTAACTTGTTCATTCTATTTTGGGAATTTTGATTTATACAAAATGGCAGTAATTCTTTCTTTACATATACTCTGTAACTTAAGCAAGTGAAAGCAGCATGTAATGAACTAACTACAGTATTATATTAATAACAAAAAATATGTTTAAAGATGCTATGGTACTATAAATGTAAAAATAATAAATTCACAAATTTGCTACCTTCAGACAAGTATGTCTCACAGGCAGATATTTTTATTTTAAATTAGAATATTCTAATAATTTAATCTGTTCAACTATTTTTTTTATCTAGATCCCTCTAAGTTACAAGATACATCGGTGTTCACCTGCACACATTTCAGTCTTATATACAAAAACAGATTTTCTGTGACAGTTTCAGATAAGTATAAAATGAAATTAATTGTATGTTGCTTAATAGTCTGAGTTTTATGCCTTCTGTATCCTTCATTAGCTAGGGTATTTTACTCCCATTTCAATGGGAGCATCACAATATTGAATAAAAACAATCCTCTGAAGCCAGTTTGGTGCAGTAAATTAATCTTTTCTGTTGTATATGGACAGAATGAAACCATCAAGATTGAACAGATACCCTTAGATAAATTGCTAAAGTTTCAGTCACTGTAATTAATTATAAGCCTTAGAGAAAGGAACATTCCTAGTCTGGACACTATTGCACAAGCATTGCATTTACCAGAAAAAAAGCTCAGAATACAAGTGTGAAAATATTACCCAAATTGTTTTAAATAGCCACGTCCAGCCAGGAAATCATTCTCTGAGAGGGAAAAACAAGCTAGCAGCAACCTGTGGAGGAGTCAAGTAGAAATGTATGATATTTTAATGATATAATTTTTCATTCATTCGTATATTTAATGCTTGGCGTTCTGGTAAGTACAAGTACCATTGTCTTAAGACATAACCACGATTTGTGGCTTTTCTTACAGATGAGGATTTCTGACTGGGTTTTGTTCCTGAAGCAGCATATCTAACACTTTAAGTTTAGGGCACTGCAATATTGGCCTTCAAGAAGGATGTAAAAGGAACAGTGTAACTTACCGATTCATCAGCATTGTGTTCTACAGCTCCACCAGTTTTATCTCTGCTAGCAATATATATCCAAGAAAAGATGACATATTTCTTAATAGTGGGAATATCAAATGAAATAAGACCTGACACTTTGTTTTGTTGTTATGACTCAGCCTATTCTTGAATGTGTACTTTTATGATATATGCTGTTTATATCCCTGGTTTTCAGTTTAATCATCAAGACACTTCCTATCTAATATTTATCTGTACATCTGGAGGATCACCTATTTTATGTGAACATATTCAGTGGAGATGATATAGAAGACACACACTGACAGGTAGAATAATACTGTCACTCTTTCTTTTTTAAACCACTACTGCTTCTATTTTTTTTCTGTTTATCTTTAGAATTTCCCTTTCTGTGATACAGTGCATAATGTATTAAGCTTCTCAACAGTCCATCTTGTCTCTGGCTTTGGTAAAGGTTGCTGGTTTCAACAGCAGTAGTGTTAAATTTAAGTAGGTTGATACTGTGATTCAGGCCTAACTGAAAGCTATGATTTGTTCATTAAAATTAAAACTTCTGTTGTAGGTATTTGGAATGGAAGGCAGGGAAGAAGGGTGGAAAGGAAAGAGTTTGCTAAATGGATATTTTTCAGTGTATAGAAAAACTGAATAGACTAATTTCAGGGCTTTTAATTTCTCCAAGCTTCAAGAACTCTGTTTCTGAATGAGAACATCTGTTCCATCACCATTTCTGTCCCTTCTAGATCAAATCATTCCATGACTATGGCTAACAGAAGAAGCATTTGCCTCTGCTGCTTCTCAACAAACTTTTTTTTTTTTTTAAGTCATACAATTCATATCTTGATTCTCCCACCTCCAAACCAAGATCTAATTTTGTGTGAAGATTACTCATGGCAACAAATACATAAAATCCCCACCCTCACCAAGTATTCAAATTAGGTTTTTTAATATTCAGTTAATTAGAAGGTTTTATTTAAGTATAGTTATTGCTAATATTTGAAATCTAAAGTGGAGTTCTGCTAGCCATTTAGAATCTTAAATCAATTGTTAATGATCTATGGCTTTCATTAGATTAACTGGCTAAAGAAACGTCGAAAGGTATGCCTGTGCTTAAGACTGTTACTTTGTTTAGTAAAGCTTCATGTTTAAGTCATAAAAGTATTTCTTAGAGGGATTGGTTACAAGATACTATTCTTTGAGAATATTTTTTCCCTCATGGAATTAAGCCCTAACAGGCCTTATACATTATGTTTATTCAAAACATACGCATTTTCCAGCAATCGTTGACTGCAAACTATGTTAAAGACAGTGGATTTTTTTTTTATTTAAATATGTTCCCAAGGAAAACAGATTTTAATTATTTTTATCTGTGTTTGTTCCCCCATCAGTAATCTCTGAATCATTTTTTTCTCATTCCAGGCAGAACTAGGAGTGAGTCAGGGCTCTCTGAGAGCATTAGCTTCTCAGGAGTGTTGCAGAAGTCAGTAGATGTTAGAGAAGATACAAGCTATTGTGCATGAATAAGTTTTTTGAATACTTTTTGGCCCTGTAATCCAATTAGTCCTGCTGAGCACTGCAGTGTACATGACACCGTTAAAACAATCTTAAGTAAATATCAGTATATGGAAATACTACTATAATTATCTTAAATCAGAACAAAACAAATAACAACAAACAGCCAGCCAACAGATACTTAGACATAAGAAACTATTAGCTCCATTGCTCATAAAACTACTTATGCACTTAGTATAGTATAATTATAACAAGTTCTTGAGCTTGAAGCACCCTTACTATAAAATAGACGGGGAAAAAAATGTTCTCTAAAAACATTTTGTAGCTAGCATTTTCAGGGCAAAATCTGACTCATAAATCTTAAGTCATTATATAAGCCCAGAGCATCAAGAGCCCCTGATGACCTGTCTGGTAGGAACCAGAAATTATACTTCTAATTAGCCTCTGTCTTTGTCCTGCCTACCCATTTTTCTCCCCACATGATTTCCTTCCAGAAAAACCCCCACTTAAAAATTTCTGTTCTGCTTTATAATGTTAGAAATAAATACTCTATGTGAACTACATGGAGGTGGTTGGAACTCGTTGGAGCCAGTTGGAGCTGGTTCCCCCACCCTGCGCTCCCATGACTGTCTCTGCCTGAGGGCAGCTACCACTGCCTCAGGGAGCATCGCTGACCAGCCAGGGCCAGTGGCCTGACTGACCTAGCATGGGGGCAACCACAGCCCTTTGTATCGGGGGGGCGGGGGGGGGAGGGGGGCACCTGCCACCTTCCCCATGGGGCCCCTAGAAGTCAGCCAGCAGGTGGGGGTCGAGGAAGCCACAGAGTCACCAACTTTAGCCAGGATTGAGGAAGAAGGGCCCTGGCCATGAAGATCAGACTGCTCCCTGATGAGCCCTGCCATGGCCCTGACAGCTCAGCGCAGCTCTCCCCTGCTGTTTGAGGATGCAGGAGGAGCCAGTCATAGCAACCAGAGAAATCCTAATATCAGAGAGGGACTTTAAATACCTGTGGCGGGGAAGGAGGTCATGTAACAATTTTAACTGTCTTTATTCATGAGGCATTGCTGTATTAATCTGGACTAAAACTTTTTGTATTATTACAACTGGACTGTAAATGTTATATTTCAATTACATTGTAAAGTTTTCAAGTAGTCTAACAACTAATGCTTTTTCCATGTATGTTTAGTATTTTTCTTTTTGCCCATGACAAAATTTTGAATGCAACAGTCTATAGTTTCCAAGGTCCTCTGTCTTTTCTTGCTAAAAGACAAAAGAGGCATTGCCTCTTTCCAGGCATCAGATGCCTGCCCTCTGTCTGCCTCCACAACCTTTCCAGGACAGCTGAAGACAGCAGAATCATATGGCTTTGGTCACCTCCTGTACGTCCTTGGATATATCCTATTCCATTCTGTGAACCCCCATATGCCCACTTTGCATAAATGATTCCTACTTTGGTCCTTTTCTAGAACATGTGATACTTCCATCTCCTAAGCTTGTCACAAGACACAGCAAGCAGACTTGCTTGAGGGAAGACCTAGTCAAAGATTCAAGCAAAGAGAAGAATCACAGCAGAAAATGTACACCTGTTTATGAGTGCATACATATATTCAGACGATGTTTCTATCTCTCAACGGTCCTTTGTGCTTGGTCTCCAGCCTGGATTACATACATATAAACGTACAGATCTCTGAAACTTGCAAATTGCTAAAACAGCACTGTTCAGAAGCTGATAAACCAGCCCATTTTCAAACTGTTAAACATCACTTTACTGGACTGATATCCATTAACAACACATCTTTTCAGTGATTAGTTCTTATTCATTATCAATTATTGCTAGATGCTGAAAGCATGTGTCCTTAACACACATATCCTACAGTAGCTGTGAGCATACATGACCACAGAGATGATACTATGTATTGATGGCTGTTGTCTTTGATCATTCTTAGTCAGTGGGGTCAATGTGATCAGGCTGGAGACCTCTTCCATGAAGAAAACAAGGAGTGGAGGGGGCTTGTCTTCTTTCTCCTTCTCCATCAAATCTTCCCTCCACCTCAACTACAGATGTTTCCATCTCTCAACGGTTCCTAGTGTTTGACCTCTATCCTGGACTACGTACTGTAGAATGTTTTCAGGGTGGGGGGTCGCTTTCCCAGGACAGGACAGGTGACTTACTCTGTTGCTTGGTGATGTTTTTGTTCTCGCCTAGCTGCTGCTGCTTTCCTTTTAAAAACTAAATCCCCTGAGGTCATGTTTATACAGAGACCAGCAATGGAACCTTGAGTGGTTTATGGTTGTATGTCGTCTGTTTTCTGGCTGTGCTCATATTTTCAAGGCCTTTGGTTTTACCAGAAACTGAAACTGTACATCACAGCAAGATATACTTGGTTCCAAACTGTGGCTTATACAGCTGGTTCTCATAATTAAATCCTACTTAGTGTTTCTAATGTTTTGAGCATAACAGGCCTACTATCATAAGACTCTAATTGTCTAGAAAACACCTCATCTTAGCTCTTCATCAGATGATCTGTAAGAGATGCCCACCATCATGACCTCCTTGATGACCTCTCCTCTAATAAAGATCTCATCTGTGTAATTAATACATATTATTGCATTGCTGTTCTTACAGTACTGTGAGACATGTATTGTTCTTATCATACATATCAACATCTGTTTTACAAGATAAAAATGAATGTGAACTTAATAGTTTTAAAATATAGTATGTAATGGATAAACAAGTGCCTACTTTTGGCAACTGTTTCTCATTCTTTTAAATATTTTTAAAATGTAAAAATGTACTGTTAAGAAATGGATCTTAATATGAAAAGAACATAAAAGCATATCAACTCTATTCTCCTGAAAAAAAAAAAAAACAAAGAAAAACAAAAAATACTTTCTCTATTAATTTTGTCAATTTATAGTATAGGTCACTATTTCTTATTAAGAACTAAAGGCAAAAATTCAAACCCAGCACAATTTGAGTTTCAATATTCAATTTATTTATTAAGGGGACATGTATATAGGGAAATTCTCCCAGCCTGTCTGGTGACACCTGAGCTTGTCCCATGGTTATTGGGGACTCCTTTGTAGTGGTCCCAAACTAAAGAGCCCCTGAAATATCCTGTGGTGACTTCTGAGTTGGCCTGGGAACCAGAAAACATGAGTGCTCCCACTCCAACACTAGATGTGCGCAAAATGTGAGAACAGTATCTGTTGAGGAGGGGTGGCTGCTGTCAGGGTCCTGACTGAATCCCCACCTTCTGGGAGTTTGGCTGCTGGGGCAGGGGTCCAGCACAGAGATATTCAGCTGATGGCTGCCCCCCTTTCCATTTGGTACCCCAGGGAGCCAAACCTCCATGATGAGGAGGAATGTTCACAGGGCCCTTACAAAAGAATATTATTTCTAGGCATATTTTCTCCATACCTGCTTCACTCAGATGACCTTACAATAAGAACATTAAGAGAAGGTGTCCATCTTTAAATAATAACCTTCTAGCAAGAGTGCTCATACCAGCTATCAGCATTCAGACTGTCAGTTCCCCCTCAGCCTGAAGGAGTGAGTCAACCTCTCCTACCAAAGCTCCTTATCCTCAGGTGGTACAGCACTATCAGAAATGACACACTCCACCACACTTTTTAGCCTAGCTTATTGTTCCTTCAAGAACATAAAATGTTTTAATATTTTATTTCATCATTTCATTTTCTCTCTATTTCCATTTGTCTTGCTCTGCTATATCAAAGTAATATGAATGGACATAACTAGTATGAATATCTGATACTTTTTTTTACTGGTAAAATGATTACAGTTTATGTACTATGAAGAGGTAACATATATCATGAAGCAAGATGTTGAAATAGTAATCTTTTCATTCTCTCAAGCAACATAACATTTTAGTTGCAGGTGTTAATTTAACATCCCCAAGACCCATCATTTCAGGGCTTGCTGCCATCCCCGCAGAGTTGTTAGCTATGTTCCCCCCGTCGAGTAGGGTGGGCCCTGGGGGTTGATCATGACAGCCATGCTGTTAATTCCCTGTCCATACGGAGGTCCACTGCCCATCATTCCTCCTTGATTCATGTTGGGATAACCAGGAGGCCTGTTCTGGATAGAGTTGGCAGCAGAGTGCATGGCGGCGGCAGCCGCCTCTTGTGCTTTGTGATTCATGCCGCCCGGGGCGGGGCACATCCCCATCCCCACCTGAGGTGGCATATTCACCATGTTGGGTCCGTAAGGTCTGTTCCCCATGATGGCGTGGCTCATCCTCCCTGGAGGAAGGCCGCTGTACGGTGCCACGCCAGTCTGCCCATGCATCTGGCTCCCTGCTCCCATGGGGTTCATGCTTCCTCCCATTCCCAGACTGGGGTAGTTGGCATTGGACATAGCGTAGTTTGGCTGCCTGGGATAACCTCCTTGAGGTCCATACTGCCCACCCTGGGGTCTGTAGCTTCCCATGGAGTTCTGCTGGTATGGCCCCATTCCAGCGTGCATCTGTCCTCCAGAAGACTGACAGGGAGATAAGGCTGAGCCAGGCTGGGGTGACCTGTACTGGGGCATCTGAATGTTTCTCTTCATGTAACCTCAATCTTGCGCTATGCTTGACTTCTTCATGGAAGGATGCATGATACTGTTCGACTGGCCACTGGGCGGTCGGGGTGATATCTGATTGCCTGGTACTGCAGCAGCTGAAAGTGGACCAGAGCGGGACTGAGCAACACTAGCTGGAGATCCATGTGGGGATGGGAAGGGTCCTCTGATGCCTGGCAGGTAAGGAGAGGTATGTGGAGAGAAAGGAGACTGAGCTGGGTTACTCTGCTCTCCTTGACTGCTGGAAATCCCTGATGTGCTTACTCCAGGACTCAGGCCTCCGTCTGTACCCATGGGTAGATCATCTATTGAACCAGAAAGGTCTGGCAGGCTAGAAGGTCTGGACTGAAGATTCACGTTCATATCTTCTTGCCCTTTACTGGAAGCCACTGAGGGAGCAGATGATGCCTGGGACCCAAACGACTCTTGAGATAACTCCTGAGGAGGCGGGAAGCGTTGCTGGGAGTAGGCACACTGCTGCTGCTGTGGCTGTGACTGAGGGTATGAAAATGACTGTTGAGAAAGAGCCGAGGAAGCCGTCTGCTGAGTTTGTTGCTGATGATGATAGGGCGACTGTGACCGCTGCAGTGAGTAGGGAGGCTGATTCTGTTGGTGCTGCTGGGCTGTGGATGGCTGTTGAGGACATGGAGTTGGGGACTGCTTATGGGGCAGCTGGGATTGCTGCTGAGAATACACAGGCTGCGATGTCTGAAGTTGTGGAGGTTAAGACTGAGGCTGTTGCTGCTGCTGCTAAGAAGGCTGAGAGTGAGGGGTCTGGGATGGGGTGCTCGAGCACTGGGATGCTTGCCAAACCACTTTCCATCATTTACCAGCAGTCCTGGCTGACTGGGGAGGTCCCGACAGATTGGAAATTGGCTAATGTGACGCCCATATATAGGAAGGGTCGGAAGGATGATCCAAGAAATTACAGGCCTGTCAGCTTGACTTCAGTGCCTGGGAATCTGATGGAGCAGCTCATCCAGAGTACCATCACACAACACATGTGGGACAACCTGATGATCAGGCCCAGTCAGCATGGGTTTATGAAAGGCAGGTCCTGCTTGACAAACCTGATCTCCTTCTACGACAGGGCGACCTGCTTATTGGATGAGGGAAAGGCTGTGGATGTTGTCTACCTTGACTTCAGTAAGGCCTTTGACACTGTTTCCCCCAGCATTCTCCTGACAAAACTGGCTCCTTGCAGCATGGATGGGCACACGCTTTGCTGGGTAAAAAAATGGCTGGATGACCGGGCCCAGAGTGGTGGTGAACGGAAATAAATCTAGTTGGTGGCTGGTCACGAGTGGTGACCCCAGGGCTCGGTTTTGGGGCCACTCCTGTTTAACATCTTTATTGATGATCTAGATGAGGGGATTGAGTGCACCCTCAGTAAGTTTGCAGATGACACCAAGTTGGGTGGGAGTGTTGATCTGCTCGAGGGTAGGGAGGCTCTGCAGAGAGACCTGGACAGGCTGGAGCGATGGGCTAAGGCCAACTGTAGGAGTTTCAATAAGGCCAAATGCCGGGTGCTGCAGTTTGGCCACAACAACCCCCAGCAGTGCTACAGGCTTGGGGAGGAGTGGCTGGAGAGCTGCCAGTCAGAGAGGGACCTGGGGGTGTTAATTGACAGCCGGCTAAACATGAGCCAGCAGTGTGCCCAGGTGGCCAAGAAGGCCAATGGTATCCTGGCTTGTATCAGAAATAGCGTCACCAGCAGGGACAGGGAAGTGATCTTGCCCCTGTACTCGGCACTGCTGAGGCCGCACCTCGATTACTGTGTTCAATTTTGGGCCCCTCACCACAAAAAGGACATTGAATTACTCGAGCGTGTCCAGAGAAGGGCAACAAAGCTGGTGAAGGGTCTGGAGCACATGTCGTACGAGGAGCGGCTGAGGGAACTGGGGTTGTTTAGACTGGAGAAGAGGAGGCTGAGGGGAGACCTCATCGCCCTCTACAACTACCTGAAAGGAGGTTGCAGAGAGCTGGGGATGAGCAATAAGCAACACGACAAGAGGTAATGGCCTGAAGTTGTGCCGGGGAAGGTTTAGACTGGATATTAGGAAGTATTTCTTTACAGAACAGGTTGTTGGAATGGGCTGCCCAGGGAGGTGGTGGAGTCCCCATCCCTGGAGGTGTTTAAGAGTTGGATAGACATAGGACTTAGGGGTATGGTGTAGTTGGGAACTGTCATTGTTAGGTTAATGGTTGGACTAGATGATCTTCAAGGTCTTTTGCAACCTGGACCATTCTGTGATTCTGTGATTCTATGATAACATTTACATTTCCATCAACACAATAAGTTTCTAATACTGTAGAGAATACAGCTGAGAAAAAGCTTCTAGGTCCCAAAATTGTGGAACTTTCCATATGCGTGTTTTATAAACTAAGATACATATTTTGTGGGAAGTTTCAAAATTCTGGTCCCTAAAATGATTTATATTAAATCCATGAACAGGCAAAACTGAAGTAATATCTGCATTTAATTGTTTACTTTCATAGCTCTCTTGTGTTTGGGTTTTTGTGTATGCGCATTTTATAGGAGAAAGTTATGTAGACTGTGTTTCTATCATAATTATCAAGTATTTCTAAATATTAAACACCCTAACAAGTTGTTTTTATATTTCAAACACTTAAGTTTGAAATGACTGGTATTTAGCTTTCAATCCATTATGCAGTATATTCTGTGAATGATCACCTTGATTTCCTTGTGAAGTAAGTGTGTTCATTTAAGTGTGGGCGAGTTGTTAAACTATTTCATTAACACTATTTTGTTTTATTTTTTCCAACAATCTTGAAAGGTATACAAATGCAGATTGCGATAAATACATCTCATGTCAAGGTCCTGACTAGAATTCTTATAAGAATCTTCCCTCAAAAAGTAACATAGGCAATCTGTTAAAGAAAAATTAATTACAGATATATGTTACATTGCTCTGACAGCATGTCATCCATGGACACACTTGACGATAAAACTCCCCAGAAATAAATCTAAAAAAATAGCAAAAAGAATAAAGAAGATGTGAGTTATCATAAGAAGAAAATGCTCTAAGTTAGGGTCCATTATTACAAAAATGATAAGGAAGAGAATATCACCATATACTGGGAAATAAATAGGATTTTAGGTATAGCAAATTCTGACTTCAAGAGTAGGAATGTTTGCCATTTGAAATTATTGAGTTGTCAAAGCAAGACGGCAGAGTGTAATAAACAGTATTCGTGCCTTTGAAAATCTTACCCAGGGATTTCACAAGTATTTAAACCTGAGATACAACATTTAATGGAAGTAACAGGTGAATAACATATTATCAAATATTTAGTTTCATCAGGGAAGCAGGCATTTGAGCGTTTAAAGGACAATTAGGAATAATAAGGAAACCAGCTTCAGCATATGTATTTTTGATACAAATCTGCAGGAATGTTTCAAGAAGTATTCTGAAAGTTACGGCTATTCTTCATGACATTGATACCAATCCTTATGTCGTTTACAGCTAAATATTAGTTAATGGGCTTCTGTTTTGAAATGACACCACATGTAAATTGACTCTTACATATAGACTCTTAGGTACAAAGTCATGAAAGGAAATAAAAAATTAATTGGCATTGAGAAACTTTCTCAACACATGGAACACATGGAAATTTCTTTGACATACAAGATTAAGACTTGTGAAATGTGTCTCTTTACTCCTTGCTTTGAAGCAGATTTCCTAATTGATGTTATGTGTCCCTGACTGTAAAACAAGTACATTAATACAATTTCATAGAGTTTCATAGAAATTTGGTATTTTTATAAAGTATATTTCATACATTTATGATGCGAGCATCCAGAAATGCAACCTGGTTAGAAGGGAAAATTACTGAAGAAAAGAAAATGTCTGCTGAAAAATACTGACAGAGAAATTGCCTGCCAGACTGGGAGTGGTGAGCCTGCGAACTAGACCTTGGGACCAGAAGCATCCTTGAGAAGTGCAGCTAGTCTCTTTGAAGTACAACAGGGGTACCTAGAAACTGGAAACATCCTGAGAGGCTATCAATAAGTGTCAAACCAGGAAACTGTAATGACAGTTTATCATCTGAAAAAGTATAAAACAGTCTTGGAAAACAAAATTTGTCTGAAAGAGCAGAAAACATCATCATCTATTCACTGTTACCTCAGGTGAGAAATAGAAATTAACAGCATCTATTGGCTGCTCAAAGTGGTGGTGTTCTATGCCCCCTTATGGCTCTATTATAAAAAAAGGACTTAATTTTTATCAAAAATGGAACATCTGTCTCCCAGAACTTCCCATGCTGCACACACTTTCCCTTTCCTAAACAGGCTGAATTCTCCAACCAGAACTATCTACAAGATCTTGGACTCTCCCTGGAGACACCTAGCTGACTCAAGACTCTGTGACACAGATCATCTTTGAAGTGAGACTGTCTGTTATCTTACTGTTCCTCCTTTGGGCCTACTTTTGGGGTTAGTTTGGTTTGCCTTCATACTTTGTGGATGGTTGGGTCCCATTCTGGGATTAGTTTGTCCTCCCCTTTGGGATGATCTGGTCCTTTCTGAAATCTGTCTAATTCATTTCATACTGGTGTTATAAGAAAGTAGATGGACATTCCATGGAAACTTTGGAAAAGAAATTCGATATTGCTAATAAATACTATAGGAATCATTCCTAAAGTCTTTACCAAGATCATCTGTTCCACATCCTTAAGGAATGCCAGAATATACAGAATATATCAGATTAAAAAAAAAAAAAAAAAAAAAAAATCAACAGTTTCTCTTTCTTCCTTTTTTTAAAAAAAAAAAAAAAAGTTGAAGTTAGGCCTTAGAGGTTAATATTAAAAAAAAAAAAAAAAAATATATATTTTATGATAATAGTACTGGGAAGAACACAACTAAATTCCCAACAATTTTATTGTGAATACATCTTATTATCTGGAAGGAAGATTAAAATAAAATTATATAGTGCACAAAACAAAGTTAGAGATTTAGCACGTTTTTTGTCTTGTGTATACTTATATAAAGTACCCCTGATTCTGTGATATGTCTTTTGGGATAAACCTAATATTGAGAAATTAACAGAGAAACAATAATGCCCAGCAGTGTGATTAGCAATTTCTTATGCAATACTAGCACAGTACAGCTGTAAAAATTAAATGCAACTAGCTAATGGATGAAATACCAGGAAGTGTTGATTCGGAAGTCCTAAAACTATTCACGCATTTATGTATAAGGCTTGCCACAGACTTCTATAGAGTTATTATCAGAAAACCATAAAGCCCAGTAAAGGAAAATGTTGAATTATGAGAAAGTGAATGAGAAATGCATAAAAATGAAAAATAAATATATTCTACCTAACTCTACAGGTATTGGTTTCACTTGAAACAAATTAAAGTGAGTCAGTTTCTTAATGTTTAAGCATTTTTTTTTTTTTTTTCTTATAGGCAAGACAGAGTTATTTAAAAAAAAAAAAAAGTTTCTGTTGTTTTTAACAGAAAGAGTACTGAGATCTACTTGGCTATATGACCTCACTGAAAAATTTCAAATTAATGTTTTAAATCGTGTATATTAGAAATAATTATTAACAAATAATAATACCTTTTTTTTTTTGACTGAACCGACTGTGGAGTGTCATTGTTTGCCATGAAACAGAAAGTGCACTCTGCCTTCAGTATTGCCTCTGTCTAATGGAAACCAAAACCTTTTTTTTTTTAATCACCTCTGTGTAAAATCCTTGTGAAAGGCTCTAGAACAGGGGTTCTCAACCTTTCCTTCATCACAGACCTCCTTTAAATACCTTTTGTGACCATGGACCTCCAAGATTTTATTCAAAATTTAAAGCACTAGACTGCATCAAATATTTATTTCAATTTTCTCATGAAGAGTCTTCAAATTTGGAGAGAAGGGGAAATAAGTTAATCTGTTAATTCACACACTCTTATTATAATATCTTTATTGCAATGATTCCATATGAATTTAAAATAATAGCATCAGCACTCTTCCTGCTCAAATGGCTCATTTTATGGTATTTCAGTGTGCTAATTCTGAATTTCATGCCAATTTTTACTTTAAAATTTGATGAAAAGTTTTTACAATTCTTCTCACCTTCCCCCCTTGTTTTTCTGTGTTCAGTCATCATATATTTTTGTTTACAGGTCCAGGGCCACCTCTTGGAGGAACAGACTTCAGCCCCGTTGTGGCCCTAAAGAGGGCCATTGGGTTACGAAAATGTCTTTAAGAGAAAAGCTACCTAGTTAAAATGGGTCCCACTAACCATACCAGTACCAAATATACTAGTGTGTCAGGGCAGGTGGGAAGGGGGGGGGGGGGAGGGGGGGGGGGCAGGGAGAGGCTTGTGTATGAGAGGAGCATTGAGGGGAGGGGACTGTGGGAAAAGGAGGTGCAGTGTGGGCCAGACCAAATGTTTCTGGGCTGGACATTCTCCACCCCTGCTTTAAGCCTTCACAGACCCCCTGTGATGACATTGTGGCCCCCCAGGGGTCCGCGGACCACAGGTTGAGAACCACTGCTCTAAAAAGGGAATCTAGTCAAATATCACTTAATTTTGTGTTTGAATTCACTTCTCAAGAAACAGCTTTGCAAGGATGCATGACCTACTGAGCATTATGGCATACAACTGCACAACACAGTGCTGCATTGTTGGCTCTGTGATTCTTAAAATATTGTAAGTTTGCCTGTTCCAGATTCTTAAATACACATGTTCAGACCTTGCTAATGGCTATCAATATACAGGTGGGAGGGCTAACTGGAAGTGGTGGTGCACCCTTCCCATGATTCCATGAGTGTTGTTCCTCTTCTCTACACAGCTGTCTCACTCTTACCCCTACCTAAAGAAGATTTCCCACTCACTGGAAAATTGGATGCTCCAGTTGTCAGGCTACCACATCTCAGCTCAATTTTATGAGGATCTCCATTCCGGTTACACATGTTATGCATATTCTGAGAGTGCTTACTTGATGGTCTCCAACCATTTCACTTCTTTTTCTCAAAAACTCAGATCATCTGATGAAATGTGCACAACTATGTTTGAGTAGTCACAGCTAGTGATATATGGACTACTAGGCAGCAGTTCTTCTCATTCTAACTTAGACATAACTCTAACCATCAGGTGAGTCATTTGCTGAATACATTTCTCTCCATTTTACTTCAAAGGCAACAGAGAGGAACCCAAAGTTGACCTTGCCTTAAGAAGAAGATGGGAGTAGATAATATCCTGAGGTTCCTCCCAATTCAAGTGATGTTGATTTCATAAAATTAGACATATCCAATCTTCAAGAACTTAGGTTTGGTTTCCTGACCAGACTTACAAGTAAGGCGGAGTGACTGGGTACTCTCTTGAGAAACTTAGGCACCTGAGACTTCTAAAAGAAAAAAAGATTTGTTGGTTACTATCTGGGCTGTACCAGGCTCAGCTCTGGTATGTCCCTTCTACATAATGGTGGCTTGGGCTGCTGAGAGAGAGCAGTGAGAAAGTCTGCATAAAGACGAGGAAGTCACAGGTACAGTTGGTGGTGGAACTGGGTGAAGTGGGATCATTAATACCTCAAGGATTCACAAGGGAAAAAAACAGAAGGAAAGGTGTAAAAACCTAAAAGACCAAAGCCAGGGGAGGCCAGGCAGGTGGCTTGGTCTTTTCCAGAACTGGTTGGGGATCACTGGTGTCAGGTCAGGCCTGGCCATCAGCATCCATAACATTGACAGTGCTGGGCAGAAAAATAAGGATATCTTTCAAAGTACAGTTTCATTTATTACTAAAAGTAAATTACTGATATCAAGAATTAACTAAGATGAATAATAAAGCAAAATAAAATTACCCTTTGAAAGATTATTGAGACTGTTTTCTTTAGAGAGACTACTGTTTTGATATTAAGTAATTTTGTAGTCCCAGTATTAGAAAATCCTGCATCACAATGTCAGACTTGTTCTGCTGGTTTTGCCTAGAGAAGAAGAGTTCAATTTAAATTAAAGATATTCCCTTCTTTGGGTTCTTTTCAGTAATTCCACCTCAGGTATATAAATGCTTTCAAAAATTAACTCCATACACTAAATTTTGTATTATTTATTCACAAGTAAATTTAAATTTAATTTGATTATAAATCCTGTGTTATTTTAGAAAGGTTTTTTTTCTTTGTAATTTTCTTTTTCTTGTGTTAATAGCATAAATCACACTGCAAAATATGCAGCTCTTTTCCGAATATCCATCTATTTAGTTAGTCATATTGGTTTAAAGGACATTTATTAAGAATAAGACCAGAGTGCATTTTTGAGTGAACAGCTACTTTTAGATTGGATTTTTTTTAAAGTGAATTATGCTTCGTTTTCATCTTTTCAGGGAGAATTGTTTAAAGAACAAAGACATGCAAAATTGATCCTGAAACAATGGTATGAGCATCATCCAGTTACTAATACATAATAATGATTGCTTTAGCAGCCACATCCACTTAAATAAATCTTTTTATTTGGATTTATTCTGTAGCATATCTGAGATTGCAAAAACTGCATAAAATTATTTTGTGATTGATACTGCTCATAAGTGGGTTTACTTCCTTTGTTTTTATTATTTAAGTTTATTACCTCAGTTTTCAAAATACTGATTATCTTTTCTTCTGAATCAATTTGTTCTCTTTTCTATATCCTTTTCTCTGTTGCCAGCTCTACTAGGCAAAAGGTACAGATTTATACAATTAGTGTATCTGTCTTCTGCTCCAGCACTTCTACTCCAGGTTTAGGCAGCCATTCCTTGGGGACAAAAGGCCATACGAAGACATGCATTATTAATTCTTTCATTAGGTGATAACTTCCTTGAAAATCAGGTTTAGGCACCTTAATACATACTAGACTTTTAGCAGTGACTAAGAATCTTACCCCACTTATTTAATCTAGATAAATACTTAATTCTATTAGAAGGCTTGCATTTCACATTTATTTTTGTGGACTTTCTCCTATATTCTGTTATTGTAGTTGCTGTATTCTTTCATTAAAAATTATGCTGTAAGCTGTTGTTTCAAATTGTTTACACAAAATTTCACTGCACTGAATTTAAATAAATGGAAATTTGTTATAATAACAAATCACTTGCCTTTTTTTTTTAAACAAAACAAGAAATTGAACTGATTTGTCAGAGTAGAATGAAAGAAAGTGGTTATTCCTAACTGAAAATTGTTGCTGAGAAAGCATTTAATGAATTGCATTTTATTCAAGAGAAACTATTTTCAGGTTGATACTAATGTGCTACTTTAAATGTTGTGTTGGTTTGTTCATTTGTTTTCTCTAGAGAAAAATTTCTGTAATCCATAAGTGCAGTCTTCTTAGTTGTTCTGTGTTCCATGTATTGTAATTGATAGCTTCTGAAAAGATTTTCAAATTAATTTTGATTATCTAGTTTTACAAGGGATTTCCTGGTTGAACCTTAAGTTTTTTTACCTTACCAATGGCTTAAATTTCATGTAACATTTCGTATGATAGTGTTATACTACTCTCTGTCATGGATAAATTTAGGTGTGAAATAACCTCAGGAATAGAAACACACCACCCAGTGACTTAAAATCTAATATTTTCCTCTTAAAGTTGGATGGGCATAATGGGTGTGTAGCAATTTTTATTCTACAAAACACACATACGTGCTTATGCACGCTCAGAGTCTGCACAGGACATGGTCACATCAGCCAACTGGGCAGATGCAGTAAAAATCTCATTTGTCCAAGCATGCTTTTAGGTAAGCTTCACCATATGACAATTTTTAATTATAATCAAACACCAAGAAAATTTGTATAATATTTATGACCTTTATAATGACCTGTATAATATTTATGACCTTTAATACCTTTATGTAGCAGCTGTGTTCAATATATTAATATTATCTAGTATAGTTTAATGTAATTTTTTAGTTTTGCTAAATAATAAATATCTGTGAGTCTGTAGCTAGAATTTGGCAAAGAATGAAATTCGCTTCACTTGAATAGACTATGAAGTACACAACTTACACGAGTTCCAGTGAAATACCAGTGTACAGTATTTTAGCTGGATAAGCAGCCAGCAGGATTAGTTATTTGTATCCAAATGTAAAAACTTCAACCCTCTTTTTTTCATTTTTTATATGATTATAAAGTTTTCCATAGATCTTTAAAACAGCCTCATAAATGAGGTCATGTGTTGTGCTTCATTTTAGAACACCTTTTTTTTAAAAAAAAAAAAAAAAGTTTAAAGTACTTGTTTCCAATTCAGGAGCAGTTTCATGCAATACTTTTATTTCCATTGCACTACGTTCCAACCTTTGTGTCACTTGTTTTTGTATCCAGTATTCCCACATTAATTTATTTTTATCAGAGCCTGCCTTTCATTTTTTTTTTTTAATTTTTCTTTCCCACGTCTTTGCTAGTGTTGCAAATAAATCAAAGCACAAATGCACCCATGAAGTCAATCAAGACACAGTGGATCTCTATTCTATGTTTGCAAACTAATAACTTAATATTCATACTGTATTTCATTTCTTCCAGTTCTTATGCCTGTTAATTTTAGCAATATTCACCAAAGATTTTGACACTCAAGAAAGCAATGAATATTAAGATTCAGCAGAAGGTGTATATTGTTATCAGGATCCATTGTTTAAGATTATTATTTATTTGAAGTTTTGATATAATTTTCATATAAATTAGTTGTTTCTCAACTGTGTTTTTCAATTTCATACTTCCTCAAATTACTGTATTTGACTCCTGCTGTAATCCCACATTCTTTTTTATTTTTTCCTTTTCATTTTTTTCCTGGTTGGTATACATTAGGATTCTTCCAGTTAATATGTACCTTCCATTTTGGGTTGGAATATCAAAGCCTGAAAGAACTCTATGCATGCCAATATAGAAGCTACAATAGAAGCTCATAGTAGTATAGCTGTCCCTGAAGGTATACTTCCAATTAAAAAAATCCATGGCTAAAACTACTTATCTATTTTTATGTTCTACTGAATGGAAAAATAGTTAATATAACCAAACTATAATCCTGGAAGCCTAAATTTTGTAATTTCTAGGCGTTAGTGCACATTTTCCTTTAGCTAGGCAAGTCCTTTAAAGCCAAACTGTTGTGAGCCTATTTGCATTACTTATCTGACAGGGTATATTTAATTTTAATAACAGCAAACTCTCCTGCCATAAATGAAAAATAACATTGAAACTGCATACAGCTTTTACTGGTAAAACCCGCCTTATAAAGAAATCTTTTTCATTATGATGCATTATTATTGCTATCACTTTTAGACTCATTCTTCTCATTCTTCCCTTTCTTCTTATCCTTTCTTGAGAAAAAGATAGTCAGTGAATTTGGGGCCAGCTTCAGCTATTCACAAATTCAACCTCTGGTTTTCTTCCCCAGAAGAATTAGATGGTTTGGGTCACATTTAATAAAGGGAAAAACCAAAACCAGACAGTGCTGTCTCTACACCAGTTCAACACTTTACTCAGTCATTAGAGCACTCTTAAATCTTACTTAAATACTTTGTTGAACTGAATGAATTTTATGACATATTCCCTACCTTCTGATGTGAGTCACATTCAGTCTTGATGCTGTTCCACTTGGTATTCAGTGACCTGAATGTATTACATTATTACACCATGGCAATGAGGTCACTAAGACAGAAATTTATTTTAAATCTTCTTCATACTGATTCAGAACGGAGACCTCAAATCAGATCCTGTAATTTTTAAGAGAAAGCTCTGAATGAATTTCATCCTGTGTGTCTAAATCAACAAAATTCAAAATGCAAAATGTTACTTTATGATGATTAAAACACAGATACAACATATATAAAGGAGTCTGTTGTTTATCTCTACTGTAGTAAGGCTTATCCTTAGTAAAGTGTTTGACACTGTCTTCCGTAACATCTTTATAGGCAAGCTGGCAAAATACATGTTAGATAAGTGCATGATGAGGTGGATTAAAAAAATGTCTGAATGGCCTCAGCCCCAGGGTTGTGATCAGTGGTAAAGTCCAACTGGAGGCAAGTTATAAATTCTGCATTTTGTGGTCAGTGCTAGGACTAATGCTTCTTCACATCTGCATTAATAAGCTGTATGGTGGGACAGAGTACATGCTCAGCAGGTGATATAAAACTGGGAGGAGGGGCTGATAGAGGGTTGTGCTACAATCAGAGGGACCTCAACAGTCTGGAGAAATGTGCTGAGAAGAGGCCCTTCAAGTTCAACAAGAGGAAATGAAAAATTCTGCACCCTGGGACAAGTGACCCCAGCAACTGGTACATGCTGGGGGCTGACTGGCTGGAAAGCAGTCTGCTGAGAAAGATCTGGAATTCGTGTTGGACAGCAACCTGACCATGGGCCAGCAGTGCACCCTTGTGGCAAAAAAGGCCAAGAGAATCCGAAGCTACATTAGAAAAAGCATTGCCAGCAGGTCAAGGGAAGTGAACTTTCCCCTCTACTCAACACTGGTGAGGCCACAGATGGATGACTGTGTCCATTTCTGGGTGCCCCAATACAAGATATATATGTATTTACTGGAAAAATCCAGAAGAAGTCCACAAAAATGATTAAGATTGGATTGGAGCACCATAGGAAACCTCACCTAGCCTGGACACAGACAGGATTGACACATTAAGAGCTCCTTCTCAATTCCACAGATGGTGATGCCTGGCCATTCTTGGTGGAGTGCTTTTTCTGGTTAATTCCAATAACGAACAAAACTCTGGCATTCTAACTAGTTGTGGTGGGTTTGTGTGTGGTGGGGTTTTGGTAGTGGGGGACATGGCTACAGAGGTGGTCCCTGTGAGAAGCTTCTCAAAAGCTCCCCCAGCTCCAAGTTGGACCCGTCTCTGGCCAAGCAATTGGCTGAGCCAATCAGCAACGGTGCCTGTGCCTCTGTGATAACATATTTAAGAAGGGGAACTGGGAGGAGGAGTTGAAGTTGTGAGGGAGATACCTATACAAACACCGAGGTCAGTGGAAAAAAGTAGGAGGAGGGGGAAGGTGTGCCAGAGCACAGACTCCACTGCAGACCATGGAGAGAGGTTAGGGTGTCTCCCTGCCACCCATGGAGGTCCATGGTAGAGCAAGTGGCTGTGCCCAAAGAAGGCTGGGACTCTCAGGGAAGCCGACACTAGGGCAGCTTGTTGCTGCGGGGACTACAGTCCATGACAGGCACCCACACTGGAGCAGTTCATGAAGAGCTGCAGCCTGTGGGAAGGAGTCATGTTGGAGAAAGTTCATGGAGGACTGTTTCCTATGGGAAGGACCCCATGCTGGAGCAAGGGAAGAGTGTGAGGAGTCCTCACCCTGAGGAGGAAGGAGCAGAAACAATGGGTGATGAACTGACCACAAACCCCCTGCTGCCCTGCACCACTGGCGAGGAGGAGGTAGAGAAATTTGGAGCAAATCTGAGAATGGGAAGAAGGGAGGGGTGGGGGGAAGGTGTTTTTAAGATGTGGTTGTATTTCTCACTGTTCTACTCTGATCTGATCGGTAAATTAAGTGGTTGTGGTGATGGTGTTCAAATTAAATTGCTATTCTTTTTCTTCCCCAAATGAGTCTGTCTTTTGCCTATGATCGTAACGGGTGAATCATTCCTCCCTGTCCTTGTCTCAGTCGCTGAGCCTTTTGTTTTACTTTCTCCTTCCCATTCCTGAGGGGGAAGGAGTGAGCAAACACCTGCATGGTGCTCAGTTGTCTTCTGGGCTCAGACCACAATACTAGTTATACAACCTCCCCCAGTGGTTGATGTCCAACTTCTTCAAGGTGAAAGTGGCATTCAGCAACATAAGATAGAGAAACAACAGGTCTGTGATGCACCTCACTGTGAGAGTAACCAGTCACTGGAACAGGTTGCCCAGAAAGCCTGTTGAATTTCCATTCTTGGTGAAATTCAGAAGCCATCTGCACATGGTCTTGGGCAGCTAAGAAGCTGGGGGTTGGACTAAATGACCTGCAAAGGTCCTTTCCAACCTTAACCATTCTGTGATTCTGTGGTCTTTTATATGAGGAAAGGCTGACAGAGCTGAGACTGTTCAGCCTGGAGAAGGGAATACTCAGGGATTTTACCAATGTGTAAAAATGGCTGATGAGAGGGAATGAATATGAGAAAGCCAGACTAAACTCAGTAGTGTCCACTGACAGGAGAAGAGGCAATGGACACAAGCTGACATGAAAGAAATTCCATTTAAACATTACAAAACCATTTTTATCATGGAATGGTAAAACCCTGGAACAGGTTTCCAGAAAAGCTGTGGAGACTCCATCCCTGGAGATGGTAATGGAATAACTTTGGTTGGGAGGGATGGCTTGAGATTTTTGAGTCCAACCCCCTTTGTCCAAGAATGGTCAGCTGGAGCAGATTGTCCTGGTCTGTGCCCAGTTGTATTTTGAATATCTCCCAATAACCATGACCATTCCAAGATAATTGAGAGTGGCCTCACAGTAACATCAGCCAGGCCCTTCAGCACTTATGGTTGCAATCTGTCAGAGCCCATGGACTTATGTGTGTCAAGTTTGTTGAAGTGTTCCCTCACCTTGTCTACAGAGGGTAAGATTTCCTTGTTCCAGACTTTCCCTCTGATCTCCAGGGCCTTGGACTCCTGAAGGCCGTTTTTAATGGTAGAGACTGAGGGAAGGAATTAAGCACCTCACCTATCTCCACATCATTTTTTACCAGGTTCCCTGTCGCATTCAGTGTCAGGACTATATTTTCCCTAGTCTTGTTTTTGCTCTTTATGTACTTGTAGAAGCCTTTGTTGTTGCCTTTCAGGTCCCTTGCCAGATTCAGATGCAGGTCACCTTTGGCTTTCCTTAATCCTATCCCAGCAAGATCAGACAGTAAATTTAAACTTCTGGCTAACTTGCCTTTGGTTCCACATATTGTACACTTCCTTTTTGTGTCTGAGTTCAGTTAGGAGCTCCTGCCACTTCCACTTTGTATCCTACTTGTCAAGATGGGCTGTTCTTGAGCTTGGAAATGATCTTTGAACATCATCCAGCTGTCCTGGACCACTCTTTCTCTCCAGGGATGAGTCCCATGGGATATGATCCAAAGCAGATCTCTGAAGAAGTTGAAGTCTACTTTCCAGAAATCCTAGGCTGCATTCCTGCTTTTTACCCTCTTCGCTTCTCTGAGTATCCCAAACTCCACCATCTCTTGATCACTGCAGCCAAGGCTGCCTCTGACTTTCACATCCATGACCAGTTCTTCCTTGTTCATAAACACCATATCCAACAAAGCACCTTTCCTTCTTGGTTCCTCAAATACCTGAATTTGGTAATGGAGGTTGAGTTGTTTTGGTTTGGTTTGGGGTTTTTTTTGTGTTTGGTTGTTGTTTGTTTGTTTGTTTGTTTTTGTTTCATATTCTTATCAAAAGTTTGTGGGACTGAATATAGAATACTTGTTTGTTTTATAGGTTCACCCTTGAAATACAAAGTAGTAAGGAGCAAAACCCACATAGGCATGTTTATTTCTTCATAAGAAAACAAATGAAAAACAGTCAAGTGAGGAATCAAACAAGTCAGAGCCAAAAGCACTGTATGGAAATGTGAAGTCTACTTCTTACTATGGTAGCCAAACATCTGCTTTTGATTTCTTGTGGGGTGGTAGAGCACTGCGAGATGTTAAACCTCCTCATTTTGCTGGTGGTGAGGCTGCTGTTTTTCACACAGTGATTAAATTCTACTATGGTAGAACACAGTTTTGAAATCCATTCATGTTTTCACTGAGTCCTTTATGTATTTCCATTGCTTTTGGTTTTTGAAAAACACACAAAAAAATAGGGAATATCAGAAATATCAGTGTGTGAGTCTAAAATAATAGTTGACTTATCAGCTGCTGGATTCCATGGGCATATGATAATCTCTTCTATCAGTTCATTTATTTCTTATATCTTCAAGATTTTGTTTAACATTTTCCTTAACATGTCTATAACATAAAAATAATAGGTCCAACCAGACCAGAAGTCAATCTGTTTCATTGGTTTGTCTTTAACAGTAAGCAGCAATAGATGCTATAGGGACAGAACAAATATGTATATGTAGTGTCTTAGAATAGTCTTCCAATCACCATGTTTTTGGAGGTCAGGAGCTTCCTGAACCATGTGTCCACAATTAATAGTATAACATGATTTTGTATTTTTCTAAAGTTCTCTGTTATTTATGTATCACTTAACAAATATTCATATTCAAGGTTTTCATATTCAAAATACAAAAATATTTATATAAAAAAGCTTTTTATTTTTATTTTGTTCTTATTCCAAAGACAGGCATTCAGTTATTATAAAGAACCCAAACCAAACCAAAACAAAACAAGTTTGCAAATATCCTGAGTGTTTGGGGTTTCTACCATTTCTGAGAGAGATAAAGTATACTTCAAGTGTCTTGACAGGTATTTATTACCCTCCCCTTAAATATAGCAACAATAGACATTCAAAATATGGAACACCCAAAAATTCTTATGTTTAGAAGTTTTTCTAACTGCTTATTTTCTGACTCCCTGATAATTGCACACATTATTTCTTGTCCTATACATTCCTGCATAAAAATAATCACAGTCAAATTAAAAGTGTTAAGACTTTCTTTAATCGTCCCAATGATCATTTCAATAATTTCCTACACCTCATCACTTCTAAATTTGGTAAGTATACATTTATATACAATCACCTTTTCTAGAATTTATTTACAGAATCACAGAATCACCTAGGTTGGAAAGGACCTTGAAGATCATCTAGTCCAACCTATTTAAAAAACTGGAACTAAAATTTCAGCGGAAAGTTTAACATTCTGTCTCACATATGATATTCTTTTAAATATACATAATAATGAGATTTGAATTCTGTGCAACAGTTGACTCGATTCATTTTATCACCCATCATACTACTTGAGGATTTCCTCAAATCAGTTATTTCCCATTTTCCAATTATGCCTCTGATTTTTCTTGCTTATACACAGAACTCTGCCCTTGTCTTTATTGAATTTGATCTTATTGATACTAAACTATTCATCCAATTTATCAAGATGATTTAAATTCTGGTTTTGTCCTCAGAAATTGCAACCATTTCCAGCTCTGAGTCACCAGTAGTTTTTATATGAACCCTTTTTATTGTATTATCTAAATAATTCATTAAATTATGTAATTGAACCTGTTAGAGGTACTGGACTCCATCTGAAATGTTATGATAGCTTTGCAGAGGCTCTCAAATAAACAAGGAACCACCAAAAATTAGAAATTTATTGTCAGCACAATTAAATAGCCCTCCACAAATTACAGGTTCGAATGTCTGTGAGAAGAGAACAGAACAACTTCCTAGGATTTAACAACAACCAAAACACAGAACAAAGCCCCACTCCCTAGGGTTTAACGACAACCCAAAACTCTCACTCACCTGACAAGTGAGGGCTCTCAACCTTGAGGACCTGCTCAGGGCAGCGTCCCGACCCAAGTCACCTCGAGGAGTTTCCTTGAGCAGCATCCCAACCCAAAGGGAGAGTCCTCAACCGCAGCGTGCAGCTCCAGGGGATGAGCTCCAAATGGCTCCCCCAGGGGACTCCATTTATACCCAGGCCGAATCTGACCTGTAGTCAATAGCGGCTCCCATTAGCCAAAGGTGCCAACTACCATGAAACCCTGAGAACAAAGGCAATCAGTAGCTGCTACACTTCAGCAGCCAAGCCCTATTTTCAGGTGGGTGCACCTGCCACACTTGTGAGGCATTGTTAACTACTCTTTAAAGTACATGTTTTTAGTGAGCTGTACACTCGTCATACTACCGTGCCACTTAGACCTCATTTTCTAGGTTTACTTATGAGGATGGAAAAACAAACAAAACCAACCAACCAACTAAACCAGATATGTTACCTTCTGCTTTTTCCTCTTATCTACTAAATCAGAAGCTGTGTTGAAGAAAGAATTTAAAATTGTTTGGCTTGATTTGTTCTTGACAAATCTACTGATATGAGTATTACTGTAACACTAAAAAAGCCCAATCTTGTATGAGGATCTTACAGTGAAAACAGCCATGCAAGCAGAAAACAGATGGATGATCCCTGCCTCGTGACATTGATGAGTTAAATATAGTACAGGAGATAACAGATGCACTCAGATAGACAAGGGAATACTCAGGAAGAATGAGGCAATATTGGTCAGTGAGAGAAGGAATGATCTGTGTGCAATAGCAGTCTAAGCATTATTTAGTTATTCCTGATTATAGATAGATCTTAATTTTATAATACATATTCTTGCATTTATTCCAAAATATCTACATATATATTTGTTAGTCTTTTTTCTTTCTTTAAACATACTCACAGATGGTTACAGTCCAAAAAGCTCCTGCCAAAATAATTTCTCTTATCTGTCATTGTGCCCACCTCCCTCCCCATACCGTTTGAAACATTTCAGTAGTTTCCCATTATGTTTCAAGTCAAATTCATATCAGTTACTTGATTAGCTTACTCCACATTTCTTAACACCTTGTCTTTACTTCCCACAATTCTACTCAAAGGATGGCAGCCTTTATTGCATCTCTGTTTCTATAACAAGTGGCACTTGACAGGATCTAGATTTCTAAATAGGTTTTGAAAGTAGCCAAAAAGTTAAGTACTTTCCATCAGACAAATGATCCAAACTGCCTAGTTTTATTTTTTTAAAATGTATTTAGTGGAAGAGGGCTGCAGCTCCTCTGTGCCTCCAGAGGATATTATTTAGACGTCTGCTTCCTGTCTGTGTAGGAATCTATATTTCTCTGAACTCGTAAGATGGTAGGAGTTTTAGATCACTAAGACGGGAAGACTTCTGGATCACTGAAATTATTTTATGGTGGTCTAATATAAATAGCTTTTGTGATTTAACCCTGGTAGGCGGCTAAGCCCCACACAACAGCTTGTTCACTTCCCCTCCTGTGGGATGGGAGAGAGAATCGAAAGGGTAAAAGTCAGAAAACTCATGGGTTTAGATAAAGACAGTATAATAGGTAAAGCAAAAGCTGCATAGCAAGCAAAATAAAATAAGGAGTTTTTTCACTCCTTCCCATCAGCAGGCAGGTGTTTAGCCATCTCCAGGAAAGCAGGGCTCCATCACATGTAATGGTTACCGGAGAATACAAAGACCATAACTCTGAACATCTCCCCTTCTTCTTACCCCAGCTTTTATTGCTGAGCATGGCATCATATGGTATGGGATATCCATTTGGTCAGTTGCAGTCAGCTGTCCCAGTTTTGTCCCCACCCAATTTCTTGTGCACCCCCAGCCTACTCACTGGTGGAGTGGGGTGAGAAGCAGAAAAGGCCTTGACTATGCGGAAGCACTGCTCAGCAATGACTAAAACATGGGTGTGTTATCAACACTGATTTAATCACAAATCCAAAGAATAGCACTGTACAATCTACTGTTAAGAAAATTAGCTCTATCCCAGCCAAAACCAGTCCACTGATATCTCATCTGTTCACTGTCAAATCACGTGCAGAAGCCAAAGTCAAATTCTTTCATGTCTCTTCTGAATTTTTCATATAATAGAATTGTAAAATGCTAAAATATTTTGCTAAGCTATATCTATAATGTTAAATAAAAGATGGCCTAGGATCAAACTCTGACCCTAAAGCTAAATGGCCCTCTTTGGCTAACACCCATTCCATTAAGAAGTACCTCTAAAATAAATTTGTGATGGAGAGTTGTGAGAGACTGAAATGTCCTACGACTGTCTCAAAGCTTGCTTGTGTCTGTGCAAACCTCCAAGAGAAGCTGCTGCGGCCTGTGGATTGGTCTGGGGGATGTCGCCAAGAGAAGCGGGAGTGTATTGAAGGATGCACCCCCCACTTCTTTGCGGTTGCATTGTCCAGACTCTTTAGACAAGCCTCAAAGGAGCAGAGGTGTGCTGAGTTGCCCCATCCTGTAGCCATTTGTGGCTCTATAGTGTAGGCCAGACCCCATGCATGCGTTGCTAATGAACTGACAAGAGGCAAACGTTCCTGCCCTGAAGCCAGATGCAACAAAATCTGTTGCACCAGAGAAAAAAAAACTAAAGGCGAGCAGATATGTTAATCAGCGGATACGATGAACTTAAAAAGGCAGCAGAAAATTTTCTCAGTTTGCATCTACCACTGAAGCTTGATCTGTGTGCACCCACCACCGAAGAACTGAAGACTGAGGACCAACGGGACGCCGCTGGATCCATGGTGGTGACTATTCTTGCAGCCCTATCCCACATCCTTGCTTTATTTCTGTCTTTTCCTTCCATTCTGTCCTATCGCTACCCCTCTTCACTTCTTTAATAATAAAAACCTGTTTTGGGTGTATGGCATTTGACCTCGTTTGTGTCTTAATCTCGCTCTTGGGATCATATTGAAACGTCCCCCGATATTGGATCAGGACAAGAGTCAGTTTGGAGATTTTCTGAAGACAGCCAAGGATTGAAATAACAATGAAGAATTGTGGATAAGGATGTGGCTGAGTTCTTGAACTCACCTCTTGAACCCCTGTTAATGAGAAGAACAGAAATATTTTATGCAGTAAAAGTATGAATAATAAGAATAGTAACCTGGAAAAAGTTTCTACTAATGTAGTGAACTTGTCTTTTTTTTAATAGAAGGATTTTATGGATAACGAAACTGAAAAAATAAAGCTCATGTTTATAAAAGATTTTTTGTTTTCTTTTGTTATTTTAAGAAAGCATCTCTGAAGACCACTTTTGTTACTTTTTCTTGAACACTTATCTGTTCTGCCTGATTCGCTTGCTATCTTTTCAAGCAAACACACCATGAAAAACTATTTCAACATGGTACTGGACACCTCTGCATATTTATCAGAATGAAAAATACTATCCTCTGGTAATACAAAATATTTCTCTTTTCTTATAAAACTTTTAAAATAAATATTATGTTTACATACCTGTAAGTATTCAGAACAGACTAGGGCAATGTGTAACTGTGTGTTTATACCACAGAGCCTGCCCACAGTATGTCCATTAATGGAATATTAGTGTATAACTTACTGTCACTTTTACATTCTTGTTGTACTTTGGTAGTTTATGAAGAGAAAAGAGATAGACATCAAAATCAAACAAACAAAAAAAACCACTTTATTTCTCTGCTTTCACATGCTATCTATTTACCAAAGAAAAATATACTCTAAAAGTTTATTAAGATCTGGATCAAAGCTGTGCATCAAACACTTTTTTTAATGTTAACATTACAAAATATTCATATAGAATCACAGAATCATTCAGGTTGGAAAAGACCCTTGGGATCATCGAGTCCAACCATCAGCCCTACTCTACAAGGTTCTCCCCTACACTTCTTTGTACAGTTAGTTCCATATATGGGATTAAATGTCAGAAAGAGATGGCATTTCACAACACTATGAGTTAGGAGTAAATGGAAGGTTACACCCTTTCTTTTTGCTTCAAATAGAGAGATCCTTAGTTTCTGCATTTCCTTTCTGTATTTCAGGTTTTAGTAGGCCAAAGTCCAACCTTCTGCTCAAAGAAATTCAGCTATGAGATCAGAGTAGGTTGCTCGGGACTTTATTCAGTCGTGTCTTTAAAATGTGCAAGGTACATTTATATTGTCGAGTGGGTAATTTATGGGTAAGTTTTGAAAATTCTTGTCATGTCCTCATGTACAATGATTGCTGTGACTATAATTTGTTTTCTACCCCTATGTATGGCTCTGGCCTCCATTTCACTACAATCTTTTCACCAGATTATCAGCACTGTGAGGAAATTGAATTGGTATTTATAGCAATATGGACACAGTATTCCTAAATCTTACCAAAACCTACCAAAAAGTGCAGGAAATATCATCTTCTCTCTGGACTTCAAAGCTTATCAAATTGACGTCTATGCATTTCTAATCCTAGTGTGTGATAAATGTCATTGAACATGTGACTGCATTGTGCCTGTAAGGAATCTCTTAAAATACCTCTTGTGATGGACTGACACATCCAGAATGTATGCAGCTTGCCTAGGTAAAAGCTACTGGAAACATCTAATATTTATTTAAAGGGTTTGGAATCCACAATATTAAAGAAGGTCAGGTTGGGGTTTTTTGTTTTTTGGTTTTGTTATTTTTTTTTCCCCCATTTAACTTAACTGATATTTAATGGAGGTGCTAGGATGTAGGGTCCCCAATTCATCAAGAATCTTAAGCATGCCTATTTTTAAGTGTGAAAGCATTTAAATATCTGTGGGGTTTTTGTGGCTTTTAGTACTTTTGTGGCTCCTAGGATTGCAGTGCCTGAAAATGTCCCAATCTAAATCAGACTGATCTTTCCTGTTGCATGTTTCATATGGAAATACTGTTTTCTGAATAGCTTGCTTCAGGTTAGTTCAAGTATCCTTAAGATGGGCAGGGGACTGTTAAAATATATAGTATGATTAAGGCTTTGTTTACACTGGAAAATAATGCAGTGTGATAGGAGTGGATTGGTAGAGTATAAGCCTTTCAAAGGGTTTTATCTGAGACTAGCTTGATCCAAATAAAAGAATGATTGGAGCCCATTCAGTTTGAGCCTAGTTTATTTTCAAGTGAAAGAAATTAAGTTTGAAGGCTCCAAGATCAGTCTGCAGTGCAAATGAAAGCACAGTAGCACAGTAAATGAGAAAACATGGGAGATTTGCTTTAGAAACTCTGTTCTAATACAAATTAAAAGAAGCTGATTTAAAACTCTCTCTATATAAATCCTCCCAGTTGAAGGAAAGAAATTAGTTCCCTTAATGTTCTCACCCCTTGAACAAAATACTTAGAGATGACCAATAGAATGCAATAGATGAACCCACCAAGATTCCAGTCCTCTTCTTAGTTTAGACATTGTGGTGATGATGTTATTTCATCCTTTTATTAACTTTTCAATAGAACTATTTAGATGCATAGTAGTTATTTCTTTTCAGACTACTTTTTCAGGAAGTGGGAGCTGCAACTTCATAGCCCTTTTCAGATTAGAACCTGTTTCACGAAAGGACCTTCTCTCTAGGTTCACTCTCCATCATTCACCTTTAAATTTTAATACTGTGTACATAAGACTATATGTTTTCATAGTCTGGAGAAGAACAATCATGGAAATTCTAATGATAATCTAAATGTTGTGCTTATCTAGGAAAACTAACAGTCTAAAGTTTGGTACCAGCTTTTTTTATCTAACTCTTCTGCACTTTGCTATACTACTTATACAGAACTTCTTAGCATAAATTGCTTAGCATTAGTAGCTAAATTTGCTGAAGCCTTAGGCCAGAAGCTGTGAACTTTCACTTAGATATGTTGAACTTTCACCTAGTTAAGTAAAAGAAGGCCCCAGAGCTGGTTCAGACTGGAAGATAAGGAAGCTACCATCATCATCAGAAGCTGCAACCTTAAAGATAAGAAAAGAAATGGCATACCTAGAGGTGATAGAAGGACCCAATGAAGAACAGGAAGATCCCAGACCTAATATTACTATTGGTCCAAATTATCATGTGAGAGGTGAGGAACTCAGACTGTAAGGGTATGATTGCTAAGGGATTTATTTGTTCAGGGTACCTCTTCTGAGGCACCCAGCTCGAGCTGGAGTGCTATTAATAAATAAAAAGTACTTTTACAGAGGAATTTATTTTTCAGATTATTTGATTCAGTGGAAACCTAGAGTCAAACTCTGTTATGTAGCTGGCATGAGTAATTTCCATAACATAATGTTGGTCTAATGTAAGGCAAAAATACTCCCATAACAGAACTGGAGTATCTCACCCCCTCCCTTCTTCTTCCCCATTCCAGCTGAGTTTTTTATCCGCTTAGTTTCTTGCTTCTATTTTAAAAAAAAAAAATTCTTTTATTTTTCTTTTTTTCCTTTCCCCCCTCGCTCCCTAGCAATTTGCATGCATCCCTCACCCAACACTGGGCAAGAAGCAAACACAAATTATTCTGTAACACTGGCCTTCTGACCATGTGTGGATAACTAAAATGGAACCATGTGGACAGACAGGTAAATCAGGAAAATATCTTGTAAGATTTAGTCATATTGTTTGGAGATTTTGGTGTGCAGTCAGTTTGGTGGAATAGGGTGCTTAAAAAGGTGTGTTAACATAACTCACACTAAAAGGCTGTATTATTCTAAAATTAAATATGGAAATTGAAATAAAAGAATTTCAAGAATATGATGATGATAGGAAGTTTAGGAAGTATCAGGACTTGGAACTTTATCAAAAACAGGAACTCCATGTTTCTGAACGCTTACTGTACTAATATCTGTCTATACTGATACAATGAAAAGTCAGTGACATGGAACACTTTATGCACAGAAGTTTCATTCTTGTCAGTAAAGACCACAGGATCAAATTCCTGAATAAAATCCCTACTAAAATAAAAAAAGTGATTTTGTAGTAATGAATGTATGAATGTCCAAGTAATATCTTGTCTTGCAAAGTTTGTGCAAGTATTTTTCATACATCTACATAGTCCATTTGTTCTGAATGGCACAGCTCATGTGAACTAAAGTTATTGTAGTTGCAACCTGTAATTTATGGACTTTACAGATTCTTGGAGTTTAATGTGAAAAGGACAATCACAACATACGGGTGAGCCACCTATATACCTTTGAGTTTCACCAGCTTAAGTTATGAACCTGACTACATACAAAGTTTGCGAAGAAGTACATTAATAATTCTTTCAGATGCATTTTAGAGAATGCTGATGAAGTTCAAATATTCTCTAAATATTTGACAAGGTAAGGAAACCTTTGAATAATTTTCATGGAGTAATATACCGTATAGATACCAAAGAGATCCTCAGCAGTGTTCCTGACAGTCAGGTAGATTTTCACTCCCCATGTTATACAACATCAATTTTTATATTTCTTTAATATCTCTAGTCACATTTTTGTGATATATCAATATTTTTATTTGTTATCACTGGAATGATCAAAAGAAAATTTAGGAAAACCTTATCAATAAGGTTTGCAAAATCCTGCAATGCATGTTGATTGCAGTTACTTTGTAATAATTTTTCTAATAAAGTTTCAAACATCTATGAAGTTTGTATTAGAATAGTTCTCAGAAAGTTACTGACTTTTTGTCTCATAATGTAAAAAATATCAGCCCATCAAGGGAATAAATAGGAACATATATCATAAACCAAATTCTGGGGTGCATCAAACACAGTATAACCAGCTGGTCAAAAGAAGTGATTATCCCACTGTATTCAGCACTGGTGCAGTCTCACCTGGAGTACTGTGTGCAGTTCTGGGCCCCACAATTTAAGAAGGGTGTGAAGGTACCCGAATGTGTCCATAGCAGGGCAGCAAAGCTGATGAAAGTGCTGGAAGGCATGTCCTGTGAGGAGTGAATAAGGACTTTGGGTTTGTCTGGTTTGGAGAAAAGGAGGCTGAGGGATGACCTCATTGCTCTCTACAGCTTCCTGAGGAGGGGACATGGAGAAGTAGGTGCTGATATCTTCTCTCTGGTACCCAGTGACAGGACACATAGGAATGATTCAAAGCTGCACCACAGGATGTTTAGACTGAAGTTTAGGAAACATTTCTTTACTGAGAGGGTGGTCAAACACTGAAACAGGCTTTCTAGAGAGGTGGTTGATGCCCCAAGCCTGTCAGAGTTTAAAAGGGGCCTGCAGAATGCTCTTAATAATATGCTTTAACTTTTGGTCAGCCCTGAGTTCATCAGGCAGTTTAGACTAGATCATCCAACTGATTATTCTATTCTATTCTATTCTATTCTATTCTATTCTATTCTATTCTATTCTATTCTATTCTATTCTATTCTATTCTATTCTATTCTATTCTATTCTATTCTATTCTATTCTATTCTATTCTATTCTATTCTATTCTTGTCCTCTTTAGACTTCACCTTATTAATTTCAGACCATTTCTCCATATTACGAAGATAATTTTGAATTCTAAAACTACACTCCAGAGTGCTTGCACTCCCCACTGCTTCATGTAATTTAGAAACTTTTCAGTGCACTCCATAATTCACAGAATCACAGATCATCAAGGTTGGAAAAGACCTTGAAGATCACCTAGTCCAACCATTAACTTAACACTGATCCTTCTCAACTACACCATATCCCTCAGCGCTATGTCGTCCCAACTCTTAAACACCTCCAGGGATGGGGACTCCACCACCTCCCTGGGCAGCCCATTCCAACGCCTAACAACCCATTCTGTAAAGAAATACTTCCTAATATACAGTCTAAATCTATATTCTATCCAAACTACAGCTGAAAATCCTGAGCAGAACAAGTTCCAGCATAGGTCCCAGTGGATCCCCACTAAAATGCAGTCTGATATCATAACTACACTTCAAGTAAAGTTATTCAGTTGATTATACACCCACCTTTTAGTTATTTCATGTACTTCATCAGGGGTTTTTATGAAAATACCATTTAAAAGTAAAGTTCCACTACAGTCAATCAGTTTTATTATTTCTTTTGTGAGCTTTGCTACGTTTTCTATGAATGAACTAAATTAAACTAGCTTGACACAGTCAATTCTTGACAAATGTATATGTGATGACTCCTGACAACTTTATTTTTATCTTCTCTGTATATTTTTATTAAGTTTGCATACTTAACTGAATATTCACAGGCTTTTTCTTATTTTCTGCAATTTTGAAGCTAAAGTAATTCATTATTAATTAGTTCCAGAGTCCCCTTTTTCTCACTTTTACATATAGGTCCAATGTTTCTCCTTCTAAAATTGTAACATCAGCATGAGCTGAACAATCATAATTGGTGGTTAGAATATTATTTTAGTTATGTCTTTACATATTGGAATTTCACCAAGGCATCTTATAATCTAACTTATGTAGTTATTTTCTAATTTCTTCCTGCATTATTCAGGTCTATGTTACTATCCTACTGTTCAGTCACAATTCAACTATTATGTTCTGGAGATCAGAACATCATAGCCGATTCAATTATCTTTCCTGTATCACCTAAATTTTTTATACTTCCCAGTTAATTAAGGGACGTGTAATTTCTTTTTATCTTCTTCTTACATTTTTCTGTTGATTTTATGTTCCTCACAAGTTGTAGTCAAGATGTAGCTCATCTTTGAACCTCTAAACTTTATTCCTACATGTTTGATTGATACTTTAAATTTATTTATTTGCTATAAACTTATTTATATTTTTCTATTACTGCTTCTTGTGTTCAGGCTATTAAAAGAGTTTATGGTATATAAAAAGTTTCTTAGCACACTTCTAACTTTATTTAACACTGAGAAAATCTACTGTCTTCTCTTTTGAGTAATTCTTAGCTGTTCTTTTGTTTAGGTGTAAGCCAAGGAACAAGTTATTGATGTGTAAGTTTGCAAGAAAAATAACAGTTACTAAATAGCCAATGTGCATGGTTGTCCTTCATAAATATGAAGCAAAGCAACAAAGTGTTCAGAGAACAAAAGAATAGGAGACTTACCATAAGGGATGATGATAACAAATAATTAAAAAACCACAAAGGAACTATCATGTCACAAAATCAAGTTTATATTTATTTAGTGGTATAGTTTTTATATGTCTATATCCTCAGATTGATTTCTCAGGTGACCTTTTTAAAATATTGCAGTGAGATTTTCAAGTCATTCAGCCATGTCCTGTTCCACTCTTAAAACACCATGCCAAACAGAGATAAAATATATATAAATTTTTTATTTATGTTCTCTGTCATACACTTATACAGCTCTCCCAATTTACTGATACTTCTGCAAGGCAGAGCTACAAGACAAAGCATATTCTAAAACAAATGTTAAAGGTGTACCATGTTGCATAGAGGAAGCTTTATTGGTTTTGGGTAGTTCTTCTAAGTCTGCAAATGGTTGTTTTCTATTGTTCTGAAGGACATAGATGTATTATGATTTAGGTTATTCATCACATATTTGCCTTTTATTTATTTTTGGTTCACAGAATCACAGAATTCTTTCAGTTCTTTCAGTTGAGGAGATTTTTATCATCTCTTTGCAATATGGCATTCAACTCTCAAAGGCTGGAATGTGGAACAGTCTTAAAAATGCTCCATTCTAATCTAAAATTGACACTTAGTCAACTGAATAGGTCTCCAGACTCCACTGACTGTGCTGATTAGAGCACTATTGGCTGTGAAAGGGTACTTTAGCACGTTGCTCATGTCTGAACTATGGAAACCTGCATTTGGATGTATAGATCTGGAGCTGAATCAGTGTCTTCTTTGTTGGAGCCTTAGAAAGTATGTATATTTTTATTACATTATTATAATAGCATTTTCTGAGACTTTAATGTCATGAATGAATAAGATAATGAAGTTGTCATGGCAGCATTTCCATCTCCTACCTAATTAAATGAAGTATAACAGTCTAGTGATGTTCTAATTTTGTTTAGTTTTGAAACTCTCACTACCAAATAGATACCTCTATTGTCCAGTCTTATATATGTGTGAACAATTTCTAGATAAAGTAGTTAGACATCTATCTTTCATCTCTTTGTTTACTTCCCTTCCTCTCCTCATAAATATGTCTTATTCTTTCTAGGTAATAAAATATTATTTATACAAACTTGGTAGACCACCCAGATTTTTTGCAGGTCCCATATGTTTGCTTGTGTATGTCTATTTCTGTAAAGTACCAGTTAATAACTGATCTAATTTTCTAACAATTCTCCTGTGTTTCTAATTAGTCTTTAAGGCTATACAAAGGCTGAAGCTTTGTTCTTTCTACCTTCAGCATAAAGAAAACAATTACAATATAATGGGATTGAACTTCATGTTTTCTCTTTCCAGTGTCTGTTTTTCAGCCCTTATCTGTTACAGGAAAGTGAAATGCATCCTATTTACTAACTTATGCTCCTTATATGTCTGACAGGGAACTACGAAACAGGGAAGTCGTAAAAAAAAAATTATTTTTCTCCAAAGATCAAACTGTCTCCAGTTCATCAACTATTAGTAGATATGTATATGCATATTACACATTGCTCTAAAAAAAAGAAAAAAAAAAAAAAAAAAAAGGAAAAGTAAAAAGAAAGAAATCACCAAGTCTCACAAATCCCCCTTTTTCTCCATAAAAAATCTTTCTGGTCTAGGCTCTAAAATAGGTTGTTTCAAATTAAAAGTGTATGGTTAAGATAGGAGAAATGTCAGCTATCTTCTGTTTGTGATCATGCATTCTTGTGTATATAAGCTACAAATTCTGAAAGGCCAAATATTTTTATTCATATTTATTCCTATTAATCAGGTCTAAGGTGCAAGAGGGGAAACAGAAGACCTGTGATTTAAAAAACATTTTTGTGCATATCCATCATGTCCTACTCAAGAATATTTTTTTGCATTTTTCACGTAAGGTTTACAATGAAATGTTCTCAGAAATTATGAACTTAACCTTACCCTCACACCACCATTAATTACTACACACCATGCAGTTTGAACATGTGATTCAGCTAGGCAACACTCAGACTTTAGAGTCCAAGCACAGATAAGAAAAGAGGAAAAAAGACAAGGAAAACAAAATCCTTAAAAGTCTTTTTGGTTTTCTTAAGGGGCATTTCTATATATTCAGTTATATGCAGATTTATTTTTTTTTTTTTTTTTTTTCCTCTCTTGATTTATGTAAGAGACTGTGTTGGACTGTGTTTGTCTTGACATTGCTGCTGCACCACTACCAATTCCTGGCCTCAACATCCTGTCGCCATGGAGGAGTACGCTCTGAAGGAGACAAATTGTCCCTGAAAAAAACACCATATCCGACTGAAGCTAGAGCAACAAATCCTTGGCAGTGTCTACCAAGCTGCATTTGTGCGCGAGGCCAGGTGGAGAGGAAATCAGGGTGAGGAAGATGTGTGGAGGCTGAAGACACCACAGGTCAACCCCACCTGGCACGACCACCGTGAACACCTGGGCATGCGCTCATGGAGGAACACGGGGCGGCACATATGACAATGAGCTCCGTGGAAATGGGTGGACTCTTTGGAGAAATTGTGGGGACTGGGGCAATAAAAGGATTGCGTACCCCTCTCTTGGAGATACCCTTTCTGAAATCAGCGTTCAGAGCTGGGATTTTGACATCATCTCTCTCTCGGCAGAGCTTGGAGCTGGGAGCTTGGAGCAAAGACCCCATCACCTCCACCCAGACTGAATCAACGGGACGTCACTGGATTCGTGGTGGTGGTAACTACTCTTGCTGCATCTCTTTCATTTGCTTGCTTAGGTATTCTGACTTTTTCTTTCTCTCTGTCCTATCGTTATTATCAGTTGTCACGGAAAATAAAGCTCACAAGGTCGTACGGTATCTGACCTCGTTTGTGTCTTAATCTTGCTCTTAGGATCATTTGATAACCTTCCCCAATATTGGATGGGGACAATTTGAAAGCATAAAGATTCAAAAAAAAAAAAATTTTTCCCTCACATTAAGAATTAGTTCTGAGTTAATCAAAAATTTTAAATGAGTGGAAAGAAAATTATTGTGTGAGTTGTCTTGGCAACAGAAACACAGCATTTAATGTAAATACTATTAAGTCACTTCACACAGAGAAAGCTATTAGAGCAAAAGGAAAGGGTCTTAGACTTGTTACCAACAAAAAACTTTCTTAAAATAAGTATTCTTCAGGTATAATAGTACCATTTGGTCTCAAAAGGAGGAAAATAAGGGGGTTTTGTTTTATTTTTGAAGAATAAGAAAAATATTAAATCCAGAATAATGACATTTTCCAGAAAAGGAAATAAATTGTAAAATAGAAAAATGCAATATTTGTTTTAAATGTTGCTTGAGTTTATTTCAAACTACATTGTAAAATCAAATTCTGAAATATAGATGCCTTGATTTTTATCCTTGTAAGTCAGTTACATCAATTTCACAGGGATCAAACTTTGTATGTTCTATTAAATGAAAGAAACAAAGTGCGTAAATTTCAAATACGTGGAGGAAACAGAACCTTTGTTAGTATCCATGCTTTATTTTAATAATAAGTGTTAAAAAACAAATTAATTAATAAAAGCTAAGAAAAAAGAGTCGTAAACAAATTACATTACTTTTTCTTGGAATTTTTTTTTTTCTGTCAAGATAATCTCTTGTTTAATTTCCTTCTCCAGTAGATTACATAATTTACAATATCCTATTACTATAATGATCTTTTAAATTATTATTTTTGTTGTTATTGCTCTCTTGATATTACTGAAATTTTGCTCTGTTTCTCTGTAACCAAAATTAAATATTTTTCTTATTATCATATGGGTGTTTTTTCAGTTATGATCACTGAAAGCTAAACTGAAGGTTTTGGTAGATACTTCAATGTTAATTCTCTTCTGTATTTTGGTAGGACACATCTTTTGAAAAAAAAATCTGCAAGATACGTAACTGAGTGTTCATACATAAATGAAGTATAAATCTGTTGTAGCTCAATATTACCTTTTAAGAGGAATAGCTTCTTGAAATGTTAGTTTTAAATGTGATTGTGCCTGGGTTTAATTTATTGTTATTTTAAGAATGAGACAGATAAAAAATAAGAAACATTCCATCACAAAGTATGAAATTAATTTAAGATAAATTTTTGTATTGACAATACAAAAAAACTTGCTTACCTGTCACTCATCAGAACTATGTTACTTTATTTTTACCCTGATATGTCCAGATTAGAAGTGCAGATGCTTTGCTTCTTTTTGTAATTGTTTTCAGATTGATAAACATCTCATTCAGCTGACCTAAGATACACATGGAAAGGACCCTGAAGATGTGCGTTGTCCTACTTCAACTATCGAGGGAGTCTAGCAAGACAAGGTCATTAACCTAGGCATGTCAGTCAGAGGGATGAACGTTGATGGGACAAAACTGGGTTTGAATGGCTATGTTTGGGTATATCTTCTCTGTATTCTATGAGACATGGATCAGACATTACCTCCACTTTACATTTCAATTTACCATCCAGGATCACACAAGCATTTCAGACAGACCTCAGCCTACTGCACTGTGTCTCTGCCCTGTGCCACTGGGGTCAGACCCACAAGGATGGAACCACAAGCCAACTTACTTGACCTAAGTCTGTGATGAGACAGGTCAGGTAAGTTCCTGACCTGTCAGGAACAGAAATTATGTGCAGTGCTTGATGATCAAGTTCACCTATGCTGTAAAGAGGCTAATTATAGACCTTAAACCTATCTGTCCTGCAGTACTACAAGCCTGACAGAAGTATGTGTTTCCATAAAAGTATCAGCAGCAGGTGAATTTGGGCTCAGTTACAGAGAAATTATAGCACATACTTGTCTGAAAAAGGCAAATAGGGGAGACACTTGAAGAAGTTATTAATTTTCCTGTTCATTTTTTGCATAACGTGAGTAACACAAAAAAGTAGTTTTCAGTTGAAAATGAGGTAAGTCTAGACCATCAAGAAAATAATGATTTTCATGCTGCTTAACAGGCATCCTTTTTAGAATGCTGTCTCCCCCCAGTAGTACTAGATGAGAACTTAAATAAACTCCTTAACAATGAATCCAAACTGTCAAAAATGACACTCTAGTAATATTAGTTATACTACTTTTAAGTTTATAAATATATATAAAAAACTTAATGTATTAAAATATCTTCTGTAAATTAAGCTTTCTTAGTGATGGAAGAGCTTGGAAGTAAAACTGTTTCCCCTGATTTAAGCATTAAACCAAGGTATCTGCACATTTATTTTATTCTAGATATATTCACAGCTGAGTAGTTTAAGTATGCTAATGAAATCTGATGCTGAATCACTACTCTAAGTTCAGCTAAGTTTGTGGAAAAAGAAAAAAACCACATTCTTACAAAATTCCACATAAAAATAAGTTATATTTTACATAATGTTTAAACTAGATTTCTTATTAATTTAATTGACTATATATGTTATTATAACTTTGATTTAGTTTTAGATTAATTATTATAATAATCTGTAACTGATATAATTTTGTCCTGGAACATGTAAAAATCAGTATTCATAAGGGATTCAAGGTATTTTCAGTCCTCTTGAAAATAGCATTTTTATTTAAAAATATGTGATTATTTAGATTTTTTATCTGAAGTACCAGCTTCCTGTCTCATCCAGATCAATATGTCTATTCACTTCAGAAAAAAATTCTCCAAAGTAAACCAAGGAAGGTTTAGCCAAAAAAGTCACTAAATTAAATATTTTAAAATAATTAATAAGAATATTAACTGTAAGTTCCCTAAGTTTTACCGCTTTTGACTGTTCTTGTTTTCATTTGCCCCTGACAAATTAGAGCAATTATCTATTTTTATATTATTATGTGTAGATTTCTCTTAGGCTGTGTACTAATGTGGCCAATATCAAAGCTACTAGGACTCCTTCAGTATGTTAAACACTGTATTTTATGTATAGTATTAGTCTCATTAGTTTCTATGGAAACAGTCACTGGTTTATAACAGATTAAAAACTATGTATTTACAGAAACATCAGAAGCAAACATAGAATAGTGTGAATTTGACAGATTCAGAACAGATACTTTTGTCAGAAAGATCCTGGAACGTTCTTTTATATCAGAAAGAATGTACTATCAAGTGAGTTGATAGGCAAGGAAGGCTGAAAGAATAATGGAAGATATGGAACAATTCAAGCTTAGAGATTTGTACTCATGAGTGTAAGGCAAATGTTTTGCAAAACAGAAATGGATGTTCAGTTCCTTGTTAAACTTTGGAAGGTGGATTCTCATCTTAATTCATTGGATGTTGCGCTGACTATGAAGTCCAGTGCCTAATAATTATAATTCTGGCAGTCAGAATAGGATTCACAGAAATGCGATTTCTTGCCCATATGTTCTTTTGCTTGTTCATTTGCTCATTTGCCACCTCTCTCTCCTTTAGAATTGTTCCATGCTTTTACATAGTTTAATGATTAGAGCACTTGAAAAGTGGAGAGCGAGGTTCCAGACTCTCCTCCTGAGAGGAAACTCCAGAAATGGTTTTCAGGAAAATCCTGTCAGAAAGTAGGAGTTGTTGGTCTGAGCCACCAAGCTGATAAGAGTTTAGAAATCAGGAATTATTCTCCTTAAGTAGATATTTTGAACATCGAGTTATTATTCAAAAAATGAATCTATCTTTCACTCCACTATGTGTTAAGGAAAATTTCTATACCTGCAGGGAAGTTTCTGCTCAATTGTTTATTTGAAATTCAATGATGTTACTGTGGTTGGATTTGCATACTGCATTGAGTCTCTCAGGGAATGTAGCTGAGCCAGGTATCTTTCTGTTTAAAGTAATCTGAGACTTACAGTCTAGATTTTTCCAAGTCTCCTGAGATGGTAGTGCTTTTCAACTTATGTTGCAGCAACACCATGTGTAAAGTACATTTCTGCCAAAAAATTACAGTATTTACAGACACAAAGAATCATAAGAGACTAGACAGTTTTGATCTGTTTTAATTTCTCAGTACTCCTCATTCAAATCCTTATTTCCATTGAAGATGAAAAAGACTATGTACATGAACTGGAATTTGTTCCTATGGTCGCAGGTATTTTGAGAAAACCACTCATGTAACACAGAATAATTGGTTGATCAAACATAAAATCTATTCTAAATTAATGTAGTCAAATGTTTTAATTGTTTCTGGTTTCGCTCTTTTATTGTAGCCACACAGTTATGCTTCCTACTTGCATTCAATAGTTACTATTTTTATTAGTTAAATGCAAATCCTTGTCTTACTGTATGTTGAAATTTCTGCCCCAACTCCCATTTTGTTATAATTTTCTAAACCTCTTTTTATTTTTCTGAGTTTCTTCTTTTTTTATCTCAAACTGAAATGAATTATTTCTATATTACTTAAAATGTAATCTCTATTTTCTTTTTTGTTTGAAGCTGTATCCTTTCTGTATCTCAATTCAGTTATCTTGAAGTAATATGTATAAATAAATAACAATGCTGGGCCAACATCCAGAAATATACATTGAGGAAAACAGGCTATCACCTCTTCTTGACCACATCTCATTATTTTCTAACTTGTCATGGCATTTGGTATGGTATTCACTGTAGCTTTCCCCACTGGTTTTCTGTTATCTAGTTTTATTTTCAGGTCAGACTATGAAATCTTTAGGCAGTCACTTCTCATGTAGATCTCTTATACCAGTCAAAAATGGTATAATTCTTTCACAGTTCATAGAAGTATTAGAAGGTATGATTCATTCAAATTAAATTTTCAAAAATGGGAGCCTAAAATTATATTAAAAGACCATTTTGAAATCTAAATATATGGGGGGCCATTATAGCAGATAAACACTTAGCTACTGAATCCTATTTATGAATCTAGATCCTATATCCATTATTCCATTTCCACTTTAACCTTACAAAAAGGTTAAATAACCTCATAACTTGCTGCCTCCCTTCTGCTACTCCTAGCATTTGTGCAGCTGCTTCATGAACTAGATCTGTAAATACATGGCATCTGAGAACTGACTTTTAGATTTAATTCTATTTTATTTGTTCCTGGGTTAATTTTTTGAGAGAAATTCCCTAGATGCAGGAAAAATGCTATAACCAGAAAAAAATTAGGTAAAAGAAGGAAGGACTGAAGAGCAGTTTTCAGTTATGCCATAGTAAGGAGAGCAGGAAACTGCAGCATAATTCTAAGTACATATATTCTTGGGCTCACTAGTTGGAAGCTAGTTGGAAACTAATTTTTCCCAAGATGGAAAAATCTTGGGCTCACTAGTCTAAAACACTAGGAAGCAATTATTTGTAATTATTGCATGGATCAATCCTGCCTTTATGTTCTAGCAACTAGAATATTCAGCAATTATGTGAACCTTAAAGTAAACCTTACTTCATGCTTTAGCTATGTGATTTTTTTTCTGCAAGAGTAAGATGTAACACTTCAAACTAATGACATGCAGAAGGAATTTCCTAGAAAAAAATAGGAACAGTGGTCACAGACAATAGATTAAAATAGGCAGAAAAAATTGTTCAACAAGGGGAGCAAGCATAGTTTTAACCTTTCAGTGTTAATTTTTAAAAAAATGACAAAAAATGATTCAGATATTTGTTCTTCCCTTTGCCCTTTTTCTACTACTCAGATAGGGAATGTTCAACTCATGCATTCAGAGTTTTTGTGTCTGATTTTTTTTCCCCAACTCACTTTTTAAATTGAAGAAAGGGTAGAGAAACCTGGCATTTTCATAAGAACAATAAATTTGCTTCTGTAATATTGCAGAAATTAAAACTGAAATACAGTAAAGTCAGAATTCCTCAAATGCAGAGGGTTACAGCAGCCTCAAGGTCATTAGTCATTAGAAACCCTAATTCTGTGTGTACTTTTCTCATGCAAACATTAATTGTCCTTGGGGAAAAAAAAAAAAAAAAAAAAAGGTTGACTCATCCTCAATGTTCACTGCAATTCAATATGAATAGACTGTCTAAACTATCAAATTCCATAAGCCTTCAGGATCCATTCTCTCTTAAAGATGTCTTTTCTTATTTTTGTAAACCATCACAATGCACTCTTCCTTTGTCTGTCTTTAGCTTGTAACTCATATTCCCCAGTCCTTTCATATTCTCTCTCTGTCTTTATACTTCATACAACATATTCTTATACATCAGGATGATTGTCTTCAAGGGAGAAAAAATATATATCTTTTTCACAGAGGAAAGCTTCAGCCTCTGCAAACTGGAACTGTTTTCAATTGCTGATCTCTGGTTCAGAGGACTGCATTCCTATCTCTGGATACAGACATGAGGCAGAGGCTAAAACACTTTCTGAATGTAAGAAAATCTTAAAAGCTGGAAATCTGAGTTATATTCAGAAGCTGTGTGATTCATCACATCTCACATCAGCTACACATCTATGCTACAAATATCTATAGCTGATCTAATAACTATATATTTATTCTCCACTGTATGGGTCTGTGGTTTAAATAAATCATGTGAATACATTTATAAATATGTAGGACGTACAAAACCATGTATAACAACTATGTATGGCAAGACAAGTTATTTTTGTCTAAAGAAAGATCACATAAGTTATTTTAGGCTTGTACCTCTAATTTAAATTTCTGTTTCCTACTGTTCTCTGACACTTGGAGTTTTGTTTTCTTTTCTTATTATTTAAGCGTCGTTCATGTTTAAATTATTCATGAACTTGTTGTTCTGAAAATGTTTCTGTGCCTAGCCATTCAAACCATTTCTTTTTTGTTTCCTTGTTTGTCTGAAGTCCTGTAGTGGTAGTCAAGTAAATAATCCTTTTACTTCAACAAAAATGTAGAAACTACAAGTTGACTTTTCATTATCCTGACAAAAATATAATTGCCCAGGAAAAACAATCATATATAGCTTTTGTACATGCAAGATGAAAAGAGCATTAAAGTTGAAAAATCAAGTGCTGAATAATTAGTAATGCCTATATTAAACTTTCCAAGGTAATTTAATATGGCTCCACTTCTTTATGACAGTGCTGCTATGCTCCTCTTCTACTGCACTGTCATCACAATAGTTTTAGGTGTTTTGTGTGCACTTTCTTCACAAGAAAATTGATGTAGAACTTTAACAACAGGAAGTGATTTTGAGCTTTGAACCCCACCTTCACAGTGCCAGTTACCTATATGGTAATCTGTTTTAAATGAGAAACTAGTCCCTCACTAAACATCCTTTTATATATGTCCTCCTTAGACAATTGCCTAGTGTACCCAATACTCCTAGCTCTTAGGCTGTTAGGCAAGGTCAATGTTGCTTTTACTATTTTGAAAGAAAATAGTAATCCAGTGATGAGATTCATTTTGGAATAAGACACAGTTAGGTACCTAAAGTATTTACATGCAGACTAAGTGTATAAATTATTATTATAATCACTGTAGCTATAGTAAATACAGTTGTTGGATCAGAAAAGTAATTTCACCTGAAAGTTTAAGGTTTGACTCCATTGTTCCTATATAGGATATAGTTTGAGATACCCTTGGGCACCTTACCTGACAGTCGGCTGATGTTTCAGGAGCATGATGGTTTTCTATAGCATCTTGTCGTATCTGCCAGATCAACAAAGATTTCTCAGATACTTTGGGGCAGCTCGAAATGGTAATACCTATTCAGGCAGCTAAATCTTTCTCCTGATAGCTGATAAACTGATCAGTCTGTAAATATTTTCTACTGTATAGATCCTCAGCCCAGCTTCAGAATGGCCTTTAAAATTTACAATCCTGTTTTCAAAAGAGTGGTTATGACAGAGACACCCAAATTCATTTTGTGTTTCCTGTATTTTGACTAAACTATCTCACTTTATGTTATAGATTAGCCATAGTGAATCCCAGAATCTCAGCAATCTCAAATCACATGTTTACTGTAAGGAGACTATTATGGGGATCTAGAGTTACAAGTTCTATTTCACAGAATGCGGTCTCTAATTTAGGCAATTTGTGCCAATGTTTTAGATACCTATTGAAACATTCCTGATCCACACCCTTCTTTTATTAATGTCAGGATATCTTCATGTCTAGAGATGTAGTCTTGAGGACTTGAAGACTTAAATTCCAAGTTTGAAGCATTCGGACTAAAATTTTAAAACACAGCTGGCACATGCATTTTTAATATTTTAAGAACAAAAGTATTGGGGAAAAAAAAAAAAATAAAAGCTCTAAAATGAGAAAACATGTTTTCCACAAAGCTACATGAAGTATTTTAATTCTTCCCCAGCACTAGTGCTGTGGTGTTATTGCAAATATCAAACACCTTCATAACTAACATATAGATAAAATTATTCTTTTACAATCTGTTTAGATGAGGCAATCTTAGCGTGTAAAATTTTGTAGCTGGTTCAAAACAGGGAAATTTGGTGCACATTTTCATAAAAATTTTTTATAAAAAGTAATAGAAAAAATATATATTTTCCTTATATAATAATTCTTTTGAAATAGAAAAGTGTTTATCTCCTGTAGGGAAAAATAAATTTTCTATTGAATGATGTAGGTTTAAAGAATGCATCAGTTCTATTTATGATGCATATACTATGTATTTCTATTTTATTCAGGATTTTTCTGCAGAAATTTCTGCTATGTTATGAACAGGAAACATCTTTTTATAAGATTTGACCAAAAAGAGACAAATTGGGCATTTCCCATCATTAACTTTTCACACAGAAGAGAACAACACAGAGCTGAATAAAATACAAAAGCATGCCCAAAACACTCACTTAGGTAAAAGTTAGAAGAGAAGGATGTACTGCTAACATTGTCACCTCCAGATAATGGAAATAACAGTTTTTGTGAGTAGTTATGAGTGAATGAGTGTAAGAAAAATGTTTCTGTCAGTTCTCACTATACAAATAAAACAATCCTGCCAGCAAATTATCTGCCACTGTGACATCAGATCTATTAATCTCATGTTATATAATCCACAATTTTTAGTGATCTACCTTTTAAATGTTAATATTTTCATAAGAAATCCACTTCACGCTCACTCCTAAGCAGCCTGTGTAACCACAGAATATTAGGATCCACAAATTACATAGCCATTACCTCACATGCATGTAGCTGCCTGCATGCAACTCACTCCATGTGAAAAGATGAATGTCACAGCTGTAATACCCAATCATAATGCTACATGATAGTTATTATGTAACTCTCTTAACCATTTATATAACTTACATAAATTATAAATATATGTTGTGCATGTAAACAGATGCATTGCATAGAGTTAAGCTATATAGTATATGATATAGACAAATATGTATTATGCAAATTAAATTATATAAACATCCTAAAAAAATCCATGATAAATTTTAGCAATCTCAAACTTATGCGCTGCCCCTGCATTGGGTAGTAAGTCCATGTGACATGGCAGCTGGGCCTCAGTGACAGCAGTGTTAGCATGTGCACTTTACCTAACCCTATTGGATAAGGGAGTAACCTACTTATAATAACAGCGTAGTATCTTGACCTTAAACAACCTGTCAATCACTGTGAAGTTGCAGATTCCCAAGAACCCCCCAGATGGGCAGATTGTGAGTGCGAGTGACAGTAACAGCCAGTTGTTAGGTTCTGGGTGACACAGAAGAGGCCCATCAGGCACCGGGTATTCTCTGCTTGCACCCTTGTCCTGGTGGTGCGCAGTGTGACTCCAGGTGAGCTGTCAGGGGTGGGAGACCAAGACCTAAGAGGTTCCAGAAGCACCCAAGAAACACCGCAGGGACCTCCAGCCCAGACCAAGGACTGTGCACCCCATAGTTGGAAAGACCTCACTGACTCCGTCAATTTTTCTTCCGAACCCTGCCATCTCCCCTGTGGTACAGGGAAAGTGTGTAATTCTTAAAAATTGCATACATCTGTGCTTAAAGTGTTTGGTGTCAAGGTCCATTTAGTCTCCACACTGCCAATTTCATCTCAAACCACAATGGTCTTACACCCCTTGAGGCAATAATGCCCTTTAGTTTGTGTGGCCTCACAGAGAATTTGTTTAGTTGAGTCAACTCGACAGTTTCACATCAAGGTCAATGATCTAATCTTTCTTCTTTAATCATCTGAGGGAGTAGCTAACTCAAGGTGCTGGATTTGCACTGATTGAGTTACCAGGGTTTCTTGGCTATGTGTTTATTCTGATTAACCTGAACCAGATGACTTTTAACAAATCCACATCTCTCATAGGAAAAAGGAGTGTAGACACAAGAAAACTTTGACCTTAAATGCTCTAAGTTTATTGTTAGTTACTACAGTACAGGGACTGCTATTCAAGATTCTATCAGAATCCCAGTAGTTTTCTTTATCAGCTTTCAGAAATAGTTCCTGGTAAGCATTCAACTCTGTCTTTCCCAAAAGCCATGCCTTACGTGCTCAGATAGTGGATGACTCCTTTCCTCTCCCACATATGTTTAAATATATTACTCCCTGCTTTCTTTGTGGAAGGATTCAAAATCCTTCGAACTCAATCCAGTCCCACAGTTATGCATTTTAATACTCACATGTAATGGATAGTCTTACACTCCAAGAAGGAATTTTCTTGTATAGTAGCTTCCAACATCTTCCTTCTTTCATGGAATCACACAGGCTTTTTCTTGTGATTTTTTTGGATTACTTGTACATGATTCCTTCTGCAAGTATTCCTTGATAAGATTTATCATCACAGAACGTGCTAATCTTGGTTCACTGGGCTAACTTCCAGTATAAAATGCATTTTGTGAAGAGCAATTGTTTATTGTCTGCTGTGAATTCCAACTTGTGATTGAAGGCATGACAACCGTGGATCATTTTACATAGAAGCATCTCCACAGTGTCTCAGGGTGAGGTATTGCTGTAACAGGAAGTAAATTCTGGTGTCACTTCATTGTAACTTGGCTCCCTATACAGAATATTAGGTTTTGTGCTAAAAGCTAATCCAGTTAAACATAGAGACCCAGCTAGGATCAAACAGTGACAGACCATGAGCCCTAGGAACTGAATCAGATAGTCCTAAAACCATCAAAGGAAAATGATTAGACCATTGTCCTGGTGTGAAGCTCACCAAAGGGTCAAGGAAAGAAAGTCTCTCTTTGAAATGCCATGCAAACTAAATGGGATAAAGGATTTGTTATGAAACACAGTGAGGATATGAATTTTGGTATTGTACAAAACTCAAAATGGAATGCCTCAGGTAAGGACCAAAGGCAGGGAAAAGGTGGAACAGGGAAGAACAGCCATGGGAAAACAGAGACAAAATGTTTAAAAGGAATGGGCTGACTGTAAGCAGGGTCTGAACAGTACACCTGTTTGACAGAGCCCTATGTTGATTGACACAATCTGTTCTGTCATCTTGTTGAATCATACTTCAAACTTTTTTCTGTATGGCTGAGCTCCCTGCTCTGAGTGTGTGTATATAACAGTTAACAAACTTCAAGTTGGACTGTTCAGAGAGTAGGATATGAATTGCAATTACCAACATCTGGAGAGAGAGAGACCCCCTGACAAAAGGTCCAATTGCCCTGGAGGAAACGAGGAACTGGGGAAACTGAAGGAGATCATAGTCTGGAGACCAGCTACAGGATAGACACTGACTTGTATATGTCACCAATAGCAAATTTGACATGGTGAGAGATAGTGACTGCATAAGGAGCTATGATCTGGACATATATATTGGACAGGCTTAAAATTTGTCCTACTATCAGAGACACCTATGAATGTGAGTGTGTTTGTGAATCAAGATCAATCCTAAAAGTAAGCTCAGCATTGGTCTTCATTGTTCATGTTTATGTGAGTGCTATCTGTGTTTACATTGGTGCTAGTAAAGGTGGTGTTCTCTGTGATATTTGTGGGACTTGCCATGACTGCTGTGCCTGCATGCATGTATGTATATGTGTGTTTTTCAGGAATACGTCCTCAGCCTCACCACCAACTGCACCTAGGAGTACAGAAACATATGCATCCATTGTGCTGTGATGGAGTAACCTGCTGTGCCTTAAAGTCCATCCAGTTTGACTCTATTTTCTACTGTAGTGTGCTAGGAAGGAGAAATCCTCAGAGTCCTGAAGTTCTCCAGATTCAGCTACCCTTAATAAAACTTGTTTCTTGTCTGCTGTGAATTCCAACTTGTGATTCAGGGAACCACAGACACAGAGACCATTTTACGTGGAGGAATCTCCTCAGTGTCTCGGGGTGAGGTGATTACACAATATGCAGCAAAAGATGGTGTCACTTCACTGTGGACTTGGCTCCCTACCCTGTCCTGTTGTGTTACCATCTGCCCAGTAGTGAAAGGTTACAGATGCCAAAGCTCATTCTAACCAAAGCAGAAAGAGTTTTTTTAGCCTAATTAAAGATTTTGATAGTTTTGCTTTTTGTTAAAGATTATTCTTCAATAAAAAGAAGCTGTTACAGGAAAAGTTTGAGGCAAGAAACTATGAAAATGTATTGTGAAAAAAATTAGGATTGTTGAAATGTTCTTTTTGTTTTTTAATCTTTTCAGTAAACCATTTATATGTAATGTACACCAATTATTTTAAAACATTGCAATAATTAAAGAATACTTTTGTAATTAAATATTGAAACACTTTGATTAATGTGAAATGGTTATTTTCCCTCAGATTGTATTTTATAAATAATGTATTTTAAAAAAAAAAAATCTTAAATGAGAATGGGGACTATTTTGACATTAAAAACAACCTCCAGACAATAAGCCACAACCCAAAGCAAAACAAAACTTTTCTAACACATGAAAACTGTTTCTTTATGACCAAAAAGTTTAGTCTAGCCTAGTTCAGTGGTATGTAGCAAATTATAGCTATATTTTAAAAGTGAGTATGCTTATGTGAACACACTAATATTTTAATTTTTTATTTATTTTTAAATAGTTTAGAATTTGTCCTGATCAATGACTTACAATGAATGAGAGTTAAACATTAATGTGTTGCTCTTCATTTTCTAGGAACATACACATGACAGTTATCATAGCTTAGATGATATGAAGCAATTTGGTCGTCAGTCTGAACCTTTAGGTCAATTAAGATGAACAAGCAAGAGAATTCAAATCTCTGTAAGAACAGCCTTAGAGCCTACCTTATTATTTATTTGTCTGAATTCCAGATGCATTAGTGGATGTACTTTTACACATAAACTCTTATTTTAATTTGTTCATATATTTATTCAGTCAGTCTTCATAAATATCTGTATTTAATGTATAAATTATGCATTGTATACCCTCAGTTGACAGTTTGCTTGTGTACAATACAAGTTTATTTCTTCATTGAAGCCCAATCTCCAGTGAGATAAAAGTCCATACAAAAGATTCACTTTAAAAAACTTTACTACAGAAAGTTTCAAACACCACCACATTTGGTGACTTAAAGTTCATAGAATTACAGAATGGTTTGTGTTAGAAGGAATCTTTAAAGATCAGCTAGTCCAACTGACCCTGCTATGGGCAGGGACATCTTTCACTGCTCAAAGCTCCATCCAGCCTGACTTTGACCACTTCCAATGATGGGGTGTCCACAGCTTCTCTGGGCAACCTGTTCCAGTGCCTCACCACCATCACCATAAAAAATGTTCTTCTTTATGTCCAAACTAAACCTACACTCTCTTGTTTAAAGACATTGGCCATTGTCTTGTCACTACAGACCTTGGTAAATCTCTCTCCATCTTTCTTATAAGCCCCCTCTAAATATTGAAAGTTGCAGTGAAGTGTCCCTGAAGCCTTGTCTTCTTCAGGCTGAACAACCCCAACTCTCTTAGACTCTCTCCATAGTAGAGGTGTTCCAGCCCACTAATCATCTTTGTGGCCCTCCTCTGGACCCACTCTAACACATCCATGTCTTTCTTGTAACTGAGAGCCCCAGACCTGGACACAGTACTCAGGATGTGGTCTCACAAGAGCAGAGTAGAGGGGGAGAATCACCTCCCTTGACCTGCTGGCCACACTTCTTTTGATGCAGCCCAGGATATGATTTGATTTCTAGGCTGTGAATGCATACTGTTGGCTCATACCCCATTTTTCATACACCAGTACTCCCAAATCCTTCTTGGCAAGGCTGCTCTCAATACATTCATCCCCCAGTTTATTTTGATATCAGGGATTACCCTGACTCAGGTGCACGACCTTGCATTTGACCTTGTTGAACTTCATGATGTTAACATGGCTCCATTCCTCAAGCCTGCCAAGGATACTCTGGGTGACATCCCTTCTCTCTAGTGAATCAAGCACACCACTCAGCTTGGTGTCATCTGCAGACTCACCACGAGTCCATTCAATCCCCTTGTTTATGTCACTGATTAAGATATTTAATAATATTGGTCCCAGTAAGGACCCTTGAGGGACAACACTCATTCCTGGTTTTCACATGGACATTGAGCTGCTGACTTTAACTCTTTGGACACAGCCATACAGACAATTCCTTACCCATCTACCAGTCAATCCACCAAACCTGTGGCTCTCCAATTTAGAGAGAAGGATGTTGTGAGGGACCATTACCTAATGTCTTACAGGAATCTAGGTAGATTATATCTGTAGCTCTTCCCTTGTCCACTGATGAAGTCACTCGATTGTAGAAAGTCCCTAGATTACTCAGGCATGACTTGGCCTCAGTGAAGCCATGTCAGCTGTCTCTAGTCACCTCCCTGTCTTCCATATGCCTTGACATGTCTTCCAGGAGCTTCTGTTAACACCTATGGGCACCAACAGATACACAGAACTCCTAAGGGAGGCACTGATTAAAAATATTAACAAGTTAATTTTTCAGTAAATCATCCTGTAACACAGAGATTAACTCTATGATATTTATAATGGATAAATATTATTTCAGAGGACTGAATGTCACGAATATGTGAAAAACATATTTGTTGTCAGTTTGGCCTTCAGAATTCTAGTAGCTGATTGTGTGACTAAGAATTGTCTTCTTCTATAATGCAATGAGATAAAAATGACAAATGCCATCTTCTTTCTTCATTTCTTTCTCTGTTCTGATCACTTTCTCAGCTCACCGAGGTTAACAGATTGCTCATAAGTTTTAAAGTCTTGACCTCGTGCCTGTTCAACTGAACAATAGTGGAGGGACAGGTAGATGTGAAAACCCTAAATCCTATAATTTGGACTGACACCTCATGTAAAAAGAACTAGGTTCTGAAGCACATTCTGCATTCAACTACAGTAAAAGAAAGTGGGACCAATTTCACCAGTGTTAGCCACTTAAAAGCCAATCAGCTAGCCAGAACTAATTGTTCGTTCTGCTTTTACAGCAAGACAGAAACAGACAGCTCTGAAAGTCAGCTAGTTCACTTAGCTTAAGCAGTTGAATCACCACTGCAGGCATCTGCATCAATTTCTCTGTCAAGATGGGGAGCCTAGCTCCTCAGCTTAGAAAAGCCACTTAACTCTTAGATGGTTATGGTTAGGTAAAATCAATCTTATTATTAATAAATGTCAGACTTTGCTGTATCATCATGATAGGATAAATCTGAGCAAATAATTAGTAATATAGTTTAGTAGTTTAATAGCATTGGTAGCATAGATCTGGCCTCATTAATTTTTTTACATATTCTTACCTCCTAAGGATCAAACTCTTGATACATTGAAGTTAATGATAAAGAATGACATTGTTTCCTGGAACTAGGACTACAATTCCCAAGTATCTCAAGCAATCACTTAATTTTCTGTATTGTCTTCAGATTACTTATTCTGCATATTGACTTTAAGTTAGTACACATGTCCTGTTATGCTTCTGATTTGATGAGCTTCAATACCATACGGTGTGATTACCTACTGAGGCAAATTGCACTCAGCTCCAGGTTTTTCCAATAACTCATATTTTTAAACTACACTACTGCTATTACCTTACCTATATACCGGGTTTTCTTCCTTTAGAAAACAAAAGATCAGATAGTGGTTGTTTTCACTGCAATCTGAAATCAGGAGACAGTTGCTATATGTGTCCAAAGCCAGGAAATACTACTGGGTTCAGTGTCTTGATACCATCATTTGGGATGATAAAATTACTGCCTATATGATTTTTTCTTTTCATTGTCAGAATTTGCACAACATAATGTAGCTCAAAATCAGGCTCCATTTCAACAAATTCAAGGTGAGAAATTAATGTTTCACACAGCTTTGCTCCTTAGATCTGGTAAAAGAGACTGGGAAGCTTGGTGTTATTCACAATGAGAAGAAGCTGCAAAATCAAATTGTTATTTGAATGAAAACTGTTTCTGTAGAGAAATATTCTCACATAATGTCCCCCTCTCCTCAAAAAATCCCGATTGTTGTAATATTCTAGGACTTCTAGATTTTTTTTTTTTTTTTTTTTTTTTTTTATGCCACCTACAGTAAATGCAGAGACATATTAAAAAAGCTGAAGATTATGGAAGGGGCATTAAGAGTCAGCAAGAAAAACTGGATCACTGAGTGAATCACAAAACACTTGAGAGATTTTTTTTGTTGAAGATGGTGACATTTGTATTTTAACAGAACTTTTGCTGTCACCTTCTTGATTGATGGCAATTGAAAAGAGGCCAAACTTTTCCTTGAAAGAGCTGTATATGGAAAAATGTATGTGGAAAAGTACAATTATGTCTGAGTCACAAAGTTAAGTGAATCATCTTAAGACTCTTCAGGTGCAACTATAGTTCAATAGCCAACTCTTCTCTAAAGGACAAGAGTGTTTTAAGATAAAAAGATTTAGTTATGATAGAAACGTGTATGTTTACTTGACTAAAAAAATAACAAAAAGCAGAGTACTTTTTTTGACAATTCTCATAGCCTTTAATCTTTGTAACAATCTTATGCTTCAAATAAACTACAGTAAGACTTCTGCAATTTCACAATATCTTTAGATATTTCTCAGGAACACAAATGAAGAGTGTTTTTGTTTTACAAGTGGTTTTTTATTTGATGTCATCTTTGCCTTGGAAGTAAGGTATGCTTTTGCTACGCCTCCCTGCCCCCATGGTGGCACAGCCCCAGCAGAGGCAGGGCAGGTCTTTCTCAGGGGAATATGGCAGCCTTGGACAGTTGGAGCTGGTCAGAGCATATTGGAAACATCTGGTTGGAACTGCCATTCTTACATGCCTGCCACTCACTTGGGGAGTGCAGTCAGCCTGACAGGGACAATGACCTGACAGACCCCAGGAGTGGAGGAAGAAAGCCCTTTGTGTCAAGGGGAGGGGGAGAAGTGCATCTCCAGACCCCCAAGGGCATCCCCAGGAAGAGTTGGTCACACCTACCATGGACACCCTGCTCCTCCCGGTGAGGACTGCAGGGCATCAAGTTGATGTATCCTCCCCTTCCAAGAGTCACATTTACCTGGGGAAAGTCTGAAACTGTCAATCTGTGTCCCTGAAGGACATTGTAATGGCAACCACAACACCAGAGTAAAAGAGAAAAGTGATGGGAAGCGGGCATTGTAGAACAATTTTAAACGTGTCGTTAATGAGGCTTTTCTGTTACTGTCCATGTAACTGGACTAGTAGTAGCTGTTGATTGTATTTTTTGACTGGACTGTGAAAACATTAATTGGACTAGCAATAAATCCCATTTCCATAAATATTGTGTATTCCCTTTTGCCCATAAAAAGTTTTTGAATAAAAAAGACTTATTCCCCCATTACTGGCTGATGATGTCCTTGACATCTGAAGCCAAGGACCCTGTCAGAGCTCTAGAGAGATGATGTCCAGGCTTGGACCAGAGGGAGGACAAGTGCCTGGCAAAACTGGCTGCTCGAGGCTTGGATGATCGCATGCTTTACTGGGTAAAAAACTGGCTGGATGGCCGGGCCCAACGAGTTGTGGTGAACGGAGTTAAATCCAGTTGGTGGCCGGTCACGAGTGGTGTCCCCCAGAGCTCGGTTTTGGGGCCACTCTTGTTTAACATCTTTATTGATGATCTAGACGAGGGGATCGAGTGCACCCTCAGTAAGTTTGCAGACGACACCAAGTTGGGTGGGAGTGTTGATCTGCTCGAAGGTAGGGAGGCTCTGCAGAGAGATCTGGACAGGCTGGAGCGATGGGCTAAGGCCAACTGTATGAGTTTCAATAAGGCCAAATGTCGGGTGCTGCACTTCAGCCACAACAACCCCCAGCAGCTCTACAGGCTTGGGGAGGAGTGGCTGGAGAGCTGCCAGTCAGAGAGGGACCTGGGGGTGTTGATTGATAGCCAGCTGAACTGGAGCCAGCAGTGTGCCCAGGTGGCCAAGAAGGCCAATGGCGTCCTGGCCTGTATCAGAAATAGCGTGCCAGCAGGGACAGGGAAGTGATCTTACCCCTGTACTCGGCACTGGTGGGGCAGCACCTTGATTCCTGTGTTCAGTTTTGGGCCCTTCACTAAAAAAAGGACATTGAATTACTCGAGCGTGACCAGAGAAGGGCAACGAAGCTGCTGAAGGGTCTGGAGCACATGTCGTACGAGGAGCAGCTGAGGGAACTGGGGTTGTTTAGACTGGAGAAGAGGAGGCTGAGGGGAGACCTCATCGCCCTCTACAACTACCTGAAAGGAGGTTGCAGAGAGCTGGGGATGAGTCTCTTTAACCAAGTAATGAGTAATAAGACAAGAGGGAATGGCCTCAAGTTGCTCCAGGGAAGGTTTAGACTGGATATTAGGAAGTATTTCTTTACAGAATGGGTTGTTAGGTGTTGGAATGGGCTGCCCAGGGCAGTGGTGGAGTCCCCATCCCTGGAGGTGTTTAAGAGTTGGGTCGACATAGCGCTGAGGGATCTGGTGTAGTTGGACACTGCCAATGCTAGCTTAACGGTTTGACTAGATGATCTCCAAGGTCCTTTCCAACCTAGATGATTCTGTGATTCTGTGATTCTATGCTTGGTGCTGGGGCAAGAGTGGCCTCACCTGTAGAAGGTGAGCTATGGTCCAACCGATCACACAGTCACCTGGAGTAGGAACTGTGCGAGGACATGGACAATAGCATAGCCCCAAGGAGGGAGAACAAGTGACTGATGGCGTCTACCAAATGTGCTGCAGAAGCAAGAGCCTGAACCATACAGGGCAGAGAAGGAAGACATTGAGAGACTACATTCAGACGAAAAATGCATGGAGACTCCCAAGGTGGGTTATACAGGAAACTTGTGGCTTCTGGAAACATAAGAAAGGCTCATTCTTTGTCTCCAGAACTGCAGTTACCAAAGGGATATAGTGTCCTGGCAACAGGTTAAGCAAAACTAGTCAGAGCCATCGTCAAACTCACCTAAGCCTCAATAAAGTATAGTACACTAGGAGGAAGAGGCAGATGAAGACCCAGTTACAAGGGACCGTATTACAGAGAGGTTCCTGAAGACTGTAAGAAAGAAAAATTTCCTTCTATCTTCAAGAAGGGCAAGAAGTAGGACCTGAAGTTCTTCAGGTTGGTCAGCCTCATCTTAAGACCTGGAAATATGACAGAGTATATAATCCTGGAAGCTGTTTCCAAACATAAAGGATAAGAAGATGATCAGGAAAAGTCAGCATGGATTTATGAATAACCTTGTACTCTAGCTAGTAGTACATGAGGGGAAAGCAATGGATGCTGCTCTCAACTTTATCATTATATTAACTTTAATAAGGCCTTTGACACTGTCTTCCATAAAATTCTCAGAGGAAATATGGAGATAAATGGACAGAGAGATGCAGTGACAAATATCTGAACTGCCAGATTCAAAAGGTTGTGATTAGTGGTATTGAGTTCAGTTGGAAGCCAGTCACTATCAGCGTACACCAGGGAATGACTTTGGGGCCAATACTGTTTGATATCTTCATTCATGGTCTGGCTGATAGGACAGCATCGATGGGACATGTTCTCAGAAAGTTTGTAGATGACACAAAAATGGGAGGAGTGGTTGATACACTGGATAGTTGTGATACCATTCAGAGGGAACTTGACAGGCTGGAGAATGGACAGAGAAGAATCTCATAAAGTTCAGCAAAGGTAAATGCAAAGTCCTGCACCTAGGAATGAATAACATTGGTACACTAGTCATGCACCATTACACACTGGGGAACCAGCCAGTAGATTCTTCCCCTTTACTCATGTGAGAGACGAGAAACCAGGCCTGTGAGAAACTAAGAAAAACAGCCTGAGAAAGCAAAAGTTGAGGCTGATCGAAGGAATGCCTCAAACACTCACAAGACAAAGCTATCAGTCACAGGGTGCATTCTGTGGAGTTCGAAGCTGATAAGGGTGCCCAAATAACACAAGATGCAGCTGGAGGAGGGAGCCCTGTGGAGACAGGATGGCCAAATTTCAAGGGCCATCTGTCTGGTGAATGAACTTTGCTTCATTATCCACAAAATGCATATTGAAGTTAACACCCCTCAATATGCTAATGAAGGCTAACACGATCATGCTAATTACATCGTCCCATGAAACACCTTACCCCTCCCCATACATAGGATACGTAGGTATGTGGGTCGACCTAGGGGACGGACCCAAGGAAAGTGTGTATAAATCAAGGAGGGGGAAGAAGGAGGGGGCCCTGGAGAGTGCAGTGAAGTGAAGAAGACAGATGCAAGTGAAAAAGACAGATGCCTCCTCTGCCTCCTGGAACCCTCACCGGCGGGACCAGCGCAGAAACCCAGACCACTGATCTGTATTTCCTCATTCCCTCTATCCCCCTCTTCTCCCTTTCCCATTAAGAAATGCAAGGCATATTGTATTGCTTGCCACAACTTGCTATATACTTAGCCAATTATCGTGTGTTCAATTAGTACATTGTGGGTAGTTAATAAATGTTTGGACTTGGAGACTTGTTGTCCGTTCCATTGGGGATTTGCAAATATGAGCCACTTGTCTCCCTTGTCTGAGCGGGACATGACAACTCAGCACTGGTGACACCACATTTTGAGTACTGTGGTCTTGAGTATTTGAGTACTCAAGGGCTCAGGACTCATCAATAAGAGCCCTGAGGGATATAGACATACTTGAGTGAGTTTAGACAAAGACCACAAAGATGTATAAGGTGCTGACTTATGAGGAGAGACTGACAGAGTTGGGATTGTTTACTCTGGAGAACAGAAGGCTCAGAGGAAGCTTATCAACATGGGTCAACACTTGATTGGGATGAGTAAAGAAGACAGAACCAGACTCTTCTCAATGGTGCCAGTGGAAAGGAGAAGACAGGATAGCTACAGATTGAAATACAGGAAATTCCACTTAAACACAAGAAAAAAGTAAAAAAAAAAATGTACCCTAAGAGTGATTAGAAAATGGAACAGATTGGCCAAAGATTGTAGAGACTACCTTCCTGGTTATATGCAAAATCTATTGAGCAACCTCTGACTCTGCTTTGATGGGGTGGTGATATTAGCCTAGATGATCACCAAAGGTTCCTTCCAGTCTCAACTATTTTGTGATTCTGTGTTTCTGTGATTCTGTAAATGCATAAATTTTGTTAATTCTATAAATCTATACACACATATATAAATATGTATTTAGTGCTAGAATTTAGTGCAAAGTTTGTAACTACCATGCTATTAATATTACAAATAAAAAGAGAACCACAGCCTTCTAATGGAATATCTCTGTCTCAGTAACAAACATTTGAAAATAAAGGATCAGTAACAACTGTATGATTAAATTTTGTAAAAAGTTACATATCCCTCTAAAGTTTTCTAGGATAACACCCTCTAAAGTTTTCTAGGATAACATACTGGTCTGTAGTAACAAGATCTGTTTAAGGTCCTAGCATCTTATATACCTAATAAAATTATTTGTGTGTATATATATATATATATAATTATAGTATCTTATTACTGTAGTAGATTTCAGGAGCTTTAGAATGACTTTTAGTGAATTCCCCATGACTAAATCACAAAAATCTTCAAATCTCCCACTATTTTAAAACCATTTAAATAATTTTTTCAAACTAGTTGGAATTTTTTGTTCTACAGCTTTATTAGTCTGTAGTGCACATAATGTATGTATATTACAGGTGGATATGTATCTTCTAATATATCAATTTTTCAGATTTCTTATTTAGCTTTTCTGGAAACAAAAATCACTTTATTAGACTGGTTCCTATAATCAAAGAACAAAGTAGTGTCATACATTTGAGTGTCTCACAAATATATGGGAAGATAATAATAACAAGAAATGAGAATGAAAATTATTTAAGCATAAATATATATAAGCATTGAAATGTGGGGTTTATTGCAATTGCTTATGCTAATAAAACTTTATAACTTCCTTATTTATAGACAATAAATAAATTGAAAGAATTATGATTCTGCACTAGAATTTAGGTTTTTACTTAAAGAAATATTTGTTTTTTCATTAAAATTAACTCTACATATTTTTATAAAAACATAAGTATAAATTCACACAAATACTTTTACATGAATGCAAGCATAAATCTAATTCTGCATGTATGATCTAAATTTATCCCAGGATAATAATGTTGGGACAGCCTTCTTTGTGCAATATAAGCTTCTCAGGGCCAAAGTTAAAATATAAAAATACGTCAGGAATTTGACTTGTACAAGGGAAAAAAAATGAACTCTGAAGGAAAAAGTTAATAACATTATATATGACTCATATTTTAGAGGGGAAAGGCTGAATAGGGTAAAAAATATTGTTTTGATTAGGCTTTCATATATTTTAATTTTTAATGCAAAAATAACATTATAATTTATGGGTCTGTAACTTAGTTATATGTTGAAACAATGAAAGGTGTATCAAAAAACCCTGAGCCAAATTTTTTCATCTACTGGTTTCAGAGAAGGAAATTTTTTATCTTTAAACTGTGTAGATTATTGTGTTGTCAGTCAAGACAGAATTTCCCATTTCTTTATTCTTGAACTGGCTCATTGTTTTTTCCTAGTGTGTTTACTTCCCTATGCTTCCAAGAAGTCTTCCTATGTTTTAGAAGTTTCCAACCATACAGAGTTGCACTAAACTTCTGGGGAAAACAAAAGAAAGAGAGAAAAGTCCATAGGACAGACAGGCCTTATCAATGATCAGCTCTGGTATAAGATTATTTGTCTGAACATGCACAAATAAAACAGTTTGTCAACTTTCTAGACAAATTACTAATAAATACTTCATTTATAGACTCACATTTTCCACTAGATGATTGGTTAAGGGATGAGGAGCACAGGTAGTGTTCTCTATCCTTCCAGTTGAATGGAATGATGAGGGAGGAAACAGGAACACCCAGCAGATCAATACCTGGCTCCAAGACTGGTGTTACCAGCAGAATTTTGGGGGTTTTGATCATGGGTTGGTCTAAACGAGTCCAGGCCTGTTGTTGACACACGGGGTACACTTGTCTCACAGGACGAAAAAGATCTTTGTGCAGGAGTTAACAGGGCTCATTGTAAGAGCTTTAAACCTGATTTGAAGAAGGAAAGGGATAAAACCAGGCTCACTAGAGATAAACCAATATTTGAGAGAAGGTCTGCTAATGACATCTTTCAGTCTGCTCCACAATTTGCTGAGTACACTGGAGCATATTTGAAATGTCTTTATATTAATGCACACAGCATAAGGATTAAGAAAGAGGAGCTAGAAGCTTTGGCCCAGTCCCAGAGCTACGACATCATTGGCATAAGCGAAACCTGGGGGGATGAGATCTGTGACTGGAGTGGCACGATAGACAGTTATTAGATCTTCAAGAGGGATAGGCAGGAAAGGTGAAGCAGGGTGGTGGCACTGTATGTAATGGAGGTGTTGGATTGCATGGTGTTTACATTTGGTGATGTCACAGTTGAGAACCTCTGTATAAGGATGAAGGTGAAAGCAAATAAAGCAGATGTTGCTGTGGGAGTATACTACTGACCACCCATTCAGGATGACAATACCAATGAATTATTCTACAAGGAATTAGGGATATCTCCAGATCAACTGCCCTTGACCTTATGGGTGATTTTAACTTCCCAGAAAACAACTGGGAATATTATACTGTGGACACAAACAGGTCCAGGAAATTCCTGCAGCACGTTGAAGATAACTTCTTGATTCAGGTATTAAGGGAGTTGACTAGGAAAGGTGCCCTCCAAAATTTGTTTTTTGTAAAGAGAGAGGGACTTGTGAGTGAAATGGTGATTGGTGGCTGTCTTGGTCACAGTGCCCATGAAGTAGTTGAGTTTCAAATCGTTGGTGATAGGAGAAAAACTGTCATCAAAACTTCAACCCTGGATATGGAGAGAGCAGAATTTGGGCTGCTGAAGGAGCTGGTTAATAAAGTCTCCTGAATCTGTTTTTGAATTATTGAGGTCCATGAATGCTGGTCACTTTTTAAGAGCCATCTCTTAAGAGTGCAGGATCAGGAAATTCCAAAGTGTCAGAAGTCAAGCAAGCAGGACAGAAGACGAGCTTGGCTGAGCAGGGATCTTCTCTGTATCTTAAGTGGAAAGAGAAAGTTTATGGACATTGGAAGCAAGGACAGGAGACATGGGAGGACTACAGAGATACTCTTTGTCACTGTAGGGGGAAAATTCGTACAGCCAAAGCTCAATTAAAGTTCAACCTGGCCAGTACTGTGAAGGACAACAAAAAGGGTTTTTAAAAATATATTAATAGCAAAAGCAGAATCAGAGATAACATTGGCCTTGCTTGATGAGATCAGTCACCTCACCAATAAGGGCACAGAGAAAGTGGAGACATTTAATGCCTTCTTCACCTCTGTCTTCAACACAGATGATGGGCCCTAGGGACCCCTGGAGCCCTGTGTTGGAAGACTGTGACTGGGGGGATGATAAATTCCCAAGCAACCCTGAACCCTTCCTTTTGAGACTTGCTGCTCCAGATGGATGCACATAAACCTATGGAGGCTGATGATACTCATCCCAGTGTACTGAAAGAGCTCATGGATGTCGTTATATGACCTTTTTCCATTATTTTTAGACAGTATTGGGAGTCTGGAGAGGTCCCAGTCTACCAGAATCTGGCAAATGTTGTCCCAGTTTTCAAGAAAGGTAAGAATGGAGACCCTGGTAATTACAGGCCTGTCATGGCATACACACAAACCAGGGGACAAAAGGCTGGAGAACAGCCCCATGGAAAGAGATCTGGGGATTTGGGTTGATGGCAAGTTGAATATTAGTCAACAGTGTGTCCTGGCAGTCAAAAAGGCCAAATGTGTCCTGGGGTGCATCAAGCACAGCATTGCTAGCTGTTTGAGGGAGGTGATTGTCCCACTCTACACTGCACTGGTGTGGCCCCACCTCGAGTACTACCTCAATATAAGAAGGCTTTCAAACTATTAGAGTGTGTCCAGAGGGGGGTGACAAAGATAGTGAAATGTCTTGAAGGCAAGACTTAGAAGGAGCAGCTGAGGTCATTTGGTGTGTTCATCTTGGAGAAGAGAAGGCTGAGGGGTGACCTCATCACAGTCTTCAAATTCCTCAAAGAGGGCAGCAGAGGGGTAGGTGATGATCTCCTCTCTGGTGATCAGTGGTAGGACTCGAGAAATGGAACAAAGCTGTGTCAGAAGAAGTTCAGATTGGACTCTAGGAAAAGGTCCCCTGAATGAGTGGTCAGTCACTGGAATAGGCTCTCCAAGGAAGTGGTCACAGCACCAAACATGTCAGAGTTCAAGGAGCACCTGAACAATGCTCTTAGTCATATGGTTTAGTTTTAGGTAGTCCTGCAAAGAGCAGGGTGTTGGACTTGATGATATTTATGTATCCCTTCCAACTTGAGTTATTCTATGATTCTATGAATTTCAGTGCTTATATCAAAACTATTAAAAACTGCTTCTCTAAATATTTTTGAGAAAATATTTTGACTTTTTGTCATGTCAATACCTGATCACAAACTTTAAAGGAAGAAAAAAATAAAAACAAAACAACCTATTGAGCTTCTAGAATGTGTATCATGTTTTCATGGCAGCTACAAATTTTTAGAGGTATCATTAAAACAAGGAGGAGAAAGAATGCCATTACTATCCAATAGTCATTTTTACTGTTGAGGATCACTAGTTGAATTGATGGCGCTGTCATAGATGCTAGGCTGTACAATAGCTCAGCTGTTATTCAATAGCTTACAAGAAAGGCAATGAAAAGATTCCTACCCTTGTTAATCAACTCTGATTTGTGGGCAATGTTTGCTGTAGAGGGAGGTTGTTTTTCAAGCCACACTCTCTTTTTGTTGTTGTCGTTGTTGTTTTTCCTCTTTCCAGTGTAACTATATCTAACAGCCAAACAGCATGTGGACTCCTGCCAGTTTTTAGCTATGTACAATGAAGGACACTGCAAAAAGCCATTTGTTCTTCCTGCAGCACCATGCTGTATGTTGCAGTTCCAGAGTCTTCAAACCAAATTCCACTGGAAGCCTTTAGGAAATTTCTTACTGTATGCACACCTCTTTTGAAAAGTGATTAACTGTTTCATTTCTGTGTCTCTAAAAGCATTAATCCAGATGGAACCAGGTTTGATCAATATTGATCCCTTTGGAGAGGTCTGGGACATAGCCCCATCTTGCATCTGTAGAATGGAAGTGTTGATCTGGGAGTAAATCCATGTGCATTTACTAAGTGTTCAGATATGGTGACAAACACCATTAAAAGTCTAAATCAAAACCAACAATGGCATCTAATGGAGAAGGGATTTGCAGGAAAATATAAATCTGGTTGACTCAGAAAAGATTGAAAAAATACACAACTAACATTTGTTGAAAGAAAGCATCTTTATGAAAGTTTGTAGAGTAGACAGCTGTTGGAAATAAGAAACACTAGTGACATGTAGTCTATATTGTGTAGAACTGGCTTTAAAACAATAGTAATATGAACCTTAAATACAAATAGAAAGCTTCTTATATATAAAATTTACAGGAAAAAATAAGTGATAAACCAAGAAAAGAATAGACAGAAAAAGAACGAAGGACCGTATAGAGTTATCATTGTGTGCTTTCATATATTTATGATGTCATAATTACATAGGAGATAATCTCATGAGCCAATCACATTTTTTTGTTTGTCCCAATTAATTTAATTAGTGAAATGGTGGAATGTTCTTGAGACTCTGAGTGTTGGTGTGTAATAATTTTTTTTCAAAACTATAGCAATTGTAAAACATGATAACATTTTAATTTTGTTACTTTATTTTTTAAATTAAGTAAAGTTTAAATTCATTTTTAAGATGTTTTAATTGTTAACCTGTTATCAAGAATACAATATATTATGAAATTTATGGACTCTCCATGAACCTCTAACTTCTGTAAGAACAAATACTTAAATTTCAAAGCTCACTTGAAAGTTGTTAAAAATGCCTCACTAAATATTTTAAAGGATATATTTTTACTTTTAAGCAGTGTTCCTCTTTATATCCAATCATAACCTTGAAAAAATTTATTTTGTCAAGAATGTAAACAAGCAGAATGGCTGCAAAGACATATAACAGTTAAAACTGAGTGCTTCAGGGTGACCTCATAACTGGATAAACCAGGAAGACACTTACATATGTAGGAGTCTGCAGAAAAAAAAAAAAAAAAACCAACAAAAAAACACAAACCCAAAAAAACCAAACCAAAACCAAACACAGTGCAGAAGAAACTGTTACTTTAGGGCAAGTGTATAGTATATATAGTCAGATAGCTTACAGGAGTACTACATTGCCACTTTTGGTTCTGTTTGTTCTTCAATCTTCGTCTGAGTAGAAAGAGACTGGAAAGCAGAACCCCAGGGTTACTGTATTTATTTTCTCAAACCAGCAAATGCACATTAAAATACACATTTTAATGTTTGCATGATATATTGGTTGTAGATTAAAAATATTATACCTTAAAGAAAATACTTTTTTTTGGAGGCGGGGGAGGGGGGGGAATAGAGTAATTACACAAATACCATTCAGCACTGCTTTGGCTCTGCTATCACTGAAATCAGTGGACATACTCCTGCACTGGTAGGTCTTTATTAGCATGATCAGGAAAAAATGTTTCCTTCATCTCTATAAACATATTGTGCAAAGACCATCATTAAATTCTGGTTGTTCCTGCAAATTTCTGAACAGCAACCAACAAAATGTAACTGCTGAGTTCCAGGGAAGTACAATTTTTAACATCAGTACTGTGGAATACTTTCTCAGCATATTTGGATTGGGTTGGGGTTTTTTTTGTTTTGTTTTGTTTTGTTTTTTTAAATGTGGGCATAATATAGTCAGGGTGCCCTCTAAACATTTCCCATCACAGAAAGTAATTGTTCAAGCTTTTTCAGTTCTCAGGGCTTGAGTATTTAACTGAGCACTTTCTTTTTATTTTATTTCTCTTGCATATAGTGCAATTTTCACATGAGTAACTGAATCAGTTTCTCTCTGTTGTACACTATGAAGTTTATTCTAGAAACATTGGCTAAGGTTCCCAGCTTGTAGAGTTCCTAGAACTTGACAACTACTTCTCCCACCTCTGCTTTTCAGTCTTCTTCCTGTAGAGACAGCTCATACTTCCAGTGGGTCACAAATTTTCACTTAATCTCTATGATTTCAGTCCCTAACTTCCTGAAGGTCATTACTGAGATAGGTAATGAGCTGTGGGCAACATTATGATTCGCTGCCAATTTTGATCTAAACGTCTTTGTCCATGAGAAACATTGTACTTGTGTTGTATGATCTGCAGATCACTGTACTGAGAAGACTTTGCATTATCAGAATGATGTAAAGAGGACTTCATACAAATGAGTAAGGCTGATGCATACTTTTGAGAAATTATATTACTTTGCCACAATATCTGATATACAGTAAAAACATATATAAATCTATCAGTAGGAAAAAAAAAAAGAATGTCACAGTATTCATATAAGGTGGTTAATTAAGGAAGCAGAGGAAAAGATGGCAGAGGATTTTGCTAACTATACATAAGCATCTATGTTAGCAAATTCTGCTTCCAGATTGAATGACTTTCTTACATTCCTAGCTGGCCTTTAAAAAAATGGGGAAATTTTCATTATTGGAAAAAGCTTGGAATGAAAAGTGATCTAGAAATATTTACAAAACCTCACATATTACAAAATAAAAGCTGTGAATGCTAGATTTTTTTTAAGAATATTGTTAATATTTACTGCAAAATGCAATCTTCTTATTTTTTATATTCTAATCTCTATAAAACTCAAACGAAAACCTGAATTTACATGGAAAACCTAGCAACAATTTGGTCCACTCCCCTGCTCAAAACAAAATTTACTAGAGCAAGTTGCTCACATCCATGTGCAGCTGTGTTTTGGACAGCAACAAGGACAGACTCTATAGACATTCTGGACAACCTGTTCCAGTGTTTGACAACCCCCACGGTGAAAAACAGTTTTTCTTCTGTTGTCTAATAATATTTTAAAAATTATTTTATCTGAGATTTTGAACTAATTTCTATTCTACTGCAGTGAGTCTTTCACTTTGGAGAGGGGGAGGGGTCTTTTTGTCTTGAATTATTTGAAAGTAAGTTAGAAAAGACGAGTAAGTTATGTTCTCATCAGCTATTGTTCCCTCCACCTGAGATACTTATCTAAGTTTCTCTGAGATCTAAGTAAGATTGAAAAAATATTTACAGTATTTTCAAGTGAAAGCCTTCACTGAACAGGGGTTTTATGTGTTTGAAAGCTTTCTGGAATCAGGGCCTAAACCAAGAAAATACTTCGGGACCTTTTTCTTGTCCTGCAGTGAAATTTTTAATGAGAAACCTAAGTTGTGGTCTTAAGTCACAGAGAACAAACATCTAGTTCGTGAACCAAAGGAACCTCTTCAGTAATAGGCAATTCTAATAGGCTGCCAAATTTTCTAGAGATCAGGCTCCAGAGGGGAATGCAACACGAACTCTTTATTTATGTATTGTACGTGTGCTTCTACATACAATGGAAGAGATAGACATAAAAAAACCCCTAATCAAAACAACAAATAAACTCCCCTCAACATCTAAAATTAACTTCTCAATGTCAAACATGTTTCTAAAACACTGATATAAATAGCAACAGATCAATATCCTCTAGTACTGAGAATATGACCTTACTCCATCAGGCTTTGTATCACTGCACAAGTAATGGAAAGGATTTTATTCAACTCAGAGAGCACTTGGAGAAATGGGAGGTCACCAAGGCTCTGTTCCCTGCTGGTCCATGGTTTCTATTAGAATAATGTAATTTCTCCAACTTAGTTGCTGACTAACGGATCTCGCAACTTTTACTATTTAAATTTCACATAACATATCAATATGCTAAGTAAATTTTGTTTCATCTGATATTATCAAATATGAAATAAATGGCTGCAATTTTTTTTTCCTTTTTTTGTTTTAAAGCAGGATTTTTTCTGTTGTCTAAAAAGATGAAAACTATTTTATGTATAGGATTATTTCAATGATATGAGATGCCCTGCGAAAATGTTATGCAATCCAGTGTGTGAGGATGAACTGTAATATTTAAAATGATGTAATTTAAATCTTAGAGCTTTTTTTCCTTCTAAGAAGGTCTTTTACAGTTGAAAACTTCTCAAGTATTTAGTCTAGTATTGGAGTCTCTCAAAAAGAAACAAGAATATTTTTCAATCTTAGAAAATAAAAAGGGTAAGTAAAATTATTTGTATTGTTAGAACAAAAATTTTAAAAGTTTACATCCTAAATCTGACATCCTGATTCTTACTGAATAGAACCTTTTTCTCCAAGGAATGCAACGGGTCTCAATTCTCCTGCAGTCTTTTATATCAGCTTGAAATGGTTTAATCTAACTTTTAGTAGTAAAATAGGATATTTGAGCTAAGAGTGTGATTGCCATAAACTCACTATAGAGTAATTGGAAAGAGGTAATTATTATTTATCTGAATTATCCTCTACAACTGCCCATCTCCCAGCATACCAGCATAAACTATACTCACTATATAAGCACCTCATCTACGAGCCTAAAATAAGGTGGAATAAATCCAGATCAGAATAGTTTTCTCTTTCTGTGATTATTGTAGCAAAACTTTATTGTAGTGGTTATAAGAAAGAGAAGGAGGGAAAGAGAGCGAGGGAAAGAGAGCAGGAAAGAGTGAGGGAAAGAAAGCAAGGGAGAGTGAGAAAGAGAGAGAGAGGCGAGAGGAGAGAAGGAGAGAGAAAGCGAGAGAAAGCGAGAGAGAAAGAGAGAGAAGGTGAGAGAGAAAGCGAGCGAGAGAGAAATCGAGAAAGCGAGAGAAAGCGAGAGAAAGCAGAAAGTGAGCGAGAGAGAAAGTGAGAAAGCAAGAGAGAAAGAAAGAAAGAGAGAGAAAGAGAGAAAGTGAGAGAGAAAACGAGAGAAAGAGAGAAAAGAGAAAAGAAAGAACGAGAAAGAGAGAGAAAGAGAGACAGAAAGAGAGAGAGAAAGAGAGAAAGAGAGAGAGAAAGAGAGAAAGAAAGAAAGAAAGAGAGAGAAAGAGAAAGAGAGAAAGAGAGAAAGAGAGAAAGAGAGAAAGAGAGAAAGAAAGAGAGAAAGAAAGAAAGAAAGAAAGAAAGAAAGAAAGAAAGAAAGAAAGAAAGAAAGAAAGAAAGAAAGAAAGAAAGAAAGAAAGAAAGAAAGAAAGAAAGAAAGAAAGAAAGAAAGAAAGAAAGAAAGAAAGAAAAAGAAAGAAAGAGAAAGAGAAAAGCACAACAAGCTTTTAGCAAGTGGAATTCACTTGCAGGTGAATTTCAACATAAAACATGGTGATTGATAATAGCAACATATTTCAATGTTTTACTTATAAAAGAAAGCCAATACTAGCTGCTTCAATTTTGTACATACACTTTCAATAGTAAAAATATTAGAGGAAGAAGACGAGTAGAAATTAAAAATCAGTTATTCTTGTAGTTTTAATTCTCTTTAGAGACAGACATTGTGTTGTTTTTTCATGAAGGTGTGATTTATTAGATTACTCTCTTCATAAATTCTAGCAATTATAAGCTAACAAGTTTTTATATGTTGACAGAAAAATAGAACAGAATATTTTTTAGTTCAAAAGACATTGTTAAAGAATATGGTACTTTATTACGTACATGTCTGCAGTAAACAAAAAGGAATAATGGTAAAGGATGGAACATGTTACATGGACATGCTACTCTATTTTCATGTGAAAGTATTTAAAGAGTAGTTTTGCAATGAGAGTGTTATAAATATCCACATTGTCAAAAAAGGAGCATTGAGAAGTGGTAAATGGGATCACAGTGTAAGCCTCTTCTTGTTCCTTTTCCAGTAGATTAATTCCCACAACAATGTATTGCAGCAGTATCTGTTTTTTCTTAATATCAGAGGACTGCAAGTGAATCAGATCCTTATACAGCTAATTCCTTGTTTCAAGATGTTACCTAGAATATCAATTTGTACTATTCTCTATATGCTTGGGTATTTTCTTTTTGCATTCATACTGGATCAATTTTTGCCTCATAATTTTGAAATCACATATGTTCTTCATATAATCAGTGGGCATTATTCATTATTGTCTTCATAATAACTATCTTAAGGAATTGTCTTATAGTCTGTTATTTTTAGAACTATTAGGTTTTTCAGAAATTACTGTAGTATGAGATTATAATGTAGCCAAAAATTTTTCCCTGTGACTGTTTACAACAGGTCAAGTTTATACTGAGTTCCATAACAGAATAAGATCATTACACAGAGTTTACACTGAAGAAAATGGCCATGGCTGCTACATGTTCCTGATAATGATATTAGTAAATGTTATCAATTCAGCTTGTTCTTTGAATTATGGCAAAATACTCTGATATGAATTAGAAATATGAAGCCTACAAAGAGAATAAAAGTCTAATTTTGTGAAATGAATAGGACTAGCCTAATTAATGATCTTGGATTAACTTCTTAAGGCAATGACTTGGGTGAGTTTAAATAGAAAGCTAGTTTGCATAAGCTAATTCTAAGTGATGCTTACTAATTAACAAAGGTGTTTGCACTCCTTAGCAAATGTCCCCCCTAGCAGTAGAGAGAAAATAATATTTATTGGGAATTATTAAAATGTAGTATTAGTTGATATCTGCCATTCAGGGAGAAATATGTTGTTCAATAAAGGCAGATTGCTTAATAAAAGTTTTATCTTTTATTATATTCTACTTCTGTAAGAGCTTTGCACGTAAAATTGACCTTACCAGAATATTATTTCAAACTGAGTGACTGTTAATGTGATTCAAATCCCTTTAATGTTATGAGAAATAAATGCAAGTATGATAAAAGGAACTACCCATTAAATATCTTGAATTTGAAACCAGAAATTCTCAAGAATACAGTGCATTATATCTATTCTCTCATTCTGAATAATTATGGAATGTATGAAGTTAGCAGTTGTCCCCCGTCATTACATAGAGAACAGATTTTATAAAATTGAGTATCATAAAATAATTCAAAACACTGGCTAGAAGAAAAGACTGGAGAAAAAGAGATAGAATAAAATTAAACCAGAAACAATTTCTGTGTCATCTCGTACATCTAATTTAAGTATCTTATTTAATGTCTAATTTACAAACTATATGCTCCTGGACTCAGTGGACCATCTCATCAAATGAAATTATACTTCTTGAATTTACTGATAAATCAGTCTCTTGACTTGAGAAAAGATAAATGATCCTTAGTGTAAGGACATAATGAAAGGAAATCCTTAGTACCCTCATGTTGCACAAATCTGATGTTAGAGCAACCAAAGAAGAATTTGAATATGTAAATCCTAGACCTTTCTTAGCCACAGTGGATTGAAACTGTGCTTCCCACAGCTGAGGAAAGTTCTCTAAGTACTAGACAAGGTAGATTAAGCTACCTGAGGATCCAGTTAACTGTGTTCTCCTTTCCTTAGACTGGCACACAGCTACTGTGGTTTCAGGAAGACATGAGTCCATTCAGGAATGCAAGAAAAAACTGAAGAAGCTTTACTTTAAAAAGCATTTATCTGGGAAGTTCTTTCTGTTCCTCTGATTTCAAGGCTAGATTTTTTTAATCTGCCATGGTCTGACCCCAGTGGGCAACAAAGCACCACGTGGCTGCTCACTCACTTCTCCCCTCCAGTAGGATGGGGAGGAGAGAATATAACAAAAGGCTTGGGGATTGAGACAAGAACAGGGAGGAATGATTCCCCAGTTATGGCCATGGGCAAAAGACAGACTCAACTGGGGAAAAATACCCCATATCAATTTAATTTGAACAGTACCACCAACAACATTAATTTACCAATCAAATCAGAGTAGGACAGTGAGAAATACAACCACATCTTAAAAGCACCTTTCCCCCACACCTCCCTTCTTCCCAGGTTTAGCTTTTCTCCCAATTTCTCTACCTTCTACCCCCACAGAAGTGCAATGGGGCAGGGAATAAGGGCTGCTGTCAGTTCATCAACCGTTGTTTCTGCCACTTCTTCTTCCTCAGGGAGAGCACTCCTCACACTCTCCTCCTGCTCCACCGGGGGGTCCCTTTCATGGAGACAGTCTTCCATGTACTGCTCCAAAGTGAGTCCTTACCACAGGCTGCAGCTCTTCATGAACTGCTTCAGTGTGGGTCCCTGCTGTGGGCTGCAGTCCGTCCAGCAACAGACTGCTCCAGTGTGGGCTTCCCTTAGAGTCACATCCTTTCTCAGGCATAGCCACCTGCTCTGGTGTGGGGTCCTCCACAGGCTGCAGGTGGGCATCTGCTCCACCGATGAACTTCATGGGCTGCAGGGGGACAGCCTGACCTCTCACCACAGGCTGCAGGGGAGTTTCTGTCCCCCTCCTCCTCCTTCTTCACTGACCCTGGTGTCTGCATCAGTGTTTCCCTCACTCCTACTACAGGTTCCACTTCTTAAAAATGTTATCACAGAGGCACAACCACCATTGCTAATTGGTTTAGCCTTGGCCAGAGACAGGTCTGAATTGGAGCTCGGGAATCTTCTAACAGCTTCTCACAGGAGCCACCCCTGTAGCACCTCCTTTGCTACCAAAACCCCGCCACACACAAACCCAGTACAGAGGGATTTTAGAATTTTCCAGTTTAGGAACGGAGTGCAGTTTGTTAACATCAGGCTTCTAATAGGTTTTTAAATGGTGACATGGCAGAAAAATTAAGACTGAAGAAATATCAAATGATAGCTCTAATGCAAATGTCACTCATCTCTCAAAAAGTACTTTTAAGTGCTTCTTGCTTCATGTAATAGATAGTATGAGAATTTATTGCCAATATGTTTGTTAAAATTCAAATTTTAAACTAGATCTGGTCAGATTTACTCTGGCTAACACTCAGGAATAATTCAGGTGCAAACAGCGGTCTAAATTGTAGCCCTACAAGATGTTAGATAGTTCCAAGTTATTCAAATAATCAAGAGGAGGGTTTTTTGCATTTTTGCAGTCAGTTTCTTTCCTGCTTCTCCTTGCTTCAGAAGAATAATAATTAGTTCTTCATTTAAACCAACAGCAAACTTTAAGCCCCAATAACCTGTACATACTTCACTGCTTTCTAGTCCACAGATTCATGGGTATACATTAACCAGTAATTCTTGTGCATCTGGAACAAATAAACATAAGGTACCCGCAGCATAATCTATCATTTTGGTATATGACAAGTTGCTACTCTAGTGATGACTAGTAGAAGAGGACACAGCTCAGTATTAAATAGCAGTATAAATATGGTCAGTGGAAAATAAAATGAAACCAGGCATATTGCATTTCAGTTAAAAAATAGAAATATTTATCTTTATGTTGGATTTCTTTTTATATATATATTTTGCTGGTTTTAATCTCATTCAGAATGTTATAAATGCCTACTCAAAACAAGTAATATGAGAAATGTGGGGGAAAAAAACAGTAAATAGGCAATTATTTGAAGACAATTGTTTTGTTAAGAAATCCATTGTGCTTTCTGTCCTTGAAACTAGAAAACTTATTTTAGTCTCTTTGTAACTCTAAGAGAAATAACCTTACAATATGGCACAGAAACACAAAAGTGTTGAATTATCTGAAGAGCTATATTCTAAACGAAAACCTCTGTCCTTAAGTATCATCACAGTGATGTAGCTTTTGACTAGTAGACTTAGATGCTTGATACTATCTTTATTGGAAATTTGGCTTTTGTTGGAAATTGGAGCTACAGCTTCCTCAATTCAAAAGGACAGATTAGTGTTAAGAAATTCTGCAGATAATTCTCAAAAATGGAATTTCCATGATCTGAAGCAGCTTTAGAGAGTAACCCTTAGAAAATTATCTAATATCCATTTTCTTTTAACAGGCTCTTGAGGAAATTAGAATCTAAAGATTATAGATGTTACTTACCTGTGCAGTAAAACAAAATATGTGGTTATCAGTGTTCATGTCCTTTGCTGATTAAGACATCTGAGAGAATGATCCTGGTTACCAGATCAGGTAATACTGATTTGCAACTTCTGTTACTGAACAGAAGCCCAGGAAATAAATGTGAGGGTAAATGATCTTTTTTCATAAATCACTTTGTTCAAATGTGAATAAATAAAAATAGGCCAAATAATGTAGTAGTGATAAAAATGCAAGTAGATATGAAAAAGGGGAGATAAGGCATATGTGAGCTAAAAGATTTCATACTGGATTATAACTCTGGTGTCATCAACTCAAGCCCCCAGCTAGAGCAGTGTGATGGTTTAGCCCCTGCTGGGGTCTGAGACCATGCGGCCGCTGCCCCTCCCCCACAAAGGGAGTGAAATACAAATCCCCGAGACCGAGATAAGGAAAGCTTTAATACAGCAGTGCAATAGCAACACAGCAAACAACAACAATAACAGTAATAGTGATAACAATGAACAGAGCAAGGTATATACCGATACAGCAGTGAGAGAACCGGCTGTGCCAACCACGCGATCTCCGATTCTTCCCGTGCTCACGCCAGGATGTGACGTCAGCATGGTATATGAATAACCCGGCTAGAGCTTCCCCCCACTGCTGGGGAAACTTAACCCTATCCTGGCTAAACCAGGACAAGCAGGAAACTATATTATACAGTACCTAACAAAAGTTTAGGCAAAACTGAAGGCTGAGCTTGTCACAAGATGTGACAAGAGTTCTATGGAAGACTACCACACAAAAGGCAATAATAGTGTTTTCCTTATCAAGAGGAATAAGGCAACAATTAATGTCACCAAGAATTTTTTTGGCTAAGTATTAGGAAAAAAAAAACCAACCAAAATTAATTCTAGTAAACAGTGTTATAGACTGTAATGGAAAGCTGGTACAGTTTTAATCATTTTAGTTATTTTTTTAAAAATAGGTTAAAATCTGTCATGAGTGTCACTGTTCTTACCATGGTGTCTGGGCACAGGCTGGGTGAATTTTAATTGTCATTTCCAGCCTTATGTATGATTCTGTCTACAAGCTCACAAAGTTCTACTTTTAAATTACATTTTTGATCCTGTTTTTCTTGTTTAGAACATGACTAGAAATCTAATTTTCAGCACAAATATATTCAAGTTTGTTTGTTATCAGCCCCTCTTTAAACTTTAACAAACTATGATCTCTTAAAGTCTTCCAGTGAGTCAGAATATCCATTCTTGTGACTATTTTAATAAAGTTCTTGTTTATTCACTGCTATTTGAATGAGCTATTTTGAGCACACTTTAATGGAGAATGTGTTCTCACCAACGCTTTGTACAATCACAGTGATACTTTCCAGATCCTCCAGCAGATCTTGAATCTGATTGACACTAACGTGTTTGGCGGATTCACTGTCTTACTACAAAGGGACTCATGTTCATTGCAGGCTCCATTCAGGGATGGATGCAAACACCTTTCTTGTGTTTAAGTTGAAGAAAGCAATAAAAAATTCATAATTCAGAATTCAGTTCCTTCTCATCACATGGTACAAATAGATCATCCTTTACCTCTTTTATTTCCTCCTGGTGAACTCCCAACACATACAAGAAGTTTTGATAGTCCCTATTATGGTCTACATTTTGTCTCACTATCTAAAAGTTAGGTGGTTTATTTGTCTTTGTTCCTTGTGTAATCAATAAAGTGTGATAACACTAACTCAACAATAAGTGTTTAGAGTAGCTGTGATAAACTTGCCTATACAGTGAATTTAGAAGATACCTAAACACCTTATTTATACAACTTTCAATAGCTTTAGAAATCTACATATAAACTGCGAGGGAGCCTGCAGAGCCTCCTCTTGGTAATATGGTTTGACGAAAAACAACTGATATGATAAGTGCAGACTGCATGTGTGAATGGAATATCCAAATCTGCCTGTTCTGAAAGGCTTGTTGACTAAAAACTGGTAATAGTATGAGGAAGATAACAGCAGTTTAAAACAGTTATCAGCAGAATTAAACAGCAATGAGGGGATTACTTGGAGATTGTTTAAACAAGGTTGTAATTATTACGAAGTTTAGACTGATCAGCAACAGCTATTTGAGGGGTTCTGTCCTCATCAGCAGCACCCCTGGAGCACCCCAAACTCTGCCCAGGTTAAGCAGCACAGCTGGTACCTAGCAGCGGGCTGGCAGTGTGGAGGTGGTACACAGGGACTCCACCTTGGGGTGCAGGAACACCTCCTAGGGTACTTCCTCACTGTGGGTGCATCAGCAGCGAGTCAGGAACAGCAAGGAGGCACACAAAGCTGGGGCAGTGCATCTTCTACAAGAGGGGTGTGCACCCAGGGGAGCCCCTACTGCTGTGGAGGGTGAGCCTGTAGCTGTGAGTATGTGCATGTGTGAAGGGGACATTAGAATTTTTGGGAATTGGTTATGGAGGAACAGTGTCAGGTCCCTGAGGGGCACTAACAGGCCTTATTCATGCTGCCCAGTCTCCCCTAAGATCTCCCCCCATACCCTGCCTATGCCCTGCTCATGGTGGCCCCCTCAGCTTGCCTCGCTCCCCAGGACAGGTGTGGGGAAAGGTCCTGCTATCCCACCTGGGGAATCGCAGCCTGCACTCCTTTACAGAGCAGCTCCACTTTTGCTGCTCCCTGACAGGTAGGTCGAATCTGTAGATATTTACTAACATTAGGTAAGTGTCTAGTATGTGCTTTAGCTGGTTTATTGGTTATATTGATCCTGAATATGTAGTTCACAGATTGATGTTAATTATGTCACTAATCAATAAACCACTATGATCCTGATTTGATATAAACCATGAGAGGTGAGCAGTTTTTCCCTGCAACAGTAAGGGAAATGAAATTCAAACTAAGCACATGAGTTTGCATTCTGTATTATTGAATTTAATCTCCTTATTATTACTCTGGACCTCAAGGTCATCTGATTTGCTTTGGGGGCGGGGGGGGAGGGGAGGAAAGTCCTTGTATGCAGTAACAATACCTCACAAGTTTTTGCCATTATCAAATTTTATTAGCAATGATCTTAGCACAAAAAAAAAAAAAAAAAAAAAAAAAAGCCTATCACAAAGAGTAATTAATTTGTCAGTAGTTCACTGGTAGCCCTTTTCTAATCTCCTATCTCCCTCCACCTCTGCCCCAGGGTACCTATAATCTCCTGTCTTCAGTCAAATGCTATCACCTTTAGTTATTTTATTAGCAATATATTACCATAACAAATTACTTAAGTAGAAATAGACAAATTATATAATTTTTCTTTTTTTAAAACAAGTGGTTATCCATCAAAGAAAGGCACTGTATTCATCTACCATAATATCTACCAAGGGGTAATCTTTTCCTCTCTTATGCCATTTTACTTGCATCCCTTCTGGATTAAAAAGCAAATCAAAATGTTCCTCCTGTTGGTCTCAATATTGTATCATTTTTTAATCTGTACATCTTGATGACAAGCCATAATGTTATGTACTGATTTTTTTTGCTTTTTTTATAACAAAACCTCTAATTTCATAAAACCAAATAAATAAAAAATCAACATTGAGGAAAGGAAAGGAAAGGGAAAGGGAAAGGAAAGGAAAGGAAAGGAAAGGAAAGGAAAGGAAAGGAAAGGAAAGGAAAGGAAAGGAAAGGAAAGGAAAGGAAAGGAAAGGAAAGGAAAGGAAAGGAAAGGAAAGGAAAGGAAAGGAAAGGAAAGGAAAGGAAAGGAAAGGAAAGGAAAGGAAAGGAAAGGAAAGGAAAGGAAAGGAAAGGAAAGGAAAGGAAAGGAAAGGAAAGGAAAGGAAAGGAAAGGAAAGGAAAGGAAAGGAAAGGAAAAGGAAAAGGAAAGGAGAGAAAGCATTTATATTTATCATTCCATACAATTTTTTTTAATTCATGTATGGTTAGCTCTGAAAATTAAGTTGAAACTAATCTTCCTATTTGTTATTTCAAGATTATCAAAATTAATTTAAAGTTACATTTAACTATCTACAAGTCAGGTTCTGGTTTGAGGTGGTCAGTCAATAGAGAGAAACATTCTCAGAAAACAATTAATTAAGAATGCTGTAGGAATTCATTTAGAGTCATATGACTTTTTGAAAGTATCTTTTCCTGCTTACTGACTATTAAAGAAGCCTATCAATTTTCTATATAGTTATTTAGAACATATATAGGTCAGGGAATGATCTTGAACACTGGACCTATATTGCCCACACTGCTGAAGAGGTAACTTGCTCTCTGTCTCTGTTTTTGATTTCTTCAATTACTTTTCCCAAAATAATCAGAATGGATGTAAACCATTTAGTACCACTTTGCTTCAGGACAAGGAATCCTCCTTATTAAGCATTATTGACCCTAACTGTATGACTTAAGCAAACTGGAGGATAACAAGGAGAGTAGAAATAGATTCAAGGAATCCCACTCCCTATGATTGCTGTATAAAAGAATTACATGTTTATTCTAGTCTTAATTTTCCTCCCATTCATAGTGGCAATCCTCCTTCACCCTGTGTTAGGAAAATTAACCTATTTGACAAAAATGTTATTTTTGGAAATGGCATTTTTCCTGCCCTGGTAGTCAAATAACATAAACAAGCTGAAAATCTGATTGTTTCTACTAACAAAACTTCTATCTGTATGTCTTGTATATAACTAGTTAGTTGTTTCAATTGCCCTCACACAATCATACTGGACAATCTGAGATCCTCTACAGGTCTAAAACATCCAAGCTGGCCTCAAAGATTACAGTAAATTAATGCCTTTCTTTGGGAAGGCAGCTGGAGTATAAGCAGTGTCTGCCAGGGTACCTCTAATGCCATTAAACTTCAATATTTAGGTAACTGAGTAGCTTTGTAAAAATAATTTCTCTTAGGCTCCTTTTGTTGCTGAGATTCCAAATAAAGTTCATGCGGCTTTAGAATCCTATTTCAGAAGGAGACGAATCACTCTTAACATACTTTTTTCTCTCCACTGATCTTAAAAAGAGCTTGAAGATCAGCCCATAGGTATATGGTAGACCTTTTAGTAAGATGAACCTCACCTAGTATTTGTATTCCTTCTCAGTCAGAGCCCAACACAGGTACCAGAACACTGAATTTAAAGAAGTAGAAGGTGATCAGATAATTCTATTTCCTTTATCAAACATCTGGTAGAATAAGATATTCTTAATAGGTAAATAAGTATTTTATGAATTAATATGAAAGAAAAATTTATTTACTAACATAGTAAATAAACTCTCTAAAAAGATAGGGATACAGTCAGCTTTCAGTCTGGCCTCAAATTACGGAAGAGTTCATTCATATTAGTGAAAACAAATTTATATCTTAGACCATTTCAAGAAGTCTTTTCCTCCCAGTGTAGACTTCAGCATTGTCAGCATCAGACTAGAAATCCAGAACAAAGGTTTTTCTACATCTGAACAAGTTATGGTTTAACTCCTGTAGGGAGCTAAGCACCATACAGCTTCTTGCCTATTCCTCCACATTGGGATGAAGGAGAGAATGGGGAGGGTAAAAGTGAGAATACACATAGGTTGAGATAAAGACAGTTTAACAGGTAAAGCAAAAGCTGTGCATGCAAGCAAAACAAAACAAGGAATTCATTCACAACTTCCCATCAGCAGGCAGGTGTTCAGTCATCTCCAGGAAAGCAGGGCTCCGTCACATGTAACGGTTACCTGGGGAAAGAAACGCCATCACTGAATATCCCGCTTCCTCTTTCTTCCTCCTCCCATCTTTTATTGTTGAGCATGATGTCATATAGTATGGGGTATCTCTTTGTTCAGTAGAGGTCAGCTGACCTGGATGTGTTTCCTCCCAACTTCTTGTGCACCCCCAGCCTACTCGCTGGTAGGGCAGTGTGAGGAGCAGAAAAGGCCTTGATGCTGTGTAAACACTGTTTAGCAATAAGTAAAACCAGTGTGTTATCAATCCTTTTTCAGTCACAAATCCAAAACATAGCACTGTACAAGCTACCATTAAGAAAATTAACTCTATCCCAGACAAACCAGTACAGAAGATTAACAATTTATACATCTTATACAATATTAGTGCTCACAAAGGAGTATTACATGAGCTTCATTATAGCTACCAGAGACTACCAGAGAGAATGGAATTCACATGCACATTTTACTTTAAGATACTCTATAAACAGTGAGAATTTGATAGATTTGCTTGTTAGATGCGTGTATGAATCTGAATTTCATAGCAATGAAACAACACCATAGATTTAAGTAAGTACACAAGCTATCCCTTCTTTCTAAAACATATATGAAGGCTCTGGAAGTTCCACCAATAGTACATTAGTATATTAGTCATTAGCATTTTGGCCTAGGAAGTGACGTGGCCTATGAATTAATTCTCTGAATTAACCTAACTTTCAGGCAGAGAAAACATTCCAGCCTCAGGTATTGGTGCCCATAAATGAAGATGTCTGAGCTAGGAGAAAGTTATGAAGCAGTTTTAAGTGCAATAGCCAGCAAATCTAAGAATAGCCCTTCATTTTGCACTTTGCTGCTTTATCACTGCTTGATAACATATATTCCGAGAAAGACGTATTTAAGACTGATTGTACTTTAGTATACTGGCTCAGTGAAAATGCATGGGAAAAGTGTATTTTGGATCAAATTAACAGTGACAGGTTTAGCTTCCTAATCAAAATAAAACCAGGAAAAAAAGTACCTGAAATAATAATTAAACCTAAAATAAAGCATTTGCAATCAGCACCAAAAGTCATAATTTTATTTTTAAAAAAAATAATTTGCTGTGAGCAAATTTAATTTCAATTTAAGAAATAAAAACATTTTGAGTGTGAGTCTGGTTTATATTTTGTCACTGATATTTTGGTGTTTATAATGAAGATGCTTGATTTAGTTGCCTGATGGTGGCATCTAGTACCTTTGTAGTTGTCCAAGGGTGTATCAGATATCTGAATGGAATTGATAGACAAGACGAATGACTAAGAGTTTTATGTGACAGTCCTATGCTGCTTCAAACAGTAGTTGACACATTATGTTATTTCAAAGTTATCTGTATATAAGATTGATGTCTAAACCCAGTTCCTTAGTTGAATTCTGATGGAGATGGCTGATGTAATTTCGAGGTCACTCTTCATAATCTTTGAATAATCATGGTAACTGGGAAATGGGCCTGAGGACTAGAGGTAAGCAAAGGGCACTCCTACCTTCAAACATGACAAGAACAAGGACCCAAGAAACTACAGATATCAGTCAGCCTTACCTTGATCCTAGGAAAGGTGATGGAGTAACTGTTCCTGGAATATCTTTCCAGGCACATGAAAGACAAGAAAGTCATCAGGAGTAGTCAGCATGGATTCACCAAGGGGAAGTTATGCTTGATAGATGGTAACCATCTGTGATGACATGATTGGCTTGGTAGACAAGAAGAGAGCCCTGGCTATTGTCTACCCTGATTCCAGTAAGGCTTTTCACATTATAGATCTTATAGATCTTAGACATAAGATCCTCATGAAGCTAAGGAAGTATGGGCTGGATGAACAGACAGTGAGGTGGACTGAAATCTGGCTGAACAGCCAGACCCAGAAGGTGGTGATGAGTGGCACAAAGTCTTGCTGGGGCCAATAACTACCAGTGTACCCCAGGGTTCAATACTTGCTCCAATCCTGTTCAACATCTTCATTCATGATCTGGATGATGGTTCAGAGTGTACCCTCAACAAGTCTGCAGATAACATAAAACTAAGAGGAATCGCTGATATGCTAGAGGGTTATACTGCTATTCCGAAGTACCTCAACACGCTGGAGAAATGGACCGACAGGAACCTCATGAAATTCAATGGGAAGAAGTGTGAAGTTTTATACCTGGGGAAAGCAGCCTTGCAGAAAAGGCCCTGAGGGTCCTGGTGAACAACAAGTAGAACATGAGCCAGAAATATGCCCTTGTGACAAAGGCAGCTAGTGGTATCCTGGGCTGCATTAGGAGGTGCGTTGCTAGCAGGTATGAGGAGGTGATCTCTCCCTTTATTTACCACAGGTGAGGCCACATCTGCAGTCCTGTGTCCAGTTCTGGTCTTCTCGGTATAAGAGAGTCATGGAGCTACCAGAAAGATTCCAACAAAGGGCCACAAACATGATTAAAGGACTGGAGCATCTCTCCTATGAGAAAGTGCTGAGAGAGCTCCAACTGCTTAGCCTAGAGAAGAGGATTACGGGCATCTCATCAATGTGTGCACATATCTAAAGGAGAGTGTAAAGAGGATGGATCCAGCAGTGCCCAGTGACAAGACAAGAAGCAGTGAGCACAAACTGAAGCCAGGACATTCCATCTGATCACTGGGAAACACTGCTTTAATGTGAGGGTGACTGAGCAGTAGAACAGGTTTCCCAGAATGGTAGTGTAGTCTCCATCCTTGAAGAGCAGGGAGGGTTGGACAGAATGACCCCAAGGTTTCCTTCCACCCTCAACCATTCTGTGATTTTGTGGTTCTGTGAAATCAGATGTATCTATCAGACCTTAGATCTTGTGCATGTATGATGAAATTTCATTCTGAAGTTAAAGTTTGCAATCTAATTGTAAGTTCAAAATATACAGACTGTACTAAGAGAAGTTATCATTATGATTTAAAAATATTACCTAACAAAGAAAAGCTAAATGTAGTGATAAAGATAATATATAAATGTATTCCTAAGAGTAAGCAAACTTAATAATATCTGGCAGGAAAGAATGGGAATACTAATATTTACATCATATATAAAAATACCTATAAATATTATAGTTTATAAGATTAAATGAAAACACAGCTATGTGGACTGTTCTTTCATCAAAAATAGCTTATATGTGTACAGACAGAAATTCACGTGTTTAAAAATTTACAAATGTGTAGTATAATACCTAAAAAGTAGCTTTTTGGACTGTATATATATACACCTATAAGCCACAAAGAAATATCATTAACAGTTTTGCCTATGGCATGTGTACATAAATATATGCAGAGAAATACATGATGTATACAGACATATTAAGACAAACAAGTTTTCCAAATAGTAGGAAAAATAGCCAAGTCAGAATGCTTTTGTGGAGCTACACAACATGTTCCTTTTACTAAAAGCCATGTTAACCTGGCAATTAAATTAGAGTAGATTAGAGATGTTATTAACACTGAATTCACTAAAGAGTCTAAACATTAAACTTTCAACATCATGGGTTTGTCTCACATGGAACTGTGAGTACTTTGATTATAATACTACAAAAGACATTAAACCTGCTCTGAAGGAAGTTTTGTCCAGGTAAAATGCTACTAAAGGGTAAATTCTGGGTCAAAATCATAACACTAAAGGTAGCTAAATAAGTTCAATTTATGCAAGGATTTCCCACAATTACTAACTATAAGATGCAAAGTGTGTGTGTGCATTCATTAATTGCATTTAACAAAACACCACTTCAGACGCTGTAGGTCTTTCTCTATTACTAAGGATACATTAGTATTTTACTCTTTAGTAATTAATTAAAAGGCACATGCTGAACAAATTATTTAGTTCCTAAAGAACAAAAACTTGGCAGGAACATCTGTTTTTATTTAAAGTCAGAAGAAAAAAAAACAAAACAAAGCATTATTATATTGCCTTATTTAGTCACAGGAAGTAAAGGAGAATATAGGGTTTCTGACTCCAGAAAGTAATTTGTCCTGCAGTAATAGTAATAGTATGGAGTTTTGGCCATTTGCCCACGTTACAAATGCTCAAGAATTTCTTAGAGTGTGTGCACACTTGGATGTGCAGAAGAGAGTTTTTCATGGCTACATATTTTTGAGGTGACTAGTTACATTTTCTCTTCCCTAGAATTCTTTTGCTGTTTCAGTTGGTTAGAGTACCCTTCAGCTTTTATTCTTCACCCCCGATAGTATATTTTAAAGCTACATGTCTTCAATACCTCCCTTTCAATGTTTGGTGAAAAAATCTTAGCATACAGAGGGTTCAGCCAGTGCTCTTCATGATCTGAGTGATGGTAATAAGCACATTCAGAGAGAGAATGTGAATTCTGTGATGCCTTATCTGGCTCAGAAATGAGTGCTACCATGCTCTCTGTAATATAAATACTGACTTTGTTCTTATGCATCTCAATTAACAGAACATGACCTTATTGTGCCTTTCAATAGTAGAGAGGGCTTTTAAGAAAGACAGAGAGAGACTTTTTACTAGGGCCTGTAGTGACAAGACAAGGGGAAATGGTTTTAAAATGAAAGAGGTTAGATTTAGACTAGAGATAAGGAAGAAATTTTTTGCTATGCGGGGGGTGAGACACTGTAACAGGTTGCCCAGAGAAATTGTGGATTCTCCCTCCCTGGAAATGTTCAAGGTCAGGTTGGATGGGGCTTTGAGCAACCTGACCTTGTGAAAGATGTCCCTGCCCATGGCAGGGTGGTTGGAGTAGATGATCTTTAAAGGTCAGGAAGGTAACAAATTGATCTGTTTTATCAGAAGATATTTAAATAGAAATGTTTTACATTTAAATATATGCATATTAGATATCATTATTTATTTTTTAGAGAGAGAAATGTATTTTTCCTGAGGACATTTCAGCTTCTCTTATTTTCATTCTTTCTTGTATTGGGAATTCAGTGGTAGTCCTCTCAATATTTGAATAAAAAACCAAGCAAGAATGTAAAGAAAAAAAAGAATACCAGCTACCCTACTGTGGTTGCAACCACTGTATAAACTATACCTATTGTGATGAATTCAATCTTGTAATTCTGCTGATAGAGCAATTAAAGAAATTCCAGCTCTAAGCAAATTCTTATAATTAAGTTCCCACATGCATAGTGTTGCAAGTTAATGACTGCTTTTCAGGATTACGTGTGAACTGTATCTTATGGCACTTTTTTTTTTATTTCTGTGTCACTCTAAAAAAACATATTTGTATCACTAAATAAACCTAAGGAAGAATAAATATGCAAGACATATAAAAAAGATTATATGATGATGCTGATAAAGACTATTATCATTGCAGCCATGGTATTTGACAGCAGAATGCTGTTCCATACTGAACTTTTTTTTTTTCCATTGTAATAACCTAATTTTTTGGGGCTATATTCATAAGCCAAAGCTGTATGTTTGCGAAATGCAGAACAGAGATTAAAATTTCATTGCAAGTGGTAATGTGAATGAATTGTGATACAAAATTTCTGCACCTGCTTATCTTCTGGGGAATGTGGATAAGAAATGACATGATTGAATCATTAGAGTTAAGCATAGCTAAAAAACACTTTGTAAAGATATTAACCACTTTTGATATCACCATAGCCTATGAGTAATCTCATTAAAAAATATTATATGAAGGAAGGAAACCTGTCCTGTACTATGTTTTCCAGAACAGCATACTTTTTTTTTTTAATAACTGCAAGCAAATTCATTAAGAGAACGCCAGACTTCACTATTCCATAACTGTCTAAGCTATTTTCTTCTTTTACAATTGCTTTTAATAGACAGGTCCTTCTTTTTCCTTAATTACTTTTGTTTACTCTGAGTATCCAAACAAACATCTCTCCTCATCCCTCTTACACTGATAATTCTTTAGAGTTTTGTTTTTAAGAACTTACATAGGAAAGAATCACTTCCATGACCAGGTCAAAACCACTGGAAAGAAAGATTAATAACTTAAAACGTTTGCTATCTTCTTCCTTCTGTTTCAGCTTTCTGTGTTGTTAGTCAGAGAAAACAGAACAGGAAATTCTATACTTTTTTCTCCTAAAGAGAGATGCATTAGATAGACTGATACTGAAAAATAGCACCTTAGAGGTGACAATACGAAGTCAGTGCATCTAGTTTGGGAATGATTTCTGTACTTGGATTTTTTAATGTCGTATTTCTTCTTTGGGCATTATTTACTTTTGGGGTCATTGAATCCAAGACTCCTGCTGTCTGCTAAACTCCTGATGTTTTAGATTTATTTTTGCTATTATTTTCACACTTCTTGAAAAACGATTGTTAGAATGTTTGCTTTCAAAAGTTACAAAAAGCAAAGGGATAAGTAAAACACTAGTTTTACAATGAATGGTGATTTTTCTCTTAGATATGAAGTAGGTATTAACTATGCCATATTCCAGACCAATAAAGTTTTTTTCAATAAAGTATTTGATTTCACATTGCAGAAGCCTCAATCTTAGCACTGTAAAGCATCTTATGAGCCTCTATAATGAAGGTGAAAGGAGACATCAATGTGTCCAGAAGTTGTATGAATCATCTTTATTTAGGATATGAGTAATAGTAAAAGTTCAGTCCTAGCTTCTGCTCTCTTGAAGAGATTTCAACATTCTGTACAGTACCAGCCAGTATTATAAGTCAATAATATGTCAATACCCTGAAGCATTTTGCAGTAAAATCATGACGGAAATACAAATATATAAGTAAAACCAAACTCAACATCTGGAGAGTCATCAAAGATAGGCTTATTAAAAATGAAACATTTAAGCCTTGCTCTTAAAGAAGTAAAAGGGAACTTCCTAGAGAGCCTGAGGCTGGAAGTAAATTAAATTAAAAAGGCCAGTTGCTAACAGATCAAAGCATTATTGTTAGACTGAACAGAAATCTGAAGACTAGAAAGAGTAACTTGCGTGAATATGTGCTTTATAAAGATTGGTAAGAAATACTATGTTGATAGAATAGACAGTATAACTTAAGACATAAGAGAAATTCTTAATAAGTATGAATCAAGGTATAGCTGTATGCTACATTTCCTGGATGAACTTGAAATTCAGAAAAAATTGTAAAATTATTTTATTATTATCATGTTCAAAATTTGATTCCTTTGATGATATTTGTGTAAATGATTGGTTACATTTTTACCATATAATTTTACTACAAGCTTATTTTTATGGTTTAAAGAGTACTCATCGCAACCAAATTTAATTTCTCTTCTTACAAATATATGAGATAGATTTAAATAACTTAAAGTATTTTAAAAGAAGAACTGCAGAAATTAGGCTTGGCAGTACATTTACTATTGGAGAAATACTCTATGAGAAATACAGAATCACAGAATTATCTCGGTTGGAAAAAGACCTTCAAGATCATCTAGTCCAACCATTAAACTAACAATGACAGTTCCCAACTACACCATACCCCTAAGTCCTATGTCTACCCAACTCTTAAACACCTCCAGGGATAGGGACTCCCCTGGGCAGCCCATTCCCATGCCCATCAACCCATTCTGTAAAGAAATGCTTCCTAATATCCAGTCTAAAACTTCCCGCGCAACTTGAGGCCATTGCCTCTTGTCCTATCACTTGTTACTTGGTTAAAGAGACTCATCCCCAGCTCTCTGCAACCTCCTTTCAGGTAGTTGTAGAGGGCAATGAGGTCTCCCCTCAGCCTCCTCTTCTCCAGACTAAACAACCCCAGTGTCCCTCAGCCTCTCCTCATATGACATGTACTCCAGACCCTTCACCAGCTTCGTTGCCCTTCTCTGGACACACTCGAGTAATTCAATGTCCTTTTTGTAGTGAGGGGCTGTGGTGGTTTAATCCCTGCCAGGGTCTGAGACCACACGGCCACTGCCCCTCCCCCACAAAGGGAGTGAAATACAAAGCCCCGGGCTGAGATAAGGAAAGGTTTAATACAACAGTGCAACAACAACACAGCAAACGACAACAATAACGATAACAGTAATAACAATGAACAGAGCAAGGTATATACCGATACAGCAGTGAGAGGACCGGCTGCGCCAACCCGATCACCAATTCTTCCCACGCTCTGGCACCCGGACATGACATCAGCATGATACATAAATAACCCGGCTAGAGGTCCGCCCCCCCACACTGCTGGGGAAACAACCTATCCTGGCTAAACCAGGACAGGGGCCCAAAACTGAACACAGTCATCAAGGTGCGGCCTCACCAGTGCCAAGTACAGCGGTAAGATCACTTCCCTGTCCCTGCTGGCCACGCTAGTTCTGATGCAAGTCAGGATGCCATTGGCCTTCTTGGCCACCTGGGCACACTGCTGGCTCATGTTCAGCCGGCTGTCAATCAACACCCCCAGGTCCCTCTGTGACTGGCAGCTCTCCAGCCACTCCTCCCCAAGCCTGTAGCACTGCTGGGGGTTGTTGTGGCTGAAGTGCAGAAGTATTGCAACAGTATTTCTTCTATCTCTCTACCTATTTTTATTGTGTAGTCTTAATGATCTAATTAAATGCATGTGAGATAGAGTCAAAAAATATATTTCTGAAGTTCACAGTGTGAGGGAAGAAATAGAGAAGCAATATTTTGCCTTTGTATATATTAGCTGTAAAAGATAAGTATATTTTCAAATTAATGGATAACTTGTTTATTTTATTTTGGCAGAAGACAATGATAAGGAATGATTAAAAAGTTATTTTCTTCCAAGACTGAATAAGGACATTTTTGTGAAAAAAACAGAAACAGACCTCACTTGTTTTTTCTTCCATTGTGTCTTTGTTGATCATAAACACTGATAATTCCCCATGTTCCTTGTTTACATTTTTAAATGTTTTGTTAAAAATACTTGCTCTTCCCTTTCCATTCTCCTCCACTTTCATAATTAATCTGTATATTATTTTCCAATAACTGCATTTGCAAATAAATATCTCGTGCTTGCATTTCTTTTTCAGGGACATATAAAATCCTCAAATATGCAAATTATCTTGTAGTGCATACAAATACATAGAAAAGTAAAGGTAAGGTTTTATTAGATTATATTATGTCAATATACCAAACTTAGAACTTACAAAGAACTTCTATTTTCTACCAGGAAAAAAAAAAGACATTTTCACTGTCAGGCAATAGTAGAAGCTTTTACATTTGAGAAACTTAAACCTCTTTGCAAATGTCTTAGAAAAGTAAGTGCATACATCTATATTTTGATGTTCACATAGCTCCAGGTTAATGTTATGTAACACTTCACTTGCATAAGATAGTCCTCTTAACATGGTTGGCTGCTTTTCTTCCTTTCATTGAGTTTCTGTGAAAAAGATGGAGAATTATGTAAAACTCCCAAAAACCCCTAAAAATCTGTTGATTAACTACTTCAGAGATTATATTTTTCTATTTTTTTAGATGATAATTTAGAAGATTATAGAACAGTATAGTGTCTTTATGAAAAGTTCACCATATACTTGAAAATGTGAAAATGTTTAGCATAACAATGTAAATTAGAGAGTCATGACAGCAAGAATGTTTCAAAATTCAGTGTGTTTAGAGACAAATTCCTTATTTTTCAGTTCTTATTTAGGTTTATTTAGGGAAAACTACTCATAAGGCCAAATCTTTGTTTCAGAGAATTTTCTTTTGCCAGGTGTTTTTACGTTCAACACATGGAGCAATAGTACCTTTTAATATTGCCTCATGTTTTAATGAATGCAGAGAGACAATTCAGGAACACAGATGCAGTGTTTTATACAAATATGTCTGCCTATAATCTTTAGGTACATATGCAAAGTATAGAATAGAATCACAGCAAATTAAAATCAATCTTAGAAAAAAATAAAAGCTCTCTTGTTTTGAGGATATATTTCAGTTTCTCCCAGCTGCACTCCAAGAGAGGAATAGGGTACACAAAAGAAAAATTTCATTAGAAAATGAGATGAAAACATTGCATACTGGGAAGTTCCTAGGAATTTTTAAGGGTGTTCTCTTCCTATATCAGACTGTGGATAGGTACAAATTAACACTACCTTTATATTTGTGTCCAACTATTCACATGCGTGTTCAAACACTTGTACTTATCCATGTATGTATGTACATTGGACTTCAAAAAACTGTAATCTTGATCTACGCATCATATCAGGTGATGGTAATGGCAATCCAGTCCCATGATAGATGTGTTCTTGTACCATGGCTGTGGTACAATTGTTTATAAGGTTAACAAAGGAACTACTGCCTGATAACTCTCTTCTGCTCCCTAAACTGTGTGCCAGGTGAGATATTTGAAAAGCTCACAGATCTGCTCACCTTGTGCACCTATGATATAGGATCACAAAGCAGAGAAGAGGCAGGGATGCTGTTCTGAAAAATGCAGTTCAATACCTTAATGGAGTTCTAAAGACTGAGCCTCATATTTAGCATATGAGGATTTTCAGAGATTGTGATGCTATGTTCCATGTCAAGCAATTGCTACAAACATATTAGTGGAGATTATTCTATTTACTTGTTCAGACTCATTTCAAACAGAGTCTATATTCTCTAACATTGCTTATGATAGTAGTTTATTTAGAACTCAAAGGAGAAAAATAACAACTTAAAAAAGTGTATTTTTTGTTTCATTCTGACATACCTCCTTCATATGACCAAAAAAATCTGTCAAGAAAACAATCCAAAACGAAGGGTTTTTCTAGGCATGAAATCTCATTTTAAAATGCTATGTTTCTAATGCCTCTGTAGCTCTTTGTTCCTTTGTTCTTCTATCCTGAAAGCTTCCTTGTTCCACTTTATTAAAAGGTGAAAAAGCACTACTAGAGCTTTGTGACTTAAGAGTTTTGTCTTATCAATAGAGAACAGAAGGAATATTTGGAACCTACTAGTAACATTCTTTAGAAATTTACTGTGTCCCTCTCAGTAATGTTATATATATATTTTTTCCCCCCCTCTATGGTCTTGCAATAAATTCTGTAATGCTTTTATTTTTAGTTCTTTTTGAAAATGTGACATAATAAATCTATATGTAATTTGAAGAAGGAATTTAGTTCTATTTACTCATCTGCATTTTCTAGGTTAAAACCCCATAGCTAATGGAGCTTTTTTAAGGAACTTAAAATCCTGACTAACATTTTTTTGTGCTTCTGACAGTAAATTTACTTAAGCATTTGCAGTGATACATAGAATAAAAAGACCTTTGGTTTTACTTTAGGAACCAATTCCCTCTGCTCTGAGCTATGTCTTCCTGGTATACTTGAATTTTTAATTATATTGGCAGCTCCGAATACAGACCAACAATTTTCCATAGAACAAAATTCACATCAAAATTGACTAGCATTGTTAAGCAAAGTGTCAAGTTGATGCTAATATTAATACGGAACCCTGGCATTCTGGAAACCTTATTGAAATGGAATTCCAAATTTAATAGTGAATCAGATTTCCCTGAAGACAGCTTTTGATCAATAAGAACATAATTCTAAGTAGGTCTGTTTCTTATCCATTTTTTTTTTCTACAGAAGGGCTATAAAATGCCATATAATTAATATACTTACTTTGATAGACATTCAATTTTGACAAAAGATTCCAAGTAAATGAGTATTCAATTACCTATGCGTTCAAGTGAAGTTATGGAAAGCATATATCTGAGTTAAAGAGAACTTAACCTTATCAGGTTAGGAGAGAAGGAGCGAAGGAAAGTTGCTGAGATATTATCCAGAAGGGGTCCAGTCAAAAAAGGAACTATAACACAGGATTGTTTCCACATGTAGGGGAATGAGAAAAAGTTAGAAGAACAAAACGAAGCAACAACAACAAACAAAAGGGATAGGAAGACAAATGTAGAAACAAAACAAGACGAAATAACTAGGATATACTCTCAAGAGCTGAACAAGAACACTGAAGTAATGTAATCAAAAAAAGAGGGAAACAAGGAAGGTATCAAGAAGCCAACTTAGTAAGAGAGGGAAGAGAGGAAAGAAAGATTTTTTTTTTTTTAGGGGAACTGTACTGGGATGGACTGTGGATAACAGAGACCACAGAACCATAACAAATAGGGTCTTAAAGGCAACACAAAGATGCCAATCTGTATTTTCCATCATTTCCTCCCTATTTTGATACCCTTTTTCAACTAACATGTCAATGCTAAAGTGTATGCTCCAACTGATATGTAGGATTAGCAACAAAATATCTAGGACACCACGTAGTCACCGGGAAAAAAAAAAATCATACACAGTATCAGGGAACAGGAGCCAGAACCAGTGATTCCCCCCCTTCTCGAAGTGACCTTCAGTTCATTCAGGGTTCCTCATTTCTCATTTTCTCTGGGACCATAATTTTTTACTGTTTTTTTGCATCATGTGCAGTTGAAATTAAAGGGCTGGAGTGTGACCCTGTCCTAGATGACTTTCACTCAAAACTTCAGGAAGTACTTTAAAGTACAATGGATTCAAGTGTAATCCCAGAAGTAACCCATTAAAACACCCTTAGCAGCTAACAACTCTCACAGGTACATCACTTACAGAATTGTTTGCACTGAAATTCAGTATAATCACTGTGATAGAGAATTTATGGATTCTAGCAAAATACTCCAAATAGCACTAAATCAAATGTTTATGAAGAATGACAAATTTATATACACAAGCTACATCTGTATCTTAATATATTCTCCATTTCATGTACTTAATTTAGGAGAACACTGACCTCATGCTCATATATTCACTTCTAAAAATCAGACACATATTTAATGTTATCTTAAGTGTAAACATTTGGAAATTTAGTTTACACATTTAAACTAAAAACAGATTTAAGCTGATTAAAATTAATTATTCTATACGGGTGTATTTTTTGCTATTACAATAGAAAAATCTCTTTCTTAAACTTCCCCACATCTCACTTTTAGCTGATTTTCTTGTGAACAACTAAAAGATATCTTAGATATATTCTTGAAAAAGGAATTAATTTCTGTAATGCTCTATTGGTAGTATTACTTCCAAATACACTTTTTAAGAGTATTCATACTTCCAATGACTTTACATGAGAGAGATACTGTAGGAATTGTTTTACCTTTGTAACTAGAGTTAAAACAAGAACAGTATTTTCTTTTACAGTTATTTTTGCAAAATAATCCAGTCTCTTGCAACATTATGATTTGAATGAAAGAGACAAACCGCCAAGAGAAACCCTTGCTTTCTAAGAAGAACTAAGTGGGATTTCAGGTTTTGTCTTCTAGAAGAAATGTACGATTTACATTAATCCAATTACACTAGATTAGTAGATAGAACCATTCTTATGAGACAGGGTTTTTTGTGGGTTTTTTGGTTGTTTGATTAGTTGGTTTGTTTGGTTTCTTGGATTTTTTTTGTTGTTTGGGTTTTTAAAAATTATTGTCTCAATTATAAAGTACCAATTGCAATTTACTCCACATATAAATTAGTTTCTTCTTTCATTGCAGAAGCATATTACAACTCTGTTTGCAAGGTGCCACAAAAGCATAGCAAATTAAATATAGTATTTATAATTTGTATAAACTGTAAAGGAAGGTTTTTAATTTAAACACAATATAATGTTTGCACGGATTTTGATTCATTTAATCACTTAACACAATCTGAGTAAAAAGAAAAAACCCTCCATGTTAGAGGCACAAGAACATGCTGTCTTTAAAGCTTGTAAATTAAACTTAAATTATTTAAAGAATTGATGTCACTTATAATCAGATGGACCTAAACCAAATAGTAAACAGTGGTATTTATCTCATATATATAAATTATTTCTGCATATTTTTTTTCATACATTTTGCAAATATATTTTTCTTTTCTTTAAAAGTATGAAATTTCAAGTAAATCAAATCCGTATCATCTCGAAATGTCCATCTGAGGTATGGATAAATGAAATAAAGGAATCTAAAATAAATTAGGGATATCTTTTAGATGTGAGAACTTGTCTTCATAGGTGATTTGGTGAGGAATTCAGACTGGATCCAAACATTTCAACACCATCTTAAAAAATGAAAACACTTTCTTACCATAAAATATCATGTTAAATATAAATATGTCATCCAAAGTAGTTTATATCTTTTTTCCTCAATGCTTCCTCTAGGCTACATAGTTGTTAAAAAGTACTTACAGTCAATTTGTAATTATTCCAGTGAGCAAAATTTCAACCTCACAGCTAACATGTAAAAATATAAAACACTAAAATGCTTTAAAAATAAACTTTTTTGCTTGTTCCAAATCACTCAGGCAGTTTTAAGATATAAGGAATATATATCAAGCATACAATCTGAATACATTCTCCTGAGAACTGTTATGGAAGGTTACACTTGGAAAAATCAGGATTCTGTACACAATCAATTACTGAGTAATTTACTCTAAATTCTTCCCTCCTCTGCTTCTAAAAGCTCTCTAGAGAGCAAAACAGACATCATTTGAAGAGAATATGAAATGTGTTTGACCATGAAATAGTTTAATTCATGTAAAACTTTTAAATAATGATAAAAATGTAATGAAGTCCCATATTTCAAGGTTTGATCGGAATTAGGGAGAAAAAAGCTTGAAACATTTTTTGAAAGAAGCTTTGGGTTAGTAAACGTAGGATAATATGCTTTCTAAGCCCAGATAGGCACTTTTATAAATAAACACTCCAGTTTTGAGGTTTATGATACAGACAAGTTTTAATGCTGGAGATTTTCCAACATACACACTTATCTTGAAGGAGTATTTTTGCGAACCTAAGACAGAGGATTGGATAGAGCATAAAAAGATAAAAAAGGCAATAACTGAGCTTCTAAACATAGAACATTTTAATTAACACTAATACTTCTAAAGGAATTACTAACATTATTGAGTTGGTCATATTAAAGCTGAAATTTAAAACAATATAAATTCATAGCAGATTAACCTTGCATCATATTTAATATGAACAGAAGAGTCTCTGTAATCCCCATTGAGTGTCTTTTTTAAATAAGAGTTCAGTCAAAGTTTTGGTACCTTGGATGCCAAAATATTGCTGCATGTAACTATCAATGGTGCCTTGCACTTTTCTTCCTATCATCGTAAATTTTAATGTATGAACTTGCTCTTTTGGAATGCTTCATGACTTCTATGTTATTAATATTTTTTTGTCAACCAAAACAAAACCCACAGATAAAACCTAAACTCATTTAGAAAGGAAATTAATAATAAAATTATTCACTTGTTAGCAAAGTCAACTGTAACATGTTACCTCTTCATAATCTCCACAAGTGAAATCCTGAAGTGAATGAAGTAGGTTACATCCACTATAACATTTAGGAAACTGCTTCATAGCCTCAGTTTTCTGGTTGTTGAATTTTTTTTTTTTTTTTAGTTTCCATCTTAAATTTAAATTTAGTTAGTTTGCTTTTGTTAGTTGAAATTAGCTGAAATAACATTTTTTGTCTGGATATTTATTCTACTGATATATTCACAAAGAAATCCACTCACAGATCCAATTTCATTAAGACAGAAAAGTAATTATAGCTGTTCATATACCAAAAAGTTAAGCAATACCTATTTGTAAATTCCTAATATTACTTATTTTATATAAGAGCTTTCTGAAACTCTTTCCATTTTCAACACAAAGCATACAATCTACAAAATAATTTACCATTATTTGTCATGATGAGGTACTTACATTTTTTCCTTAAATAGTTTCTTGAGTTTGATTATTTATGTTAGTGCCTCTTGTTTTTTCTAATATTTCTAACAATTTTTTTTCCTATTCAGGTGTTAGACTTTACTGGCATCTCCTCCCACTAATTGCTTTCCCTCCCCTAAGTATAATTGACTTTCTGTGGTTTGTATCACAACTTACTATTCACAAAGAAAAAATTAATGTGCAAATAACTTAATTGTTCAATCCTTCATGTATTTCTCTATTTTTTTCATAAATGCTGAAATGACCCTGTGACTGCAACTATTCTGTATATCTATGTCACAGAAATTCTTTGTAGTAGCTGATTTTGCTGGATATATAAGATTCAAAACCTGAGTGAATCTACTGCAAACATAATTTGGTCATGGTTAATTATGTGTATTTGCATTCTGGTTTTAATTAATTGAATTAACATAATACTTCTTTTGAACATCACAGCTACTTCTTCATACTAAATAAACCCTTTTACCAGCTCTAACATCCAATGTTTCCTCTTTGACTGTAGCAAAAATAAAAATATTATCAGCATAAGCAAAGTTGATTAAAATTCATTTACTACTGTAAATCCCCTCTTCTTTCATCCTCTAAAAGACTCAGGTCAGATTGGTTCAAAGTCTTTTTGTTTATTGTATTTGACTGGTGCTAGATATTCAGTAACACACAACTTTTTAAAGTCAGGAAATATATGTCTTCAGGCAGAAAATAACCTGAGCAATATATTCCCTCTCATGCTAGAAGAAATGCTATGCAAAGTAGTAGGCTTAAATCTCAACCCTAATGAACAACTGGTGCAAACTGGCTAGAGAAGTACCGGAAAAAGTCTCTAGAGTACCTTTACCCATAAGAACTAACAAAGTGATGTATGGGTACATATTTTGGCAGAACTGGGTTTTTAGTTCAATACTGTCTAGATTTAGATTAAATCATTGCTCTAGAATACATCACTTTTTGAGTGAAAGACTGTTGTGGTTTGCACTCAGTGGGTAGCAAATCGCCACATGGCCAGTTGTTTACTTCTTCCTCCTTGAGAGGGACAAAGGAAGAAATTTGTAGGTTGAATAAAAAATATTTAGTAATACTGACAAAAACAACAGTAGCAATAGTAGTCCAAAATGGGTAAAATGCAGCAGTGGCTTACCGAGCAGTGACCAGTACAGAGGCTGTCCCCAGCAGCAATCTGACCGCACCAGAAAATCCCACCACATTAACCTGGAAACTGAAAACAAAAAAAAAAAAAAACACGCCCGCTTATATGCTGAGCTTTGGTGTCACATGACATGGAATACTCCAATGATCAATCGGGACCCGGCCCTTCAGCTGTGTTCCCTCTCAGCCCAAGGAAAGTTAACTCTATCCTGGCTGAAACCAGGACAACTTTGTGGAAGTTTCATAGTGAATCCCACTATAAATAAGGAAAAAAGTAGAAATACTTTTAAAGAGTCTTTTGTATACAGAGTTGTTCATTACATGTTTTAAATCTCATACTAATCTATGATCTAATGTATAAAAATAGTGTGAATGATATTTTCTATATAAAAGCTTTTCAATCAGAGTGTTATTGCTGATTAACAGTGGACACCAGAGCAGTGCAAGGAGCACCAGCATTGGGGGCAGCCAGCAGCAGCAGGACACAAGAGAAGAGATACAGGTGAACAAGTAGAGGCTGAACAGGGGGCTTTCCCCAAGCAACTGGCCCCGGACCTGCAGACTGGATGAGAAAGCAAGAGGCGGAGCCTGCATCCAGCACCAAGGCAGATTTAAACAAGCTAAAACAATCACCCCAGCTGATTGCAACAGAAGAGCATATGTATATCCCAGCAAGCAAGCGTGAGGCAGCATAGTGACAACCTGGCAAGAAAGCAATGTCCTCTGCTTCTCCTGAGCTTCTAGCACCTGGTAGAACCAATGCAGCCTCACAGATGGAGCTCCTGTTTAAGCATCCAACCACCAAGGTTTCCAGATATGGGATATGTGAAGGGATATTCCTAGAGATGGAAAGTGATTGCAAGTATGTGGGTAAATTGTTAGTATGGTTCCTGGAATAATTTTAGTCCTGGACAATTTACTGTCCTCAATAATTCCCAAGTACAGTTGAGCAGTTAGCACAGACCAGAAGCAAACAGCCTGAATGGAGCTATTCTGTCCCAAATGATAACACATTTAACTGTACTTGACATGTGAGTCAGAAGAATGTCCCTAGCACTGTTTAGCTTATTAGTATCAAAATGAATCAGAATTTCACATAGAAAGTGTCTGAGACTGTCAATAAAATCTACTCATACAAATAAGCAGAGTAATGAAAGAAACAAAATAGGCTAAGATGTGCTACATAACCCTTTGAAGAGCTGAAATAGAAACCATTTTCAAATTTGTGCTTTCTGCTTCTTCCATGTTATTAAATTTCAGCAATGTGGAGTTAAAACACTGTTCAGGTGACAGCTTGATGGTTATGGTATCTCCATTTTTAACCTTGCTATGAAAGTCATATTCATTTAAGGGAATCAGTCTTTACTACTTCTCTATATTTTGCAATGCTCTGTTGACCCCTCTTGGAACTAGCAAATAAAACTAGAACTGCTTTCAGTTAGCTCTTCTGGCTGTTGTTACAGTTTTACAGTTATGATATGCCTCCAGAGTTAGTAGTCTACCTATCATTGAAGACAGCATTTCCAAGGACAAAAAAACAGTTCCCTGTTTTTTGTGCAACTAGCATTTCTTTTCCCAACAGGTGTTTCATTACACAGTTTTTTTATTCCTGTGTGCAGCAAGCATGACAGGTAGATCAGCTCCTGGGAGTAGAAGGGATACAATACATTTTAAGGAGTGCTATGGAGAGAAACGTAGAAGAGTGGAAAAGAGACTGACACAATTGCCAAGAGTAAGAGTAGTTGTTTTTATTTACAAAACTAGGGATGAGGGAGATACAAATAGGACTCAGTAAGTATTTCACTTTATGCTATTCCGAGATTTTTTGTGCCTGCGTATGATGGCGATTAGTGCCTAAGAAAGATCTAGATACACATTAATGTTTTGACAGTATTTCCCCCAATATGTGACACTTAATAAAAATCAGACTTATTTCTACTGTGCAAAATAATCTTGTCAGATACTGCATTTTATTTGTCTTCTTATTTCCTGTGCCATTCTCCCTTCCTTCTCCTCATATTTTATATTCTGGTGTATTATATAGTCATAATGCTCCAAATCAGAGTTCAAACAATATTTACGTGAAATATTTTACTTCTTAGAATATAAGTCTACTTTGTGATTTTGTAACTGAAAAGTTGAATATGATGATGTGGCAGGTGCATCTGCCCTGATGAAGGCTAAAACTTCTTGACCACTAAAAGGAAAGAGTTAAAACTAGAAGCTGAGGTTTGGGGGTTGAGCTGTCCAGCCTGTATGGTGACTGTGGTCATGTACACACCTCAGTCAGTGACAGCCGTCAAGTACACACCTTGGTCGAAAGGCAAGGCCCTTTGGTAGACAGACAAGGCCCTCAGCCAAAGAAGCACCTCAGCTGGGAGAATTTTCTAGACCACTTACCATATATGACCACAGATCAGATTCAACTAAGGTATGAGTGAAGCCCTGCAAGAGGGCAAATGGATCCAGTCCTCCTCAAAGCAGCAGGTCTGCACTTGGGAACTCTCCTCTTAGGTTGGGATGCCCCCTAAGGAAGCTCCTCAAGGTTGAGAACCCTCATCTTTTAGGTGAGTGATTTGCACATTTTGGGTCATAATTTCTAAAGCTTAAGAATTCTTAAGACAGCTGTGCAGTAATGAACCCTTTTTACATCCTGAACCTGTGATTTGTTAATGTTGTCAGAGCTGTAAATGATTTTGATAAAAAATAAATCTTGTAACATTTAACACCCATCTAAATTCAATTGTGTGTTCCTCCACGACAGATGGTAAATACTTCAAATCTTTAAAACACTATTCCATATCATGCCTCCCATTTTTCTGGCAGCTGAATTTAATTTCTCTTCAGAACTTTTATGAAAGTGATTAAATATGTCTATACAATAATTAGAATGAATCAAAATTTTTCAGAAAGGTAAGTAAGCCTTCTCTTCCAGGGTACAAAAGATAAGTCAAGTTTTTTTTCTTCAGCTGGAGCCCTAAATGTGTTTCCTGGATTACAGGTAAATAATTAATTGGATTAAATTTATTTTTGAAATGTCATTTTATCTTATCTTATCTTATCTTATCTTATCTTATCTTATCTTATCTTATCTTATCTTATCTATCTTATCTTATCATATATCGGCTACAACCTGATAATATTCAAAATACCAAAGAAATACTGAAGTAATGTTGTGGAAAATATTTGAAACTCAAAACCTTGAACTTGAACTGTCTTGACAGCGTCCTAAAATACCTATAGAAACTTATGGTGATACTCATTGAGTTCAAAACTGGGAATCGACTATAGTTAATAAATCAAAACACTGAAGTTATAGGACCTCACTGATCATCCAAGTCCAAATGATGAACTTATAGTTTAGGGGACTAAAGTTTTATATATATTTACTTAGCTACAAGTAAGTCATTTTTTTTCCCCCTGCACCTTCAATTCTGTTTTCTTCGGAAGCCTTATAGAAAGGTTTTGACAGTGGAACACTGCTATATTGTCTCATAAGATGATACTTTAGGACTATTTGTACATCTTAAAAATCCCCAGAATTCCTGAACAGGGTGATAGTATGCTGCTGGCTGCCTTTACCACGCCTCCACAACTCAAAAAATAATATGAAAGGAGAAGTGAAATATAAATCTGCTGAAGATGACAGAAATATAGAAGCCAGGAGAAGCAGGCCTTTGTTGCTTACATTAAGAAATTCACACTGCAATATGACAGGGGCTTTTTCAGAAAAGATCTGTATTTTTAGTTAACAGAGCTTCAAAAGTCTAGTACGGTTCCCTTTCTTTCCCACTTGTGGCCCATCTGTTATATGTTCAAGTCAGAACAGTTAAATGGTGAGGAGAGGACAGAGTTGCAGAGGCGAGGCATGATTTTGAAAAGGAATGCATGATCAGTCATGATAAAAACAGCAGAGTTCAAGTATGGAGCAAAGGCCCTGAGACTTGACATGGAAAGGTCATTGTAGGCCTTGATGTTAGCATATCCTTGGTGCACAACAAAAGTCAAATTGGAGAGGGTCTGTGTTGGATTGAGAGGAAAGGAACTTGAGGCAATTGCTGTAATCTATGAGTTCAAGGAGTTCACCGATGAAGGGAAGAAGTGATACAGAAAAGAAAGGGGGAATGAAGGGTTGACTTTCAGAAGCCGCTGGATATTACAGTATGCTTATATTATTAGGAGAAAAAACAGGAGAAAGGACAGCAGGGCTCGAGAAGTCATAGTGTTGAAGTGGGAAGGAATGGAGTCACAGGCAGGAGCAAGGGCCAAAAGATGGAAGGAGGATGTAAGTGGAGAGGTCACTTTGGGTCTTGTAGATCTTTACCAGAAACTACAGAGGTAATATAGATAAAAGAGAGAACAAATTCTCTTATCTGCCATAACAATAACTGTCCCACCTCCTCATTTGGGCTTTGTGCTAGCAAACATTAAACATCAAAAAGAACCACATTTTGATTCATATCCAGTAAATAGCCAAACACTATGTAAATTAAATAAAACAAACCAACAAACAAAGCTAAATCCTGGGACGTGTGTGTGTGTGTGTGAGAATAAGGAATTTCCTTCATTTTATACTAGCCTATAACTGAGCAAAGCAAACCCATCCTTTCCGTAGTATTTCAGTGCTTCCACTTATGTTGGGAGAGGGAGGGGAGAAAAAAGGAAAAACAAAGAAGAAAAAGGTCATACAATCTTCATCCCAACAGAAGAAAATATTTCATGATATTACAAATATTTTGATCCAGCTCTCAGTTGCCAAAAGTAGATGACTTTTCAAACATTCCTACACTTATATATAAGCTCATTTCTCTCAGGTAAATTCTAGTAAAAAAAATATTCCACTGATTCCTGTCAGAAGTTAGTACCAAGGGGAAAACCTAATGGTTATAGCCAACCCATATACTAAATTAAGTATAGCATAAATATTGATTCTGGAGAGCATTAGCTGTGTAAATAGTCCCAAAGATTTCTAGATATTCAAGTACTGATTCTTTTTCATTCAAAATAGTACAGCTCTTCTCATGCTAAATAGTGTGATCAAACCCTTGGAGTCTGTGAAGTACATGAAAGCTCACAGAATTTAAAATAGTGTATACCCCACTGTGACACAAATCTATATTATGGGAATTTTGTAAGAAATTAAATTTCTTTTTAGCACCATGTGTACATTTATAATGATAATTAATTTTATGATACCTGACAGAAAGAATTTCTGAAGCCTTTACTGTTTTCTATTCCCCTCTAGAGTGCAGTTATTGTGAACTCCAATATTTTTGTAAATTATTTGACAGAAATAAATTCCCCAGTAGATACTAAATTGTTTCATATAAACCTGAAAGTTTTGCATTAAACTGAATATGGGGAGAAATTAAGTGCAAATCATACAGAATCATGTTAACTCATACTTTATTAGATGATGGCATAGATATTTGCATCCACAGTAGTCAAATGTAGCATTAGAATACCTGTGTTATCTATTTGAGTTCTCTAGCCTATGGAGATTTTGCTGCAGCAGTTCTGATATATAATACTCTCAATTTACACAATAAATAAATAACTACTTTTAGTATTGTCTCACTTAAGCAGCAATACCACTCCTGATATTAACTCTCTATTTATATGCCTATGGCACAGAATGATTAAATGCTTCATTTTACAATGTTGAAGATGACAAATCACCTCCCTGAAGGAAGTAGTTTTTAAATAACACATTGTGTAAAGAATGGTGGTAGTACGTAATCATATGCATGCATAAAAATAAATGCAGCAAGGAAGTTTTGTTCGGTAGCAATTGTGAAGTTATATATACATTTTCTAAATTTTTTAAGTAAATATAATTTAATTGTTGCTGTCATACCCTTCCTCCATGCCTCACTTTACATTTCATCTTGAGGGCAGGAGTAGATAGACTTGAGAGCAGTGCTAGAATCCAGGCCTAAGGGTACTAGAGTTCTTTTAATGAACTGTATGCTTTGGCACTTCAGAAAAGATCAAATTCTTCAAAAAGTGAGCATGTAAATTAGTTTATGTCAGATACCCAGGGAAGTCAGGAGGAATGAAGTAACAAGACAATTCTAGTCTCCATACTCGCTCTGAGTGACATAAAAATTGTTAGGACCCGATTTTCAAAATACTGGGGCTCACTGCTTCAGCTTTATACTTTCAAAAGCAGTATCAAACATAAACAAAATTCAAACTGATGAAAGTCACACAAACTTTGAAACTATGACTGTTAAAATCCCTTGTACCTGAGCTTCCCTAGGTGAACTGACCTTCTCTAGGTGTGCTAGGTGTAATGGAAACCAAGGTGCTTTAAGGAATAGTATGCTTGATTATCTGATACATAGTTCAAGTGAGAAATATCCCCATACAAACCTATGGCTTTGGAAACTTTTATGAATGAGGAACATGAAACAACCTTTCAATCTGCAAGTGCAGTTTTAAAGTTTCAAGTACCTTATTCAGGATTCCTACAATTGCAATAATGAGATATTTTTGGCAACCTGGTGATTCTTCTTGTGGTGTCTGACTAACAGAGGAACATTAATGAAAGAACCCGCATTGCAGGTGTTTTCTGAAATACAAGAAACTTCATTTTCAGAAGTTAATTTTTTTTCTGAAACATTCTAAATTTTACTGGAAGCCAGAAGGAGTGGGACCCAAGGGTTGTTTAAAGGCATAGAATTCCAAAATTTAGATTTCCTACTCCTGCTACCACCATGGCAATTGAAAAAGTAGACCCCTAGCAAAAATACCACAGAGATAAACAAATTTATCTCGAACCTTTTGCTGAGCCAAACAAAAAACTTTCAAATACTTTCAACTGGTAGATCAGTAACATTTTCCAATGATAACAATTTTTTTTTATACAGCTAATATAAGCCTATCAAAACTAGACTTGCTTCTTTATGTCTTTTAAGTTCTTTTTAAGTGCTGAGCAAAAAACCTTGCTCCTTAATCTGCAGATCATGTGTTTAAAACCACCTCTCTACAGTTAACAACACAAATCTCTTCAACTTTGCCTTGTAGGCCTCATGTCTCATATTTTTAACCTTCCCGGTCATGCTCTTTATTCTCCCCTGAGCTATCTGAGATTAGATACCATCTTTCCTCAAACACAGGGCCTAGCTGGGGCTGAATAACATGAAACAATTCACTGTCAAAACTTCACCTTGCAATAGGATTTTGGTCTTTAATTTTCTTTATTTTTTTTCAAGAGGATGATATTTTCAACTAATATTCTTCTTGAGGTTAGCTATAACCTCACATTCTTTTTCAAGTTACAAAAACCTGACTCGGGTTCCTGTATAAAACTTCACAAGTGTCAGTAACAGGTTGCATCTTCTTTCTCATCCAGGAAAGCAATTTGAAATTCCAATGAATAAAAGAATTGATTGCTTAATCTTTAATGAAGATGAAGAAAATCTACAGTGACTCTCTCCTTCCACTTAACTACAGATTCTGAAGAAGGAAATACGAAATTCTAATGATGGTAATGTGAGCAATAAACTGTCTAGAGATGTAATCTTGAGCAAACCATGTAGTCACTTGAACATCATGGGGCAGCTGTGCAAGTGATAATATAAAATCCTCTTTTATTACTGTGTCACAAAGGATGTCTGCAGATTCCCTAGTATACAGTTTGAATATTACTAGACAGCTGCACTCCATCATACGTTAAACATACTATGTCTTTCATAGTCTAATCTGTGCTTAATACTGAAAAAGTTAGATTCACTCTATTGCATCATTTCATTGTTGGGAAAATCGCAAGCAAAAAATAAACTAAAAAGGCTCAGAATCACCATGAAGAGTAGAAATAAGAGTAGAAAAACAAATGATAGAAAATCAAGGAGAACAAATGAAACTATAGAAGCATGTGACAACCTGGAAGCCAGTTAATTTATCTTGTCTGTGGAAAATAAAGTTTAAATAATGAGGAGAAGAGGAAAGGGAAAATGAAAGGAAAATAAGAAGGGAAAGAAGGGAATGAAAGGAAAGATGGGAAAAAAGGAAAGGATTTAATTTAAATTATTAAGTGAGGAAAGAATCACAGAATCACAGAATTGTCTAGGTTGGAAAAGACCTTGAAGATCATCTAGTCCACCCATCAACCCAGCATTAACAGTTCCCAACTACAACATATCCCTCAGAGCTATGTTGACCCTACTATTAAACACCTCCAGGGATGGGGACTCCACCACTGCCCTGGGCAGCCCATTCCAACGCCTAACAACCTGTTCTGTAAAGAAATGCTTCCTAATATCCAGTCTAAACCTTCCCTGGAGCAACTTGAGGCCATTACCTCTTGTCCTATCACTTGTTACTTGGTTAAAGAGACTCATCCCCAGCTCTCTGAAGCCTCATTTCAGGTAGTTGTAGAGGGCAATGAGGTCTCCCCTCAGCCTCCTCTTCCCCACACTAAACAACCCCAGTGTCCTCAGCCTCTCCTCGTATGACATGTTTTCCAGACCCTTCACCAGCTTCGTTGCCCTTCTCTGGACATGCTCGAGTAATTCAATGTCCTTTTTGTAGTGAGGGGCCCAAAACTGAACACAGGAATCAAGGTGCTGCCCCACCACTGCTGAGTACAGGGGTAAGATCACTTCCCTGTCCCTGCTGGCCACGCTATTTCTGATAAAAGCCAGGATACCATTGGCCTTCTTGGCCACCTGGGCACACTGCTGGCTCCTGTTCAGCCGGCTGTCAATCAACACCCCCAGGTCCCTCTCTGACTGGCAGCTCTCCAGCCACTCCTCCCCAAGCCTGTAGCGCTGCTGGGGGTTGTTGTGGCTGAAGTGCAGCACCCGACATTTGGCCTTATTGAAACTCCTACAGCTGGCCTTAGCCCATCCTGCCAACCTGTCCAGATCTCTCTGCAGAGCCTCCCTACCTTCGAGCAGATCAACACTCCCACCCAACTTGGTGTCATCTGCAAATTTACTGAGGGTGCACTCAATCCCTTCATCTAGATCATCAATAAAGATGTTAAACAAGAGTGGCCCCAAAACCAAGCCCTGGGGGACACCACTCGTGACCGGCCGCCAACTGGATTTAACTCCATTCACCACAACTCTTTGGGCCCGGCCGTCCAGACAGTTTTTTACCCAGCAAAGCGTGTGCCCATCCAAGACACGAGCAGCCAGTTTCGCCAGGAGAATGCTGTGGGAAATGGTGTCAAAGGCCTTACTGAAGTCAAGGTAGACAACATCCACAGCCTTTCCCTCATCCAATAAGCAGGTCGCTCTATCGTAGAAGGAGATCAGGTTTGTCAAGCAGGACCTGCCTTTCATAAACCCATGCTGACTGGGCCTGATCATCTGGTTGTCCCGCATATGTTGTGTGATGGTACTCTGGATGAGCTGCTCCATCAGCTTCCCAGGGACCAAAGTCAAGCTGACAGGCCTGTAATTTCTTGGATCATCCTTCCGACCCTTCTTATATATGGGCACCACATTGGCCAATTTCCAATCAGTCAGGACCTCCCCGGTCAGCCAGGACTGCTGGTAAATAATGGAAAGCGCCTTGGCGAGCACCCCAGCTAGCTCCTTCATTACCCTCGGGTGTATCCCATCCAGTCCCATAGACTTGTGTATGTCTATGTGATGCAGTAGGTCACTATCTCCTCCTGGACTGTGGGGGAGTCGTTCTCCCAGTCTCTGTCTTCTGGCTGAGGAGGCTGGATTCCCTCAGTACAACTAGTCTTGTTATTAAAGACTGAGGCAAAGAAGGCATTAAGCACCTCAGCCTTTTCCTCATCACTCATTGCCATTTTTCCTCCTGCGTCTAGCAGGGGATGGAGGCTCTCCCTGGTCTTTCTTTTGCTGCTGACATACTTATAGAAACATTTCTTGTTATTCTTGATTGCTGAAGCCAGATTAATTTCCAGCTGGGCTTTAGACCTCCTGGTTTCCACCCTGCATTGCCTCACATCATCTTTGTAATCATTGTAAGTGGCTAGTCCCTTCTTCCAAAGGCTGTAAACTCTCTTTTTCTCCCTGAGTTTCAGCCAAAGCTCCCTGTTCAGCCAGGGTGGTCTTCTCTGTCGCCGGCTTCTCTTACAGCACCTGGGGACCACCTGCTTCTGAGCCATTAAGACTTCCTACTTGAAGAGTGTCCAGCCTTCCTGGACCCCTATACCCTTCAGGATCGTCTCCCAAGGGATTCTGTCAAGCTGGTGCCTAAACAAGTCAAAGTCAGCCCTTTGGAAGTCCAGGAGGTCAGTCCTGCTTAGCCCTTTCCTGGCCTCTCTACGAATAGAGAACTCTATTATTTCATGATCGCTGTGCCCTAGTCGTCCTCCAACCGCCACATCATCCACCAGTCCTTCTCGGTTCACAAAGGAGATCCAGCAGGGCACCTTGTCTGGTTGGTTCACTCACCAGCTGTGTCAGGAAGTTACCTGCCACACATTTCAGGAATCTCTGGTACTGGTCCCGCTCTGCTGTGTTGTATTTCCAGCAGATGTCTGGGAAGTTAAAGTCTCCCACAAGAACAAGGCAAGCAATTGTGAGATTTCTCCTAAATGCCCACAGAATATTTCATCCACTTCTCTGTCCTGGGTGGGTGGCCTATAGTAGTCAAATAGAACAAAAAAAATAGTATAAAACCTGTTAAGTTTATGACTTTTTGCATCCCTTGGCCTCTCTGTTTCTCCCTTTATTTTAACCAATAATGTTAAGATATTAATTCTTCTGTTTCTTTTTAAGAAACCTAAACTGATTTTTCTGAAAGTAAGTATGTAACACATCATGTTTTGTTATAGTGGAGATTATAATTAATTATCATTATACAAAGAGACATATTTTAAAATTTTCTCTTGAACGGCTTAATGTGCCTCTTCAAATTATAGAATACATATCCTTGTTTCAGGGTATTTTTATTTCAATGCTATGATTGCCCTGGTGGTGTACTTGGTTTACAACATTTCTTGTCCCCTGTTTCCCCTGCTGTTATTCCCCATAATTTTGATAATTCCATTGTTCATGGGAGCCATAATGTTAAGCAGATTACTGAAATGATCTGGGAAAAAAAAAAACAAAACAAACCACACAGTATTTTGAAGGCAATGCTCACAATTTCTTTCTTATTGATTGTCATGTTTTGAACTCAGCTGATTGCCAATCACCACGTGGCTAGTCGTTTACCTCTCCTTCCCCCCCCCCCCCCCCATCCCTGGAGGGACAAAAAAAAAGAAATTTGTAGATTGAATAAAAAATAATTTAGTAGTAGTAACAAAACAACAGTAAAAATTGAAAGTACAAACAGGTAAAATACAGCAGTGGCTCACCGACTGGTGACCAATACAGAGCCCACCCCCAGCCAGCAATCCTGACTGCACCAGGAATCCTCCCACTGCCAACCAGGAAACTGAAGATGAAACGGAAAATGAGAGAGCACCTGTCCCCTTATGTACTGAACACGATGTCACATGACATGGAATACTCCAATAACCAATCTGGGCCCAGCCCTCTAGCTGTGCTGCCTCTCAGCCCAAGGAAAGTTAACTCTATTCTGGCCAAAACCAGGACTTTGAGTTAAGAAATCTATGCAATTTCTCAAGCCCTATTATTTGTATACCCTTAACAATCTGGCTTTGACAAATTCACAAGATAGTAGACAGGATATAGCTTTAAAACTTATTAAAAATTCAACTGATACATAAGTTTACAAATATCTCTTTCACCTGAAGTGTCTTCTCATGTGTTATAAAGCAGCCCTTTGTTTTCATTTTAGTGCATATTATGATGGACTGGAGAGCACTTTTATTATTACTGCATTTCCTTCTCAATTCCAAGAATGACTAAGTGTGACACACTGTAAAAATACTAGTTTCACAGTTCTAGTGAATTTGCTTTTCCAGTTCTGATTCAGAAGCTGATGGGGAGTTAGGCAAGATCCAAAAAAGCAAAAAATTATGTCATAACATTATTTTCAGTACCTATCTTATTTTTCCATGTCACTTCTCATTACACCAACAGACTTCTAACAATGTCATCATCCTAGTCTCATCTATCAAGGCTCATTTGTCATATGTTAATAACCCATACTTGTGAGAAAACAGAAAAAGCTACTGTCAGCATTCAACCAGTTCCACTGGTACATTGCACTGGAGCACAATTCCTGACCTTCATTTTTTTCTTATATTGAAATTAGTTTTTTCTTGACTGTCATATTAAACAAAATACACTGTAAAATTAATATTCTTCTGTCTGGTGGATAATGGATTGGACTCTTTGGTTTTAAACATAGTTAGCAGGGAACTATCAGATACTAGTAACAATTACTGTTGACCTCCATCCAAAATATATGATTTGTCACAGGAAAATCAGAGTTATGCGCTCCCCTCACATGGCTAAGCCATGCATAAACATATGTTAATGTAGAGACAACAGTTCAGAAAGTTGTATATAAAAATCGCTGCTCCTCTCCTCTTTTGTCTAATGAGGTTAAATAAAAATATTTTTTGGCTGTATTGCTTGGGACAGTTCAGGATGAAAATTCATATTTAGTAATTATTTCACAGGTTCTCATCAGTAATTCACTTACAAAGGAACAATTTTGCAAATGCATATTTGTTACTGCTAATCATTAACATAAAAATAGAATATCTTTTTGCTTAGTGTCTGAAAATCATCTGAATACATTAGCAGATCTGTCAATTAAAATCAAGAATTGATAGATATGATTTGATTAATTTAAAATATAAGTATGTAATCATAAATTAACATGAAATATTATACCTTCAAATGTTCAGAATGTTTTATAATTTTTTAAATTGTCATTTGGTGTTGTGAATGAAGGTATCTCACACAGTTATTATTTAATATCAATTTAAGATTTATTAATGGTGTGAGGTAGATAAAAGATTAAATTTTAGCAGCACTTAGTTGATTGATTTAAAGATTAGCAAAGTGATTTGGTAAAATATATTATGATTAAAATAGTGATTTGATTACAGATTCAGGAATTAAAAGATTCACACTAACTTAGTACAAGGTATTCTGAATCACGGTATATATATGTGTATATATGTAAAACTAAGACATACACACACACACACACACACACAGCATGGAAATATTTGGATAGCCAATGAAATATATAGACATCCACACTCATGAAGGCAAATGTCCATATTTAAGTACATAGATGGGTAGAGAGGTGGATAAAAGAGACTGATCTATAGTTAAAATTTCCCTCTTCTTGAGTCTGGTGCAAATACAATGCATCAGTATTTCTCAACAGGCAACAATTGAGAGTCAAGAAGAAGTTTGACTTCACCCTGCCCTTCTGTCAGCTTTGTGGGCAGATGATCTTCAAACTGAGAATTCTGAGCCTGAGATGTGTCCCAACTCAGGGGAGATGTTGGTCATAGCCCACTGCAATCCAGGAGAGCTCAAAGGGTCTCACTTTGGGTCTCTATTTATAGGGTTCAAGGTAATTGACTTTTGTCAGGTAATTTTCTATTTCAGCTCAACTTGGATGAGGAAATACTCTGGCACTTTCCACCAGTTGCTCAGGCCCAGAACTTGCTAGATTTTGAAGTTCTGGTATCACACCCTTTGGGCCACAACTCAGGTAGAGATCTAGTAGGCTGCCATGAGGTGATTGTCATTATCATTCCCAAGCAATAGGGGAAGCAGGAGCCAGGTAGGTTAAGGGGGTGCCTTAATGGTCTGGTTCTCTGCCTTTTGCAATCCATCTTGGGTTGGTATGTGGCCCTGAAGGGAAAAATTGCATCAAGCACCAAACAGCCTGGAGGGGAGGGTTTGCATCATTATATTTGTTTTGCTATATGATGCTTAGTTTCATTTACTTTTGTATGCTATTTAATAAACCTCTATAATTCTAAATGCAATCTTCAGAAAACTAAAACATCTGTAAGAAAACAATGGGGGGGTGTGTTTCAAAATGTTATATTTCAAAAATTGTTAAATATTTTCTTTAATTTCATTTATAAATCCAGGACCATCATTCTTTTCACATCCTTAAATTTGTAAGTCCAGTCATGAAACATTTACTCTATTCTTCTTTCCCAGGATTTATTTGGTCTATAGTTCAACATTCTCTCTGATCTACATTGAGTTATCTAAAGTGATGGATCTTTCAGCATCTCCTCAGCTGTGATGTTCAACTATGAGCTGTATGTGTAACTGGAAGGTATAAAGTGGCTGACTATTGCCTTTCACTTTCTTTTGTTATGTTGCTGATACTGTGTTTATGTTCTAAATCATGATTCAGTACAGTACTTTCTCAATTTATTTTATGGATTATTTTAAATTTTCTTTACCCAAAAATGTATCCTATTCCCAAGAGAATCAACCATTTTAAATAAACATACAACACTTCCTGAAGAAACCAGTTATAAAATATCAGTCTGCAGGGATGTTTTTTCATAGTTCCCGCTACTAAGATGAGGTTTAATAGTTTTGCAGAGATGTAAGGATTGTAATAGAATATGTTAAATTTTCTCTAGACACAATTTTTTTTCCTTTTACGTTGTATACACTAACTGTTTCTGAGAAAGGTATATCCTAACATCCCTAATAGGATGTCTGAAGAAATAGTGCTGTTTACAGATAAAAATAGACCCCATATTTTACTTTGAAACTTTCTTTCAAGTAATAGTTGGACACAGCCCCTTTTTTGCCTATTATCACTTATTGAGTCCTTGTCTGGAGTAAATCTGAAATTAATTGCTGATCACAATGACAGATTCATAGATCTAATCACAGGTTTGAAGAGAAAACTAAAATGAACATATAACTGAAAGTTCACTCCTAATCCTAAAACCTCTCAATACTCAGGGATAAGATACCAGAAAAGGAAAGCAAAAAACTGGCATGGATGAGTTGAGACCTGCTGGTAAAATTAAAAGGCAAGAAGGAGATGCACAGGCAGTGGAACCAGAGACAGGTATCCTGGGAAGAGTTTAGGGACACTGCCTGGTTGTGTAGGGATAGAATCAGGAAGGTGAAGATGTGGCTGAAGCTGAATTTGGCAAGGGATGCACAGAACAATAATAAGGGCTCCTATAGGTATGTCAGCCACAAAAAGAAGGTCAAAGAAAGCATATCCACCCTAATGAATGTGACTGACAAACTGATAACAACGGACGAGGAGAAAGCTGAGTTACTATAAGGGACTGTGTCAGATGTTTTGTCTCGACATTGTTGTTGCGCCATTACCATGTCCTGAGCCGCAGGGTGGTGTGAGACTGTTGGACCATGTCAACTGCCTGTTTCAGCATTGCACCACTGCCTAAACTAGGCCTCAACATCCCATTGCCATGAAGAAGTACACCCTGAAGAGGACAAAAATATCCCCGTAAAACCCACAGTGTCTGCCTGGAGCTGGAACAACTACCTCTTTCATAACATCTACCAAGCTGCATGTGTGCGTGGGGCCAGGGGACGAGGAGGACGTGTGGAGGCTAAAGGCATCACTGGCTGACCCCCACTCCAGTACAACCACCTTGGACACCTAGGCATGCTCTCATGGAGGAACACGGGGCAGCGAATATTATGATGAACTCTGTGGAAATGGGTGGAATGATTTGGGGACTGGGATGATAAATAGATTGGGTACTCTTCTCTCGGGGGATTCCCCATCACCTGCAGGGACCCCCCCATCACCTGCACCGAGACCGAACCAATGGGACGTTGCTAGATTCGTGGTGGTGGTAACTGGGCTTGCCGCATCTCTTTCGTTTGCTTGCTTAGGTATTCTGACTTTTTCTTTCTTCTCTCTGTCCTATCGCTGCTATCAGTTGCTATGGGAAATAAAGCTTACAAGGTTGTATGGCATCTGACCTCATTTGTGTCTTAATCTTGCTCTTGGATTGTTTAAGAACCCTCCCCGATATTGGACTGGGACAGGTACTCAAAACTTTTTTACCTCAGTCTTCACTGACAGCCCCTCTTATTGCACCTCTTGAATGGATGGACCAAAAAACAGGGACTGGGGGAGCAACGTTTCCCACTGTAAGAGAAAATCTGGTTCATGCCCACCTGAGGAACCTGAACATACATAAGTCTTGGGACCCAATGAGATGCATCCTAGAGTCCTGAGGGAATTGGCTGATGTAGCTGCCAGGCTACTCTCCATGACATTTGAAAAGTCATGGAAGCCAGGTGAAGTCTCTGGCGACTGGAAAAAGGGAAACATTGCATCCATTTTTTTAAAAGGTAGAAAGGAGCATGGGAACTACCAACCTGTAAGCTTCACCTCTGTGTTTGGGAAGATCCTCCTGGAAGCTATGCTAAGGCACATGGAGGACAGGGAGGTGATATTAGACAGCCAGCATGGCTTCACCAAGGGCAAGTCTTGCCTGACCAACCTAGTGGTCTTCTATGATGGACTGACTGTATCAGTTGACAAGGGAAGAGCTACATAGATCATCTACCTGGACTTCTATAAGGCCTTTGACATGGTCCACCACAACATCTTTCTCCTTAAATTGGAGAGAGATGGCCTTGATGGATGAGTGGCTGAGGAACTGATTGGATGGTCACATCCAGAGAGTAGTGATCAGTGGCTCAATGTCTGGATGAAGATCAGTAATGAGTTGTCCCTCAGTGGTCTATACTGGGACCAGTACAATTTAATACCTTCATCAGTGTCATAGACAGTGGGATTGAATACCCCCTCAGCAAGTTTGCAGATGACACCAAGCTGAATGGTACAGTTGACACACCTGAGGGATGGCTTGTCATCCAGAGGGATCTGGACAAGCTTGAGAAGTGGGCCCATGTGAACCTCCTATGTGAACCAGGTGAGGGCAACCCCCAGTATCAATACAGGTTGGGAGATGAAGGGACTAAGAGCAGCACTGATAAGAAGGGCTTGGGAGTACTGGTGGATGAAAAGCTGGGCATGAGCCAGCAACGTTCCCTTGCAGCCCAGAAAGCCAACTGTATCCTGGGCTGTATTAAAGAAGTGTGGCCAGCAGGTTGGGGGAGATAATTCTGCCCCTCTACTCCACTCTTCTGAGACCCCACCTGGAGTACTGTGTCTAGCTCTGGGGCCCCCAGCATAAGACATGGACCTGCTCAAGCAGGTCCAGAGGAGAGCCACAAAAATGATCAGACAGATGGAACACCTCTCCTATGAGGAAAGGCTCAAAGAGTTGGGGTTTTTCACCCTGGAGAAGAGAAGGCTCTGGTAAGACCTTCTTGCAACATTTCATATTTGTATATTAAAGGGGGCTTAGAAGAAAGATGTGGGCAGACTTTTTAGTAGGGCCTGTTGTGATAGGACAAGGGTAATGCTTTTAAACTAAAAGAGGTTTGATTCAGAGTAGGGGTTTTTTTGAGGAAATTTTTTATGATGAGGATGGTGAAACAGATTGCCCAGAGAGGTGGTAGTTGTCCCATCCCTGGAAACATTCAAGGTCAGGGTAGACAGTGCTCTGAGCAACCTGATCTAGTTGATGTCCCTGATCATTGCAGGGGAGTTGGACTAGATGACCTTTAGAGATCTTTTCCAACCCAAACCATTCTATGATTCTATGACTTAAGCACATATACCTAAGATACCTCTATGTAGGTGTTTATATGTAAGTACGAACCTATGCTCCCATTACATTTGTAGAGATTAGATTTTATCAGTACAACAGGTAGAAACCAAAGAGCTTTCAGTTAATCAGACTTGATATCTACTTTAAGGTGAGATGAATAGCTGTCTAGTCAACATTTACTTGGTTGATTAGGAGCTTGACTCAATTGCTGAAACAAAAATTTTGAGTGGCTTTTCAGACACTCAGGGGAAATTGCCTGACTTTCATCTTCCAGTCCAGAATTACATAAATATCCCTCCCCCAGGTTTGGTTTATACCTGCTTTAATGGTACTAGTTATGTGTGTTGAAGCAAAGAGATCCAAGACCTGCATGGACTACAATGAGTTTAAGAAAAATATTACCTTTATTATAGACTCCTAAACATAGGCATGCTGCTCTGGAAAGCAGCACCACCCCCACCTTCACAACAGCTAACATAGAGCAGTATGAATCTACCCTTAGCTTTAAAATAATTGTTTACAGATGGAATATGCAGAGTGTTTTATCATAGACTGTTAAATAGGACTAGTAATGGCAGTGAAATGATATGAGTGACAGTACATTACCTGTGAGATGGAGAGCATTTTCAGAATTCTGAATTGTTAAGAACTCTAATATACGCTGTAGTGTATGTTATAAAGAAAGTTTTATTTTGCAGTTTCTGGCAATGGTAGGCAATTTCTCAAAACTTCTGTGTTTAAGAATGTGTGAAGCATTCTTAACAGTTTTAGACTGATCAAACAATTAAAGCTTAGAATGAAAGATCAACAGTGAAAAATGAAAAATAATAGAAATAATAAAACAAAACTCAAAGCTCAAATTTTCATAGTCTTCTATTCACTTAGGGCAAAGAAGTAAAATTCATTTTCCCTTGACTTAAGCAAATTTTCAATATAAAAACAACAACAAAAAAATAAAAAAAAATAACAGGGGCATGGACATAATCCATATAAAATGCTGTGTGTGTTAAAACATAAGATTTTTTTTTCTGATACCTCTACAATTTTTCTATGACTGATTCAGTTAGTTACAGATAGGAATATGAATGAAATGTTCTCTTGCAGATTTTTAACAGAAGTTAATAATTAAAAAAAAATAGGTCTAACAATAAATAACAATGTAACTTTCTTATTAGTCCACAATATTCTTCTAGATTTGTCATGCCTGTAAATATACAAGGCAGGTTAGCAATGATGATTTAAGATTACAGTTTGTTTCCAGCTGTGTCTTCACAGTGACTCAGTGGTGAAAAGATTCTCCCTTTCATTTTCTCTGCCATGACAGGCTAGGAATCCACTGTCAGATAAAATAACAAAATGAGTGATACTGACTGACAAAAAAACACTGAAGCAACCTAGGAAAATTATAATTATGATTCATATTTAAACACTATCAGAAAAAATGAATAAAAAGTCCAAACCCCAAACCACCACACTGTATTTTTGGCCTACAGGATCTGATCATTCTCAGAACTGAAAAACTGCAAAACTTTAAGAGATGTCAAATAAAATCTTAAAGTTTATTAATTACTATAAACCACAATCAGAAAAAAAAATCTTTAAAAAATCAAACACATATTTTTAGCCTGATTCCCTTGGAATTTGTCTTTTTTTACAGGAAGGTCTACAATGCATTGAGTTTCCACAACTGCCTCTAACTAACTTCTTCCCAGTCTTTTATTCAATATCCTCAAGTGTGTCATTAAAATGATATTTCTTGAAAGGCACATTGTTATTTCAAATTATCTTACAACACTATTACTTAAAAAACAAATAAATTAGAAAATATTTACCTGTGAAATAAAGTCTTTGGGTTTATCTACAGTATAATAGTCTCAAGATTTGGTCCAAAACAGTCTGTATTGGGTCTGGCTGAGCCAGAATTGGTTTTCCCCTGTAGCAGCCCTCATGGTGCTGTGTTTTATGTTGGGAGCTGGCAGGGTGTTGATAGCACACTGGTGTTGTGGCTACTGCTGAGTAGTGCTTACACAGCACCAAGGCTCTTTCTGACATTTCCCCCCCACAGTGGGACGGGGTGGGCAAGATCTTGGGAGGGGACACAACCAGGACAGCTGACCCGAACTGACCAAAGGGATATTCCATACCATATGACGTCTGCTCAGTATAAAGCTGGGAGAAAGGAGGAAGGGGGTGGGGTCACCCCTGGTCCTCCGAGGCAACCACTACGCGTATTGGAGCCCTGCTTCCTGAGAAGGCCCGACATCGCCTGTTCATGGGAAGTAGAGAATAAATCTGTTTTCTTTTTTTTGCTTCCACGCGCAGACCTTTGCTTCGCTTTGCTTATATTAAAACTGCTGTTGTTTTACCCACAAGGGTTGTTTTGTTTTCCTATCTTATTTTCTTTCCCTTCTTTGCCCTATTGAGAAAAAAAGGGGAAAGAGGGGGCAGTGATAGAGTGACTTGGTGGGTACCTGGCATTTAGCCAAGGTCAAACCACCACACAGTCTTATTAATACCTCTACAGAATTTTAGAGCACTGGGTATATTTATGTTCTGATCTGACCTTCTGCATAAACAGAAAAAAATTTAAAAACAAAAATTTAATTGAAGATTTCAAGTATTAAATATAGCATACTTAGTTCAACTGTTATTTTTCATCATTGATAATTATATTTGGAATTGTTCAAATTAAGGTTCTGTGCACTCATTCTTAAAATTATGACTGAAAATATGATTTTTCAGAAAGATCTTAGACTATGTCACATATCAAAATAAAAGCTAGATAATAAGAATCATTGGAAGACTGAAATGAGCTTTGGTTGCTTCCATCTGCAATAGACCTGATTCATAGATGTGCTTCAAAGCTCTTGCTGAAGAGGTCAAATATAAATATTTACTGGTAAAGTACTAGCAATCTGTAAATTTGTGTATGTTCTGAAGAATTAATCCAGCCTGTATTGGGAGCCCACCTTAGGAACTTCCTTATCAATATTTTATGTCTACTGAAAACAACAATGCCTCTGAACACCTATAAACTAAAGCTTGATCTGTCCAAAGTATAAAGCCCCTACCTTCACTGGTTCTATGAGATATCTTCAGAACACAAAGGACATTTGCCTTACTGAAAATTTGCAAAAGTAGAAAAGAAATGTTACACACCTTCATCTCCTTGAGAACAATAAGACAGGTTCTTAGTAGAAGATGCAGTCATGTGCAGCTGTTCGGGAGACCTGAATAAGTACTGATGGATATTATTCACCTCTACAGATTAATCCTGAGTTTAGGATTCCTGATTAAATCTCTGAATAAAGGAAGTTTTTCTCTATTGCCTTTGGCTAAGATCAAGAATTATTAAGTTCTTAAGTGGAACCTAAGTAAGGCAAACACTTAAAATTAAACCAGATGGATCTAAAGCATTTTTTGTTTAATATGACTGATTCTTTGTAGATTGCTTTATAGATTCCTTAAAGCTAAGTTAATGGCATTTCTTTTGTATTTTCCTAGTTTGTATTTATTTCATTTATAAGTTCTTACATTCCTGAATTTACCAATGTTTTTTAGCTAAGTGAATACTATCAAACCAGTTTTTAGAGGATTCCTAAAATTTTCACTTGATGGCTGTCAAACAAATGTTTTGTTAAAATGCATGCCAGCCATAATCACCCAAGTAAAAAGAGATCCCCTGATAACAGAGCAAAGCATAAAGTTGAAGTGGATTGGGTACAACAAATTCAATATCCTCAAGTGTCCCCTATCCTACAGGCTTGGGAATGATGCCTACGATAAGCATCCCACAGTATCAGTAATAATCATACATATGTTCATCTATAGAAAATCTAACTTTGATTTAGCATTGCTGTTATTTCCTCTTCTTCCTTCTTCTTTCAAAGATTAAAAGGAATTTCTGAAGGCTTTTTTTTATTGTTCCACACAAGTTTTAAGACTGAAGAGATAGCACTAACCTGACTATCTATACTTTGATGGTGACAAAGACTAATGGCATGGATGTGTTAGGGCTTGTTAAGCCGGAAAACCATGAATTCTTGACAGAAGTTTTAAATCTTGTGTAGCTTTGAGGAGATGTTTCTGACTATCTTTCCAGAAAAAAACAGACTCAAACCCCCAAAACTTGTTAGATAACTCCTCAGATCATCGGAAAATAAATGATTTGGCTACATTTAGCTAGCCAAGCAGCTCACCAGACACTGCTAGGTGTGAATTAGTTAGACAAACATAGATATCTTGGCCATCTGAGGTATTGCAGGGTATCCTGGCCTCTGGCTGACACCCTAGAGGTATGAGTTCTCAATCAGCCTTACAACAAATCTGCCAGCACTGTGTAAATAATTCAGTTAATCTGAGATATGTCACATGGTATCAGATATTGACATTTAGGCAAATGAACCAAGCCCACCTTGTTATTTTGGTTAGGTCTCCATTAAGACTAAATGGAACTTGGACATCTAGCTTATGTATTCTGAATTTAGGCATCAATGTCTGAATGAAAGACATAGGCACTTTTTTTTGGAAGGACTGGTTCAGCTGGATGAAAATAAAGTGCTTAAATCAGGCAAACTGGATTGATTTTCCCATTACTTCTCTCTGGCACTGATCTTTCATAAGGTGACTGCTTTTCCTCCTACTTTAGTAAAATAAGACATTCAAAATTCAAAACAGACTTTGATTTAAGCCTCAAATCTGAACAGACATCACCTTTCATTAATTTCAGATTCTCATCAGCTAGCTCAAGCTGAACTTTGGATATATTTTTTCTCAAATAAAAGATTAAAAAAAAAAAAAAGAGAAAACCAAACCAAAAAAAAACACCCCACACTTTGCTTTTTACAGAATAAGACCCAAATCAATTGATATTTCTGTGGGTCATATTTGTGATGGAAAGAATATAAATTATTTGAAGGTGAAATAAATGAATTAAGAATTTAAAAGATTGCTGGAACTTTGGCCACAGTGAGTAATTAAGCTTCTTTTACAGAAACCAGAAACACTTTAGTAAGTGAAGTATAAATGAAGATTTTCTTCCTTTCCTTTTTTTTTTTTTTTGTTATTCTTGACAACAGCCTTGGATTCTTAATCAAAGATTAAATTGGTTTATGCATGTTAAACATGATAACAGATATTTTTCAGACTTCAGAAGGCTGAGTATAAAATTACAGCTCTCAGCATTTGATGTTGTATTACATTCAAAATAATGAGAAAAAAATCCTTCAGTAATACAAAACATATTCTTGGAAAAAAATAATTTGCAAATTGCAACCATATAGCTATTGCAAAACAGGTTCTTGTTCCTTTCCATACTATGTCAGATAAGTTAGTGTTGTTAATTTATTTTTGACAAATAAAAAGATAGAATCTTCTAAGAAAGAAAGATGCTAAAATACTGAATAATTTATAAATACCATGCTACACTGAAATATGAAGTTTTCTGCAGACTATGCATTAAAATAAAAAAAGCCCTGCAATTAAAATAATTTGTAAGCAAAACAAAACCAAACCACCAGATCCCAAACGTTTTATAACCTTATAAACCAGCTTTTATACACAGATGTGTACATCCCTCTCTCTTTTTTTTTTTTTTTTTTTTAAGAGATTTTAAATCAAATGCATGAATACAATATATCCTATAAATCCTTCCTAAATAATACAAAGCTAACGTTTCCTGTAGTTGGTATGAATTCAGTTTGTGCAAATGGTCATCTATGGTGGTTCACATGACAGATGGCAATTCTTTAAGATGCTATGAAATTATTTTTGTTGTTCATTTCTCCTCAGGGGGAAGGTCTTATCATCATTAGAAAAGTTACTACCATGCATTATTTTAATGAAGATCAGTATTTCTTAAATCCTCCAACAGTATAGCAGGTAGCATAACAAAAGGAATTAAAGACACCAGAAGCAGGTTAAGCAAGGTACAAGTGATCATTTGGAGCATGAAATAAGTAATGATTTTGTGAAATAGAAAAGCTTGCCATTAACAATATTGTTAGTCAGAACAATAATACACTGCTATAATCCCTAAAATATTCATATGAATAGGAAAACAAATATTGAAATACCTATTATATTATATTAGATTTTTTTTTTAACCTTGGATGGATTAAATATATTCTAGAGTCAATGGAGTTTACAGATTAAATTTTTTCTTGCACCCTCTCCAGATTCTACACTTTCTCTTCCTGAGCAGTTGCCCACAAAGAATATAAATGCCTACAAAGATGTAATGTATGCAGGACACTTTTTTGTTTACATCACACTTTTCCTAATAATTTTCTAGACCTGCCAAAGCAATTCAATAGTATCAGAACATTAAAATCATGTCAGTTATGTTCATTTGAAAGCTCACAGCCAGACACACAGACTGACATTTCTTCAGCTATCTTCTTTTAGTTGCAGACTTAAAGATTTATAAATCAATAAAACACATTTCAACAGTAGTGCAGGGCTTTGAAACATTTTTATCTTCTAATTCTAAATTTAAAAAAGTGCAGTGCATTCCTAAAGTTTTGCCAAGGCTCTGTGAATATGCATCTATGCCATATTTAAGAAAAAATAAAAGCAAAACTATTTAATATTTCCTTTATTTCCTAGCTAAGGTCCATCAGTAAGAACATGCAGATTTTTTTCCCCTTTTAAATAATTTTACACACTATTTTTAAGAATTCTTCTGACAGAGAATTTTTTATGTGTTTTTTAAGATGTTGCGATATTTTGAGTTGCATTTCCAGTAAATCTGATGGGTGTTCTGTTGGTTTTCTGTTGCTACATTCTTTTTACATGGGAAAACTGAGTATTGTTTATGTTATTAAACTACGAACTACATCGTATCCTTTAGTCTGCTGAAACAAACACAGGCTACAATGTGGATATATATAAATGAAGAAAAGCAACAGAAATCAAACCAAGAAAGTTGTTAGCGTGATTCTGAGATGTATCATGGGTCTCGGTTTAGCAGTTCATTCAGGCTATATTACACTTGAAAGCTGACTGAAAACATTGTACCTTTAAATCTTAGTAAGGTGGAGTTAATCACAGCTCATTATATCATTGGTGCAAAACCACAGAGAAATAAAAATGAATAACTGTAAATGTTCTTTGAATATGAATAGTTTTTAAAAAAAAAAAAAAAATCTGTATTTTTCAGGAAGACCTGTGGGAAATGATCAAACTTTTTCTGCAGTCCTTGGATCAATTAAGATCTTGTTTAACTCATTTGGTATGTTTCTAGCACACCTCCAGACTATTAATTTATACCACAAGAAAAATCATTTGGACTCTAACTCTCTTTCAGCTTCTGGAGAAAGGATGTCCCCTTAGGTTTTTCAGAGAACTCCAAACACACACAAAATGATTGGTATCTACCAAGTATTAGGAATGGGGGTTGTCATTCACCTGAGACTCGAATAAAACTTTGCATTTAAAAAAAAAAAAAAAAAAAGAAACTCATTAAATTGATCTTTTCTACATCTGAAATAATTTAAAGTTTAGCTGAAGTTAAATGTGAGGTAAAAAAGCCCAACACCCCTCTCCCCTTTTCATTGGCAGAAGAGTTCACTGACGTGCATCCATTTGAAACACTGAACAAACCTCACCTTTAATGATTTCAATAAAAGAAAAAAAAAAAAAAGGGAAAAAACCCCCACCATTTATCCAGTTATTTAAAAGTCTGAATTAAAGTGAACCTGACATTTAAATATTAATGCAATTTTTAGGTTTTGTTTGTGGCTAAAATTCCACATACTACTTTTTAATTTTCATCATGATTTTTTTCCTTTAACTTTTGTTAATACAAAGTATATCAGGTGAGTGGGATCATAATCTGAGTTCGCACCACTTGTGAGGTCTTTTGTTCTGCAAAGGAAATTTACTTTAAATTTGCAATCTGATTTAAAACTTCACATGAGCCTTCATCCACTCTCAGTCAAAGCAGTTTCACTAAATTAAATAGTTATGTAACTTCTTAAAACGTATAGTGTTGCTTTCTGACAGTATTTAGATACAAAACATATAAGGATGGCACTGTTTAAGAAAATAGAGATCTGCTCCACCAACCTCCATGGGCTGCAGAGGCACAACTTGCTGTCATGTCCCGCTCAACTGAGGGAGACAAGTGACTCAGATTCACAAATCCCCAACGGAGTGGACAATGGTGAGACAAGTCTCAAAGTCCAAACATTTATTAACTACTCACAATGTACTAATTGAACACACGATAATTGGCTAAGTATATAGAAAGTTGTGGCAAGCAATACAATATGCCTTGCATTTCTTAATGGGAAAGGGAGAAGAGAGGGATAGAGGGAATGAGGAAATACAGATCAGTGGTCTGGGTTTCTGTGCTGATCCCGCCGGTGAGGGTTCCAGGAGGCAGAGGAGGCATCTGTCTTTTTCACTTGCATCTGTCTTCTTCGCTTCACTGCACTCTCCAGGCCCTGCCCCCCCCTTCTTCCCCCCCCTTCTCCCCCCGCCCCTTCTTCCCCCCCCTTGATTTATACCCACTTTCCTTGGGTCCGTCCCCTAGGTCAACCCACATACCTAAGTATCCCATGTAGGGGGAGGGGTAAGGTGTTTCATGGGACGATGTAATTGTCACTGTTGAGACGGACACGACAAACACCGAATTGTGCAAAATGGCTAGGTTATTGTTCTAACAAGCCTTTTTATAACTTTATTAAGAGTATGTGTCCATATATGATTGGTTTAATTAGAGTCTAACAGTTTATGATTGGATGACCTCTTCTCTGTTGCAACCTCGATAACCTTCCTTTCCTTGCGGTCAGGCAGTTCCGGTCTGGTAGTTCCTTGCTCTTGTTTACTCAGCTCTTCTCGGGACTTTCAAGCCTCTTAAGGGTACACGGTTATCTGCTCAGGGTCAATACCAAACTTACATTCTGATCCCCCGGACCAGCCGAGGTCTCCCATATGTAATTAGCATGATCATGTTAGCCTTCGTTAGCATATTGAGGGGTGTTAACTTTAATACGCATTTCATGGATAATGAAGCAAAGGTCATTCACCGGACAGATGACCCTTGAAATGTGGCCAGGTGCACCAGAGCAGAGCCATCCTGTCTTCACAGGGCTCCCTCCTCCAGCTGCATCTTGTGTTATTCGGGCACCCTTATCAGTTTCGACCTCCACACTATCTGCCCTGTGACTCATAGTTTTGTCTTGCGAATGTTTGAGGGATTGCTTTGATCAGCCTCAACTTTTGCTTTCTCAGGCTGTTCTCGCAGGGCTGGTTTCTCATCTCTCACACCTTGTCAGCTATTTATATATTCAAATTTACTTTGATTGCATGAAACTACACGTAATACACAGTATACATCATTATAGTTTGACAGAACTACTTCACTTCAAGTAAAATAAGATAAAATGAGAGTTATCTAATTTACCCATCTTTCTGTAAAAACACAATATCAATCTATAAAAAAAGGCACAAGCAAACCCTAAGACATATAAAAGTTTCAACAGATGAGTATAGGTGCAGTGTAAACTGCCTATAAATACAAATGAGGAAAGCATGAGATCCTTGGGTATCTGAAAGGTACAAAGAAAACAGCTACACAGCACCCTGGCACTAGGCAGTACAAGAAGAAAAATACTGTTGCAGAGCAGTCACTATTTTCAGTTATACACATTCTTTTTTCAACACACAAAATCTTTTTCAGCATATTTTCTAGCAGCCAACATTGAAAGTGAGCAGAAGTTCAAAACAACACTTGTCAGGGCTTGATGCTTTAATCACTGCATATATTATGTCTTGTTTGTTTCACAGAGCAGTAAAGTAGGAGCAGATAATTGTGTTACCCAGGAAAAACACTGAACCCACATCCAGCTGATGTAAATGCAAATGGTTGTTGAAAACATGCTGGCTTATGCAGGCTGAGGAACTGGTCTTCAATATTTTGTGATTTGTGTATAAAAAAATGCAGATATATACTCAAACAAAAGCATATTTGAGTAATGCTATTTATTTTTATTTTTCCTATGCCTCTGAGGGGAGGTAGAGATAAGGGCAAATAAAAATGTGATCTAAAAAAATAATACATAGTTTATCTGAGAAATTTGGAAATTCTGTGAGTTAAAATTGAAACCTAAACACACTTGACATACTCGATATGCTTTGAAATTAGAATAACTCCTTTTAGAAAATTATGCTGAGTCTTTCAGAAACAACTCTGTTGTCCAAGAAACTGCCAAAATAATGTACTTCTGACTGAGTTAGATTTGTAATTTCTGAGATTCATTTTGTGGTTGGTACTCACACATGTCCAAACTGTAGAGAAAAGTTTTGGTTAAACATTTCTGAAATTGACTTTCTGGGGATATGGATGAGATTTCACCACTAGTAAAAAGCTGTCTAGTCTGTGAAAATTTAGTGTACATTAGTATTGACAATTTTCAAGGTCCATTTTATCCCAGGTATTTACATTTGAATTACTTGATAGAATATAAACATTATTGTCCAAATTCTACTTTATCAAGACAGTGTGTCGTGTTGAATCTGAAGCAATTCACACAATGCCAGGGAGACACATAAAAAAAGAAAAAGCAAAGGGAAGAGGGAAGAGAAAGTGAAAAACAATGGAAACAAACTGAAACAGAAAAAATGAGAGAGGGAGGGATGAAGAAAGAAAAGAAAGAAAGAAAGAAAGAAAGAAAGAAAGAAAGAAAGAAAGAAAGAAAGAAAGAAAGAAAGAAAGAAAGAAAGAAAGAAAGAAAGAAAGAAAGAAAGAAAGAAAGAAAGAAAGAAAGAAAGAAAGAAAGAAAGAAAGGAAGGAAGGAAGGAAGGAAGGAAGGAAGGAAGGAAGGAAGGAAGAAAGAAAGAAAGAAAGAAAGAAAGAAAGAAAGAAAGAAAGAAAGAAAGAAAGAAAGAAAGAAAGAAAGAAAGAAAGAAAGAAAGAAAGGAAGGAAGGAAGGAAGGAAGGAAGGAAGAAAGAAAGAAAGAAAGAAAGAAAGAAAGAAAGAAAGAAAGAAAGAAAGAAAGAAAGAAAGAAAGAAAGAAAGAAAGAAAGAAAGGAAGGAAGGAAGGAAGGAAGGAAGGAAGGAAGGAAGGAAGGAAGGAAGGAAGAAAGAAAGAAAGAAAGAAAGAAAGAAAGAAAGAAAGAAAGAAAGAAAGAAAGAAAGAAAGAAAGAAAGAAAGAAAGAAAGAAAGAAAGAAAGAAAGAAAGAAAGAAAGAAAGAAAGAAAGAAAGAAAGAAAGAAAGAGAGGAGGAGAACAAAGAGCATAGTGTAAAGTGAGTAACTTAGTGTGTTTTCATGGAAGCAAGGTGTTGTATGAACCCAGGAAAATTTTTGAAAAATATTTATAACCTCTGAGAAAGATACTTTGAGATTTCTGTTTTGTCAACAGGTAAATGAATTAGACAATTTATCCAAAGGCCTGTATGTTGGTATATTTCATAACTGAGTATACTCTCCCCCAGAGATTCACAGCTAAGTCTACTTATAGGCAGCAAACAGAAAATCTGATCCTGTCTCCTTTGAAGAAGTCTCTTATCTCTATCTGCTTTTGCTGAGATATGTACATACCATGTATATAAAAAACAGAGACAGTTTTATATTTTAACAAGATCATTGTAGTTCCTTTCAAGTAGTGGTTGTATGACTTCTTAGGCATATGTGAGAGAAAATTAAAAGCTGTTGTGGTGGGTTGATCCTGGCTGGATGCCAGGTGCCCACCAAAGCTGCTCTATCACTCCCCTCTTTAACTGGACAGGGGAGAGAAAATATAATGAAAGACCTATGGGTCAAGAAGAGGATAGGGAGATCACTCACCACTTACCATCATGAACAAAACAGACTGAACTCAGGGAAATTAATTTAATTTATTGCCAATCAAATCAGAGTATGATAAGGAGAAGTAAAACCAAATCTTATAAACATCTTCCCCCCACCTCTCCCTTCTTTCTGGGCTTAACTTTACTCCCAATTTTCTCTGCCTCCTCCCCCACAGTGGCATAAGAGGATGGGGAACAGGGGTTGTGGTCAGTTCATCACATGTTGTCTCTGCTGTGCTTTCCTCCTCAGGGGGAGCACTCCTCACACTCTTCCCCTGCTCCAGTATGCGATCCCTCCCATGTGAGACAGTCCTCCATAAACTTCTCCAACATTGGTCCTTCCCATATGTAAGAGACTGTGTAAGAGACTGTGTCAGTTGTTTTGTCTCGACATTGTTGTTGCACCAGTACCACTTCCTGATCCATGGGTGGTGTCGGACTGCGGTCTGTTTTGGCATCACTGTTCCACCACTGCCACTTCCTAAACTTAGCCTTGACATCCTGTTGATCTGCCCAAAGCTGAGGCAACTACATCTTTCATAACGCCTACCAAGCTGTGCTTGCACACAAGGCCGGGTGAGGAGGAAGTCAGGGTGAGAAAGACATGCGGAGGCTGAAGGCGTCTCCAGTCGACTCCCTCCCAGTACGACCACTGTGAACACCGGGGCATGTGTGCATGGAGGAACACGGGGCAGTGAGTATGATAATGAGCTCTGTGGAAATGGGCGGACTGATTGTGGGGCCTGGGATGATAAAAGGACTGCATACTCTTCTCTTGGTGAATTCCCCATCACCTGCACCGAGACCAAACCAATGGGATGCTGCTGGATTTGTGGTGGTAACTGATCTTGCTGCATCTCTTCCATTTGCTTGCTTTGTTGTTCTGACCCTTTCTTTTCCTTTCTGTCCTATCGCTATTACCTCTTGTTACGGGAATAAAGTTTGTCCGGGAATAAAGTTTGAAAGGTTGTACGGCATTTGACCTTGTTTGTGTCGGGATCATATCGAAACCTCCCCTGACATTGGACCGGGACACCATGGGATGCAGTTCGTCATTAATTGCTCCATCATGGGTCCCTTCCACAGGGTACAGTCTTTCAGAAGCAGACTGCTTCAGTGTGGTTATCCAACAGGGTCAAAAGTCCTGCCAGCAAACCTGCTCCATCATGGGCTCCTCTCCACAGGTTCACAGGTCCTGCCATGAGCCTGCTCCAGTGCAGGCCTCCCACAGGGTCACAGCCTCCTTCAGGCACATCCACCTGCTCTGGTGTGGGGTCCTCCATGGGCTGCAAGGGGATACCTGCTGCATCATTAACCAGCATAGGCTGCAGGGGGGCAGCCTGCGTCACCATGGTCTTGACCACAGGCTGCAGGGGTATTTCTGCTCTGGCACCTGGAACACCTCCTCCCCTTCCTTTTTCACTGACATTGGTGTCATTCTCACTACTCTCTTTGGCTGCTATTGCCCTTGTGCAGGTTTTTTTCCCTCCTTCTTAAATATGTTATCCCAGAGGTGCTACCATCATCACTGATTGTCTTGGTCTTGCCAGCAGTTGGCCTGTCTGGGAGCTGTCTGGCATTGGCTCTATTGGACATAAGGGAACCTTCTAGCAACTTCTCACGGAAGTCACCCTTGTAGCCCCCCCCCCACTACCAAAACCTTCCCAGGAAAACCCAATACAGCTGTTTATAGATCATAGTTTACAATGCAATTACTCTAAAACAATGTAGTCTTGTGACATCAGTGGCAATGTCTTCTTATTTCACTGCATCAGTAGTGCATCTAATTCAGTGAACAGTGTAGAAAAGTATTGTTAACACTAGCCAGCCTGAATGCCATGTACTATTTAATCTGAACCTCAACAAATCAATAAAAGCTATGTATGGAATGCTTCAAACAGTATCAGCTCTTTGAGTTCCTTGTGTAGGTGATATGCATCACAATGCTAATAACAAGCTACTACTCAAGCAAACTTAAGGAAGGTAACACTGTTTTAGTGATACTTTATTATAGATACTGACTTGGTGCTTTTTTGTTTGTTTGTTTGCCCCTACGTGCAAACAGGTGTACCTTGTGTGCATTTGCTTAGGCTGGAGATTTGAAAAAATTATTAGCAAATGAAATGTTCCACACTTACTTCATGATGCCTGAACATGTCTTAATAATTATGGAAAATGTTTATGTCATTTTGTCAACAAAAGTGCTCTTAATAAAAGCTGAAAATATAATCTTCCTCTAGAACAGTCTTTTATGCTGTGACTAGTTCTTTCTAATGGCACTCTGAGGTTCAGACTTTACCTATTGTGCTCAGCAAACATTTTAATCTTGCTAAACATCATATGGTTGATGAACTCACTGAAGTTAGTGTAAGTATAAATAAAAATGGAGTTTGGTTCCTGACACACTTTTAAGAAAGAGACTTACATTAAAAGAAACAATTCAGCCTCTCTCCCTGTCCCTCTCTCTATAGAAATCTGCTATATTTTAAATAAATTCAGTTAAGTTATAAAAACTATGTTAAAAGCTCTGTTTAAAACAGGCTTCATACATGTCCTGTACATGGCACAATAATTTTACAGTTCATTCAACTCTTCAAGAAAAGGGTTGTTTGTTATTCTGTTCAGCTAAAGGCAAGCACAGACTCAGATAGAGGAGGGAGAGCAGATCACTTGCATACACTCTTCACTTCATTAGCAATATCCAACATGCTTCAGGCAGCAAGAAATGCATGTCTCCTACCAAGACCATGCCAATTCTGACTAAATTGGCAGAATAACTTATCTAAAAACTACAGTTAATTATTGTGAGGTTGTCTCCCCCTGCCCTGGCCCCCAAGCTTTAGAGGATTTATATCTGAACCAATTTCAGCCAGTATAGTTTTGATTAACAAGCCGTTAGTGTCATACTATCGTATCAAAGAAGACATTTTTTTCAGCTGATTACAAACTGTCATTTATACTAGCTGCTTGCTATACTTTGACAAATTGAGTTAGAACTGCCAACTCTGCAAAATGGAGACAGAAAACACATTGCAGGGGGTAACTTATTTATGCTCAGACACCATCAGCTGTTTAAAGAGGCAGATGGATTTACCCTTCTTAAGCAAGAATGTCTTCACAGAGTAAAATCTGGTTTGCTATCTATCTGCTTTGCTTCATGCAAGCAGTTCTTTGACAGAGCACAGCTGCAAGATAACACTAATCAGGAAGACAAGAAGTACCAACACAGAGGTTCTGTAAAACTCCAGGGATGAGGAAACACACTTTGTAAAGCTCTATAAAATTTAAATTAAGTTCAGCCATAGAATATCTTGGATCCCAATTCATATGTACAGAATCTGATATAAAAAATAAATAAAGGAAAAAAAAAGAAAAATATGTTGTAATGGCCCTGATATATTTGGGCATCACAACATGGTTTAGGAATATAAAAGTTTACACAATTACAGTCTGAAGTGCCAATAAAAATTGAAAAAATAATTGGAAACAAGTATAGTTTGGCACCTATTGTTAGCATTTTAGCCAGCACGACAATAATTAAAGAAATCAATAAAAATTCATCAGAGTATATTTCTACTAACCTAATGAATGCTAAAATGCTAGTTCTTCAGCAGTCAGAATATACAAGAAAATACTCCAATTTTTTTCAACTCATCTTGTGGAACATGCTTTTGTACACAGGACTCATGCAGTAGAGAATTGATTTTTAATTCCTCTTTAATACAAAAGTACATCTGGAATGTGCCTTATAGTGCCTTATACATATTCAGAAAACAGTATTTGCAGTGATGTCCAGACTACTTTAATTATCCCTGTCCATATTTTTTTTAAAAAGCAAAAGACTATTGTTCTCTAGTAAGACAATTTTACCACCTACAAGACCTGCGCCTTGCAATTCTAAAGGTGGTACATACTAAACTGTGAAATGGTTCAATGTCCTTACTGAGCTCTCAGCTGAGCAAGTAGTCTTATTGAAGTTAATTGATTTATTTAAGTTGCTAAGTGCTCAACACTAGAAATAAAATTACACTATATATCTCTGTTATTTCTGTCTCAGTGGTGTCTGTAACCCCTTGGACTGTTTGCATGACTTTGAACACCTTTCTTGAAAGCTGATATTTAAACACACACACATGCACACATTGTTTTTTTCTTCTTTCTTTTTTCTTCTTTTTTTCTGAAACACTGAACTCAGAGACTGCAGCTTGAGATAAGTTCTACAAAGGACTGTGGGAAATATGTGAGATCAGAGAGAAGTACTGATACAGCAAGCGTTACTAAGAGTGCAGTAAAAGACACTTTAAATCAATCTCTGAAAAGTTACTTCAAAGCAGGAACATTGTACTGTTGATCTGCTGCTAGTAAAAAATAATAAATAAATAAAGTAAAACTAAACCTAATTTAAGGGGTTACAAAATGAAAATTAAACGTCACAACCTGAGATGGTAGCTGCATAAGACATCCTTATTTAATGACAGTCCTATCTAAGAAAACAGGACTATATGATTTCCTCAGAAAGAAGATTGAACATACTCTGCTTCCTGAGCGTGTGCTCTAACCATGAAAACATTAAAGTGGAAAAATGGGAACCCAGGAGCTAGATTCAAGTGTCTGAACACTTTTGTCTGATAGCCTAAGAGCTGACGAATGCAACCTTGGGCCTGTGGGAGACCTGTGCCCTTTCAGTCTGGCTGTGGAAAGCCAGACCACATACCTTGGGGATGCCCAGGAAGCCCTAGGAACCTATGCTTAGACAACTGAGGTGCAAAGGAAAACAAAACATGTCTTAGATTACATATAGAAAAGAAAGGTCAAGTGTAAACTTTAAAACACAAGGTTAGATTGTTTGCCACAAATCCATAAAACAGGGACTATCAAGCATAAATAAGTGTCCACTATAGTGATAACTATCTTGGCTATCAGGGGTCCTTATTTAGTTAATGGAGAGGAGTCAGGTATCTAACTTTCTCTTTGAAGTCTACATTTGACTTCTGAGCTCCCCTGCAGTGCTCCTTCAAGATGATGAGGAAGCCAGAAGCACTGGGCACAAAACTCTGTCCGAAACTCATAAATCACCTGTTTACCTGGCATTAAAGTATGGAGTCAGTTGCAGCACGTAACATCTGGAAAAGAAGAAAAAAAAGTTACAGAAGAATCCTCCAGTTGTACTTTGCAAATAGCTTAAACTTTCATGGGTGAATTAGGTCCCAGGCCATCGTCATCTGAAAGGTTTAATTCTGATACACTTACAAGGAAATGTTTATGCACTACCCTGAAAATAGATTTGTGTTAAAATTACAACAAATCAAAACTAACTGATGTTGTTCTGAGACCTTACAGGTTTGGGAGAAGTTGAATAGATGGGTATTGTGCCATGTGAATTTTTTCTTTTTGTCCTGAAAGGCTTAGATTGCATTTCCTTATTTCTCTGGAAGAAAAAAGAGAGGGGTCTGGGGAAGTGGCAGAGGAAAAGTGGGAGGAGAAGATTTAAGAATGAGTGAAGAGGTTTTTTTATAAAGAAAGAATTTTAAGTGGGTAAAGTTATCTGTCTTCTGTGAACTGTAGTTTCTTTGTGTTTTCGTAAGAAGGAAAGGAGATAGAGGAGTCCTATTCCCATGGTTTTGAAATGGGCAGACTAGAGAAGTTTTTCCCCATTCCAGGACATTGCATTGCATTCCTTGAAAATGGTCTCCTCTTTTGCCATGCAGCTCTGTAAACATGGTGCTGCCATTGACTATGAAAGGTCACAGGTTATGTCTTAAGCTCATAACACAAATGTTGGCACTTGTCATTTTGCCTGAACTCATCTTGGGGTGTCTAGAGAATTGGTTTAGCTTGTAACAGCAATTTATCTATTGACCAGGTGACTATTAGCTTTGCAAGTGCTCACTCAGCTTTCCTTTGGCCCATGACCTGGATAAAAACATCTTTTGAGGTAGGAAAGTGAGTGCAAATTTTTTGTTTGTGTGTGTCTGTCTGGTGAGGCACATGCCCCAAACTGATCATGTTAAAGAGGAAGATGGCTATCAGTAGGATTAAATAATAAGGGAATTACAAAGAAGTCATCCTGAAAATAAATGCATAGGGAGAACAGACTTGTGTCATACAGGGAGAGACAGTGGAAAGGCATCATCAGCCAGCCATTGGGGGGTCTGTCCCTGCCAACAGTGTCCCCAGGACACCCTGAACCCTGCCCAGGCTGAGCAGTGCAGCCCTGCCATGGGACACTGGGAGCAGCTGGCACCCTGGCAGCACACACGGACTCCACCTCAGGGTACAGGGTCACCGTCCTGGGGTGCCTCCTTGATGGTGGGTGTGTGAGTGGGATTTTTGGGAGTAGGAGGGGGGCACATAGTCCTGGGTTATCCGCATCTCCTGTAGGAGGGGCATGTGCCCAGAGGAGCCCTGTAGTTGGGGAAGGGTTAAGGGTAACCTCCATGGCTGGGGGTGTGCACAAGTGGTGTGAAAGGTGTGAGCATGGAACAGTACAATTGTGTGTATGTATAGTTAGAACTTTTTGGGTTTAGTTACAGAAGAGTGTTTAGAATTGTACAGGAATTTATTAACAGTTTGTAAATGTCTAAGATAGTGGTATATCTATTTTATTGCTGATATTGATCCTGAATCTATGGTTCACTGGTTACCAACTGATTGCATCCTTAACAAATCAATAAACCACTTTGATCCTGAGCTGAGCAGTTTGTTTCTTGAACAATTACCTATTTTGTTTCAGCTTTTGCTTAATTTTCTACAATTTTATCATGTAAGGCCTATTGCATATGTTTTGTAACTGATAGATAGTAATAACAAGCAGTTATTCTGTGTAGAAGGAACTGTCTGTGACACTGTAGCAAAATGCAGTATAGGCAAGTACAGGCCAGGGATGATATTGGAAAAAGGGGAAGATACTTGAAAGCTTCCACATACATCATTTTAATTGTATATAGTTTGAAATGTGTGTCTGCATCATTGCAACTAAATTAATAATAATTCTTTTTTAGACTGTTTACACTGTAATTAATCTAAAATAATAAAAATTCTTAGCTTGACATATGCAGTATAGTCTTTTTGCCTGTGAGAGGGTTTGAGTATAACAAACCAGTGGGAATCCAATCAATTCATTCTGTAACTTTGGTGAAACAACTTGGTAACAGCTCAAAGGCTAGGCAGCAACTGGAAAGAGAAAAGACTGCAATTGTGATTCACAGTTTTCAAATTAAGTGTTTATTTCTCACCTAAGTTCAGTCTTAACTATATTTTTTTTTTTTTTTTTTAACTTAACTATTAGATTTACTGCATTTAAAGTCTGTTTTGGCTAAGGCTAGTCGAGTACTACTTTTGGTTCTAACCCTTCGTAGATATTCTCTATCTATCCTTAGTTCATCCTTTGTCTGAAAACAGAAGATGACAACTACAACTTTTTAAGCAAACTTCAGCTTGACCAAATCTTTATTTTTCTTTTGGTTTAGATACTGTTGCTGCTCTAAATGCTGATTAATTAATGTAAGAGCAATAGTTCAAAATGCAGAACATTTACGGAAATGAATGTATTTTTAAGCTGTTAGGATCCAATAAAGCGCCTTGTCTATCTTAGGGTGCACCTATATAACTAAAGTAAAAGGACCCACCACTGGTCTCCAGCACTAGCAGCCCAGGTCCATACAATGTAATTCTGTTTCTTACTCTGTGAAACACTCTGATTATGTCTGCTTGTCAGGAATAGTTATCGGACCATGCTAACTTTAAAACTCTACAGGAATTTTTTTGAGAAGTTCTAACTGGTCAAAGACAAACATGTCAGGAAACATCCTAATCATTTAACATTACTGAGTTCCTACACCTGGAAATATTTCCTGTTTATTTTATTAGTACATATGTATGTCTAAATACTTTACATGATAAATATTATCTCCCTGTGGGGCTACTTCAGTTACCTGTAAATGGGAACCTAACATGAGAAGCTCATATTCAGGTGTTTGTTAGAATAGTCAGCTACAGAAGTGGAATAGTAAATTGAATTATAAGTATTTCTTTAAAAAAACCCAACCCACATTTAAATCCAACTTCTGATAAATGTTTCTGTGAGAGTTTGATATTTTGATGTACTAAAAAATAATTGAAAAACAATCTTTGATAGGTATTTGAGAGAAAACTATGGGAGTTTGGTGACTAAATATAAATAAATGTTAGTATTGTGATATTAAATATTTCTTCCTTAACATTAATTATACATTAATTATACATTAATTATACATTAAGGCTGTACACCACACCACCTCAGAAAGTTTAGAAGAACCTTTCTCGAGGTTTCAACTGAAAGTCCTACAGATTATTACAAATTGGCATGTAAATTTATAAAACTTCACTGATCTGCCTTATAATTCTGTACAATATACCACACACACAGTTCAGTGTATGCATGCGTCATTTGAACCGTGCAGACCGTATTTGAACTGAAATAAAATTGACTACATTTTCAGGAGCTGACAAACAATGACAAATCCTTTTTAAAGTAATAAAAAAGACTCTGAAGGTCTTGCACTGGAAAAAATGCCATACGAGAACTAGAAGATAACTTCATTATGAGTTCCTAGATTTAAAACAAACAAACAAACAAACAAACAAACAAACAAACAAAAACCAAAAAGCAAAACACCCCAAACAAAAATAAACCTGCAGAACTTTACTATTCAGCAGAGAAATTATATAGAAATTTTCTTTTTCCTTCTCTTCTCCCCTTTGCAGAATTGGTAATTTGCCTATTTTTAATAAGATTATCAGCTTCATTTCCTGTAAGAGGTAGATAAACATAATGCAACATATTTTCTTAGCTCATAAAGTAATCTATATATTAGCTTAGTCAAATATTGCATGTAGTAATGTACACAGATTTTTTTCTTGACTATCAATTAGCGGTATTTCTGGGAGAGATAATATTGGTAATCAGACAATTCTTAGAAGTTAATCTATATTAAACAAGCCAAATTACATGTTAGTTTTTTCGTTTTCATGAGTTTATACTGGAATCTGATACTTTTCCAGATGTATCACATCAGCATAAAATTAAGCCACCTTAGAAGAACACTTGAAACACATATCAGAATGTACTTTTGAAAAATAGCTCTTTATCCCACTAATACTATTAAATGAATGTGTCCTTAATGTTAACATGACCCGTCTTTGCATCCCTCCCACTTCTATTACATAGACTGAAGAAGATAGATGATTGTCAGTGCTTGTCACTAGAATAATAACTACAGAATTTTAATGGCTACCTCTGATTAAAATTTAATTTCTTTATATCAGTACCTTAACTTTCAAATGGCTTTTTCTCAGATCAGTGAGATATTTTTTAAAAGTAACATTAGGAGAGCAGCTAATTAAATTTTGCTGAGTTTGGTGCCGGAGCTAGTTTTAATACTATATGATAGTAATTATGCATTACACAGAAATAAAACTAAATGGCATTAAAAAATTAGATTTCAGAACAATGCTAAATAGTATTTGCGGTTATGCAGCAAACACTAATTATGTTACTCTAAAATCAACAGCTTCTTTCAAGGCAAATGTTAAATCACTTGCTTTCCCTATTTCTACTGTGAGTGTGTGCTGAACAGTTAGTGCTCTCGCCAGACATAGGAGAAGATTACCAGTACAGAGAGCAGAGAAAACCCTATTTGGGTGTTGCAGGCAATACTATCAGGAATACACAAGGAAAATTGGAAGAGGAAGAAGACTGGCCACCAGCCTACTTCAGTCTCAACTTGTGTCGTTGATGAGCTCTCAGACCTGATCACCTCCACCTTGATGAGGAACTAACAAGGACTGCAGCCATCAGCACTAATGTTACAACATCAGCTCTATGGCATTGTGTACTAACAGCTAACCTAAAAAAAGATTGTTGAAGAGCTGTGTATATAGTGCAATGATGATTACCACAGTGTATAAATTGATCCTTCACAAAACATGTGTTGTTAATGAATTAATGCAGTAAAGTTTGGCTTCAAAATTTAAAATTAATTTAATTTTTCGATTTTGTAAACACTCCCATCCCCACAAACTTTTATTCCTTAACAAAAATAGAGATATATTCATTTCCAACAGTTCCCATAGTGACATATACTTTGAACTAAAAAGAAACTAACTACACCAACAAAATAATAATGTTTTATGATTCCAAAGGTATCACATAAGTCTCAAAGGAAACCAAGAGGCAAGTGACATGTAGTGTAGAGGCTTTTGAGGAGGCTAGCCAAAATCAATCTAAACACAAGCCATGATACACCATTTAGTTTGAAGCTAAGAAGTGGGCTGGAGCAGATCAATTTCTCTGTGTAAATGTAGTTGCAGAAGCTACTTTCCAAAACACTAAATATGCAGCAGACCAAAGCAGCTGCTAACTCAGGAATATTTTGGTAGAGCAGATGTTACAGTTTGGAAAGAACACATCATTAAATCCAAACATGCTGAAGTATGGTTTTGATTGTAGCTATAAATCCTGGAAATAAAAAAACCTCAGGCAGTCAATAGGGAAGCACTTGTGACACACAGTGGGTGGGGCCAGGATGAAGATGAGAACTATATTTTTTTTAAACACTTGATGGAAAAGGTAAACCTAGAAATAATTTACAAAGAAATTGCTTGTGTTTGCTTATACTGTAATCAGGAAAACATTATTTTTGCCAGTATCACATTTAACATTATTGAACAAGCAAATACTTGACTCATATAATGGTTTTCTTCTAACAAAAGTACCCCAACAAGGCCCCAGATATTTGATAAGTACTGCGGGTTGAAGCCAACTATGCACATTAGTTAAACGTTACCACAAATGTGTGCTGAGGTTTGATATATATTACCGTTTCTGGATAGATGATTGTGGAGAGATGATTAAAAGGAAATTTTATTGGTACTCTTCTTCATACAGTAAATCCAATTGTGTAGAATGGCATAAGAATAGCATAACATAACAGGCTTAAATATATGGTTACACAGGACTTAAAATCACAAGGAGAATTATATTAGGGCAAAACAAATGCTTCACGAAGACCAGCATGCTGTTACTAACAGTGATCTACAAATTCTTGCAACAAAAATGTAAGAAAAAAAAGGCAAGCAAGTTTCGCTTTGGGATATCCTCCACGCTTCTAGTTATTAAAACTTTGCTGGACTATTGTGTTTAATACCCTAAAGGTATCCATTCTGAATTTACAAATTTTATTTTTGAACCCACTCATACTTTTACAGTTACTTGCCAATGCATTTCATAAATTAATCACATTATATATATAAAAAAAGTTGTTTTAAAACCTGCTACATTATTATTTAGTAGGAATGTTGTTGTGAGGTTTTTTGACAACATGAGAAATAGAGAATAATTATTCCTTATTTGCTTTTTCTACCCATCCATGAGTTCAGACCACTAGCATATCTTCTTCTAGCTATTGATATCCAAGCTGATGGATCCTAGTCTATTCACTTTCCTTCTTGTGTACCTCTGATCACCCTTGGTTTTCTTTGTATCTACTCTATATTTGGTTTGCTGTGGTAAGAACTTCAAGCAATTTCCACGGACTTTATGCCTCATAGATCTCTATGGTAACAATGTTATATTTTGCATTTCATTCCCTTTTCCAAGACATCCTTACATTATTTGCCAGGTAGACTAATAATGACCATTTAACAGATGCTTTTGGATAATTATCCATAAAGACTTCAGTATTTGTTCACAGTCTGCTAAAAGCAACTATACAGGCAATAACATAGAGTGTTTTTCTCTTCTCTAGGCACCTCTCATGAGACTTCAGTGAAGCATGGAATTATGAGCACAGTTCTAGTGGTCAAGAGCATTGTTGAGTGTAGCAGGTTGTCCCAATCCAATGTCAGGGGAGGTTTCGATATGATCCCAAGAGCGAGATTAAGACGCAAATGAGGTCAAATGCCGTACACCCAAACCATTTTTTTTTATTATTAAAAAGTGAAGAGGGGTAGCGATAGGACAGAATGGAAGGAAAAGACAGAAATCAAGAAGCATGAGGGATAGAGTCGCAAGAATAGTCACCACCATGGATCCAGCAGCGTCCTGTTGGTCCTCAGTCTTCAGTTCTTTGGTGGTGGGTGCACACAGATCTATCTTCGATGGTGGGTGCACGTGGAGCAAAGTTTTCTGTTGCTTTTTTAAGTTCATTGTATCCACTGATTAGCATATCTGCCCACCTTTAGGTTTTTTTTCTGGTCCCACAGGTTTTTGCTGCATCGGGCTTCTGGGGCAGAAATGCTCGCCTCTTATCAGTTCATTAGCAATGCATGCATGGTGTCTGGTGTACACAATAGAGCCACAAATAACTACATGATGGAGCCAGTGATAAATACTTGGTTTCTCTCAGTACATGTGGGCAGCCCTTTGAGGCTTATCTAAGGAGTCTGACAATGTAACTGCAAGGGAGTGGGGGCTGCATCCTTAGATACACTCCTGCTTCCTTGAGTGACATTCCTTAGACTAATCCAAAGGCCACAGCAGCTTGTCCTTGAGGTTTGCACAGACACAAGCAAGCTTTGAGACAGTCATTTGACATTTCAGTCTCTCACACAGGCTTTTTCACTGGCAACATACTATTTTAAATTCCAGAACTGATAATAATTTATGATTTTTCTCTGAAGACAATTAGACAAACTATATGGTAAGTAGAGATTTCATTAATGAGCAAGGAACTCTCTCTCTTAAATAAGAAGGTAAGTGTTAGCTAATTTGGAAGTACTTCTTACAAATTGTCTTACCCAATTTAGTAACTGAGGAATACTTTAATTCAACGAAAATAATGTTTCAGAGTTTCGGCTGTTTTCATATCAAAGAAACAATAATACTTTAAGAAGGCCGAAGTTAAAACAACTGAGAAAAAAAAAAATCATACCAGTTAATTTTTTCAATATATTACATAGAAATTAACCTTCAGCTATTCAGAAACTTTAAACAATAGTACTTACAGTAACTTGGAAGGACCATAAGCCACTACCTGTTTTCTTATCTGTATAAATAAAGAGAAGTCCAACAAAGAATAGGTATGACAAATAAGAAAGTTAAGGACAGATGATGAAACAGCTCACAGTCATCTCTGCTCCCTCAATTCAAAGCAAATAATAACTGTACATATATTACAAAGGAAGCTGTACTTATCTCTGAATATATTTAAATAAAAAATATCAGACCTCAGAATCAAATGTTCTTGGTAATTCAAGAATGAACAACAGAAGGAGATGGATTTTTTTTTTTTTTTTTTTTTTTTTGGTCTTAAAGCAAGGCTGAACAGAACGTACAGCAAAGACCTAGATTAAGAATGAAGGAAAGGTGTACAAAACTGAATAGTTCTGAGCTTTGATTGTGAAAAAGTAAAGATTTTATGGTCTTGGAATTGGTTTTCCTGATCTATATTGTGCAGTTCTGCAGACCATCTGCTTTCCTAATCAGCATTTCTTTGATATTGTTTTACAATACAGGTTCACTGGACTTTCATTCCTTCAAGATGTAGAAATTCAGATTCAAATTTTAAACCAGTTCTTTCGAAAAGGAGCTTGCATTCAACATTGACAGCTATACATTCTGCAAGTTCTGATTGTATACTATGCCATCATCATTCTTCATACAAAGGTGTCTGATTATATTAATAAGAAACATTTTCCATACAACTGCATAATAATTTGCATAATCTATTCACAGTTAAGAATGATGGAGACGGTGGAAAAGCTATTATCTGCTGTATGGGCCACAAGGTCTTCAGTTTGTTTGCATGGATTTATTCTTATTTCTTTTCCTCATTTGTCTTTTACAGTAAAGCTAGTCCAAAATGCCATAAAAATTTTAAAATCAGTTTTTCATTTTTGGAGGTGCTCTAATTTAAAAATATGTTTGCTGTGAACTTCTAAACCACAGAATAAGAGAACTTTAAAATGAATTATATAATTTGTTGATACAGAAGATTAAGGTCGTATTTTTGATGTTTCAGACCAGACAATGGAAAATAAGTTAGCCACATGTTACCTAAGTCACAAAGAGACAAATTCCATTCATCTAAGTGTAATGTTTTAAGAAAATTTCCCAACAGTAAAGAAAAAATATCCTCTGCATTCTTTTACAACTCTATTTCCATAATACACTCTGATGTGCTACGGGGATATTCTCAATTAAAGGATATGCTCTACATGCATATTGTGGTGGTGTTGGGGTTTTTTTTTAAATCTTGGTTTCAGTAGAAGACAACACACACGTTTAAAACAGTACCCTTCCCTAATACAACATACCAAAAGCTGTACCAATGAGGGTGGTGGGAAGTCTGAGAAAACAGCCAATATGTTCATTGTCTCATTCATGCAACTACCTGAAGATTTTCTTTTATTTAATTTCCCCTCTCCATTTTAATGAAAGCAAGTAAAAGAATGACATCTGAATTCTTTGGAGATTAAAGGAAGATTTCAATGAATATATGTATTTCATTTATATAAGAAGAAAGAGTGAGAATGCGAAGGATAACTACCTTCTGAAATTTGATGCAAATAACAACTGAATGATGGCAAAACCACCTTTGTTGGGGTTATTCTTTCTTCCCTTGTTTGAGACCAAGGGGAAAAAAAAAAAGAATCACTCGAACAAAAACGTGGCAGGTGCACCTGCCTGATGAAAATAAGGCTTCCATGTCCTTATTCTCAGGACTTTACAGTATTCGGGGCCCTTGGTCAACGGGAGGTGATACTGACCACAGATCAGATTCAGGATGGTGTAAGGGACTGTGTTGTACTGTGTTTGTCTCAACATTGCTGCTGTACCATCACCACTTCCTGCCCTCAGCATCCTGTCGCTGTGGAGGAGTACACTCTGAAGGAGATGAATTGTCCCCAACGAAACCACGACATCCGCCTGAAGCTGAAACAACACCATCCTTGGCAGTGCCTACCAAGCTGCACCTGCGTGCAAGCTGGGTGGAGATGAAATCGGGGTGAGGAAAATGTGCGGAGGCTGAAGACGCCGCAGGTCGACCCCCGCTGGTACAACCACCATGAACATCTGGGCATGCACGCATGGAGGAACATGGGGCGGCGTGTATGACAATGAGCTCCATGGAAATGGGAGGACTTTTCGGAGAAATCGTGGGGACTGGGGCAATAAAAGGACTGCGTACTCCTCTCTCTGGACTCTTGTTCTCACTCTTGTTGTCCTTCTTGATTTTGATCATCCTTCCTCGGAGCTGGGACTTTGGCAGAGCTGGGAGCTTGGGGCATCATCACCTTCACCGAGACCAAGCCACCAGTACGTCACTGGATTCATGGTGGTGGTAATCAGTCTTGCTGCTTGCTTAGGAATTCTGACTTTTCGTTTCTTTTTCTCTCTCTCTTATCACTGTTATCAGTTGTTATGGAAAATAAAGTTTACAAGGTTGTATGGCATCTGACCTCATTTGTGTCTTAATTTCACTCCTGGGATCGTTTGAGAACCCTCCCTGATATTGGATCGGGACACTTGGGTATAAATGGAGTCCCTTGGGGACCCTCCTTGGAGCGGTGTGTTGTGACCAAGAACTCCCCTCTTGGGTTGGGATGCCACCCAAGGAAACTCCTGGAAGTTACTTGGGTCGGGACACTGCCCTAAGAAGTTCCTTGAGGTTGACAACCCTCAGTTTTTTAGGTGAGTGACAGAGGGCTTTGGGTTGTTGTTAAATCCTGGCAAGTTTGTGGTGATAGTTTTGTTCTCATCTCATGGACATTCAAATCTGCTGTTGTATGTTTGCAGACTGCTAGTTGGTTTAGTTGGAAACAAATTTTTTATTTTTGGTGGTTGTTTGCTTATTTGAGAGCTTCTGTAACAATAAATTACACTTCCAATACATGAAATGGTTCACTAGAGAGGTAAATCATGTGTTTAAAGTTAAGGCATATAATCAGTACGTTTATTGACTTGAGATCCGAAACACTTTAACCATGTATTCAGTAAAGCCTGTTTGACAAACAAAAACTTAAAAAAAAAAAAAAAAAACCAACACAAAAAACCAGCAAAACCAATAGATATTTGTGCCATACTAAAATTATAATTTTTGGTTCAACTGTTTGGCATGGAAAAAAGTTTGATAAAATCAGTTTGTCATCTTGACAGTTCTCAGAAAAGCTTAAAAAAATATTTAAAATTTAAAAAGTGCCCTTCTTAAAATAAGATCATTTGCAATTCATATAGTGTAGCATTTTGGGGTACTGGAGTACAGTTATTCTAAATGTCCTATGTGAACATCAGTAAACATTCCTACAATAAAATGCTTTGTTCAGAAATTTATGTGACATTGTTTCTTTTACAAGACCAGAATCTGTGCAATTTAAGTATTTAATTTAATTTGCTGAGCATTTCTAGATTCTATCTAAATTTATTTAAAAAAATATTAGCTTTTCCAGAATTTTCCAGAATTATACCTAAGCACATCCCAGTCCATCCCATGTTAGCAGCGATAAAGATTTTGGACATTAATATCTCACTACAAATACATACTGCAGTCATCCTTAATCAACATATCACATTTTTTACTAGCAAAAAGCAATTTATTATTAAAATGTATACTCAGAAAAACTGTGTGACAGCCATTAGGCTGAAAAGAACAATAGCAGAATAGGTTTTTTTATTCTCTGGGAAATTGGATATAAACTTCTGAAATTAAAAATTCTGAAAGCACTGGATGTTTTATTTTTTAAAACATAGAAATTATGTAAAAACATTACTTTTATTAATAAAAAAATATTAGTACATATATAAATAAATTTTCAAGGCATGATAATGAACTCCTGCCTGTATTTATAGTAAAGGCTTGGTCTTTTTAATTCTGCTGGAAATGAGGCAGAGAAAGACACCCAAGCATGTGGTCTGGAAGGGAGTCTTGGCATGCTCCAGCAGACCCCTTGATCTTGATGTAGCTACTAATGAAACAAACAGCGCCAGTCCCCTGGCACTTGGACTAAATTATCTATCCTGATTATTTGCTGGAACAGTTGCTGGAGCGCTTTCATCCCAAACTGACTATCATTTTCCCAAACAGCTTCTGGACGTATTTAAGGAACAGGCACAAGTCAGTAACCATTTCCAAAACACAATTTGTAGTCATTGCATTATTTGGGAGGGCAAGAGAATTTAACAGCATTGTGTGCTGATTCATACAGGTTAGTGCCAGTACCAGATAATAGTTTGAGATTTGTGTAATTTACTAGTACATAGAAAGCCAGAAAGAAAAAGGATATCTTACAGATTGTCATTTAATTTAGAAACAGCTATTGATTTTAATAATGTTATTCTTTTATCTTTTGAATCACAATTTACTTATTTCTACTATGGTTTTCTGTGTTTAGTAACAAAAAATGTTAATTTTTCTGCACAGTGTTGGATGTTTGGACGATCTATTTTTTACTTTTGAAAGGTTTTCTGTACCTGGTCACTTCCATTAGTGCTTCTGTCTCTTTTTAAATCTCATCTCAAGTTGGACAATTATTTATTTTTTATCTATAATTAAGATAGCATTATAATTAAGATTAGCTAAAATTCACTTAATCACTTCAAAGGTGTCAAGACCTGGAAAGCCAAATTATTGTAATTTATTATATGTCTGTCACTGGGGCAAATGAGCACTGCCAAGCTCTGTTTATGAAGTGGACCAAACAAGGGATAGGCTGGGTGAGGAAAAGCATTTTACTCACACAGACACTCATACGCAAACACACATGCACAGGTAACTGTTACAGGTAACTGAGACCTGCCCAGCCACCACACCAATGAGTCAGCCCAGCCCATCCTGGGAAGATATGACCCTCACTCCCATCAGTCTCTGAGTCAGGTTCTGGGCAGAGCTCAGCACCAATGCCTTGAGTCCTCAGCTTCTGTGTATGTTGGGGGGTGGTGTGACAATATGGTCTTTGTGACTGGGTAGGTTTAAAACCAGATGTCAGAAAGGCCACCGACCAAATCACTCCGTGATGATATCATAGGTTACCTTCGTGCTTGCATTGTCCTGTCATCCACTGTTCACTATATTCAGTTACACAACTCTTCATTAAGCAAGATTGTGACACCTAGGTCTTGTCAAGAGAGCAGAAGAATTTAACAAAATGAAGCTTTACCATTTTATGGAAAAAGTCCTACAATAAACTCTACCAATGATGCTTCTTTTTTTCTTCCTTATAGTAACAGTAGACAGCCTGAAAATAAGATGATTAGAATGAAAGTCAGTGTAGAATATCTGGTTAAAAATGAAGTTACATTTTGAAGCACTGTTAACAAACCTTTTAAAAATGTCATTCAAAGACCAGCCAGTCTCTAAACTTGATTGGTTTTCTTTCTATCCCCTAAGCATGAAAGCTTTCTTGGAATTTCTTTTAAAGGCTATGAATCAGAATGTTGCTCAAAAGAGAAAAACACTCCTTTCCAGAGGAACTTTAATTCATAGAGTTTTGGTAGATAAAATTTTTTGGTATCACTTATATTTGATGTAATTAACAGTTAGATAGCTACATTAAGCTAAGTAGAGATTATATCTGGAAAAACCTGTGGGGCAATAAAAAAACCAAACCAAAACAAAACAAAACAATATTTCTAGCATCTATTTAGATGTAAAACAAATATAACGAACTTCTGTATTAAGGGACAGAGAAAAGAAGAAAGGCACAATAGATATGCACCATTGTCCATTGCATGCTAACAATTTTACACTCAAAATCTTGTTATGGAAAAGAAGTGCAACACATCTAATATAAGAAGCCAAGAATTTTTTGTTAATTTAAACAAAGTGTAACCAATACATAATAAAGTTAGTTATAGTAGTCCAGTTACTGTGATACTTGAAAGGGTATGTGGAAAGAGAGAGTGTATGTTCCTTTAAGGGTATGTGGTCAAGGGTGGTTTAAATTCAAAAAGGGGATAATGAGAAAAGGAGGAGGCCATAAACAAACACATACAGGAACACAAACCTGAATGATCAAAAATAATGGAGGCAGTAATGGGCACTGACAAGAACCAAACCTGCTCAGTAACACTAATTGAATTATATGTGGAATAGGGGGATGATTATTTCAGTAAGATTAACTGATGAAGGACCTTGTCAAATGGAATACTATGGAAAAGGGGTAAGCCATAACAAACCATACAGACACAAAATTGACGGACAAATGTGATGGAGTCAAACACAAGAAACTAACCTCATCAGTCACACTAATTAATGGACTATCAAGAAACTGTAGGCCAATCAGAACTTTGTAACTAATGAGAGTCCAATGTATTGCCAACTGATGAGACAATGTGCAGGGGAAGGGGATCTTTGGGGAACAAAGTGGGAGAAAGACAGAAAAGATTATAAAAGAGGTCAGTGTCATGTAAAACATGAATGGTCATTACACCTGTCTGTCTGAGTCCTCTGCCTGATCACCAGTCTGTAATGTCTTCTTCTATATTTTCTTAACTCTCTCTGTGTATTCTCACTCTCTATCCCATGTGTGTCAGTGCTGCAAGGACTCAGTGCCAGCTTCTGTCATGACCAGTTAGTGGATTTAGTGCCAACTACTGGAGTCAGACCAGGAATATAGGTGTCCCCAGCCTGTGGTGCTAGCAACTGGAGTGAGCAGGGGTCTCAGCTGGAAGTAGACAAGAGCACCCAGTGTTTAGGAGAAGGTGATCGAGGAGGAACAAAGTGGGGAACAGGCAAAAAGAGATATAAATGGTCATGTGTAAAATGGGGCTGGTCAGTACACTTGTCTGGCTGGGATCCATGAATATATGTGTGCTTGTGAACCTGTAGAGTGTTGTGTGTGTTGCACTATTGGCTTTCTGCATCTGCCAGCCCAAGAGGAGGAGGAGACTTGGCTGTCTAGGCTTGTGTCTGGTGTGAAGAAAGGCTGAGAGAGTTGGGGTTGTTCAGCCTGGAGAAAAGAAAGCTTTGGGAAGACCTTGTTGCAGCCTTTCAATACTTAAAGGAGGTTTATAAGAAAGGTGGAGAAAGATGTTTTACTAAAGTCTGTAGTGACAGTACAAGGGGCAATGGTTTTAAACTGAAAGAGGGTAGGTTCAGACTGGACATAAGGAGGAAATTTTTATATGGTGAGAGTGGCTAAACACTGAAACAGGTTTCCCAGAGAAGTTGTGGATGCCCCATCATTGGAAGCGTTCAAGTTCAGGTTGGATAGGGCTTTGAGCAGCCTGGTCTAGTGAAAGATATCCCTGCCCATGGCAGGGGAGTTAGAACTTGATGACCTTAAAAGTCCTTTCCAACGCAAACTATTCCATAATTCTATGTTTCTGTGATGTTATGATTCTATGATTAACAGATAAAAATTTAACTAATAGAAAACACTAGCATCATTGCCAATATATTAGCAAACAGCATGGCAGAAAATAGAGCAAAAAACCCTTGAAATTCACTCAGTCCTTCTTTCTGATATATCAACTGTAGGATCCAAAATACCCTAAGCACTACTGATATCAAGATTGTTTCTTTAAAAAAGCAAAAAATCAACAAAGAAGATGTTGCAGCTTATCTAAATAATTCATACTAGTGCTTGACTGTTCTTACCATTAGAAAGTTGTATTTAGCATACATTCCATAGGGCTGTATGTCATTATACTCTGTTATACACATAGAGGATACCTTCATCTTTGCTTTTTAAGTTTGAAAATTATTATAAGAAAAAAAATAAAAAAATAAGACAGTGTGAGAATAAATGTGACAGTTATCCCTTTTTTTCAGCTAAATTCTATGGACTGCTTATCATTTTTTATTTGCTCCTCTGGACTCTATCCTGTTGAGTCACTTCATACTAGAAGTATGTCAGACAAGGCAGCACACATATTTCTAATCATAGTCTTACTAGTGGTGAATAAAAGATTTCTCTGTAGCTGGAAACATTCTTAACTGAAAATGAAAGATGTCACCTTTCATACTGCTATACTTGTGTTCATTCGAGCCTACCAGTATTCCCATCAAATTGTCCACTAATGGTTTTTGAGAGCTAATATTGCAAACAGTTAAGTAACTGTGTACTTCTATTCACTTTAAGAAAGGAACCCTCTCTCTTTCTTCCTATCAAAAAATGGACTTCATGTTTTCCACTTCTCTTCTTATCACCATTTTGGCCTTTACAGTGAAAGTACATTTTTAATAATGGTTTTGCATGCATGGGCTAAGGTTTCTTCTACCACTGGAAAATCTGTGGCACCTGCGTTCATGTAGGTCCCTTCAAAACCCTTGCTGTTTCAATTCACAATGAAGATGACTTGGTAAGTACATTAATATATAAGTGTAGATTCAGTAAGCCAAGCCATGAGTCCCTCATTTAGTAACTGATATGATTATGATTAAAGTTGAAACAGAAATATTTATTTGTAGTTTACATAAATTAATGCATCTCCGGGTGAAATAAGTTGCTAATCATGACGATTTGGGGCCTTCAGAAAGTAATGATTTCTTCTATTTTTCTAATTTTGTCAAAGGTATCTTGATAAATAATAAGTCTCAGAATCCTTGCATATAAGATCTCATTAATCAAGGTAATCTTATCCAAACAATTAAAAGCAAAAGTGACTTTTTGTAAAATCCTGTGATGTACAGCTGTTGACTGGAAAAAAAACCTCTCCAAAAACTCTAACAAAATAACCATGAAAAAAATCTGTAAAAGTTGTAAGATAGAAATTGTAGATACAAAACCCAACTTCCTACTTTTTATCTGTATTTCAGAAACTTTACTATCTATAATGTCATAATGATTTCTTTTATAATGACTTCTGGCTCTGTATTGGTTTGCAGATCGATATTGTCAGAATCTAAATATCTGAGTAATTTCCTAATGAGAACTGTCTCATTAAATGGAATAAATCTGCCACAGATATAATTACTACTTAAAGTAGGGAACAAAGAGATAAAAGTGAATTTAGACCCTTGTCTGCCTCCTCTAATAGCAGATATGTTAAGTATGTAGAATGAAACTATCAGGGATTTATTTCAGGATCAAAGTTATCAAAATTAGTATTTCTCAAAAAAGAAAAGTACTTAGGTAAGTAAAATCTGACAAAAAGCTCATCCAACCACTATAACTATTTAATATACAGCCATAAGAAATAAACATTAACAAACAGATCTGAAGTACTCCATGCATTTCTAAGTTTTTCAAGATTTCTTACTGCCTTTACAGTGTAAATCCTGTATCATGTAATCTACTCAGCACTGATGAGGCTATATCTGGAGTACTGGGCCTACTTCAGGGCTTCCCAGTCCAAGAGAGATAAGGCCTTACTGGAGTGAGTTCAGTCCAGGGCCACAAAGATGATTAAGGAATGGAGCATCTGTCAGGAAAGGCTGAGAGAGCTGGGACTCTTCAGCCTGAAGAAGAAAGGTTCAGGGTTGATTTTATCAATGTGTATAAACACCTATGGGATGTAATGAAGACAAGGGAGACAGGCTTTTTTCAGTGGTGCCCACTGACAGGACAAGAGGCAATGTGCAAAAACTGAAAGACATGAAATTCCATCTGAACAGAGGAAAACATTTCTTTACTGAGAGACTGCTCAAACACTGGAAGAAATTGCCCAGAGGTTGTGGAGTTTCCATCTTTGGAGATATTAAAAACCCATCTGGACATCGTCCCAGGCAACATTCTGTAGCTGACCCTACTCAAGCAGAGGTTTGGAGTAGATGATCTCAGGAAGTCCCTTCCACCCTGAATGATTCTGTGATTCTGTGTGATTCTGTGATATATCTATAGGAATTAAATAACAATGGAGGTTTTGATTAAATAAGTAGGGTAAATGAAAGCAGAGAGACATCAGAGACACTTGATATTAAAATCATACACCTCTCCTTAGTTTATAGGGGAAAAAAAAAAACCACAAATAACTTTGTCTTATTCTTTGTACTGGACTAATAAGTGTTTAGCACAATGAAAAAAACCCAAAAATCTAGCCCTCTGACTCTCTGACAATGGTAAATTGGTAACTGCTGTTTTTTAAAAAAATCAATATGTTTTAATGTTTATAGGCTATGAGTATTAGAGACACAGAACAGTTCCTGAGAGAAGTCTACAGTGTAAAAAGGATACAGAAATTGTCTGAACAAAGGCAGCTTATGAATTCCTGACACTGTATAAAAGATGTAGGCAGCCTGTATATTCACTTAAGGTGTAATTCCCTCCGTGAAAGACCATCAGAAACCTATAAAGAATTTAACTCCCACTTACAGTCTATTTGAAGTGTTTAAATGGGACTTCAATGTCCATGCATCATTCTGATGATCTTTGCCAGAACATAGGGCCTGATCAACAGGCTGATTCGTATGGATGTACTCTATCCAGCAAAATGATTTAATGGGGCTCAGGATAGATGCAGAGACATCCATTACAGATGTATCAGCCTGAGAAAATCAGGGACATATTCTTCTGAAAAAGTAAAATTCTCACAGATGTCAGCACTCCTGAAGTTCTGATGGATTTCTAATGGCAACTATATTTTCCTGCATTCATTAAAAATATAACAATGATAATCCATCACTTATTGATCTCAATAGGTACCATAATCTATATTTATGTAATGTGGCAAATATTTCTGATAGTCAAATGATAATTTTTTAGTAAGAAAAATCCTTGCATCTCCCAGATGTGTTAGGTATAATTTCTTATACTTTGGAACAAACTAATATTAAAAATTCATACCTTAACATCACAGAATAATCAGAGAGTTGTTCTTCCAAAGAATACATGGGAAGACAATTAGCAGAAAGCTTTCCTTTCTATGTAGTTGCAAAATATTATAGTTTTACTCTTTATGACATTTATTTAATAACTCAATCTAATGCATCTTCCTTTTTCAAGCAAAAAATACATGTAAATGTAGCATATATTTTCTTCAACTGTGTCTAAGATGAAACCCTTGAGGATCAATATGCAATAAAGTAAAGAATCAGTATACAATATTTTTACATTGATTTAAAGTACAGATGTCCCTTAAAAGAAGAACAGAAGTTCAGCACTGTACTTTGTGTCTACCAGTATAGTTTCTGTTAGACAGCTTGCTTTCCTCATTTCCCAAATTATGTTCCCTCTGCAGAACTGTTTTGTGCAAAATGGTCCCAGTTTCCAAGGTAGTACTTCAAAGTACACAATATTTATTGGGTTTTTAAATTATTTTTTGATGGGTTTAGTGAATTCTTTTGCATAAAATAATTAATTAGTTGATTTTATTAAAGCAATTATAAAGCACCAAGAAATTTTCCAGTCTCATTCTTTCAGAAAAAAACAAAACCAAAACGCACCTATTCACTTGTCTATTCAGTTTGTCAACATCTGACTCAACAAAATACTTCTTCAGACACCAGTAACTGCACTGTGTAGGTCATGGTTTAATCCCAACTGGCAGCTAAGCACCATGCAGCCATTTGTTCACTCCTCCCTCCCCCCCAGTGGAATGGGGAGGAGAATCGGAAAAGAAAAAAAAGTAAAACTTGTGGGTTGAGATAAAAACAGTTTAATAATAGTAGTAGTAGTAGTAGTAGTAGTAGTAATAATAATAATAATAATAATAATAATAATAATAATTAATAATAATAATGAGGAAGATAATAAAAAGAGAGCAAAATAAAACCCAAGAAAGACCAGTGATGCACAATGCAATTGTTCACCACCCACTGATTGATGCCCAAGCAGTGACCGGCACCTCCCAGCCCACTCCATACAGTTTATATAGTAAGCATGATGTCCCATGGTATGGAATATCCTTTTTGCTAGTTCAGGTCAGCTGTTCAGGCTATGGTCCCTCCCAGCTTCTTGTGCAACTCTTTGCTTGCACAGCATGGAAAACTGAAAAATTCTTGATTTAGAATAAGCACTACTTAGTAACAACTAAACTATCAGTGTGCTATCAACATTATTCTTATACTAAATTCAAAATGCAGCATTATACCAGCTACTAGGAAGAAAATTAACTCTGTCCCAGCTGAAACCAAGACAGTAGGAGGTCTATTTAGTTGCCTGAGCACAGGCATCTAATCTAAGTGAGATGTTACAGCTGGCTTCAGGTCAGCTCCACAAGGTCAGGGTCATTTATGCCTGGTAGCACAACTACTAGACCTAGATGAATGTCTCAGATATGCTCAGGTATCTCAAATGACAGTAGATGCATCTGTTCAGAACTCATCAGGCAATTGATATGAATCCTGTGTTCACGCATATGTGTAAATGTACCTGTATACATTTTGGAGCTGAACCTCTATACTGTAGACCCCTAAAATTAGATGTATGACTCTAGAATTGGAAAAAATTTTATTGTGAAACTAAAATGCCTAAACTCTGAGTTTATCTATCACATTTGCATCAATCATATGTAAAACCACCTTAAATGAGGGCAGGTCAGAATTGAACTATATGCACTTCAAAATTGTTAGGAAGAAGTGTGAAAATAACATCTGGAAAAAAGTTAATGTGTTTTGTAACACTAATGTTCTCTGGTTCTAGAGGAGTCTGAAATGTGATTTTATTCTTTAGAGGGAATAAATCAATTCCTAATTTGGCCCTTGTCCATTAAATTCTGCAGTTCGCTAGAACTATGTTTGCTTGACGTCGGAGTTAGTCACTCTAAGCTCCTTTCTTAGTCACTGGAGAGAAATAGGTATTTTTTCAAATATAAATATCTAAAATAGGTCAGCTGAATCAGACCCTCTAAGTGCCTGTTCTGTTCACTTATTATACGAGAGTTTAGCATGACTAATTCAGATACAGATTCTGTGCTGTGGACATCTATTACGTGAGATTAATCCACTCTGTCAATTTATGTTTGTTTGATGAAATAAATCCTTCACTAAGAATCTGAGTTAATCTTTTATTTTTAGTACCTCAAAGGAAATAGAAACCAAATGATGTCATTATTTACCTTCTTGAGAATTTTAGGTTCAAAATGGCAATAAGAGAAAAGGGGGTTTTTTTATAAAATTGAAGAGAAATATTTTGATGTATGAGTGAAATTCTGACTCTCAATGTCAGAATAGTGTTAAACAGTGTTAATTTTGGAGGTAATAACCAAAGTTTGCTTTCAGCAGTCCAGAAATCTATAGGAATGTATTTAATTTGTTTTGATGTGATTCTGAAGATCTATGAAAAATGATTTGTTCTCAGTGAAGCTGGTGTGAGTTACATTATATGTAACACAATAAACAGCTCTGGTGCCAGCACAATGCACAGCTGAGTACTCTAGCGTGGTGCACAGCAGGGTTTCCTGAACTGGGGATACCACAGGGGGAGCCAAGAGAGTCTCCAGGAGCTGGCAGCTCATGCCACAGTGGCTGACAAGACCTGGGTGGGGCCAGGAGCAACGGCAGTCAAGTCCGCCCATCCACATATAAAAGAAACCCCTGGGGAGCCCTAGCAACCAGAAGCACCATGAACAGCATGGGCAAACCAGGCACAACAGATCAGCAAAGGCCTGGCATGGCAGTTTGCACAGAAGGGCATGCAGGAATGGTGGTGAAGCTCACCAGGGAGCAATGTTATCCACCCATCACAGGCTGCATCCACTCTAAACTCTGCACTCACCATGACTTACGCAGCTTCCCAGAGAGAGCTCCAGTGGGAACACGCCGCCACCCACGTGTCAGGCTGCAGGGTGGACCCTGCTTTTATGCCAGTACTGGATGGCAGCGTTGAGCACACTTGTGGGAGGTTCATCCAAGGAGAGGAACTCCTCTGTTTAGTGACAGAGTTCCAGGAGGAGGTGAGAAGTTTGAGGAGTATCAGGGAGTGCGAGAGAGAGAGACACTACTGGAATTGCACCCTACATTCCCTGGGACAGACCTGACAGGCAGACAGGACACATGACACAGAGGATATCCTCTCCTCTCCCCACCTGCCTGAACATGGTGACTCAAGGGATAAGGACAAATAGTGAAAATTTCCTGCCCGGTGCAGCAGGGGCATCTACACTGTGACTACCCCACCTTCCCAGGTGCTCTTGCATAATAGGTGCAAGGCTCTGCAAATGGGATTGAACAATAGCGAAGATGATGGTTCATCTAGGTTGGAGGTGTAACCAAGGTTAAGTAAGTCTTTGCCTTATTAGTTCTTCAGATAGTCAGCAGTGAAGTCAAAACAAGAAGTCCAAGGACAATCAAGAGAGACTTCAAGGCCTTGGGATGACTGGTTAAGGGATCAGGAGCACAAGCCGTGTTCTCTATCCTTCCAGTTGCAGGGAATGATAAGGGAAGAAACAGGAAGAGCCAGCAAATCAATACCTGGCTCCAAGCCTGCTGTCACTGGAAAAATTTTGGGGTTTTTGATCATGGGTCAGTTTACATGACGTCACACCTGCTGGTGACAGATAGGGTACACCTGTCTCAAAGAGGGAAAAGGATCTTTGTGTAGAAGTTAGCAGGGCTCACTGAAAGAGCTTTAAACTAGATTAAAAGGGGAAAAGTGATAAAACCAGGCTCAATAAAGATAAGCCTGGGCACGGCATGCCAATGTTTGAGGGACGGTGTTGTTGTGGGGTCCTTTGGTGTGAAATGTCAGTGGAGATAGGGAACGGAAATCTATGCAGCAGCAAAGATACAGGGGTTATTGATGTGATAAAACCCATGAAAGTGCCTGAGAAGGATTGCATAGGAATTAGGGCTTCTCCCCCCAAAATTTGGTGAGACCAATAGTCCAACTGAAGTGCATCTACACCAATGCACGCAGCATGGGCAACAAACAGGAGAAGCTGGAAGCCATTGGGCAGCTGGAAAACTATGATGTAGTTGCTGTCACAGAAACATGGTGGGATGACTCACAACTGGAGTGCTACACTGGATGGCTATAAACTCTTCAGAAGGGATAAGCAAAGGAGTGGCAGTGGGGTAGCCCTGTATGTTAGGCAGGGTTTAGACTGTCTGAAGCTTGATAATGGTGATGAAAGGGTTGAATCTTTATGGGTAGGAATCAGGGGGAAGGCCAACAAGGCAGATATCATGGTGGGAGTCTGTTATAGACCACCCAACCAGGATGAAGAAACAGATTAAATATTCTATAAGCAGTTGGGAGAAGTCTCGTGATCACTAGCCCTTTTTCTTGTGGGGAACTTCAATTTACCAAATAGCTGCTGGAAATACAATACAGTGGAAAGGAAACAGTCTAGGAGGTTCCTAGAATGTGTGGAAGATAACTTCCTGACACAGCTGATGTGAGTCAACTAGGGAAGGTGATCCATTGGACCTGTTTGCAAAAGAGAAGTACTTGTGGATGATGTGATGGTTGGAGGCTGTCTTGGGCACAGTGATCATGAAATGATAGAGTTTTCAATTATCAGAGGGGTGTTAGCAGAACTACCACCTTGGACTTCTGGAGGGCAGACTTCAGTCTCCTTAGGGGACCGGCTGACAGAGTCCCTCGGGAGGCAGTCCTGAAGGCAAAGCAGTCCAGGAAGGATGGACATGCTTCAGGAAGAAAATCTTAAAAGCACAGGAGCAGGCCATGCCCATGTGCCAAAAGACGAGCTAGCAGGGAAGGCTGGCATGGCTGAACAGAGAGCTTTGGCTGGAACATAGGGCAAAGAAAAGTTTATAACCTTATGGAAGAAGGGACAGGCAACTCAGGAGGACTACAGAGATGTTGGGAGGTTATGCAGGAAGAAAATTAGAAGGGACAAAGCCCAACTATAACTTAATCTGGCTACTGACATAAAACACAGTAAAAAATGTTTCTATAAATTAGCAACAAGAGGAAGGTTACGGAGAGTCTCTATCCATTATAGGATGAAGTGGGAAACACAGTGACAAAAGCTGACGTAAAAGCTGAGGCATTTAATGCCACCTTTGCCTCAGTATTTAATAGTAAGATCAATAGGTACCCAGCCCCCTGAGCTGGAAGATGGACAGGGAGCAGAATGAAGCCCCCATAGTCCAAGGGGAAATGATTAGCGACCTGTTACACCACTTAAACACACACAAGCCTATGGGGCCATATAGGATCCACCCAAGGGTTCTGAAAGAGATGGTGGAAGTGCTCACCAAACCACTTTTAATCACTTATCAGCAGTCCTGGTTAATCAGGGAAGTCCCAGTTGAATGGAGGTTAGCAAATGTGATGACCATCTACAAGAAGGGCCAGAAGGAGGATCTGGGGAACTGAAAGCCTGTCAGTCTGATTTTGGTGAAGGGGAAGGTTATGGAGCAGATCATCCTGGGTGCCATCACACGGCATGTATAGGACAACCAGGTGATCAGGCCCAGACATCATGGGTTTATGAAAGGCAGGACCTGCTTAACTAACTGTCCTATGACAAGGTGACCTGCTTAGTGGTTGAGAGAAAGGCTGTGGATGTTGTTTACCTAGACTTTAGTAAAGCCTTTGACACAGTTTTCCACTGCTTTCTCCTGGAGACACTGGCTGCTCATGGCTTGGACGGATGTACTCTTCACTGAGTAAAAACACTGTTTGCATGACCAGGCCCAAAGAGAGGTGGTGAATGGAGTTAAATCCAGTTGGTGACTGGTCACAAGTGGTGTTCCCCAGGGCTCAGTACTGGGGCCAGTTCTGTTTGATATCTTTATCAATGATCTGGATGAGGAGATCGAGTGCACCCTCAGTAAGTTTGTAAATGACACCAAGTTGAGTGGGAGTGTTGGTCTGCTTGAGGGTACAAAAAACTGCAAAGAGGGATCTAGACAGGCTGGATCGATGGGTCAAGGCCAACTGTATGAGGTTTAACAAGGCTAAGTGCCAGGTTCTGCACTTGGGTCACAGCAACTCCATGCAACTATAGAGGCTTGGGGAAGAGTGACTGGAAGGTTGTCCAGTGGAAAAGGACCTGGGGCTGTTGTTCAACAGTGGTCTGAAAATGACCCAGCAGTGTGCCCAGGTGGCCAAGAAGACCAAGAGCACCCTGGTGTATATCAGCAATAGTGTGGCCAGCAGGACAAAGGAAGTGTTTTTCCCCCTATACTCAGCACTGGTGAGGCCACACCTTGAATACTGTGTTCCGTTTTGGGCCCCTCACTACAAGAAAGACATTGAGGTGCAAAGAAGAGCAATGAAGCTGGTGAAGGGTATAGAGCACAAGTCCTGTGAGGACCAGCTGAGGGAACTGGGGTTTCTTAGCCTGGAGAAAAGGAGGCTGAGGGGAGACCTTACTGCTCTCTTCAACTACCTGAAAGGAGGTTGGTGTTGGTCTCTTCTCCCAAGTAACAAGTGATAAGACAAGAGGAAATGGCCTCAAGTTGTGCCAGGCAAAGTTCAGACTGGATACTAGGAAAAAATTCTTCACTGAAAGGGTTATCAAGCATTGGAACAGGCTGCCCAGGGAAGTGGTTGAGTCACTATCCCTACAGATATTTCAAAGACATGTAGAGGTAGTGCTTAGGGACATGATTTAGTGTTGGACTTTGTAGAGTTAGATTTACGGTTGTACTCAATGATCTTAAAGGTCTTTTCCAGCTTAAATGATTCTATGGCTCTATGATTCTCTGATTCTGTGTTTTATATGTAAGAGTAGAATGTTCGTAAATTGAGATTTTATGTGTTTTGGTCTATCAGCTGTTCACACATGTGCTGTTTTCAAATTACAGATGACAAATTAAGTGAATGTGGAAGTTTCCATTAGTAAATTTTACCTTCAGTTTTTCTTAAATAAAACAGATAGAAAAATGAAAAATACCTCTAAGCTTCCGTAAGAAAGAAATTCAAGCTCTTCTAGTTTGTTCTTTAAGCAGAATGAAGTATTCTTTTCAGTTATTACATGTTATGACTCAATAAGCAAGAATAGCCATTTTAGGTTCCCTGTGTAGTAGCAAGAGACATTTCCAGAGGCTGATTCATATGTAGAATATCTTGTGTATTGCTTTCCATGTCTATATTAATGTGCCGAGGGTGACAACATGCCTACCTTACTCAGTTAGATTGCTTAGTCAGTCTGTATGAATCCAGACCTGCATTTTCACATAGATGCTGCCAGTATCACAAAAATAATCTAAGAAAAAATAAAATAAAAAAATCAATGATCAAAACCTGTGCTATATGTAGTTTTTTATGCTGTACCAAATACATCATGAAGTAAAGCAAATCTTAATTAATTCATGAAGCATTTGATTCATATTGAGGAGCCATATCACCATTTAGATGTATTATGAAATATAAAGCATAAAATTGATTGTGTTTTGAGTTAAAAAGACCAGTGAAGCCACATGAAACTCTACTGACTTTGCATATTTTTTTTCAATTACATTTTTTTTTCATTTTAGCAAAAACCTAACACTTAAGGAAAGTACACTTCTGTGTTAATTCAGTAGTAACATTGCATTTTCAAAATCAGAACAGGATTGAGACATACAGAAAGTGATGTTCCATGAATAATAGAACAGTTTAGCTCACAATTTTCTGAAAGCAGATACATGCTTTCCTCTGAACCATGCTGTTGACTCACAGTGAAAGAAAAATATTTCTCCATTTAATTGTTGTACAAGATGTGGAAAACAAATTCACCTCTGTGTGACATTTGAATGTAATTTATGATGGAACATAAGTCACTGCTTTCATTAGAAGAAAATCCATGGCTAAGAAACCCTCAAGTGTTCTGAATAACTAAATAGAAAGGTTTAACACATCTTTCAGTTTATGACATATAAATCATAGGTATCAAGCAGTTCTTTCTGTTCAAATTTGAAAATAATAATACCACCACCACTAAATTATTTCCTCAGGTATCTTGTCCACAAGCATTGACTAATGCTGAAAATGGTCTGCCTGGTAAACATATGCTTTTTAATCTTGGTCCAGATGGCTAATAAAGCTATAAACACAGACCCCCATGCACTTCCAGAAAAGAAGATCCCAAGGCACAGGGTAGTTTTGTCTGAGTCTTCTCTTTCCTAAGCATTATTAACTCAGAGGATGCCAATTTGCAAGACTGTCCTCTTCTGTCTTTTATCCTTACCATTAGATTATGTGATTAAAGGCCAATCACCATAAACACAAAGGCCTAGTGAGGATTAGAGAAATAAGGACAGGTAGAGAAATCCCAGTAACCTGGATTTCTCAGAGAACAGGGAGGAAAGACCCTGACCTGGCTGCTCCCGGGACCACCAGTAAGAACAATGAATTATTCCTACTGCTATTGGGCAACCCACACATGAATCCCAAGAGAAGTCAGCCAAATAAAATGTCCCCTTAAAGGATCACCTTGCAGATTAGAAGGGTTATTGCCTAGACGAGAATAGGATTCAAGGAAAAAGGCACTTAGGGATTGTGTAAAACTCATTATGGGATTTTTTTAAACAGATTGTGCGTATGTGAGAAACGTTATGAAGTGTTTAGAGGAAGGCACGGAAGGGGAATGATCAAGGTGGATCAGGGATGAAAAAGCATGGGAAAACAGAGAACAAAGGATAAACACAGTGAGTCATATATAAATGGGTTGCTGGTCAGTACTGTTGTGTGACCATGCCCTGTACATGATCACAACAGTATGTCTGGTCTTCTTATTAAACTGCATTACTTCCTTTTTTTTTTTCTTTCTCCTGTTTGATGGGGGTCTCTATTTTTTTGTGCATATGTGTTGTGGTTTAACTCCATGCAGCAACCAAGCACCACCCAGCTGCTTGCTCACTCCCTGTGGTGGTGTGGGGGAGAGAATCAGGAGGGTAAAAGTGAGAAAACTGGCATCTTGAGATAAAGACAGTTTAATAGGTAAAGCAAAAGCTGCGTGTGCAAACAAAGCAAAATAAGGAATTTATTCCCTACTTTCCACTGGCAGGCAGATGTTTAGCCATCTCCAGGAAAACAAGGCATTATCACATGTGATGATTACTTGGGAAGACAGATGTCATAGCTCCAAATGGCCCCCTCTTCCTCCTTTTTTCTCCCACTTTTATAGCTGAACACAATGTCATATGGTAGGGGATATCCCTCTGGTCAGCTGGGGTCAGTTGTCCCAGCTGTGTCCCCTCCCAACCTCTTGCTCACCCTCAGGGTACTTACTGGTGGGGCAGTGTAAGAAGTAGAAAAGACCTTGATGCTGTGCAAGCACTGCTTAGCAATAATGAAAACCTGGGTGTGTTATCAACACTGTTTTGATCACAAATGCAAAACATAGTACCATAAAAGCTACTGTGAAGAAAATTAACTCTATCCTAGACAAAACCAGTACAATGGGCATGAGTAGAAGTCTCAGTGCCTCTGCAACATGGTGCCAGGCCATGGATCTTACGGGCCCATAGGTCTGGGTATGAACAACTGGAGAGGTGGGTTGTATGTTTCCCTAGGAAATGTCAGCCTTGTGCTTGTGCAGATATGTAATTCACTAGTGAACTTCAAGCAGAGTAGTTAGCAAGTAGCTGACAAGAAGGTCTAGGAGCCAGATACTGGGGAAACTGTAGTTGGAAGAACTTGATAATGGAGTGGGGCTGTGAATCTTGGGGCCTCATATATTACAGTGCCAGCAGCTTCAGAGAACTGGGCATCTGGGGCCAACTACTGGATAGGCTGAATGTCTACAATTTAAATTCTTTATAAATACATGCACATGGTTATGGATATGGATTGGTACTCTGACAGTGGACTTCAATCTTGATCAGTGGAGAGGAGAAAGCTATCAGCCCATCCACGCTTGTTTGAGTGTTGTGTTTTCTGTTTGTGTTGATCTGTGTGGCTAATCATCTGTACGTGTATTGTGTGTGTGTGTGTATTCATGCATGTGTGCCTATCAGGAATTCATGTTCACCCTTGCCACTGGCTGGACCTGGGGACATGGAGCTACAACAGCCTCATGCTCATCAGACTACTGGATTCAGCAACCTCTAACACTTATATTGTTGATGCTGTCAAAAACCTTCTTTTTATACAGCCTTCTCCCCCTCAATACCTCACTTTTGACTGCAGTGGAAAATGGGGAATATGATAAACCATATGTCTGATTCCAGAATTTTTATTGTGTGCATTACCAAGATTTCTAAATTAAATCTACAAAAGCAGTTCATGAACAGAATGCTATTTAGCTCTTTCATCCCCAAGGTATAAGACATGGCTAGGGAATATAATTTTATTTTTAGAATTGGGCCATTTTCTTTCCACTCCAAAATAAAATGATATTGTGAGAAACCTCAGAACAGTTTTTTTTCTCATGTCCACAGAATGTCATCTCCCTCCAGAAATTCTACAAACAGTGGGGCTCTATTGCAGAGAGCTTACTGCCTCTGGCATGCCCATGTTCCCCATTAGGATCCAGTGAAGTGAACTGGAAGAGCATGAATGAATTGGACACAATGATGATGTATTTCTGGTGGGTCCTGCAGTTTCAACAGACAGTTCTGTTCCTTCAAACCACATTAGAAGTACAGAAAGTAAAAGAAAAGAAAACATGTACAATATTGAGTCTGGATTGCAAGGAACTACTTATCTTTCCCAGACAACCTATCTCCCCAAATTAATTTGACACTAGTCATAGCAATTATATACCTTTTCCCTGTGCTTCAGTTGACTGTAATACAGTGCTTAGAAATATTGTTGCATAGCTGAGTAATCTTGACTCAAATTCCTGGGAAAAATTGTTGAGTTGTGAAAAGAATTTGTGACAAAGTATGTAGACTACATACCTCCAAGAGAGGAAAAGTAAAGTTGCAGAGAAAGGTAACATTGTTGAGATAAGGATAACTGGAAGGTGAAGGACTCAAGACAAAAAACAGTGATATTGAAAGGGAAAAGCTACAAGATTCAAAGGGTGGCAACTCAGCAGTGATCATGATCAAACTGTTTCAAGGACCTTCTTTCCCTGCATGACAGCTGCCTAGCCAGCAAAGGGTCACCATAGATCTCACTGGGTTGGTGAGCATTACAATGCTGAACCTTCTAGCTCATTAGTCTCAACTACATATGTAGCCAAAAAGTAGTCTGCTTTTTATTTTTAATTTGTGTATAACCTATTCACACAGTCACTTAGTAGAATTTGCCCAAAAAGGCCCAGGGTGAGAGGGTTACAAGGTTAATAGAAGTCAAAGTATTTTTAATTTGTATCAAGAGGAAAATGCTAAAGAAGTAACAAACCTATAAGGAATGAGGCATATAAAATCAATGTGTTTCTGAAATGCTTGAGCTAATGAAGTGCTTTATTGAAGAAAAGTGCTTTATTAACAAGAAAAGATAAATTAGAAAGGTACACATAATTCCAAAGCAATAAAGACTTTGTCAATATACAGTTGATAAGAAGCTGTTAAGGGAGTACAATACTCTTAAATGAAGCTCAGTACCTACCACTTGGCCTGGATTATCTGTCTTCCTTCATCTCAAAGGCTATGGAGACACTACTAATTATTTCCAAAAATCATAGAGAGGTGAAGAAAAACCTCTTGGTTTCTAGAGGAAAATCATAACTATGGTTTTATTTTCAGTAATTTTTTGTTAATGGATAGTAATCTTTGCTATTGACATTTCTCAGTGGGGCAGCACCTTGCAAAGTAATTCAATGCATGTCAGTGATAAGTGCATTTTGTATTTCAGCGTGTACCAGCTATGACTGCCACTGTAATTTAATGTGTACCAGCCATGAGTGCACCTATGCACAGATTACTTGTATATTAGCTCAAAGGGTAAATAGTAGTGTGGGTTAGGAATGTGCAAAAGAAATTCAGATTTCAAAAAACCATCTTGAATATTTCAAAACCATGACCTTTGATTATTTGGACTTGTGATTCACGAAGTCATATGTAAGAAGGGCAAAGCAGTCCTTTATTTGTTCTTGCTATATAGAAAACATGGAAGAGCCATGCTTTCATTATAAAAGACAATGATAGCCTAGAGTTCAGACCAGTCTTTTAGGATGAGAGAACTTCAGATCCAGGTGCTTCAGTAAGAAATGTGCTTCAACTGAGGAAAATCTCACCTTAGAGATAATTAAATATATATAAATATATATATAGACAGGGACAGGCAGCAGTACAGTTAATGAGTATTCATAGCTTAACAACTGTGGCACTCATGCCAATGGCATCCTGGCTTGTATTAGAAACAGTGTGACCATCAGAAGTAGGGAGGTGATAGTCCCCCTGTACTCTGCACTGGTGAGGCCACACCTTGAGTACTGTGTCCAGTTTTGGGCACCTCAATACAAGAGAGATATCGAGGTGCTGGAGCAAGTGCAGAGGAGGGCAACGAAGCTGGTGAAGGGCCTGGAGAAAAAATCCTATAAGGAGCAATTGAAGGAGCTGGGACTGTTTAGTTTGAGGAAGAGAAGGCTGAGGGGAGACCTCATCACTCTCTACAACTACCTGAAAGGACATTGTAGAGAGGTTGGTGCTGGTCTCATCTCACAGGTAATTAGTGACAGAACAAGAAGGAATGGCTTTAAACTGCAACAGGGGAGGTTTAGACTGGACATTAGGAAAAAAAATTTCACGGAAAGAGTGGCCAGACAGTAGAATAAGCTGCCCAGGGGGGTTGGTGGAGTCACCATCCCTGGATGTGTTTAAGGGTCGTTTAGATGAGATGCTGGGGGATATGGTGTAGGGGAGAACTTTGTAGAGGAGGGCTGATGGTTGGACTCAATTATCCCAACGGTCTTTTCCAATCTGAATGATTCTATGATTCTATGATTCATTTGACTGTTCTAGTTATTCTACTATGTCTAACTTTCTACTGTTTCAATCTTTATTAGTCCTTGTGCATGCATCACAGAATGTTAAAACTATGAACCCTGAAATAAATTCTGATTTAATTCAGTTCATGGAATGGATACCACTATAGAAATTAATTATAATTATATAGCGAGTGAGGCTGTTTTCAACACCACCTCCACCTCAGTTGTCATGGATTCTAAAGAAAGAACTACATGTAGCTTAAGACAGGCAACTGTAGAAAGAGGGAAAAAGAAGATTGTATCATGAGTAAAAAAATGGAATAAAGACATTGAAAAATAAATATCTGTAGCATAATCAGGTTTAGAAGTGGCTGGTTTTAGAGTTTCTCATGAATGTCCATTCTAAATTTTTCAGGATTACGAGAGAAAAAAGAAAAAGAAGAGAAAATACTAAAGTCTGTAGAATTTCTGTTTGCTGAGCAGACATGGCTTTTTAGAAAATGAAAAAGAGCAGTACTTGCAGTAAAATAAAATGTGAAATATTCTTAAAATAAACAGAAAAATATGTACCGAGAAGAATCATTTAAGTAGTAGTAGTCATTGGATTCTTCCCTGTAGTGGTCTTAACCAGAAGACTATTGCACATCAAGGAGTTAGTGATGCATACACAATTAACCTGAATAGGCATAGGCATGTGCTGCATTGTTCTTGTCTTCTAGCCAGTGGATTAATTTAGCTGGCTGCAACAGAGGAGCCTGTATGTGACTCACACTTGGCATCTGTTCATTAAGCCACCTGCATGTCTCACCTTATCTTGAAGTGAAGCAACAAGTCTTTACATAATATCCTTTTGCTTGACAGTAGAAATACTGAATAGAGTTGTTTACTTCTAAGACCATCCTATAAAAGCTCTAAAGACTAAAATTCTTGTGAAATTCTCCCGGGACGGGGTCTGTACTGCATATCATGCCCTGATTTGAGTTCATTCAGTGCTGCACAATTTGGGATTCCCAGCATCTGAACGGATGTAAAATGATCTACATTATCCCCTTTTTCCTTTTTGTGTTATCTCCTATAAATGGTAATTTAATCAATACTTATAAAGTCTGAGTGTCTTTCTTACTAGGATCCATAATGAGCACTTACACCAGGGCTTTACAGAAAAAAGCTAAGATTTTAGTTGAGCTTAATTGGTCCTAGACAACACCAGTTATAACTAATTGAATTTTGAGGAATATATGTTATTATAGATATAGAATATCTAGCATTTTTATTCATGGTGAGATTCAGATATATATCTAAATTTATGTGACGACATGTCTACATGTAAGCTAAGGATGCAATTCAGTTATGGAGAAAAACATGGATAGCATCATTTTGTATGTTCTAGTATACACTTTCAGGCCTCCAGCTGCTATTTTGGTTCCCCTTACATATTTTATCTAAATATACTGATAAAATAAATACCACTGTATGTAAATACTAAAGCACAGAATAATCCAAATGGGTATTATTTATTTGTTAAGGTCTTTGTTTTTAATACAGTGAGTTTGTTTGGTGCACTTCAACAGACTTTTTTTTTTTTTTTTTTTTTAAACATTAGACTTCCTAGTAGCCACTGGTCATTGTTTCTGGCAACACACAGAATATACTACATCACTACATCATAATTGGAATATCTAAACTTAACTATACCTTAAAATGATGCTTGCAACAGCAGTGAGAACCTAGGATAGTTGAAGCCTAAGTAGATTAACTGAAGTAAATAAGGTCAAATCCCAGTGATTTTCAGGGCTATCATAGATGCTGAATGCTGACTATCTGCACAGCTGTGTCAACCCAGTGTTTGCTACCTGCCTTGACCTTTTCAAGCCTTTCAGTTTTATTGCATTTTGTATTAAATATGAATTACTGACAGAATAATGTTGACCTACTGGAATTAAAGGTATTTTTTTAATGGTTTAATAGAGAAAATCTCACTGATACATAAACTGGTCCATCTTTTTAAACTCTACCAGAAGTTTTGTCTCTTTATTTTTTCAGAAATTATACATTATTTAGATTCACATTCCTAATATAAAACTAAATATTATAAATGTGACTGTAAATGAACTTTCTAAAACTCTCTAAGTGTGTTTTGTGGGCAAAATTTTATGAAATTCCTGGTATAACCACAACCCCTACTTCTGAATATGAGAAGTCTGCCTTCACAATGTAATTCCTGTGACAAGAAAAAAAGGGGCAGTGGTTTTGAATTTTGGTATTTCCCAAGGCATTATTACAGCATAGTTTAATGGTTCAACCATCAAATCTTCTATCTAAGAACAGCAGAAAAAAGCTCTTCTGGTCTTTCACAGCTAATGAAGTGTAGCATCCTGAATTAATGGTTCCGCTAACATGTACTTCATATAATCTGGGACTGCCATTTCAACCAGGACTACCAGAAATGTTATTTCACTACATTATGATAATTTAAATAGGTACTTGCAACTGGAAATTATAAACACAGATTTCTACAACTACAGTTCTGAAATCTGAAATGAATTTCCCATACATCCCAGTGTCTTCTCTGAATAATACAGTAACATTGTTATAACTCTTTTCATACATTTGAATGACTAAGTAGTTGAAAGTTTGCTACTTTTCTCCATAACACTTCCACAATGAAGTCTTAAAGTCATTAATGTTTTGACTCCAGTTTTAGCACTTGACAATAATTCCACTTTATCACCATTTTATTACGATTTAAACATTACTGTACTGTTCATAGTGATTATTTAAATTAATTCCAAGTATTGAAGACATACTTTTCCCACTAACAGTTATATTTTTAATTTATCCCAGAGGAACACTGATGGTATTTGCAATCTTAAACAAGGTAATTGCACCAAGAAAAGTGTAACTATAAGAATTGAAAGCTGTGTCCTTGCTGGTGTGCTGTAGAAGAGTTTGTCTTACATTTTGCAATAGTGATGACATCCACATACTGTTTTCTTCTCACACATCTCAGAAACCGAAACATTAATTACCTCTTTTTTGGAGGTTGTTGTGGTTTAATCCCAGTAGGCATCTGATTACCACACAGCTGCTGGCACACTCCTCTCTCCAGGATAGGGAAGAGAACAGGAAGGCTAAAACTGAGAAAACACATGGGTTGAGGTAAAGCCATTTTAAGAAGTTAAAGCAAAAGCTGTGTGTACCAGCAAAGCAAAATAGGGAATTCACTCATTACTTCCCACTGGCAGGCATATTTAGCCATTTCCAGGCAAAGCAGGACTTCACCATATGTAAGAGTTACTTGGAAAGACAGATGACATAATTCCAAACATTCCTCGCTTCCTTCTTCTTCCCCCCTAGTTTTTACTGATGAGCACAACATCATATGGATGGAATTTGTGTCAAATTACTTTAGTCATTTGGGGTCAGCTGTTCTGGCTGTGTCCCTTCCCAACTTCTTGTTGCCTCATTACAGGGGGAGCATGAGAAACAGAAAAGGCCTTGATGATGTGCAAATACTATTCAGCAATAACTAAAACATTGGTGTATCAACACTGTTTTCCTCACACATCCAAAACACACCACCGTACATGCTACTATCCCAGCCAAAACCTGATGAAGTTTCATGATGAACAATGTATATTTGATATCCAAGGTACGTGACTTGCATTATGTAAGCATGTTTGAGTAATAAGCACAGAAAAAGAGCAGGTAACCAATGATCACCTTTTCATTTTACATGTTTAAAACATTTACACTGTGTAAAATGGAAATTAGGTTTATGACACTAGCTGAACAAGAATATTACAAGTGTCTCACTAAGTGTTGGTTTCTCCCTTCACATATATTTTCCAGAATAGGTCAGTTTTCACCTGTATTTGTTACGGACATGCAATAATTGATAGCTCTGTGGAGCAAGTGAGTCACAGTTGGAGAATTTTGCCTTTGGCTGCTTCCTAGATCTGCATATATGACAATCTTCACAGGACATCTCAGATGGCCATCTTATTACCCCAAATATAAATGCAAAGGTAAGAAAATAATATTATAAAAGGTATATTCAGTACTGAGTAATTTCACTCATTTTTCTATTTTTTTCATTTTTTTAATGTGGATACCAGGCTTAACTAAATCTATGACTATTTCTTCCATGTTTGCACTACAGTATCTGTATTAAAATATTATACATCCTGCTACAGAAAGGCAGGTTAATAGCTTCTCATGTATTACTAAGATGACAGGTTAACAACTACTTGCACAGTCAACATGAGTTCTGCACCAAAAAGTACAGCACAAAGCAGAAGTAGAATGTTTTCTGGATATTAAGCTCAATTATTCACTGCATCAACCTCAATTTTCTATGCTTCACTGACAAAATAGGGTCTTCCAACTGGTAGCATAATGAGCTGGACTAGACCAATTTCACATGAAAATTGACTGCAAAAGAAGATTTGAATTCTAAAGGTGCAAAGCATGGATCTTTCTTTCTTCCTTGATCAGTAATACTTTAAACATTTTAAGAGTTGTTAGCACTGTGGATTCTTCTTTTTACTCATTTCATAGACAGTTTTGACAATTCATGACATTTGATGTTTTGCACATCAGATAAAATGAAGCAAGGAAAATGTCTTAAATTCAGAGGCAAAGCCTTACCTAGCTGTGCCAAAATCCTCATTTTGCTTTGGTTTTAAATGGTGTTATCACCTTGGGATACTATATTAAACTAAAGATATTCCTGCTAAATCTGGACAGGTGGTAAATATATATATTATGATAGAATCTTAGACAGACTTTTTTCTGAAATAGTTACTGATAAATGTAAAAAACCCCAACATTTTTTCCTCCTGCACCTTCTCTTATCGTATTATAGCAACATCTTTCAGAATTGTTATATAAAATAAACCAATAAAGGTCAGGTTCTGAATGCTTTGCTTTTTAAACTATTGTCAGCTGCACCATTATAATATTTCCAGTATCAAGAAGAACTGCAAATTTACTACAAATTATTCAAAATATTTTCCATTATCAGTAGCACGTTATTACAGAATAAATTGTGATGATAACTGATTCACAGGAGTTATAAAGATAACCTTTCTTTTCAAATGTCTAACTCCACTGATGTTGGTCATTAATAATTTTTGCTGAATAATTCAGTTCTAAAGGGATTATCAAATCTGTAGCACTGTTATGTTTTGATCAATAAATGAAACTTCTGCTTTATCTCCTTCCCCTAGATTGCACAGAATCTATTACATTGGTAAATAAGAGCTCCATGTTTAGGTGTTAGTTGAAGCAAAGCAGAGTGTGTGTACACTGTAAATTCTGTAGTTCTGTATATCTTAGAATAATGAAGATTCTTAGACATCAGTCTCAGTATGTAGCATCACTTCAATCAGAGTTAAGAAACATGAGAAGACAGCAAAATGTTGAAATAGTTTAGAGAATATAATTCACTGTTAGACTAAAGTACTCTAGAACCACAGATACAAAATCCCGATACACATTCACTGTTATTCAATTGAATCAGAAAAAACAAACAAACAAACAAACAAAAAACACCAACCAAAAAAACCAGTGGCTCCAGAGATCATCCATACTGTAAAAATATTATAAAAGTACTAGAAATGATTGTATAAATAATAACAGAAATTTCTATATTATATAGAAAGGTTTTATTTTTTTCCATATTACTGATATCTATGTAATAAAAATGCCCAAATCTGATGCACAGGTGGTGAAATCATGTAACTGTACAATTATTTAACAACCATGTATGGAAAAAGGCAAACAGTCTAATATTTTAGTATACACAATGACAGGAATAATTTTTCTATTTTCTTGAAGAATTATCTAGATGAAATTTAAAGATTTAGAGTATTAGTTTAACCTCTTAATTTAACCATACCTACTTCAGCTTATGAACAATATGAAGAGGATCTCTAGATAATTATAGACAAGAAAAATATGTTTTAGACATTTTTGCATTAAATTAACTTAGTTGTTGTTTTCAGTTACAATAGTTTTCTTTCAAGAACAAATTCTAGGTAGTGTCTGATCTCACATCTGAATTAGACTTGTTCTTTCAAAAATCTTTTATTTAACAAAGGGCATTTTATCCATGTCTACTCAGTTCAATACTATCCAGCTCTTTTTTTTTTTTTTTTTTTTTTTTTTTCTCCAGGATATCATTAGTATATTCATTTTCAGATTATTCTTTGGGGAAATAATATTCAACGTACCTTGTAACAAAGGCAACCTGATCTAAATAAAAAAAGATTCTTAATCTCTCAAGAATAAAGCTAAGAACAAGCTACAAAAATTCCGTTAAGTTTTCCCACACCATTGTGGAGAGAATGAATTGAGAAAATGTTAACTTGCCTCTACAGTGTCCAGTATTCTTATTCTGCATTTTTCACCCTACCTAAGCTCTAATTCAAGAAAGCACATGAAAACACACTTTCATTGTCTTGTTGAAATTTATTTCAGTGAAAAAAAGCAAAACCAAAACCAAAACTGTTGTCATCAACAGACGTCATAGATATTTAGATAGACCACGTATAACTAAAAAAGCTTAAAGACTATATAACAAACCAACTCTGACTATTTACATCCACTGCCAACACATTCATTATCAGGTTACTCTCTCCAGTTCTATATTATTCTTATTTTTTCCTAAATTAAAACCTATATTTTATGTATAACTGATGTGATTTCCCTTTTCTACTAGTATTGCCTAGCAGAGATCAAGTAGTAAGTTCATGGAATCACAGTATCACTGAAGTTGGTATCTACTCCATCACCCCTGCTCAAGTAGAGTCAGCTACGGAATGCTGCCCAGGACCAGAAGCAAAGAGAAAGAAAAAGAGCACCACTAGTTCCAGAAAAGATTCTGCACCCTCAACTGACACATGTGCAAGAATGAAAAAAAAAAAAACAACCAACAAACAAAAAACCAAAACCAATCAAACAAACAAACCAAAACCAAACAAACAAAAAACTCCGAGTGACAGGAAATATTATATCCAAGCTCTCTGCAACCTCTTCTACTCCTCTCAGTTTTAACAAATTCTGATCTTACTTCTTTATGTTGTTTTCTCCATTCTTAAGAATGTAGACAAGTATAAATATCTCCTTCAAATCCTCCTGTACTTTTAAGCAGAACCTAGAATACTAGGAAACCTTTCATTACTTTATTCACATAAGAAACAAAGATATCACTTTGCTCCTAACTCTTAACCTTGAGCTCCTGCAGACAGTCCAATTATATTTTGTGTGTTAAAAATTGCCTTATTTTGCCTCCTAAGAAGACCTTCAGTAGTAGTCAACAATTGATAGCATTCAGGGTCAAATCAAAGTTGTATTATGAACCCAGATCAAAACAAAGTATACTGTTGGAAACAATTCACCTTAAGAAAAATATTTAAGCACTTGAAGCGAATTTAACTTGTGTTCATTCTTGCAAATAACAGTCAGCTTTCATTTTAGTTTATATCCTTGCACCAAATAGCTTTTAGGAAAGCTTAAGGACAATATTGAATCATTTAGAATCCGGTTCCTTTTTCTCTTTTCCTTTATTTGTGGAATCAGCCAAAGTCTTGTTCACATGATTTATTTATCCAACCTATCTTAGTTGTGCAGATGTATTATTAAAAAGATCTACACTTTTTCAACCCTGACTTCTCACTCCTGATAACCCAGATATAGAACTTCTTAAAACAAGCTGAAGCTGTGCCAAAATCTTGCCATAGGACTGCCTAGGCTAACACAGGCCTATGCTTCAACATGAGATAACATATAGACTTCCTCATCACTCAGGCAAATACAGCATAAACTGTTAAAATCATATTTTGCTGATAGTTTCAGATATAGATAATATTTCCTTGCTGATATACACAGGATTTTTAGGGGGTACTTAGGGTATTAGGTTACTGAAGAGAAACTGCTGTTGATATGAAAATCTTTGATTTAAAAATAGGACAAAATGACTTGAAACTAGGATGACTTCACTGTCTTGCCAAATATATATATTCTGATAAAGTCTATGATGCATTTGCCATATGTATGTAGAAGGTAGTGGAGTTCAATTCCTAGACCTGTTGTACTCATACTCCTAAAGAGAGTAACTTCCCTTAAAAAGATAGAAGACCCACCCACCAAGATTCCATCTCCCACCAAAGACAACAGCATCTAGCTTGTGTATTGTTCATTTAGGTGACTCAGTGGGTATATTAATTATTAATGGGTAATCATCAAGTGTCAAACCACCTACAGGTTATTGTGTTTTGTTATATTTCTATACCATATGTGTTCAGTAGCAAAGATCCAAAGTGTCCTCACCTTTGTTTCTTGTGATACCTTCTGACTTATGAGTTCTTGAGTTACTGCTTAAGGAAAAAGAACATGTCTCTTGTTCAACACTATTCTTCTGCATAGGCTACTAACAAAACCAATAGCATAATCGTGCTATTTGCTCATTTCTTTTGCTTTTACCTACACAACTCTAATGTTATATTACTATTACTGTGAAGTAGTTTTACTACAGCTGCTACATGTTGTTGCTACAGGATGTATTGTACCCTTACTCATGTAAGGTGACATGAGGATACTTAGCAAATAATTTGAACCTTTGGTGTTACATTAAAAAAGCATGAAAAATAAAACTAAAAGAAAAAAATACTATACCAAGAGTGACTCTCTTTATTTTTCTATGATTTTGTCTTCAACTATAACTATTACATCAATTCTAAAAATACATAGATATGAACATTATGTATAGAGGTACTGTGGCAGGTGCACCTGCCCAATGAAAACAGAGCTTCTTGGTTGCTGAAGGGTATCAGCTCCTGACTACCTTTGTTCTCAGGGCTTCGTGGTAATTGGGGCCTTTGGCCAATGGGAGCCGCTATTGACTACAGGTCAGATTCGGCCTGGGTATAAATGGAGTCCCCTGGGGGAGCCATTTTGAGCTTGTCCCCTGGAGCAGCATGTTGTGGTTGAGGACTCTCCCCTTGGGCCAGGACGCTGCCCAAGGAAACTCCTCCAGGTGCCTTGGGTCGGGATGCTGCCCTGAGCAGGTCCTTGAGGTTGAGAGCCCTCACTTGTCAGGTGAATGATAAAGCATTTTGGGTTGCCGTTAAACCCTAGGGAGTGGGGCTTTGTTCTGTGATTTGGGTTGCTTAAACCCTAAGGAGTTGTGCTTTGTTTTGCATTTTGGATTGCCGTTAAACCCTAGGAAGTTGTTCTGTTCTTCTCTCACAGACATTTGAACCTGTAATTTATGGAGAGCTAGTTAATTGTGTTAATAATAAATTTTTAATTTTTGGTGGCTGTTTTTTTATTTGAGAGCCTCTGTAACAGGTACAGGATTATGTATTTCAATATTTATTTTGTGATATCCTCCATATAATAATAGAAAATGATAAAGCTAACTCCCCCCTGAAATCTGATCAATATCTGAACAAAATATTAGTTCCAATATTAAAGTAATAACAATAATATTTCAGCTAGTGAGTTATAATTTTAGTGAGAATGATCCCACTACAGATAAATTTGTCCTTGTTCATTTCTATAAAACAAATGAAATCATATCAAACACATTTAAAAACTCTTAGGTTTAAAAGAGCTTTTTTTAATCTTACTTTGGAAAAACATAATGCAGCTTCAGAAATATTTTTGTTGCATTATTCTCAGACAAACAAAAATAGAGCCCTGAGCTTAGCTCCAATTTTCCCCTGAAAATACATAAGGTTTACAATAGGTCAGTGCTTCTTTACAGAGTTAGTGATAGCAGAGTAATGTTAATTTGGCTAAACATTCTGATCTCAAGCTACATCTATCAGTTGCTGAGTCTTCAGTTCATCAATTCTTCTTACAAGTCACGAAATACTTCCTCTGGTTCTAAGATAGAGACTAAAGTAATCACAATGGAACTTCCTTAAGAGAAGGATATAAAGGGCTAGATTCTCAGATATAGTAAACTGGCAAAGCTCTATTAGTTGCTGTCGAGACCTGTCAAACTCTACTGACAGAGGCTCTTGTCAGTAGCTATACTTAGTATTCTGCTTCAATGAGTTATAACTTTATTTCCACATAAAGTTTGTCAAGGGGAAAAAAACAAAAAGTTGATTGTGAAGTAGTCACCTTTCCTTTATTAGGTTTCATAGAAAGTGTGATATTATGTTGTGGTGGGTTGACCCCAACTCCAAATACCCACATAGCCATTCATACAATCCCCTCTCTTGTGGGATGAGGAGAAAATAAAAGGAAGATAAAAGAACTCATGGATCAAGATGAACGCAGTTTAACAGGGAAAGCAAGAGCTGTGTACTCCAGTAGAGCAAAGAGGATTTTATTCCCTACCTCCATTATCAGGCAGCTGTTTAGTCACTTCCTGGCAATCAAAGCCTCAGCACACTTAACAGTTGCTTAGGAAGACAAAAACCATAGCCATGAACATTTCCCCTTCCTCCTCCTTTTCTTCAGTTTTTATCCCTGAGCATGGGTTATCCCTTTTACCAGTTGGGATCATCTCAGCTACACCTCCTCACAGCTTCTTGCCAACCCCCAATGTACTTGCTGGTGGAGGGCAAATGAACAGGGACACATGAATGGAGTGGGAAAAAGGAGGAGCTTTGATGCTGTGCAAACACTGTTCATCCATAACCAACACACTGGTATGTTACCAACACTGTTTTAGTAACAAATCCAAAACACAGCATCATATGGGCTGCTATGAAGACAATTAACTCTGCTCCAGACAGACCAAGTACATAAGCAAACAAAGGTCAAATATACGTCCCCTTAGTTCCATCAGGTGCTGGAAGCCTTCACCGTCTGCCTATTATATCTTATCATATAAATAAATCCCCAGATCTGAGACATTCTTTTTGTAAAAACTGTAAAAATGAAACAAGTCATAGAACTATATATGCATTGTATCATTACTAATCACAGGTAAATATGTATATTTATGTAATCCTTCTTATAATCACTTTATTTTCACAGCACAACTAATATTTTTTTAAAGATTCTCAGTAGGATATATATACAAAACATGAATTTTTGTGTGTTACAATCATATTGTCCATTGCTGTTTCCATTCTTATCTATTTATTTGATATGGGATTTGGCTCCTGTGAACTGATTAGAATGATATGAGGAAATTAATACTAGTATTTGTTTTATGTAATTTTATAATTCTAAATGCCCATTTAATATAACTAAATTTATGGTTCCTAGAGGTGCCTATTTCTCTTTTCTCTCCATTTACTGTAAGGACAGGTAATTTGACTAGCACAGTCTTAGATTTAAAAATTAAAAATCTTAAATTTGGGCAGTTGAATTATACTATAAGTTTCTCTTATGACATATGTCTTCGTATATCATAAATATAAAAATCTGGTAATCCAGATTACATACCGGTAGATAAATATTTCTAGATGTCTTAATTATTTAAACTTCCTCAGCACAATTTTCAGATTTAACCATTGTTCCAAATCTAGGTCTTTTTTTTTTTTTTTTCCAGATGAGTAACTGTGAGATATAATCGGTACTCCAGGAGAGCACCTGGAATGCATTTTTCAAGTTCTGTTTAGCAGTGAGAACATAGAGGAGTGTCATGAGAGTCTTGCTTCTTGGGAAGTTTTCCAGGATGCTGTCACATGGTTGTTAGAAATCTCTCTGGATATATTATTTCTTTCATCTGCAAGTATATCCTGTAGTATGGCTACATTTGTGACAACAGCCTATATTTTACTGACACATTTCTCAGCTTCCTCACTATCAATGCAGGAAGCTTATTCCATTGTGCCAAGTGGACAATTGCTTCTATTACTTAGCTATGTTTATGTTTTTCCAGCAATAGGAAAAAATCAAGAAGTTACCAGAACATGGCCTGGTTGCTGTAGTCTGGAAGATAATAAGAGACTTGCATTCCCTGACGCTGGTAATGACAGGTGATAGTAATCAGGGACAAGTTATTTGGCTTTGGTCCAGTATCCCAGAGAATACATGGTACAATCTGTTGTCTGCTTTCAGTGGCCTGTTTCTTAAGCATCATATGTGGAAGTCAGCAAAGAGAGAGCTAAGGCCTTTTAAAATGAGTTGTCACAATAATGTTGAAGAACGGTTGTTATGCACAAATGAGAGAAAGTAGAAGTTTGTGTTGGTGTAGTGGTTCAGTGGGAGGAGGAATATGGCATCTGATTATCCCAAGGTTTCTCATCATAATATGCAAATATGAACTTCAAATGTGTGCACTGTCCTCCAGAAATAACAAGACAATTGAGGTTTACCTTATCTGCTTTGCTGAATCGAGGCCTTAATTACCATGCAATTGCTACAACTATGTATAAAATATATACAACAAAGCATTTTCCTGTGACATTTAACTTAGAAGTAGTACAATGACTTAGATATTTTAAGATGCAATTGAAATGTAGAGGTTTAAATATGATAGTGCAGTAACATCTTATCGTTACCAAAACCTCCCGAGAAACTTGGAAAATATAACCTTTAATATTGAATTGGAAATGTATGTGTATTAAGAAGCCAGAGCTTACAATTTTATATCCATTTAGTACATGGTTAATCACCATTACCCAACTTGGCACTGTCTAATTTTATCCCCATTAGATTGTAGCTGTGCCACTACTGTCCCATTTAAAGAGTGCTAGTCACTATCATTACAGTGAATCACAGTTACCTAGGAGATAACCCAATAAAATAATCTTCCTGTTGCAGCTTCTCCAGTAAAGCAAAGTACACTATAATAATACCTTACATTTATATGGCACTTTTCATCCCAAAGCACTTCCCAAATTATGTACAGAGAACATCACAAAACTGCAGCAGCTTCTAAGTAGTGAAGGGCATAAGGCAACAAACATACAGAATGCTGCCTGAGAGCTATATGAAGGAGTAAATTTAAGTGAAACTTTTCCTATTATTAAATTATTCCTGCATTTCCAGTACCTACACACGCAACAAATAACTCTATTTACTATCTTTTCTGTAGTGTATTGGAAGCAAAAAGAGAAAAAGGGACAAGCTGAGTGGAAATAACACAATAAATGGGCCAATCTTGTCTAGATTTGAACCTGGGGCTTACAGTAGATATAAGCCTCATGTTCAGAGTAACAAGGTATTCCCTATCACTGAGATGCAAACATCATGTGGCAAAGCAGCCTGTAGCTGTTACAACACATTTCTCAGAAATATAGATTCAAATAACTGTTATTTAATATCCTGAATTCCTTAAATCCCCGTAATCTAACTGTCATAATCTTGCACATTTCACAGATCAGGTCTGCACAAGTCTGAGATTCTTAGATGGGGGAGACAAGACAAGGTGAGAACACTGTTAGCCTTGCTATCTGGCCTGCCATCTCATTTCTTCCACCCGTCATATTAAACAGACATCATCTAAAATTCAGCTTCAGGAAAAACAAAAATGTAACTTCTTTCCATCTAAAGTTACACAAAATTCAAGTATGACTGCATTCATCACAGGTATTAAAAAGTAGTATTTAAGTATCTGCAACTTCTTCCTGTATAAGAAGCACTGATATACCTCTGGGTATGAAGGCTTTCTTTTATTTATTTTGGGTATGGGAGAAGTGATACATTTTCTCCATATCCCATGTTATATACATGACCTGATCTTTATTAGTGATATGGAAGCTACTATCACTAAATTTTTTTCAAATTCTAGATTTTCTACAAAACAATTTTTGCCCTTAGTAAGAATATAAAGAACAACCTTAAATATACAAATGGTAATTCTCAAATTTTATCTTCCGAGTCATTAAATCTATGTCTTTCCACTTTTTTTTTTTTTTAATATATTTACTGGCATTGTTATTTTATTGGTTTTAGAACACCCTTCCCCTTCCAAAACAATACATACATACTGTTTTGAGCAAACTGCCCAATGTTTTCAAAACTATGCAGTCTTTTCAGATCTGCAAAAGCCTTGGAAAAGTTGTCCTTCTGTTCCACAGCCATTTAAAACAATCTGAGTAGCTGCAAATGACAAGCAAGGTACAAAGGAGTTGAAACTAGATCTTATGAAACCTATCTAAACAGGAGAGAAGATTTTTGCAACATATAGCATATCTATGTCTATACTAATCTGACATAGGAAAGCCCTGTCCCCATCTCAGTTATTAATTGAGATGGGTTGACCAATTTGTTAGAACCTTACAAATAGGGTACAACATTCCTTATTCAGTTTTTCAATAATCCTGTCCTGGTTTCAGCTGGGATAATTTTCTTGAGCTGAGAGAGAGTACAGCCAGAGCACCAGACCCAGGTTTCAGCCAGGATAGAATTAACTTTCTTTGAGCTGGAAGGGGGCACAGCTGGAGTGCCAGGCCCAGATTGGCCATTGGAATATTCCATATCATGTGACGCTATGCTCAGTATATAAAGGAGGCGGGTTCTCTCTCCGGGTTCTCTCTTGCTTCTAGTCAGCACAGTGGGATCTTTGTTCTGTTGGGATCACTGCTGGGGGCAGGCTGCATATCGGTCGCCGGGTGGTGAGCAAGCGCATTGTGCATTACCTGTTTGGACTTTCTGTTATTGTTTTGTTACATTACAATCACTAAATGTTTTTTTAATTTTCAACCTACAAGAGTTTTTTTTTTTTTTTGTTCCTCCCCTATTTCCCCGGGTGGGGGAAAAGGGTGAGCGACCGGCTGCGTGGTGTTTGGCTGCCAGCCAAGTTCAAACCACGACAAATCCTGAACCTGAAACTAATTTTTAAAGTTGAACTAACTAAATATCCATAGCACAAGCATGTAAAAACCAGAACGCTAGAAACACATAGTATATATATAAATGGAATAATAACCATCAAGAGAAAGGAGAACAGTATCATAAAAAGCCAGAGTACACAGAGATTGAAATCATTGAAAAATTCATTCAGAGCAAAAGTGATAATATTTCTTCTGGCTCTGAATACACATGAAATTATGACATTTTATGTATGTAGTACACATTTTCCTTAGATTAGGTATTTTCTATTTAAATATTTAATTTTCTCAGTTTCCTTCTGTGGCAGGAGCACCCCCTCTCCCCCTACAAGGGCTAGGGTTTTTAACATGGCAGCCACCAGCTCTTTTGCGCTCTTATTTTTGCGCCTCTGGCAGCATACCATGATTACTGTGATATAGGCACCCTGGCCCGGTGCAGACCAGCACGCACCCCCTCCCTGTGGCAGAAAAAGGGAGGTGGGACCCTTGGTCAACAGACATGGCCCTCAGCCAACAAAACTCCCTGGTCAAGAGAAGTTTCTAGAATGCTGACCATATATGACCACAGTGCAGATCTGACCAGGCTATAAAATGGAGCCCCTGCCAGAGACCCACTTTGAGTGGTTCTCTTCAGAGCAGCAAGTCTGTGATCAGAAGCCTTCCCCTTGGGACTGGGACTCCACCCAAGGAAACTTCCTGGAATTGAGTGCCCTCACCTCCCCCTCAGTGAGTGAATACTTCTGATATCCTTGAGTGAGCCTTCTCCCCCTTTGGGTGAGCAATTAAATCTTCTGGGTACCCTTGAGTGAGAGGTTTTCCCTTCAGTGAGTGAGTGTGTATACACGTTGGAGTCATCATTCTTATGTGTTGTTGTTCTTCTGTGTTGTGATGTAGTAATAACTTCCCCAACTGGTATACTGAACCTATAGTTTGCTATATGTTATCAGTGCATTAGTTTCATTACCCCCGTTTTCTCATTGGTTTCAGCTGTTTGGGTTGGGTTACAAATTAAAGTTTGTTCAAGTTTATTATCTGTGTGACGCCACTTTGGCATACCTCCATACCACCTTATTCTTCCAAACCAGTACAATGTTATAAATTCATCCATAAAGGCAGGTCTAAATATAATCAACTGGAAGTTACCAATGTTGTAATTTAAGAGTAAAAACATATAAAAAGTATGCAACTGGACTATAATAATATACTGGAAATTACTAAGTTGATTGAGCTAAAAATTGAAGCGACATAGTTTAATTCTGAACCAGGGAAACACTTTCCTCCAAACTGCCCTGAGAAATTACAAAATAAGCAGAATAAAGATAATTTTATTAGATACTGAAACAAGCATCCTGGTTACAAAATTGTGTGTTAAATATAATGTCACAAACACTTTTAAGGAAATTATCAGTTTAAATAAGGGTAGTTATAAACTTGTCATGGCAGATAGGTACTAAGTTTTATTACAAATGTTCTAATAAAGATACAGAAATTAAATTTATCATAAAGTTTGGTTTAAGAACACTAGCACAAGAAATGGCTACTTCCTGAGTCTGATTGATTTACATGATGTGCAGTTTATAAACTATAAACTTTTGATATTTTTAAAATATAGTTACTCTTATGAATTTTTTATTTTCTAAAATAACTAACTGAAGACATATGCTATAGTATAAAATTTAACATTGAAGGTATCTTGATAAATTGTCCTAAAGCATACAAAAATCACTGATGTTGAATTTATCATTGTTATTCAGACTAAGGGCTTGACTTAAGTTTAGAACATCTAGTGTTCTAGATGTTCTAAACTTATCTAGTCTGGCCAACAGCACACTTCCAAAGATCAGCTGAAAATCATTACATAAACTGACAGAGAACCTCATACCTAAAAAAGACCTGATGATGTAGATCACAGAGTCTTTATTGTTGTGAAATCTGATACACACTGCCAAGATGAAAACAATGATACAGACTCCACAGCATTTTAGAAGTAGGTAAAAATCTATTTAAGGCTAAACCAGCCTGATCTCTTATGTTAATGATCTTGTATTTTGTGAAAAGTGTAAGTTCCTGGAAGTAGGAGGTCCACTGGGGTGTTTTGGCTTCCAGGGTAAAATGTCAATATGATGCCCTTACTAACCTCTGCAAACCTTTCTAATCTATGCGGGACTTCTGACCTGGACCTCAGCAAGACCTGAAGTGACTCCATCTCTCACATACTTGTACACATCTGTGTTTTCTCATATCTCTAGCTGCTCAGAGGGGGAGTAGAGTGGATATTTCTCTTATACCACATTGACTGTCTCCCTTAAAGTGCCACAAAGATATTTCCTCATTCTTTTTCATTTTACCTGGTTTGAGAGACTGCTCTTCACCACCAGCATTTATCAATACGATAACTTGGAAGCAATGTGGTTCATGCTTCCATTTCAAGAACCTGGTGTGCACATCCACCTCCTGCAAACTGCTGTTTAGACTGTAATTTGAGCATCCTGTAATGTAATAAAAGATTTTATATTTAAGATATACCCTTATTATACAACTGTATGAACAAATATACATTTAGATGCTTCAACATAATTAATTTTAAAAAGGATTCATCTCCTCTTTAAAAAAGGTTTCTACTTTGACATCTGATACCCCAGTATTTACATAACATTTTAATTCACTGGAAGTTTCAGCATGTAAAATATGAAATGACCTCTTCCATTTCTTTTAAAAAGCATAGAAATATGCTTATTCATTAATCTATAGTTAGCATAAGTTCCTTTCTTATAAACCACACAAGATTAATCACCTGTGCACGTGGCAGAGGGAGTGGCTGTTTCTCACTTGACAACAGAAGGAGCAAATACAGCTAACTTAGACAATTTTCATATTATTATAGGAAGATGAACTATATCTCACTCTTCATTTTCACTTCTGGAGCTCATCTGTCAGCTTATGCATTTCTAAGAAACAATAATGCATTAGTACTAAATTTATCTGCTTTTATTCCTTTTCTTCCCTTCTGAACATTCTTAGTTGAAATCACATCCATAGTTAATCCCTGGGATTTAATAAATTTGTAGACACAAATGAGAATGCAAAACCTGAATTTCGTGAGGCTCTTCCAAGACAACATAATGTTTTAATGTATGTACTTAGTCTAATGACTAAGCAAAATTTAAATCCTTGTAAAATTTTCAGATTTTTCTGCAGCAGATCTAACCCAAACCCAAAATTGTCTGTTCAGTTTCAGGCCAGAGTGTGATGAGGTGAAGATAAGTAAGAACAATTTCTGAGAGATTACAGGGATATGCGTCGGAAAGATGGAGAGTGAATCCAGGTACTTAGTACAATTTTGACAATATCAATGACAACAAGTTCCCTGTTGAGAGAAAAAAAAATGTGATGCATCACCTTTAGAGATGTATTTTGAAGGGGATAAGGAATTAGATGAACAATGAAGAGAGGCATTTGAAGCACAGATATGTCACCCAGAGCTTTAAGGTAGATCATCCTAGATCTTTTCTTCCTAGCGAGCTCTTCAAACCTCATAAACTTAAAATAAATTACAAAATATCTCACAAGAAATTTGTATTTTAAATGGTAAAACTTCAGATGACCAAGGAAACACAGAAACAAAACACAAAAAGTAGAAAAAGGGCTTGGAAAGAGTTCTTGCCCTATCTATTGTGTTTTTGCAAGCAGGTCTCTAACTACAGAGTTGCTTTCAGTCAAGTCAGTGACTCACTTGGAGCTAACTGCAATTCTTGTTCAGAGGAGGATTTCTTCCATTGCTTCTGACACTGTTTCCTGGTGTAACCAGCATTCTTTCAAGGTGCAGTCTTGCAGATCCTTGCAGGGACTTTTTATTACTACTGCTGTATCCTGCAATCTTTGGAGCCTTCTTTTCCTCAGCAGGCTCAGTTACTCAGCATGGAAGAAGCAGTCTCCTCTCTTCCAGAAAATCCATATTACCCACTCACTCTCAAAGGAGAATAGCATAACACAGAGAAAACACATGTGAATCGTACACTGTTGTCAAATAGGTTCAAGTGAAGCTTTCATGAAATAAAACAAAATCATTTTTCCAGATATAAAAAGCAGCAACAAAAGAGATGTTTTCTGTTTCACGTCATGGTTTGGGTTTGGTTTTTTGGTTTTTTGTTTTTTTTTTTTTTTTTTTTTTTTTTTTAATTACACATAATAAATTAAACACTTCTCTGAAAGACCTATTCTGTTTGACTGAGACACTTCAGAGGTTAATTTGTCTTTCTGTATATACAAGATGCTTTTGTTACCAAGTGTCTAGCTTTTTCTAGCTTCATATATGGAAAGCATTTACATAAATCCTTTAAAATACTGGCAAGATCCCAACCTTACAAGGTCATTCTCAAGCTGTGTAGTCAGAATATAAATTGGTTTGCAAGTACTGTTCAGCATTTTGACAGAGAACTAAGAAAATAATGCTAGAGGGTGCTCTTTATCTCAGCAGTGTTTCAAGAGCAATAGAATTAGTAACAACTATAAATAAAGCAGTCTTAGTGTTGCCTAAAGCAAGAGGAATCAGTTGAAAGCTAGTTTCATGAAAACTACCCTTAAAGAAAATGGAGTCTTGATCAATTAACATTATTGACAAGGAAGACCAAGCAAACTACGTAAATGTAGAAATAAATCATGTTTATGATAACCTTTCTAAAAGTTTTGTACAGTCTTATAGCAAGTTCCAGTAGAGTTATGAATTCACATTCTTTAGAGGCAGAAGTTTTTTGGAAAAGCTATAGTAGTAGTTTGCATGGATGTAATTTTGTATTTGCATATGTGTTCATTTTCTGTATTATTATATTGGCAGAACTGCAGTTTGGACACAAAAGAATGTGACTTGGTTGTCATCTTAAATTCTCTGCACATTATCACGTGGGATCATTTGCCAGGGAACCTGCCAAGGCATAGAATTTAATTATTTTAACAATGAACTTGTGAAACTCAGACAAGTGAGGAGAGGAAATTTCTGTGAGAGTGAAGATATTTTGGGATGACCAAGTTCATCAAGAATCTCATGGGATTAGATACCTTTTAAATAACTGCACATCACCAAAACATCTATTTTCTGCAAGGGGTTATGTGAAAAATAGACACTGAAGTTTCTCCAAACATGTTTATCTTTTGGAAAATATTTCAAAAAATAGAGGTATTTTTTTTGTTTGTTTGTTTTACATTCCAGTGTCATAACCTAGTATATTCTAAAGTGATTTTGTGACCAGAGTATAGAAGTATATTGATTAGTATCTTCCATTTCTATCATGTAATGAAAGTACTTGGTATTCTTGATAAACATTTTACAATTAATTAAAACACTATGTGATTCCTTACTCTCAGCTTCAGGGAGTTTCACCATGTATCTCATCTATGATACAGCAGGGCCTGGCACCCAGAAAATGCATGTGGAGAAATTTTAAAATAGTTCTGAGCAGGTTTTGTCCTGTTAGCAGGATAAATTTTCTGTGCTTGCAGCCAGTCATTCCCACCGGTGCTTTCCTTCCACCTCCCTTTTTTTAAAAAAACCCAAACTCTCTCCTATTTTTGACATCCCAGAACCGAAGGCAGAGGCATCTCCTCAATAGATAGTGCTGCTGTGTAAACATGGCTGAGAGACGAGCTTGTGTCATGGCCCTGAGCCCCTTCCCTTGGGTTTGGGTAAGCATCCTCATATGGAACCATCTGGCCTGTGAAACTGATGTGAAGAGTTGTTGGAAAAAGGGCTGGAAAAAGCCTTTCCAGGAGCATTCCCTCTTTACTCAGCACCTTCATCTCAGCTGGGGCTCTCACCCTGCCTTCACTTATCTGTGGTCCCACTGAACTGGACCCAAAGCCTCAACCATAGGCTGGCATCACAGCCTGACCTTGGGCCATCCCTGTCCCCGTGTCCATGACGCTGCCAGGCTATTCTGGGTAAGGGGACCCTGGTGCCCATCACCACCCCTGATCCTGACCCACACCCACAGGCCCACATCCCAGCCTGGACCTCAACCCATCACCATTCCCAGGAGGTGCCCAATGGCTGGGGTTGAGGTTACCCCTGTGCCTCATGGCTGCCCTGCTTCTGGCTGCCAGGTCCTGCCCTGACAGTCCCCAGGGATCCCCTGGCCACTCCAGGACCCTGACTGCTTTGTTGTTCCTTATCCACAAACACACAGTCTATCCTGTAATATATAATAAATCTCTGCAATCAAAATATACTTTTCTGAAAAGCACAATACAGCTGAAATAGTAAAAAAGATTAAGAAATGAAATTTTCCAGGTAGTTTTACAAAGGATCTCATGCATACAGGGATGAATCAGGGTAACAAACACACCCTGATGACTTTGTTTTGCTTAATGAAGAAGGACTGGGAAAGCAATTTCAGTTTGTCAGCTGAGACCCTGACTTAACTGACAGAGTTAAGCAATATGAATGTAACTGCTACCAGTCAATTTAGCTTTAGAGAGAAAAAAAAAAAAAAAACAAACCAAAACAAACAAACCAAAACAGAAGAACATCTAATTTTTCTCATTGATGAGGTTACAGGTTTGGTTAATATAGAAATTATGTAGCTACATTGTAGATGCTCAGTATTTTTGTTGAACAGGTGACTGATTTGGTTGATTGATAGCAATGTCCAGTATAAAAAAAGTGTATGTTAAAATAATTTAGAACATTTAACAGGGATAGCTCAATAACTATTTATCTATAAAGGATCATAACCTGATGGGGATTTTTTAGGTGTGTTCTAGCTACCTGCAATGCTGTTAATTAAAAAATTGGACAGAAACATAAATCACTACTGATACACTTCCATGTGTAAAAGGGGCTGATACAGTGAAGACTAATAGCAATATCAAAACAATCAAAGAGAGATAACTGGATCATTTGGTGAGCTAAGTCCTTTCAAAGAAAATGCAATTTAATGTAGCTAAAATTAAAGACATACCCCTAAAAACAAGTTCATGCCTACATAATAGAGACTGTTCTGAAAATCAGTGATGGGATGGAAAGGTCTTTCATATGAACACATATTTATGCCAGAGGGTACAGTGGTGAGTTATTCTAGGGTTACCTGCAAACCAAAAAACTCATTACTTCCAGTAATCCCCTGCTGTACTCAGTGTGAGTAAAATTTAGTCAAGGTAGATGGTCCCTCCTCCTCATTATAACTGGAAAAATTAATTCTACAATTCATAGCACTTCGATAGGTTTTCCTGCCTTTTCCCTCTCATAATTTCTCTTATATTCCTTTCATTTCTCTCTAGTTGCTTGAGAAACAGAACAATGAGATTATCCACTGCTGCAAGGTAAAGTAAATCATCATATAGGAAAATGAAAGAAGCATTTACAAACAGGGAAAAGGATATTAGTAGGTCCTGTGAGAAGGAGGACTGATCCATAGAGTGCTATGGGGATCTACGTCTAACAGTGGAAAAGGCTAAAGGTAAATGAACTAGACAAAGGGAGACAGACCCTCACTCCCATCCATGATTTCTAAAACTTTCCTCAGATTATAAGAAACCTCAGAACAAAATTGTTGTGATGAAAAAAAAAAAAATCAATTTTGGCTATACAACAGAGAAGTCTTAAGACACTCTGGCTAAAGCTACCCTTGAATGTATGATAGAAAACAAGTAAGCATAATCAGTGCAGAAATTTTACCTTTGTACTATGGTGTAGGCACTGTTAGATTTCAAATTCTGAATGCAATTTTGTTATTTTTATGTTTAAAAATGTATGTTAAAAAGATGAGGGGAGCAGAGAATTGTAAAATGATTTGAAAATAAATGAAACATCAAAGTGAGAATTTCTATCAGCTTCTTAGTAGGTCACAAGAAAAAAAAAAATCTCTGATGGAAGGTATCTTTTCTTCCTTTGAAGAAGAGAAAATATTGAGACTTAAGTAAAATTTTTTTCCTAGTGAGAGAGAGCTATAAAACAAATGGGTGGTTAGAAAGTGGTTCAACCACATTCAAACATTCAATATTTGTTTGAATTAATTTTGAAATAAATTTGACCAATAGCTAGTTTCTAAAGGAGTCACTGACAACACTCTTCACCATTCATGGAAATATACAGTACCTGACTAGACATGTTCCTGAGCTTCCAGCTCAACCTGGCTCTGCTTAGAGCAAAATGGTCCATCCCCTTTGAGAACACCTTCCAACCTGTGTAGTGTTTCTGTGATTCTGTAATTTTATCGTATGTTATGCTTTATGGTACAAAGATCCTCGTGATTTTTAAATGAACACCTTAACCTGGCTCCTAACAAAAACCAGAATTGAACCCATGTTACTTAAAAGAAAAGCAGTCTTAAGATAGTTTTCAAATACTGCTTCAAGGTGATGAGGGAAGATTTATGCAAGAAACACTGTAATATCAGGAAGGGACATATTTTCTAACATTCCTCTCTGTAGACATCTTTCCATATCATAATGTCATATCTAGGGTCAAATGTTAACAGTGCTAAGGAGTTTTAGACCAAGTTGTCCAGATAACTAAAACTCCAGTATAAAGTTACTGTGCAGTAACTCATAGATCTGCAATGTTGAATTGAGGAAGTGAGCTCCTGTCTCTAAATCTATTATATGTTATTTTTAAATAAATGCTATCTCAACTGGATACTTCTTAGATATTAGAAATTATTATACAATACTAGGCTAGTGTTAAAGATTCAAATCCTTTTTTCCACTATAATTAACAATTAAATGGTTAATTTCGAAAAAAGACATGACATCAATTAAATAATTTTATTTTTTTAAAATAATCAATAACTTTTATTTAATTTAACCAACACTTTTTAGTTACATTAATCTCTTCTTAGAATATAATCATAAATAACAGAATTACAAAGGTGTCAGAAAGCTCCGATGTGTACAGTAATATAAATTTAAATCTTGCTTATAAAATCTTCACAAATGAACTTGTATATATAGTAAAAGTTTGAAAAAAACATTTAAGCTAGGCAATATTAACACATGGAAGTTTCTTTTCTGCATATACTTAAAAACTGTGGAAGTATTTTCAGGTTAGGTAATTTTTTGTAAATTTCAGGGGGCACAATTATATGTATTGACTTGAAATTTTTCCTAGAGAAAAATGGAAAATGGAAGTTGTGTATATTTACTTTCTTCAGTTTTCAGAAGGAAAGGTTCTGATTTTTCATTGTGGAATTACATGTTTTTTCTTAAATTTGTTTCATACAGAAAAAAGAATCTGAACACTTTGATTTAGTGAAACCAAATATTTCAAAACACGTAAAAACTTTAAAAAAGGAAAGCTATTGTCTTGACATTTAATTCTAGCTCATCCTGAAAATCTGTAAATTCTAGTACAATCAGATTAATTTTCCTTACTATTGCTCTATGAACATTATACATAATGTAGAAAGTTTTGTTAGGTTTCACTGATAAATATCTTAAACTTGAATGCTTTATTTCACCTATTAAATTTAAAATCAAGTGGGCAGAAACAAGAAAACAATTAAGAATTCAGGAAAATATTTAAGTAAAGATAAAAATTAAATAAGACTACAGGAATTAGTAGATTAGAGTTTATTAGGCAGATAAAAAGTTCTACACAATTTTGATGCAGAGGGATTAAGTCATAAACCAGGGAGCTGAAAATCTCTCACTGTTAAAAAATAAGGTCTAGTTCCATTAAAAATATATATTTGGTGTAGTTGGGCTCTTAAATTCCTGAAAAAAAGTGAACAAAACAGAAGGATTTTTAAAATTAATAAGAAAACCTATTAAGTTTTTAAAGATTAAAGTCTACAGGGCATATTCTAATTGTCTCCATAATTTCTGCCCCCTTTTCTTATGTCTATGCAAGTATCACACAAAATTCTTCAAGAACACATAAAAGAGGCTTGACTCTGCACTTAGAAAAGGCAACATAATTGCCATGATATGATTCGGAATTAATCTCAGTATTAATGATGTCTATTCTGTCTCAACAATAATTAAATTTAAGAGATTTTCCCTAAAAACTGTAATCATTATGACTACCACAAGGCACAGTGAGCAATAATCCTACTTGAGGTTTACTCACATACCTGTGAGCTTCCCAGACTTCCTGTACATGGAAAGGAGAACATGTTTTGTGGTTTTCAAATATGAAATCTCTGTACACAGAGTAAAGAGTAGGACAAGGCCACATGGTCACACTTTCTGGGGAAAAAAAGCAACTCTTAAGTGCCTTTTCCATGTGGTCTTTCTTTTGACTAATCATTCACAGTTAAGCAAAAGGGGGAGAACAGAAAGTTCTGCATCCCTAACTAGCTGATAAAATTTGTTCCTCACTGATCCTTCATTTGGATTTGCTTTCATGTTGACCCAAGTTTATGTAGGGGTTGTCTTTTCTAAATAACTATGTCTTGTAGTCAACTCTAAGTCTACCAATTCCTACTTTATTTTTTAATTATTGAAACCACAGCATAATAGGAAAAAAGACTATCCAAAATAAGTCATGCCAAAACAGAAACAATAGCCTATTAGTCACTGCCAAGTACAGTTTTATTTCATTTCCCTCTGACATCTCTTAGCAAATGCATTCATAATTTAAAATATCTACAGCAGTACAAATGCTAAGCCTGAAGTAGCCAAGAGTTGCTGATGGCAGATTTGGAATTAGAACTAATGTGGCTGCTTGCCCAGAGTGAAGCAAGTCTGTTTCATATTATTTTGGCTTTGTGCTTAAATTGTAAGGAGAAATGTATAGACATGTGTCAGTTGAATCTCTTTTGTCTATTGTCCATTTCTGTTGCCATTCACATCCTGGTGCACAGGATTATTGAACTATTCCTTTTTTTGAGCTAACATTTTTCCAAGTGGTCCATCCTTATTTGATCCCCTGTTTTATGCAATCAGTGTATACCTACTATTGCATTTTATTCAGTTGTAACGTTATAATCTCTACATGGTCAAAGGAAAAGTCTTGGAACTTTCTTTTTCCCTCTTCCAATAATTCACAACATTTTAAAACGTTCCAATATTAGTCATTCTATTTACTGGCTGCTTATATTTCTTCCATGGAGAGATTTAATTTTTGTATACCTTACTGCGAATTTTTCCCAGCTCTTCAGAGCCTTTCAGAGAAGCTAGTGCTATAAAGGAAGCCAATATGGCAATATTTGCTATTCTTGATTATACAGTGATACCTACATGGTCAAGAAATTTACCATGTCCAACCACGAACTATTAATCCAAAGGTTTGTAATGAACTACTAGTTCAAAATCATAACTTCAGTTATGCAAATAGGATAGAAACATAAAATAATTGAGGTTTGAAGGACCTTTTGGAGGTCATCTAGACAAACTCCTTGCTCAAAGCAGAGCTACACCACAGTTGCTTATGGACTTGTTCATTTGAGTCTTGAATATCTGCAAAGATGAAGATTCCACAGACTCTCTGAGCATCTTGTTCTAGTGTTTGATAGCTCCCATGGTGAAAAAAAAATCTGATACAGGTTTTCCATGTTCCAACGTGGTTTTTTGCATTCTTCCACTGTACAATTCTGAAAATCTATATCTATCTTTCCTGTAAATAGATGCCTTTCCCTCAGACTCCCCTCATATTTCAGTTTCTTCCGTTTCTTCAACACCTGACTGTCTTCGTAGGCCTCCATCGGAGTCTCTCCAGTCTCTCAATGTTTCTCCTGTACTGGGGAGCCCAGATCTGGACACAACACTCCATGTGTGGTCTCACAAGTGCTGACTAGAGAGGAAGAATCACCTTCCTTCACCTGATGGCAAAGCTTTTCCTAATGCGTCCTAGGATGCTGTTGGCCTTATTTGCTGTAAGGACACATTGCTGGCTCCCATTCATTTTGGTTTCCACCAGAATTATAGATCTCTCTTTGTTTTAATATATCTGCTTATTGTGAGTTTCCACCTACCACTCATTCAAGGATAGCCTCTCAGTGTCTCTTTCTCCATGCACCATGGGACATAGGCTTTTGTCTCTGCAGAGTCTCTGTGAAGATCCTGTTAGATCTCCTGTTTATTGTCCCTAATTTTGTAATAGTAGTTATTTACCCTAGAACATTTTAAATAAGGATTTCAGACATTGAATCTGACACTATATAATCTGTTTTTTTGCGTTTGTTTTTTAATCTCTAGTCTGTATGCCTTTTAATATGCAGCTGCACTACATCCTTGCATTTGCTGGCTATTGCCTGCCAAATTTCTGAAGTCCAGATTTTTCTTTTCTCTAACACTTGATTCTTTGTATATTTAAATGCCTACTTAACTTTAAGTTCGTGAGTACTTTCTCTGAAGTCAGTTCCACTGATTAATGTTAAGCATGATCTTAATTGCATTGTTGGACTATGTCCAGAACAACTGATGTCTCATCTGTTGCAAGCTATTGATGACTCCCTGCAATCAAGGCAGATGTAGTGAGAAAACAGGATGCCTTTTTCCACAGTGAAGGGATGTCTGTCTCTTAAATTTAGATACCTAAAACTTAGGTTAAAATTTAAGACTAGAAATTCTAAACTACTAATCTATGCTCTCTGTGATACAATAGAGAGAGACAAAAAGCTTCGCAAAATCCATGTTCCCACTTCAAGGAAGGTGAAGTATTCTTGGGAGCTATATCTTTTTCTCATTGTTGCCATTAGAAGGAAGGAAGACAACTGGCTCAGAATGCATGATAAACTTCATATAACAGAGGCAATGAGAGATGAATATCACCTTGATAATCAAAATCATGTTGCCACACTACAATGCTTGATCTATAGCTATTGATTATGTGGGATAGACATATTTTTTTTTCTTATTCTTGTGCCATAGAAAGCACAATAATACAGAAGACTGTCCTTACCTGTTGATCTGTATAGAGAGGAAGGCATAACTACTCATGAGCCTGGATATTTGGAGACTACACTTAGAGAAAGTTATTAGAGGATTCACAAGAAGAAAAATACATCTTGATCTAATTCTTAACAGCAGACAGATCAATTCATAGTTCAGTGTGTTAATAGCCATTAAGTATTCAAACTCAGCTTCTTTGTGGAAAAGGTAAGGCTCACCCAACATTTTAATAATACCCAATTTTAAGTTCAGCATGTTAGAGGCTTTAATCAAGAGTGTATCACTAAAAGCCAAATAGGCAGAGACAAATGGAAAAAACACACAACAAATCCTAGCTCTACTGAACAGCAGAACATAGTCTTGCAGAAGGAAAATAAAATAATTCAAAATGTAGAACAGTCCAAATAAAATCAAGTGGACAGAGAATAAAATTTTTAACTTAAAAATATTAAACCATAATGAAGCAAGTCATGAAGTAAAAATGGTTTGGTTATAAAATTTTCTTTGACCACACTGGAAGTAGGGTCTATACAAAGAGCTGAAAGTATTCATAGCTAATCAGGGATTAAAGAGACTACACAGAAGGGATGGCTACATTAGAGTAGAAACACTACTTTTTTTTTTTTGAACATACATTTTTAGTATTAAGGAAGGTAGATAAATCATGCCCTTAAAGCTGAAGCTTCATCTATATGAAACTTTCTCACGTATGTCAATAAAGGTGGTTTTAAAACAAAATTAATAAAATAAACATTGTATGGACCAGAGATTGTTCACAAAATAGTTCTAAAAGAACTCAGATTTAAAATTACTGAACCTTTAGATGTGGTGTGTATCACCCATAGCATTCTTCCACAAGAGAATGGAAGGCAGTAAACACAATGTCACTTTTTTAAAAAGGCCTTGGCTAACCTGAAGAACCATAGGCCAGAGGAAATGCAACAGAGAATAAAATAAAAACTAAAATACAAGAATCAAAACACAGATCATTAAAATCCACCAAACTTTGAACTGATTTTCAGATACAATGTTTGAATCCATAGCAGGAGTGGAATTGGTGGTTTTGTTTGTAAGTATAGTCTATTTGGAGAAAAATAACATTTTCAGAGGTAATTTGTGTCTCACACACCTTTGAAGAAGTTAGCCAGGAAAGGAAGAAACACGATCCACTCAACATCCCTGTATTACTTCATCTAGAAACACTTCCAATTTCCTAGGATCTTATGCACATTATCACAGAACCACATAAAGGCTGAGGTTAGGAGGGACCTCTGGAGGTCAACTTGTCAAACTCCCTTGATCAAACAGGGTTGGCTGCGGTAGGATTCCCAGGACCATCTCAAGGCACTATGGTCGCAATTACATTTAGTACTGGAGAAGGATCATGGTATCAGAAATCTCTCTGTGCTGTCCTTCCATGCTGCTGCCTACAGCAATGAACTGTAGGTGATCAGAATGTCTAAAAGCTGTGGTAGAGTTCAAAATGACCTAGAACACCACTGGAATTGGATCACAAGGTATGCTGCAGCCAATATGTAAGTGCAGATACAGCCATAGCATGTGTAGTCTGTTAAGAAAAAAAAATTAACTAGTTGCCTTGCTACCAAGCTAAGTAAATTAACAGTCACAGAATAAGAGAGAAAGTCTGTCAATAAGTAAAAAATTATTTGAAAGGTAGAAATAAAGGAGGAACAATTTGACACTTCTTATAGTGGAGATAAGGTACAGTGAAGTTCTCCAAAACTAGTGTGGAGTTGTTAACATGTTTATAAAGTAGGTGGAAAAAGGAGTAAAAACTGAGGCAACAAGATTTACTGATGCAATTAGTGAAAGCTAAAATGTAACTAAAAATCTTCAGAAGAACCTCAGAAGTTTGAAAGACTGAGTGATAAGTGCAATTCAGTATTTTATATGCAAAGCAGAATTGAAGAGGACAAGCAGCCATAATCATATATGCACAGTGATATGTTGTTAATTATCACAGTTCAGGAAAAGGGTCTTAGGATCTTCCTATATAGTATTCTGAAAACAGTAGAACAGAGGCCCTAAAACCAAAAATGTTTATAATGGGTCTGTCTGGAATGGAGTTAATCCTTTTCATAGCAGCCCGTATGGTGCTGTGCTTTGGATTTATGATTAAAACAGTGTTGATAAAACACCAGTGTTTTAGCTGTGGCTGAACAGTGCTTGTACAGCAGTGAGGGTTTTTTTAGTTTTGTTTCTGTTTGAACTTTTTCCCGCTCTGCCATCCCAACAAATAGACTGGGGTGCTCAAGAATTTGAGAGGGGAAAAATCCAGGACACTTGACCCCAAATGACTAAAAGCATACTCCATACCATATGACATTGTGTTCAGCAATAAAAGCTCAAGGAAAAGAGGAGGAAGGGGGTAGTCTGTGGTTATATTATTTGTCTTCCCAAGAAACCGTTACAAGTGCTGAGACCCTGCTTCCCAGGAAGTGGCTGGACATCTGCCTGCCAATGAAAAGTAGGGAATAAATTCCTCATTTTGCTTTGCTTGTAGCTTTGCTTCACGTGTTAAACTGTCTTTGTCTCAACCCGTGAGTTTTTTCTACTTTTGGCCTTTCAGTTCTCTCTTCTACCTTGCTGAGGGGTAATGAGTGAGTGACTGGGTGGGGACTTAGCTGCCAGTTGGGATCAATCTACCACAGTATTCTAAATTATTATAAAGAGCAAAAAAACCATAAGTTGGCCACTTTGTCACTCCATAGTTCCACGCTGGATTTACATCTTGAAAATAAAATATATTTTGGTTTTTTTACTCAATTCATAGAAGATATTCTAGAACTAAAAAAAGTTACAGAAGAGGGAAAGAAAAATAAATTAACATATCAGATGCCTGCCACCTGAGAATGTATTAAATAAACAGCTAGAAGAAATGGAGGATGTGGGGACATGCGTTAGAAAGATGATAAAATTATGAACAGTGTATTTATTAATAAATAAGGAATAGTAATTCACAGCTGCTCATGGTTTAGAAAGATTGCATTATGCTTAATTTGCCAGACTGAAAGCAAATCAAAATAGTGGTTTTTCCACTCCAACTGTAATTAAATTAATTAACACATGACCAAAAGATGTCATGAATGCCAAAAACATGAATTGGTTTAAGATGTAGGAGGTGGTCATTTTTTTTATTTATCATCTATAAATCTATAAATGGCTATTAAATGCTATGACATGGATGTTCACTTCATTTAAGAACCACCATCTTCAGAAGCTGAGATGGTGCATCAGATATAGACTGTTTATTGTATTATTTCACAGAATCACATAAGCATCTAGGCTAGAAAAGACCTTGAAGATCATCTAGTCCAACCATTAACCTAACACTGACAGTTCTCAAATACGCCATATCCCTAAGCGCTATGTCAACGTGACTTTTAAACACCTCCAGGGATGGGGACTCCACCACTGCCCTGGGCAGCCCATTCCAACATCTAACAACCCGTTCTGTAAAAAAATACTTCGTAATATCCAGTCTAAACCTTCCCTGGAGCAACTTGAGGCCATTACCTCTTGTCCTGTCGCTTGTTACTTGGTTAAAGAGACTCATACCCACCTCTCTGCAAACTTCTTTCAGGTAGTTGCAGAGGGTGATGAGGTCTCCCCTCAGCCTCCTCTTCTCCAGAATAAACAACCCCAGTTCCCTCAGCCGCTCCTCATATGACATGTGCTCCAGACCCTTCACCAGCTTTGTTGCCCTTCTCTGGACACGCTCGAGTAGTTCAATGTCCTTTTTGTGGTGAGGGGCCCAAAACTGAACACAGGAATCCAGGTGTGGCCTCACCAGTGTCGAGTACAAGGGTAAGATCATTTCCCTGTCCCTGCTGGCCACACTATTTCTGATGCAAGCCAGGATACCGTTGGCCTTCTTGGCCACCTGGGCACACTGCTGGCTCATGTTCAGCCGGCTGTCAATCAACACCCCCAGGTCCCTCTCTGACTGGCAGCTCTCCAGCCACTCCTCCCCAAGCCTGTAGAGCTGCTGGGGGTTGTTGTGGCTGAAGTGCAGCACCCGGCATTTGGCCTTATTGAAACTCCTACAGTTGGCCTTAGCCCATCGCTCCAGCCTGTCCAGATCTCTCTGCAGAGCCTCCCTACCCTCGAGCAGATCAACACTCCCACCCAACTTGGTGTCATCTGCAAATTTACTGAGGGTGCACTCAATCCCTTCATCTAGATCATCAATAAAGATGTTAAACAGGAGTGGCCCCAAAACCGAGCCCTGAGGGACACCACTCATGACCAGCCGCCCAGTGGATTTAACTCCATTCACCACCACTCTTTGGGCCCGGCCATCCAGACAGTTTTTTACCCAGCGAAGCATATGCCCATGCAAGCCACAAGCAGCCAGTTTCACCAGGAGAATGCTGTGGGAAATGGTGTCAAAGGCCTTACTGAAGTCAAGGTAGACAACATCCACAGCCTTTCCCTCTTCCAATAAGCAGGTCGCTCTATTGTAGAAGGAGATCAGGTTTGTCAAGCAGGACCTGCCTTTCATAAACCCATGCTGACAGGGCCTGATCATCTGGTTGTCCCACATGTGTTGTTTGATGGTGTTCAGGATGAGCTGCTCCATCAGCTTCCCAGGCACCCAAGTCAAGCTGACAGGCCTGTAATTTCTTGGATCATCCTTCTGATCCTTCTTATATATGGGCGTCACATTGGCCAATTTCCAATCTGTCGGGACCTCCCCGGTCAGCCAGGACTGCTGGTAAATGATGGAAAGTGCCTTGGCAAGCACCCCAGGCAGCTCCTTCAGCACCCTCGGGTGTATCCCATCCGGTCCCATAGACTTGTGTATGTCTATGTGATGCAGTAGGTCACTGACTATATCCTCCCGGATTGCGGGGGGGTCGTTCTCCCAGTCTTTGTCTTCTGGCTGAGGAGGCTGGATTCCCTCAATACAACTAGTCTTGTTATTAAAGATGGAGGCAAAGAAGGCATTAAGCACCTCAGCCTTTTCCTCATCACTCGTTGCCATGTTTCCTCCTGCATCTATCAGGGGATGGAGGCTCTCCCTGGTCTTTCTTTTGCTGTTGATGTACTTACAGAAACATTTCTTGTTATCCTTGATTGCTGAAGCCAAATTAATTTCTAGCTGGCCTTTGGACCCCCTGATTTCTGCCCTGCATAGCCTCACATCATCTTTGTAAACATTGTAAGTGGCTAGTCCCTTCTTCCAAAGGCCATAAACTCACCATTTCTCCCTGAATTTCAGCCAAAGCTCCCTGTTTAACCAGGGTGGTCTTCTCTGTCACCAGCTTCTCTTACAGCACCTGGGGACCGCCTGCTCCTGTGCTGTTAAGACTTCCTTCTTAAAGAGTGTCCAACCTTCCTGGACCCCCATACCCTTCAGGACCATTTCCCAAGGGATTCTGTCAAGCAGTTGCCTAAACAAGACTAATCAGTCCTTTGGAAGTCCAGGATGACAGTTTTGCTGCTCCTTCTCCTGGTCTATCTAAGAATAGAGAACTCTATTATTTCATGATCGCTGTGCCCTAGTTGGCCTCCAACCACCACACCATCCACCAGTCCCTCTCTGTTCACAAAGAGGAGGTCCAGTAGGGCACCTTGTCTGGTTGGTTCACTCACCAGCTGCGTCAGGAAGTTATCTTCCACAGATTCCAGGAATCTCTGAGACTGGTCCCACTCTGCTGTGTTGTATTTCCAGCAGATGTCTGGGAAGTTAAAGTATCCCCCAAGAACAATGGCAAGTGATCATGAGATTGCTCCTATGTGCCTATAGAATATTTCACCCACCTCTCTGTCCTGGGTGGGTGGCCTATAATAGGCCATTACTACATCTGCCCTGGTGGCCTTCCCCTTGATTCTAACACAAAGATACTCTACCCTGTCTTCACTACACTTGTGCTCAAAGCAGTCATAACAGTCCCTAACATACAGCGCCACCCCACCACCTCTCCTTCCTTGTCTGTCCCTCCTAAAGAGCTTGTAGCCATCAACAGGCACACTCCAGTCATGGGAGACATCCCACCATGTTTCTGTAATAGCCACAACTTCATAGTTTTCCTGTTTCATCATGGCTTCAAGCTCCTTCTCTTTGTTACCCATGCAGTGTGCATTGGTACACATGCACTGTCATGTATCTCAATAGCTGTTATTAAACATTATTGAGGACAAGGTGTGAGATTAGATGTAGCAGACAGATCTTTCACCTGTGCCATCATATCAATTGTCATAAATTTATGTACCTCATAAATCTGACATATTTGCATACAGTAAATGTAGTCAATAGGAAGAGCCAGACACCTCTAGGCAGTTACTCATCTAGGTTTCTTTGTCAGAGAAACCTTAGGTAAATTTCTACAGTTGGATTGCATGAATTCTTCTCAATGATTTAGAACAGGAACACTGTGCAAAAGAAGAGATAAATGTCCATTAAGTATTCACAAGTATTGCATATATTGAGAAGACCAGAATATACAATGCTCAAGGTAGTTGTGATTCTTTAGAGTGATTTTAGAATCCCTTTTCCTCACTTAGTTGTGCTATGCACAGATAAATGGATCCTTTATGCTTATAGAAAAACAAAATAATGTTTATAGGATTCTGACTGGAGACCTGTAGCATATAACTCCATTCATTTCTTAAAAAATGTGATAAAGGTCTATCTTGTTAAATTCCAAACAATCTTGACTCCATGGCTCTTCTTAGAATCACACAGGCTCAAAGGAAAAAAAAAAAAAAAAAACAAACAAAAAAACCACACACATAATTTTCTTCCAGACCTCACACATTTCACTAATAGGTCGTATCAAGGTGCTGTACTTGTTCTGCTAACATCTCACTACATGCTGTATTAGGATGCTGCTGTTTCAGATACTTAAAAGCCTTGCTTTAACACTCTCTGCCAAGATATGCCATGAATGTCAGAGTGCTTTAAATCAAAACTGAAAACTGACTTGTTTTTCCCTTTGCTTTCCATCATTAGCTTGGCACTGCAAACTCTGTTATTAATTATTGTACATCTCTTGTAAAGCACCTTGAGATGTCTTGCCGAGTTAAGGTACTATGCCCTATAAATGGAAATTGTTGCTGTTATTCAGTCAGAAATGAGTCTAAAGTACAGTAGAACAAAGTTTTTCAAAAGTTCCATCAACTATAGAAAGTTTAATATAAATTAATACTATAAGGCTGATTCTAGAACCTGCAGCTTATAGTTTCCAGCTCAGAGAACCATTTACAACTGTGCATTATGCCTTCAAAATAATTGTATATTCATAGTGGTTTACATCAACCTGGCACATCATTATTCAGGTACAACCAGCCACATAAAGGGAAGGACAGAGGAGATGCAGATTTAACATTTCTGTTAGTATTCATATAACTCATTTCCTAGGCATAAGATTTGTACCATATGTTATTGTTAGTGTAGAGGGACTAATGAGGAAGGCAGATAGCTCAACTTAACAGGGTAGTTACAAAAGCAGGATAGTTTCCTGAAGGAAGAAACTTCTTTGACACTGCTGAGCTATTTTAATATTTCGCTTCAATTTTACGGGGCTTCAAAAAGCATGAGAGACATTAAGAGTTTATTTTAAAATAGGATTAGCTGTAATTTTGGGATGCTAGGTTTACCTTTGGTTTTAGAGCCAACCTTATCCCTAGCGAAACTGTTTCAAAAATGTACTTTGCCTAATTTCATTGCAATTCAGGCTATTTCTTTTCAACAGCAGGAGAGGGTTGACTTCACTGCTGAGGTCAAGGCATTTTCAACTATACAGAGGGCTGAAATTTCTCCTCAGTTAGTTCTCCTTCTGGCTATGCATGCAATAAATATCTAGCTCATATATCATTCTTTTTGCCTGTAGATCTCCAAATATTTAATATATGAAAATAATTATTTCCCCGAAAGGAAGCTCAGAAAGCTCAGAAGACCACTGACACAGCTGGACATTGAACTCAAGTGTCCAATGAGTGAATGCAGCTCTCTGCTTACTCATTCTAGTTTTATAAGCACGCTTTCAGATATTCTCTAATAAAGGCAACACAGATAATTATCTGCAGAGGAGCTCTAATGCAAGCAACTCAGCCATGGCCAGGTGTTTATTAAAATCAGTCATTAGTAGAAACATTTTGTATGTCAGATATGGAAATTGAAAAACAAAATTGGAAAAACACATTCAGCACTATTTTTCTAGTTCTTCTGTGTCTCAGAATTCTTGTCCTGTGTTTGGCATGAAATGAACAGCTATTGCAGGTACCCTGTGGCCCCCTCTTTGCTCATTTCTGCCAGTGGATTAATCATGGTATGTCAAATGCCGTTGGACTGTAGAGATGGAAGAAACAGATTTCTTGGTATCCACAGAAAATTGCCAGGGAGCACTGAGACATTCACAGGACAAACATTACAACAAAATGGACAATTTTCACAATTGTAGCCTAGACATTGTTGGTCAGCAATGGACAAGCATAGAATAAAGTGATTACAACTTCCCAGCTGCTACTGAAAAATTTCCTATTTGGTGTCAGATCTAGTCTCAGAAAAAGCTTGGTGGTTAATAAATGTTTTGCTATTAAGTATAGGATGACATACATGAAAAAAAAAGAACTCATTATGGTGAAACTGTCAGTCATGGCAACATTTATCATTCTAAGCCTATGTACAATTAAATGAGTAAAAAAGATGAGGCTAGTATCCTGATGAACAAGAAGGAACATTTTACTTATTCCTTGCTATCTATTTTTCATTCCTCAGCAGTACATGGTCATAAAGTGAAGAATATCACTTCTAACATCAAGGACACAGAGTTGAACTTAATGATGCAACAGAACTGACTGGGCATTGACAGAGTCAGCAGTTTATCCCTATCCCTTGAAATTTCCAGGCTCAAAGCTCAAATCTGCACTTTATTTTGCCATTGCATTTTGCATAATGCTTGCAAAAGCATGTGCAAAACACAGGCTGAGGGCTTCAACAGCAAAAGAAAGTGTGACATAAGCTAAAACAGTAGAGTGGTAGAATTTCAGTGTGATTTCAATTAAAACATGCATTGCATTTTCATTTTCATAATAGTCAGAACACCCTGAAGATTTGACTAACTTTCTCTTCGCCCTTTTCTCATCACTGCATGTTATATCATTAGAGTTATGGAAACTCATTTACCCATGAGGCTGATGTGGTATCTCGTAAAAACTTGTACACTTCCAAAGACTGTATCTGCAAAAATTATACTCATGTTGAAGATACTTAAGAAGATGAAATGTGATGATGTTTTCCCAAATGAGGCTTTTATGAAAGAACTAATTCACATTTATTTACATTCATTTTCTTAAAATTACTTTCTTTCCTCTGTGAAGAAATTGTAAGTGGTAGCTCAAAAGAATCTTGATATCAAAGCTAATGTTTGAACTGATTGGTGAGCCATGTGCACTTAACAAACCCTTGTGATATACTTTGCTGTGCAGTTATCTCACAGAACATTTGATTTCAAAAGCAAATAATGAGCCTCAGATTATTTCACATAGCTTTTGGTAAGCAGACATATTTTGATGTCTCTTTCAAATTGAACCTGAAGATTTAAATACTGGTCCAGCCACTAGCATAAGTAAGTGTGTTTCTAACAAGACAGTTCAAAATAAATGATGCTATTAACTAGATGAAAACACAAATCTTAACATTTCTTACTTTCTGGTCCTATTCTGTTCTCTTTCACATATAATTTATATTTTATCACAAGTGTTTCATTATAATGTGGACAGAATTAATACTGAATAAATAATTTTTTTTCAATTAAATCTCAATTACCTAATGTTTCAAAGTGAACCTGGGCCTTATACTGATGGTGAATAAGAATATCCTTTAAACAGGAAGATCTTTTGCTTTCATATCTACAAGTCCTAACAGGCTTTAAATTGCTATCAAGATTGTATACCTTTTTAAAATAAGCATTCAGTTTCTCTCCATTCTTTCTTGTATATCAATGCCACAATACAGGCCTGAACAGCTTTGCATATACCAATTTTAACTAGTTCAGAAGTCAATTTTTCTATAGAAATATGTGTGATGTATTCATATTTGCCTCCTTGGAGATGCCATGAAAATACCTTTACATTTTCCACAGTGCTTAACTGGAACACTTCTGCAGTACAATAGTCAATGGTCAACCTATCGTGTTGTGTTGCTATTCAGATTTAAATTATTATTCACTGCTCTTCAAAAAGTTAAATGTCACCACATGTTCATGTGTGAATAAGAATGAAAAATTCAGGCTGCAGTAATTACTCACTGTGAATTCTAGCTAACAGAGGTGAGTAATGATAGCTGCAAAACTGATGGATTTGGATTTTTTAATCATATGTCAATTACTTCTAATAAGTAGTAAAACTGTGAAATAGTAAAATATTTTATTAGAAATTCAAATGCTTTGAAAATGTATTAATTTTACAAGAATGTATCCAAAGGTATCAGAATGCAACATTTTGACACTTTCTCTTTAATTACTTGTCTGAATTCTTGCTCTTCTTTAAACTAATGTGTAATTTGTGCAAAACTCCCCAAGCTGCTAAATTATGAAATATTTATCTTCATTTGAAACTTTTTTCCCTTATAAGTTTACTTAGAAAGTTTTCATTGAAATTGGAAAAAAAATCCTTAACAAATTCTGTAAACTCAGAATCCTTTATAACATTAAATTTGTTCTCCTTCCATCTCTACTTTTTAGCTTTTTCCCTTTTCAAATGCCAGTTTGTCTTATTTATTCTCATTGATTTCAACAGCATGTCTAAAGACATTCAAAAACATTAAGATGCATAATCTGTCAGATTCACAGTAATTTAAATACTGGGGTCACATACATTATTTTAGATCAGATGTAATCATCACATTTGTTCTGACCTTATCTATGTCAAACAATTGCACTCATACTGTTAGCCTTTACTGAACTCCAATAACTAATTGTAACTAAATCAACTCTGCCAACATCTCTGACAGTAATAATCTGTCCAATTTTTTATTTTATTCAGCTTCAGAATTTAGGAATCAATTCTTGGCATGCTTTGGAATAATAAAGAGGCTGTGAGAATTTAGCATTTTCTCCTGAGATTAATAAATGAAGAAGGCATGTTCTAATTTTCTCACTGATAAACTAAACAGTTCTATACATTCTGTTTCTCCTCAGAAGACTTCTTCCTTCATGGTAGTCACATCATCTTACAGGATTTTCTGTGAATTTTCTAGAATCTTATAGCGAAAACTTCTAATAACAAGCAGTATAAGTTATTGAAGAGTTTATCAAAGGCATACAGATCAAAGCAGCAAAATAAACATCCTACATCCTGACACTACACCATTGTATTACTATCTCATTCAATTATTTGTATAACATGACCCCAACATTTTTTTCTTAGCCCCAGCCAGCTAGGATACAGTTCCCTGTACAGTAAGCATGACCTGTGTTCCTGGCTTCTAGACAGACTTGTGTTTGGCAGCTTGAAATCATGTTTTGTTTTAGTGAACTCAGCTTAAGCAGTGACACAGATCATTCTGTATGACAGCCCTGTATGATTCATTGTTTTCCACTGTCAGTCTTGTACTATCTGCATATTTTGTCAGCAATTATTTTATATTTACATCTATGCCACTGATAAAAATATTGCCAGACCTATTATTTTACACTTCAGAAATCCAATGGAAATGTCCTCATTCAACGTCTAATTGTTACAGATTACTTCAAAGGATATATCAGCCATGCATTACTATGCTTTAACTGGGTCTTTTTTAACCATAGTATTTTTCTGTACTGTTAAGTGTTATAAACAAGCCTATTCTTTTTAACAAAAGATAAAAATAAATAAAGAAAACCTACTGATGATGTTCTTTACAAAGAGTAAACTATCGAAAGAACTATCTAATGAAATGAAGAGGCACATAGTGGTCAGGCAGGATAACTTTATGCTTCTAAAATGCTATGAGACATCTGCGCTTAACCATCTGAAACCCACTGTTAATAAATGATCAACACATGACATTTTTCTTGATTAAACATGTTTCACATTGGGAGGTCAAATCAGTCATACTAAACACTAGTCTTTAATATTTAAAGTATCTGGCTTACCAGCTGTGTCTCCAGAAGGAAGCAGTTGTCTGTGAGGTCCTATATCATGCATAGCAGCTCTGCTGAACTTCTGAAAGGGTTAGCTGTAGCCTGGTGGTATAATTATGTCCTGGTTTTGGCTGGTATAGAGTTATTTTTTACTCTCAGTAGCTAGAATAGTGCTGTGTTTTGGATTCAGTATGGGATTTGGTATGAGAAGAATGCTGGCAATACACGTTTCCAGCTGTTGCTAAGAGATCAAGGACTCTTCAACTCCCCATGTCCTGCCCATGCACAGGTGTACAAGAAGTTGGGGCCCAAATTAGCCAATGAAATATTCCATATCATGTAACATCATGCTCAATTTAGAAAGGAAGGTTGGTTGGGAAGGAGGGGGTTCTCTCTTGCTTCCAGGACTGTGATTGTGGGATCTAGGTATTTTGGGATTTCTAGCTGGGAATGGGCTGGTTATCAGTCAGTGAGTGGTGAGCAGTCGCATTGTGCAATACTTTCTATTATTGTTATTGTTTTATTTTATTAGAATTATTAAAGTATTTTTATCTCAACCTATGAGTCTCCATTTATCCCTCCAATTTTCTACTCCATCTCCTGGGCAAGGGTGGGTGAGTGTGGAACCGCATGGTGTTTGGTTGCCAGCCGGGATTAAACCACAACAAATTAAAAGAGCATTAGACCCTATGTTGACATGACTGTATCCTGCTCTGAGAGAGCTGAATAATTCTCCAAATTCCACTGGCAGAGTTGATCAAGAGATCATTTTGCTTGCCTAAATATATACATCTAATGGTATCTGAGATATCATGTAGCACCTGAAACATGCATGCAGGACTGGCAGACATTCTGTGGAACCTCTGGGATATTCACATTTTTACAGAAGCCAGACAATCAACTGAACAGATCCCCAGACCTCCCTTGACTATAAAAGACATCACAAATAGTTCATATACAGTGACCAACATTCAAACAAGATACACATTTCCGTTTCTTCAATCAAAAGATAAATTCCAACATTTAGGCTGTATAAATTTCTCGCACAAAGGCATATAACATAATTTGGGACTCCCTAGGATGTCAGGTCTGGCTTTCTGTAGCCTTAGAGTTGTGAGCGTCTTCTATAGGTCCTGTATAATATCTGCAAATCCATGTTTAGACACCTTGAGGCTCCTTAAACCATACTACATGTGGGTAAATGAACTAAGCTTATTTTCACAGATAATGATCAAGAAAATGGCATGATTTCCCAACTAAACTGAATGCTCTCAAAATTTTTAAAAACCACCATTTTATCTTAAAATTCTATTGTCATATGTATGTATGTATATACTTATATTCTTCTGTTTTAATTTGGTTTAATATTCAAATATAGTTAAGGTATCACAGATCTAACTTCTATACATGCAGAAGGAAAGTCTTCAATTTTTCTTCCTGAAAATGTGCATGTTAGTTACTCCCTCTACATTTCTTTGAACAGCAGTTCTTTAGGAAAACAGCTAAGACACTTTGTTTATTATGAAGTATTTGTAGTTCTTATTATTAGTATCATCATCTTCATTGTCACTAGGTATTTTTTCTGCTTCATTTATCAATTGTAATTGAAAAATTGCTTACCGACAAGGAACTGTGCCCAAACTCATATACAAGTTTATTTATTTTAGTTAATAGTCATGTTTTCATTAAATTCAGTGTGTATTAAAAAGTCCCATAAAGCCAACTGAACTACTACAATAATTTTCATGTATTTTGAACAAAAATAATTGTTATATTACAACTATGTTCTTTATAAATGCAGATTCTTCTTTTACTGTAATTGTAATAAATCTATAAATTACAACAGCTATAACTGTTTTCTAGGTCAATAAGGTCAATAAGCTGTCATCTTCTGAAATAAGTTGAAGAAAATAATTAACATTTGCCAGCCATTACATCAAGTTTCCATTAGTATTTCCTATTCTAACTGCTATTTTAAAAAATATCAAAACTACACTACATTGTTGCAACAAAACAGTTCTTGCAAACTTAATGTTTGTATCTTTCAGTAGTGTCCTCTCATGAGAGGAGAGATTCATAAATGTTCCTGAAAACATTCTTGGAAGCTGAAAGGCAATTTTATATTATTTAAAAAGCAATAGAATCTTGAGAAACCACATTGTTTCTCATTATTTATTGGTTTTCCTTAGGAAGGACCAAAATTTCCCCTTACTTGTGCTCTACCCTGACATCAGACTGTGTCCTAACTTGTACCTGAATAATCTTATTGTCCTCAGTATCATGGTAATGACCTAAAACTATTTGAAGACAAAGTCATTTCAATGTTCAATTAAAAATGAAAATTATTAGACATGTAGATGGAATCTGATTGAGAAATCTTATTCCATTAAGTTTTGATTCTGCAAAGTAACCAAGAAAAGCAAGAGGCAGAAAGTTTTTTGTGAGTGTGCTGTCCTTATTAGATTATCACTTGCTATTATTTGTTATTACTTGTTATTAGTAGATTATTGTTTGCTGTCTTCACCAAACTCTTTCAGAAGAAAATGACTAAAACAGGTTTTCACCTGTGGTGAGGGTTAGGTTAGAATCAGGTTTTAACTCTGAAAAATTATTCAAGAGTGGACTGAGGAAAAAATTGGAGAGCTCAGGAAACTGTATTCAACCTGTATTGAATGAGGGATATATTTGAAAGAATACCTCTCCAGAGTCTTCAATTCTATTCTCTGTAAAAAAACAGATTACATTGCCAGGACCACTCAATAGCTTTTGATCATCTTTTTTCAAAATAGAGTTACCTAAAGATCAGAGTAAAAGATATGGTATATTAAGCCTGCAAGTTCAAAAAGCAGGGCTGCAGATAGTGACCCTGAAAGTTTGTATAAAACAGTAAAACATCTGTGAGGGATAGAAACTGCCATGGACTGAAAATTTGTGCAGGTTAATTTTATGATGTCTGTGTAGTTACAAAACATGACATAATCTCCACTCCTTTCTCAACAACAATCTTTGCTCTTCCTTTCAAAAATTTTGTAGCCTTTCTTTTTTTCATTCTGATTGCCTTTAATACAAGACAATATTTGATTTATCACGCTTTCCAGTTCAGTTGTGTTTTGCTAGTTACACACTTAAGAGCCTTATGTGAGTTGCTGATGCATTCTGAATCCACATTTAAGACTTCATTTTAAATGAATACGCTTTCACACAGCAATTCAACTTCAGTTTTTCTGATTTATGACACCAGCCTTTACTTTATATTCACTGCTCTTGACAAAAAAAATGTTTTTTATAAATATTAAAATACTATATATATGTACACAAAAAATATATTTACTTATATTTATATATTTTATCATATGTATTTATCTTGTACATCCTATATGATTTTTTCAGTAACTAGGCTGTTGTGTAAAAGAAGGATCAGTGTCATTTTGCCCTGGCAAAACTGGCTGCTCACGGCTTGGATGGGCATACGCTTCGCTGGGTAAAAAACTGTCTGGATGGCCGAGCCCAAAGAGATGTGGTGAATGGAGTTAAATCCACTGGGTGGCTGGTCACGAGTGGTGTCCCCCAGGGCTCAGTTTTGGGGCCACTCCTGTTTAACATCTTTATTGATGATCTAGACGAGGTGATTGAATGCACCCTCAGTAAATTTGCAGATGACACCAAGTTGGGTGGGAGTGTTGACCTGCTCGAAGGTAGGGAGGCTCTGCAGAGAGATCTGGACAGGCTGGAGCGATGGGCTAAGGCCAACTGTAGGAGTTTCAATAAGGCCAAATGCCGGGTGCTGCACTTCAGCCACAACAACCCCCAGCAGCCCTACAGGCTTGGGGAGGAGTGGCTGGAGAGCTGCCAGTCAGAGAGGGACCTGGGGGTGTTGATTGACAGCCGGCTGAACATGAGCCAGCAGTGTGCCCAGGTGGCCAAGAAGGCCAGTGGTATCCTGGCTTGTATCAGAAATAGCGTGGCCAGCAGGAACAGGGAAGTGATCTTACCCTTGTACTCGACACTGGTGAGGCCACACCTCAATTACTGTGTTCAGTTTTGGGCCCCTCACTACAAAAAGGACATTGAATTACTCGAGCGTGTCCAAAGAAGGGCAACGAAGCTGGTGAAGGGTCTGGAGCACATGTCGTACAAGGAGCAGCTGAGGGAACTGGGGTTGTTTAGTTTGGAGAAGAAGAGGCTGAGGGGAGACCTCATTGCCCTCTACAACTCCTTGGAAGGAGGTTGCAGAGAGGTGGGTATGAGTCTCTTTAACCAAGTAATAAGTGATAGAACAAGAGGTAATGGCCTGAAGTTGCTCCAAGGAAGGTTTAAACTAGATATTAGGAAGGATTTCCTTACAGAACGGGTTGTTAGATGTTGGAATGGGCTGCCCAGGGCAGGGTGGAGTCCCCATCCCTGGAGGTGTTTAGGAGTTGGGTCGACATAGCGCTGAGGGATATGGTGTAGTTGGGAAATGTTAATGCTGGGTTCATGGTTGGACTGGATGATCTTCAAGGTCTTTTCCAATCAAGACAATTCTGTGATTCTGTGATTATGTACTCATGTACTCATGTACTCATAATTTAAGCAGAAAAAAAATTTTATTTAGTTTTGTATGAAAAGTACATCTAACTTCAAAAGGATAATTCAAAGGACAAATACTAATCACAAAGTATTTCACTAACTATTGAAGTCTCAGAATTTTTTGAAATGCTTAGCCTTTACCCCCATTGACTAGTAATAACCATATGCTGCAACTACCTTTTCTGGTGAAGATGACTGGGGAAAAGTAAAATGAGAATCTTGAACCATGCAACATGGGCTTAAGATGATTTTGATGCATGCTAGAGGACTGGACAGAAAACAGGGTTTGGGTTTTTAGATATGAGGTACAATAAAGAGAATTCTGAAAAAAAGGGTAGGTGCTAGGAATATAACTATGTGCATGTGACTGCATGTCACTTTTCAGCACAGTTTATTGGGGTATAGAAAAACTCCACCCTCAGACATGACCACAGTGAGGTCCTCCAGGTGTTCATCCAAAGATATTTCTTTCCATAACACTGTATTATACGAAATCTTTCCTGTTTTATTTTCTTGAATGTCCTTCTAATTGATTAACCTTACTCAGTTCTGTATTGGATCCTAGGGTGCTATCAGATCAAGAACTTTTTATTATTATAAAATAAATGTACAAAAAGTTTGAAATGTCTGTTATTTCTAAATCTATCAACTAGGTGTTATCACTGCTTGTAAAGACCACTGTTCACTAAATCTTGTCTTAACCCAAAAACTTGACTTGACTTCTGCTTGCTTTATTGCCAAAACAGATTTTTAGCATCATTCAGGGGGTACAAGGGCTAATGATTAAGCATCAGCCCTGTTCTCAATGCTTAATCATTGAAATTGGAACTTGTTTGGATTTGTTCCACTGAAATTAGTGGTCTAATGATTGTTCATGTCACACAAGTCATAAAATTTAGGGCAAAAGTCCAGCAAACAGCCTAGAGTTGGAAAATAATTAGCATAATATAGAATTGCTGAATTTTTGCTGAGAAAAAACAGAAAAGAAAAATGACAAAACCAATGACACTGACCTTTTCTCAGCAGGAGCTCACCAGCCAGCACATTGCTAGGACAACAACCTCCAAGTCACTTCTGGAAAGAGTTAAAAACCTCAGGAACCCATGGCCATCCAGAAAGGTAAGAAAGTACATCAGGTAAGAGCAGTGGTTTCAAGATGCTATGTCCTGATTATTAGTATTAGAACTGCCTTATTAATTTCTCAGCCTTTTACATTAATGTCGGATACTGGTTATATGGGAGTCACTTTCCCAGAGCCAGTTTGCCTTACTGAAGTTGGATTAACAATAAATTCTTGAGTCCACACATAAGGTATGTTTTATTTTTGCTCATAAATTTTATGTGTCACAAAAGGTACATGCAAGTTTGGAAGAAAAAAAAAAACTACTACACTTAAGAGGTTTACATTAAGAAGAGCTATGTCTACACATACAAAAAACGCCAAATTTTTATCTTTGGAAAGAAGAATACTTCTTTTCATTAACTAAATCCTTTTGAATATTTTTTTTTCTATGGTATATTGCTCTTCTCACTCAGCACAAAATTAGAGAAAAACTTCAGGAAAAAACTCTAAACTTTAAAATAAATGGGAATATTCTCTGAATAATAATTGATGATTAATTTATTGTTGCTCCCTCTATTGCTATGGTGCTCACCTAGTATTACACTTTAGACAGAGAAACAGAAGTAAATGGAAAAAAAATCAAAATGAATGCCTAAACTAATGCATGTATGTCTATAAGAATTTAAATCTTATATTTCCACATTGTAACCTGGAAAAAAAAAAAAATCATCAGAATTGTACAGAGAACTTTTTAGCATCTCACATAACCTTGCAAAAGGAATACATTTCTATGAAAAGTAAAAATAATTCTATTCAAAAATGACAGTCTGATCTCCTACAGCAGTTATAACTTTCATAATAGCTGTTTTCATTCTTCTTAATGAGCCAAGTGTTCTAGATTAATCACTTTTTAATACACTGCAGTGTCAACTTATATGAGGTGCTGTGTATCATTTTAAAAGATATTCTAAAGATGTCAGTGAAGTATTTTTGTGTATTGAAGGTTATTAAAAACAAAAATTAAGATTGAACTTTTATAGAAAATATTTTCATAGTAATCCTTTTGAAGATCTTTAAGTAATTAAATCATATGACAAAATATAAATTTGGGTTTGATAAATTTATTCAGCATTTCTAACTCTCAGAGGCACAGTATTGGTCCTTAAGATGCAGAGTTTCTATTCCTCAAAAATTTCTGTTTTTTTCCTGCAAACATTTTAATTTTTTTTTTTTCATGGCATATGGTACTACTCAAATATCTGTAATAGAGCCTTAGAGTTGCCTTAGCTTCTTTCTTTCATATGAGGAACCTTCTACTTATTTCTTTTTTTTTTTTTTTTTTTCTTACTTGCTTGTTTTAATTATGGTATTATTTATTTCTCCTCTCCCTCTTAATCCAGTTTGGTGTGCATAGATATTAATACATTACTTCCTTCTTATTCTTCCCTAGCAAACTTCCTTAATCTCATTCTTTTCCTAAAACTATATTTTTTCTGACATAAGAAGTGCAAAATAATGGGTTGGATTCAATTTAGAAAATGCAAATTTCAGTCTCAGTACTGCCATTCATATTTTGGGTGATACCAAATAAATTATTTATCTGTGAAGGTCTCTGTTTCTTTTCCCAAACTTTAGCTATCTGGATACAAATTCTCAGTATATTTGTTGTCTCTGTTTCCTATTTTGTCAACAAAAAAAAAAAAAAGTACTTTGAATGTGGTAAGGTTTCCCTGTCACCACAGTGATATGAAGTATGTTCTTTTTGAATTAGTCTCTCATGCTATCACTTTTTTTGACCCTCAACCCACCTGAACCTCTCTTTCTTCTGATAAAAGCCATTTAAGATTACAGTTTATTTCTTAACCTTCAAACTATTTTATTCATGATTTATTTATCCATGATTAGTACCATCTTTTCTTGCCTTTATCAATCCCTATTTTATTATTAATTTTTTCTGATTTGCAGCTTTTTGTTGACTGAGTTGACTCCAGGGCCCATACCCAAATTTCTCTTATTGTCAATAACAGTAAATCTTGACTAATGCATCTTCATGAAGACAAATATTAACTAGTAAGAAAGCACAAGTAAGGCTCTATTAGTAACCATGAAACTTTCACTGTACAGGATGACTGCACTGTTAGAGCTAATGACATTTTCTGTAGCTTTTATGTACTAAGACCACTTAAAAAGAGATAGTGTTTTCTTTTAGCTCTCTTAAAATTTTTCAGGGTCTTCCCTGGACTGGAAAGGAGAAACTCTTCATACAACTTGATTTTTGTGACTTCACACAAAAGAACAATCTACAGGAACATATTTGTTCAAATTTAGAGGGAATTTCAAAAATCAGATACATCAGTAGTGTGTCTTGTAATTAATACTGAGTAAACTAGCAGTAAATAATTGTAGTCAAACAAACATACTGAATGTGGTCTGCCACACATGGTCCTTTAATATCAATCCATTAGATAATTACCTTACTCTCTCTTAAGAATGAGAATTTGTTGACAAATCTATATCACTTCTATTATGTTTGTGTTGGGTTTGAGTGTGACAGGGTTTCTGGTAGCAGGGGAGGGGGCTACAGAGGTGACTCCTCTGACAAGCATTGTGAAGCTCCCCTGGCTCCAAGTCAGACTTGCCTGTGGCCAAAGCTGAGCCAATTAGTGACGGTGGCTGCGCCTCCATGCTAACATGTTTAAGAAGGGGAACCTGAGAGGAGTAGGAGTTGTGAGGGAAATGCCTATTGCAAACACTGAGGTCAGTCGAAGAAAGGAAGAAGAGGGAGAGGTGCGCCGGAGCTGAGACTCCCCTGCAGCCTGTGGTGAGAGGGCAGGGTGTCCCCTGCAGCCCATGGAGGTCCATTGTGGAGCAGATGTCAAACTTCAGCCTATGGAGGACCCCATGCTGGAGCAGGTGACTGCACCTGAAGAAGGCCATGACTCTGTAGGAAGCCCCTGCTGTTGTAGTTCATCATTGGAAGGACTCAAACTGGAGCAGTTTGTGAAAAGCTGCAGCCCTGTAGGAAGGACTCACATCAGAGAAGTTCAGGGAGGACTGTCTCCTGTGGTAGGGACACCACGCTGGAGCAGGTGAAGAGTGTGAGGACTCCTACCTCTGAGGAGGAAGGAGCAGCAGAAACAAGTGATGAACTGACCACAACCTCCATTCACTTCCCCCCTGTGCCTCTCAGGGGGAGCAGGTAGAGAAATCGGGAGCAAAGTTGAGCCTGGGAAGAAAGGAGGGGTGGGGGAAGGTGTTTTTAAGATATGATTGTATTTCACACTGTCCTACTCTGCTTGATTGGCAAATTAGTGGTGGTTGTGGTGTTCGAATTATATTGATGTTCTTTTTTATTCCCCAATCGAGTCTGTCTTTTGCCCATGACCATAACTGATGAGTCATTCTTCTCTGTCTTTGTCTCCACCCCAAGATTTTGGGGTGTTTTTTATTTTGCTTTGTGGTGTTGGGTGGGGTTTTTTTGGTTTTTGTTGTTGTTGTTTGTTTTTTTATCTCCTCCCTATCCCTGAGAGGGGAGGTGTGAGCAAGTGGTTCTCAATTCAGTCTTAAGATGTTGATTATAATTTTTCCCCTTGATAGATTTATGTAAACATAGTGACCGTAGAAAATATGCTTATTTTTCTAGATTCCATGTTTTCTTTCTGTTTTCATCAATAGAGTTAGGCGTTGATGTGCTTTGTTCAAGCAAAAAGTAAGTAAATGAATACATGAATAATATCTTACATTTGTAGTTAAAGCTGCTGAAATCAGAAGGCCTATAAAAAGGCATGATTAACTTCCTTCTAGAAGCAAAATAATATTGCTTCAAGTGATTTTGCTTACCATTTAATATGACCTCACAGAAATTTCAGTGGAAATTAAATGATTTTAAACCAATGTTCCAAGACAGAAAGGATCAATTGTGGAAATGTCAGTATCTATACATTAATCTGATTTTATTTTTAATTTGTAACTTTGGGCTAGAAGCTTACAGGTAAAAGACTCTGCCCCACAATCTGTTGATAACCAGTGTATGAGACAAAATGAGATATACCTCTGTGGCAGTGCAACTCCCTCCCCACTCTTGGGCCACTCAGCACTTGGTGCAATTTCCACCGCCCCGGCCACATGCCAACCCAAGTTGACTTGGAAAAGGTGGTGGACCAGAGCATCAAGGCACTCCCTTGGTGCATCTTGTTCCTATCTATCTCCCCTATTGCTTGGAAATGGATTACATGCCAACTCAAAATGGTTTGGGAAAGGCACTGGACAGAGTGTTAAGGCACTCCTTTAGTACACCTTGTTTCTGGCCCCTCCCCTATCATTTGGGAACAATAATGACAGTTAATACCTTCTGACAGCCTAGTACATCCATACTTAGGTTCTGGCCCAAAGGGGGTGATACCAGATCTCCAAGGTCTACCAATTTCTTGTCCTGCACAGCTGGTAGAAAGTACCAGAGTATTTTGTTATCCAAGCTGGGCTGAAATGGAAAAGTACCTGATGATAATCTAGTATCTCAGTTCCTCTAAATAGCAATTCTAAGCAAGACCCTTTGAGCTCTCTTGGATTACAGAGGACTGTGACCATCATCTCCCTTGAGTTGGGACACGTCTCGGGCACAGACTCCTCAAGTTTTGAAGATCATCTGCCTACAAAGCGAATGAAAGGCCAGAGTGAAGTCAGACTTCTTGAGTCTGTTATCACCTGTTGAGGAATATTGATGTATTGTGAGTGTTTGCTCCAAACTCAAGAAGAGGGAAATTTTAACTACAGACTACTCTCTTCCATCCACCTCTCTACCTATCTATGTGTTTAACTATGCACATTTACCTTCACAGGTGTGGATGGCTATATATTTCACTGGATATCCAAATTTTTCCATGCTGTTTGTGTATGTGTGTGTTTTGTGTTTATGCATGTATACATATATATATATGCATGTATACATATATATTATACAGTTTGATTTAAAATATCTTGTAGTAAATTAGTGTGAATCTTGTCATTCTCAAATCTGTAATTTAAGTCACTGTTTTAATGCAACATATTCTACCAAATCAGCTTGTTGATCTTTAAATTGGTGAATCATTAAGTGCTGCTAAAACTCAACCTTTTGATCTACTTCACACTATTAATAAATCTTAAATTGCTAGTAAACCATAACTGTGTCAAATACTTTCATCCTCAACAACTTCATTTGCACTACTATTGGGGAATTTTCTGTTTGTTTGCCTAAAACTACTATAAATTATATCTGCAAACATAAATCAGTACCTCTACCCTTATTTTGAAATTAAAGAAAAAAGAACCTGAAATCCTTTCTCTGAATGTCCTAAGCAATAAGCTATGAATCTGTGCTGTATTGAGTTTTGTTCTCTTAGCCACATAAATTTTTCATTATCTTCTGTACAGTATCATGACTTCAACAGCCATGATCTAAACTTGTCCATAGGTTGCTAATCTAACCCTGCCTAATTTTACTTTGTCTATAACATGGTGGTAAGAAACTGTCCTGGGTGCTAGAAATACAGATCTACATTCCTGGGTGTCAGAAATACAGATTTGAATCCCTTCTAGGTAAGGATAAATCCAGATTATTTCTTGGTGATTAGCCATTAGGTTATTTCATAAAAATGTGATGGCCCACTAAACATGATCAGTGATGTAGGTTCATACAAAAAAGATCTTCAATACTAATAAAGATATTTTACAAGAATGTGAGTGAGGCTCAGGGAAGAAGATGGGATATAGCTCTTATCAGCATACCAGTCTGGACCATCCCGCTGAGATGCTCAGACCTTTTTATATTGTTCAGAGTTTAAATGTCTCAGTTTCTTATTGCTGTATGAAAGTCTTCTACCTAAAACCAAACATTGTATTTCAGCTACAAGTTCCTGTCCTATATTGGATCCAGCTCTAAATGTTCACGGACCTTGTTTTTACTTAGATAAGTCATACTGTAGCTTAAAATTAAGTGCAATCTTTGCAGAGCTCTATCATTAGGCTGTATATCCTTTTATGCATTAACAGGATTTTCAAAATATAAAAATTGATTAGCTAATGTTTACAATACATATAATAAGAGAGAAACATTTTAATTGATAGAACAATAATTTATTGTTATATAATGAAATATGATTCATAGAATGTAATGTTTTATTATAACAAAACTCCAAAATGTAATTTCAAATTTAGCTGTGTATGTTTATTCATATGTATATATGTATCTTCATTATGACCTATTCTACTGTAAAATCCTGTAATATTTAAAACTGGTTTTTAAGAAAATTCTGTCTTGATGACCTTTTCTTTAGAGACTTCTGCTTAGACATAATATAAATAAGCCTCAAACTTTTTGCCATTTTTAGTTTGAAAGATCTGTGTGTGTGTATACACGTAGAAAACAAATCAGTGAGCAATATCACATAGGGCAATTAACAATGTAGTATTCTAACTTATTTACACTTTCTTCTGTGGTATAGGAGTATCAATTTTCTCCATTGATTCATTCCCAGAATAATACAAAGTGCTTTTCAGTAATCTTTTTTTAAGCACTCTAAAAATTCAAGTCCAAAGCTTGCTGAAAGCCTATGCCTAATGACAGATTTTGTCCATGATCTATGGATATAGTGTGGGCCAGGACTGTGTTTGAAATACAAAATTAATGTAGCAGTCTTTGAAAATATTAATTCAAGAGCAGAGTAAGAATGGGTTATACTTCAAGGAGAAGAATCCTTCAGACATATGCATAATCATACTTTCAGAATCACCTCAATATTCCTAAAAACACTGTGTAATTATTTTTGCCAATACACAGTGTTGGTATTTGCTGGTCGGACTCATTTCAATGTAGTTTTCAAAGCCACTTGCATAAAATTGTACTATGGAGCAAATCTGTTACTTGGGAAACAATTTTAAAGAGATAGTTATCAAATATTCCCTACATTTTAGTGCAATGTATCTTCAGTGTGATACATTTTAATATTAATGCAAATATTTTTAATGAAATAAGAAAATAGGTTCCATATTAAATGAAACAGCAATGTTACACAATGAGGGAACACCACATGAATATTCCTAAATATAAGCAAAAGATATTTACAAACCTTAGCCTTTCTTGGTTGTTCAAAATAAATGTCATTGGTAATTGGAGTAAATATTCTCCTGTTAATTAATCTGTTTTTCAGGCACATGTGATCAAATCTTCAGCTTTTATTGTACTATTTGTAGATCTGGCTCAATATTTTTGAAGCCCTGCTTTGGAAAGCTCTGTGCACTACCTACTGAATCTTCTTTGCAGTCTGCTATACATACACATTATGATTAAGGATGTGATACACAGATAGCAGCATAGCCTTGGTCAGGACACATATGTGGAAAACAAAACAAACCCCAAACCTAACTTCTTAGGTGTTATTTCTGCTTTTCCTTTTTCCGTAAAGGATGTCCTCATCTGAATACCTGTACTTAAGAAAAGTGCAACACTCAGATATCTGAAAGTGTCAGAGACACTGTATTGCTTAGATTTTTTACATGTAGTAGCTTTCATTGTGGGATCCAGACACAATAGAAAGTACCCAAGATGAGAATCCATCTGCAAGGCTGTCCCAGGTTAACTACTGGAATAAATATTTAGAGTATTTGACTCAACTTTCACAATGTGAAAGTCAGAGAGGGTAACAATAACACCCTTGAGGGGTGGGGAGAGGGAAATAAATTTAAAAACAATTGAGCACACACCTAAGTATGTAGTAAGGAAGATTCCACCTGGTGGTTTCCTCAGTGGGAGTAAAAATTCACTATTAGAAATAATAATTTCTATTAGCAATCAATTCTCTGTGCCTCTGGATAATTTATTTCCTGGGGCATCCTCTTGACTTCAATATTCCTTGCTGTGTTCTAAAATGTCAGATTGAAGTTCAAAATTGATCTTCCATGTTAAATTCTGTTATTTTACTATGGTAACCATCTATGAAGATGATTTCTTCATGACAAGTAGGTCAGAGCTAATTAGTATAAAATGATACAGCATGCCACTGAAAAGTGATCAATATATTGTGGAAAACATACAAAGTGATCGTCAACCTTAATAAGGAAATTATTTTATGTCATAGTTCAAGCTTATTTTAGCTGGGGGTGTGATGATATTTGTTCAACATATTTAACCCACATATTTAATTACTATTTGTACTGGGTCTGCCTGAGCCGGAATGGTTTTCGCCTGTAGCAGCCCTCATGGTGCTGTGTTTTATGTTGGGAGCTGGCAGGGTGTTGATAGCACACTGGTGTTGTGGCTACTGCTGAGTAGTGCTTACACAGCACCAAGGCTCTTTCTGACATTTCCCCCCCCACAGTGGGACGGGGTGGGCAAGATCTTGGGAGGGGACACAACCAGGACAGCTGACCCGAACTGACCAAAGGGATATTCCATACCATATGATGTCTGCTCAGTATAAAGCTGGGAGAAAGGAGGAAGGGGGTGGGGTCACCCTTGGTCCTCCGAGGCAACCACTACACGTATTGGAGCCCTGCTTCCTGAGAAGGCCCGACATCGCCTGTTCATGGGAAGTAGAGAATAAATCTGTTTTCTTTTTTTGCTTCTGTGTGTGGACCTTTGCTTTGCTTTGTTTATATTAAAACTGCTGTTGTTTTACCCACAAGGGTTGGGTTTTTTCATATCTTATTTTCTTTCCCCTCTTTGCCCTGTTGAGAAAAAAGGAGGAAGTGGGGGTAAGTGATAGAGCGACTTGGCGGGTACCTGGCATTTAGCCAAGGTCAAACCACCACACTATTATATTACATGAATCTATGGAAGAAAAGAGTACATTTTCTAAAAATAAATCTCATTCACAGATCTCATTGTAAACCATACCCTTAAGCAAGAAGCTGTCCGAGCTTGTAATTTACATCTTCTGTTACCAGTTGTGAATGGTACAATGTTATTTTTTCTCTAAGTACAGGTTTTGATTATATCTGTGGAATTTCTACGGAAACCAAAAGCAGAATTAAAATAACTAGAGAAAAAAAAGAAAGAAAAAAACTCACCCACCCAAGTATTGTTACAGGGACCATCTAAAACCATCTAGGATATAGGATACTATCACAGAGATATTAAGTAAAAAGGTTGTATTACTTCAACAGAGAGTGTTGGAGTGACTACTGTTGAATTATCTGTCCAGTTCTGATTTAAACACTTCAAAAGAGCCCTTCTAGGTTTTTAAGGAGAACCATTTCAAGAATACTGAGATACAAAAAAACCTGACAAAAACCAAGAAAATAATTAAGGGATCAGAAAGTGTGCCTTATAGTGAGCAATTCAGGGTCTGCATTAATCTAGCTTATTCTGAGCAAGAGTAAATGGCTGAATCAATCACAGGTTATAACTATGTACATGAGGAACAAGAACTTGAAATTAGATGTCTATGCAGTATAGCAGAAAAGCAACGAATGGTAATGGAAGCTATAATGACTGCAAAACCAAACTCTTTTGAAGAGTGAGAATAAGTAGCCTTCAAGGAAATCTGCAGTGATTTTAAGTTGTTTTCTATCATGGAAATTTTAAAACAAAGTTGATTATTTTTCTCAGCTATGTGCTTCCATATAAGGAGCTATTACATTTGCAGCAGGAAACACCTGTCTTTTCAGAAAGTCAGACTGAATAATTGGAATTTACTACTTATACAGCTGACAAGATCTCATTTTCCTTCAACCACTGATGAAGTACCAGAAAGTATATAACCTCTCAGACACACTGTGACTATAGACAACTACATTTGTTCAGCTGACTAATTGTCTAAGTTCTCTTGACTCTCTTGATCTACTGGAAAAATAAATTGCCTGGACAAAGACGTCTGGTGCCATTTTATGAGCCTAATTATTTTCCTGACCTCCATCTGCCCCTCCAGAAGAACACGGCTCTCCCACAGGTCCTTTGTAATACCTGCTAGTCTTGTGTTGATGCTGCAGAAACCTTAAAGCATCAAAAATAGCCATCAATATTTAGACAGCTGAAGTGAGTCCATTGACTAGAAAAAGATCTTGCAGAGTGAGCTCATAAGTAAACGGGAATATATAAACACCTACATTAGGACTCTAAAGTCTTCATATATTGCTTTTCCTAATTATTATTCTTTCTGTGCTTTATTTAATCCAAATTTAAAGGTAACCAGAAGTTTTTATGTGAAGATATGCTTTAAGTTATAAAATATTTGCCAATCTAAATACCAAGTAAGACTCAAATATTGTAAGGATTCAAGAAATAAGTGAAGTTTATGTAAATTACAACATAATACTTTGTCGTAAAAAGAACCTATCAATCTTTTTTTCCCCATTAATAATTTACCTTCATTAAAGATCTTCTGAATACAATAATATTTAACAGTTTTTGACCAAGATAAATTATATATATATTTGGGATATTTTTTTCCGCAGAACTGAAGGTAAAAGAAACCCACTCGTTTTCAATTTAAAGCATAGACCCTATGGCTCAGACTCCATGATTCTGAAAACCAACAACTAATGTATGCTGGTCTGCACTTAAAAGAGATTTTTCTTCACTTCAGTGACCATAAATTTTCTAGTCTTACTTCCTTTCATGTTTAGCATCTTCATAGCTTTAAATTTAAAACTCCCATCAAATATTTAAGACAAAAAACACACCCAAAAGAGCACACAGCATATTTTTTCCCAAAAAACATAGCCTTAAAATAAAGCACTGAACATTAGATTTATATACTATAAAACCTAAATATGGGTGTCTTATGGTCAGATGTTTTTGAGGGTCTTCCCCTTAGATCAAGTATCTCAAAACAACAGTATGTAAGCCCTTGTTACTACATTTTTCAGAAATCATGGACATTAAAAAAACTTAAGTATTAAGGTTAATGTATGCACAGACAAGGAGAACAGAAAGTGTACAAAGAGTGAATGTACTCAGCCCAATAAAGCTTTAAAAAATTATTTCCTACACTCAAAGGAGAAGACCTATTCTTGCGTATTTGGGATTAACTTTTAAAGTGTCTTATCACTCTCCTCAAGGCAAACAACGTTTTTCCTTCAGGCTTCCAATTTCAGCACAAAGACATTTGTGTCAATAGGCTGTTCAGAAAGACATATTACTTTTTAAACAGAAGGGCAGAAGTGGCATCTGGCCTATTTGTTCATCCTTAAAAGGAACAAACAAAACAAAGGAAAAACATATTTGAATATAAAATAGATTTTATTACTCTGAAAATGCATTTTTTTGGGGAAATAAATTTCTTTGTGTGCAGTTGATGGTGGAAAAAGTATAACATAGAAAAAAAATTGTTATACCTAAAACTCCCTGCTCATGTTCTGGAGACAAGGCAAAAAGTGAAAGCCAAGAAGATGCCATTCTGACTTCTTTCTTCTATCCAAAATGTCATTTGTCATAGAGGTTGTGTACCGAAATGCTCCCTATTGGGTAGCTATCTTAACAACACTTTTGGCACATTTCAGAAGGGAAAAATTAGTGTGAATGCTATCACTTATGCATATACTTAAAGTTCTATTAAAATCCTTATTTAATCTAAACTCTGTCACGGTCCAGTTATAATCATCTTTCTTCTGTACAGCTACAGAATTTGAACAGTCTTCAGACATCACAGCAATCATCTTAGTTGATTTATGTTTTCTTCATAACGTTGCTGGTATACAATGATAGGATAAGCTACCAAAAACTAACATTTTAAAGTGTTGTCAAATAGTGGGCATCAAAGCAGAGATCCTGCTAGCTTGTCTATTCTTATCCGGGAATCTGGTACATGTATCGGGAGAGATTACCTGAGGGTATTTTCTGTCACTTGTTAAAATACAGTGAATGGCTGAGAGGTCATATTGCAGAGACAACCTTAAAGCAAATCTTCAGTTGTGTGGTATTATTTCTACAGAATAGAAGATTAGAATTAAACACCATCTGCTAAGGCAGAGCATGTATTCAATGCTATCAAAGCCTATGACAAAAGTAGCTTAACGTCATTGCGCAGAATCCTGTGAATACCTTGCAGGTGGAGTGGTGCTGGAGGAAATGGGAGTCTCCTCTAAAACCAAGTAAGTCTATTACTTCTTTTTTCAGTTCTATGATGCCTTCAAAGTCTTAAGTAACACTGTTCATTCACCGGTCTGTTTTCCTTCTGTATCCAGCTTATCAAATTTCATGAAAGCATTACAGGTATTCATGAATAAGGTCTTGTTTTGTGTTCATACTTGAAGATTTAAATTCTTGATGCTATGTTATCTGAATAAAAAAAGTATTTTTCTTCTAAATACAAAATCATTTTATTCTTGCATTATCTTATTGCTGGTTTTGGTTTGTCCTTCCTAATAGATTTCAGTTTTTCCTTAGTCTTCTTGATTCTTAGAATCATAGAATCATAGAAAAATAGATTCAGAGAATATCAGGTTGGAAGGGTCCTCAAGGATCATTTGCTCCAACCTTTCTTGGCCAAAGCACAGTCTAGACAAGATGGCCCAGCACGCTGTTCAGCTGAATCTTAAAAGTGTTCAATGTTACTAAATCCACCACTTCCCTGGGGAGATTATTCTAATGGTTGATTGTTTTCACTGTGAAAAATTTTCCTCTGGTATCCAATCGAAATGTCCCCCAGAGTAACTTGTACCCATTACCTCTCCTCTTTTCCATGTGACTCCTTGTAAAAAGGGAGTCTCCATCTTCATTGTAGACACCTTTTAAATACTGGAACATGGTGATAAGGTCTCCCCTAAGCCTTCTTTTCTCAAATCTGAACAAATCCAATTCTCTCAGCCTTTCCTCACATGGCAGGCTTCCCAGTCCCTTGATCATCTTTGTGGCCCTCCTCTGGACCCTCTCCAGCCTGTCTACAACTTTTTTGTATGGCAGAGACCAAAACTGAACACAGCATTTCAGGTGCGCCTTGACAAGCACTGAGTAGAGTGGGATAATGAATCCTTTATCTCTGCTGATGTTGCCCTTGTTGATGCAACCCAGCACCCTGTTGGCTCTCTTTGTCGCAGCAGCACACTGTTCATTCATATTGAGCTTGTCTGCCAGAACCACCAGATCTCTTTCCACAGAGATGTTCTCCAGCCAGGTAGATCCCAGTCTGTGCTGCACTCTTGGATTATGTTTTCCCAGGTACAAGACCTTACACTTGTCTTCGCTGAGCTTCACAAGGTTCTTGTTAGCCCACTCCTCCAGCCTATCCAGGTCTTCCTGCAGGGTGACTCTCCCTTCTGAAGTGTACACTTCCCCACTCAGTTTGGTTTTGTCAGTAAACGTCATCAGGATACACTTGATCTCATCATCCAGATCACTTATGAAGATATTACACAACATGGGACCCAATATCAATCCCTAGGGGACCCCACTTGTGACAGGTTGCCAGTTTGAAAAGGAGCTATTTACCACCATCCTCTGAGTGTGGCCTGCCAACCAGTTCCCCGTCCACTTCACAGACCACTTGTCTAGACTGTAATGCATCAGTTTCTCTAGGAGGAGGCTGTGGGAAACCATATCGAAAGCTTTGGAGAAATCCAGGTGGACAATGTCCACCACTTGCCTCACATCAACAGAGCAGGTTACTTTGTTGTAGAAAGCAATCAGGTTCGTCAAGCACGATTTGCCCTTGGTGAATCCATGCTGGCTTTTCCTAATCACATGTTTTATTTGACTTGTGATAGGTTCCAGGATGATTTGTTCCATAAATTTCCCAGGGATTGAAGTAAGACTGATGGTCGTACAATTTTCTGGATTCTCCTTTAAGCCCTTCGGGTAGATAAGGGTAGATTAGCCTTCTTCCAGTCTTCTGGGATGTTCCCTGATCTCCATGACTTCTCAAAGATTATGGGGAGTGGCCTCGAGTAGATAATGTTAAGGCCCATCAATTTGTAGGGGTCACGTTCCTGTAACAGTTCACATACCAACTCTTCCTTCACTGACCGTGGGTCTGTTTGCATCAACCTGGATTTTGGTTCCCAAGGACTGGGGCCTAGCAGTGTTGGTAAAGACAGAGGTGAAGAAAGTGTTGAGAACTGCCATTTTAGGTTGTTGGCAACTAATTCACCTCTCCTGTTTAACGGTGGGCCAGTATTTTCCTTTACATACCTGAAGAACACTTTCTTGTAGTTTTCGACATATCTGGCCAATTCCAAGTTGAGCTGAGCTTTTGCTTTTCTGTGTCTCTGCACAGCCAGGCCTTGTAGTTCTCAACTGGTATTTGTCCACTTTTCCATCTCTGGTACACTCCTTTTTTTGGTTTTGAGCAGACTCAGAAGCTCACAGTTAAGCCAAGGGGGTGTCCTGCTCTTCTGCTTCCATTACCTTTAGAGTGCATGAACTGGTCTTGTGCTTCCAGAAGAGTGTTCTTGAAAAACTCCTAGCACTCACTAGGTCCTTTATCCTCTATGGAATCTTCTCACAGGATCCCTCCCAACCGAGCTGTGAGTGAGTTGAAGTTTGCTCTTCTAAAATCTAAAACCTTAATCTTAGTAATAACCTTCAGCACATTCAGCAGGATCCCAGACTCCACAACATTGTGATCCCTGCAGGCAAAGCTACCATTAATGGAGATATTACAAAGCAAGTTTCCTCGGGTTATGAGTAGCAAGTCCAGCAGTGCCTCTTTCCTCTTTGGCACATCTAACATTTGTATGAGGGAGCAGTCCTCTACACATTCCAGCACCTTGATGGATGACATGGGAGCTGTTGTATTGTTCTTCCAACAAATGTCTGGGTAGTTGAAGTCACCCCTAAGAACCAGGTTCTGTTGACCTGAAGCTTGCTTAAGTGACCCAAATATTGCTTCATTGGCCTTAGTGACTTGTTTTGGAGATTGTTAGCACATGCTTACTGTAAGATCCCCCTTGGAGACAATCCTCCTGATCTTGACCTAGAGGCATTCAATAGAGCTTCCACAACCGCTGTAGTGACTTCTGTACGTTCAAAGTTCTTCTTAACACAGAGCACGACTACTCCACTTCTTCCCTGCATATCTTTACGAAACAGCCTATAACCATCCATTGTAATCCTCCAGTCATGTGAGTTGTCTCACCATGTTTCAGTTATTCCTATGATATCATCATTTTCTGACTGGGCACAGAGCTTCAGTTCCTCCTGTTTGTTCCCCAGGTTGTGGGCACTGGTATATGTACACTTGAGGTGGTTGGTCTTCTGTCTGACATCTTGGGAGGTAGTTAAGGAACATTTGTCGCTGCTCTGGTTGGCCTGACTTATTCCCCAGTTGGCTGCAATGGCGTAAGCATTACCACTTTGGACCCCACCCCATGGGTCCTTCAGTTTAAAGCGCACCCCACCAAGTTGGCCAGCCTGCTGCCAAAGTTTCCCTTGCCTCTCCCAGACATGTGAATCCCAACCCTCCCTAACAGGCTATAGTCATTGAAGAATGTCCCATTGTCATAAAAGCCCAAGCCCTCATGATGTTACCAGCCATGAAATCAGAAGATGATTTGTATTATATGTCTGTTTCTGACTGCACCTTTTCCTCTAAGCACTTAAGTCTGATCAAGTCATTCTAAATTCTGTTTATCACCATGGGAGATGTCTGGACACTAAAGACAGTGTTTTATCTGCCCTGATTCAAATGTTGTCCTACAATGAGAAAAACTGCCTCTCGAAAATGGCTATTTCTATCCACTGGCTGTAAAAGATAGTTGGGTTCTAGGTAGTAGGTAAAATCTTGGTGTTCAACAAAAAATATGCTTCAAGGTAGATTTTAGGGGGAAAAAAATACCCTCAAAACTGTTCTAAATTTAAGAACAGTTGAGAACAGGAACAGATTTTCTAGAAAGATTTTGAAATTATTATTATATGTCAGAACATGTGAGATAAACATTAGGGGAAATACGTTATCTCTTGCCATTTTTCTGTCACTATTCATTATGTTTTTCTGAAGTTGTTTTGTTCACCAAATGAACAGACAAAAGGTTTATTGTTTATTATAATGGCTAAATATTTCTAGATATTTTTAGGTTTCAACATGTTTTTCTCTACAGCTGGGCAACAATTAAAACACTCTTTAATATTATAGGACCTAACACTTCCCATTAATCCTTGTTTAATATTGTTTTTCTATTTTTAATTTGGCTTTGAAATAACTATGTGGATTTCATGGGAAATGCAAAAGAAAAGAAAAAAAAAAAAACACTAATCTCCCTATTCTTCTGTACAGCTATTAAATGATCTTGGACCCACTTTGTAACTGGCCTTGATATTACAGTCCTACTGTGTCTTATGAACAGAGACAGTTTTGTACAGAATAATATACAACTTCATATCAAGAAAATCACTAGATATTAAGGTCAGGGAACACGTTTCAGTTTAGACTGAAGACAGACTTCAACTAGTTCTCTAGAGGTGAAAATTCTATTGCATCACTATACGAACTGTCTCTCTTTATAAATATTTTAATTGGGTCCCAGAGATGTGTATATTTTGAAATACTGTGCTTTTTTTTGTTGTGGGTTGTTTTTTTTTTTTTTTTCCTTCATGCAGCTTATATGCAATTCTTCAAACTGCAATTGCTAAACTGTGCAAAATAATCTTTTTATCTGGAATGCTATAGTTATTTCAGGAGAAAGAAATATTTGGTTTTGGTTACATTTTTGTGTCAGCCTTATTTACACCAGTTAAGACTTCACTTTGTGAGTTAATCTAAGGAAAACAATTAACTTCACCCTAGAATATAATGTTATCCAATACAGGAAATAAAACATTTCCTTCAAAGATGTAAGATTTTCTTTTTTTAATTGGGAATCACTAAATATTCTAACTAGTTAATTACTTCAGTTCTACTTCTCAAATTAGGTAGGTTTATTTTACTAAACATTACAAGTCATAGATTTTGTTTTCCTTTGTTGAAAGCAAAATTATTTTTCAGGTGTGTAAATAAAGCTTACCTTTGTTTAGTGCTGTTAATTCCACTGAAGTGTAACAACTGTGAATGTGGCATGATAGGGCAGGTTAATTTTGGTTCAGGGGAAGGCACAAGTCTATGCAGTGGTGCCAGTTCTCACACTGGGAATCCAATTACAGGTGTGTGACTAGGGTCCACTTTTAGTCAAATGTGAGAAATGTTTCTGCTTAACTTTTGGGATACAGAAAAGGCCCTTTCCCCTAAATGCAATATTTCTTACTAAGATTTCCTTCTGTTGTAAAGCTGGAAGAAGAAGAATGAATTTGTGAAAAGCAGATGATGTTCCCAAGAAACACATGCAGGCCATCTTGACAGTGGACAAGGAATTAAAGAGACCACAAATTTCATTATATGCATTGAAATAACACACAGTTGATAAGATGCTACATTAGAACCATGAAAGGATAAAGAATTAAGAGAAAAAAATCATTAAAACAAACTGATTGCTGCCAACATCATATCCTGTAGAAGAAAAAAGGAAAAAAGGGAAAAAAATCACACACACAAAACCCCTGAAACAAATTAAAAACTGTAAAGCCTGTCATATTTTGAAGTGTATTCCCAAGTCACTGGAGCACCCATGAAGATTAAACAAATGACAGACTATGAAGTCTGTTTAATATTATTGAATATGAAAACCTCAAATTGCACATAGTTCAGTCTGTAGGAATGAACAAATAGGAGGTATTTATGATTCACTGCAAACGTGACAGACAGTATGATCCATTTAAGGAAAAAAAACCAAAACAAACCAACAACCAAAAAAACTGTAGTCTTCTGGTTAAGCATCTTTGTATATCTTCCTCCCTCCTGAATAAAGGCATACAAACAGACCAAACACAACATGTGAAACTTTCTTTTAGGAAAATAAAGAAAGAGGAAGATGAAACACTGACCTATATATGTGTCAGGTTACATCAGCTAACGTCTGAATGAGTTTGATGACAGAAGATGAAGCATGAAATGCTGTTCACTAACTAAAGGTTTTGAGGTTTTTTGGGCAAGGTAAGGAAAGGTGTTGTGAGATGAGGAGAGGCAAGGTAAGGCAAAACAGCAAGGCAAGCAAAGAAAAGAAATAGCTGGCATAAGACAAGTTACATTTAGAAATATGGAAAATTAAATGTAGAAAAATTGTCATCTAGCCAGTTAGAGTCCAATTACTGCTGCAGCAACTGAACAACAAATACAGTTAATATAAAAAGAAAACACATCTTTATAAACACAACAAAGACTTTTGTTGTAGAGCATATCAAAGTGCTTTGGAAATTATATATTTCTTTAAAAAATATTTTATGTTCCTGTCAACTATTTTTTTTCTACTTTGGGCCTGAATAATCATAGCTATTTAATAATATGAACAAACTCTGAACAACTTTGTCACTAGACACAGAAAAATAATAACATCATCAACTTCCATTTCCATTGAACTCCAATTTATAGGAAAAACTCTATCACATCTCAAGTCCCTGAATGTCAAGGCAAGTACTAGGGGAACAAAATCCCTCCCATTATAAGAGAAGATCAGATTCAAGGTCTCCTGAGGAACTTGAACATACACAAGCCCATGAGATGCATCCCAGACTACTGAGAGAATTGGCTGATGTAGTCACTAAGCCACTCTTCATCATATTTTAAAAGTTATGGAAGTCAGGCAAAGTCTCCACTGACTGGAAAAAGAAAGGGAATATTGAACCCATTTTTAAAAAGAGTAATAAGGAGGAACTGGGAACTGCCAACTAGTCAGCCTTATGTCTGTGCCTAGTAAGATTATGGAACAGATCCTCCTGAAAGACATGTCGAGGTATATGGTGATTAGAGACAGTCAGCATGGTTTCTGTGAGAGATGACTTGTAAAAACAGGTCCTGAAAGAAACAGGCCTGTGAGAAACAAAGACCAAGAAAAACAGCCTGAGAAAGAGATAAAGGATAACAGGGGAAGTGGAGGCTCTCCGAGCTAAGGAATGTCTCAAACACTTGCAAGTATTGAAACTATAGTCATGGGGTGGATAGTGTGGAGGTCGAGCTGATAAGGCTGCCTGAATAACACAGGATGAGCTGGAGGGGGGAGCCCTGTGGAGACAGGACAGCTCTGCTCTGGTGCACCTGGTCAAATTTCAAGGGCCATCTGTCTGGTGAATGAACTTTGCTTCATTATCCCCAAAATGCATATTAGAGTTAACACTCCTCAATATACTAATGAAGACTAACAAGATCATGCTAATTACATCATCCCATGAAACACCTTACCCCTCCCCATACATGGGATATGTAGGTATGTGGGTCAACCTAGGGGATGGACCGAAGGAAAGTGTGTACAAATTGAGGGGGGGGGGCGGGGGGGGCAAGGGGGGTGTGTGTGTGTGCAGAGTGTGAAGTGAAGCAAAGAAGACGGATGCCTCCTTGAACCCTTGCTAGCAGGATCGCCACAGGAACCCAGACTGGTGATCTCTATTTCTCTATTCTCTCCATCTCCCTCCTTTCTTTTTTCGCTTTTCCCTTCACTACCATTAAGAAATGCAAGGCATACTGTGTTGCTTGCACAACTCGTTACATACTTAGCCAATTATCATGTATCCAATTAGTACATTGTGGAAAGTTAATAAATGTCTGGACTTTGAGACTTGTCTCACTGTTGTCCACTCCGTTGGGGATTTGTGAATCTGAGTCACTTGTCTCCCTCATCTGAGCGTGACGTGACAGCTTCACTAAGGCAAATCATACCTGGCTAATCCAGTTGCCTTCTATGATGGACTGACTGCATCAGTTGACAAGGGAAGAGCTACATAGATCATCTACCTCGACTTCTGTAAGACATTTAATACGGTCCTTCACAACATCCTTCTCTCAAAATGGGACAGGTATGGATTTGATGGATGGACTCTTAGAGGGATAAAGAAGTGGCTGATTTCCCACATCCAAACAGTTACAGTCAATGGCTCTGGTAAGACCTCACCTGGACTACTGTGTCCAGCTCTTGGGCCCCCAGCACAAGAAAGACATGGACCTGTTGGAGCAGGTCCAGAGGAGGACCATGAGATGATCAGAGGGCTGGAACACCTTTCCTATGAGGAAAGGCTGCAACAATTGGGGCTTTTCAGCCTGGATAAGAGAAGACTCTGAGGAGCTCTTATTGCAACCTTTCAATACTTAAAGGGATCTTATAGGAAAGACAAAGAGACTTTTTACCAAGGCCTGTACTGAGTGACAGGAGTGACAGGGACAATGGTTTTAAACTGAAGGAGAGTGGATTTACATTGGGCACAAGGAAGAAGTGTTTATGGTGAGGGTGGTAAGACACTGGAACAGATTGCCCAGAGAATCTGTGGATACCCCATCACTGGATGTTTTCAAGGTCAGGTTGGACAGATCTTTGAGCAAACTGACCTAGTGGAAGATGTCTCTGCCCATAGCAGGGGGATTGGACTACATGATCTTTGAAGGTCCCCTCCAACCCAAACAATGTTATGATTCTATAATTCTATGATTCTATGGTTTGGCTTCTGCTGATTTCAGTCTGAAGAAATATCTGTATATTCAAACATTCTATTAATGGTGTAAGAATACATATTTTAAAGTTTTTAAAAGTTTGGGAACATCAAGGAGGCACTGAAAGAGCATGTTGGTTTTTTGCATTTAGTAATTTCTGTTTGATTAATGCCCTTTTTCAGTCATTTCAGATTTAGTCTTCTCCTGATATAGGCTGAATCTTATCCTGATGGATAAGTGCTGCTGCTTCTTTTGTCTCAACATTTTCTGAGCTCTGTCACTTCTGATTCTGATTTCTTTTCTCATCATTACTTTCATTTCAGCCAGAAGGATGCAAACATAGTCTCCATATAGGTTGCCAAAATTACCCTTTCATCAGTTGAGGTGGTGCCAACTTACAAAGCAATGAGGAATCATTTCCCCTCTAGGAGAGGAAGCTTGTTACTCTTCTTCTTAGCTACATTAATCAGTGGGAATCTTAGGGTCACTTTTGTATCTACTCCCAGCCTGATGAAACACTGTTGCAGTCCATGACTCACAGAAAGGGGTTTTGTCTGTTTTTTTTTTCCCCCATCATGTTCTAGATCTTATTCAAGTCAGTTTCTTTTGCATTAGGACTAAGTTCAGTGGAGACTCCTTATCCAAACTTATGTCTGCTTGATAATGAAAATATCATTTGGAACATGCATGTGAGCAGAAACATTTAGTACAGTTACTAACATCACACATCTGTAAAGAATCTGTAAAGTTCTTTTCCCCAACAGGCCCACAGTGCTCCCCTCAAAGCTCAGCCATCTCTTGTGTATCACCCCCTGAACTATCTGTGTTGTCTGGCCATTTCTCACAGCACTATTTATCAGCTTCTTACTCTGTTACTTGTAATGTCCAGGCTTTTCTAATGTCACATCTAGCAGTTTCTCATGGTTTGTTCTGTTAGCTAAAATTTACATCAGACTCTGGTCATCTGCTTGCATACCATAACAAAGAGCATAGCTTCATATTATACGATTGACTTTTATTTATTAAAGAAAAGAAAAAAAAAATGAAATACAACCAAAAGAGCCTAGAAAAAGCAATTACTTAGAAGTTTCATGCTTATGTCATTAACCTTAAAAACATAGCATATGTTGCATTAGAGAATAGGAGAAAATCACTGTTTAGAACAGTGGGTACTTCACCTCTATTTCTATCTTCTATATTCAGTCCTATAGCATCACATTTATTGAAAAAAAGTCCTTTGAGAACTTATCTATATTGTTTTCTTTTTTTCTGAAAAGTTGCCTTTCTCATTATTAACAATAAAGCAGAAAAATTCCTCCACTTCCACTCCAGCCCCTGTAGCTAGTGAAAAAAGGAATATTTATCAGAAAGAAGGAGAAGAGTTCTGACTTCATTTACCAAATTTGCTTGTTCGGGAGCAAAGTCCAAAATAACAAAAACTTTACTGCTTCTTTGAAAAATGAGCTCACTAGAGGAATGGAAATAAAAGATTAAAGATAAAATAAGAGTATTGTAGGATACAAAAAATATAAGATAACAAAGAGAATATAGACAAAATTGGGGAAAGAGAGGGAATAAAGATAGGAATGGAGGAGAGAGAAGAAAACTATGCAGAAAATAATAGACAGGGAAAAACAAGATTAAGACATAGGGAAAAAAGAAATTATGAAAGAGCAGAATATCTGTTTCGTAATGTCAGTATATGAATTGCTCCAGTGACAAACTGAATTGTCAGAAAAGTGCCCTGGTTAGAAATCTAGATTGAGACATAAGCAAGATCTTAAAAAAGATCTTAAAAAAAAAGGGGGACAATTCAGAAGGAAATATAATGAGAAACTGAATGTCTGAAATAGCCTCAGAATGCAAAAGTTAGATTAAATATATACATACATATATATATAATGTTTAACAATATAAACAACTAGGAATAAGCACAACTGATAAATAACAGAAATTGAGGAAATGAATGAAAAGTAAAAACAGAAAAAAGATAAAGTAAACTTTAATTATTTAAAACTTGTTTGATATTTTTAACAAAGGTATATCAAAATTGGCTATTATACATTTAGATTTTCTTGAAAAAACCTGATATTGTTTCAAACATGCACCCCAATGTATACAAACATGCACCCCAATGTATAGTATTTTTAAATACAGCCTAGCAGAAAACCATAATAGCAAACTGTTTTAACTAAACTGGGGATTAATTTTTAGAGCTGGTTAGGAAAAACTTTAATCACAAAGCATTTTATATCAGGAAAGCAACACGATCAAAATAAGATGTTTCAAAATTTAGGGTTTTTTTTATCAAATCTGTTTAAAATTATTTTGATTTTTTAAAAACTACATTTGTTTTAGATAATAGCAAATATGTTGTTTAAATTATGTCCTTAATGTTTTGTTGGATATTTTTTATTACATTGCTTTGAATCTTTATTAACTTAATTTCAGATAAGCATGCACAAAACTGACAAAACTTTTGTATTTATTTCTGTGCCCAAACTAGTGCAAAAAATATGCAAATCCTGACATTTAAGACCGTATAAAAGTTTTTGCCAAACATCTCTACTGGTATCATCCTTCTTTCTCAAAGTAACATTTTTCCTAGGATTTTATAGGACTGAACCTAGAGAGAGGCACAATGTATTGATTAGAGCTATCTTGTTTACGTGACTGTAGCTGGAATTTTTATGGATGGCTATTCTGGAAATGCTGACATACGATAAAATTATGTAGACTAGTCTGTTTAACACAATTGTCCCATCTTGAACTGCTTAGAAAATGTGTATATAATATTAAAAATACTTAAAATAAACCTCTAGGGAGTAATTAATAATATACAACTTTAAGGATTTAAAAGTGATATCTCTACTTTAAGGTAGAAATATTGCTTTTCTTCCTTCTTAAGGGAAATTATTCCTAAAGACAGTTAATCCCATCCTAAAACACTTTGTGCAAGTAATATAAACCAGATACTTAACTTCTGAAATCTGTCAGTTAATGTGTTACAAATTTTCCCTGTGTTTTTGCCTAATCTTTGTTCAGTGAAGAATTCAGACTTTTTTTTTTTCTTTTCAAAATACTTGGAAACACTTTTCTTTTGAAACGTTATTTATCTTTTTCCCAAAAAAGAGAATGATGTATTAGAGAAATATTTGACTAATGACAAAGAGCTGCTAAAACGAAGTTATCATGAGGCCAAGGCTTGCATCCTCACCTGAATCACAAAAGCCCATCTCCCTGCAGACTTCCAATACTTTAAAAATGTAGGTGGATCAAGAGCTGCAAAACTGTTTATTGTTATTCTTCCTAAACTGTGGCTTGCCTTACTCATTGTATGCTTTTATTCTTATTTTTCAGTTTAACACATGTAAGTGCAAATAAAGTCTATTGGAAATACAAAATGCTTCTTACTCTAAAAGCACAGAGGATGTCAATTCATTTGGTGCAAAGTTGCTAAAAGTCTCAAATGACAGCATTACATACAAAGTTAAGGATGATTATCCAAGTTCCTCCCTACTTCTGCCAAATATGTGCCAGCAGTTCACAGTTGTTTACCAAAAGAGCAAGTGAAAATGAAATTGTGTGTGGTTTCACTATGGCTTTTGCTAAACTTTCTTGCCAAGTACACCTGTACATCTGTTAGAGTGGTGATGCACACTGCATAATTTTTTGTCATATCTCATGCTTCCTGTGGTTATGTCTAGACAGAGAAAAACTACATTTGTTATTTTAAAGTCCATCCTTTTATAAATAGAATCCTAAATATATTTGGCTGGTCTATCATTTAGGTAGAGGCAGTTTTACCATTTGACAGCTAAAGGCAAGTTGACAGCAACAGATACTTTCAGGGAAATCTATTGAAAACGCTACTCTCTCTTGCCAGACCATTGAGCAGAACTCCACAGGAGCTGTGAAAGGAGACAGTTTCCTGTTATCAGCTAAAATCCTTGAACCACAGGGGCTAGAGCAATATCAAAACAATTGGATTTTGCTATAGCTTGATTGGTCCACACAAGTTCTAGCCGGTATGCTCTACAGGAGACAAGATAGGTTATATGGTAGAGTTCCCTCTAACAGACCCTATTTCAATGCTTAAACTATGAACAATGTGACCTGCCACATCTCAGTGACAACAGACAAATTAATGACAAGCTGATACAGCATTTAAACTATCTAAACTGTTTAAAGAATACCTTTGCTGGTAAAACTGTTATTGATTGATAAAGAAGTTGATCTATATAGAGAAAGAAAACAAATGTTCACAGTTTTAACTTGAAGGCAGATGTTGTATGAAGTCTCTATTCACTCATCTGAGTGTCACGGATTCCAAATTAAGCTATCTAAAAAGAGCAGAACGAGAATATATACTGACAGAGGAGTTTATTTTTGTTGTTTGTTTTTAGAAGGTGTAAGGGACTGTGTTGGACTGTGTTTGTCTCAACATTGCTGCCATGCCACTACCACTTCCTGGCCTCAGCATCCTGTCACCATGGAGGAGTACGCTCTGAAGGAGACGAATTGTCCCTGACAAAACCACGATATCTGCCCAAAGCTGAAACAACAACATCCTTGGCAGTGCCTACCAAGCTGCACCTGCGTGTGAGCCAGGTGGAGGGGAAATCGGGGTGAGGAAGATGTGCGGAGGCTGAAGACACCACAGGTCGACCCCCCACCGGCACGACCACCGTGAACACCTGGGCATGTGCACATGGAGGACCACAGGGTGGCACGTATGAAAATGAGCTCTGTGGAAATGGGCAGACTTTCAGAGAAATCGTGGGGACTGGGGTAATAAAAGGACTGAGTACTCCTCTCTCAGGGTCCCTCTTGTTATCCTCCTCCTCGGAGCTTGGAGCTTGAAGCACCATCACCTGCACTGAGACCGAGCCAACGGTACATTGCTGGATTCGTGGTGGTGGTAATTAATCTTGCTACATCTCTACCGTTTGCTTGCTTAGGGATTCTGACATTTCCTTTCCTTTTCTCTCTGTCCTATCACTATTACCAGTTGTTACGGAAAATAAAGTTCACAAGGTTGTATGGCATCTGACCTCGTTTGTGTCTTAATCTTGTTCTTGGGATCGTTTAAGAACCCTCCCCTATATCAGATCGGGACAGAAGGGTAGACATATTTTCATATCTAGATATGCTTATCTCTAAAATAATAGCAATGAAAGACTTTGTTCTCAGATTTTGTGGTTCACTGCCATATTTGGAGAAGAAAGTAGAGGCCAAAGTAGAGGTCTGTTGCACTCAGGAAGCAGAACAGACTACAAACTAAACAAAGCATAAGTAATATTTACTTGTCCTGAATCCAGAAATGAGCACACCAAAATAACATGTCCAGCAGCAGGCATTGACATTTTGTAGCATCGGTAAACCTAAGTATTAAAGTAACACATAATGGCAAAGAAGAAAAACAGAACCTGTGGTATAATTTCTCAAAAGGAGAACTGGAAAACATGTGTTAGCAGTAAAATCTGCAAGACAAAAACAAAGGATACAGAAGAAGTAGGAAAGATGCTTTGACAAATTCTGAACCATTCTTAGTCCCCAGAATAAGCTGAATTATGTTAGGAGAAGATAAGAGACCTCCCTCTCTTTTGGGGAAGGAGCCAGGAGCATAAAAAAAAGCAGTGATGAGAAGAATGATGGGGAAGAGAGTTGGGTCACTTGATAAACATCCATATGTGAAATGACTGCCCTTGTCTTCTTTTATATTCAGTGAAGAAAAGTTTGCATCCTTAAGGGGAATTTAGTCTGATCTATGTTAGTTACGTACCTAGCTCTACAGATAACTTGTCCTGTGGAATGTATATCTCACCCCACTGAATATAAAAGGCAGAGAAAAATAATTATTTCTATGATTTCCTTAAATTTACCACTCTACCTTCCAACACAAATAGCAAATACAGTATGTAAGAGAACAGAATCTTCTGAGTTTCAGCTCACTTCTGACTGCTCTGGGGAGAGATGACCTTCCCCAGAGGCAATAGGTGACAATTAGCTTTTTTTAAAGTTTCTTAGTTGTAGAGTCAGATAGATCAACTGGTGTCCAGCAACTGGCAGAAGAACTGGGACAGAATTTTTGTCTGGAGTGAATCCAACTTTTTTTTACCTCCTGGTTGTTGGAAGCTCACTACACCTGGCATGTTCTCTGCAAATGAACTGCCTCCCTGCTGCCAGTCCTTCCGACCCAAAAATTGGGCTTGAAACCAAATCATCTAGAATGCATCACTGGGAGTCATAGGATGAAAGTGGTGAGCTGATGACTAAGATGTACTGTTATGGAAGCAGGAAGGCAGCAAAGAGAAAACAGGCTGGATATATAAGAGGACTTTCAGGAAGTGAAAGTGCTGTTTGATGAATTACAGAAAGTAACTTTTGAGAGGGTAAAATGAGAGGAGAAAAGTTATGTCATTTATGATGGAGACTAGCAGATATTGGGAACATGAAGAAAAAGTGATGAAAAGACAGATTTTGATGTAGAAAAACTGAAAAAAAATCTTCCTGAAATATTTCTTTTTCTGAAATTTATTTTCTCATGTATTTTTGTAGTTTGTCTTGCCTTTGAAATGCAAATAATTTTCCAAATTTGCAGACTCATATTTTATTAGCTTTACTTGAAAGGCTTAAACAAAGTATTTCAACTTCAGTTACAGTTTATGCTTTCATTACAAGTTTTACAGATATTTTCTTCTGTGTATAGCTGTCACAGTGGATTAAGGACTACTAGTACCAATAACTACTTAATGAAATTATATGGCATCGCATCTGTCCAAGCATTCAGTTATTCCAGCTAATATATTTAAACAAAAGAAAAATCCTTTTTAGCAAAAAAAACCCCAAACCCAAACCAAACTACCAAAAAATACCCTTTCCTTTTTCTTATGATGAATCTGACACTTTCTGTGTCCTGAGTCAGGTGTCCCATACATGGACAGGCATTGCATGCTTCATATTCTTTCCAATGCATGTTAATATCAAGGTTGTCAAATAGTGTAAAAATGAAACATGACATCTTAATGAAAACTAAAAGCTGCCACTTGTAATACAAAATGTGTTGATGGAAAATACCCTACAACTATACAGTCTCTATTTAGCACTAAAGAGTGTATGGAATTTCCTGAGTAACACATTTTACTTTGGTAGCTCTTCATTCAACACAGAATACACTACAAAGCCCTTTGCTGAAAGAAGTTATAAAACTGTGAGTGTTCCTTTAGTAAACCATTATATCTGAAATGGTTTTGCCTTCACACAGATAATAGTTTATTTTTCCTTTATGTGCTGAACTATAATTCAATGTAGCTAAATTAATAATACTTCAAATATTGCTTTCCAGTCATAAATACTTTAAGTCTCAATAGCTGACAAAATCAATTTAGCAAATGTGAATAACTTGACCTAACACAGCTTAGCGTAACCTGGTTTTATTTGGTTTAAATAAACAACCATCACAGCGCTCTCATGTTGGTGGGATTCTTGAATGTAGGCTGGATTGAAGAGTCACAGAGAAGAAGGATCACAGTGCCTGAAACACTGGGGTACAAATGGCTTCAGAATATGTATTCCATTTATTTTCCATTTCAATGAGGGCAGATATAAGCACTGACCCTTCAGAGCTGTCAGTCGAAGAGTCCCACTAGGTGTATTTACACTGCCAAATAATAAAAGGCGAGGAAAAACTCAGGGGATGAGATGCCTGTTCATTTACACCCTTTAACTGTTAGCTATTTCCCTGGCTATGATTTAGACACACAGAAATAAAAGCACCTCAAGGAAAGAGATACACAACTGGGAGCAAGAGGAGTTCAGGGACTGAAAATAAAGAAGAAACATGGTTAGTCTTCACTAGAGCCTAAGCAGGGTCAAGAGAAGCCAACCTGTGAAAGCTAGTCTGTGGTTCAGCTAATGAACTCTAATCTTCTCTTATTTGGCAGTGTAGACATACACTGTCAAACTAAGCAGATTTTCTAAGTAAGAAATATTCATAGGAGTATTGATGACAGGACTGCAACCTTATAGTGCACTGTTCAATATGTTATATATGGTTGAAGTGCTAAGGCTTGGACAACAGGCCCAAGCCAGAGTTGACCTATAGATGAATCCTGTATATTTTATAACTGATAACCATTGTGCTAGTAGGTATTGTACTAAGTTATAACAACCCACTTATGCTGATGTAAAAAGTGCTAAAGCATTGAAATACTGCAGCCTGAACAACAGGCCCCAAGCCGAAGCTGTTAATTTAGCATGTAGTCATTAATAAAATATGTAAACTTGCTAGTGAAAGACAAAATATAATCAGTAGTGAGGAGAGAATGTATCCAACTTTCCTTTCGCAGCCTTGTTCAAGGCTGAGAACCCAAGTATTTGACCTTGTTAGAAACTCCCTTGATTCCCCCCCGAGCCCTGGCCAGGCTTTGGGTGGAATCCAACAGGAGAATGAAACCAGAAACTTTCCGCTCAAAACAAAGGTGCCAGTTATTCTGGCTTGTCGATCTCTGGTATATAAGGCTGGGCCCGTTTGCAGCGACTTTGGGTGCCTCACCTATGGGTGGACGCACCGCGTAGGATTTCCCACTTGCCGGGACAGGCTCTCCAAATCCTCGCTGTAACCGGGGCTCCCCCGCGTCTGCGGATCTGGATGATGATGATAATATATGCAAGTGGTGATGTATTTCTCTTAATCACTATTCTCTCTCTCTCTCGTGTAGTAATGATTTGATGCATTACCCTGTATTTTCCTGTTTGTTGCTTTAAGTGCACTGTTCTGCTTCTTCTTACTGCATGTTTTCTGTATTACGCTGTTACATTACTTGGTTATCACTAGTAAAGTACGCCTACTCTTTTCACTCTGGTGTCCAAGTTTAACTGGTATCCTTAATCAGCAAAACTATGGTATTCTAAGAAAAATGTGTATCTTATTCCAAGAAAAAAGAGAGGAAAAAAGAACAAATTTAATGGATGACTGTTGACAGCATGACAAATCAATTAAAATTGTGTAGGATGCAATTGTCCTTAGTCAATTTATATAAAAAGAAATCTTCCTAAAAATGAAGGTATAAAAATAAGTATTTGCAGAAGGATAAAAGAGAAAAGGAAAGGAAAATACAGTCAAGACCAAAATGATCGTCAGATGGAAATCCAACTTGTAACAATGACTTTCTATATTTTTAGCGAAGAGAAATGAAATGTGAAAAGGCTTGTAAACTTAAAAATAAGTCTTTCATATGGAAGTTATTTATTTCCCAATCAACTTTGAAATTCTCTGTTACTATACACATGTGACTTTAAATAAAGTTGATGACCAAATGAAACTATTGGGTTTATGCATGGGTAGTATCACAAAAATAACTTCTTCATTTTCTCTTTTTCAACAACAGTGAAACTTTTATTTTCTGCCCAAATAAGGCAACACAACTTCCCTGTGGGGCATTGGGAGCAGTCTGCACCCACCAGTGGGATGGTAGCATGGGGGCAGCACACAGGGACCCCACCTCAAGGTGTGGGGTCACCCACAAGACACCTCCCCATCAGAAGGGTACACTGGCACAGTGTCAGGAGCAACAGGGGGGCACTCAAAGCTGGGGCAATGGAATCTTTCAAAGAAGAGGAACCTCCATAGATTGGGAGGCAGTGATGGTAGCCCCTGTGGCCAGGGGGGTGGCATTTGCCACTGTGTGAGTGTGGTATGTGTGTGTGACTGAATGTGTGCATGTGCATGCAGGATCAGAGGATGAGACCTTCTTGGGAATAGTTCAGGAAAGATATTTAGAAGTTTTTATTTACTAACATTTTAAAATATCTACCATTGTGGTTTATCTGTTGTATTGGTTATATGGATTGTGACTATAGAATTCACTGATTCCTGGTTAGTTAGACATCATTAATAAAAAAAAAAAAATGGCTCTAATCCTGGTTTGATTGAGATCACAGAAGTGGAATAGATCTTTCCTGAGAAAAATATCATATATATTTTTCTTTGCAGTTAATCCCATGGAAGATCCATTATTGGGAGATTTTAAGACAGATGGGAAAAAAAACCTAAACTTATAGAAAAGGTTGATTTCATGATTTAGACAACAGTGATTTGTTAGAATAATATATTCTTTAAGATTTTTGCCATTTGAGGCTGTCGTTTTGTGAGAACAGTTCCTCGTGTTTTTCAGTGTCTAATCACACACCAACATTAACCTTCAAATAAGATATTTCATGAGCTTTCACAGCTACTGAAGAAATTGATTCTGCCTTTCCTTCCAGCTCTAGGGAGTATACTTCCTCATGTTTGAAGACAGCACCATGAGTTCATTATTATATGTATTATAATAACAACATTGATGATCACTTCCAGTAACACAAAAACATCTGGGCTGTGCATTGCTCTCTGTGCAATATGTACGTGTCATAGAATTGAGACAGACTATTCAAAGAATTTTTTTTGTTTTTTTTGAGACAAGGTGAAAGAATTTTGTGAAACTGAGACAAGAAGGAGGATGTTTTGGATAAGAAATTGTGAAGAAAGTGTCAGTAAGACATAGTAAGGTGTAAAGAAATAGAAGAAGTAGAGATATGCACTATATATGAAAGATTTTAACAGTATCAGCATATTGTAAATGGTAGTATAGGCAATGTGCGCATAAAACAGTGTGTTAGATGTAAGGCTATATATTATTATTGAAACATGACTTCAGGCAAGTTCTAAAACTTGATAAACTTCCTTGTCATTGTCAGTTATCATCTTATAATGCACATTACAATGCCTATGTCTACTCTGAAGGCACAGAACTAATTGCAAGACTTACCTCTTTGTCTAAAATTGGCTTTAATACTGTGTGAAAATGGAAGGGGCTGCAACATGAAGAGATACTTGTGTCAGTAAAGGCAGAGGAAAATAAGCAAGTAACAGAAGTAAAAAATAAGTTGTATTGTTATCATAGGAGTAAGTCAGAGAATGCTTCACATTTACTGTAGCTTTATAATGCTGTATTGAGTTTGTGTGGCAAGGTTTTGGCAGCAGGGAGGGCTACAGAAGTGGCTTCTGTGAGAAGCTGCTAAAAGCTTCCCCCATGTCCAATAGAGTCAATGCCAGCCAGTTCCAAGAAACCCACCAATGGCCAAGGCCAAGCCCATCAGCAACTGTGGTAGAACATCTGTGATAACGTATCTAAGAAGGGGGAAAAAAACCCCAACATCCTCACAACTACAACCAAAAGAGAGGAGTAAGAATATGTGAGAGAAACAGCCCTGCACACACCAATGTCCGTGAAGAAGGAGGGGGAGGAGGTGCTCCAGGCACCAGAGCAGAGATTCCCATGCAGCTTGTGGTGAAGACCCTGGTGAGGCAGACTGTGCCTCTGCAGCCCATGGAGGTTAACGGTGGAGCAGATATACACCTGCAGCCCATGGAGGACCCCACACCGGAGTAGGTGTATGTGCCCAAAGAAGGCTGTGACCCCATGGGAAACCCACACTGGAGCAGGCTCCTGGCAGGACCTGTGACCCCCAAGGAAAGAGGAGCCCACGCTGGAGGAGGCTTTCTGACAGGACTTGTGACCTCGTGGGGGAACCCACACTGGAGCAGTCTGTTCCTGAAGGAACTGCACTTGGTGAAAAAGATTCATGCTTGAGTAGTTCATGAAGAATTGCAGCCCATGGGAAGGACTCACTTTAGAGATATTCATGGATGGTTGTTTCCTGTAGGAGAGACCCTATACTGGAGCAGGGGAAGAGTGTGAGAAGGAAGGAGTGGCAGAGAAAACATACGATGAACTGACTTCAACCCCCATTCCTTGTCCCCCTGTGCTGCTATTGGGGAGGAGATAGAGATATCGGGCATGAAGTTGAGCTTGGGAAAAAGGGAGGGCCAGGGGGAAGGTGTTTTAAGATTTGATTTTACTTCTCCTTACCCTACTCTCATTTGATTGGCAATACATTAAATTGATTTCCCCAAGTGGAGTCTGTTTTTCCTGTGATGTTAATTGTTGAGTGATCTCCCTGTCCTTATCTCAACCCATAATCCTTTCGTCATATTTTTTCTCCCCTGTCCAGTTAATGATGGGAGTGACAGAGCAGCTTGGTGGGCACCTGGCATCCAGTCAAGGTCAACCCACCACAAATGTATTTAATATTTATGAAATTTACTGCACTCTACAATGTAACAGCTACAGTTTTCATTGAGAACAGCTACTAGCATATGGGTAATATTTTATTCTTCAAACATCAGCTGCCACATATAACTTTCTTCTGCACCTAGTATTTCAGTAAAATATCATTGAAGCTATGCTGATTAGTCATACCATAATTTGGAATCCCGATATCTTAAGTGGAATATTCAGAGGGAAAGGTGATTTTAGAACTGAATTTAACCATGGATTTCTCAGCTTTAACATTGTTTATAGGTAAGAAATAGCTAGTATTTGAACTTTGCTCCTTCCTTTTTGCACTGTATCTTTAAGCAGAATTTAGCAGGAATTCATGATTTGAGTCACTGGGAGGTACATGAATACAACAATAATTAATAATGATTGATTTTAAATAATACTTTGAAAAGCATATCTGTAATCCTTGCACTCAATGCTTCTTAAATAAAAATATTTAAATAATAATAATAAATGCCAACAAATAAATCCACACATATCCTTATCCTAAATCTAAACTGCAGAGTAAGTGTTTAATTTCCAGATGAGCAAATTATTTTAAAAATTAATTAAGATTAAAACCTGATACTGTTGGTCTCAGTTGAAATACTTAGATCTCATTAAGCATTTTTGTTACTTGGAACCACATTTAGGACGGATAGATACATAGATGTGTAGCTAGGTAACATATATATCTATATAGATATGTGAATATTTTCGTAATCTTTAAGGGCAATTATGTACTCAGACCATTCAAAAATCACTGTAAAACCTGCGCATTTTTAGGATGTAAATTGATGTAAAAATCTGTATCTTCTCCTTTTATCTTAGACTATAGCATGAAACAGAACACTGTACTAAGAGCCTAGTGCAAGCTCCAGACAGGCTGATTTGTCCACAGAATACAGCATAACACAAAAATGATAGCCTGGGTCCTTAAAGTAGAATAGCTGTGTTATCATGATGATAGCACAGCTTCTAAGCCTTGCTCTTGACATGGTGGTGCAGTATCATGCTGACATAGATGCTATAGGTATAGTACCTCATGTTCTGAAATTACTTCAGCCAGCAGTGCTTGATGCAGACACACTTTACTTCAACTAGTCCTACCCTATTTCCTCTATTTTTTGTGTCCTTATTCTACTATTTCACAGTATTGATAACACTATTAACATACATTGTAGAAATAAGACTAAATAAATATGTGATGACTTGCAAACACTGTACCAATGATTCATACAGCAGTAACATAATTTCTTGTTTGTGATATTAGAACTGCTTTTCATAGTGATGAGTCATGGAATCAGAATAGTTATTTGTGATTTGACTGAATAAATCAGGAATGAAAATTAAGCTAAAGATGAAGCTTATATACATTCATGTCTTCCATATTGTGACAAAGAAATGCAGAATAATTTATAGTTAATGTAATGATGAATAAATGTTTGAAAAATTTTCCCTTTACCTTGTGGCCCTTTCCTAGATAAAAATATAATTAAAAATTAAGAAAACTTTGTCTGTATGAGGGCTGTAGCATGAGTCATAATTGCTATAATGGCCTGTTAAAATAATGAAAACTTTGGAAACAGGACTTCTAGTTCAGTATTAATAGCTTTTTTTCTTTTCCACTATGCTACAGCACAAATCATGCTCCTATATTGTCCTTATGTGACTTCCAGTAATGGTTTTGCATCCAGTCCAATAGCAGAAGGAAAATAGTTGCCTTTTAATTCAATGTCACCACTTCTAACTCATTTTGATATTCAACAATGTACTATAAGAAGATTAATAGATTCAATTTTTAATTGTAGTTCATTTCTATAGCCCAGGTCTGTACTGGGCCTCACAAAACTGCTGAAAATATTAGGTGACAGTTCTCTATTACCTCTGACACTCCTTATGCTTTGTCATTTTATGTTACTATCTTTTCCTTTACAGAAGCTCATACAGAATTTTAAATCTGCAATAAGATTAAAACTTCTATATGAGTCCGTGATCCTACCCATACAAAGAAAAGACAGTACAACATGAAAGTATTTGGCACTCTTCTATTCATATTTTACCAGTATTACATTCAAAGCTGGTGTCTTGCTGCATCTTTGTTATCTGTTATGGTAAGCCCTGAAGCTGCTTATAAATTACATCAGTCTTGAAGATTTTATAAGTAACCAAGCAGATGAGTAAGCTGTCCCATCATCACAAAGCGGTTATAAAGAGATCAAGCCACCATGCCATATATTCCATTATTCTTATATCAAGCAGAGTATATATGAGAGAAAAAAAATAATTCTGAAATGTGAAATACGTAGCAAAACCAAAGAGTCAGTATTTTTGTGTGTAGAAACTGTGAGAAAAAGTAGTTATTAAACCAAGAATTTGATCCTAAAATGTTCGTCTACCCCAGTTTGAACAAAAATAACTAAATTCTTCAGTGACAGAAATGAATGTAAGGGTAACAGGCCCGTGGTGACATATGCTGGCTGAAGATTTGGCTATGATAAATTTTAGGTAAGAAGGTAGAAGGATTCAATTTTCCGGTTAGATGGACTGCCAAACTAACAATTTTTCAGAGGCAGAAACTAAATAATTGCTTCTGTGGTTGGAATGTTCAGTGCCATGTTTCCAACAGAAGCATCTTTATTCCAGCTGTTCAAGATCAATGGAGATAAGAATTAATAGTAGAAACACTTGCAGATTCTTCAAAAATATTTTTACTCATAGAATGTAATAAAATCTCAGTTAAATCAATAAACTGGTTCCAGAATGTGTCAAGAGTTATACTCATGAAATATGTACAACAGAAGAAATAACTAAAATTGAGCTAAACAGTTAATACACATCCCACAGGGAAACTCTGGAACTATACATGTTCTACAAGGAAAGAACTTTAGTGAATGGTAACTTTTTCTTAAACACAGGGGAAGGCTAGTCACACATTACAAATCTTCAATTATATTTTGACTCTATTTCAAACTAAAACCTGCAATTGTTATTGTCAATGTAAAGGTGTCCTGGTTTAGCCAGGATAGGGTTAAGTTTCCCCAGCAGTGGGGGGAAGCTCTAGCCGGGTTATTCATATACCATGCTGACGTCACGTCCGGGCACCAGAGCGCGGGAAGAATCAGTGATCGCGTGGGTTGGCGCAGCCAGTTCTCTCTTTGCTGTATCGGTATATACTTTGCTCTGTTCATTGTTATCACTGTTATTCTTATTGTTATTGTTTGTTGTGTTGCTGTTGCACTGTTGTATTAAACCTGTCCTTATCTCAGCCCCGGGGCTTAGTATTTCACTCCCTTTGTGGGGGAGGGGCAGCGGCCATGTGGTCTCAGACCCCGGCAGGGGCTAAACCATCACAAAAGGTTAAAAAAATTTTTAGTTTTATATTAGTTATTCTTAACATTACTCAGACTCCTTCCTCAAACAAAGCATTCCTTTAAGTCAATATATTTTGTTTAAGAAACTTAATGAACAAAACATAAGGATCATAGAATTTAGACTTTCAGATTCAATATAGCTTAGCTGACAAAAAATATCATATATAATGTTTGTGTGGTTTTTTTCCTGTGCCTGGTATAATTTAATATTAAATTGCTTCTCACAGAAACAAGAAGAAATATTTTAATAGCTGAACTTAATTATATATAATTCATAAATGTTACCTATTGAAGAGTGATTTGTGCATATTCAGCACATTCTAACATTTTGAGTTCCTATCTAAATTTTATATTCAAGGGTTATATCTGCAGCTGTTAAGTGAAAATTAAACCTTTTTTCAGTAATGTAGATTTCAGCTGGATTAACCTTATTCTTTCAAAATGTACCATTAAATCAGTGCTGCTATTTTCTTGTAATGGAAAAGAGCAAAGTTTATAACTGTTTGCTTTGTATAAGCATACTGTACAAACAATAAAGTTTTCTGTTTACACTGCAATATCATACAACCATAGAGAAAAATACTGTAGTATGGAAGAGTATATAATTATGAAAGAGTGCTACTAATTTTTCAGTTGACTATATTTGAAATGGAGCAAAGACAAAATACTTGCCATGTATTTCACATTTGTATTTTACAGAATTAAAATATTAGTTTTAAAAATTATTCCATGGAAAAGATTTCTTACCTGGAAGCAAAAGTCAGGTAGACCCTCAGAAGAAGCTAAAAAAATGAGTGTGCTGATTTATATATGGAAATTATTTGATGCAGTAACTTTAAAAGCCAGCCATTCTTTATCATAAGGCTTAATGGCATAACATACAATGTTCTAGAAGGGGGAAGGAAATTGTCTTTTTCAGGATAGATGATCTTCTAATTCCAAAAATTACGCAGCAAAACTTAGAATGAATACAAAAGCTTAAAACAATTAGTTATTATTGTCAATTGGTAATAAAACATACTTTCATTTATTAATAACTGATATATAAAAAGAATTTAAAAATATAGTATTTGTGTTGTTTTAAAAAAGTGATGTATTTTGAAATTAGAAATATGCAGAAAGTGCAATGGGTTTCAGGCTGAGAAATTCAGGGATACATGGAGAACTACTATGCTTTACTGCTGGTTGAGTAGAGATGGTGTGAAAATGTTCACATTTTGCTTGAATTGGAAGATATATAAACATTGCTCTACATTCAAACTTAAGTTGTGTTGTGCTTTGGAGATTTATCTGTGTAAGAGATGGTTTGCCTAAAAATTTCCATCTGTTTTCAATTAGAAGCTGAAGAAATATCAGTTCACACAAACTAATAGTTTTATTGTTGCAGTAAATCTGAAATAAAGAAAAATTATCCTCTCCCCATTTTTTTCATAGCTGATAACTTAAATAACAACAGATTTCATGTTGTGTATTAAATCGAAAAATGATTATGTTCAGCCAGAGACTCATATGATTTCTGTTCAAGGCTTCCTTTTATTATTTTGCTGCTTTTGTTTGTTTTAATTTTACATTTCTTCCCACAAAAAAAAACCCAAACCAAAAAAAAAACACACCAAACAATCCAAAACCCAAGAAACCTGTTATCAAACCTGTAGCTTCATCAGGTTAATACCAAGATAATCACTTGCTAGTGATAAATTGATATTTTAAGATTTTCCTGCTGATTTCTGTGCATTATTGCTCCTTGACGTGCTGATAGTAATTGAAATATTTAAATTATGCTACAATAATTTTATTGTGTTCATTGCATATTATTTTCTAACCCCAGCTGAAATAGAGTTTTATATTAACTTAATTCCCTTTCTAAGGCTATTTTTAACTCAATTTTTATAACTATACATACACATTTTCATTAATTGTAACAAGCTATTTTAGGATTTGGTTTTTTTCATCTTTCTTTTTTTCTTTTTCTTACTTTCCAGAGACATGGATAAAACTATGTATGAACCATGTAGCAGTGTTATTTATTGTAATGTTAAGATAAAATTAATGACTTTTTTTGGTTTGCTTTGAACCACGTACTAGTATCTTTATAATCATATTAATTCAGATGTTTGAGGATCTTGGTCCTGCTTTAGAAAACTCCTCCAGAAAGTTGTTATCACACACTTTTTAGTCTGTAATTTGATTGTAATTTGACATCCTCAACTACTTTCTCATTTTGATGTGCACAGCAGACTTAAATATGTTTACCTAGGAGTCAACCAGATACTTCTATTTACATGGTAATTAATGACAACTACAGATTCAGAGTGTATAATTGGGTGATATATCAATATATCAATGATAAATGGTATTATTGTCTCTTTCCTCATAGACAAATTGTCCCGTACTGAATTCTGAGAATATTTCTACTTAATTACAAAACAGTGATTAAATTCTGTGTTCCTCAGGTTTTCTTTATATATTGACAGTGAAAATCAGGAGAAAAGTATCATATTTTCACTTGAAAACTCTTAAAAAGAGTTATTCCTTAAAAATATTTCTTGTAATAACTATAAAAATTCACAAAAGACAAATATAAAGAAAGCTGATGGGAAAGAACAAGATAACAAAGTAAGCAAGGAGAAGTAGAAGGTAATATGATTATAAGGAACTGCATAGTTATTTTTCCTGTAGAGACTGTATGATTGCATAACAGAGAGGAAATCAGCCTTTTTGGCTTCTCCTCCACAAGTAGACTCACTTGTGTGGAACCATTTAGGGGTACAAGGATATTTTGCTGGCTCTGACTACTTAGGGGAGAAGATTTTCAAGTGTAGGGTAAGATAGGCAAAATGCAAAAGAGACAGCAAGAAAAGATGGAAAGAACACTTAAAAAAGAGCAAATAATCACTAAGGACTCAGAAAAGATTAAGAAAAGATACTTTTTCTGGAATCTCGGAGGTACTATGAAGAATTTCTTGCCACCCATTGGAGATTGCTGGCCTGAAAATAAAGCTGAAGGAAAAGAAACAGTGAACAAGTAAGAGGTTAATTTTCAATTCCTTCTACTTTAACTTGGCTCACACACTGGAAGTTACAGCCCACAGATGAAACTATTATAAAAAATTTCAACTGGAATAATTGTTTTTTGGTTTTTTTTTTTTTCAGTTCTGCCTTAGGTCCAGCTCCAAAATAAAAGAAGCATACAAGTTTCAACTGTATTCTTCATTAAATAGTTTCAATGCATTTCTGACATGCCTATTTTAGGGGAAAAGAATGAAAAATATGATGAATAACTGTTAGTGAAGAAAGTGTAGTAAATAAAGTTCAGTTAAAAATATGTCTAACTGTAACATTTTCTCTCTCTTCTTGCAGAACATAACATGGATTGCTAAAATGGCAAGAGAACAGTTGCCTCAGTCATTCTTAAATTGTTGGATTTCTGAAAACACGCTTAATATTAGATTCTGTATCACATGTTTAAAACAAGATCTTTGTCTGGATTTATACATCTAGTCCTTAGCAAATGAGCCGAGTATCAATGTTAAATTTGTTTCAGATACTGCAAAATGTACGTAAAACCTTTATGATGTAAGCAAAGCAAACCAGTACTCATAACTCTTCATTACTTACAAACTAAGAGTGAGGTAATGAAATGTGAACTAATACTTATTTTTAGAGTGTATTTTTCCAAGATGCCATTTTCATACAGTTCACTCTTTAAAATTCATGAGTCTTCCCTGACTTTTAACAAATTCTTCATAGAAGCAAGTTTTTTAGAAGTTAAATCTAATTTTGAATTACCAGCTGGAAAACAGAGTAAGAACACAAAAAAGTAGATTGCTATGGGAAGAACTTGCAATAACAAACTTTAGTGAGAAAAAAAATTACATTTTTTATTTCAGAACCATTGTAAAAATTTAAGCCATTTTCAAATATATATATTTAAAAATAATTTATTATTTCCAAAATTAACCAGTGTCATTAGGTTCATAGCCAGGTTCAGGTGTTTTCAGAAGATTTTAAAAAGTGTGATTTTTTAAACATAGACTGGTTTGAATCAATACAATTCAGTGAAAAATAGTTATAATCTATTACTAAACCAGATATAAATGACCTTATTATTCTTATAATGATGCTAAAATATCTTTATGATCTCAGACACTATATGATTTGAATATCCCTGCATCTTCAATGTAATTATCCTTAGAAAAATCTTGTCAAGAAGGAAAATACTATTGACTTTAATTCAGAGCTTGGGAACTGAGGTCCAGAAAGCTTAAAGGTATGCCTAGATGGATGTATACATAGTTGACCAAACTCAGTCACTGAATGCTAGCATATCAAATATGGGGGCTTATTATATATGTTTGAGTATGATAGGCCTTTCTACTGTGTCACAGATGTACTGTTTGTCAGCTGAAAAGCAGTATCTAACAGAGGAAGACTAGCTTCTTAAATTGCTGCTAAATTTTGACTATGCAATCTCTCTTTATCCTGAGGCTAATTCCATTGGATGGGCACAAATCATTTGTGGAAATTCACCCAAATACAAAAAGGAGGATTACATTTGAACAATAATTGAACTCATGTTTCATCAGCCCCCAATAAAGACTGTAATCACCGATGTATCTGCCTGTTACACGGCTGAATATTGTAACATTTATTGTACATTTTGTAACCGGAGTTCGTAGGATCAGATTCTCAACAGGCAATACAGTAATTTCATTCAACATAATGGGATTAGGTAGATCTGCAGACTGAATAACTAACCTATTATTAATTTCTGTATTTACCTCTTTATTTGTTATTGAAGTAAAAATTTTCAACATTGATCTCCTGGGATGAGAAACAACTAGGGGGCTTTGCAGTTCTTTGGAGAAAGTTTTATACCAGCACTTAATCAGTAAAAGATGCTAAATTTCAAATGTCAGTTTACATAGTTTTTGATCTTCTTATTGTTTTTTTCCCCTCCCCATGTTCTGATTATACTTGGAAATTATTAAATTTGTTCTGAAATAAAATTTTACATAGTGACAAAACCTAAAGCTTAAAAAAAATAAGCATCACTAGTATTTGCCATCAGTTCAAATTAGATTTTTCAGTTTTCATTTTTGGAAGTAAAATTAACCATGCAGATAATAGTAAACTATGTCAGGTCTCCTTATTTGACAGCCTCTGGCTGTCCCTAGGCAGCATGCATCTTGTCTGTAGGGTCTGTCTGAAGAATCTGTCCATTTCCTATTCATTCTTTGGGTAGATACCATGACACTTGCTTACCATCTCCAGCAGCTCCTTCTCCTGGTGCTTCAGCCAGAGTGTCTCCTTCTTGTGAGACTGCTGATGCTTCCAACTCAGCCTCAGACAGAAGCAGGAGACACTCCCTGCAGCTTGAGACATGCATGACTCTATTCTCCTTCCATCTAGATTCAGATCAGTCATGTCTTTTAATGTACCAGAGCAGTTGTCCAGCTGGTCCCTTGTTCCACATCACTATGGTTATACTGACTCTATCAATCCCACACCAGTGAGAAATAGAGTAGAAAGTGTCTCTATCTCCATTTTGGAAGCTTTGCTACTCTTCCAAGATAGATGTAAGATTTCTAGGGCTATAGTCAAAGAACAGGACATTTATTACTAAGACATCTCCCCAAAGAGACAACAGCTCTGGATGCTACTTTGTTCTCATGACTGCTTACTCATTTTTCACTTATGAGTTACCAGATCAAATATATAAATGGTACTGAGAGTATCGCCTTGAAAGGTTGCTTAGGTATATAGGTTTTTTTACATTTGTACACAAAGATGGTTCACATAGCATTCTTTGGGCCTTCTGCCATATACTGGCACAGTATAGTGATAATATTAATCATTGTTATTTAGAAACCATTTTTATTTATCTTCCTGACAGTATATACTATATTATTCTGGTGTAATCTCTTCTCCCTTTTTTATTTTCTTGAGAGAAAGTATATCCAGTTTTAAGCTGTTAATACTACTATTGATTTAAAATTGATATGGGTTGCTTAATCTTTTATTGTGAGGCAATAACATCTGAACTGCATTCATAAATGCTCTGAAATCAATAGTGAAATATTTGATACAGTTAGAAATGCTTTGGAGCTATGGCTGAAGACACTCTTTTTAATCATAAAACCTTTCATTTTATGCCTCCTAACTAATTGTTATATAATCTGTTAACAAGTAGCTTCCTCAGGGGTTATATAAAGACATTTTACTTAGATCTTAGAGTGTGAAGCATTGAAGCTCCACAGAACAGAAATAACAGCATTTCCATCTCTCTTCTTACAGGCATTTTAAAGGATTCTTCTGTTTACTTAAGCCTGACTCTTACAAAAATTTTCCACAATGACTTTTGTAAAAGGTCTCTTGAGTTGAGTTTTGATGTATTTAGTACAATTAATACAAACAACTGCAAAAGAAGTAGAATGAAACAGAACTTGTCTGTCTTAGCAAGACTATGTGCAAAGGTGCTTTACTATGTCAGTAAACAACGCAGAATGACAAACTGTAAGAGAAATGTGCAAGAGGAAAACTTTTGCAAATAAAATACAGAATTTAGGCACATACATAGAAAAGATGTTTTTATCTGAACTGGAATCTGAAATGGAATATTTTTATGTCTCTTGTCATGAGATGGTGAGAAGAAAAATGATATAGTACTGGTAGTAAAAGTAAGGACTGACTTATTTTGTGCTTTATTTTAGAGAATACAAAAAAACCCAAGATAACAAGACAAGTTTCTCATTCCTGTGAACATGTGTGTTGGTTACTCAAAAATTTCAACCATGTTGCAAAACTCTGCAGTGGGGTTAATTAAGTGACTTACTGATAAAAAATGTCACAAAATTTTAAGAAGTTGCTTATGATATCTAAAATACTTTTTAAAACATAACTTTTATTTTTAAATGTCTCTAAATTTATAGCACATTAGGGACATTTTAAAAATGGGCTATGCTTGAATTCCTTCCTTACTTAGTTTTCATTGACAACCTGTCTTTAAAAATGTCTACCTACATATAACTTGGTGGAGATATAGATTATGAGGTGTAATGCAACAAATAGTTAAAGAGAGGATTTTTGGTCTTTATTATAAAATAAAAATTAGTATGAAAGGTGGTATATAATGGAGAAAAGACATATTCTTGGCAGCTGACACATTTTACAAATCAAGAAATACAAGTTTAGCTCTGTCTTTTCAAGTTTCAGATGTTATATAAAATTTAGCATTTATAAAATATAAGCAGAAAGCTATGACAGAGATGAATAGCAAATTTGTCATTTATATGGTAGGAGTAAACAAAGGACAATGTTAGAGACTTACTTTTTGATAGAAACTGTGAATGTATGGATTTTGTGAGTGTAGTATTAATAAATCACCTAATAATATGTTGATAAATAATATATGAATGTTCTTAGATAAGCAAAAATGAACTTTTATCACTTGGACTGGGATGGAGTCCCATATTCTAGACATCTAGACAGAATTAGGCATTTAAGTAGGTACGTTATCATATTTGATGGAGGCACAGTCAATACAGCCTCTAGGGCTCAGTTCAACAGGCTAAAAATAAGTCAGTACCATTTCAGACTTTGTAAGATATCCACAGTATTTGCATGGTGTTAGAAGATGTGACACAGGATCTACATTGTACCTTCATCCTCCAAAATTAGCAAATAGATGCCTGAAGGCTGCTGCAGCACATCTCAAATAGCATTGCACAACTTTATGGATAACTAATACAAGATCCACTGAAGATACTGACTATATTCACATTGTCTATATTGAAAGATTAATCACTTAACAAACATATAGACACCTAAAATTAGATGTTCGTAACATGAAGCTTAATAGCAAACTTAGTGTTAAAAAGCCCTATTAGATTATTCCTGGAATATAATGGGAGTTTAGCTCACAAGTAAATCCTCGTATTTTGTTGCCTAAATTTGTTTTCTATAATCTGGAGTTGAATCCCACTTTGAAATCTGAATGTATCAACTTAGAGACATTTTTATACATAGGAATTAGGTTAGATGAGTTAGATCTCAGAATCCATTACTTCTGTTCATTGCCTATAAGGAAACCTACATGACAAACTCAGATAGATACAACTATATGGAAGACATCTACAGTTAGTTCTTGTCCTTGGGGTTCATTTTAGCTCCCAAGAACAGATGTCTGGTGGAAATTAACCTATTCTAGATTTTGACACTGACTTTGGTTACAAACCAGAAGAGTAGAGGTAGACTTAAATTCCTGTGAGACCCTTGTCAACGTTCCCTGAATGTTTTGAGATCTCAGGATATTGCAACTGGCACTAGATGTCTATATGTATGCAACTTAACTGTTCCTATAATCATAAGACATGATTACATTTAAATAAATGTTAAATTTCATTATTTCAAGCCATGTTTATCTAGAATTTTAGGTATAGTCTCTATTGCTCAGTATTCTGTACCAATATAAAACTTAACACCAGTTCCCAGGTCTCTCTTTCTGTGTCCAAACAGGTCAAGAAGCTCACTGTGATGTAGCAGTTACTTAGAGAAGCATCCCCTATATTCCAGAAAAGAGGAACACATATTACATGTTCCTGTGGATTTTGATTCATTTATGTCCAGCTGTTCACCTCTGCATCATTAAAGCATTAGCTGCCCATCCTGCTCTGCAAAAAGCACATTTAGTAACTAATTTGACATGAAACTGAAAAGGGGATTTTTCTATCACCTTTCAAGGTGATATCAGAGTTGTTCCATGTTTCTTGTATTTGAATTTTTTCTTTCTTGATACATAATAATTTATCGGATAATTTGTTCTCTGTGAGCAACACTATTTAGACTGATTTTGAATCTACATAGTTCCATTTTCTACACTAGTCTCCCATTGTTATCAGATAACACACAAGACTTTGTATCACTTTCACAGCTGGCAACAAAATCTATGATAAATTTCAGAAGCACTGAATGTATTAGAAATGCATGTAGGACATTTTCTTCCCATGCACATTTAGAAATCATTTATGTTGAAATCTATATGATAATTCTTCACATAAATACAGGATACTTTTCACAAAAACAATATAGATGGTCTTCCTTTTAATGTATTTAAACAGCATTTGTTACACACCAAGGGGCGTTCACTGCCAGGTGCTTGAGGGAATAATTCTGGTCAGCTCAAAAATTGACTCTCAGAGATGTAGGCAAGGAAATCACCATAGAGTTAGTGAACAGTCAGCCTAGCTCACTATGACATTTAAAATTTCAAATAGTGACAAATTATGTTATCAGGCACCCAATGTGTGATTTGATTGTCACTAAGTACAGGATACAGTAACATAACATTTACTGGAAATAAGCAAAGATGTGAGATTGGAGCTAACTTCAGCTGGTAGCCAGTCACAAGTGGTGTTCCTCAGGGCTCGGTGTTGGGACCATTTCTGTTCAACATCTTTATTGATGATCTTGATAAGGACATAGAGTGTATTATCAGTAAATTCGCAGATGACACCAAGTTAAGCGGGAGTGTCGATCTGCATGAGGATAGGGAGGCTCTACAGAGAGACTTGGATAGATTGGATCGGTGGGCCAATGTTAATGGGATGAGCTTCAACAAGGCCAAGTGCCAGGTCCTGCACTTGGGCCACAACAACCCCATGCATCGCTACAGGCTTGGGGAGGTGTGGCTGGAGAGCTGTGTGGAAGAGAAGGATCTGGGGGTTCTCATTGACAAGCAGCTGAACATGAGCCAGCAGTGTGCCCAGGTGGCCATCCAAGAAAGCCAACAGCATCCTGGCTTGTGTTAGAAATAGTGTGACCAGCAGAAGCAGGAAGGTGATAGTCCCCCTGTACTCTGCACTGGTGAGGCCACACCTTGAGTATTGTGTCCAGTTTTGGGCACCTCAATACAAGAGAGATATCGAGGTGCTGGAGCGAGTGCAGAGGAGGGCAATGAAGCTGATGAAGGGCCTGGAGAATAAATCTTATAAGGAGCAATTGAAGGAGCTGGGACTGTTTAGTTTGAGGAAGAGAAGGCTGAGGGGAGACCTCATCACTCTCTACAACTACCTGAAAGGTCATTGTAGAGAGGTTGGTGCTGGTCTCTTCTCACAGGTGATTAGTGACTGAACAAGGGGGAACGGCTTTAAACTGCAACAGGGGAGGTTTAGACTGGACGTTAGGAAAAAAAATTTCACAGAAAGAGTGGTCGGACAGTGGAATAGGCTGCCCAGGGAGGTGGTGGAGTCACCATCCCTGGATGTGTTTAAGGGTCATTTGGATGTGATGTTGGGGGATATGGTGTAGTGGAGAACTTTGTAGAGTAGGGCTGATGGTTGGACTTGATGATCCCAAGGGTCTTTTCCAACCTGAATGATTCTGTGATTCTGTGATTTGATCCAATTAGAGGTGTCAGCAGTAGGGAATCCAGGGTCTTGTGTTGCTTCTCAAGTGCTGATTTCTGTGTTACAAGGTCAGCCTTTTCTCAGTTCCTTGCCTGACAGCTCCTCACTAGTTTGTTTTAGAGCTTGTAATAGCTTTAAATAACAATGCCTCACATTGATTTTGTAAAGCCCATTTATGACTTGTGATGCAAAAGTTGTTTAGAAATCTGTGCAAAACAGAGGAGAGAAAAGAGGAAGCTGTAGAGGAAAGAGGAGAAAGAAAAAGACAAGACAAGAGAAAAGAAGGAAGGGCAATTAATGACTTAGACCTAATGATTTCAGGGGGATGATTTCAAAGCCCTTCTCTGCTTAACTGAGAATAGAAACCCAATTTGTATTGCAAGAGACTATCATAGGCCACACTGTACTGATGATCTGGAGGTTGCTTTCCTCCAGGTGTCCTAGAAGAAGATGCATTTCTTCAGTTTTGTGTAAATAACTTACTATGAATTGAACTAGAAAGAGACAGCCATCATGGGAAGTTACTTTTTGTCTTACTCTGATTTAGGCAAAATGTATTGTCTTAGGTTTTCTATCGTCTGTGGCTTCCTTATCTTTCATGAATATAATATTTTTCAGTCTTGCTATGCAAAGTTCTCTAGGCACCTAATCACAGTTTCCTAGACATGCTCATAAACTTTCCTTTTTAAGTCAGTGGATGACTAAGAACAACTTTGATTCAAAGATAGGTAGGCCAGAAGAGACAACATTCTGCTTTAATTCCTGGAAAAACTAATCCATTAGATATGCTTAAACCATGCCTTGAATAAATGATAGTATTAAATTCAGTGTATGAAACTGTCAGACACTTACAAGTAGTTGCTGAAGAGTTTAAGTACTCCCATATGAAACAGAACTACTACAGTTCCTCTTCCATACATGGATATTTAAATTCATGATTTCACCTTTTAAAGGGTATCCTAGACAAATTATAGAACATATTTAGAGGTATTTATTTTTCCACCCTTCCTATTAAAGCAAAGAATGCAAATCAATACTGTGAGAAAGATTCCTACCTCTGTGACCCACAGAAGGAACCAAATTACTGGTGCATAGAGATAATTACAGGTTGTACATTTTACTTCAGACAGTGTTTATGGACTGTATGCTGAATGGACAGGGGACTTGGTAAGAGGACATAAAAGAAGCTACTTCACCTACTGTAGGAAGATCTATTGACTACAGAAATCACAGGTCTCTCAGACTACTGGGAGAGTCTGGAGCAAGTAAGACTTACCTTCAGAAAAGAAAGTTGGGGAAACTTTGAACAAACTGAGCAAAAACAAGGTTGTCCACAGATAAATCCACAGGTGCTGAGGGAGTTGGACTCCACACTGCAAGGCCACACTGATAATCTCTGAAAGGTCATGGCAACTGGGGGAGGTTCCTGAGTACTGGAAGGAAACAAATATCTCTCCTATCTTCAAGAATGGTAAAAAGAATCATCCAGGGAACTTGATCCTTGAGAGGAAGAAGCAAATAGTCCTAAAAAGTATTTTGAAGGAAATGAAGACCAAGAAGGTGATTGGGATTCGTCAACATGTATTTACAAAGAATAAATCATACCTGCCTAACCTCATAGATTTTATCATCAAATAACTAAGCAGTTCATGAGGGGAGAGTAGTCAGTGTTGTTTCTCTCAAATCCAGCAAGACTTTTTAAACTGTCGCCCATAACATCTTCATAGACAAACTGAAGAACTACCTGCTAAGTAAGTGGGTTGTGAGGTAGACTGAAAACTGGCTAAACTGCTGGGGTCAAAGGGTTGTGATCAACAACATGAAGTCCATCTGGACTCCAGTCACTAATGACATACCTCAAGGTCCATACTGGGGACAATACCTTTTATATTTTCATTAAGAACCTAGATGATGGGACAGAGTGGATGCTCAACAAGTTTGGAGATGATACAAAACTGGGAGAAGGGGTTGATACACCAAATGTTTTTGTTGCCATTCAGAGGGACCTTGGCAGACTTGGAAATTGAGCAGACAGGACTCTTATGAAAGTTCAGCAATGGAACTGCAAAGTCTTAACCCTGACAGGGGAACAACCCCATGCACCACTACAGACCAGGGGTTGACCAGCTGGAAAGCAGGTCTTCACAGAAGATCCCGGTGGGCACTGTGTCCTTTCAGAAAAGAAGGCCAATATCATTCTTTCCTGAGTTAGGAAAAGCATTGCAAATAGGCCAGGGGAGGTGATCCTTCCCCACTGCTTTGAATGGGTGAGACACATTTGGAGTGTTGGATCCATGTCTGGGCTGCCCAGTACTAAAAATGCATGGACATACTGGGGCAGACACACCAAAGGGCCACAGATATGATTAAGGGATTGGAGCATCTGTCATACAAGGAGACACTGAGAGAACTAGGATGGTTTAACCTGGAGAAGAGAAGGCTCAGGGGAGATCTTAGTGATGCATATAAGTATCTGATGGGAAGGACTGAAGAAAACAGATAAACATAAGTATACCAGGAGAGCATAAGTGTGGTCAAGCCCTGGAACAGGATGCCCAGACTATCCAGCTATAGAGATATTCAGAATTTGACTGGACACAGTCCTGGGCAACGAGCTCTAGGTGCCCCTGTTTTGAGCAGGGAGGTTGGACTAGAAGATCTCCAGAGAAGTAGCACTCTCCTAAGGAAATAGTCTCATCAGTAAGCTAAAGAGACAGCTTCCCCAGAAATCGTTCTTCTGTCAATACCTGACTAAGAAGTGCTTAAAGCATTCTGTTGAATTACTACTATGGAAAAGGCTTATAATATAACTTCTTCATTCTACTTTGTAATGAAACCAGTCACAGGAATATATGTTGCATTCGAATCCCAGGTGAAGATATGTGAAGACCACTCAGCTTGGAGATGAGTGATCTTTAACACATCCATATAGCCTATATGTCTCATGGCTGATTCTATGCAGCTCCTGATCTATTGTTAAAGAGCATTAAATTCTACAGAGGTACTTATGCCTGTTATAGTCAATAATTCAATGCATAAAGAGGTGGATGTTTCTTTTCTGTGCTCTAAATTGTTCTTCTAAGGCACTTACACCTTTCAATTACAGAATCACAGAATCATCAAGGTTGGAAAGGACCTTGAAGATCATCTAGTCCAACCGTTAACCTAGCACTGATGGTTTCCAACTACACCATATCCCTAAATGCTATGTTGACCCAACTCTTAAACACCTCCAGGGATGGGGACTCCACCACCTCCCTGGGCAGCCCATTCCAACACCTAACAACCCGTTCTGTAAAGAAATGCTTCCTAATATCCAGTCTAAACCTTCCCTGGCGCAACTTGAGGCCATTGCCTCTTGTCTTATCCCTCATTACTTGGTTAAAGAGACTCATCCCCACCTCTCTTCAACCTCCTTTCAGGTAGTTGTAGAGGGCAATGAGTACTCCCCTCAGCCTCATCTTCTCCAGACTAAACAACCCCAGTTCCCTCAGCCGCTCCTCATACGACATGTGCTCCAGACCCTTCACCAGCTTTGTTGCCCTTCTCTGGACACACTCGAGTAATTCAATGTCCTTTTTGTAGTGAGGGGCCCAAAACTGAACACAGTATTCGACCATATAGGGGGTCCCAGTACTGTGAATCACTCTGATTATCCTGTAGAACGTAGATTTTAAACCAGCTAAATTAGAATGTAACCTGAGCACTGACTCTGAGACTTTAGGCTAAAGATTTGAGATGCAACTAAACCTCAGTTTCCTAAATATTAGGCATTTTTCCCACATTATTGCTGCCTGCGTAGTCTTAGCCATGTTCTGTTAACAAGGTTTCTACCTGATTTTATGCTCCAACTAATTCATACAGGAAGATTAACTAACTATGTATGCTTATGGAGTGTTAGAACTTAAAGTACTTTAGATAACAAAATAACTATTGGGTTTTTTTAAAGGTTAACAATGATGTATAAACTGGCAGATAGATGCCTACATACTTTTGAAGGTGAGGTGGAGTCTCTAGTTTAACACTTGATTTGTCTTGCACAGTTAAGCCTCTTACCAATTTCCCCCAATGTTTTGAATTTGTGCTTGTAAATGAAAATTACTGAACTGGAGTTCCATAAAAGATAAAACTGTGAGTATAAGCCAAAACAGCTTGTTTCAGACATTCAGGAAGCATGATCATTGAGAAAGCCAAATAGGAAAAAAAGTACCCAGCAATCACCAAGAATTTTAAACTGAAATAACAGCTTAAAAATGTTTCTGAATTTTTAAATTGTTTTCAGTTTAGATACATCAACCTGATTTTTGTGTCGCTTTAACCTTCAGTAATCTGAAAAGCTTTGAAAAGACTATTGGAAATGCTGAGTTTCTATATCCATTCCCCCAATAGTTGACTAAAAATATTTAAACGAATGTAAAAAGAAAAGCAAATGCTATTATCTAAACTACGTAATTACTTTTCATAGCTTCATGAATGCATAGGGAGTTTCAGAAAATAGTAGAAGGCTGAAAATGGGAATAGGTTTTCAAAGTGGAAGTCTGGATGATCAGAACTGTTCTAATATGGCACACATCTCTGAATAGAATAAAATTAATTTTAATATGCTTTCAAAGTACAATGGTATTGCTATATCACACCATTACTAAAACTTGCTAGCTGAAAGACTGTGAAATTTTTCATCTTAAAAATATTTATAAAGTGTATTGGACACAGTTTCATTAGTTTCATGTGCTGACCGTGGAGTTACCAAGCTTCCTTATTAAAACCTTTGTATGTCACTTTTCCTAACCATCCTTTCTGGCCTTACAGTTTTGATATCATCTCCAGTTTCTTTCTCATCTCTATAGACATGTTATCCAACACTAGGTTTCATAACTCTTCTTCTTTTAAGAACTTAAAAGTCTCTGTCACTTTTAAAACTTTTTTTTAAGGAAAGATGGCATACTTAAAAAGAATGGTACTGGACTCCAGTCCAGTTACTCATCAATCTATAATAAAATGCAAATGAAAATTCAGTATATGCCATCAGGCTATTTAGGAAACCAAAACTTTGCATACCGATTCCCTGATTAAGTCTGCTCTCCTGAAGTTCAAATTCCTTTCTACTTGCCTTCTTCTCTTCCCTTAGGATTTTCAAGATCTATTATCTCATGCTTACTGTAGTCACAGCTGCCATTTACTATTATTATAATGAGCCAGCTATTCTTTATTTATCAGCTGCAGGACAAGCACAGCAGCACCTAAAGTCAGTCCATCCAAGACCTGCATTCAGCTACTCCTTACACTCCTCATCACCTTCCCTGACTATCTTTTCTAAAGACCTACTATCCATACATCACAATACTTCAGTTGTTCATGTTACCCTGCCATATATTTACAATTCTCTTTAATGTTTTATTGACATTCAGTTCCTTGTTTCTTTTCCATACTGTACATATTACAGTAAAGGCATTTCAGATAGATGTCCGCTCACTTTGTTGTTTCAAGGGGAACACAAGCATCTCCCTCATTGCTCTTTCTCACCCACATTGTCTTATTTTACTTCAGACTTTGATCAGCTTTCTCTGATGAAACTTGCTTAAAACACTCCTCATTGTGTTAGCAAGAGACAACTGTGTTGCCCCATTTTATCAGGTGAACCCTGCTTCTCTTTAGCAGCTCTTATTCCCTGATGTGAGGTTCATGGTTATAGGAGCAAAAGCCCTGAACGTGACAACTGTGCAGCCAGTTGTTGTCCTTCAGGATGCATGTGTTTCTCTTTCCTTTCCCTTTAACAGTATGATTGCAGACATCACCACCTGGGCTTTGTCCCTTTCATCAAGCCCTAAGAGTCCCAAATTTACAGATCTCATAGTCCTGGGAATCTTTGTCCTACCCCTGCTCAAGCACAGCTTTTGAACTTTCATCCTTCTGTGTGACATGAGGCTCAGGATCTGGACTCTGCCAGATCTCTGCAAATATCCTTTCACTTTCCCATACATTTTCCCTGATGTTATGCAATCTGCTCAAATTCTCCCTTGTCTCCTTCCTTTTGTGGCTTAGCAACTTGACCAGAGCACACCTGAAGGTAAAGCTCCGTCACTCCCCGTTCCCACCTAAGAGAAGAGCATCAGGTTCACCCTGCAGCCCAAGACTTAATGACTACATCCCCCTTGGAAGTCCCTCTTGGGTCAATGCCTCTGTTAATCTACATGTCCCATGTATTGGACTGTGTCCTTTTGTATCACTATGCTGAGCTGACTGGTAGTCCCAAGCAGCATATCTGTGCCTTTGTTGTTACTCCATTTACACCAACTGTTGTATGGACTACCTAGCATGACCTATTTATAGTACTTTTGGTTTGCTGTCATTCCCCACTCTCAGCTTTCAATAAGAAACTGGGCATGAATCTTCTCTGTCTGTTCTGAAAGCCTTCCTGCTTGGCAGTCAACTGTCTCTCTTGGCAGTCACTGTCTCTCAATTCCCAACTCCCTAGACTTGTGATTTGCATGTGGAGAAAGTGTGGACTCCTGAAGTATTCATCTGAGGGAAAAAAAAAAAAAAAGTTTCTTTTCTTTTTTTTCTTTTTCTCCTCCCAGTTGCAGAGAGTCATAAGGAGTACAAGCACAGAGTTCTGGTAATGAGAGGGGATGCATCTGTATTGAAAAATATTTCAAAGATTAACTGATACTACGCCAATGACTGGTTTTGCATAAAAATTTTTTATGTTTTATTTTTCTGTAGTTCTCTTTGCTTGTTTAAAGGCATGATCTGCAACACATTTTTCACTTAAGAACCCAGATTACAATTACATGAAGTATATGACACTAGTCTGAAAAGGTTAATCCTACTTTTACCATTCTATTCTCTTGATATTCTACTATAGGCTTATTTCAGTATTTTAGAATCTATGAGATCATGGAACATGATGGTGTAGTGTGTAATCGTACATGGTCGGAAGTTAATTGGTATTTAAAAGCTTTAATTCCAAGAACCTGTCAATGGTTTGAAGCTTCTTTTAATAGCAGAATACAAAGAGAACAGCTGAATGGGAGCTTTACGAGTATACAAGTGAGCTGTAGGAATTTAGACCTAAGGTATTTATATAGCTGAATATGATTTAGTGTGGAGCTCTGTTTTTATGAAATGGATTATTTGCCACCCTTAAGAACAGTGAAGTACTATGGGAAAATAGTACTGAGGGAGATCAAAATTTAGCCTGAATTAAGCTTTAATATCAGTAAGTATGCAGTGAATGAAGGGAGTAACAGTTACCCAGTCATCAAGAGAAACAATGCATAAAAGTCCTTGTCTGACTTTGACTCAGAATGATTTGTAGTTTCTGTCTCAAATGGCAGATCATTCATACTTTTGTACCTCCTGTAGCAATGTTCATCTCAATCACCTGATGTCAGATTTAAATTCAGCATTGTTTACTATTGATTAGACATTTCATTAAACTTGTTTCAATGTTTATGTCCCTGGCTTTTATGAATCAATTTCTTCAGACTGAATGAGCCATTTTCAATCCATGGAAACTAATTTGCAGTCTGTTGATTTGTTTTTATAGAAAGAAATTTTGACTACCTATGTGCAGCTATGTAAAAATTACAACCCTTTTCTTGATGGTCAGAGAATACTATTGAATGCTTAAAATTATATATACTATAAGTCATATTGCAGTGGTTTTTGTTACAGCTAGTGACTAATAAAAGCCCACTGGGCAGTAATATTATACTGTAAATACTGTAGTTATTCTGATTTTCCAGTTCACTGGCTTGATATTTACTATCTTCTCTGCGAGTAAGTATATAGAATATATTCAAAGTCCACGAAACCACCATACATTCTAAAGAAATGAGCTCTAAGACAAATGAATTATTTCCATTGTAGAGAAATTATAATTGTATATTTCAAAAAGAGGAATTGGATTCTTTTTGTTATACCAGCCACTTATTTTGGATTTTTTAAACAGGCTTGCTGCCCTTGGTAAAGTCCTGTCTAGTTGAAAATATCTGTAAATAGATAAACTGCATTCTTCCCAGAGTACTGTGTGCAATCTGTTGTATTGTATAAAATCTTATAAAAAAGTCAAAAAATGTAAATAAATTCAGCAAAAGAATTTCATAAAATACGAACACTGAACCAGACATTAGTTATTGCACACATGTAACTAGCAATGCATAACCTCAGCTGGAGGTAGGCTATATATTCCTAGGCTAAAGGACTTATGGGTAGAAGAATCAAAGAAATATATGCATGCCACAAGCTTTGTTGTCACTTTATAAGGCTGACTAGGGAATTTTCCCCACGTTACTAAAACCAAAATAATATTGCCCAAATATTTCTAGCATGGCTGCCATCCAGTAACTATGCTCTCATCCACACAGATGACTCAGGATCAGATTGTAGGTAGAGCCAGATGTGATTTTTCTCTACTGAAGTATCTTTAAAAAGATTATGAGTGAATGAAAATGTATTCTGAAATAATCTGTGTCTCATGAAACAAAATGTTCTTTGATAAACCTCAATTTTAAGATCCTTGAAGCAATTAATTTGGCTAAATTTTTTACAGGTTTTTGCATATGAAAAGATACTTCTCTTAAGGAATGTTAGGAGTGGCCACCTTGTCCAGTTGCTTGTGCCAGGACTCCCACCTACCCAGAAACCGAAGCCCAGCTCAGTGCCCAGGGACCTGGGGTCTCTGCCCAGGCTGAGGGACACAGCAGCCACTTTCCTGTTTGCAGGTTCAACCTGTAGTCAGCTCTCCAGATTCACAAGCACTCACACATTCACAGATCCCCGAGTGCCAGCAGAGACCCTCTGCCGTCTTGCCCAGATCCTGGCCCCTCTTACCTGCCCCACAGGTCCCCTATTCTCTGAGTGGTACAGCTTAGTGCTTGCTACAAACACGCAGCACTCACACACTCATCCCACAAGCATTACACACTTGTGAGTCTCCTCCGAATACCAGCACAGACCCTGCACCCACAATTCATAAGCCAAATCTGTAAATACAAACTTAGTGGCTTATATTTTACAATATACTGCACATGCCACTGGTGCAAACATCTACTACTACTCAGATAATCTGTCTCTTTTTCTCTCATGACAGATAATGATATGCTCATCTTTTGTATTAGAAACACTTTCCTTTGCATGGCTATGGATGAACTCTTCTGTCAAACTATCTCAATGATTAACATACTTTTAAGTTAAACTCAGAACAAATTGTTCTCAGCTTGCATGTAATTTCAAGTTTGTTGTTTCTATTTCAACCCTAAAATGGGTTTGCATGCCTGAAAGCTTCTCAGTTTTTCTGAATACACATCTGGTCTAATGAAGAACTACATATTTTCCTACAAACATTGCCTCATTTTATATATTGCACTACTAATATCCCCAATGGAGGCAGAACTGATTTTCCACCATCCTGTAGCTTTAAATGTAAATGTATTTCACCACTAAGTTTTGATAATATGCTTTAGTCTCTTTATCCAAGGCATTCAGTCACTGGCATATTGACCTGTATGAGTGAAAATACATTTTAGAATGCCATCAAATCAAAAATTATGTCAGAATGTTACAGCTATAGTGCATGAATATATGACTACATCAAGTGTACTTAAAAATCAGATTTCTTGTATCCTGGTAATTACAACCAGAGTATGAATTAAGAAACCCAGTTTCTTTTCTCTCATATCTGTTTTTGACTCACTACATGACTACAAACAATTTAGACTTTCTTGGGCTTCTTATATTTAATACTCATCTGGAAAATAAAGGGTATACAATAAAGTAACATTCACTTACAGTCCAATAGTCAAGGGACACTTCTAACATGTTTGCAAAACACTTTAAGAGACTTCATAATAAATTTTATTTATTTAGACATATATATCTTTGTATATAGATATGTTTGTATACAGATATAAACTGTGTTCAGATGTGAGGTGTTGTTATAGCTTGCCTATAAGACCTTAACTTTGTTTTAGAACATGCAGTTCTATACACAGAGGCATTTATTTTCACCTATTTAAATAAGTCACCTACTATAATGAATTTTCTTTAAATTAGAGTTTCATTGAAGGGTGCTGATTACATCTGAATAAAGCAGCAGGGCAAGTTCAGAAAGTTCCTCCGGAGTGGGAATTAAAGATAGAAGACAGAGAATCTCTGTAGGGTTTTAACCTTATCCAATTAAAACTCCCCCTGAAAACTGCTTAATTTTGACCTTTAATTTTATTTCAGGTAAAATAAATCAATTTCTCTTTTCTGAACCAAGGAAGTAAAAAAAAAAAGAAAAAAAGACAAACCATAAGTTTGGCATTTTACTCAATGCTTAGTAACATTTAGAATCAAATTCCTTGTCCAAGGTTTCTATCAACATTTAAAATGCATGATTAAATCAATTGCTGTAAAAACAACATCACACTCTTTGTGAACAAAGCTCACAGCTTATTGAAGATGTTGTTTATTACAAAGTGTCACAAACACCACCATATCAGAAAAAAAATGTTGACGTCTTGCTTTCATTGTCCCTGTTCTGTGCTTTAATTAGAACTAGAAGTACATTAACTAAGTTGATCAAGCATATCTTATGGAGATAGTTCTCCTTGCAGTAGCTTAAGCTTCCAACTGCTAGCCATTACTGTCTTAGAGAATTTCTGCCATCAACATATTTCATAGAAATGTAGAAGCTTGGAAACTCTCTTCACAGAGATGCAGAACTTTTAATCAGGTCACTTGCAAACTGCATGAGATTACTAATCACAGAGATGAAAGAATACCTTTCCCTAAAGAAGTTTTACTGTGGAAACCAATCTAATAATTATTTTCTAGAAAGAAAAGCCTACTGTAGGACTACTGGTAAGAAGAGAAAGTAAGCAATATGTGAATGAGGGAAGTTTTTATGCAGGATTGAGATGGCCACCTGCTCAGCATTTAAAGACTGAAGTTATTCTTGACATGTTTGGAAATACAGCTTAAAATGCTGGGGCAGCTCACTGGAATCACAGGAAATATGCCTGGAAAAATCTCTCAAGCTATGGTTTCAGCCCACTATTATTATGAACAATAATGATATATGTCTTTATCTCTCCTAGAAAGATACTTGTCCTTAACAAGCTCTCCATTAAATTTATTGGAAGGTTACTCCAGCACTTTTAGGGGTAAAAGAATTCTGTTAATTTCTGATAAATTCTTGTTGCTCAAAGATAAACGTGGTCCTCATACATATTATTCCAGCAAGTGCCTTGATTTCCTCTGAAAAACAGTTCCTGTTATAAGCAAACAAATCTCTTTGAGACTTTCACACACTCATGCAAAAACACACATACAACAGTATTATTTTTTATTTTATTTGAAAAAGAGTACTTTTTGGTCTGTCTCCTTAGCTTCAGAAATTGAAAAACTATGTGCCTGAATTTAAGCTACCCACATAGTTTCTCTTCGCAGTCAGAAGAGAAATGGGTGTGTCTAGAGTGTTATTCATGTGCGTTGGATTATGACAAGAAGAATCTTCTGCTGGAGGTGTTGTCTCTTTCCACGTAGTGGGTTACAAGGGGCGTGAATCTTCCGAATTCCCCAAGAGCCTGTGTGCCAGTGGAAGAGCTGGTATCTTCGTGGCAGAGCCGCAGGACAGGCCAAGTAACCACAATGACCCAGAGGAACAATTGTGCTGGTAATTTTATTAACTGACCACTTTAGTGAGTGAATGGAGACAATTTGGCAACAATCAACTGGTAACTATCCGTCCTGGGAACAAATAAAAGCACTTTGTTGATGAGACCATTTTTTCCTGATAACCCGTCAATGATCAACCCATCCCAATTCAACTTGTACAAAACTTATACAGTGAATAAATGTAAGAAAGAGAGAGAGAGTAAAAAGAAAAGAGAGGAGGAGGGGATAGGAAAAGAGGAGATCACCACCCTTGGATCCTGTGTTGTCGCTGAGTAGCCAGCTTGGTCCATAGGCCGTGGGATGACAAAGACACACGTGGGGTGCTGCCTTTCTATAGTCTTTCTTACACATGCACAATAGGTTGTTCCAGAAGGTTCTCATTTTCTCTGGCTTGTACCTGCACAGTTAGGCAAGTTCTGTCTCTGGGCAACCACAAGAGGGAGGGGGAGAGAAATGGCCCACCACCCCACCTCCCCAGAGCTTGTTCCGCTTCTCCCCCACAGGGCATCCCACTTGAGTTGTTTAAGACATCCTCTTTACAAACATTTTATTGTTTATGAACAGTGTGCTACTGGTGTCTATTTCTCTCCCCTAATTAAAAACAAGTTTATGACTACCTAAGCTTTACACAGCTCACAGAAACTCATGGTAGCCCAAAGTACCACTGGTTTTCATTAAATACTCTATAGAACTAATTTCATTGGAACTAAATATGAAATGTAAGAAGTAGTTGCATAGATTTGTACATATGAAGTTAGAATTTCAAGCATTACTTGGTCTTATGGTTAGCTAACACTTGAACAAATAAAACATTTGATGTGCATTTGTGGGTTTTTTCAATTATGCATAGATAATCCTGAAACCAGTATTACAAATAATACACAAGGGACAATGAATTAGAATTTTTTTTTTTTTAAGTATTAAAAATATATGTTTCTATCCTTTTATTTCTTGGTATTTAGATGCTAGAGTCCTTCTAATGTCTCCTCTGATTTGGAGTCATAATTCCTGATTACTGAAAGTGTTTTGTCTGAATAATACTTTCTTATAATTGTAAAATTCTAATATACTGCTATAATGAATATTGAATTAGTAATAAGAGAAAAAGAGTTTGTACCAGGAGACAGAAATAAAATAGATACTGGACATGGAGAAATTGTTTATTATGATTGATTTTGAGTTACTGGTTTGAGTGGTAGATAAAGCAAATCTTTCCATGCCTTTTAAAATTATTAGTCACAGAATTTGCCTCTTCATTCATGTAGCAGGACTTTAGCAGCGTGCATCTTTATAGAAGTCTTCATGTGAGTAGATTTTTATATTCTTTAAAGTATTTAAAAGCCAAAGTAAATTGAGGTTTATTTTTTGATGTTGGGTTTTTTTTGGTGGGGAGGGGAGGGGAGGGGAGGGGAGGGGAGGGGAGGGGAGGGGAGGGGAGGGGAGGGGAGGGGAGGGGAGGGAAGGGAAGGGAAGGGAAGGGAAGGGAAGGGAAGGGAAGGGAAGGGAAGGGAAGGGAAGGGAAGGGAAGGGAAGGGAAGGGAAGGGAAGGGAAGGGAAGGGAAGGGAAGGGAAGGGAAGGGAAGGGAAGGGAAGGGAAGGGAAGGGAAGGGAAGGGAAGGGAAGGGAAGGGAAGGGAAGGGAAGGGAAGGGAAGGGAAGGGAAGGGAAGGGAAGGGAAGGGAAGGGAAGGGAAGGGAAGGGAAGGGAAGGGAAGGGAAGGGAAGGGAAGGGAAGGGAAGGGAAGGGAAGGGAAGGGAAGGGAAGGGAAGGCTCCTTCACTGAGATGAAGGAAGAAGACCAGGGTTTCATAAAAAACTGAGACACAACATTTTTTTACCAAGAAGGTAGTCAAACACTGGAACAGGCTTCCTAGAGAGGTAGTCAGTGCCCCATACCTGTAACTGTTTTCTTGTGTTTACATGGAATTTCATGTTAATTTGTGCCCATTGTCTTTTGTCATTTCTCTGGGCACTATCAAGAAGAGTCTTCTTCCCTCTTCATTCCTTCCCATCAAGTTTTTATACACATTGATGAGATTTCCCAGAACCTTCTATTTTCCAGGCTAAATAATCTCAGTTCTCTGAGCCCCTCCTTCCATGAAAGATGTTACAATGCCTTAATACTTTTGGATTTCATACTTGTCTTGTCACCATGGACCTGCCCTCTAATCAGGGGATTGTGTCTGACCCTAGTTACTTTTACCAGATGTGATTCTGACCTTGATCTGGCTGACCTTGTGGCTTGACCTCAGTCTGTCTTATCATTACGAATTTACTTGATGATCTGGATCCTTGGTTGAACCTGGCTGTTACCCCTGGGCCTGCTTTGATCGCCCTGCTTGGGTACTGTAGGACAGGACCCTGGCTGTCAAGGCACCTGCCCTGCTAGCATGTTATTAACACTCAACTCCCCATCCATTAGGGTGAAGCTGGCCATCTCTGCTTTCTGACACTGTACCAATTGTTCACAATAAGTTTGAGTTCCTGCTTATTGCAGTGGGTTTGCATATTCTCTCTGCCATTCACATGAGTCTCAGGGTTCATCTGCAAAAAAAACCACCCCAAAACAACCCAGAAATCTGAAAGCAGCAGTCTATGGTCATTGACTGAAGAGCCCTGAGATTCCTAAAATTGCAGACACATATTTAGTGCAGTCTGGCCAACATCTGCTAAAGCTTATGGTGTTCTTGGAAGTGGGCCACCTTCAACTAGCATCATGCTGCACAGTTATTTTTTTTATTATTTTCCCAGACAGTGATCTGAGATGAAGATATAATCCTGACTCATGGTAACACAAAAAGTAATGATGAAGCCTCCGTGAATAGAACAAATTATTTAAAGAGGGAAATTGGTTTCAGAAGGGAAAGATAAATACATGCACAAAGGGATGCATTTCTGAAAACTAAATAACAGAATTCAAAGTCATTCCTACTGGTATAACCATGTAATCACAATATTTAAAAGAGTCAATTGAATGGCCATTTGCAGTCTCAATGGCCAAATAGTTCATCTAGCTGGGGATGCAACAGGATGCTTGTTTAAGCAGATTTCCTGTTTTTACTATAACCTGTCTTCTTAAACCTTCTCATGTTGTGATGTTTCTGCTTCTGCCTCTGTTCTGTTCAGCTACGCCCCTTCCTTTGTTCCTCTTTGTCACACCCTGTCTCATCTCCTTGGGTTCTCTGCTTTGTTCCCTTGTTACTTGTTACTTGTCTTTTCTCTTGTCCTACATTTAGAGACAAGAGAGTCATGGGCAAGAGTCATGTGACTGAAAGGGAGGGGAGGGAATGGTTCCAAAGGGCTCCAAATGACTTCAAGCTACCTCCAACAAGCCAAGGCAAGCATTGCCCTGTGAGAGAGACCATCCCTGCTCCTGACGGAGCTGTGACACCTCAGGTGTCACAGTGTTGTGTGGGAGAACATATGCAGGTGTTGTAGCTTCAAAATGGAAGTAAACTAGTTTAGTTAACCAGAAAGAGAACTCTCCTCAGTATATCACTAATAATAATAATAGTAATACAGGTGTACCCAGGGAAACAGAGTTCATTGCTTTGTAGTCCTCCATGTTGGTTACTGAGGCTGTGATCAAATAACACAGATGAAGTTATTTTATCTCATACTAAGGCATGAAGCCCCAACATGAGTAAGCATAAAGTTCTCATAAAGTAATATTTGCATTTCCCTTCCTGAATCACAGAAAGAATTAAACATAGTAAAGCCTATATTTCTTCCTTGGTTTTATTTTAAAATGTAACAACATAACTCAGCTGAAAATAAATGCAGGGTTCATTGACTGCCAATATAAAAAATGAAATTAACAACTTCTACTGAATGTTCTAGCTAAGCTATATTACTGTATATATATTATATATACAATATAGCTATATTACTGTATATATGTTATATATACTATATAACTATATTACTGTATATATATTATATATATAATATAGCTATATTACTATATCTACCTTACACTAGATCTTAATTTCTGACTTTCCAACATTATAAACTTTTTACAACATGATGTTAATTATACAGATGAACCCCAAATAAAACCATGTTCTTTCTTAAGAGAAAAAAAAAAATGAGTAAAGCAATATCTTTATCTTTCCTGATATCAGACATTAAGTTCTATTATTTTCATGATGGATAGCACTACACAGAAATATTAAACCAAAGATGTTTCATATTTATATAACATCTATGTCAACTATCCTTGAACTTTGCAACAATGAAATACATTTGTTTGCCTAATAATATCCCAGTGATGCATTTTTACATAATATTTTCTACAAAACTAATTAAAACATGACAATTTAAGAAAACAGAAAACAGAACATACCAGGAAGTGATGGACTGGTCACTGACAGTTCAACCTCACAGATTTAATACAAGAGTGCTTGTTTATGCTGGCAACATCCTTGTTCTGTCGCAGGTACTATAGCAAGGGCAGAAACTCTAGTGGCTTGAGCCTTGGACACTGCTTTCAATCCCATCACAACATTGGCTCAAGATGCAGAAGTAACATGTGACCTTTTATAATTCATTTCACATATGACATATTAAATCTCAAAAGTGAAAATTATTACTAGTGTAGAAAATTAATTTTATAAAAATTGCAATATTTATAAATTAAAACTTTAATAACAAATGAAGGACATTTTGAATAAATTAAGACAAACTCTTATTTTCCTTTCCAAATCTCAATAACTTTATTGGCTTAAGTAAGTAACCGAGCACTGCCAGACTTAATAAATTACACAACCTGCATTAAATTCATTTCACACTGGTAATTGTTTAAATGCACTTTCAACATCTATCATTTGCAGATTATTTTAAATGGTGCACTGTCATTTTTTTTTTTTTTTTCTTCCCTTCTTACATTATACGTACCTTTCTTTGGGGTTAAATCATGCCTCTTTTTTCCAGAACCATTCAAGCTGAACAGAAAAAAACATATATTAAAAAAAAAAATTACCTGCCTGGGAAAAAAAAAAAAAAATATGACTCATATAATTTTCACTTTACTGGGATATATTAAGATAGTAAGAGAAGTCCTCAAACCAGATGAGATCTGACATGAACACTTAGTATTTCTTCCATCTGTCCTTTTTTATTGGGGATAAGTCTGGCCCATGATGAGTAGAAAGCAATTAACTTCTTTTGTTATATAGAGGTGACACAAAAGATGACATTTTAATGTGTTTTTTTTTTCTTTTCATTTACTAACATACACTACATCTAAACATTTTTAGCTATCTGTTAATGTCTTTTTAGTATCTTCTTTTTATATCCCAAGATCATCATCATGGCAATACAATGTGAGGAAGAGTACTCTTACCACAGTGTGAGGTAAATAAACTGTTGTTAGCTCAAGTATCAGCAAACTGATTGCAAACGAGATTCTCAGCAAAGCTTTCTTAACGTATTCTACTGATTCATCTTGTTTTTCTTGTATTTTCTTAGGGACTATTGTATCAGTTGAGTGTGAGATCTGCTTTCATTTAAAGATGGACGTATTTTCATTTTAATTGGCACAATAATATTTAAATATGCTGTTTTGAAGCATCATAGTCAACCTTAACTAAAGGTTTGTTTTTCTACAAGATTTTACTTTCTTAAACAGGCACCTCTTGTGCTTAAAATATCTTTACTGGTTCTAATGTCAGAGATTATTCCACTGGAGCAAAATCTTTATATAATACTGGGGGCAGGGACGCATTTGAGTCTTGGATTTTGAAGTCTACTTTCACTTTTTTTTTTTTTTTTAAAAAAAAAAAAAGAAAAGAAAAGAGAGAAACTGCAAAGCTTGAAATAAAAATCTTTTCAGGACACAGTTATAGGAAGTGAAAAAATATTTTTGAGTACATGCAGTGGAATCTGCTAAGATTTTCTGCAGTTTTAGGAAGCATTTTTTTTCCTCAGACATAACTACACATCCTTTCTATTCAGACTGATAGGCCCAAGGGGCTTTTCTAAGACAAGCTGCACAAAGAGTACTGGAAATGTCTGAGTAGAGCAAAATCTTTTCCAAAACATGAACTGAGGAATGAAAGAAAAATATTATCAAAAGGGTATATTGGAACCTTGATTTTAGGGACTGATTTTTGTGGCTCCTTAATAATGTGGGATATTTCTATCTGTGACTATTGTTTCAGTGAATTTCTGTGTAGATATGTACACACTTCCTTGTTAAATTAGATTTGGCAGAAACTGTTTACAGTTCCCAGTGAAACCTTATGAATTCTCCCTATCAAGGAGCTGGTGAAGAAGTTACCTACTTAAGTTATATATATTCTACACTGTAACTGCATTGTCTCATATAGTCATGTACATGACCTTTTTAGAAAGAAAGCAGAAATAAAAAAGAACACTAAATAAATAAAGAAGTGGAAGTGTGTGTAACCCTCTGGGCTGGAGATCAGAGGCAAAAGAGCTATTTGCTGCCATCTATTGATGAACTGGACAAAAAGATGGAAAGAACAACCAGCCCTGTACTAAACATCCCCTCTCCCAGGATACGAAGGCTTGGCTGGTTTTGGAAATTTGATCAAGATTTCCTCATGGGACTGATGAAATATCATTACAATTTTTCTGTCACTGAAAAACAGTATGTCTGTTCTCATGGAGGTTAATCATAGCTTAAAACTTCATGGTACCCTCAGGTAGAGAGAATATACTGTAAAAAAGAGGAGATGGAAAACTCAGTCATACCTTGTAGGAAGAGTTCATTCTTGGTAGTGTAGGAGTAATACAATCACAAAGAGCAGTAAAATCATATACACATTATGATCATATACATTATTAAACACCCCTTCTAGAAAAAAATTACAGTTAAAATGTATACTGGAGAGAGATGATGGGAGGTCTGCAACAACAAATAGCTGCAAAATTTGACTGAACACTTAAAAAAAAATGTTTCCAACTTTTGTGGATGAATTTCCCTCATTTTATGCAGATGTGTTTGTTATGTATAGTTTTTGAAGGATTTTATCTGTTTTGTTTTGAATTTTGTCTATATCCCTGCAAATTCTGAACCCAAAAATTCCTTTTGAAAAAAGCTGATCAGATTGGTTAGACAAGAGGAAAGTTCTTATTTATTTCTGTTTATTAAGTATAATAGATGAGAAAAATCAAGGTAAATTAATCATATTAATTTTCCATTTTATTCCATCTTGTTCTGGTGTTGCTGTTATTTTCTTTTTTTTTTTTTAATAATGACAAATGCATATTTTCTTCACTGAGCTGCTTAAAACTGATCTTAAAGGTCACCTTTATATGGACCTTTCTGAGCTATAAATTAAAGTAAAATATATTTGTTTATTTCTAGCCCTAGGGAAAAGGGTCAATATGTCAACCAGATTTTTGTTACTAAACTTATTTTGTTAATTGTGATCTAATCTTTAGCATCCTTTCAAGTTTGATTAAATTATATGCAGGACCAGAGAAAAAGTACAGCTGAATACAGTTTATTTGACCATAGAGAGCTATGTGATGTCATTTGAAATGCCCTTAAACATTCCTCCTCACCACTAGGTGCTGCTCCAGAAGAACTTGAGTTTCCTTTATCATATTTGTCAGATGCTGGCATATGTCTTGGGTACTCCAGGGTGTCTCAGGTGACTCTCAAAGCCTATTTAGAAATGAATTAAGCACATGATACTTTCTTCATACTGCAATAAATACCACAGAGCACTTGCCCCCAGCACACTTTGGTCTCTTTGAAATACATGGAACACTGACAAAACTAAATCACAAGTATATTGTTATTTCATGGTGATTTAGATTAAATATTAGATATACTTACAACATTAAATATTAAAAGATACTAACTGTAATAAAAGTAAAATCACCTGTAATTTTCTAGCTTTTATATAAACACTCTGTCATCACAGAGAACTTCCTGTAATAAATGATGTACGCATGATGTATGTGGTCTTTTATGACCATACATCTTAAGGAGAACAAATGGAATGGGAATAAATTTCAAATTGAAAGACTCATATCTTTTTATTTAGGGGATTTTAAACTATGGAGATTAAATGTTTTTCATGTTTTTAAAAAATTTGAATGCACAGCAATGTAATATCACTATATTTTCTAACATAATGGAAAAAATTATTTATGGAGTTAAAGATAGAAGTCATGAGTGGAGGAACATCAGAACACTGTAACCTTGAATGTTTAAAGCTCAGTTAAACTCCACACATTTTGGTTTACAGTGATAACAAAACATTATCACTAGCTGAGATGTTTCTGGATATCACAGATATCAAGAACAGAATTATGAATATGAAACAGTACTTACAGAAGCTTTTCATTCCTTTGGACAAGCTGGGAATCAGATCTTTAACAGCTGAAGCTTTTGTTTATTGATTGAAATAGAATATAAAGTTATGACTATTTGGGACACTCCATTTAGGAAGTTAATCAAGATATTTAGGCATACAAATTGGACTGGGCACAGCAGGAACTGCATGGGGGGAATTCTAGAGCTGCCCAACATTATCCCCTGGAGGGCTGCTGTAACAATGAGTGAAACACTCAATAAGAAGTTCTAGTCAGTCACCTAGTTCCAAGTCCATTCATTGTCTCAAGATAGTCCATTAACTCGTATCTGCAGGTAACTGGCTAGTGACATCCTGGACCATCCCAGGAATTACTGATTAAGATCAGTGGGTGTGCACACAGGCATAGCCCTGTTATCCACCTCTATTAGAATTGCAATTGCACTTCTATATTTCTAAAACATGCAAAAACTCTGCTGGTATCTCCCTGTATTATCACTATTATACTGGCAACAAATAACCTTAAGAAACTTGAACTGCATGTTATAAAGAACTGCAAGAAGAACTGAAAGGACAGTTAAGAAACAGAGTCCCTGGAATTTATAATGCAAGATCAGGATTCTGTCAGCATCACCACTCTTTGATGACTTTTCATGGAAATTCAGAGTAACTACATTTTTTTGTTAACTTGACAATGATTGTTACTAACTTGTAAAATTCTTCAAATCAGGTGTCTATATGTTTTCAAACATCAAACAGACTGAGTGAGAAAAAACAAACTATGATTATGAGATCTATGTATGAGAGAAATTCATGTAACAAATACAACGTTTAGACTTGGGGACGAGAAAAATAGAGAAGAAAATAAAGTTATATAGAAAAGGTAGCAAGAGAGACACTGACATGGAACATAAGATGAAATAAAGAACTGTCTAAAGAGGGGGAAAAAGTAAGTCTAATACTGTGAATAAATCAATTATAGCTATATTAACATGTGGTTCATACCTAACAAATCTTTTTTTTGTCTTTGATCCACATTTTTTACCTAAATGCAACTAAGACAGTTAAACAACATGAAACACGAATAATGAGAGGAAAAAATGCCTGCAGGCTCTTTAACAGTGTGACCTGAATCAAAGGGAAATAAAATCAGCAGCTTCAAAGTGCTTATGGTTTTTCACTTGGACTTTCTAGGCAGTGTTAGGCACAAACAGAACAAACTGGATTCCCAGTTAGAAGATGGATAAGAAGTTCTTGAATGTCAAGCTTTTCACCTTCTTCGGTCCTTCCTCCTGCAATAAATGAGTTACATACCATCCTGTTTATGAGGAGCTTTTGTTGGATAACATATTCTAACAGATGGAAGTGTTTTTATGAAGAGTCTATAATTCTGGAAGCTAGAGAAGGGAGGTAATTCATTCTCAGGCTTCCCTCACCTTCCCCCAGAGGGATCTGTTGAAAAATATTTTGGTCCCAGTTAGCAAATACATAATAAACAGTAGAATTATTCAGATAAAATAAATTTGGAAGAAGTGTGAACTAAGACAAGGTTAGAGATCAGTCCTCTAAAGGCTTATCTAACCTGCAAGCTGTATTTTCAAGTATTAAGCTCATTAAAAGATAAAAGAAAACAAACAAAAATCCTTCCTTACTGTGTGTGACATATTCTAGTTTCTGTCAGAAGGCCCTGGGCAATCTGACTTAACACTAGCTTTGCTCAACTCAGCAAGTAGTCAGTATGCTGCAGGGCAGGGCTGTTATATGGGAAGTTCTCACCAGGGTATTGAAATGGACTGCTGAGAAGTTCAGCAAAGTCAGATAAAATGTCTTGATCCTGGTGTATGATTATCCCATGTGAAAATTTAAACTGGAATCTGCTATTTGGCTAGAAAGCAGCTTTGCAGAAAAGAACCATGGGGTCTGCATGAATAACATGGTGAATGAGTGTCAGCAGAGAGCCCTTGTGATGACTATGATGTTTTTGTCTGGGATAGAGTTAATTTTCTTCATAGTAGCTAGTACATGGCTGTGTTCTGGATTTGTTCAGAAAACAGTGTTGATAACACAGAGATGTTTTAGTCATTGCTGAGCAGTGCTTCCACAGAGTCAAGGCCTTTTATGTTTATCACACCACACCACCAGTGAGTAGGCTGGATGCAGAAGAAGTTGGGAGGGGACACAGCTGGGACAGCTGACCCCAACTGACCAAAGGGATATTCCATACCATATGATGTTATGCTCAGCAATAAGAAGCTGGTGGAAGAAGAAAGAAAGGGGGGACATTCAGAGTGATGGCATTTGTCTTCTCAAGTAATGATTATGTAGTGATGGGGCCCTGCTTTCCGGGACACGACTGAACACTTGCCTGCTGATGGGAAGTAGTGAATGAATTACTTGTTTTGCTTTGTTTGTGTGCGCTCCTTTTGATTTACCTGTTAAAGTGTCTTTAGCTCAACCCACAAGTTTTCTCACTTTTACCCTTCCAATTCTTTCCCCCATCCCACCAGGGGAGGGAGTGAGCAAATGGCTGTGAGGTGTTGAGTTTCCAGCTGGGGTTAAACCATAACAGTGACAAAGACCAGTCACATATTCATAATATGTGAATGCATTCATAAGGCCAGAGCTAGCAGGTTTAAGAAAGTGATTATGCTTCTCTGTTTGATATTTATGGGATGGCATCTGGAGTATTGTGTCTAGTTTTGGGGTATTCAGTACAAAAAAAGACCTTGGACAAACTAGAATGAATGCAGCAGAAAGACACTAAGATGGTGAGGGTCTGGAGCACATCACGTAAGGAGAGGTTGTGAGAGTTTGTTTTCTCAGCCTGATGTAGAGAAGGCTAAAGGGAAGTATTAATGGCTCTCTTCACTTATGGGAAGGTATTGGACTGACCATTCTTCTTAGAATAGGAAGACAAAGCTGGACTCTCCTTGGAAGTGCAGAGTGAATAGGAAATAACAACAGTTACAATTTGCAGCAAGGAAGGTTCCAGTTAGATATAAGAAAAATTCTTCAGAGGGAAAATAATAAAAGATTGCACTGGCTGCTCTGAGATAATGTGGAGACTCCAACTTTAGATATCTTTGAAGTTTCCCAGGAGATGGCTCTAAGACATTTGCCCTGGTGTTAGACCCACTTTAAGAAGAAGGTTGAACCACATGACCTCCAAGGGTTTCACTCAAGCTAAACTGTTCTGTAAAGATGTGATTTTATTATTTTTAATCTGGATATCCTTGTGTTATATCTAAATAATGTGATTGGATTACCACACTTTAATCTTTCAGGATGGGAATCCTCTCCATCCATGGTAGACCTGTACATTTTAAATGTTTGCATCTGAAGAGCTATAGGGATGATTTTTACCAGCCTAAGTGAATAATGCTATCAAATGTTAATTTTTGCTATGAAGTGCCTATTTACAAAAGCAGATAAATTTACATCTATCAAATAGAATGGATTACCACTGATATTTGAGTCTTCATAAAGGTATGTACTTATTTAGTGTTTTATTGTTATTAATTATGTAACTAGTGGCTTCATTATTTTTCAAAAGACAGACATGATGATGTTTGTAAAGAAAGGAAAAAAAGAAAACACAAAATGAAAGGTCTCTATCAATCTGTCTTAGGTGAAAAAGACATTCATTTTGCAATCACTTCAACCCTGAGTATGTTAGCAAACCATACCAACTGTATATTTCAGAAACATCATTTAACATATTATCTTTCAATGTTTGCCCAGCATATCTAGTGTTTTAGATATAGTTGTGGGAACCCCCTGATACTGCTGAAAGAAAGGACAGGTGGATTTGGAAACAAGGAAGAGACAAAATATAGAATACATGTAGTTAGTTGTGGAAAAGAACGAAAAAAATCTGAGATTATTCCTTCAATCAGCTGTCTGAATCACAGAAACGCATATTTTATGACTGTCATTGTCTTCACATATTTGTGTTAACTATGATGATAGAGAGGAAATTTCAAAAACTACTATTTTCCTTTTGTCCCAGAAGGAATTAAATGACTAAGGTGATTCATAGATTCATAATTTGAAGACCACCATGACCACAATCACCATGGTGACAAGATTTGAGTATAAATTAGTTTTCTTCTCTATAGGAGCACAGTTCATCTTGTTTTTAAATACTCAGAATATTCTTTAAGCTATCTGGTCAGATGATACAGTTTTTAATTATAGTTACAAAAAGAAAGGTGTATTTTATTTTATAGTTGAATTTGCCTAACCATCTTCAACCCATGTATGCTTTGTCAACCATACTGAGAAATAAGCCCCCTAATGTCACACATTTTTGTGATATTACAGTGACAATATCAAGCTTCTCTTTTTTTACTGGTAGCTTTGTTTTCTATTTTCTGAGTAAGTTACACTTTCATCTCTTAACCATTTTCCCATCAGCTGGGGATACCCAGACACACGTGCATTGTCTTGATAATTGCCTTGTCAGTAACTAGCAAAACTTCACAAGACTGTATCTTATTTTACTTTAAAAACAGAATTTCTTTCCACAGGGCTCGTTTGTGATAATTTTGCTAAGATTCAGTCCTTTCTAATGCACGTTTTCAATTTGCACTCTTCTTTCCAGATAAGTTACTTTGAAGTTGCTTTTGTTAAAATTTATTTTGTTGAGTTGTGACCATTTTGTGATAGTGAAATGATTCAGCTCATTCAGTCAGAATGTCCAAATCGGAATCAAAATATACATGCTAACATGCATACAAATAACAAAAAGAAAGGCATTTCTGATTTAAAGTATGTTTGCGCCATAAAATTTCTAGGTTTTTTCATTTGTAGTAAAGTTCATTTCAAATATATTATGCTTCATTATTTTTCCCTCTTATTCCTTAGAAATTAATTGCTTAAGAAAAAATATATGTTGGATTCAGTATGTCATGATAATTTTATGTTTATCTTACCAATAAAGCTCCTAATTTCCTTCCTAATTTTTTGTTTAGTTTGAAGAAATATGTGGTTTATAAGTTTCAGATGTTTTCAGAAACAGGGTAAAGAGAGACTGCAACAAGTAAGTACAGGCTCAATCCTTTCCTGAGTTGAGATATCAGTTTAATACTAGTCACACAGCAGATTTTAGACTAGATTGGTATGGTAGAAAAATACGAATGTGTTACTCTTGGAGGGGAATGTATATTACAAGAGTACTGTTTTTTCAGTATCCTACCACTACAGACGAGTACCTGTGAAGTGTGCTAACTGATCTGCAAGGAGAGCAAGCTCAATTAAAGAGACATTTCAGAACAACCTTCAGTTAAGGCATTTCCCAGTGTAGGGAACCCTGGGACACTAGAACATTAATTCCTTCTCTGGTGACTCCCTATGGGTTCCAGACAGACAGGAAGAGAAACAGTCCTTCTCCAGAGCCTCCACTTGAGCTCAACTGAAAGTATTTGTGGGAAAAACAAAACAAAACACTAAACCAACCACCAAAAAACCAGTCACCAACAGCAATGAACTGTGAAAGAAGTCTCCTAGTCAGGCAACCCAGAGCTGTAACATTGGCTGTATTGGATGTTAGGGACATACTGACAGAAGCACATCCCTTAGCTGACTGGAAAATAAGCATAATAAAGCAGAGGTGATCTGTAGGAACTTAGGAAGAGATACGGATCTGTGATCATTTAAGAGCTGGATACCAAATCATCTAGCTAGCAGTCATATAATATATACTGAGACAAATTCTAGAAGGAAAAAAAAAAACCAAACCAAACACTTGGAAGAGCAATAATAATTTAGAGATAAAAGGCAACATTCAGCTAAAGTGGAACTGATGGAATAAAATGAATACAATTATTCTGTAGCACAGAAATAGAATTAACTTGGAGACAATTTCTTTTAGAGTTGCAGAAATGAAGAAAGCTTAAAAATATTACCTTTTCCAAAAGATTCAGAACTGGGATCCCCTAAACGCTCCTTTTAAAAATATAATATCAATATAAAAAAAAAGTCAGGAAAAAAAAGATACTGAAAAAGGCTCATGTTTTGGACACTTTTATAGAAATAAATATCAATGAAAGAAATTATGGAAGCTGAACAGATACTAAATATAACTTTTCATTATCATTATAAAAGTTGTGTTCTAGCAATAAAACATGCTAAATAAATAAGAAAATGTAATAGAACTGCTAGAGTATGCTTAATATTCATTCACTGTCAGGAACAATGCAATTTGATGATAATTCATCAATGGAATTTATAGAATTCTCTTTTCCTTATCTGTTTTATTTTTAACTGTGCCAGTTAAAATGGCAAACATCATCATAATGGTAGAAATAAAACTTTTCCCCTCTTCCAGTGATTAATCAGAGATTAACTGGGAATAAAACTGAAATATTGAAAGTCATAAGCTTTTTTCACTGGATTTGAGTTAATCTCATAATGTCTGGTAAAATATATATTTTCTCAAGTTAAATTAAGAAAAAAACCCTTTAGTTTCTTTATATAATTCAGCATATCATTACTACTGTCTAGAACAATTAAAATATATCACAAATATATTTAAATAGATGATTCATTAAGGAAACTATGATTTTGTATAGACTTGAAATATTCTAATCTTCAAAGTAACCAAGGAAAAATGACATAGTCTGCACGAGGTACCAATGTGTCAGTATTACCTCAACATGAGTGCCTTGAAATTCCCACACACACCCTAACAATGATATTGACAATATACCTCTACGTTTTAAGAAATGCTTCAGTGGCACCTCATTTGAGCACTGTTGAGCTCTTTTGAAAGTCATATTTGCCATTAGAAAGCAGTCCTCTTCATTATACTGTCTGACCAGAGAGTCATGAGCTTTTGTTTTGATGGTGATGAGAAGCAAGACCTAATATCTGCCTTTCTCATATCATGAAAGGTGATGCTTGGTCATCATAATAACTTTTAGAGGAATGTGGGAACATGTGAGAGTGAGAAAAAAATTGATATCAAGAAATGTATTTCAAATTATTGTGGCAGTTTCAAATGGTGAAAAAAACATTTATCTGAGTGCTGTATTTGTGAAATTTGGGGACTTTTGTTATTAACACAGAAATTATTCTTAGAAAGGTGTCGCTTTTTGAAGTGAAAGAAAGTTTTACTGTAAATATAATTTTCTGTCTAAATAACATATATGCAACAATTTTATGACAAGTTTTTTTGACATGAACATTAGTTATCTGTTTCAGTGTACCTCATGCTAAATCTTCCCCTTGAGTTACAAAGCCTCCATGATATACCGCACAATATATTCATGACTGAGTATCTCTTGTAACAAGTCTATGACAGTATAAGGTTTTCACTGTCTTGGTATTATAAAATGTTAAATGAGTACTGATGCAATTCAAAGAGCAGATTAGAAATAATGATAGTTTTGCTTAGGTATAAAACTTAGCTTTAAAGCATACGAGAGGTTAAATCAGGGCTACAATCTCTATCCAGTAGACAAATAGTAAGATAATACAAATTCTACTGTTGTTCTAAATCAGTCATGTCATAAAGAGTTCTCATATTAAATTCTATGAGTGAAGTATTTTATAAAAATGCTAATTAAGGTTTAGCAAAATCTGTTTTGCTCTGCATTTACTTTTAAAAAATGTCTGTTCAGCATGGGAAAAATAGGAACATGGCAGATGTTGTGGAAAAATCAGCATCTATTGAGGGTTTCAAGTGTTCCTAAAAAAGACTCCTACTGCCTTTTTGAATAAGATCAAAAGAAGAGAAATTTTGTTAAGAAGGAAAAAAGAAAGTCATTCTAGTGAACAGAAAATTAAATAGCATATGCATCTATTTTTTAAACAATCAGCTGCTGTAAGTGATGTGCATTTTGTTCTGATATTAATAGCTTAAAGCTTTATTGTACTTCTGTTTTAGTGTTCTTGACTATAAGAAAAAAAAGCAAAATGTAAGGGAAAAAAAATCCTACTGATTTTGACAAAGTTGAGAGATTGACCCTGACAACATTATGTAGGACTAATAGTGAATATGAGGAGAAAAAAACAGACTAAATTTCAAGGCATTAGAACTAGGAACTGTAATCTTTCTGTGTTTACAGAATGAATAGATTTACAGGTAGTTGCATAAAAATTCTTTCCTGAAAGATTCCTATGGTTCAGATCATTATATTGCCCAGTTCCACGTCTGTTTTCATTGATTTAAAAAATCCACTGATTTTAAAACAACCCCAGAAATAGAAGATGAGTCAGGCAAAGATCTCAAATATGTAATCCAATGCCATTTCAATTTAAAAATTAAAAGTTGAAAACCATTTTACATCAGCTCAGATGCTGTCAAATGGACAACTGCACATCGCAGTCTTTTTAAAAAATTTTTTCTTTAATATACAGATATTTGTATTTGTAGTAAGTGCAATAGTATTTGCATAAATTGTGATAAAATGTTAGTCTTATGGGAGTTAATAATTTACCTCTCAAAAATCATTGATTTCTGCAAGAGCTTGGTGAAAATGGATGGCATATTCCAGGCTTTTTTTGTGAAGTACTTAATTTCGTTCTGAACAAGGCTTTCATTATTATGGAAATTAATTATTACTCCTCCACTAGATTAGACATATATATTTGATTTGTTTGAATAACAGAGACAAAAAATTTTTCCTGGCTCAGCCTTGCTTAGATAGATCCCAGCTAGTGCTATTTGCAACTTACCACCACTCTGTGATGGGGAAGACAAGGAACAGAGGATGAGAGGTAATCTTGCTTTTAGTGTTCCCTTTTCTAGCTAGCAGTTTTGCTCCCTAGTCACCCAAATGTGACTGAGCAGAGATACAAGATTTATGAGAGTGAGGAACTTGTCTGGGTGCAAATTGGAAAAGAAAATCCCAGTGTTTCCAACTCAGCATTTACACAAGGTTGTGCCCTGTGGCAGAAACATTTACTAAATTCTTGCATTATTAGGGAGGTTGGACTTGATAAGAAGCAAAGTATAGAAGAAAGAGGGAGATCTGTTTCCACGTACAATACACCCCAAATCCTATATGCCTTTGCTTGACAGGTATAATTATATGGAATTCACAGCGATGTCATGATACTTGTCTTTTTATTCTCTTTTTTAAAATTGGTATTGTAAGTCAAACATCTTATAGTTGCTGGTAAAAAAAAAAAAAAAGAAAAAAAAAGAAAAAATCCCTCACTACTTTCATTGATAGTATAATTTTGAGGTTTTTGTAATGTCTTATTGCTGTAGTAGATAGAGATCCACAAATTTCCATTCTGCACAAGACACAGTAAGATACAGAAGACCTTAAATGGAAAGGAAAGACAGGGTCGAAGACAATAAAAACTGTAAAAACATGATCATACTGCATCTCAGATCTCAAGACAGTAGGAGTTTAACTTCTAATTCAGTGCATTTTCTTCAGTGCTACATTTCCTACATGTGTATCTGATAGTCTTGGAATATTTTTCTTTTGCATGTTGTACTCAACAACAACAAAAAAAGTGTTATTGTCATCTGGATTCAATTCATATTACCTAATTTTAGATGCCCAACTTGTCACTGGCATTTCATCAGGCAGACTTCCTTTACAATCTGGAGAGTAATAAGCACTTCTGTTGTGCAAATCACCTTGTTCTACAATAAATATCTAAACCACAAAACCTATGGGCTAGGACTTCCTGCTTTTCCCATGTAAGCCTAGTAGCTGAGATATACAAAAAGAGTTTTAGAGTTCACGAATATTGGAGAGCCAGGAGGGGAACAGCTGTTACTGTGTTGTAAACCAGTAGGAAAAAAAAAAAGTTGTACAAATGGCTTTTTCATAAGAATCAGTGTAGTAATGTTGGAAACATTGTATATGAAAATTCAGGGCAGACTAGATATGTCTGAATTTGTTTACAAGGAGAAAACCTGCAGTTTCAGAGTGCAAAAGTGTGAAGACTGAAAAAAATCTGTTTTAGAAGACATTCTGCAGTAAACACTATATGCAATTATGAAGACTGTATTTACTTGTTTCAGCTTAAAAATTAGAATACTAAAACCTAAATGCAACTCTTTGGATTGGATAGCAAGAATTTTAACCCTACTTAGCAGCAGACTGCATGAGACTTTGTTACTCAGCAAGTCAGGTGATAGAGTTTTGTGATTTGGCAACTGCAATATCTTTACTAAAAAATATAAAGGTTAAGGAACGGTCCTAGCAAATGACTTATAATTAATTTAATCTTTATCTGATTGTTATTTTATATTGGAAGTTATTTATGTGATTATCACAGATTATTTATTTTCTTTCTTACTGTCAATTTCTTCTTTCCCCCATTAAAGTACATTTTTCGTGTTCTTTGTCTGCAAATTGAAAGTTATGAAATAATAAGTATCAAGACAGTTAATTTTCCCAGGTTTCTAAGTGGTGTCTTGAGCCAATATTTATTAGTGACCCTAGAAACTTAGCCTGTCTTTTGTAGATACCAGTCATGACTTGGCAGAGGTATTTCACATCTAGAAAACTGGTTCTAGTGGTAGATTTTTGTATTGTATAAATCTAAAATGAGGCGAAATGAAATCCAGGGAAACAACTGAGACAGATAGAGATGACGGAATGCTCCAAGCAGCTACTCAGCAGTATGATCATAGATCAGAGCCCTGTGGAGCACTGTGATGTGTATTAATAAATAAGTGTAGACAGGGTCTAAATGCCCAGAAGATGTTGATAAAATCTGGTTCAGATAGCAATCAAAGAATGCCTTTGGCAGTGTATGACAAAACATTGCATTGATAGCATAGCAAATGAGGACAGTGTTCCTTATCAGTTCCTGATACTTGTGAGGGAAGACAACATAAAAATATGTATAAGAAAAATGGAAGGAGAATGCTAAATATGCGTCATAAAGATAAAAAGATAAACATTTTGTCCTTTTAATCCAAAAAAGTCACAGACTTTCACATAAAGAAATAGTCACAAAAGCCTCTATTTCTGCCAAATTATCTAAGCCCATTTAATATACTAAAAAAAGTCAACAACAATTATTTTTACGGGTTTGCTGTCAAGTGATGTGGACACTGGGAATCATATATTCCACTAAAAAGTAACTCTAACAGGAGTGAACTGGGTATCTTACTCATCAGAAACCTATCATAAAGTAGTTTTTTACTTACTAAGACACACAGTAAGTCAGAAGTCAGAGCTTCTGTAAAGCAGATAGGACTCTAAACTGAATATTCATTGAACGTCAACCTTTGCTGTTTTCTGCCCAGAGGTCATGTTTTTATGGTGTCATATTCAGTGACATGAGATAATATTTTATCCTTGAAGAAATTATGTATTGTTAACCATTTCTACATTCACAGACATCCTCCTCTTTTTTTTTTTTTTTTTTTTTTTTTTTAAGGGGAGAAACTATGGCAGATTAACACAAATTTATTCTAGCATTTATTTACTATAATTAAAATATGTTTGTAGATGTAGGATATTGGTATAAGAATCTAGATTTTTTGGGAGAGAATTTTCTTGATGCTACCTGTAACTGACCTCCTATGCATTTTTATATATATTTATTTATTTATGTTCACACATGCACACACCCATACAGATAGCTAGACAGACAGATGCATGTGCACACACACAGATACACACTGCCATGCGCACTTAGGATATATACTTACACATCACGTGTTCTTTTTCACTGGAACCAAGCTGAGAGACCATACCAATAATTTCTGTTAATCAAGGTACCAAAGGTGTGTCAGGCCAAGGTCATAAAATACATATGCCATCGCTTAGTTGAGATAAGTAAAAATTCTTTTTTATGAGACCAGTTATTCCATCTGTGTATACCTCCAAGTTACATCCTAGATTCATGTCAGAAATAGATCAGTCACATACCAGTTCCCTCCCATTTTCTTGTTACTTGTTTTCTATAGAGAAAAAATACAACATGTAAGTTCTTTAGAAATTAGGGTACTACACAACAAATCCCCAACATGATCAATCAGTGGACCAGTCCAAGCGTACCCAAAAGCAGACACATTTATACACAAGTATGCTAAAATATGTGGGTTTTGGTTTAAAGGATTGTTCTAGTAGGTGAACTGGCATAGGTTTTCAGTATGTAATACTGCAACACTTCCTCTTTTTGTGATTTTTTTCATAAAATTTGTAGTAAGTTGTCTATTATGAGGATTTTTCTTTTATATATTTTGTTTTCAGTTCAAACTTCTGAATATATTTGAGTCTGTTATTTGAAAACTGAGGCATGTTTTGCTTTGCAAACACCGTTTTGTCATGATAAGCTTGCTGGAAAACAATTATTTAAAACACTGATCTAAAAAAAATAATAATGAATCCAGGATACAGAAATCATGTACAAAACCTTCAGGGAACAGGGTTGAGCAACATCTAGTACCTGTTCTAGGGAAAGCTTCTGACATAATCTCAAACACTGGTCACTAAAACTGTTTGTGAGACTGACTAATATGTCACTATCAAAATGTATTATGCAAAACACCAGAGACTGATGAAAGTAGAATGCTATCACACTGCAACATCTTGTCATTATTAAAGTCTGTCCTTGACATCTTGCCTAGTACTGTATCTTTTAACAGATTTCATAAATACTACTCTATTAAAAAATGTTTATAAGATTTTTTAAGGTGATATCACCTTAGCCTATGTTGCTTAGGTTTTCTATGGTTTTTATTTTCTTCCATTTTTCTAAGCATTAATCAACCTCAAGGTTGAATGCAATTTTATATAAGCAAGCAGACTAAAAATGTTCAGCTTTCAATCAAATTTCAATCAGATATATTTATATTAAACCTTAAATTACATTTAGCTTCCTTTCATACACTAAGAAGATTTGTTTTATTTACCTTTATGCATGTCCAAACTTTTTTGTCATGGTTAACAACAGCTTTGTAACAGCTGCGCATTTGTTAAAAGTATTGTTCATGTGTGTTTTAAGCTTGAAGCAGAATGATTGGGAATAATTGCTGAAGTCACATTTAATAATTTATTTGTGCCTTTTTCTCCCTGATTTATGTTTTATTATTTTCTCATGACTGCTTAAGGACCATATGTTGATTTCCATCTCTACTACTATTTCTGTTGTTCTTGAAATACCTTCACTTCAGTATCCTGTCCAATCTTGGACTATGCTCCCACTTCCTGTTTTTACTCATTTGTACTCAATTTTGTACTGCCCTCCTGAATTCCAGATACATTCACTTCTACATTCTGTCAAGCCCTCAGCACACTATATGATACTACACTCTTCCCAATGTCTTGTCTCCCTTTTTCTGTCTCAATAGCAAAAAATCAGGAAGCCTGATAAGGCATCTTCCTTCCATGTATTCATCAGTCCTTTTCACAGTTATGTCCTTGATCTCTCTATGTTTCCCCAAACTCATCTTAGACATTTTCTCAAACACATTTTTCTTCACTCTGCAGGTCCTCGAGTCATTCTTCCTGTCTCTGGTGAGCCCTACAGGCTCTGCAATTATAAACTTTGTGTTCACTAACAACTTAGTTTATAAATATTTATACATGTTTAAAGCAGATAACTTAAAATTTTCTGTTTATATACTCAAAAAAACCTCTTTCTGTCTTTACATGCACACTACATCAATTTCCTCATGACTTTCAAATTCCTAATATAAGCAGTATCAGGTGGAACCTAAAGCAGTACTTCCTGAACTAAAAGGCAAATTTTAAAAAGTCTCTTTTTTACCCAATGTTATAGATTTGAATTTGAATTCTGCACTCTTTTGTACCTCTTTGCCTTATTTTAAACAGATTTTAAGGTTTCTTTCTGTTTTCAGATCATGGAAATCTGTGCTAGGATAAAAGAACATCTGTCTTAAAACCATATAACTCCTTCTGATATCTAATAATATGTAACACCAAAACTCAAAGGAAAACCCAAACTGTCAGCAAACAAACAAAATCTGCAATGAAGAGTGTTATGGACAATTGCAAGGTCTGTTTCTTCATCAAGAAGTTCATAGGACAAGGACTGTTAAGAGAAAGTTTTTGCAGTGCTCTTTGTAGATTGATTTCTGCTGATGTAAAATATTAGGATAAATGCATATGAAAAAGGTGAAGGTATTCAGCAAACATCTGAAAGTGAAGTATAGTTATTATTACATAAAATGTCTATACATATACACTGAATCACTCTAATATAGTCATTTAAATGTGGAAATAATATCAGATCCAAACATAATTTAAAAAATATGTCCAAAGAGTTTGCCATTTCTACCTCCAGCTAAAATCTCCTAATTGTGATAAATATATTTGCTTATGCACTTACTAAATGGAATAATCTTAAACATATTTTGCAGTCTGCTAGAAGTGCTACACTCAATAAAATCTATTGTACAGTTTGAGTGCTTCTGTGTAGACAGAGACAATATCAGGCTTCTTTGGTATCTACCATTCACAAAAAGAACTAAAAAGCTTAAAGATATCATCTTTAAATTTTGTAATTTGATACCCTGCAAAATCTATTTTGTTTTAAAAATCATATGACTTTTCTTAATTAAACTTACATTAAAGTAATAAAATATAACATTACAATGAAGAAAAAGAGGAAATTAAATAAAGGACAAAGTAGAAGTACTGTTTATTTATTGAAAAATATAGGTCAGATTTGCAATATTTCTAGTTTTTGGCTGAGGCTTGGTTAATGATCTCTATTCTGGAAATCACAATCATACCTGTCAAGAGAGAAAAATATAGTTTAAATTTTTTCTAAAAAAAAGTAATGTTTTGTTAAATATTATTCATTGAGTTGTTTATCATATGTGGGATATTCCACAGATCGTAAAATTTCTCATAATTCAAAAGAAATAATTGAGGGGGGGAATCCATGTTTCCAGTCAGTGATATGAATGCTTCAAACTGAAAACACTGAATAATGATAATTATGATAATGATAATTATAATGCCACCAGTGAAAAACATGAAGACACTGCTGCTTTTCAGCTATCAAAGACAGGTGGGACCATTAATTTCCAAACACGATGGGGATCCTTCCTGAAAACCTAATGATGCAGTCTGGCCTCTAGTGATTGTCACATAATAGGTTGAGAAATAAATTCCAGATATTAAATTGTTGAAAGACATAAAATTTATCAAAAAGAAATTGCCCACAATGTTCTCAGCTGCAGTTATATGACTTGGAATGCATAGCTGTGTATAAGATTTTTTAAGAGACTAGTTTGAGTCACTACAGTTTCAATTTAAGGTGATTTTGGAAGCAGCTATAGAAAAGTATCCTAGTATTTAACAAATGTTTTCAATTACAGTATTAGCTATATAAATATTTAAATCTGTTTTTCTTTGTGTGAATTCATGATCATGGAAGTATATATTCTTCCTAACGTCAGCACACATCTGCTGGTCTCTTTACCATACACTGTTAGCAGCTGAGAATAAACTTTTGCATTTGGAATCTAGGCTATAGAGCAAAAATGTGTTAAACACCAAAAAAAATTTTTTTGGACTATTTGGAAAATTATGAATTGATAAAATGTTTATCATTCATCGCACTTAACACATACAGCACAAAGAGAACTGACACACTGATATACAATTTATTTTTGTTCCAAATATGAATTAACTCAGTGAAATTAAGAAGTGTACTTATGTGAAATTGAATTAATTTGGACATATATACTGAGATATCATTTATGCCTTGGAAAGCACATTTGGAGTAGTCAGTAAGCAATCAAGACAGGCAAACCAAAGTATAGGCCACAGCAGAATTATGGAGACATGCATCAATAAACAAAACAAAACAAAAAAAATAAAAGCTTTTCCTGGAATTAGAGTATCTGTGAAGAAGAAGAAAGAAATCAATGGAAAGAATGTAGTTTCTCCTTTGAAGTTCATCTTTTTTTAACCCAGACTGCTAGAAGAACTTTCAAAGAATGCAAATGCAGTCAGCTATGACAGGATCTCTGACATTTCATGAAGAGTTCCCATCTACTTAACCTGTATCTTACTTTCTTGTATTCATTGTTGTATTCTTTTGCATAGTGTACTGGCTTGGGCTGAGAGTTTTCTTCATAGTAGCTTGTATGGTGCTGTGACTTGGATTTGTGGTGAAAACAGTGTTGATAATGCACCCATGTTTTAGTCACTACTGAGCGGTGCTTATATAGGGTCAAAGCCTTTTCTGCTCCTCACACTGCCTCATGAGCGAGTAGCCTGGAGTCGGGCAAAAGGTTGAGAGGTGATACAGCTGGGACAATGGACCCCAACTGACCAGAGGGAAATCCCATACCATATGATGTCATGCTCAGCAATAAATGCTGGAGGGGAAGAAAGAGGAATGGGGGATATTTGGAGTTATGGAGTTTGCCTTCCAAGTAACTGTTACACATGATGGAGCCCTGCTTTCCTGGAGATGGCTGGACACCTGTCTACAGGTGGGAAGTTGTGAATGAATTCCTTGTTTGATTAGTTTGAGCATGCATCTTTTGCTTTACCTATTAAACTGTCTTTAACTCATCCCACAAGCTATCTCACTTTTATCCTTCTGATTTTCTCCCCCATCCCACTTGGTGGGGAGTGAGCGAGCAGCTGTGTGAGGCTTAGTTGCCTACCAGGGTTAAAGCACAACACATAGAAAAAGAAAAATAGAAGAGAATGTGTTAGCTAGTTTTGGAGTTATAGAGATCTATAAAGTATTTTCAATTTTTAAGTAACAGAGCAACAAATAGAATAACAGAAAAGGATGGGTGAGGAAGAAAAAAAGAGAGGAGGAAGTGGAAAAAAGCAGGAAAAAAAAAGAAGGGAAAGAAAAATTGCTCAATAAATATGTTACTAGTAGTCTAAAGTAGCTTTTGAATAATTGAATGAGAAAAAATAATAGAAAGGGCACAGAAAAGGAACAACCTATGAGAAAAAATGTGCTTAATAGTCTTTGAGACTTGATTATATCTGTGAGAAGACAACACCTGAAAAAAAATCTGTATCTGCCTGTCCTGTCCCAGAAATCTCAGAAAAGCAGTTCATTTTTCTCTCCCTTATCCTTTACTTCCAGAATAGTTATCTGTGTTTCTGTACTGATTCAATTATATTAAGCTGCTAGTATTCGCTTTTTTCTTCTGAGGTACTAAGCAAGCAGTTAGCATTCTCAGACTTTTGGACCAAAGTCTGTTTTATCCCTAAAGAGCAAAGAAGAAATTCTGACAATCTGTCATATGTCATGGAAAATTATTAAGTGTTATCAGACTGATTTAATTGTTTGCAGCTTATCTTTAGGAGTCTCTATAGTAAGTATCACAATATAGAACGTGAAAAGAGTATTAAGAAAGACAAATAATAACAGCTGCTCAAAAATAATGTGAATTGAATTAGTTATCCAATTAGCATTCCATCATAAACTAAATTACATGCTTATGAAGGAATATATGTTATATTATTTAATTTCAGGGTCATTTAAAAAAATGTTTTTCACTTTTATTGTACATCCATGAGTAAAGTGAATGAATACTTGACAACTATTTTCACATTAGACAGATTGTAAACATATGCATCTTTCTTTTACATATTCTCCAAACAAGAAATCAGAAGACAGAAAATATCTAGTATCTGAAATTATACACTTAAGAATCATTAACTTAAATATACTGAAACTAGAAGCTAAAATGAACCTGCAAATTACCTCATATGACAGCAAACAGCCATAAACTATTTTGCATCTGATATGTATTAATTTACCCACCCAGTTCATAGGGAAGTTCCACATTATCACTAGCAAGCCATATACACAAAAAGTTTGGGCTTTGAAGAACACTGAAATTGCATACCAAGGAGAATGGAAGTTGGACGATCTGCATCTGTAATAATTATTCACAGAAATTTCAGCTATTAAAGTTTTCTGTTTATGTCTTTGAAAATAAAATACCTGTGTCAGGCAGAAGGTAGATTTTACTCCACTTCTGTGTTTCACTTCATTCTGTGGTTGCTAAAAGGCAGACGTGATTTCTGAAAAGATATTTTAGGACCTATATACACAGAAAATGGTATTATTCTTCTATGCAGATTTGTAGATTTTCTGTTTATCTAGGTTCAGTACAGCCAGTTTGGGGGCTTCCATTTTATCACCACAGGTGAACATCAACAGCGTTTATTCATCCACACTTGCCCTACCATCTACCTTCAGCTGGGCTGTGCTTAGTGAGAAACAGAGTTCTTCTGCAGGTGGGGAGAAAATATTCTAGGAGCATGTCCACTGGGAACAATAGAAGGATGTAGGATTATACACAGTGGTAATGCTAGTTCACTTGGGAACGTGAACTGCACAGAAAAAAATAAATAAAATCAGCATGGTCACCTACTGACACCAGGATCACAAAGTCTCATCTGTCCTGAAAGAACACTACTAGTAGCCATGGTGACTAATCCAGTGTTAGTTCCACTGTGTATAAACACAGACGGTTCTAAGAACCAACTCTCCAATGATAATTGACCACATATTTGATAAAAAAGATATGTTATATGTTGCCCTTCAGTGAGCTATAAGTTTCGGTTTCTTTTCATGTCTCTAATTTGTAACAAAACCTATTTTTAAGATAGTGATTTTAAAATAAAGGGTAGTTACCCTTAAATTCTGGGCTCAATAACTGCAAAATTGTCAGTAATTACTAATTTGGCTACCACTTAAAAACAACAACTCTGGAAGAGGTCCCATTTCATGTGGTGCTTTTCTTTTGATATGTTGCTTGTGAAAATTTTCTGTGTGAGATTTATTTACCAAAGCTAGGTCAGATACCTGTCTCAAAACCAACCTGTTCTATCAAGGTAATTTAAAATCAGTAACAATTGTACAATTTCAATTCTAAATTTTTCAAATTCAGTTTTGATTACAAAAAGAAAACAAATCAGTCATTTAGTAACTCAGTAATAGAGCTGGCTGATTACTGAAAAATGAAATAATGCCTAACTTTATTTGAGAAAAGAAAAAATTTCACTGGAAATATTCAAAAGTTATGACTGCAAATTTTCTAGGACTGAATGCAGAAATATTTATTTCCTGAAATGGTTACAGAATGAATATAATTCCAAATACTTGTAAAAATGTGTATTCATTCCACAAGTTGTTGTATGGCCACAAATACTTTGCCTGTGAGAATGCTCTTATTTGCTTGAAGAAAGGAGAAAAAGCACATTTTATGGAACTGATGGCAATCTGTAAATACCAAGTAGGGGTTTTTTATTTTTTTTTAAAGTAATAACCATGGTAAATAGTGCAATGACCAGTCCATGGCTGATAAATGCTTGATAGAACATTCCCTGAGTAATTCTGAAGAAATTCTAAAATCTAACACGGATAGTTAGAAAATTGAGTTGCAGTCAACAGCTGCAATGGTGGAGAGCGGTGACGTTCCTCAAGGGTCGGTGTTGGGACCAATGCTGTTTAACATCTTTGTTGGAGACATGGACAGTGAGATTGAGTGCACCCTCAGCAAGTTTGCCAGACACCAAGCTGTGTGGTGCAGTTGACAGACTGGAGGGAAAGGATGTGCCATCCAGAGGGACCTTGACAGGCTTGAGTGGTGGGCCCCCACGCAAACCTTGTGAAGTTCAACAAGGCCAAGTGTAAAGTCTTGTACATGGGTCAAGGCAATCCCATGCATAAATACAGGCTGGGCGATGAGTGGATTGAGAGCAGCCCTGCAGACAAGGACTTGGGGGTGTTGGTGGATGGAAAACTGACTAAGAGTCAGTAATGTGCGCTCACAGCCCAGAAGGCCAACTGTATCCTGGGCTGTATCAAAAGAAGTGTGACCAGCAGGTGGAGGGAGGGGATTCTCCCACTCTACTCCACTCTCGTGAGACCCCACCTAAAATACTGGATCCAGCTCTGAAGCGAAACATCTAAAAGGATAAGTGATGTGTTTTGGAAAGTGAATTAAATAGACAATATTTTAATATTGCAATGAGGTCAGCCACAGCCTCCTTTTCTCTAAACTAGACAATCCCAAAGTCCTTAGCCACTCCTCACAGGACATTCCTTCTAGCCCTTTCATCAGCTTTGTTGTCCTTTTCTGGACACATTCAAGGAATTTCACATCCTTTTTAAATTCTGGGGCCCAGAACTGCACACAGTATATATTGGAGACAAACATTTTAGTAGGGCTTGTGATAGGACAAGGTGTAATGGTTTTAAACTAAAAGAGGATAGATATAGTCTAAATACAAGGAATAAATTCTTTACAAAGAGTGTGCTGAAACACTGGAACAGGTTGCCCAGAGAGGTGGTAGATGGCCCATCCCTGAAAACACTCAAAGCCAAGTTGAACAGGGGTCTAAGCAACCTGATCTAGTTGACAATGCCCCTTCTCATTACAGGGGGAGCTGGACTACATGATTCTTAAAGGTCCCTCCCAACTCAAACTATTCTATGATGATTCTATGATGATTCAAGATGAGGCTGCACCAAGGCTGGATACAGTGGGATAATTACCTCTTTTGACCGGCTGGTTGTGCTGTGTTTGATGCACCCCAGGATGTGGTTTGCCCTCTTGGCTGCCAGGGCACACTGCTGACTCACACTGATCCTGCTGTCCACCAGCACCCCCAGATCACTTTCTGCGGAGCTGCTCTCCAGCCACTCCTCTCCCAATTTACACTTGTGCCTGATATTTCTCCATTCCAGGTGTGGAATTCATCCCATTGATCACTGCCCAATGCTCCAAGGGACAAATGTAGCTTAATCAAGAGTAATGCATGTTTTTTTCTCAAAAATTGAGTTGATTTTATTTTTTAGTATTAGTGATTTGATATTCTACTTATAAGGAAAAACTTATATACTGCACATATTTAAATGTATGTATAAAAATAGTTACTCATAATACCACAATGTTGATCAAGATAGACCACCTTAAGTTCAACAGTAAGTAATATTTGAAAGTGTACAGAGAATGTTAAAATAAATTTAATACAAAAACAGGCTGGATAGAAATGTCTATCAGATAAACTAGAATAGTTAAAAGAAAAAAACATAGTATCCAAATTACATCAATTAGCACATGAGAGTCTGTATTCCAATACCATGTGTTCAGTAATAAAGAGAATATGATTTTATATTGTTATAAGTATGCATTTGGTTAATCTGAATGAATTTACAGGATGTAGGCCTATAAACGATAGATTAGGTGGATACTTAGATCAGACACAAAGACTGGGTATATCATAGAATCATAGAATAGTTTGGGTTGGAAGAAACATTTAAAGGTCATCTAGTCCAACTTCCCCTGCAATGAGTAGAGACATCTTCAAGTGGTTCAGTTTGCTCATTGCCCTGTCCAACCTGACTCTGAATGTTTCCAGGAATGGGGCATCTACCACCTCTCTGGGCAACATGTTCCAGTGTCTCTCCACCCTCATCATAAAAAATTTCTTCCTTATACCTAATATAAATCTACCGTCTTTTAGTTTAAAACCATTACTCCCTGTCCTATTGCAACAGGCCACATTAAAAAGTCTGTCCCTATCTTTCTTATAACCCCCCTTTAAGTACTGAAAGGTGGAAATATGGTCTTCGTGGAACCTTCTCCTCTCCAGAGTGAAAAAACCCAACTCTCTCAGCCTTTCCTCATAGGAGAGGTGTTCTATCCATCTGATCCTTTTTGCCATCTTCTTCTGGACCCTCCCTATCAAGTCCATGTCTTTCCTGTGCTGAGGGCTCCAGAGCTGGATGCAGTACTCCAGGGGGGTCTCACCAGAGTGGAGTAGAGGGGCGAATTAACTTCCCCAACTTGTGGTCACATTTCTTTTGTTGCAGTCCAGGATACAGTTGTCTTTCTGGCTGCAAGTGCACATTGGTAGCTCATGTCCAGCTTTTCAACCACTAGTACCTCCAAGTCCATCTCCACACAGCTGCTCTCAATCCTTTCATCCCCCAGCCTGTACTGATACTGGGGCTTGCCCCAACGCAGGTGCAGGACCTTGCACTGGACTTGTTGAACCTCATGAGGTTCACATGTGCCCACTTCTCAAGCCTGTTCAAGTTCCTCTGAATGGCATCCCATCCCTCAGGTGTGTCAACTATACCACTCAATTTGGTGTTGTCTGGAAACTTGCTGAGGATACACTCAATCCCATTGTATATGCTGCTGAGAAAGATATTAAATGCTACTGGTCCCAATACAGACCACTGAGGGATACTGCTCATTAGTGATCTCCATCTATACATTGAGCCAGTGACCACTACTCTCTGGATGTGACCATCCAACTGATTCCTTATCCACCGAACAGTCTATCCATCAAATCCTTCTCTCTCCCATTTAGAGGGAGGGATGTTGTGGGGGGCTGTGTCAAAGGCCTTACAGATGCCTAAATAGATGATCTATGTAACTCTTCCCTTGTCAACAGTTGCCCATCTAGAAGGCCACTAGGTTGGTCAGACAAGACTTGCCCTTGGTGAAGTCATGCTGCCTGTCTCAAATCACCTCCCTGTCTTTCATGTGCATTGCTTCCAGGAGGTTCTTTTCCATGCTTTTTCCATGCACAGAGGTGAGGCTGACAGGTCGGTAGTTCCCAGACTCCTCCTTTCTACCCTTTTTAAAAATGGATGCAATGTTTTCCTTTTTTCAGTCACCAGAGACTTCACCTGATGGCCATAACTTTTCAAATATCATAGAGAGTGGCTTGGCAGCTACATCAGCCAATTCCCTCAGGACTCTGGTATGCATCTCATTGAGTCCCATAGACTTATGTATGTTCAGGTTCCTCAGGTGGTCACCTGATCTTCTCTTACAGTGGGAGGGACTTTACTCCCCCAGTCCCTGTCTTGTGGTCCATCCATTCAAGAGGTGTGGAAAGAGAGGTTGACAGTGAAGACTGAGGCAAAAAATTTATTGAGTACTTCAGCCTTCTCCTCGTCTGTTGTTACCAGTTTGCCAGTTTTGTTCATCAGGGTGGGTACGTTTTCTTTGACCCTCTTTTTGTGGCTATAGAAGCCCTTATTATTATTCTTTGCATCACTTGCCAAGTTCAACTGTAACTGCACCTTGGTCTCCCTGACCCCATCCCTACACAACCTATACCCTTTCCAGGATACCTGTCCCTGCTTCCACTGCCTGTGCATCTTTCTTGCCCTTTAGTTTGACCAGCAGGTCTTGACTCATCCATACTAGTCTCTTGCCTTCCCTTCCTGATTTCTTACACCTGGGGATAGAGAGCTCTTGTGCTCTATGGAACGCATCCTTAAAGATCTGCCAGCTCTTCTCTGCTCCATAGTACCTGAGGGCAGTTTTCCACAGAGTCCTATTGACTAACTGCTTTAACAGCTGGATATGAAATACTTCTGTAGGGGACTCATTCAGGGCACTTGGTAGCCATGGAAATCAAGACAGTATTTATTCACTGGGAAAATGGAGGCATGAGACGTATATTATGATGGAGGCACTAAATCAGAGGTAAGAAGTATCAGAGAGGTCCATGACTGTTGTCTGGATGTCCTTATTCTATTGATTATCTCCAAGTTCCCATCAAATACACATTTATAAGTATATGGACAAGTTTTGTAATGGTGATATCAGATATTTCTTTCAATGTATCTCTCAGGGTTATGGGTGGGATTAGTCTGCTCTAAACTGAGTGTCTGCACATTAGATAACTAAGGCTGAGTAGAACACCTTAGGCTTGCCTTATTCATAATATAGAGAAATAAGCACCTCCCTGATGTGACTGAACTTATTTTGTGAGAATGTGACGTAAATTAGATGAACCATTCTCTGGTAGTGTCTGGTTTTTGCTTTTGAATGTAAAGGGAGTCTAGCATGTTTAATCAGATTTAGACATCTACAATTTTTACATCTAAGACTGAGTTGAATCCTTCACTTAATTTCTTGAGATGGATATGCTCAGTATTGTGAGTTACTCGATATGGTATTCTGCTTCACTGATTTTCTGCACTTCCAAGTATTCTTACACTAATTTTAATAAAATCACTCAGGATAGGATTTGCCTCATCTGTAGTTGTCTCTTTGACTTTCTCTAGAGGAAGATTAATATATATGAACTAGTCATCTTAATTCAGATTTTATAATGGGCATCTAATTAGTGCAGTTAATAGAGTTTGATATCTATATGAGGTTGTTGTGGTTTATTCTCCAGAATTATTTACTTACAAGTCATGTAAAGGGTTCCACTCATAACTACCTCAGCTGCAGATGTCTGTCCTTAAGATTTCTAAAATCAGACAGTTGATCCTTAGTATCTGCTCACAAAACCAAGAAATTTTCAACATGTAGAACTGCTAATTAGTCAGAGGAGTTTCTGTTCTCACTTAACTTCAGCCATATACAAGTTAGGTGTCCAGTATAATCTGTTCAGCAAAATTCCTTTTTATTGTCATAGAGAAGAAAAAAAAAAAAAAAAAGCATTTCCAAAGTGGGAAACAACTCAAGAACTACTTTACACTTTCTAGACAGTGAGTTTTAAGTAAGACAAATCCAAAATGGGTAAAGATTACTGTTCAATTGTATACTGGTCCATTTGCAATTTTTTTTCCTTTTATTTCTTTCCCCCTAATTAATATTTAAAAACATGCAGTGAAATCCTGTTCTCTATTATCTTGGGAAATGCATTTAATCTACAATGATTTTTTATCTCTGTAAATAGGAATATGGTGCTTTTGTCTTTTGGAAGACACCAACGATCATTCACTGAGGAAAGCAGCTCCAGTGCAGGTAAGCCCGTACTGGGGGGATTCACGGCAAAAGGGACCGGAAAGGAGCTTTTTTGGGGGGGGGCTTTTGAATCTTTTTGGAGACAGAAAGGCGGCTAGCCGGCTCTAAGGAGACTGGCAAGCCGGTGGGCGGGCAGCTGAGGAGGCGTGGGCTGTGGGCGGAGCCCAGTTGCCGGTGGCGCCTGTCTCGAACGAGGTGTAAACACACCAACGGTCACTCGCCGAGGAGAGCAGCTTACACCCACCCCTCAGTAACAAGTTGGGAGGGCTTCCTAGTTAGCATGGGTGGAACCAGCACCACCCACCATTAATTCGGTGATAAGAACCCTGTGGGCTCATGGTGATCAGATAGTACCTGTAAACCACCGGTTGATAGTACTTGTCAACCACCGGTAGCCTGAGCCATGGTCTCCACTCGCCTCAAAAGCACCACCAGCAAGAACGTGGTGACCCAGACAGAGCAACCACGCAAACATGCACCAGTCCAGGTCCCAGGCTGCAGGGAGTGCTTGAGCCTGTCAGTGCTGTTGGAGGGCTGTAGTAACAGCGCCTGTGTGCGCTGCGACCAGCTGGATGACCTGCTCAGCCTGATGTCAGAACTCAAAGAAGAGGTCGAGAGATTAAGAAGTATTAGAGAATGTGAAAGGGAGATTGATTGGTGGAGTTCCACCTTGGCACCCATGAATCAACAGGAGCAAATAGAGACTCCAGGCAAGGCAGGTGATCCCTCATGCTACCAGGCAGAAGGAGGTGACCTAAGAGATGAGGGAGACTGGAAACAGGTCCCTGCTCAGGGAGGCAAGAAAATTCTCTCCCAACATCCCTCACCCTCCATGGTGCCCCTTCACAATAGATTCGGGGCCCTGGAACTTTTGAATAAAGACATGGAGGAAGAGAATGAGACAAACAATGAGGAAGACCAAGGACCACCAAGGCCAGGTCACTCTAGAAAAGGTATTAAAACCATCTCTGAAAGGAATCCCAGAAGAGTCATTGTAGTGGGGGACTCCATTCTGAGGGGTGTCGAAGGCCCCATATGCAGACCAGACCCGCATCATAGGGAAGTCTGCTGCCTCCCTGGGGCCCGCGTCAAGGACCTCACAAGAAGACTCCCCTCTCTAGTCAAACCCAAGGACTATTACCCTCTTCTGGTTTTTCAGGTAAGTAGCAACGACATTAGCAGGAGAAGTATTAAATCAATGAAAAGAGATTTCAGGGCCTTGGGGAAACTGATCAAGGGGTCGAGGCCACAGCTTGTGTTCTCCTCCATCCTTCCAGTTGGGGGGATGGATGAGGATGAACACCGAAGAACACAGCAGATGAATTCGTGGCTTCAAGACTGGTGTCACCATCAGGGCTTTGGTTTTTTTGATCATAGGTTGGTGTACAGGGCACCAGACCTCTGGGCGTTAGATGGGATGCACTTGTCCCAGAAGGGGAAGAGGATCTTGGGGCAGGAGTTAGCTGGGCTCATTGACAGAGCTATAAACTAAATTTGAAGGGGGAAGGGGGGAAAACATCAGCCCATCTGAAGTGCATGTATACCAATGCACACAGCATGGGTAACAAACAGGAGGAGCTTGAAGCCATGATGAAACAGGAAAATTATGATGTGGCTATCACAGAAACATGGTGGGATGCCTCCCATGACTGGAGTGCACCTGTTGAGGGCTACAAGCTCTTTAGAAGGGATAGACATGGTAGGAGAGGTGGTGGGGTAGCACTGTATGTTAGGGACTGTTATGATTTCCTTGAATACAAGTGCAGTGAAAACAGGGTGGAGTGTCTTTGTGTTAGAATCAGGGGTAAGGCCAACAGGGCAGATGTTGTAGTAGGAGTCTACTATAGGCCACCCACCCAGGACAGAGAGGTGGATGAAATATTCTATAGGCACTTGGGTGAAATCTCACGATCGCTTGCCCTTGTTCTTGTGGGGGACTTCAACTTCCGAGACATCTACTGGAAATACAACACAGCAGAGCGGGACCAGTCCTGGATATTCCTGGAATGTGTGGTGGACAACTTCCTAAAACAGCTGGTGAGAGAACCTACCAGAGAAGGTGCCCTGCTGGATCTCCTCCTTGTGATCAGAGAAGGACTGGTGGATGATGTGGTGGTTGGAGGACGACTAGGGCACAGCGATCATGAAATAATACAGTTCTCTATTCTTAGAGAGGCCAGGAAAGGGCTAAGCAGGACTGACCTCCTGGACTTCCAAAGGGCTGACTTTGTCTTGTTTAGGCACCAGCTTGACAGGATCCCTGGGGAGATGGTCCTGAAGGGTATAGGGGTCCAGGAAGGCTGGGCGCTCTTTAAGAAGGAAGTGTTAATGGCTCAGGAGCAGGCAGTCCCCAGGTGCTCTAAGAGGAACAGGAGGCAGAAAAGACCACCCTGGCTGAACAGGAAGCTTTGGCTGCAACTCAGGGAGAAAAGGAGAGTTTACAGCCTTTGGAGGAAGGGGCTAGCCACTCAGAATAATTACAAAGAGGCTGTGAGGCTATGCAGGGCAGAAATCAGGAGGTCCAAAGCCCAGCTGGAAATTAATCTGGCTTCAGCAATCAAAGATAACAAGAAATGTTTCTATAAGTATGTCAACAGCAAAAGAAAGACCAGGGAGAGTATCCATCCCCTGCTAGATGCTGAAGGAAACTTGGTAGCAATTCATGAGGGGAAGGCTGAGGTGCTTAATGCCTTCTTTGCCTCAGTCTTTAATAACAAGACTAGTTGTATTGAGGGAATCCAGCCTCCTCAGCCAGACGATAGAGACTGGGAGAACGACCCCCCTGCAATCCAGGAGAGAGTCAGTGACCTGCTACATCACATAGACATACACAAGTCTATGGGACCGGATGGGATACACCCAAGAGTGCTGAAGGAGCTGGCTGGGGTGCTCACCAAGGCACTTTCCATCATTTACCAGCAGTCCTGTCTGACCGGGGAGGTCCCAACAGATTGGAAACTGGCCAATGTGACGCCCATCTATAAGAAGGGTTGGAAGGATGATCCAGGAAATTACAGGCCTGTCAGCCTGACTTCGGTACCCGGGAAGCTGATGGAGCAGCTCATCCAGAGTACCATCTTACATCACAGGCAGGACAACTGGGGGATCAGGCCCAGTCAGCATGGGTTTATGAAAGGCAGGTCCTGCTTGACAAACCTGATCTTCTTCTACAACAGAGTGACCTGCTTATTGGATGAGGGAAAGGCTGTGGATGTAGTTTACCTTGACTTTAGCAAGGCCTTTGACACCGTTTCCCACAGCATTATCCTGGCAAAACTGGCTGCTCAAGGCTTAGATGATCGCACGCTTTGCTGGGTAAAAAACTGGCTGGATGGCCGGGCCCAAAGAGTTGTGGTGAACAGAGATAAATCCAGTTGGAGGCCAGTCACAACTGGTGTCCCCCAGGGCTCAGTTTTGGGGCCACTCTTGTTTAACATCTTTATTGATGATCTAGACAAGGGGATCGAGTGCACCCTCAGTAAATTTGCAGATGACACCAAGTTGGGTGGGAGTGTTGATCTGCTCGAGGGTAGGGAGGCTCTGCAGAGAGACCTGGACAGGCTGGAGCGATGGGCTAAGGCCAACTGTAGGAGTTTCAGTAAGGCCAAATGCCGGGTGATGCACTTCAGCAACAACAACCCCCAGCAGCTCTACAGGCTTGGGGAGGAGTGGCTGGAGAGCTGCCAGTCAGAGAGGGACCTGGGAGTGTTGATTGACAGCCGGCTGAACAGGAGCCAGCAGTGTGCCCAGGTGGCCAAGAAGGCCAATGGCATCCTGGCTTATATCAGAAAAAGCGTGGCCAGCAGGGACAGGGAAGGGATCTTAACCCTGTACTCGGCACTGCTGAGGCCGCACCTCGATTACTGTGTTCAGTTTTGGGCCCCTCACTACAAAAAGGACATTGAATTACTCGAACATGTTCAAAGAAAGGCAATGAAGCTGGTGAAGGGTCTGGAGCACGTGTCGTACGAGGAGCAGCTGAGGGAACTGGGATTGTTTAGTTTGGAGAGGAGGAGGCTGAGGGGAGACCTCATTGCCCTCTACAACTACCTGAAAGGAGGTTGCAGAGAGGTGGGGATGAGTCTCTTTAACCAAGTAAGAAGTGATAGGACAAGAGATAATGGCCTCAAGTTGCACCAGGGAAGGTTCAGACTGGATATCAGGAAGTATTTCTTTACAGAACGGGTTATTAGGCAGTGGAATGGATTGCCCAGGGAGGTGGTGGAGTCCCCGTCCCTGGAGGTGTTTAGGAGTAGGGTCGACATAGCGCTTGGAGATATGGTGTAGATGGGAAATGTCAGTGTTAGGTTAATGGTTGGACTAGATGATCTTCAAGGTCCTTTCCAACCTAGTTGATTCTGTGATTCTGAAGTCAAATAAAAGAGTAGTTGCTATATTTATAATTCCATAATTAGTGGAGCATGAAAGATATTTGACTGATAAAAGATAATTTGGCTGAATTACATACCAAAATAGGTCTTTCCATTTAGCAACAAACATCTAATATATAAATGTGGCTACACTTTCTTTTCTGCTGCTTTTTATATTCAAACAGAAACAGTATAAGCACACCCTGCAGACAAATCTAGGTGGTATAAGATAACCTGTCAGTAAGATGTGAAGTGATGATGGACAACTATTTTCCTCAGGACTATCTTCCTTCAATCTGTTTTAATTATAACAATATTAATTGTTGCCATTTTTTTCACACCATCTCACACAGCTTTACTATCTAGAAGCAGGTGAAAGACCCCGTCTTCTGAATCTGCACAGTAGTTGTACTAGATCAGCAAAAGGTAAAGATCTTACTCATCAAGTAAGATTCAAATATTCCTCAGCTATGACAAGCATGTAGACTCAGCAAATTCACTTCAAAGAAAATGTAGATGTTAAAAAGGAAAGACTGAGCATAGATTCTTTTAGAAATGCCTTTGAAGGCAATGCAAAATATTGCACAGTGTGAATTCAAGCAGTTTAAATAGGTTGGTGTAAAATTTAGGACCTAAACTAATTATTTAAAAACCAAAGTGGTTTGGTTTTTTTTTTTGGTGTGGTTTTTTTTTTTTTAATGTTTTTCTTATTTTAGGATAAGCATGGCTGAGAATATTTACTGTTGGATAGATGAAAATGTATATAACAGACTCTTGATTTAGGTTACATGGTTAAGGTCGAAATTCAATACCACAAGCACCAGTACATACTGAGTCTGGCATAAAAACTACTGCTGGAGCTCTTCCACTTTATACAAATAATAAAAAAATTGGCTTTAGACAGGGCTGTCATTCCCCTTTTGCTGTCTGTATTAATATTCTGCCCAGCAGACCAATGAGAAATATCCTTTGAATAGAGTATTGGAGTATTTCTGAAGTAAAATTGGATCAGCTGCAAGAGGAGAAAAGAAGTCACTACTCTTTTCATTGTCATAGTTTATCTAGAATTCCCAAAAGTAGAGAGATACAGGTTTAAATCCCTTTGACAGAGAAGGGAATTGAGATTTTCCATAATCTGCTGAGTCCTCAGACTACTGACCTAAGGGATCAGAGACAAACACTGCTATCATTTATTCTTTTTCAGTTGCCCCAAATTTCCCCCTTTTTTTTTTTTTTTTTAATATTTTTCTCCAGAGAGATTAGTTGGTAAATTCATCTTACATTGAAACACATACACACAAAAAGAAAATTTTGATTCAGGAAGAAATACATATCATTATATGCTTATAAATACTATACAATTTGGAAAAAAAAAAAAAATCATCTTCTGGGAAGGGACTGAAGAATCCCAAAGTCTTCAAAATCTAACCCTACTATTCATGGCTAAATATCAATACAGGGACTGTAACTGCATTACATAAGTTCTCTGCAGGCCAGTCTTGACTTTTGTCTTTTTTTAAAAAAATATAATGCTGCTTTTATGTTCAGTGTAATAATCACTGGTTCACCTGATAAGTCTGCTAGGGTGCCTATGTTGATTTGTATATAGCTACTTGCACAGTAATATTTGATCTTGTGGAGTGGGCCATATCCATCAATGTGTGTATTTCTTACAAGTGCCATAGACTTTTTGACAGAATAAGGTTTATTGGAATTTTATAGGGTGGGACTAAAATTAATTTCATTCTCTTAAACCTTAAATCAGGAAGTAACTAAACTAAGTAAATTAACTCTTATTTACTTAGAAAATATGAAAAAATTATTATTGGCTCAAAATATATTTATTTTTTTACTTGAAATAAAGGCATGTTAAAATTAATTTTCATTGTTAAAACCAAAATTAAAAGTAGCTCTTCATTGTTAAAGCTCTGATATAAAATGGTTATTCTTAATAGTAAGTAGTTATGCAATAAAGTAATACAAATTTTTTATCCATTAGTGGGAAATTAAAGCATGACAATAGAATTTAGATTAATATTTCTGACCTTTTCTTCATATTATTTACAGTCAATATAAAAGAAAGGTGTGAGAGATTCACTTTCTATTAAGAAATCTGAAATTCAAAGGTTCTTGACATTGCAATTGTGCTTCAGAAACAAATGATCTCCTATGCAGATATTCTGTACTGTTCTCAAATAAACACACGTGCTCAACAACTACAAAAACAAAATTATTAATTCCATAGTTAACTACACAAGTCATGAAGCCCTGTAAATGAGGGCAATAAAAATTATTCTTTCAGGACTGTAAACTAAAAAGACAAAATTAGTTTTACTTCCTGAAAGACAAATATATCACAAAATCTTTCCATCCAAGGTGACAATTACAGAATTATTACCATAGACTGTTTCATGTTATTTTTTGTGGATGCACAAGTGTTTATAGTACATGAATAAATTAAAAAAGTAAAAATATTTAAAAAAAATATATATGAGAGAACACATGTAGAATGTTTTATACCATATCAAAATAAAAACCCAACAGGGATGGTCTAAAGGGTTTAATAAAATGATCCAAGATAGCTAAATACAGAAAAGCCTTGCTGACTTAAGAACAACAACAACTCATAAAATTCAAAAGATTGATGCTTATTTTTGCAATGGTTCTACAAAATCATCTTTAAATCTAAAAGAATTTTTAATATTGTCTGTTTATAGAGTTTGATGAAATAACTGTCATAAACAATTTATGTACTGATGAATATTTAGTTTTATTTTGCATGAGGAAAAGAATATAATTTATTTCATTACTTCACTAAACCGAATATATAGAAAGTATATGGCTATGTCCTATGAAACATTTACTTGTTTTGTTTTTAGATGGCCACAGGATCACAGGTACATGAAGGTTCATCCTTAACAAAACAGTTGTAAAATGTGGTCTACACTGTTGCATAAAACAGGACTGATGTTTGCTAGTTCATTATTAACAAAAAGGGATGATGAAAAAAAATGTATGATTATTCCTTGTTGTCAGGGTAATATTTCCTGTACCATAATGTGCTCATTTTTATAGAATCATACGCCTGCCAAGCATCATTCATATGAGCTGACAATTAAATTTCTTCTCTGCTGCCATTTAGCCTTTTCGGACTGTCACTCAGACACCAGTCTCCAGGGAGTCAGCAAATTTCCCCTAAAGTAATCCCTGTGCTTCTAGGAGCAACTAAATGACAGCTGATACTATCTTCTACAGAAAAGGCAGCTGAGAACTGTTTTCACTTTTTTCTCACCCCTTACTGCTCTTGGGTTGGCTTCTTGCATCTACTAAACTTGCATAATCATGACAGCAGTGAAAGAAGAAAAAACCTTATCCACCAAAAAGCAGGTTCTGACTCACCTTCGCACCTAAATAACTGCCCTCCCACCCTTTCTGTTGAAATCACAACTGGGACACAACTGTCTCTCCTCCTAGATAATAGAGTTGGTTGCTCACTGAAAATGTGTAAACTCATGACTTGAGCTAAACGAAACTGCTTTTGCCTCTCCTTCCCTGCTTTCAGAATGAGTTTAAGAGGGAATGGGGTTGACATAAGACTGAGAGATTATATCACAGAATCACAGAATCATCAAGGTTGTAAAACACCTCGAAGATCATCTAGTCCAACCATTAACCTAACATGGACAGTTCTCAAATACAGCATATCCCTAAGCGCTATGTCAACACGACTCTTAAACACTTCCAGGGATGGGGACTCCACCACCTCCCTCAACAGCCCATTCCAACGCCTAACAACCCGTTCTGTAAAGAAATGCTTCCTAATATCCAGTCTGAACCTTCCCTGGTGCAACTTCAGGCCATTATCTCTTGTCCTATCACTTCTTACTTGGTTAAAGAGACTCATCCCCACCTCTCTGCAACCTCCTTTCAGGTAGTTGTAGAGGACGATGAGGTCTCCCCTCAGCCTCCACTTCTCCAAACTAAACAACCCCAGTTCCCTCAGCTGCTCCTCGTACGACATGTGCTCCAGACCCTTCACCAGCTTTGTTGCCCTTCTCTGGACACGCTCGAGTAATTCAATGTCCTTTTTGTAGTGAGGGGCCCAAAACTGAACACAGTAATCGAGGTGCGGCCTCAGCAGTGCTGAGTACAGGGTTAAGATCCCTTCCCTGTCCCTGCTGGCCACGCTTTTTCTGATATAAGCCAGGATGCCATTGGCCTTCTTGGCCACCTGGGCACACTGCTGGCTCCTGTTCAGCCGGCTGTCAATCAACACTCCCAGGTCCCTCTCTGACTGGCAGCTTTCCAGCCACTCCTCCCCAAGCCTGTAGAGCTGCTGGGGGTTGTTGTTGCTGAAGTGCATCACCCGGCATTTGGCCTTATTGAAACTCATGCAGTTGGCCTTAGCCCATCACCCCAGCCTGTCCAGGTCTCTCTGCAGAGCCTCCCTACCCTCAAGCCGATCAACACTCCCACCCAACTTGGTGTCGTCTGCAAATTTACTGAGGGTGCACTCAATCCCCTCGTCTAGATCATCAATAAAGATGTTAAACAGGAGTGGCCCCAAAAGTGACCCCTGGGGGACACCAGTTGTGACCGGCCACCAACTGGATTTTAATCCGTTCATCACGACTCTTTGGGCCCGGCCATCCAGCCAGTTTTTTTACCCAGCGAAGTGTGTGCCCATCTAAGCCTTGAGCAGCCAGTTTTGCCAGGATAATGCTGTGGGAAAGGGTGTCAAAGGCCTTACTGAAGTCAAGGTAGACAACATCTCCAGGACTGGTCCCGCTCTGCAGCGTTGTATTTCCAGCAGATGTCTGGGAATTTAGTCTCCCACAAGAACAAGGCAAGCGATCGTGAGATTTCTCCTAAGTGCCTATAGAATATTTCATCCACCTCTCTGTCCTGGTTGGGTGGCCTATAGTAGACTCCTACTACAACATCTGCCCTGTTGGCCTTCCCCCTGATTCTAACACAAATACACTCTACCCTGTCTTCGCTACACTTGTGCTCAAGGCAATCATAATAGTTCCTAGCATACAGCGCCACCCGCACCACCTCTCCTTCCTTGTCTCTCCTTTCTAAAGAACTTGTAGCCATCAATTGACACACTCCAGTCATGGGAGACATCCTACCATGTGTCTGTGATAGCCACTGTGGGAGTGTCAGCCCTGCGCAGCTGTGGGTGATTCAATATACTAAGAGGTAAATCGATATTGGCCTGTGAGCTCTGCACAGGCCCAGAGAAGCAGCAAGGTTTTGATGAGAAACAGGCCTTGGAAGAAAGATAAGAAATTCCCAGGGTGTGCTAAGCTGGCAAGGAAAAACAATGGACAGCTGCAGCGCTGAGCTGTGGAAAAGTACGGAACTGTCTGATGGGAGAGAGGCTTGATGACTGTCTAGTTGCTGATTTGCTTATTATGAAGTAAGAGCTTGAATGAGAGCATAAGTATGTATTATTGTATAAGTATGTATTACTGTAAGAAGAAAAAGAGAGATTAAAGAAAATAAACTGCCTGCCCTGCAGAAAGAAAGAAGAACACTTTGACTCATGATTTTGGCCGCTACAACTGGTGACCCTGACGTGCGAATCCCAGCTCAATTTGCGACAGAGCGAGGACCGTGGAAGCCGAGCAGTGGTAGCGGAGCCCAGCTGAACTTTACGATCGGTGGAGGTGAGCCAACTAGTCCGGACAAGTAACTGAAGGCACCTGGAGAGAAGGTGAGCGGCTGGGAACTAAGATGGGGGCAAAATTTTCTGCAGAGAAAATGTCTATTTTATATATTTTGATAAGAATTCTGGAGAAGATGGGAATCAAATGAGGAAAAGGTGATATGTACTTTGCTTATTTGATGCAAAAGGAATGACGCCCCTGCTGCATCATCTTTAACTACATGGCAACTGGTAAATGATTCCCTGAAACAGTTAAAAAGTGATCGGACTGCCGCGACAGCTGCAGTCGATGCCACATCACCTAGTGGATCCGATTCTCAGACAGATCCTACAGTTGCGGCTGAGACACCCTCAGAAAAGCCGCAAGCCCCTTCCACATGTCCAATACCTGCTGATGAAGACTCTGATGGGGACTCTCCCAAGTCACTGGCACACCCCAAACATTGAGACATTTACTAATAGATTTATTTGAGGACACAGAGGGCGAGGACACATGTTCTGAACCCCTGTGACAAGCTTTATATGCTGGGTCTTTTGACTGTGATAATCCTTTAGACCTTGACCCTGTAAATTCTAAAAGAGAACCTGGCCTGTGTCCTCCCTTACTTGGGGATGATCCATGGGTAAAAGTGAGGCAAGAAGCCTTGGTGCAAGGGGACACAGACATGGTGAGAAAGATTGTTGCTCCTGTAATTTACAAACCAGGACGTCAGCCACATTGCGAAGGACTTCATTTTTCTGTTATTAAAGAACTACAGAAAAGCATTAATGAGGATGGACTTAAAACCTCATTTACAACAGGTATACTGGAGGCAATCGCTCATGGCTGTACTCAGCATTCACACCCACCCACCTGCAAGTGTGGAGTTGGCAGTGGCGACCCCGGGCCTCCCCGAGCCTCTCCTCGCCGCGGAGTGACTGCCTGCAGCCAAGGCGCACGCTTGTCCGTCCTGGCTTCCCCTGAACACCAAAAGTGACAGTTTTTACAGAAGGTGCTGACACAGTGATGTGGTGTCCCTTGTCCATTCTAAAAGGACTAACTTGTACACTAAAGGCCTTGATTTAAAAACAAAGAAGGGGGAATTCTCTGGATACACCACATAATCGACAAGCAATGGCTTTATATACCCTTAATGGTGTTTTGATGTTTGTAGTATTTGTCATTTTGTGAGACGCAGCCCAGCTGTAGCTGTAGAGTGTGGAGTTCTCTATAATTTAGTTGATATCAGTCAGGTGTGGATCTGTGATCATTTAGTCAATATCGATCAGGTGTGGATCTGTGGTAAATGATAAATGGCAAAAGGCTCATGGTATATGATATATGCTTTATGGCAGTGATGAGAATATATGCTTTATAGAAGTGATGAGACTGCTTGTGTGAAGAAGATGTCTGGTGAACAAGATGGCAGTGATGGCAGCAATGAGACTGCTTGTGTGGTGAAGATGTGTGCTGAATCTGATTTTGTGTGTATCCGTGGTCAGTGTGTGCCTAATAGATGGCAGTGTGATGGAGGTGTAATGCAGTTCAGGTGAATGTATCCACAAAAAGTGGTGCTGTGATGGAGATCTTGACTGCAAGGATGGAAGTGATGAAGTCAACTGCCCTTCTCGGATTTGCAGGTCAGACTAGTTCAGATGTGAAGATGAGAACTGCATCCATGGGAGTAGGCAGTGCAATGGTGTGAGAGACTGTCTGGATGGCTCTGATGAAGCAAGTTGTAACAGTGTAATTTAGTGCTCTGGACCTGGCAAATTCAAGTGCAGAAGTGGAGAATGCATAGATGTCAATAAAGTGCGTAACTAGCAGAGAGACTGCAAGGACTGGAGTGATGAGCCCCTCAAGGAGTTATCTTCCTTATTTTGTAATTATTTTATGTATATTGTGTATTTTGAAGTTTGTTTATGTATATTGTGTTTTCTAAAGTTTGTCTAAACCTTAATTGATAAAGCCTTTACAGGTGCAGCTGTAAAACAAAGAAGGGGGAGATGTGGGAGTGTCAGCCCTGTGCAGCTGTGGGTGATTCAATATGTTAAGAGGCAAATTGACATTGGCCTGTGAGCTCTGCACAGGCCCAGAGAAGCAGCAAGGTTTTGATGAGAAACAGGCCTTGGAAGAAAGATAAGAAAGTGCCAGCGTGTGCTAAGCTGGCAAGGAAAATCAACGGACAGCTGCAGTGCTGAGCTGTGGAAAAGTACGGAACTGTCTGAGGGGACAGAGGCTTGATGGCTGTTACGAAGGCTCTCAAACCACCAACCACCAAAAATTTAAAATTTATTAACACAATTAACTAGCTCTCCATAAATTACAGGTTCGAATGTCTGTGAGAGGAGAACAGAACATCTTTCTAGGGTTTAACGGCAACCCAAAACGCATAGCAAAGAACTCTATAGGGTTTAACAGCAACCTGAAATGCAGAACAAAGCCCCACTCCCTAGGGTTTAATGGCAACCCAAAACGCTTTATCACTCACCTGACAAGTGAGGGCTCTCAACCTCGAGGACCTGCTCAGGGCAGCGTCCCGACCCAAGGCACCTCGAGGAGTTTCCTTGGGCAGCATCCTGACCCAAGGGGAGAGTCCTCAACCGCAGCATACAGCTCCAGGGGACAAGTTCAAAATGGCTCCCCCAGGGGACTCCATTTATACCCAGGCCGAATCCGACCTGTAGTCAATAGCGGCTCCCATTGGTCAAAGGCCTCAATTACCACAAAGCCCTGAGAACAAAGGCAGTCAGGAGCTGCTGCACTTCAGCAGCCAAGAAGCTCTGCTTTCATTGGGCGGATGCATCTGCCACAATGGCTATCTAGTGCTGATTTGCTTATTATGAAGTAAGAGCTTGAATGAGAGCATAAGTATGTATTATTGTATAAGTATGTATTATTGTAAGAAGAAAAAGAGAGATTAAATAAAATAAACGGCCCGTGCCCTGCAGAAAGAAAGAAGAACACTTTGACTCATGATTTTGGCCGCTACAAGCCACTGCATCATAGTTTTCCTGTTTGATCCTGGCTTCAAGCTCCTCCTGTTTGTTACCCATGCTGTGTGCTTTGGTAAAGATGCACTTCAGATGGGCTGATGTCCCCAGCACATTTTCTCATTTAGAGGTCCTAAGTCTGGCCTGACCTTTCATAGGTGTTACCACAATTACTGATCCATCAATATCCTTTGCATCTTTGTTGTGCTGCATGTTTCCATCCCTTGCCTCCACTGGGATAGCAAGGTGAGGGTCATCGCTGGCACAACAGCCCAGAAACTGTGGTAATCTACCCTGGGGCTTATGTCTGGGAGTTCCAGTTTTTCCCCCATCCTCGTTTAAATCTAGGTTAAAGCTCTCTCAATGAGTCCAGCTAATTCCTGCCACAATATCCTTTTCCCACTCTGGGAGAGGTACATCCCATCTAATGCCAAACAGTCTGGGGTCCTGTACACTAACCCACAATTGAAAAATCCAAAGCCCTGCTGGTAACACCAGTCTTGGAGCCACAAGTTCATCTGTTGAGCTCTCCTGTATTCTTCTTCATCCATCCCCACAACTGAAGGGATGGAGGAGAACACAATTTGTGCCCCTGACCCCTTAACCAGTTTCCCCAAGGCCCTGAAATCTCTCTTCATTTATTTAGGAATTCTCCTGGTAATATCGTCGCTACCTACCTGAAAAACCAAGAGAAGGTAAGTTCTAGGGAAATTTTTCTTTATGCAGGCTTTGAACCTTTCTTCTGGACAATGTTCCTGAGTAACTTAATAGGAGAAGAAACATTATTTTTTAATACTTTAAGTCACAGTCACTTGACCCTTTTTTTTGCATAAAATGACTAGGTGTTGTGTTTTTTTTTCTGTATAAGAGAATGAATTCTGATTGGTTTTACATGAAAGAATGTTCAGTCATTCTTACCTTTTCATTATGATCAGAATTTCATCATATACATGGAGAAAGAGAGGCTACTGAAGTCCTGTAGTATATATTACTGGGAGCAACTGGTGGTTTTTTATGCTGAGCACATACACCTTACTTTAATATGTGTTTAGTAGATTCGGCATGCCTGTTCTTGTATAATATCAATACACATCAATGTTTTCACCAAAACAAGATGATTAAAACAAAATAAACACACACACACATACATTTATATGTATAAATACTAGTGTTAAGGTATGCAGGCAGATATCTGGGTCCTGACCTCATATTTAGCTAACTGAACAGAACATGAAAAACATGAGAACATGAGCTTAGCATGAGAAAGTGCTGAACATAACAAAGAACAAAGTAACAACCTGACAAAAGTTTCAGGCAGCACCATGAGAAATGGCAGGATTTTGCATGTGGTTTAGGGAAGTTATGTGAGAGATTGACATAGCTCTCAGATAATTAGAGGGGAACATTGAGGACCTGTTGGAGACCAGGACTTTGCAAGGCTATCAGTGCTTCAGTAACCCTATCAGAAATACCAAATTTGCGTGCAGATGCATCAGAACTGGGACTAAAAGGGAACATTTAGGTGTGAACTCTTTAGTTGGGTGGAGAAAAGGGAAGAGAAAGGGAGAGATCAATGTGGATGATGGAAGAACAAATGTGGGAAAGTGGAGAGACGGGAAGATATGGGTGTGTGATGGCATGTAAAAAACACTTGGTCATTCTGCTTTTCTGCTGAGTGCTGTACCTGATGATTTCATTCTGCCCAACCTTCTTATTAAACTTTGTTCCTCACTATTTTCTGTGTGAGTGCGCTCTCTACTCTGAGATCATGTGTGTGAACTGCTAGCGAACTTCAAACCAGATATTGATATAGGAGCCAGCAACTGGAGAGGCTGAGGTCTTGATCTGTGATCAGCTGCTGGATAGACCTGCAGAGTGTATCTGTGTGTATGTTCTGCTAGTAAACTTTAAGATGGATTAGCCAGTGCATAGGAGGAGCCTAGGAAAGATCCAGGGTCTGAGTTAGTGAATGAGTTGAGGACCTAGGACTTAGGCATGGGTATTAGGTGAGCGTAAAACCTGTGCTAATACTCAAGAGGTCTGTGAATATGGGTATGAGTGTGGATTTGGGAGTAAGGGTGTTTATCAACATAAAACTTCAGTCCTGATCAGCTGGAGGGTAGGAACAGGATTCAGTGTTGTCCATGTTTATGTCAGTGCTGTTGTCATTCAAGGCACTGGCCTGTGTTGGTCTCTGTGTCTGTATATGTGTGCATGTGCTTTTGTGTGCACACACATGCACATGTGTGTTTTGGGAACACTTATTTACTGGATGGATCTACTGAAGGAAATGGTAGCAGCTACAACTACCAGATTGGGATTCCCTGGGATGTGAAAGTGCACTGAATTGGGCTCTAGCAGTCTGGGAAGAAGGAATCCCAAATGCCCAGAGGACCATCAGATTCAGTTTCCTTAACAGTGAGGAGCATGGGGAAATTTAGTTTAGGCACTTTTGACAGTTGTATTCTCTATGAGTGTTTGGCTTGCTGAGCTTTACTATGAAGTACTACTGCTTATACGATACTGAAAATAAAAAAAAAAAACACCTTCACCAAGCAGCTCTGATATGCTGTTTGTTTCCTGCATTTCTCCCGCTGTGTGCTCCAGGCTGCTTCTCTTGTGAAATTCAGTGTCAATGTTAAGAAACATATTAGAAATACAAGTGAAAGTCAAACACAAGTTCAGGAGAAAACAAAAACAATCTAACCTGATTATAATGCTTAGATACTCAGCTGCTGAAACACAGATATTGAGTATGAAATATTTTCTTCTTTCCAATGTGTAAGAATAATTGGTGCTTCAGAACTAAGACCAAAACAGGTTGAACGCTGAACAGAGAGCTGAACTTATCATGCAGTTACATACTGCTAGGTAATTACAAATGTTGAACTCAGAGTTACATTTTAAATCCCTTGTTTAACTCAGGGTTGTAGGAAAGTGCTTCTGACCACAGAGAAACTATGGACACAAAGCCTCTCTTAAAGATAAGTGCTTACAATCTTTTCTCTGAATATTATTAGGTGTACTTTTACAATCCATCTTTTGAAATTTACCCAAGTAGGAAGGAGTTAATGAAATGCCTGTTCCTCTTTTAATAATATTGGACCATGAATGAAATCTGCATTTGAAAATACTTGTTTCAGTGTCTTTCTGACCAAAATGATATTCAAGCCAATTTTAGAAAGTCAACAGCTGTTTTCAAATACAATTGAGCTAGAAACATTTGCTATGTAGAAACATTTGCTATGTCTCCTATTGCAACTACAATATTGTGACTATAGGGACCTGAGGAGCAGGGTGACGGGGATGGAAGGTGAGAGTGTAGTATTCTGTCCCCAGGGTAAATGACATGACTGAAGTCCTATCTCCTGTGTGTGTACACGAACATATGAAGTATCAGAAAAAGAAGGAATCAAAAGGCTATGCCTAGTCAAAGAATCATGACATGACTATGACGAGAGACACATGGTGAGATAGCTTCAATGATTAAAGTGCTGGATGGATGGATGGATTCAAGTTCTTCAGAAAGCATAACGAAGAGGTGAGACAAAGAAAAAGCTTGTAGCCTATGTGAAAGAGTAGCTTGAGTGTACATTTATATTCCTAAGGGATTGCTGAAAATTTATGGGTCAGGATCAGAGATTAGGTTTGCAGTGGAGGTGAGATTATGGTGGACACATTCTGGAGATCACATTGTTACATTATTCAATTAAAGCTTGTCTGAACAGCCAGAAGGATCAAGCTGAGGACCACTTCATCAGACTGGGGAGGATAGATTGCACCTAGAAGAGGTGGCTAATGTCTTTATGAAGCTGATCTACACCATCTTTGAGAAGTTTGACAATCAGGGAGTTCCCTTATAGCTTGAGGAATGTGAATGTCATACCTCTCTTCAAGAAGAGGGATGCATTGAATTAAAAGCAGGTCAGGCTAACCACAGTCCCTGGGGACATAATGGAACAAATCCTCCTGGAAGCCATGTCCAGGGATGTGGAGGGCAAGATGGCTACATCAAAAAGAATGTTGAATACTTGCTGGACAACTGGGCACAAATGTCAGCAGTTCAGAGTCCAACCTACAGCCATCAATGAATGGCATTTCTTAAGCATTGATACTGGAACCAATATTGCCATTACTGACAAGGATAATGGGAGGGAGCACACACTCAGTTTACAAATGATATGCTGGAGGACAGGACTATCATGAAAGGGAACATCAAAAAGCTGAAGAAATAGAATGATAGAAACCTCATGGTTTTCAGTAAAGTCAAATGCAAAAAAACAAGGCAAATACAGTCTGGGCACCTCAAGTTTGCCAGAAAGGAGCCTTTCATAAAAATGACTATGGACTCCACACAGACAACAAGTTACATGTGAGTCAAATGTATGCACTTGTGATGATGAAGACTAATCATAGTCTGGGCTGCATTTGTAAGAGTACAGCTAGAAGGCTGAGGGAAGTGCTTATTCTTTATTGGCATTTATGAAGCCACATCTGGAGTCTTGTGCCCCCAAGGTCCCCAAGACAAGAAAAACTGGTGTTGATTCAGCAGACAGCCATCAGGATTGTCAAGGGGTTGGTGCACATATGGAGAGGTTAAGAGTGCTGGATTTGTATGGTCTGAAGAAGAAAAGGTTTGGAATTATCTTACTGCTGTCTTCAACTACTGAATGGGAGGTCAGAGAGAAGTCAGAGACAAAATCTTCCCAGTGATGCAAAGTGGAAAAAGCAATAGGCAACATGCATAGCTTGCTGCAAGGAAAACTCTGATTAAATATAAGGAGAGAAAAAAAATCTTCATAATAAGAATGGTCAAATACTGAAACAAGTTGCTGAAAGAGGATGTGCAATCCCTAACCTTTGAGATATTAAAAACTCAACTGCACAAAGCACTGAGCAACCTAATGTAATTTTGAAATTAGCATTACTTTAAGCAGAGATAAAACCAGATTACCTACAATGATCCCTTCCAACCTTAATTATTCCCTCATTCTCTGTTTATATTAATGCTGACACAGCACAGAAAGGAGAATTTTAATATTCATCCTAAAAGAGCATAAGAACAATTATGACTCTGTAGTTTAGTAATCGCACATTAGAGAGAGAAAATAGACGGAACTATTTCAAGAACCCTTTGAATAGTCCTTAGGTCAAGCCCTATAACTCTAAATGAGTATTCTAAATTAAATTTACTAAAACTCGGATTATGGTTAATCTGCCATGATCTTTCTGGCCAAAACCTATGGAAACGTTTTCTTCATTGTTTTTCCATTTGAGACACTCAGATATGAATTTATGATCTTAGGTAAGATAATTAAGTAGCTCATCTCTAATTTTGACTTATCTTATGCAAAATAACCACAGAAGTTTTCAAAATTCTTAGCATTAGGAAGCTACCACCGAAAATGAGAACTCTGAACCCTAAATGCTCTCATGTGAACATAATTGTAGCAGGTATATAAATCCACATTTTATATATTCCTCTTGCAAAGACTAAGGACTATGAGAAAACACACTATTTTTTTGTTCTTTTCTAGCCAATTTTCTTTCACTTTAAGTTTTAGGTTGCCTAAACCATCTGAAGGTGCTTTTTGATGTTTAGACTGAAAAACTATCTCAAGGACAGATAGAAGTTTCACATGATATAAGAATAACTGTAGAGAAATGCAAAGATTAAGATGGTTTTATGTCCTATTTATAGGAACTTAGATCTCATTGAAGTTGAATATTAATAGTGATTAACACCTTTTTTAGCTTCTAATAGTGTCCTAAATATGCATATAGGTACATAGGAGACTCGGGCTGCAGTCTACCCATGTGCTGGAGACTTTTTACCAGGAAAGAAGTAGCTAAATTGTTCCTTGTGAGTTGAATTTATTGGTAAATATATCTCTTCCACAAAAAAAGAAAAAGGTCATTTAAAAATAGCAATCCTCTGTTGAAAGACATTAAAAAAGTCTATATGATTGGCTTAATTGCATCTTCAAAATGATTGAAATAATTCTCCCAAACATCCCTTTGTATTATCCAGGATTATGAATAAACCTTTACACAAATTTACAGTCTTTTAAATGCCTGATTCTCAGCTGGCATAAATTAGTATATATTCACTGGAATGTGTAAACTGATGCACCTCTGACATTAGTAGAGCTATATTGATTTAAGTCAACCAAGAAACTGCCCAATATTCCACTAAAAACTCTTCAATATTGTTTGTTTAAAACACTGTATTACTTTCAGGACAGATTATAGGAATATAAATATGTTCCCTATGGACATAGAAATGGTTGACACTTCCTGGCTCAGTCAATCTTTAATAAATTAGCTATTTTCCATAGGGCTTTTTTATATATAATTTCAAAATGCTAAACATGTTATTTTTATGTCTATTTACACAATAGACAATAACAGCCAAGATTTGAAGACAAAATTATTATATTTGATTGAAAGTAATTAGAAAAGTAATCTACTTACATTTACTTAGCTCTGTGAAGATTTTTTTTTTTTTCTGTGATCATGATTGGATTGTTACTTATGCATTTTAAAAAAAAATTCTGACTGGATATGTTTTTTTTATCGTTTCTAACTCTCAAGGCACTCTGGCTGTCCGTGACAGAAAGTTTAATTTCTTACACTTTTAGTCATACTGTACTATACTGGCACTGCTTTTCTTCTTTTTTTTTTTTTTTTTTTTCTTTTTTTTTTTTTTTTTTTCCCCCTTTTAAGAGAGTTTTATACTTTGTATGTAAAAGTTTAACAGGTTGAACCTACTTCACATCCATAAGATATACCAACATCCTTCGTAATGATGCTGTAAAACACATGGAGAGATATGTAAGTATTTTGGGAGATCAATACTCACAGAAGAAAGGTACAATGACTTTTACACCATGAGTCAAATATATGTACTCTTTAGGGTGGAAAGTGTGTCCCTTGTACAAGGAGTAATGCAGAGGCAAAAATCAAGAAACATAATATACAGGAAACCTGGTTCTTCTCTCAAGCCCATGTTTTAACTCACTCTTTACCTGTAGAAGAAGTCAAAAAGAAGGAAACACTTGCCTATAACACTTGATTGGATTGTATGAAGACTGAATGCGTGAAGTATTTGAATAAAGTTGTATAATTAATAGTGTTCTAAAGGAAGTACTTACCTTTAACTGAAAACTCATTCAACTCATATTAAAATACCCTCAAAGGTACTTCTAATACTTAAGAAACAGATATCCAGGCACCATCTCACCTTTTCAATAATACATTTGCTCAAATTTCCCTGCCGATGATCATTAGGAAGACCAGAACTGTACTTTTCATCGTTTCAAGCAATATCAAGAACTCATATCTTGCTAAGAATATATCCAGATTAAAGACAAAAGAAGCCCTCTGGAATTACATCCTAATCTTAGTATCTTTTTCACTAAAAATCCAGGTTACATTTAGTATTAATCATGTCTCATGTAGGCCATATTTTTGATAACAGCATAGAGAAAACAACTTTATTTCAGTATTTATGTTATTTCACTTTTCTGCACTATAATTTCAGCATCATCTTTTGAACAAACAAATTTTTCTTAGAACACTTTAAGAGCACTTTGACAAACAAGAATGAAAATTGTTATATAAAAGCTTATTTTGCTTTTTATAGAATGTATTCTATGAAGGTCTTCATTTATTGTGAATAACAGATCTGGAAAAACACAGGTTTTTTCTTACTTATAAGATATTTGGTAGCTGTCAGAAAAGTTTGAGAAATAAGACCCTACCAAAAAGAACTAAAGTATAAGTATTTATCAAAAGACACTTTTAGAAGAGATGGCAAAACTACAGTAGCCTCTTAAGAGCAGTGTGGGAGACAAATATATTCTGAGGAGTAGTGAGAAAAATAAATGCAGAGAAATAATTCTCAAAATCTTTCATATTCACATAATATTTCATATATATTTTATGTATCATCTAAATCACATCTCATTTTAATAATTTAATGGTGAATTAAGAGACATATTTAATAATTTAAGGTTTTAGTTTCATGATGACATGTATTAGGTCTGGCTGGGATGTAGTTAACTTTCCCCATAGCAGCCCTCACAGTACTGTGCTTTGTATTTGTAGCCAGAACAGTGTTGATAACACACCAGTGTTTTGGCTGCTTCTGAGCAGTGCTGACACAACATCAAGGCTGTCTCTCCAACCATCTCCTTCCCTCTCCCCCTAGATTCCAGTAGGCTGGTGGTGGACAAGATGCTAGGAAGGGACACAGCCGGGACAGCTGACTCAAGCTGACCAAATGAGTATTCCATACCATATGACATCATGCTCCTAATAAAATCTGAGAGAAAGGAGGAAAGAGGACATTCATTATTAAGGTGTTTGTCTTATGAAGTACACTATGTGTACTTAGGCCCTACTTCTGAGGAAGTAGCTGGACATCTCCTGTTGATGTGAAGTAGAGAATACATCTTTTTGCTTCTCTTTGCTTCCCTGTGTGGCCTTTGTTTTTAATTATTAAATTGCCTTTATCTCAGCCCATGAGATTTTTGTCTTATTTTCTTCCCCTGTCCTGCTGAAGAGAGGGAGTGAGAGAGTGGCATGGGGGCCAGCCAAGGTCAACCCACCCCATTAAGGCTTTCAACTACCAAATATTTGTGGAGATTAATATTTTCATGTAAATTATTTCATATTTGCGTTTTTTTCTGGAGTTGAAAAGCAGGAAAAATAAAAAGATTACCTAAATGCCAATTATTCTGTTCCATGTAGAGGCAAAATGAGGCAGAAAAATTATTAGTGGGATGTTTCAATATAAAGATCACAAAAGGGAAGCCAAAGCCTCTGTTTTCAATTTTAGAAGGATGATTGAGTTTCTGTAAATGTGAAATATCTCCCTTGATATAGCCTAGTTTCTCTTCTTCGCCTATTAAAATCTGTGAAAAACTTCCAAAGTAAAAGAAGTTCTTACAGCTGTAGTTTAGTCTTCCTTATTCTGTGTCTAAAATTGTTTTCTGAACTTGTGTTATTAAATGTTGAATGGAAACACTGTCTGAGATGATGGTTTTCTATAAAAGATCCTGAGATCTACTAAAATTTCTCTGTAGCACTGCCCAAGTGAATCCATCAAAGTGGATCAAGTTTAACATTAGTAGTGACACATTACTTGATTATTTGTGAGAATTAATTTGTATAAAAATAAATATTTTTGCAAACATATATTGGTGGACAAATTGTGTTAATGACTGAAGGTATTTTGCAGGTACGGTAACCATAAGAATTCCATAAATGTCATACTGCTACTATTTATGTGGAGAATAAGAACAAATTTAAATAAAAATTTAAAAGTAGTACCTTCCAATGCAACTTTTAGTTGTATTGAATAATAAATAAAAAATGACATATTTAAAATGTTCTAAGAACTGCTGTCCACATATCCCAATGAATCAAACACAAAATAAGCCTCTTCTTTTCAGTGCATGTGACAATGATAAAATATAGCAGCACAAAGTCAAACAGCAGTAGCTGAAGATCACAAAACTAAAATCTAAAACATTTCAAGTTACTTTTGTATTGATCCACCTATTTCAAAGATTGGAATCCAGAGCCAAATAATGATTTAGCTACTCAAATGCACAGCCCTTTCGAAGTATAGGATTATACAGTAATAAAAGTAAATAATAATAATTATTATAATAGTAAGAAAAAAAAAAAACGGGAAAAGCTAAGGTTAAAGCAGTAAATTTTGTTTGCAGTTTTGATTCTTTTAGGCATTAATAGTATATTTTAAAACAAGCTTTAAAATCCAGAGGTTTGGACCTATGAAGATTTTAAAAACCATAGTCCAGTTGTGACCCTGAATATTCCTGTTTATCAGATTTAGACATGAGGGTAACTAATGCCTGTCAGCAGCCTAATTTTTTGTTTGCAATTACCTTAACATCTACTATCATACCTTATCATATAACCAAAATTGCCCAAGAAGGGACAGGATGATCATCTTGGAATTTTACTCCTGTTTAAGTCCAATAAGCCTGCAAAAATATATGCTTCTGCCATTTAAAAAATACATCTACTGAACAAATATACAAACAACTCACATTCAGATCTGAACTATGCAGTGTTGCCATGACCACTTTATTTTAAAACACTGTCATAGAATGACAGAATTGTACCTTCTTTCATTCAATCTGCTTTTAGTGAAGTATTCATCTAGACCATGGGTAATGGGTTCAGTCCCTGTCATAGCCTGAGGAGATTCCCTTCTCTCTCTGCCAAAAGAGTGCCATAATAACCAGACTATGCATTTATCTAAGTAAAAATATTCCTCACCCATTCTGAGAAAGCTGTTACAATGTGTAAAAAGACATTAAAAAATTTAAAAAAAAAAAAAAAAAAAAAAGATTTGTCAAGTTGTTTTTTGAACAGAACCAAGGATAATTCTTTAGCCTAATAGTTGCAGTATTTACTTGGGTAAAGAAACTCCTTGATTCCAGGACTATTACTGTAGTTTATATAGAGGCTTCTTACTGCAAAGCAGAGTCCACAAAGATCTGAGGTTTCTATGTTGAACTGATGAGAAAAACCTAAATAAATTTAAAAATCTAAGTCCAAGTCTTAAAGAATTTTTAGACATACCATTGTCTTCAGAACTACATAGAGTTTATAAGATAATACAGATCAGTATTAATACAGATCAGATAATACAGATAAGATAATACAGATCAGTGTTAAAGCTGACATTTTGTGGGACTGTTTTTTTGTTTGGTGTTTTTTTTTTTTTTTTTTTTTCTTAATTTCATGTCAGTTTATACTATTTCAGAAAAGCAATGATGATGTCTGGCTGTCCAGTAAGGATTGTCCCTTGAGAAAAAGTGGAGAACTTCAGCCCTACCAGCCTTTTTTTATTTCACTATGGGAGATTTCAGCTTCATTCAACCCCAGCAGCACAGAGGGAAGTGGATATTTGTACCTTCCCATTGTATCAGACAGAACAGAAGTTTTTTGTGTAATGGAAGTTTTTGGTGTAATGGAAGTTCAAGAGCAATTCATGGACACTCTCTGTTTTGGGTAGCTATTATCTAAACTGGCAAGTTTTCAAGTGCTTAGTTCAGACTCTTATAGTGTAATAAATACTGTAGTCACAAGTGAGTATGCCTGATTCTCCACTTGTCAGTGTGCCTGAGACTTCACTTAAAGAGAAAAACACCTGCTTATTTGGGTGTACAGGTTGCTGAATAATACAGATACCAAATTCTGGGTCTGTATTGCCATAGCTAAGCTCAAGGGATATGTTTTCTCTGATTGTGTCTGTGCTTTCCTGTGTTTGCTTTGGATTCAGCCTATCAAATCCCCCCAGATTTTCATGGTTTTCCTCATAGCTTGTTCATTTTGGGGGCTTCTTAACCTGTGTTATCCAATTCTGAGCTATTTTCAGTTTCTCTGTTTCTAGTACTGCAGGCTTGCACAGGGGTCGTGCAAATGCACAACAAAATGTCTTCCCTGTTCTCTATCTTCACAGACTTCGGTTCATTGGACAGTTCATTTGGCAACATCTGGCTTTATATACTGACCTGTGCATCAGTGTGTTTTGGGGTCAACTTCAGTGAAACCTTTTTGGAGTGCACTGCAGCTCTGACCCAAGGCATGTGCAAAGGATCCTTTTCTATTAAAGATGGGGAGGTGGGGAACAGAGCAGCTTGGTGGGGACCTGACAGCCAGCCAAGGTCACACACACACACACACAGCCACAGCCACAGCCACAGCCACAGTCACAGCCACATTAAAAAGCAGTAAGGGCTAATTTGCTAGTGTTATAAAGTAATCACATTCAAATGGATTATACTGTAATTTTCAGAGGTGTTACTGTCTGCTCACTGCCTGCTCATCAAAGGGAGGGAAAGTACATTCAACTTCTGAATTCTTAAAAAAGCAGGAAAAAAACATGAAAAAAAATGTAGGGGCAGGAGAAACTGAGCCATCAAACTGAATAAATGGCTGACTCTGATAATTTTTTTCAGCCTTGTCCTTTGTTTTCCCTCCACATACACCACATATCTTTATATGCCTGAATTGTTATTCATGTGTGATTTAGACTGTACAGGTCAGGGATCCTCTTTATGCTGCATCCCAGTGCTATATGACATGTTTACATGTGAAAAATATATATGCCAGTCAGAGAAGAAGGGTTTATCTCAGTAAGCAGAAGCATAAGTGAAACGTTCTAAAACATCTTTGTAGAAGCTGGGCTCAGGTGCTTCACCAGGCAGGAGGACACTTGCCTTTTGAAAGCACGTATTTGTATGTAGCTCATGAAGATTTTATGATAGCTACTTTGTATGTTTTTGGCAACACTAACAAAATTCACTTTCCTACCTTACCAAAATGAATATAATGAAATTGCATGTTTAAAAGCTTAAATTTTATTTCTAATTTCCTTCTACATTTTGCAAATTCTTAAGTATTAAGCGGGCTAGTAATAATATAAAGTAAAATAGTATAGAATAAAATAGAACTATTGCCACTTCTAGAGAAATTTATTTTTGAGTTGCCATGATTTGTACAATGTACTCTATCTGGAGTAAAAAAAAAAAAAAAAAAAGAGAGAAAACTAGAAAGCTACTGTGTAGAAATCCATCTCTAGAGAAAATGCTTTATTTCCAAGTATATACAGGTCCTTATGCTCCCCACGCAATCTGTGCAAATTTTGTTTAATCTGTAAAGTATATGCTTTTTACATGCAAGTTTCACTTACTTTTGGCCATCCAAAACTAAGTTAATTTTTATTAGATGTCATTTTATATTAAAAAAAGGCTTTGTAAAGAGCTTTTTTTTTTTTAAGGACACCTAACTGGAAGTCAAGAAGTAATTTTTTTTATGTTTTGCAGAGGGAGAAAAAAGTTAGACAACATTTATATGTTTTTTAATGTTGATTTTTAAATGTTTATTATTTATTTACAGTTTTAAACTGAAAGAGAGTAGATTTACATCAGATATAAGTAAGAACTTCGTCACTATAAGGGCAGTGAGACACTGGAAGAGGCTGCCCAGAGAAGCTCCTTCCCTGGCAGTTTTCAAGGCCAGGTTGGACGGGACTTTGAGCAACCTGATCTAGTGGAAAGTATCCCTGCCTGTGGCAGGGGAGTTGGAACTAGGTGATCTTCAAGGTCCATTCCAACCCAAAGCATTCTATGTTCCTATGATTATTAGCATTTCAGACTAATACCTGTCACATAAACAAGCTGTTAACTTTTTTGTTTATAAATAAGCAACAAATAGCTTAAGTTTATGGCTGGGCTCTCAAACAACATATATCAGTCCTAGCACCATGGAGATTAAAAGCCATCCTAATGCTTTATAAATCTTCAGGGTAGTGTGACTCTCTTGTTCCAGTTTAACTTTGCCACTAATGGATGTGTAACTACATCTTGTTGACATATACCTGTTAATACCATTCTCACAGTTCATGCTCCTGTGCTAATCAAATTGAGTAGCTGAAAATGAAGACAAAATTTCAGTCTTGAAGTAATTTATTTTATATAACAAAGTAAGACCATATATTCAGCACTTTGACTTTTTTTTTGTTTCAAATATTTTCTTTTGTTTTCTTACCCTTTTTGCCACTGAACATGTTCATTGATATATACACTTTTCTTTCAAATTCACCTTTTCAATCTGATTCTGAAAGACACTAAAACTTTCTGAGCAGAGGAGAAAGAAAAATGTTTCAGATAGCTATATCTTTAGTGGATTGATCCTTATTTTAATATTTTTTCCAAACAAGAGGGCCAGAATGCAAGAAGAAGAGAAGGGGTAAATATAGACTACATGTCATTGATTCTGCTGCACTTTGAGAAGAACAGAGAGGAAAAGAATCTAGGGCATTTGGCAAAATCAAGAACACAAAAGGGTTGGAAGTGCAGGAACATTAATTTTAAATTTAAAAAACCATTTTTCTAGATTTTTTTTTTTTTTTTTTGGTATTGCATTCCCCTTCCAGTATAGAAAAATTTTATGATGGAAGGTTAAGAAGAAATAATTTCCCACATTCAAAGCTTCTGGTATCCAATTTAGAAAAAAATTTCTCATGAGAGATAGAATATATGGTCTGAAATGAACAAGTCTTTCACATCCCACAAAAGAACATATGTGCTTTAATTTCTAGTCTCTTGAAAGACTATGTGTCCAGAGTTCAGGAAAGTCTCTATCAAATTTGTTTATTAAAAGGATGTCTCTAGCCTCACTTTTAAAGATGGACTATGAAGTACTTATCTTTAGGGAAAACAATACCTGTAAAGTCCAAAATCTCAAGGAAGCACTTGCCAGGAGGCATAGGTAAGACACCTACACTTCAGAAAAATGTGAGATTTGACTAATGTTGTCAGAAATTTTGACCGCCTAGAGGATATTTGGGTCTGGACCTCATGAGCAGAATCATAGGGGATGGATGACACTGTGTTGTTATTTGTGCTTCAGTTTTGGCTGGAGCTGCAGCCAAGCAGCAATAGTCATTTACGCCCACACTGCTGGGTAGCCCAGCAGCTGTGGGGAGCTGGGCAGACCTACTGCATGTCCAAGTGTTCCCACCAGGAAAGCAGGCTGGCTTTCTCCAGATTATATAGAGTGTGAACTGCTGTAAAATAGTACGGACAACACATGGGTGCTGAACAATGCCACAGCAGCACACTGTCTAAGATTTGGGAGATGTAAGACACAGATTTGGAGTGGGAGCTGGAGGTCTGGGTACACAAAGGAGCCACAAGATCCAGGGAGCCTATTCTTTTGACAGACATCAGTGTGTAGCTCTGCTTCCATGCTCAGCACAAAGTGATCATTCCAGGCCACTGACAAAGGGGTTTAAGGGTGAGGTCTTGGGATCAGGAGTTTCCCATGGCCTATTACTATGACTGTCTAGCAAGCTACAAATTCACACTTACAAAGAGAAACTCATTTCATTGCACATGTTCTTAACCCATCCTTCAGGTATAGTCTTGTTGTGTTTCGAACTCAGCTGGCAACCAAACACCACACAGCTGCTTGCTCATCTTCCCCCCACCCAGGGAATGGGAAAGTGAATTGGAGGGATAAAAGGAGACTTATAGGTTGAGATAAAAACAGTTTAATAATTGTAATAAAATAAAACAATAACAATAATAGAAAGTACAAACAGGTAATGCACAATGTGATTGTTCACCACCTGCTGACTGATACCCAACCTATTCCCAGATAGCAATCCCAAAATACCAAGATCCTGCAATTGCAATCCAGGACGCAAGAGAGAATCACAGAATCATAGAATCATTCAGGTTGGAAAAGATCCTTAGGATCATCGAGTCCAACCATCAGCCCTCCTCTACAAAGTTCTCCACTACACCATATCCCCCAGCATCTCACCTAAATAACCCTTAAACATATCCAGGGATGGTGACTCCACCACCTCCCTGGGCAGCCTATTCCACTCTCTAACCACTCTTTCTGTGAAAATTTTTTTCCTAATATCCAGTCTGAACCTCCCCTGTTGCAATTTAAAGCCATTCCTTCTTGTTCTGTCACTAATTACCCGTGAGAAGAGACCAGCACCAACCTCTCTACAATGTCCTTTCAGGTAGTTGTAGAGAGTGATGAGGTCTCCCCTCAGCCTTCTCTTCCTCAAACTGAACAGTCCCAGTTCCTTCAATCCATGTCCTGATTCAATGTCGGGAGAGGTTTCAACATAATCCCAAGAATGAGATTAAGACACAAACGAGGTCAAATGCTGTACAACCTTTCAAACTTTATTCCCGTAAAAAGAGATTATAGTGATAGGACAGAGGGAAGCAGAAAAGGTCAGAACAGCTAATCAAGCAAATAGAAGAGATGCAGCAAGCTCAGTTACCACGACCATGAATCCAGCGGCGTCCCGTTGGTGCAGGTGATGGGGAGTCCCTGCAGGTGATGGGGAATCCCCCAAGAGAAGAGTATGCAGTCCTTTTGTCATCCCAGTCCCCACAATCAGTCCACCCATTTCCACGGAGTTCATTATCATATTCACGGCCCCATGTTGCTCCATGTGCACAGCCCAGGTGTTCACGGTGGTTATACTCAGGGGGGATTGGCCAGCGATGCCTTCAACCTCCGCACGTCCTCCTCATCCCGACTTCTTTCCCGAGTCCTGAGTGCAAGCACAGCTTGGTAGAAGTTATGAAAGATGTTGTTGTTCTAGATGCAGGCAGACACCGTGTTTTCTTCAGGGATATTTTTGTCCTCTTTAGGGTGTACTCCTTCACAACAATGGGATGTCGAGGCCCAGTTTAGGCAGTGGTGCAGTGTTGAAACAGGCAGTTGACACAGTCTGACAGTCTTACACAACCCCACGGCTCAGGAGATGGTAATGGCACAACAACAACGTTGAGACAAAACTGCTGACACAGTCCTTTACAATCCACTCCCTGGCCACCCCTCTTTTATATACTGAGCATGACATTGTATGATATAGAATATTCCATTGGCTAATTTGGGTCCAGTGCTCTGGCTGTGATGCCTCCCAACTTCTTGTACACCTGTGCATGGGTAGAACATGGAGAGTTCTTGATCTCTTAGCAACTGAAAACATCAATGTATTATCAGCATTCTTCTCATACGAAATCCCATACTGAATCCAAAAGACAGCATTATTCTGTCTATGAAGAAGAACAATTAACTCTATCCCAATCAAAACCTGGACAAGTCTATAGCAACTACAGATCTCTCATAAGTACATTAACAAACTTAATCTCTGTAATGAGAAACTGTAACATCTCTGTAATGAGATGTTTGTCAGAACTTTACATGCGGGTGTTTTTTAAAGCGTGATAGCTTCAGAAATTTTATGTTTTATCTAACCTTCTTATTTGGGTGGAAAAAAGAAATATTGTATCCAAGAGTTCTCTATGGGAGTGGTGCTGGCTGGGTAGCTGTCAGGAGAGTGAGGGGAGTTACAGGACAGGGTGAAGTTGTTAACAGCAGAACCCTGGCATGCAGGTAAAAGGTTATTTCACCATTCTACTAATACTGTTGTTAACAAGACCAGACCTGTCAACAGTGTAGCTGAACTACTGACATTTGTCATCACTTGTCAGCTCTCACATCCCTTTATGACCAGGGTTGTATTTCCCTTGAATGTCAGGTTGTTGAGATGAGTCCATTTATGATACTTACAAGGCAAACACAGGGGTACAGTGAAGCCGATTTCCATGAGTAATTACATCTGTCAACAGTGGCAGTATTTATGATCCTGATTCATTAACAAGACACAGAAACTACCAGGACTCTGCCTGTAGCTTCTGAATGAGTGACTGCTACTGTCAACCAATGAATACCCAGAGGAAAGGTGGGGATGGTGGCTTTCAGGGGTCCCAGCAAGAGTGTCAATGTACTGGTGGGAAACAAATAAAGAAGTTGGTGTTTTCTTGATGTATACTTCCAGAACTGTTAGCCTCGAGCAACACAGCATGATTGGCTTGTGCATTTTGAGTGTTAGTTTGATTTCCACACACAGCCTTTCAAGGACAGAATGAAAACAGCTATTTATAAATACAGTCCCAATTTCTCTCTGTTCTTTTATCTGGTTTAACTGAGAGCAGAGGATCTGTAATGTCAGGAGAACAGAGGATCTGTAATGTCAGAAGAGTTGGAGTTTCAGGTATGAAATTTCAGTATATCTACAATTTCAATGATGTCAAAAGTGGCCTGGCTAGATAACTATCAAACAACAGAAAATGTTATCCCTACTATAGGTAATATTAGCTCATTCAAGGCTGACAGGAAAGCAATCTCACAGATACCTATCAATGGATTATATAGATTGATGTAGATGTAGATGCAGATGCAGATGCAGTGATAGAGAGACATACATATGAAAAAAAGCCAGAAAGTTATACCAAAGAGAGGAGAATGCTTGAGGGGATAAAAAGTCTTTTGTCTCCAGATACTTTTTGTCAGCTCCTTAATTAGATAAGGATTCCAGGAATGGAGGCTAGTTAACAAGAATTGTGTCGAGTTGTTTGGTTCTGGCTTTTTTCAGTTAAGAATTTCTGAAATGTTTGACGTATAAATATGGACACATAGTCATATTTTATCTTTTAAAAACTGAGGCTCACAGAGAAAAATATTATTCTTCAATACATTTTCTGAAGGAAGACACTGCACTTTTTCTAGTGTATAACAAGAAATATTATTTCTAGAGGCACTGATAGAGAAACCTAAACTTATGACAACAGTAACAGTTGTTAATAAGTGAGAATATAAGAACAGATATTGTCCTTAATGTTAGGCTGTAGGGGAACTATGGTTCTACATTTCACGCAGAAAAAATAACCCTGACTGGATCACCAGAATAGTAATATATTGTCATTCACCCTCAGTGTTAAGTTCTAACATTTGCAGTGAAAGAGTGTCTGTCAAAAGCTGTAGTAGTACCAACATAAAATCTTTAGAATCTGCTTTCTATAATTTAGTAATGCACAGTCTTGTGTTCAATCAAAATTTATATTGGATACAGTATTGTCAGCTTACTGAGAATTGATTACAAAGGAAGTCAGAATTTTAGGGCTATGAAGGAAAGGTAAATTTACCAAGGTAAAAACCAGTATGAATACACTTCTGAGACCAAAATCATCTTCTAGTTTTTGTTTATCCAAAACCATATTGCAAAAATAATTCTGTTAGCAAATGTTGGCATTTGAAAGGATCATTATAATTAAGATTTTTACAATACTTTGTTTCATAGTTTACTACCAATGATTTCATGAAAGGAAATCAGCTTGAAGAGGTATAGTTTGGTGTGTACAATCAGAAATAGTGAATACAATCTCAGTCTTTTAAACAAGAACTAAAAACTTAGGCTAAAATTATCATTGTACTATTTATTATAGTTCTGATCAATTTAAACTTTCTAAATTGTCTTGTCCATATGCATTATTTTCTGTGTCCACATAAATTACTTTCTGCTTAATATTATTTTATTGTAAATATCTATTGAATCCAGATACAGCTAGCACAGTGAAAACAGGGCTCCGTTTGAGTTAATGAAGATATATTTATTTGTAGGTATATTTGCAGGTCCTCAGTGGGATGGCTCAAAAGCAGGCTGAAACACAGCATGCTCTGTGACCTTTGTTCCATCTGTTCACATAGGGGCCTTATGATACCCATAACTCAGAGTCTACATATTGCACCCAAGAAGCTTAAAGAAAACTTGTCCATCCTCCATCAGTAACGAGATACTTCTTCAAGACATGCAAAATGCGTGTTGATGGCTTAAAGCTAAGCAGGCAATCTGTGACCATTTCCAGCTCATCCACAGTGCTTGTAAATCTGGTTTTGGTTTTCTAAAACAAATAATAAGTGCTAACTTTCTCTTTCAGATGCTGTACAATTTTTCTAACACCTGTAATTGAATATAGAGTACTGTGTCCAGGTCTGGGGTCCACAGTACAAGAAAGACATGGCCCTGTTAAAGCAGGTCCAGAGGAGGGACATGAAAATGATCAGGAGCCTGGAGCATTACTCCTGTGAAGAAAAGCTGAGAGACTTGGGGTTGTTCAGACAGGAGAAGAGAAGGCTCCAGGAGGATCTTATTGTGGCCTTACAGTGTTTAAAGGAGGCTTATAAGAAAGATAGAAAGAGGCTTTTTAAGAGGATCTGTAGTGACAGGACACAGGGCAATGGTCTTAAACTGAAAGAGAGTGGGTTTAGATTAGATATAAGGAAGAAATTCTTCGAGGGTGGTGAGACACTGGAACAGGTTGCCCAGAGAAATGGTGGATGCCCCCTCCCTGGAAACATTCAAGGTCAGGTTGGATGGGGCTTTGAGCAACCTGGTCTAGTGGAAGGTGTCCCTGCCTATGGCAGGGGGGGTGGAACTAGATGATATTTAAAGGTCCCTCCCAACCCAATCCACTCTATGATTCTATGATAAATCCACACACAATAATTTGGAGAGCAAGTACATTACAACTGATACAGACAGGGCTGAAGCACACACCCATACTTAAAATGCAGAGTACAAGTAATCTAAATGAGTTCTACAATTGACTTTAAGTCAGTGTGAATCCATGATCTCACTTAAAAAGAAAATAAATGTATTCTAGTTTATACTTATTATAATCTGTTGGGTTTCCCTTTCTCAGAAGTAAGGCTTACATTTTTAAATCTCCTTTGTATTACCTAAACATGTTAGCAGTCCAGCATGCAACCATGTTATATAGTGTTTGAAGAAAACAACATTGCTTTTATTTAAGTTTGCACTATATGAATTTGCTCAAGGAAATTTGATGCAGATTAGGGAGACAAACAGATGACACTGATAACAGATATATTTAGATCAACTAATGTATAAGAAAAGAGATCTTCTGTAGGAGGAATATATAAATATAAATATATAATTTGGTTAAAAAGATAAGACCTAAAAATGCTTTTTTTTACAACAGCAATATGGAACTATTTGCATTAGCATTTTACAACCATTGTTGCAGGATTCTACTCTAAAAACTTTACTATTATTAGAGAAAATGAAAATTATAATTAACACTGAGAGCTCTAACAAGCTTGTCAAGCTTTCAATTCACAATATGTGCATTTACTTCAACATGCTTTTCTGTGTTGAAACCAATTAAGTAAATGAAAATTCTCATTTCTGAAAGTAATTTTTAAATACTTTATAAGCTATATTTTAACACATTTACTAATTGTTTAAAAGCTCTCTTTGTAAAAGTACCCAAAACAATTTACTGGTCTATCAGTCTTTTCACGCTATCATGTACCTTACTTTTTCTGGTTTATTTGTTGGGAAAAGAAATATTGAGACAATTTTTCTAGCCATATTTACACCTTTGTGGGTGACTAGATTTGTGTGTTTCTAACATAAAGATAAGAAATTCCTTCACATTCTGATTTAAATCTTTGGAGAAGGAACAGAAAGCTGAATCCATGTTTGCGTTACATATTTGAGACTCTTGCCACACTTAATTTTCACCTTAGAAATAAGTCAACAGCAGACTGAAAACGTTAAATACACTGAATGTTGGCCATTCATGTCTGGCCTACCTCACATTAAACCCCACAGACGAAATAAATCTCTGTGTCAAACAATATTAACAAAGTCGGTGGACAGCAAATTTAAGTCCTCACTTCAAATATTCCAAGGGAAAATGAGTCAATCTGATTTTTTTTTTTTTTTAATGTATGCAAGTTATGACAAAATGGAAGACAGATTAAATCTTGGTTTTAAGTTCAGGCCACAAAACAGAAACAACCACAAAAAAAGATGTGTCAAGTACTAACACAGCTATTTTCCTTTTAAGGGTATAATTCTTTATTCATTACCCATTTTTCTTTTAAATCTAATCATATGTTTGTAGGGTTTTTTTTATTTCAGTTGAATTTTAACAGTATATTATGTTGTTAACATTCTTTCACCCTTTTCCCTGAATTAAGTTTCTCGTTCTCCACCTTTTTCAGGAGAAAATAGCAGCATGCCATACAGTGGAGGAACAAGTCAAAACATAAACAGCAAGGGATCAAAGCAATGTAAACCAATTGGGTATCTGAGGTCTAACACAGTGAAATTTTGTGTAAAGAGTGAGCTGTTTTTAATTTTTTATCAGGTATATGGGCAAACAATCTTTGAACTTTCAGTGTTCCTTTATCAAGAAGATTTTTCCCTAAGTACATTTAAAAATAAAAGATCTTTGGAATGTGTAATTAATATAAACACTTATTGTGATGGTATTTAGTTTCTGTGTAACTCAATACATTTAGTTACTGTGTAAGAACGTAAGCCTAAATGCATGATGTTTGTAATAAAAAAATTATAAAGTAAAAATTGCTTGCAATTTCATGCATCTGTCCACAGGTACCAGCTTGCTAATGGGTAATATCTAAAGGCTTCAATACATATACCCAAGTAACATTGCTCTATACAGGTTCGTACAGTTTACAACTCTTTATTGAACTGCATTAATATCCATGTGCTAGAGTGAATTAAAAGACCAGTAAAACATTTTCTGTGTTTTAGGAAGACGTTTGTTGAGTTATACTAGAAGACCCAACAATACTGAGAAGTGGTGTACATATCAGTGTGGTTACATATTGTAATTGTTGAAATATTTTTTTTTCTGTTGGATCATCTCCATAGTTTTTTCTCCATATATCGATATGTATTGCTAAAAGTGTTGTGTGAAAATACATATTAACACAAAATGAGAGTAATTTTGCACAGAACGTTATCTATAGACACTGACAGTTAAACACAATAGCATAATGGAAACATTAGCATACAGCAAAGTTGTGTTAAAAATCATGGAAAAAATGATATCTTGTTATATTGCTACAGGTAATTAAGTGTATATACAGATATAATGGTGCAATTTATTTTTATTTATTATTATTCATTACGTTCTTTTTTTTTTAAAATGAATTTTAATTAAATACCATGAGGTTAGTGACCTATTCATATATTCAGTTACATATGTGGTACAAAAAATACATGTCTACTCTTCATTGATAAAGTAGAATAAACTCTGACAGCATTCAGAAATAGCACAAGTTTAAATTTTATAAAAGAGTTATTTTACCTGTGAAATTGGTAAGACACTTTGAAACATTCTGATTCATTTGATCAATTTTAGGCTTGCTAAACTACACAGATCTCTGCAAGAAATTTTAAAATATATTAGAATTTTTGACTCAAGCCTTGTTTTATATGAATACATGAAACAATTGTGACAAGTCACTGTTAAATTGTGTATTGATGAATATTTATTCAAGAAGAACTATAATGTTTTAATTTATTTTCCTATATGAAAAAGTAAGAAATATTAATCTAATAATGATGGTTGTCTCTGTTCTTTGAGAACATAACATATTGTATGCTAGAAACCATCATAATATATTTCTATTATTACATTACACTGATTTGGACACATAGAGAAAACTATATTCAGAATAAATTGTATATGTAATATTTAACTTGGATTCTCAATAAAATATGTATATGAATGTACTTTCTTTTACCAACATGCAGAAAATTCTTTACCAATGTAATGTTATAAAAGAAAAACATATTATTTCATATATGCCTAATCTTAAATATCCAGTTCTCATCATAGTAAACTAACATTTTGTCTTGCTATGTTTGACAAAAAACAGCTGAATGTTGAAATAGCCTACAGTGATTTTTCCCTTGAAAATATTCCCATCACATGTCATACTGTCAAAGTGATTTAGGCCACTGCTTCTGAAAATGGTTAAAGCTATTTCGTTTTGCTACACAAGTATTTGCATGATGAAAGCAATCAAATATTGTGTGTCTCAGTAAGAATATTTCCTTCACTTATCACAACTTCTTAAAACAATTAACAAGCCTCATATGTACACAAATAATCTTCTCTGGAAATGTCTCCTAAGAGAAATTAACAGAAACAAGATGTATAATCAGGTATTTTGATCTGTGAAGGATGACTGATAGGGATTTATGTTGTTATATAGATTTATTTCCCTCAAAGAGTAACATTAGTGAGTTAAACACTATTGACACTAGATTAGTCATGTCAGCAAAAAAATATTATTGCAGAAGGCTGGAAAAAAGGGTTGCAGAAGTTTTAATTTCTAAAAAGTTTTATTGTTCAGACAAATAAGAAATTCAAACTTTTTGAAGATTTTATTGACGTCATTGAAACCCCATTTTTTCTGAAATAGCTTGCTATGGAAAAAGTGCAGTATCTCAGAAAATATTCAATTCATATATTTTATGCTTTTTAACTTCTTTTTTGATATGCCATCTGGATTTCATCTCTAAATATCCACTGTAGTAGTGAGACATATATGATGTACTCTGCCATTTCTACACTAGGGGAGAAGTTGGTATCAAATTATCAAAGCAATCATTATATTACTAAGGAATCAGGAAAACAAAAACATAAACTTCTTAATTTTCACTTCTAAGAGTCATCCCAGTACTATTTTCAAAATTACTTTTTTAAACCTGGCTTATTCTGACCTAATATGACACGTGAAAAATTCCTAAGCGTGGGATTTAGTCTATAATATATAGATTTATACATTATATAGTAAGGCATGCTGGGAAATATGAATAGATAATAATAGTAGTGCATATGGCATATACAATTTAGCAAATTTGCAAATATGGATTAACTATGTAGGCATAGTAACAGGACGTTTGCAATTGTTCCTGATTATTAGGGTTTATCTTCCTGTTTTCAGACCTTGTTTCCTTTTGACAGAACTGAGCTTAAGTTTTAAATAATGATAGTCTGTATCATCCTGAATTTTGGGAAACCTTTAGATTATATGATCATCTGCTTCTGAGAAAATGTCTAGAGATCATATGGTTTTAATTCTCTTTAAATAAACCACTGTCCTTTTCAGCAAGGATACCTCTTCCTCATATTATCTGTCTATATTTTGTCAATTTATAAAATCTTTTGAATAACTTTACTTCACTTATGCACAATCAAATATATCTAGTAAGGCCTCCAAACAATATGTCTTTATCTGTGCATGGTCAGACTTAACAGTGTTTCTACTACTGCATATATTGCTGTACGCACAGAACTAATAGGCTCTCTTAGAGCTGCTCCAAGCTGCAAACTGTATATACATTATCATAAGAGAACAAATGACCATTTGTTTTAGCCCATTTATCGATAGGAATGACTGTATTCTGTTTGCTCTGGGCATAATTTTTTTTAACCCCATAATTTGTGAGGAATCTTTTTCACCAGCCTGTTAGAAGTCAGAGAGCATGGTGGATTATGCCCATATGTCAGATAAATGATTTTCCTATTTACTTCCAGATTCCAGTCCTTTGATCAGACACATCTTATAAACTTCAGTTTCCTCCAGGAAGTTAACTAAGGAGCTACTTCTAAAACAAAACTCAGGTGAGCTTCTGAGGACAGATCATTTTAGTGATCATCTTTATCAATAATACAGGCAAGGCAAAGTTTTCTTTCCAGTGTACTTTACATTCCTCAGATCTTGTCTCAGAAAACCTTTCACCTCAAACTCCCATGCATGAATTCGTGCGATGTGTAAGGGACTACAATGGGTACTGTAAATATCAGAATAACACCACTCTGCTCAGCTGCAAAAAAAAAGGTCTTATATCATTTTAGCTACTATGGGCTGAAAACACATTACACATAATTGTGTCTCCTGGCTAAAGAGGCCTGGGGCCATATGTCATTTCATACAAACACAGGAGGGTTGAAGTCAGAAGGGGCCTCTAGACATCATCTAGCCCTCCCCCCTGCTCAGAGGAGGCTCAAGTAGAGCAGGTTGCTCAGAACAACACTCAGTTGGGTTTTTAGTGCTTCAAGGTTGGAGATTCTACAGGCTCTCAGCTACCTGTTTCAGTGATTGACTGCTGCTGTGGGTTCACCCCTTCTGACAGCTGAGCACCCCTTCTGAGAACTTACACTGTGTTTTATCCTTTCTTAAATATGCTTTCTCCAAGGCACCATAATCTTGGCTGAGGGGCTCAGCCACGCCCTGTGGTGGGTCCATTGGACCCAGCTGGAACAAACTGTGTCTGGCACAGGGCAGCCCTGGCCTCTCTTCACAGAGGCCACCCCTTCAGCCCACCCTGCTCCCAAAACCTTGAAAACTACATCCCATAAAACCAACCCATAAAACAACCCTCACAGCAAAAATATATTCTCTTATGCATAAAAATTCCCTGTATATCTACTTTGCCCATTACCACTCATCTTGCCACTGGGCTCCACTGAGAAGAGTCTGGCTTTTTTTTATTCCCTCACCATCAGATATTTGTACATATTGAGAAGATCCTCTCAGCACTCAAGCCTTCACTCTTCCAACAGTCCCAGATCTCTCAGCCTCTCCTGATATGACACATGCTCCAGTCCCTTCATCATCTTGGTGGAAGATCGTTAGACTTTCTCTGGTATGTCCGTGTCTCTCTTGTACTGGGGAATCCAGAACTGTAGTCAGCACTCCAGATGTGGCCTCACCAGTGCTAAGCACAGAGGAATTATCACCTCCCATGGCCTGCTGGTGATACTCTTCCTAATGTAGCGCAGGAGGCTGTTGGTTTTCTTTGCTTCAAGGGTGCATTGCTGCTTTGTGTTCAACTTGTGGTCCAGGAGGATGCCCAGGTCCTTTTCTGTGAAGCTGCTTTCATATCCAAGTTCCTCCAGAACTCATTGCATTTACTATCAGATACTGGCATGTTTATTGTTCTTTTCATTGATTTCTTTTAAGACCTCTTTACTCAGGTGTAATACCTACTCTGACTAATCCCCATTAAAAATTGTTTAAATGTTCAAATATTTCTACCAGTCTCTTTTAAACTTTGAAGCAAATAATTAATTTAGTTTCATTTGCATTGGTTTTATACTTCATGAATTCCTATTTTACACTCTGATTACCTTCCATGTCTTTTGATTCTCTGGTAAAATTCTTGCTTCTGACTCTTTCACAAAAAAAAAAAAAAAAATCACACCACATGAAGGAAAATGCATTTCACAGGCAATTTTTTCTTACACAAAGATATGGTTTGTGACTATGATAACTGGTATATACAGAAACTTTAATAACAATATATTGAAAAAGTTTCTGTGTGTTGTCTTGCTTAGAGACTCCAAAAATCATCACGTAGATGAAAAAATAATTTCTAAGGGATGTTATAAACAGCCACTGACTCCAAGAGCTCTGGCCCAGGTTTCCCCTTGCCCGGTTGCTGGAGCCCAGCCCCGTGTCCCAGGGACACAGGTCTCTGCCCAGGCTGAGGAACACAGATGCTGCTTTCCTATTTGCAGTTTCAACCTGTAGCAAGGCTGAATGTGTATCCAAGAGACACATGTACACACACACACACATACACACACAGAGAGAGAAGACACTGACTCAGCCAGTCACACATCCTGCCACAGATAAGGCACTGCCTTCAACAACACCCACAGACAGGACTCACATCAAACACAAGCCCAGACAGCCATGTCCCTTTCTCCTCTTGAGCTGGCAGAGGCAGAAGGTCACTAGTGCAGCACACACACCACACTCTCCAGGTTCACAAGCACAAATGCATTTGTGGATCCCTCAAGCACTGATATGTGGATCCCAGCTCCTCCTACCCACCCCATGGGTCTCATACATATTGCTTACATCCTGGGCCCTCAGGTCTGTATCCTTACCAGTATCAAAGCCCAGGCTTGCCTGCAGTTTTCTAATAGCCCATTAATTAGTGTGACTTGTGAGGTTTGTTTATCTTTGTCTCCATCATGTTTGTCTGTGGGATCTGTGTCTCTATATTTCCTGTATGACTTGTCCCTTTTCCTTAGTATCCCTTTTGACATGATCTTCAATCATACAATTCTACTGAAATAAACATTCCTACATTCCATGTATTCTTATCAATTAGTCTGACTCATCAGTTTTGGTTCTTGTTACTACCTCTTTCACCATTTGTGTGTCAGATTTACGTCTCTGTATATTTTGTTTAATGCTTGCTCTTTTTCTTTTTATCCCTGTTTGCACTGAAAGGGCCCAGACCATATACCCTTAAGGGGGCAGAAGGTCTCTCTTTCACATACACTTTCTGTTACAATCAGTCTCCACACTCTATTTTTTAATGGCCACTAGAGTCCATCAGTGTTCATAGTCAGTTAGTGTATTTTTCTCAGTGATCCTGTAGCTGAGATACTTCATTGTGATTGAGGTTTATGCTTTTCTTTTTGCCCAGGACTATTTGTAAATGCTGACAATGCTCTTTTGATATAGCTGATAGTATAATCCTAACACTTAAATTCTCCAGAGTTAGGTGTTGAATTTACATCTAAGATAACAAATAACTTCCATGGAAATACAGGGTCAGAAAGTTATATACAATTAATTTATGTTGCATTTGTTTTTTCAACAGATAATGTGATTTCTTAGCTTGTTTACTATATGTATTAAACGCATTTGTAACGTGTTACTGCTGAGTCATATTACAGCATCCCACTGATTACTTCTCAACCAATATTTAAATTGCTTATAATCCCTGTTAGTTCATTTACCACTGGTCTGCAAGGTCTAAGACCTTCATTTTTAGTCAGGTAGCATTTGTACAGAAATATATATTTGGACTTGTTTCAAGAACCTATTTCTATGTACTATACTTAATCAAATCTTTATTTTTTTTACACTTCTTTCTGAAATACTGAATTTTATGAGTCCATTTCAAAATTATTAAATCGTGTAGTCATCTGAACTTCTCAGATTTCCTATAGTTTTTAATTTTAAAATTCTCTCTCTCTTCATACTGAAATTAAGTTCCATTAGGCATGTTCCATTTTCGTTTAGGTGAAGCTCATCTCTCAAGTAATGGTTCTCTCTCAATTTTTTAAAATTCTTAACATATCTAAACTTCTTCTATACATTTTTTTTTTTTAAGGATAAATTCAAACTTCGACTTTTCTGAGGATAGTTTTTTTCCATGATACTAAAAGCATTTCAGTGGTTCATGCCTTTAGCCTCCTATAAAATCATGCCACATTCTAGATGTTAAAAGGTGAATATGAACAATTAAAGCCTGTGACCTTCCTCACTTTAAGGTCAGGAATTTACCCAAAGCTGAATTAGGAATGTTGATTATGTCAGTATTTTATTCATAAGAGCAAATAGATGAAAGGGAGTATTTCAGAACAAGCCAGAGGAAAGTGTTTACACTCAGAATCTTCTTGTGGACAAATTGAACATAACAGTAAGAGTTTATTGCTAGCCTAAATAGTATTTTAAGAATCATAGAATCATAGAATGGTTTGGGTGAGATAGGACCTTAAAGATCATCTATTTCCAACCCCCCTGGCATGGACAGGGACACTTTCAACTAGACCAGGTTGCTCAAAGCCCCATTCAACCTGGCTTTGAACACTTCCAGGGAGGGGGCATCCACAACTTCTCTGTGCAATCTGTTCCAGTGTCTCATCACCCTCACAGTGAAGAATTATATCCTTATATCTCACCTAAATCTGCCCTTTCAATTTAAAATTGTTACCCCTCATCCTACTGCTACACTCCCTAATAAAGAGTCCCTCCACATCTTTCCTGTAGGCCCCCTTCAAGTATTAGAAAGTTGCTATAAGGTCTCCCCAGAGACTTCCCCTCTCTAGGCTAAACAACCCCAGCTCTCTCAACCTGTCTTCATAGGACAGTCCCCTGATCATCTTTATGGTCCTCCTCTGGACCCACTCTAACAGGTCCATGTCCTTCTTATATTGGGGGTCCCACTACTGGACACAGTACTCCAGGTGGGGGTCTCACAAGAGCAGAGTAGAGAGGGAGAATCACCTCCCTTGACCTGCTAGCCACACTTCTCTTGATGCAGCCCAGGATAATCTAAATAATTACACAACAATATCATTATTAGCATTTTTACCATGCTGTTTTCTGCATGGTATTTTTCTCTCCTTATGGCTGAAACTCTTTCCCCCAAAGAACAAAGTTATTTCATCTCTGTTGTTTTCTTATGGGGTAACACCTGTTGGCATAGGCCAAAACTTTGTCAGGAAGTGTGCTAGCAAAAAATCATTATGGATGATCATACACTTGAGCTAGTGTCTTGGTCTTGTTTAACTTACTAGGACAGGTGTAGCCACAGTGCCTCTCTTTTGCAGCCTCTACCTTTCCCATTATGTTTTGTTTGTTTTCCTTTATCTTTCAAATTTTTCTGACTCTCTTATTTCTGAAACAGTTCTCTGTCATGTGGTAACTTTGATTCAAGGTTGCATGTAGCTCATCGTTTTCATGGTTTAACCCTGGTAAGCAATTAAGCCTCACACAGACGCTCACCCACTCCCTCCAGTGCAGTGGAGAAGAATGGGAAAGGTAAAAGTGAAACAAGTTGTGCATTGAGATAAAGACAGTTTAACAGGTACAGCAAAAGCTGTGCAAGTAAAACAACCTAAAGAATTCATGCACTGCCCATCAGCAGGCAGGTGTTTAGTCATTTCCAAGAAAACAGGATTCCATCATGCGGAACGGTTACTTGGGATGACAAACGCTATAACTCTGAACATCGCCCCCACTTCCTTCTTCTTCCCAAGGCTTTTATTGATGAACATGACATCGAATGATATGTGTCCTGGTTTCGACCAGGATGGAGTTAACTTTCATTGGAGTATTTCATACCATGTGATGTCATGACCAGGGATACAGGTGGGCGGGCTCTCTTGGGCACGTGTGGTTTTCAGGTTCCGGTCTGGTCGTGTGTTGCTGTGGGGGCGGTCGCCGTGCTCGATAACCACTGCTGCATTTTACCCATTTCTTTCTGGACTCACTATTGTTACTGTTGTTCTCTTGTTGTATTTAGTAAACTCTTTCTTTTTTATTCAACCTATGAATTATCTTCTTTTTGTCCCTCCCCTATTTCACAGGTGAGGGGGGAGGTGAACGGCCAGCCACGTGGCGTCTGGCTGCCAGCTGAGTTCAAACCTCAACAATATGGAATATCCCTTTGGTCATTTGGGGTCAGATGTCCCAGCTGTGTCCCCTCCCAACTTCTTGTGCACCCCTGGTCTATTGGTACAGTCTGAGAAGCAGAAAAGGCCTTGATGCTACATAAGTACAGGTCAGACAATGACTAGAACATGGGTTTGTTACCAGCACTGTTTTGGCAACAAATTCAAAACATAGCACCATATGATCTACTACATAGAAAATTAAGTCTGTCCCAGACAAAACCAGTACAGTCATGAAAGTGCCAGGGGACTGGGGTAGAGTACCCATATTGCCTTAATTTAAGGATATACCTTTCAGTGCCTTGGTTAGAATTTTAGGTGAAAGAGGGGGAGACATACAGTCCTCCAGAGAGCAATTCAAAGCATACAAATTTGTCTTTATTCTTAATTCTGCAGGAGTTAGGAAAACTGAGGCATTCAATACTAATAACTAAAGTATCTATACATTTTGTTCTTTCCACTAACAATGTTTACAGCCTTAAGTACTTTATGAGAATCTAAACACAACGTTCATAATTACATTGGCAAAGGGTCAGAGGGAGATTGGGTTAGTTGAAAGTCAGAAAGCATGAGATGTTTAAAAATTACTTAAATGGAAGTTTTCTTGTATAGGTTGAATACCTGTGATCTTTTTTGCAAGAGAGAACAGATCAGGAAAACAGGGCTGGTGAGAAAAGAACCTTCAACAAATGAAGACAGAAGAAAAACCTGTAACAATTGCTTCCCTGCACTGATGATCTTTCCTTTTCCAGCCTCTTTAGAAAAATTAGGATATGACTGATAATTCTGCTGTTATGGAAGAAAATCTAGCTGAGCTTTGGCTTTTGTTTTTTTTCCCTCTTCCTGACTGCTAGCAGAATAGAGCAGGATTTATTAGGATGCATATCAGAGCACAAAACATGATGAATTAAAAGAACCAGAAAACTGTAAGGAAGCTGCTTTAAGAATGCTGCAGGCAAACTATTCTGGCTTTCTGTGTGGAAGAATAAAGGAGCTTAATGGGGAGGAAAATACATATTCTCTGTCAGCTTTACAGGTTTTTTGAACAGACTGTGATCCTAGAAGCTTAATAAGGCAAGATGTTGGGACAAACATATAAATAAAAGCTCTAGTATATTTAATCACAGCTAGAAATGGAAGATTTCTTTCTGAAAAGAGAAAATCCTCTAAAGAATATAATTATGTGAGGGGACTAGACTTATTTACTGATTCAGGCAAAATATGGTAAAATGCATTTGGGGTAATGTGAATTAAAGGGTGAGAGATTTTGTTTTGTTGGAAACAGAATCTAATGTATTCTTAAATACGGGTGAAGGGGACAAAGAGGCATGTTAAATAATTCAAAACCAAAATGATATGTTTATTTCAAATTTCTGTTCTCTGTCTAACATCTAGTTTCATAGGTTGAAGACAAAACAAAATATAATTGACTGGAACAAAAGAAAATATTTTGAATTTTTTAAATATTTATCTTTCATGTTGTTTAACAATTGAAAGAAAAATTCATTTACACAAATTCACTTCCAGTTAGAATACAGTTTCAATACTGTTACAGAAAAGAGTTTTCTTGTGTAGACCTACAAAGTGAAATATTTATTGCGATATTGGAAGTTTACCTCATAAACAAGAGGTTATTTTTCTGCTATCTGCCTCTGTCAGAGATGTAAATTGGGGCCCAACTCCATAAGTTCCTTTTACAAACACAAAAACATATTCAGAAGAATGAATCTCTAAATATTGCTCATAGACAGTCTTTAATTTGCTACATTCATGTAGTTAGCCTGTCTTGGTGAACCTTGCCCTCCATTCATAACTTAGTATTATAGAAACTAAAGCAAAGTTTTGGGTTTTTTGATTTTGTGTGGCACTTTTTTTTTTTTTTTTAAGTTATTATTTGCAAGGCTTTTGTAATTGGTCTTTAACTGCTTTTGCTGCCATTAATGACTATAAGTTTTTACAGAAAATACAGGTTTAGTCCATACTTAGCAGGAATTGCTGCTAGCTGCTTTAATATCATAACCTAAATTTATCTGGGCTATGTTGGAGCTAATAGAGTTGGAAATCTGTGTTTCATAGCTGGAAAGTCCAACTGTCAAGAGCACATCTTTCTTTCTTCTTACTTCTACATTTATCACTACGGAGTGAGATTTTGCTATATAAGGGCATATGTTCTAATTAGTTTCTGAAATTATTTAATGTTGTTTTCTTTTCTTTTCTTTTCTTTTTTTTTTTCAGTAGGCTTTGTATTTTTTCTGTGTAAGCATGATTAATGGCTTTGTATGACCCATCATTAACAGCTGTTTCTTCTTTGTTTCTGGCCAACCTCTATAGGCTAATTTGTCTTACCCAGTCTGAACTACTACTTTTAAATTGGGCAGAAATCTGTTATAGCAACTAGTAATTGAATGTTAAATATGACAGAGAAAATTGGTTATTCATACATTCTTTGTAGAGAGGACATACATGATATTATCTTGATAAAAGTAATATTACAGATTGTTTTGCTTGCATGTACCTGCAAGAGGCTTTTTTCTCTTATTTTCTCTCCTCTCCCTGAAACTTTATTTAAGTTTATGACACCTACGTGTCAAACATATCATATTTGAGAAGAATTATCTCATTGTAGTATATATTTACTGAGTTTATTTAATAAATTAAATCCAAAACTAGACACTTGAATTGAAAAATGGTGTCTGATTACACTGTCTTTTACATAACATTTATCTTGGAATTTTCACCTTCTTTTCTTAGCAGAACAGGAGTCAGAACTCAAACAAAGAGCTCTGAAATTATTTTTTTCCAGTAAGTCTCTGTTGCAGAGACATTAAATCTCTAAGGACTCAGGGACTCTTCTAGCACATGTATTAATGTGATAATTCTGTATTGTCACAGAATTTATGCAATCCATGTGATAAATGCATTTCTAACAAAATTAAAACAGTTCAGTGAGGTGTTGAGTCAAATGATTTGAGGCTATCTATATATATTTATATATAAATTTTGGAGAACACAAGAGGGTAATGAAGTCAATAACTGCAAAAATATCAGACTTTTCAACAGTGAAAGCAGAAATCTTCTTTATAAGGGCTGTGCAACTATACAAAAGTAACTAATACATTTCCAAATTATTGCTGTTAAAGGATTAGCGACTTCTCCAAACAGTATTTTTTTTTAAATACTTACCCTAATTATCTATTTATTGACAGTTATACTCTTGTAGGTACCTAGCCTGTGTGTCTCTGTTATAAATGCAAGCTTTATCTACACTGCTATTTTCAGAATACTCTTAAGACTACTGAACATACTAAACACACTTGTATGTTGTGTATTGTACCGGGTCTGGCTGAGCCAGAATTGGTTTTTCCCCTGTAGCAGCCCTCATGGTGCTGTGTTTTATGTTGGGAGCTGGCAGGGTGTTGATAGCACACTGGTGTTGTGGCTACTGCTGAGTAGTGCTTACACAGCACCAAGGCTCTTTCTGACATTTCCCCCCCCACAGTGGGACGGGGTGGGCAAGATCTTGGGAGGGGACACAACCAGGACAGCTGACCCGAACTGACCAAAGGGATATTCCATACCATATGACGTCTGCTCAGTATAAAGCTGGGAGAAAGGAGGAAGGGGGTGGGGTCACCCTTGGTCCTCCGAGGCAACCACTACGCGTATTGGAGCCCTGCTTCCTGAGAAGGCCCGACATCGCCTGTTCATGGGAAGTAGAGAATAAATCTGTTTTCTTTTTTTTTGCTTCCGCACGCGGACCTTTGCTTCGCTTTGCTCATATTAAAACTGCTGTTGTTTTACCCACAAGGGTTTTTTTTTTTTCCTATCTTATTTTCTTTCCCCTCTTTGCCGTGTTGAGAAAAAAAGGGGAAAGGGGGGGAAGTGATAGAGCGACTTGGTGGGTACCTGGCATTTAGCCAAGGTCAAACCACCACATGTATAAACTGAGTCTTCTGGCACAGTCAGTGCACATCCTTCAAGGCACACAGGACCCTCTTAAGTTTGAACATGTTCAATACACAAACTTCCTGTCGGGTGCATACACCATGGGCTGGCTGCAAGTAACCTACAGAAATCTTCAGTCTGTGTGGCTAGAAGACTGACAGGAGGTAGAATAATTTACAACTGATCTACAGACTGCTCTTTCAGACACAGGCACAAAGACCACTGCTAGAGTTTCCAAAATCCACATTTTTCAGTTGCTATAACACAGATATATATATCTGCAGCATCAAGTTATGTCATTCCTGAATATCCAGCTTTTCTTCCCTCACTCTGAACCTATGTGAATTAAATTAAATATATTTCACAGCTTTGACTGTAATGAGTAATGTTATCTGAACAGCAAAGTCTCAGTATATTTCAGGATGCACGTGTCTGAATTTCTTTTCCAACTCTGTACTAGCCAAATTTTTGTGTAGGACTTACACAGAAAAGAGAAATTAAGCAGATACATGTTCTCTTGCACACTGAGGCCAGTAGCCCAAGAAATATTATATTACCATTGCTAGTAACAGGCCCCAAATTTTGTAGTCACTCTGCAAGGCCTCATGACAAGAACTTTTCAGGCTTTTTATCTGAACTTATCTTGGCCTGCCTGGAATTTTTTTTCAGTTTATGTAGCTGCAATGGAAACTGTCTTCTAAGCTAATCTGTTTTAATATTAGCTTCATTTTTACTGTTGTGTGGTGTAAAGCCTATCATCATAGTAATTTTGATACATCTCAGTAAATACTAGATAGCAACAACAAGTAGATATGATGTGTAGATATCCTGTGTGTTGCAAAAAAAAATTCATTAACAACACATTTTGTGCTAATGGTTAATTCTTAATCATTATCACTATTTATCACTACGTTTAAAAAACTGTTAGTTCTTGACACTTATATTCTCAATTATCTGTGAGTATACGTTGCAGCAGATGTCATGTTAAATAGCCCCAAAAATGCTTCAGTCAATACTGTTGTCCTTACTTATGCCTGGTGTTCCTGTGCTCTTCACTCACTCTCCCCTCATCACCTGCTCCTGATGCTGATTAATCTTGTTTTCAGTCTTACCAGTCATCTTTCTGGTGTGCTCAGCAGGATGCCCCGTCTTTTTGCAATCTTTTGTGCTTATTTTGTTCTTTGTTCTTTATCCTGGAAACTGTTACATGGGTCACTGTTCACACGTTTTTGCATTCCCTCTAAGTGCAGTTATACAAGTCTTTGACCCATTGGTGGTTATATTGCTCACACACTTTTGGAAAATGCTTATGTTGTGTTTAGCTATGCCATCACAGTGTTACAGAGTGTTTATACTCTGTCAGTTACTCTGACAAGTCTAAATGTATGCTTCCATTTTATTCAAGGCAAACTAATACCAGTTATATCCTAATCAATATATTAATAACTTACAGATGTCACAGTCTGCTGTTTTTGTCACATAGGACCTTAGAATAAGAATGCAGGTCAGTGAAGTGCCTTTTAATGTGTGAAAACAGAATGATACCAGAGATACTAAAACTACTAATAAATCACCAAAAGTTAGGTCATGGTTACTGAAGGAATACAGCCTTTGGAGCTAGGTGTTTCAGAATTTACAAGTGCCCGATGATAAAGACAAATAGAAGTGTGCTCGTAACAGAATGGACTTCACTCCAGGTTTGCCTTTATTATCACATACACAACTCGGAGTTGGGCCACCACCTCAGTGAATGGCAACTTACATCAGTCCCTGGTCCTTCTTATATAGGTATTCTAAACCATTATGTCGTACAAAATCCACCTTAGTTTCCCTTGATATTTCAATTCTCTATTCTTTCAGTGATCAAAAATGTCCATAAATTTCCATCAGTCAGCAAGTCCTTTCTTGTCTTTGGTTCTGCTCCTGGTCACATTGTCTATTGGTCCATTTCAGGGTCATCAAGTCATCTACCTTCAAACAGCCCTCTTTTCTTCATTTGTCTTCCACAATCTTTTCTCAATGTTCCATTTAACATTTCTAATTTCTGAGAAGCTAATATTATAACCTTTAAGAACATTAAAACTAGACGCTTTAATTATCACCCATTTCTTATCTTATGTCTATATCAGTTAAAATATTATAATCAGCTTAAACATGCCTAAACTAAAGGTTTTTTGGCCAACCATGGTGAGGGCTATACATGGGATGAGCAGTACAGCACGGTTATATGACTTCAGACTATTTGAACACCTGCATCCTTACAATAGTTTACTAATTTCTAGGCTCTTATTCAGAATCACAATGACCGTTGATTTCTTATTTCTATGTTCTCATTTATTTATAAGTAATCATTAAAAAAGAGAGATTTTCGTCTGTTTCTTAACACCTGATATATGTAAAGCATACCAAAAAAAAGTAAATCAAATGCATGTGTAACAATTTTAAGGAGACCTTTCCTTTAATAGTAATCTTTTATCTTATGTACTTTCTTTTTCTTGTAAAAATTAGTTCTGGATTAATAATAATCATTTTATTAGACTATGTAGATTACAATTAAACAGTACATTTGTGAATCTCCATATAGAGTATCTTTCTTTGTCCCACATAAAATGTAGAGTCTGTGGTGCAAAAAACCCTGTTGGAGACAACCTCAGTTGTAATTTCAATTCAATAAATTGGTGGAGAATGTATGAAAAGTACATTATGAAAATTCAGATTCAACATCAATGACATAATACCTTTAGGAACTCTGCTTGTTATCTTGTCCATTTTTATTGTTAACTATTAATAAAAACCTTAACCAGTACAATTTCTCTATATACTCAATACTACACCTCAGTTTAATATCATGGGTTACATTACATTATAGTCATAGGACATATGAGAAATACAAAAGGTTGAGAATTTCCCAGTGATTCTTTTTTACAGGATGGTTTTGTTAAATTAATTTGTGATTTTCCCACACTGACAAATTAAACATTTTGTTTCCTTAGGTTTTTCTTTGTATTATTGACATATAGAGTAGATGTATATAAAAATTCTATATAGTCCTTCTTGGATTAGTCTGTACATGCTCTAGGAAAGTATGTAGATAGCTATCTAAAAGTCAGGAGGATTCATACATAAAAAATTATCATAGTACAACTGGTTGACAATATAATACGTTATTTAAAATATGCAACGAAATGTACTACTGAAAATCAATAGCCTTATTTTGAGATGATGTGAAAAAGTATTTCACCTGTCACTGAAACCACACTGAAGCTGACCCAAATACACTTCAGACAGCAATGTTATATTACTTTGTAGTTTCCATAGCTCTTCACTTTCTTATAGGTTCAATTTTTGGTGGTATTTTGTGACAATCCAGCAGAATAAACTTGAAAAACGAACCATCAAAAAACATTTAGAGTGGTTCAGTCCTCAAAGTTCTTGAGCTGGTTTCTAAGCCACTGCCCTGATAAGACATTATATCTGGAGCAGTAATTTCTGTAAAGATCCCAGATCTCTTTTATTAAATTAAAAGTTGACTGGATCCCATTCTTCTTTGTTTTCAGTATCTTGTGACAGAATATTTGATAACATGCAGTGCAGTAGAACAAATTGAACTAATCTGATGTTAGCAGCTGAAAGCCACTGGATTTGTATTAATGTATAGCAGGTAGGGATTTTCCCCCAAGATATCTTTTCTGTATTGTCTGAGTTCTATCTTATACCACTGTGTTCATCTCTGAGAGCTGCAGTTTCCATGCAGCGGAGAGTATATTTGCACATTTCTATTCCCATATTTCACTTCAAAACATATTTCAGACTCTCTCCAAAACTGCACTTGTGTGCCAAGCTGATGCATTTAGGGGAAGAAAGGTGTACCATATGACAGAGATTTCATAGGATCATACAGTCATTGAGTAATTCAGGGATCTTAGGTCTCTAGTCTGACCTCCTGCTCAAAACAAGATCAACTGTAAAATCAGATGAGGTAGCTTAGATTTTTTCAAGTTGGGTCTTGAAAACCTCCAAGGACTGAGACTCCACAATACCTCTGGTCAACCTGCTCCACTGCTTGATACAGCTTATATTTTCATTGAACTATTTAACATTTTTTATCTTTTCTGAACTTTATGTGACAAAAAACCCGAAAATCAATTAATAATGTTTTAATGCTGCTACTGCAGGAATGTACTCATAGTCTAAATTACACTCTATTCTGTCCTATATTGTGTAGGTCCAAAAAAAAAGAATAATTCCTTTGAGAGAGAATGGTAGTCTGTCCTTGCAAATACTCATGGATAGCATAGCTTTTAGATTTCACACAAAAGGGTGTGTGTTCTCCACGATGTGTACCTATCATATGTAGAGACCATAATTCTTTTCTTCTCTGGTGGATAAGAAAACAGAAATAATATGGTATCTTTCTTGGATAAGTTTACAGTATATTAAATTTTCTGCCTTACATACTGTATTCTCATTTGTGGAAAAATATATTTCAGAAGTTGTTTTTACTGTTAGTGGAACTAATTACTTACTAAGATAAAAATTATCAGAATGGGCAGTAAACAGTTGTTGAATCTCTGTTGTATATTATTGCTATGAGCAAATAAGATGAAGATACCGCATATATACTCATATAAACCCTTTGGATTGTGTTAAGTAAAACAGTAATTTTAAAATATTCTTTTATGAATAGTAGCTGTGCTTTTCTCTGTTGCATTAGCATTAAAGGTAAAACATCTGGCTGCAAAGCTCCATTAATGAACATTTTCATTCTGTAGTTTTGACATTTAGATCTACAGCACTTCAGAGAAGCTTTTACAAGCTTGCTTGAAGTGCTTCCATAAATGCATAGCTTCAGTGTCACATGTGTACTTCTAGTTGTCTTATTATCATACACATTTGTTCCTTTTAATTTGAAAAACATCCTCTGCACTACCAAATTTGAATATCTTTGCCCAACATTCCTGAAGTGACTCTGTGACACAAATTAATGAATTCATGTGAACAATGTTCCTACAGATACAAGAACATTCTTTATAAATAACGTAGCTCTGGGTACAGATATGAAAAACAGCTAAAGTAATCACATTGAAGATCTATAGTGGAATTTCAGATTTCAGCTGCGCTGTTAGTTTCTTTCATTTGTAAAGTTAAGGCCTCCAGTTCACCAAAATCTTTTCTGTGTTGATACCTTAGTTGTCAAATCATACCATTCTTTGGGCTTGAAGAAACCTTTTGAGATCACCTAGTCCAGTCCTCCAAATGATGTTCTCTCTTTTGGCATGTTTGTATTTACAGTCCTGTGAACTGAGTTTAGGACCATGTATACATACTATTCTCCATTCGCTAATGCTTTACTTTGTGTTAATGGATCCTAGAAGAGGTGTGGCCACCTCCAGCAGCTCCAGCCCAGGACTCCCTTTTGCCTGTGCTGGAGTCCAGACTGGTGGTCAGGGGGGTCAGGGTCCCTGTCCAGGCTGAAGGATGCAGCTGCTGCATTCCTGTTTACAGGTTCAACCACTAGCGAAGCTGAGCATGTGTCCCATACACACAGAGGACACTGACAGGGCTGGTTACACAGTCTGCCACAGAGACAATGACCTTCAGCAGCACCCACAGCCAGGAATCACATCAGACACAAGCCCAGACAGCCACATCCCCTCCTCCTCTTTCACTGGCAGAGGCAAGAGGTCACTAGTGCAGCACACAGAACACACTCTCCAGGTTTACGTGCACACACACATACACGGATTCCCAAAGAACTAACACCACTCCTCTGCTGCCCGGCACGCCTGCCTGGATCCCAGCCCCTCTTTCTTATCCACCCCACAGATCCCTGATTCTTTGACTGGTTCAGCTTAATGCTCACTGGCAACATGTAGCACTCACACACCCATCCCACAGGCACCCAACACTCATGGGTCCCCCCAAATATCAACATGGACCCAAAGACCCACTGCTCACCAGCACATCAGGCTTGAAATTTGCCAGTAAATACACATACACACCCGATGCACACCCAGTTTGATGAAGATACAGACATACAGACACTAGTATCCAGCAGCTGGCACCAGGCACACAGGCTGTGACCTACAGTTCCTCTCCAACCACCAATGTTGAGCCCCTCACTCGCCTCTCTCATCCTGGTCCCTCAAGTAGTTGGTTTTAGGACACACACTGTTCCCAGTGGTTGGAGATTAACAGCTCCAACTACTCCAGTTGTTGACACTGAGACCCCACTGACTTCAGCAGCTGACACCACCAGCCAGGAGCACCCACACACCCAGTCTGACTCCAGTAGCTGTCACCAACTACTTTCATGCTAGTCCCTCCAACAGTTTGCACTGAATCTTTGCAACATGTATGCACACAGGATAGAGAGTGAGATTACACAGAGAGTTCAGAAACATTTTATTAAGTCAGGACAAACCATTGCAATCAGATGCAGCACTCAGTCAGACAAGCATACTGACTCACCCTGTTTTACACACGACCTGCTATTTTTAATAGCTCTTGTTGTCTATACCCCCTCTTTGTTCCTCCTTGCTCCTTTTCCCCCTTCACAGGTTTGTATAATCCTATAGATTCCCTCATTCCTCCGAGTCTGGTGTCAGGGATTCCCCCTGGTTTACAATTTACCACTTGCAAAGTTCAGGCTGGTCTTCATAGAAGTGGGACCTGTAGTTTCTTGATAGACCATCAATTAGTGTGACTGGCAAGGTTTATTTCTTGTCATTGTCTCCATGTTTGTTTCATCATGTCTACGTCTCTGCATGTTTAGAGTTTTTTGTCTTCCTTTTTTTATCCTCTTAATTATGAGGTTTCTAACCAGATAACCTTAATGGAATAAACAATTTTACACTTCTACATAATCTTATCAATTAGCTTGACTAATTAGATTTGGTTTTCATCACTGCCTCACACTGATTAGGTAATGACTTCACCAACAGGTCACAGTACCAGCAACAGACAAACAGAACAGAACCATTACAGGAATAGGTTCTATCATCAGTTGAAGGATTATCAAAGAAGATAGGGTAGCAGAACAAGTCCAACAAGAAGTTCCAATAATCAAGCAAGTATATGGCAAGAAGACAGATCCAAGGTCAACCCAGGAAGTCTATCCATAGGTCAAGGTTAAGATCAGACCCATGATCACCAGGTAGGTGATTACTATATCTAAAAGGCAGTCCACAGCTTTAGGTCTGGTTCAACAGGGTGCATGGACATAGAATCATAGAATCATTCAGGTTGGAAAAGACCCTTGGGATCATCGAGTCCAACCATCAGCCCTCCTCTACAAAGTCCTCCCCTACACCATATCCCCCAACATCTCATCCAAATGACCCTTAAACACATCCAGGGATGGTGACTCCACCACCTCCCTGGGCAGCCTATTCCACTCTCTAACCACTCTTTCTGTGAAAAATATTTTCCTAATGTCCAGTCTAAACCTCCCCTGTTGCAGTTTAAAGCCATTCCTTCTTGTTCTGTCACTAATTACCTGTGAGAAGAGACCAACACCAACCTCTCTACAATGTCCTTTCAGGCAGTTGTAGAGAGTGATGAGGTCTCCCCTCAGCCTTCTCCTCCTCAAACTAAACAGTCCCAGCTCCTTCAATTGCTCCTTATAAGATTTATTCTCCAGGCCATTCACCAGCTTCGTTGCCCTCCTCTGCACTCGCTCCAGCACCTCGATATCTCTCTCGTATTGAGGTGCCCAAAACTGGACACAATACTCAAGGTGTGGCCTCACCAGTGCAGAGTACAGGGGGACTATCACCTCCCTGCTTCTGCTGGTCACACTATTTCTAACACAAGCCAGGATGCTGTTGGCTTTCTTGGCCGGCCACCTGGGCACACTGCTGGCTCATGTTCAGCTGCTTGTCAGTGAGAACCCCCAGATCCTTCTCTTCCAGACAGCTCTCCAGCCACACCTCCCCAAGCCTGTAGTGATGCATGGGGTTGTTGTGGCCCAAGTGCAGGACCTGGCACTTGGCCTTGTTGAAGCTCATCCTGTTAACGTTGTCCCACCAATCCAATCTATCCAAGTCCCTCTGTAGAGCCTCCCTATCTTCATGCAGATTGACACTCCCACTTAACTTGGTGTCATCTGCGAATTTACTGATAATACACTCTATGTCCTTATCAAGATCATCAATAAAGATGTTGAACAGAAATGGTCCCAACACCGAACCTGAGAAACATCACTTGTGACCAGCCGCCAGCTGGATTTAGCTCCATTGACCACCACTCTCTGGGACCATCCATCCAGCCAGATGACCCAGCAGACCATTCACTCATCCAAGCCATGGGCAGTCAATTTTTCTATGAGAATCCTATAGGGAACTGTGTCAAATGCTTTTTGACATAACATGCTAAAGATTAATACTCCTCCAGCATACTTCAACCAGTGAAATAAGGCCCAGGACTGAGCTTAAATAGAGGTCCTGTGCTCATGGGTAGGATGTGTGGGTGGGAAGTCCCAGGTGAGGCTGTTCAGGGTCACTAAGCCTTATTAGGGCACTCAGAGCCCTGGCAATAAGGATACCATGTGAGAGTATGTCAAATGTGTTGCTAAAGTCAGGATAAACATCATCTTCTGTTTTATTATTTTCTATGCAGCCAGTCAATAAACCATATAATACAGTCAGGTTGCTCAGATGTGATTTGTCCTTGGTAAATTCGTGCTGGCTGCTAAAAATCACCTTTTTTTGTTCTTCATATGTTTGGGAAATGGCTTCAAAGAGGATTTTTCTCTATAATTTTCCCAGTGGCTGAAGTCAGGCTGACTGGCCTATACTTCCCTGAATCCTCCTTTATCTTTCCTTGAAGTCATATATGACATTTTCTTTTTTTTCCCCTAATTACTATTATTTTTCACAGATGATAGAGAGCAACCTTCCAGTGACATAAGCCAGGTATTTTAGCACCTCTGAATGCATCACATCTGGTCTCATGGACTTGTGAATGTCCAGTTAGTTCAAATGATCCATAACTTCATCATAATGTACCATGGGAAGTGCTTCACTGTAAACTGGATGTGTGTACCAGATCTAAAACTTCCCAAAACTTCAGGATTGTTGTGGAGGAATTACACTGACTGAAATTGTCTAAGGAATCCTAGGTATCTAAGTTACTCTGTTTCAGACTAATACCCTGTCTTCTTTATGGATTAGCAATTGGTTCTTTACTTAGGCATCTGAAGTATGAGTTAAATAATATATGGCTACCTAAAGCTTTTTATGACTAGTTCCTTGTTATAATATAGTCATATAATGTGTATAATCTTTTGTGGCTTTCTAATAATGTTCATTTTATGGGGTACTAATGAAAAGCAATAGTCTACTTGGTAGAAGTACTGAGTCAATGGACTTCGAATGTATAGAATACTGCACACTAAATAGTCTGAAAAATCATGCCATAGGTTTGTCAAATTGGGCAGCTGAAGATAAAGCAGTTGGGTCTGTCTTCCCTCTTCATAAAATCAGGGTAATAATACCTCTTTCACAGTGATACAGTCACAATATATGCTGCCTAATTAACAGAGTATTCCCACACTGTTGTAATAAAAGGTAAAGAGGAACCATATGAAATAATAATTTTTAATTTAGAACAGCTTTAGATTAGCATAAGGTAAATAAAGCCTGGAGTCATACATTGAATAGTGGGGAAACAAAAGAATCAAGGAGCTGCTTTTAAGGGAACATTTTCCATGTCATGGGCATAATGGAGAAAGTTCATGCAAGTAAAGATGATATCAGAATTTATACAAAAAAGGATGATTAAATTAAGGTTTCTGAAGCAAATTTCTGTCCCTGATCTTTTCATTGCCTGACTTCGAAATCTTACTGGTGACTCTTAAAACAGAGGAGTATGTGCTTTTAAAGTTTATATCCAGCACCAGAAGACAGTTTTATAGTTTCATTTTGTTCTACTATTGTCACTGATAACACAACCAATACAACTAAATAATTTATTAAGAGCTTTACTTCTAGAGAGGATTTTACATACTCATATTTCCACCTACGCATTTCCCCTTCAATTATTTGCATGCCCTTCTATTAACTATATAGGCAAGCTACTCTCTTCATGTTTTATAAGCAAAGCAATTGACTCTGCATTGATTTGAAATTTGTCTGATGTTTGCTGAAGTTTTACTGGGAATTCATCATGTATAAAGCAGAGATCTCAAGGAAATTGCATTTAATTTGAAGGAGAAAGCTTGTAAAAATTCTGCTAATAATATATTTAGTATGAGTACTTGTCAAGTTGATATACAAAGCTAGATATAATTCTTGAATTTAAAAGTATTCAACTACCGTGAGTCCTGATTAGAAACATACACAGATATACTTATTTATGTATCTTTAGTGGGTACTTATTTTTGCATATGATTCAGTTACATCAATACTGAATTTATCTTTTTTTTTTATAAAATCTTTTACTTTATAAAACATGTTTCCTGAGATGGAAGAACAGATTTCTGAAACTGATTTGCCAGTTGTTAGGTCCTTACAGTTGGACAGAACTTTCCTATTGCATTGTTTTAGACATAGATTTATGTGTATGGTGCCAGGTTGCAGAGGACCTATTTAGCACAGTGTAAAGTTTGTAGATTTTGATTTGATATTTTGTCAAGGAACTAACACAAAATTTTAGACCATTTTAATTTCATGCTTAAAATTCTAATTCAATTAACTTTTCACTGCATTTAATATTTTCTCTACCTTTCCAGAAAAGTAGTGGCTGCTTCATACATACGTATTTCTTACACAGAGTGTTACCAGTCATCATACGCAAAATAAGCAATGAGAAAAATAATTTTGTTGACTGCTTTGTCATGTAGTAGGAAGCTCAGACTTTATGAGCTTTATTAAACTTCAGTACTGTAAAAATATAGCTCTGCTTTTGGTTGCTAAAGTTGAAATTCCTCCAGTATTCAGATCCAGAAGTAAGTTTATGTACCTATTAACATCCAAATATACTTTCAGAATGTGTGATCTAAGTAGATGTATTAGTAGTTGCTTTAAAAATTAAATTCCATTGTAAAAAAAGGAACAACATTAATCTAAATGCAACTAAAACTATTGTGCCATTGAAACTTTCTTGATTTAACAGACTAGGAGAAAGACACATAGTAAGGTGAGGTAACTTGTCCAGGGTAGTCCAGCAAACAAATAGAAAATCTTGTCTATGAGTACCAGTCCACTGTGTTGTGCACTAGGAAACAATATTGCTCATAAATATATATTCACTACTTTTCCTTCAATAATTTGTTACAAATACACAGATTATTTTTCTTAATCTTTCTCTTCTTCCCTCACAATGAGAAAATAAATCTCCTTTACCACTGAAATCCATTTTATTTAATTAGCTTAGTATTTCTTAAGGGCTTCTCAAATGAGTAAATTTAGCAGCAATAATGGAATAGCTAAATGATATTAAAAAGAAAATGCCTGAGAAATTAAAAACATATGGAAAAGATACAATAGAGACAGCTGTAATTAAAGACTTGTCATGCCTTCCACTACCATAGCAATACTGAACTAAGAGGATTTACCTTAGGAAGGCTTCAAGCATTTGAAGATAGGGAAGAAAAAAAAAAAAAAACCAAAACAACTAACCCTTGAAATGTAGTCTAAAAGCCTAAATTAAATAAAGAACAGATGAGTTTTAAGGATAAAAGAAACAGGCCAGAAAGTATAAGGAATGGAACTCTGTGAGATATTAAGAGCATGATGAGATACGTTTATGTCTCATTTTTTAATGAATGAAAAGTATAAGAAAAAGAAAGATACTATTTTATATGGGTAAGAGCATTTTTGTTCATAACCTACCTGTTTGACTTTATATCTAAATTCTCACTTTAATTTTTGATTCTTAGTTTGCGAAACATGCACAGGAATAGGTTTCCCATCTTCGAACTCACACAACCCATATATCTCATTATCAGAGGAAACACAGCAATGAAGGGGTATGTAAAGTCATTTGGCCTTTCCTTCTGATATATTTTCCAACACATTCAGAGTACATTACCAGATTTTTTGGCACAGCACACAAATTGTCACTAGCTGATAGGTATAGAAAAGTGGATTGAATGACAGTAAAATGATAATTTGTCTGCTTACATGAAACATGTTTATGAATAGAAATAAAAAAATACCCCAAAACCATGCAATAAGATAATGAGTTGTATGCTTATTTTCAGCTGTAAACAAAAGGTATTTAATAGCATATTTTTTTCTTCAGTTCTTAATCTCAGATACCTAGTTTGCTCAGTTAGGAGGAAAAATTTATGACCATTTTTAGAAAAAAATCTCTGTTTGTGTGTGCGCATGTGTGTTTTCATAGGTATGCTTGTATTATGAAGTATCAAAATATATGTTTCTCTTTCAGTTCTCATGCTGTTTCAAACTACTAAGTATAAATATCTCCAGCTTGAGATAGAAGGAATAAAACAGGGTCTTGCATAGCTAAGAAACCAACAAAACACTGATAAGTCCATGGAGGCCCTGATGGTTAATGATTTCATAGGGATTTAGAGAAAGTGTTACCTAGTTTGGGTAAACTTGTAGACCCAAAGGTCTACAAGAGAGCATAAGCACTGTAACCTGAAATTTTGAAACATTTCCTTCAAAACAGTTGATATAAAGAAAGCCTACATTGTTCTTTCAGCAACTGCATAATTTTCATTCCTCTAGGAAAAGGGAATAGATTGCACTTGCATTTTGTCATTGTTACTATGCCATGTTATGATACTGAAGTTTTTAATAAATAAGCATGTTGATTTTCAGACTGTAATGAAACACTATTTTTAATAGTGTTATTCACACAGCTGAGAGACTTGATCACTTTGGAACAACTTTTGTTTATGTCCAGACACCATCTAATGAGAAGTGTCAATTTAAAAACAAAACAAAACAGAAAACACAAAAACCCCCAAAACCTCAAAAAAAGCATCCTCATCAGAAAACTTCAGCAGTGACTATAACTGGCAACAGCATTGGTAATAGTAGAATTAATCACTTAATTGGCATCCCTAGGGCAAAACTGAATAATATTAATAGTTCTTATGCAACATTTTTCTTCTGAAGATCTGAAAGTACTTTACAGTGGAAGGTAAGTCTCACTATCTTCTTCAAAAAGAAAAAAAAAAAAAAAAGAAAAATAGAGGCTTTACAGCAAGTTATAGTGGAGCTTTGACCAGAATTTAAGTATGTTAACTCCATGTTCGTGCTCAAGTGATTCGTATCTTGTTTCAGTGACTGACACATTATTTAAATTAATTTTCCATTAAACCCAGAAGATTCTTTATAGAGTATGTATGTTCAAAAGTGTGATTCAGTTACTTAAATTCAGATGTTGAATATTATTTTTTGAGACACCTTAAGTTATTCAATGCATTCACATGGAGCTGGCAGATATGGCAGAGGACCCAGCTTACCTATGATCTTCTGGAGCAGCAGTTAGAGACCAGATGGAGTAAATTAGGACATCTAAAATGATCTTAGGAAACTGTGTTTAAGGAACAGCCTCCTGCCACATCTAACTAGATTCAGGAGTATAATGTAGGGCAACTTAATAGCTCACAGTGATCACAGTGGGAGCTTAGACATTTGACTTGCATATATCTGAAACTCAAATCTATCCAAATAATAACTCCAACCCAGTTCCACTTGAAAAATCAGTACTTTTCTGACTATCTGCTAAGAAAAATAAAATATTTTAGTCTTTTCTTCTATTTCTGTGCAGAATATTTCCCTCTACTAGGATTCTCCATCCTCTGCAATGGTACTTTAGAATGTATAAATGTTCTAAATAATCTTATTCTCCTGAACTGTGTGATAAGTGCTCCTTGTAAGTTAACTAATATCTGAAGTTGCCATAATGCTTTCTTAGTTATGCACATTTCTGGAAAAAATTATTTTGAAACAAAATACTATTATACAAAATAGTACACCCTTCTAATGAACTTTTTACAATATTTCTAAAATAACTCTGAAGAAAGAACGCAATTTATCTAGCTTTATACATGAGGTATCTAATGCAGAGAGGAGGAAATAATGTGTTGAAACCGCACAGGACCTCTCTTCACCAGTCAAAAGTTCTTTGACAATTTTAGCAGAAATTTAAGTGAACTGAACAACTAAAGGGAATTGAAGTCTACATTGCTACATTTTCCTCTTATGAATTCCCACTTTTATGTTGGTTTTAATGCCATTCAGGATGTAACAAAAAATTAATAATGCTGATGAAAACATCTTACTTTGACTATACTTTTTTCCCCATCAACTCTGACCAAGCTAGTTACTATAAATTACCTGTGATGGTACTGTATTTCTAAAAGAAACCTGAACTTTAAGAGCACAGAAGTATTACAAAAACCATAGGCAGTTCCAAAATAATGAAAAATGTCCACTCTCTAAGGATCAGTCTCACAGGTTTATTCTGGTGGGAAAGGACTTCAGGAGGTCTTCAGTCCAACCTTCTGCTCAAAGCAAGGTCAGCTCTGAAGTGAGATCAGGAAGCTCTGGGTTTTGTCCAGTCCACTGTAAAGCACTTTCAGAAATTCAGATGAAAAATGTGGTGTAAGAATTACTAATATTATTCAGTGTTGTCCTAGGAATGCCAATTAGATAGTTAATTCTACTATTATCAATGCTCCTGTTTTCTGGGAACTCTTCCAGTATCCAACACCTTTGAAAGATGATATAAAGCTTCCTCACAAGGAATTCTGACAGCGTTCTCAGCATTCTTTGATGCATCCCATTGGGTGTCAGGGAATTGTCTCAAGTAACCCTTGACTCGATCCCTATTCACTGCTGATCATTCTCCTCCTTGAACTCCTTAATTAATCACAGAGGCCTGTGAAACCTCCTTACTGAAGACTGAGTCAAAGAAGGCATTGAATACCTCAGTCTTACTGTGTCCATTGTCACTAAACCCACCCACTCCATTCTGCAACAATTCTACATTTTCTTTATTCAGCTTTTAAATATTAACATTGTTTGTAAAGTTATTCTTGTTACCCTTGATATCCCTTGCAAGTCTCAACTTTTGTTTTCCTAACATCATCCATAAATTCTCAGGCAGTGTCTTTAATTTAAGCAGGAGTGATGTAGAGCAGGATTCTTAAGTCTCTCAAATTTTTAAATTACAGTGAGCTACAAAAACACTGGGAACAACAGATTAATTAAATTAATGCTAAAAAATCTACTCCAAACTATGTTGAATATGTAAGACTGAGCAAATTGATACCTGTTTCTAAGTTAGACATATTTTTAGCCTTTAATTAGTGATATTTTAAGTGCTTTTTGCAGTAAGCACAGTGAAGAGACAATCTGTTTCATGTCCCCTTACATTTGTATGTAAAAAGAAAATACTATTCTCTCTCTTTTGAATAGAAAGTAAAGATGCTTTAATGGAAAACTAATAAATTGCCAATGTCTCCATTATTCTACCATATGTGTATGTTTAAGAAAATCTCTATTGTCTTCATCTTCCAGAGTTTTAGGGTTTTTTATCATCTGATATATACAAAGGGCATCAAGAAGTGACACAAGTATGTACTGGGTTTATGTGGCAAGGTTTTGGTAGTGGGGGTGCTGCAGGGTGGCCTCTATGAAGAAAGACCAGGGCTGCCCTGTGCTGGACACAGTCAGTTCCAGGCAGCTACAATGGACACACTGCAGGGCACAGCTCAGCCACTTGGCCAAGGTAGTGGCACCTCAGGGAAAACATATTTAAGAATGCTGCCCAACAGTGTATGAGGAGTGACAAAAAGAAAATTGAGAAACAGCCTTGCAGTCACCAAGGTGAGAGAAGAAGAAAGGGGAGGAGGTGCTCCAGGATGGGGAGGAGGTAGAAGAGTCAGAAATGAAAGAGTGAGGCTGGGGAGAAGATGGGTGGGAAGAAGGTTATTTTGGTTTTGCTTTGTTTCTCACTATCTCTGTTTTTAATTGGCCATTAATTAAATTATTTTTCACTAAGCTGAGTGTCTTTTACCAGGGACAGCAAGTGAAACGCCTGTGTTTCTTGCAGCCCACAAACATTTTCATCTTATTTTCTTCCCCAGTTCTGTTGAGGAGGGGGAGTGAGAGAGCAGCTGGGTGGGTGTCTGGCAGCTGGCCAAGGTCAACACACCACAAAATAACAGGTTAGAAAAAATACATGAGAACAGGAATTCTTTAGTGTCTTTTGATGCTATTGCAGTTCTAATTGTAGTAAGAATTAAAAGAAGTGTTTATAATTTGGCTTTTGAATATTTTGAAATCCCTATTCAAATTTTGATTTCTCATTTCAGGATGAAGGTGGAAGGAAAAATGTTGAATAAGAGGGATAAAGTGGATATAATGTTGCCAGATACTTTTACATAGTATTTGGGTACAGGCTGCCAGCTGTGAGGTAGGGGGAAAAAAAGGAAAAACGGAAAAACACTAGCCTTATCTGGTTTTGATGGTTTTCTTAAGCGAGAATAAAAAATCCTTGTCCTCTCAAAAGAATTCCAAGGCCCAACTGAAAACATTGCCTGTCTCTTTTTTTGTCTTTTTTTTTTTTTTTTTGCTTGATTTCAAAGTGATGGTATTTAATGTATACTTCTTGTTTTGATCTTCATAAGTGGCTAGGGAAAAAAAATAGGGAAAAAAGCAAATAAAACCATTGCATTCACTTATCCATTGTAACTCAGCCCTAGGATACAAGCATTCCTTTTTCCATTTTTTACAACTCTTCCATTTTTTTCCCCTTTTTTTTTCTGCTACAGTATTAACTTTTAGTTTCCCCTTCACTTTCCTGTTTCATTGCACTGAGCGTATACCTGTGAGAAAAGTTAAGAGGTTCTGTATCACTGCATGTATGCTTCTCTTGTTTGTATTTCAATACTCTTCATATTGATCTGATGAAGTCACAAGGCTACAAGAACTTTTTACCCTTGAAACTATTTGTGAACCTTTTGACTGGAACTCTGCTGCACCATGAATGAAATGCATTCGGTTCTGAATCTAGCTGAGATAGAAGGTAATCTTACATTCATCCCACCCTGACCTCAAAAATACAGGCTTAAAAAGACATAAATATTTTCCCAAATCAGATAAATGATGTAAATAACATAGATGTGTCTATGACTAGCTAGTAGCCAAATAATAGACTAAATGAGAGGGATGCATGAAGTCAATCAAAACTAACAAAGCCTACACAGGACAACTCTGATATTTTAGAAAGAAAACAGAAAATGTCCAAACTGACAATCTGAGACGTATAGCAGGGGTTTAATAAAAAATACTGTTAGTGATTGGCATCTGAGTGTGTGCTCAGCATATGTATAATTCAATTAGCGAGTTTACAAGTATATGAGGTACATGATGCTCAACATGTAAAATTAATGAAACAGTCTATAAATGATTAAATACCATGTAACTGTGGCTTGTATTTACTGGACTTGTGCCACAGGGTATTTGGGATCAACTTTGAAAAGCTACTGCTAACAGTGGACCAACGTAAATGACCAATTCAGGTATGATCAAGAGGGGTTCAGTCTTTTGCATTAGATTGTAGTGAGAAAGAGAAATTGATTTTCTTTCCTTTACTGTATTGGGTTTATGTGGCAAGGTTTTGGTAGTGGAAGGGCTATGATGGTGGCTTCTGTGAGAAGACACCAGGAACTGCCCCTATGTCAGATAGAGACAATGACAGCCAGCTCCAAGAGGGACCCACTGCTACCAAAGCAGAGCCAATCAGCAATGGTGGTAACACCTCTGTGATAACATATTTAAGAATGAGAAAAAAAAGCACAACAGCACAACAGCAGCCAGAAGAGAGGAGTGAGAATATGTGAAAGAAACAATTCTGCAGACACCAAGGTCACTGAAGAAGGAGGGGAAGGAGGTTCTTCAGGCACTGAAGCTGACATTTCCCTGAAGCCCATGATGAAGACCATGGTGAGGCAGGCTGTCCCCCTACAGCCCATGGAGGTTAATGGTAGAGCAGATATCCATCTGCAGCCCATGGAGGACCCCACACAGGAGGAGGTGGATGTGCCCAAAGGAGTCTGTGACCCCCTTGAAAGCAGGCTCCTGGCAGTACCTGTGGATCCATGGAGAGAGGAGCCCACACTGGAGCAGTCTGTTCCTGAAGGACTACGCCCCGTGGAAAAGACCCACGCTGGAGCTGTTAATGAAGAACTGCAGCCCATGTGAAGGACCCACATTGGAGAAGTTCATGGATGACTGTCTCCCATGGGTGGGACCCCATACTGGAACAGGGGAAGAGCATAAGGAGGAAGGAGTGGCAGAGGCAATGTATGATGAACTGACTCTAACCCCCATTCCCCATCTTCCTGCACCGCTCGAGGGGTGGAGGTAGAGAAATCAGGAATAAAGTTGAGCCAGGGAAGAACGGAGCAGTGGGGGAAAGGTGTTTTAAGATTTGGTTTTATTTCTCATTACCCTACTCTGATTAAAGATTGCAATGAATCAAATTAATTTCCCTGAGTGGAGTCTGTTTTGCCTATGACAGTAATTGTTCAGTGATATCCCTGCCCTGATCTCAACCCACGAGCATTTTGTTATATTTTCTCTTCCCCATCCAGCTGAGGACGGGGAGTGAGAGTGACTTGGTGGACACCTGGTGACCAGCCAAGGTCAACCCACCACATTTACTGAAAAATTCCCACTACCACTACTGCTGATAGAGTTGCTCATTTAAACATTTTTAAACCTGTTAAAGTTAGCCAAATTCAAAAAGACCTACAATTTGGACCTCTGAAGCTAGTACTACTCATTTTGACTGAAGAAGATTAGAAAGAACTTATATCTTAAGACTTAAAGTTTATTGGTATTGTCTTTGCAATCCAGTTTTGTGTCTTGAAATGAGAGGGCAATGGTACACATTGTGTCAAATTGTTGCTTTTATTCTAAAAGAAGAAAGCAAGGAAGGGAGAGATATGTACAACTATAAGAAAGGGAGTGTGCCAGAGAGCAGGGTGTGCTGTCCGTGAGGAGATGGGAGGGAAGGAACTGCTGCTTGTTATTCCCCTGGATACTATCTAATAAATTAAACAGGACAATATCTCCCTGAGCAGAAGTAACTCTGCTTTTCATGTCTTTATCATATGCACGTCCATTTGGTCAGTCCTAGTGATTTTCTGCCCAATTACGGCCTCATTTGTCTTTGCTGACACAGAATTTTGTACATACCACTGCCAAAATGTCAGAGGTGATTACTGTCATTGGAGAACTGGTGGTGAAACACCTCCTGCTTCCAGAACGGCACATAAAAGAGTTTATCTGTCCAGACCCTCACTTACCAATATTCTGAGACCTTTAAAATTTATTTCAAATCAGTTTCATTCTTAAACTCTGCTACTTTGATTCTTAGATATCTTTCTAATTTTGTCCTGGAATATTAACTGGAATCTTAATGAAAATTTATAAATAGTATAATCAATGCCTTAATTCAACCTAACCTTGAATAAAATTTAAAAAAAAAAAAATGCATTTTCTCTTTTAACTCCAGAAAGTGAAAATTAATTCTATTAACTAGTTTACTGTAGCAACATTAGTTGAATTAATGCATGTGTGCTTGCTAGCCATATTTCTGTTACTTTTTTTGACAATTAAGTTGTTTGGGGTTTTTTTCTATTTCTGGACCACTCCTATTTTCTGAAAGAAAATTGTCGTCTTTTGAGGATACTGTTTCCCTTTTTTACATCTTAAGTACAAAACATTGCTAAATAAAGTTGTTGAGGAGTGAGCTGAAGCAGTGGATCTCTGTTCACATTGCTTAGCTGTTGGCTAAGTGACTGAGTCAGTCTTGAATTGGCTATCCATCCCTGGAAGTATAGACCTTAAGTGTATAGTAAGCAAGTTCATATTTAGTTTTGTACTCATTGTACATACAAAGTCTGAAGAATAAATGATCTTCTAATACCAAGTGTCTCCCAGAAATCCTTCATTGCCATGGGCAGACTTTGATGGTAATAAATATCTTTGCAATACATTAGAGAGAGAAATACTGACAAGATCTCTACAGTAACAAAGGGTGCATGCAGAGGCCAAACTTACTCTAGACAGCTACATCTAAGCTTTTATACATTTTGTTAATATTCAGTGTAGAATGAACAGGGACTCATTTATTTCATCTAAGAAATCTTAGATGTCTTCTTTAGCATGAGGCAAACTGTCCTGTGATCTCCATTTTCTGTATCTTCATTTTTATTAACAGCCTACGATAACCGGACCTCTGTAGCTAGTTCTCCAAATAGATCTCTGCATTGATTCACCTAAATCCTATCATTTCTTCTGAGATGTAAGTTCAAGAACAGATGTTATTAAAATGACACAATGAGATAGCAGTTCACTTTGTACACTATAGAATCATGGAGCAATTCAGGGAATAGTACACAAAAAACTCTTTAGTCGTATGTATATGTAGGAGAATGTGTGATTCACCTCTCTAACTGTAAACATGAAAACATGTATGTGTTTTGTTTTATTTGTTATAGAATGGGTTAAAATGAGTCCTAAACATACCATTTGTATTGGGTTTGGGGGGGCTACAGAGGCGGCTTCTGTGTGAAGCTGCTAGAAGCTTCCCCTATGTCTGACAGAGCCAGTGCCAGCTGGATCAAAGACAGAGCCACCCCTGACCAAGGCTGAGCCCATCAGCAGCGGTGGTAGTGTCTCTGAGATAACATATCTAAGAAGGGGAACCTTCAGCGGAGGGAGGAAAAGTAGTGAAGGAAACACCTATATAGACACCAAGGTCAGTGAAGAAGGGGGGGGGGGGGGGGGGGGGGGGGGAGGAAAAGTGGGCCGGAGCAGAGGCTCCCCTGCAGCCAGTGATGAGAGGTCAGGCTGTCCCTCTGCAGCCCATGGAGTTTAACAGTGGAGCAGATGCCCACCTGCAGCCCATGGAGGACCCCACACTGGAGCAGGTGGCTGTGCCTGAAGAAGGCCGGGACTCTGAGGGAAGCCCCTGCTGGAGCAGTCTGTTTGTGGGATGACTGCAGCCCATGGGAGGGACCCACACGGGGCAGTTCATGAAAAGCTGCAGCCCTGTGGGAAGGACTCATGTCAGAGAAAGTACGTGGAGGACTATCTCTCATGGGAGGGACCCCACTCTGGAGCATAGGAAGAACGTGAGGAGTTCTTCCCCTGAGAAGGAAGGAGTGGCAGAGAAAACGGGTGATGAACTGACCGCAACCCCCATCCCCCTGTGCTGCTGGAGGGGAAGAGGTAGAGAGATCAGGAGTAAAGTTCAGCCTGGGAAGAAGGGAGGGGTGGGGGAAGGTGTTTTAAAGATGTGGTTGTATTTCTCACTATCCTACTATGATTTGATTGGTAAATTAGTAGTGGTGGTGGGGTATAAATTAGACTAATGTTTTTTTTCCCAAATCTAGTCTCTCTTTTGCTCATGCCCATAATTGGCAAGTGAGACCTCCCTGTCCTTGTCTTGATCCCTGAGCCTTTTGTTATGTTTTCTCCTCAGTGCTTTGTTGCCCTCTGGGATTAAACCATGACACCTTTGTAAGTAATTATGGTAATTAAAACAAAGGGTTTGAAATCTGGCAATAATTCCTAGTCTCTTTTCATTTCTTCTTTCCTCTTCTCTTTGCCTAAAAACAGTACATCCATGCAGCCAGAAAATTGATCAAAATAAAAAGAAGATATGTTCTTCTCATTTATGTATCAGAATCTTAATTTATGTGTGTATATTGTTGGTAAGGGAGTTATCACTTTTGTTTATTCCATAGAGGAAAAGAGAAAGAACATTATACATTCTGTGGCACTAATTTGTAACACAGGTGAAGTCATGTCTGGTTTTCAAAGGCTGCTCAGAGCAAATTAATAAAAAGAAATAAAACATAGAAGAAAATGACATTATAACATTATAAGTAGTTGCACTGGATTAAAGACTGTGTTATGGTACAGTGTGAAATGTCTGTAAAGTCTTAATTTGCTGTATTTTTCTGCCGTCGAATCCCTTATCAGAGTGGCAAAAGTCTAAAGACTGCTTGGGAGATCTAAGTATGATTCTTCAATAAAATCTATGAACATTTATTTTAAAAAGTCTGTCATGCCATGGCAAATCCTAAATAATTTTTTCCAAGTTAAAAACCCAACTACAAAAAAAAAAAAAACAAAAACAAAACCAAAAAGCCAATCTAGAAAAACTGCCAATGTAAGTAAATTAGCTGTGTTAGTTCATTTATGTGACATAGAAATTATACAAAACTATTGCTGGGATAGTATTTTAGATGAGAGTTTAATTACACTTGGATGCATACAGAGATTTGGTACCTCCTGCAGGTGGTTGTGAAAGTCTCATACAGTTCCAGGAAACATTAGTGTTGATCTATCAAAAAAAAAAAAAAAAAAGATGAAACACAATTCTGGAAGATTGATTCAGCTGCCTAAATAAAAGGCATCTAATGCCATTTGAGATGGCTGACCTCCAGCTATCAATAAGGAAAGCCAATAATGTCTCCTAGGTCCTTTGCCGTATCTGCCTATACCAAGTGGATGTACTGGATACGACAGCATGCCTCAGATGATATTAGGTGTCTCTGATTAGGCAACAGTCACAAATCAGATTTTTATCCATTAAGCTTATCTCCAGCTGTTTAAAGTTAAAAATTAATTTCAGATGAACTCTTTAAAAAAATTACTTTTTTTATCCAGAAAAGAAAATTGTGTCATCAAAACATATCAAGAAGCAGTCTTTTTTCTGTAGCTTGTTGTTTGGGTTTTTTTTACCCAAAGCTTTTGGATTTTATGTATTTTAAATCTTCAAATTCTTAGACTTTTCATCAAGAAATGTGGTGAAAAAATATTTAAGGATCAACTTGACTTGAAAATTTAGTTGATCATGTATTCTTTTCAGAATCAAATGATTTAAATTTGAATCAAATTAATCAAATTCAACCTCAAAATAACAGTTTTTAATAATGTAGTACTTCAGCCAGTTAAATAATACTGCATACAAAGCTTTGCTTGGACAAAAATATCTTTGATATATACTTTTTCTTTTTTTTAATCAAAAGGAGTCATTGCTAATGAAATTAATAATTATGTATGGAGCATCTTTTGTAAATATTTGTCTATGTATTTTCATATTTTGAAGACAGAAAATGTATGTCTATAGATTAAAAATAAAGGGGGGGAATGACCAAAAGAAGTTTCAAAGCATTTTGTCCATCTACACCTTGGGCTGAATGAATGACATTTGTCTTTTTTCATATATATCAGAAGAATTGCTCTGAATTACTCTTTGATTTCTCTTAACAGTGTAAGTTTTTCTGTCTTTTAATGTGGCTAGTTTGTATTTACATCCTATTACATGATGACTGTACTTTTTTCCTTCTACTCAATAAAGAAACAGAATTCATTGCAGTTGAACTGATGCTAGATCTTTAGAAACATGAATGTTATTATAATTATGTAATTATGCATAATTGTAATTACACACATGCACTTACAATTATACATAATTTTAATTATATATTATGTAATTGTACATAATTGTAATTATGTAACTATGCCAGAGAATCAGAGATTTTAGAGATGAAAAAGACCTACTGTTTTGGGTTCCCACTCTATTCTGGTGCATGTGCAGGTTTGTTGATTATGCTATACCGATATTCCTTACAACCTCCTGTAATCCATTTAAAAATGACTTAGAGGTCTTAATGTCAGTTCTTTTGCCAGTGTTAAAAAGCTAATACCTCTAATCTTTGAATATATTTTCTCATATTCAGTCTCTTTCCTACTACCTACTCCCACCATAACAGTTTCAACATTGTTACTAATACTCAATAAAGGATGTAAAGTCAGCCTGAAATCATGATAAATGTTCACACACAAAATTAGCCATGTTTTTAACCCTTCAGCTCCATCAGAGTTTATGTTCAAAGAATTTATCTCAAGTATTTTCCTTTTCCTTATAGTCATATTCCGTTCTTTGAATGAGGTGCAGATTCAGTCAGCAGAAGTGACAATAAAAAAAAGTGGCCGCTTTTACAGTTGAGCAAATTGTTCTTTTTTATCAGTGCATTTTCATTAATTTAGTTCAGCTGAACAGATGTGCCTGAAGTTATAGCACATCTCTTAGTGTTCAAAATCCTCAAATGTTTGCTGATAGTGATCATTTTTCACCAAGTTAGAAGAACCAAGAACCAAATCTGTTAATCTTGCTCATGTCAATAATATCACTGAAGTTGATGGGAATAGTAGTGTGAATAATGCAAATCTATTGAGTCAAGGCTGGGGCACTCCCCCAAGGGGCACAAGCTTAATATATTTCATATTTAGAAGGATGAGGTTTTTAAACTTTATTTTCCCCCAGTACATTGCTGTTATATCAACATTTCTAAAACCATACTTCCCATGGCACAGTGATACATATTTTCAGTTTCCATTTCTTAATGCCAGGCAAGTCAATACAGGTTTCACTGGGTATCTATATGTTTTATGGCCAGTCTTTGAGTATTTCTAATTAATTTATGATTATCACCTTACACAGTAAGAGAGCACTAACATGATAAGAAATAACATGTTTCCAGACTTGTAATTTTCTTCAAACACACTAAAGACAATGTTTTACATGATCACAATTCAGTAAATGAATAAATCTGTTATGTTGCTGCAAAATGAAGAAAAAAAGAAGAAAAGGAAAAAGAACTATTAGAATCAAGATTCAACACAAGTCATGTCTGGACAACTACTAGTAGGTAGAGATAGTCTGAAATGGAGCTAACCAGTTCTCATGTGAACTGTTCAGGGCTACCTCCCTCTACAGCAGAGTTCTGCCAGGTAGTGATGAACAGTGAGTACAACAATGAAGAAATGTGTGCAGTCATTCTGAGCCTGAATTCACTCAGTGGACCGTTCTAATTTAGTAGTATAGATACCACAGAATCACAGAATCACAAAATCATATAGGTTGGACAGGACCTTGAAGATCATCTAGTCCAACTGTTAATCTAGCATTGGCAGTTTCCAACTACACCATATCACTCAGCTCTATGTCAACCCTACTCTTAAACACCTCCAGGGATGGGGACTCCACCACTTCCCTGGACAGCCCATTCCAATGCCTAACAACCCGTTGTTATGGAGGCTTCCAAATAAGCAACCCACCACCAATTTAAAAAAATAAATAGATTTATTTTTTCCATAAAACCACCAGTCAGCTCTCCGTAGATTACAGATCCGGATGTCCACAAGAGGAGAACAGAATAACTTTCTGGGGTTTAACAATAACCCGAAATACTTTACAAAGCCCCACTCCCCGGGGGTTTAACGACAACCCCAAACGAAAACTTCACTTCCTGGGGTTTAACGGGAACCCGAAACGTAAAACAAAGCTTCACAGCCTAGGGGTTTAACGACAACCCCAAACGTAAACTTCACTTCGTGGGTTTAACGAGAACCCAAAACGTAAAACAAAGCTTCACAGCCTAGGGGTTTAACGACAACCCCAAACGTAAACAAAACTTCACTACCTAGGGTTTAACGACAACCCAGAACGCTCTATCACTCACCTAGAAAGTGAGGGCTCTCAACCTCGAGGACCTGCTTAGGGCAGCGTCCCGACCCAAAGTACCTCGAGGAGTTTCCTTGGGCAGCGTCCTGACCCAAGGGGAGAGTCCTCTGACCGCAGCGTGCAGCTCCAGGGGACGAGCTCAAAATGGCTCCCCCAGGGGACTCCATTTATACCCAGGCCGAATCTGACCTGTAGTCAATAGCGGCTCCCATTGGTCAAAAGGTCTCAGCTACCGCGAGACCCTGAAAACAAAGACAGCCAAAAGCTGCCACGTTTCAACAGCCAGGAAGCTCTGTTTTCACTGGGCGGATGCACCTGCCACAATCCACCCCGTGACTACAGTCATGATTCGGCTGGTTTCCTTGGAGTGGTGGTGCAGTCACCTCTTGCCTCCAAGGTTAAAAGGGAGCGCGGTCCGGTGAGTCTTCATGCTCATTATGGATTGTCATCCCTAGGTAATTATACAGTCAAAATTGAAAAGGCTGATTAACCATTCTAACAAAACAAACAATCAATGCCCAATATAACAACACCAAGTCCAATCATATTCTTCTGAGGGCTGTCAATTTCACAAGACTCCTTCACCACCCTGTTGTCATCAGGATCTTGATTGTCCATCTGGATCCCCACAGCCAGGCAGGATGTCGACATCATCCATTCCTCCGAGGTCCTAATAAAAACAAAACTAGGCCTCGGATCAAAACCCGGGCATCAAGTTAAAAATCAGAGATTATCCATTGGACACTAATTCGGTGGGTTTCCTCACCTTTATCTAAAGCCTCCCAGGCATATAAACCCCTAGATTTTACCAGGACCATAGACACAATGCCAACTAGGAGCAACTTCACCATGACAGGCTGGCATACATATCACTCAACCATGCCATTGGCTTGAGGGTAATATGGTGTATAAAACACCCACTCAATACCTTCCCCTCGTGCCCAGTCTTGCACCACTGCAGCTGTAAAATGTGACCCATTATCACTCTGAATACATTCAGAAATGGGCAAAATGCCAAGCCATCCTTTTAAAACTCGGACTGTTTGGCCTCCAGTAGCTACATTAACAGCTGTAGCCATAGTTAGTCCCAATACCACCCCTACTCCCACCAAGATGTACCTTCTTCCATGAGATGGCTTTAAAGGACCAACATAATCAACTTGCCAGGTGCTCCAAAGTGCCTTACCTTCTTTAATATGTTGGGCTGGTGCTTGATTTGGATGGTTAATCTTAAGCCTCACTTGACATTGTGGACAAGCCATAAGAATTGCTTCACACATCTTCATTGACACAGGCCATCCCCAGGACCGACACCCACAACAGAGATCTATTTTCCCTGAGTGACCTTGCTTAATATGTAGCCACTCAACCAACCAATCCCAATCTCCTTTATCACTATTAACTACCCTAATTTGGGCCAAATGATCTACTTGTTGATTCCATTTTGCAGCAGGGGTTCTATCTCTTACATGGCCCTTTACCCACTCTGTATACCGCCGTTCAGCCTCCTTAAATAAAGGGGAAGAAAATAACAAAAGTCTAACCGGTCCTTGTGGTCCCTTCTGGAACACACCACAATAAGAGGCGTGTTCTACAAATCCCCACTCCGCTCTCAGTGAATCCTGTAGATGTAAGGGCCCCAACTTCTGATAAGTTTTAAGTTCATCCTTTAAAACATTCAGGGCCTCTGTATACTGTAACGTCCAGTCCCATGCTCTATTTTTCCGCAGCAAATCATATGAAGGGCAGGCAATTACTGGAGACCCTGGTATATACTTCCTCCAATAACCCAACAGTTGCTGCAGTTCTACCTTATTACCTGGTATCTGTTCTTTAATATTTCCTATATACTGATATATATGAACACCCAACAGCATCTCCACCATATCAAGAAGCTTGGCCAAAGTATTATGAGCAATAGTGGGAGAATGTTTATACCCTTGTGGGAGTCGATTGAAAGTACATTGAATCCCCTCCCAGGTAAAAGCAAACTGAGGCTTATCTTCATCTCTCAGAGGAATCATAGAAAACATATCTTTAACATCTAAATCAGCCATCCATAAATGGGCAGCTACCTGTATTGCTGCTACTACTGATGATATATTTGGGACAGCAGCTGTTAAAGGTAGAATATTGCTGTTCAATCTCCAATAATCAATTGTTAACCGCCAATGCTCATCTAGCTTACGGACTGGCCAAACTAGAGAATTACAAGGGGAATGTGTTCTCACTAGGGGAGATTTTTCTATTGCCCCCATCACACCTGCTATATTTGTAAATTTCCTCGATGGTTTAAATCCTAACTCAGTGACTTGTTGTCTATTTAAAACACTAACTCGAGCCCCTATGTCAATTGAAAACTCCAAACTTATCCGTTTAGGACCCACAGAAATATATACATAAGGTTCCTTATCAGCGGACCATTGGCAGGAATTCACCATGCGGAGTGGGCGGCCCGATCCCCAAACCGCAGCTACTAGTTTTTTTAACTCTCTCAACTCCCCCCTCGATGCCACAAAGGGGTTAATTTTCCCTTCCTGAGGGAGTAGAGTTACCTGTGTTTCCCTTTGTTTTCGAGTTTTCCCCTCCAGCAATTCCACCAACTTTAAGATATTATCAGTAGACCGCCCATGCAACCCGGCCCGGGGCACCCCCAGTGCCAGTGCCTTCTGCCAAAGATCATTCCTTCCTGACTCATAAAATCGGCCTAACTTATCTCGGGGCAATTCAAACTCTCTACGAGCAGGCTGTTCAGCGGGGGAAGCTGTTCGACTAACCTGTCGAACCGTCCGATTTTCACCCCCACCCCCACTCAAATCAGTCCAGCCCATCTCTCTAAGGGACTGGATATGTATCTTTAAGGCATCCGGGAGCCCTCTGATGAGAGGTTTAAGGTGGCTGGGATCCACCGGCGCCGCAAGCGGAATTCCACACCGCCCCCTCTCATCCATCGCCTGAATACAAGCCGCTTTTTGTGCTCCCTCCGCCAGCTCCAACAGTCCCTTTACGCTCTCCACTGCTGCAAAGTAGTCCTGCGCCTGAGCCAAACAAGCACCTAATATGGCGCACATTTTTCCTTCATTTCTGCTTATCCACCAACTTCCCCAGCTCTGTTTCAACTTTCTCACAACTTCTACCGGGTCAAGCCGCCTCTCTTTTGCCCACTGTATCTCTAACGGGGAAGGGGCACAGCTATATTTCTGTAACAACTCCTCTATTGACATCCTGCCGACTACGCCAATTGTTACGGAGGCTTCCAAATAAGCAACCCACCACCAATTTAAAAAAATAAATAGATTTATTTTTTCCATAAAACCACCAGTCAGCTCTCCGTAGATTACAGATCCGGATGTCCACAAGAGGAGAACAGAATAACTTTCTGGGGTTTAACAATAACCCGAAATACTTTACAAAGCCCCACTCCCCGGGGGTTTAACGACAACCCCAAACGAAAACTTCACTTCCTGGGGTTTAACGGGAACCCGAAACGTAAAACAAAGCCTCACACCCCAGGGGTTTAACGACAACCCTAAACGAAAACTTCACTTCGTGGGTTTAACGAGAACCCAAAACGTAAAACAAAGCTTCACAGCCTAGGGGTTTAACGACAACCCCAAACGTAAACAAAACTTCACTACCTAGGGTTTAACGACAACCCAGAACGCTCTATCACTCACCTAGAAAGTGAGGGCTCTCAACCTCGAGGACCTGCTTAGGGCAGCGTCCCGACCCAAAGTACCTCGAGGAGTTTCCTTGGGCAGCGTCCTGACCCAAGGGGAGAGTCCTCTGACCGCAGCGTGCAGCTCCAGGGGACGAGCTCAAAATGGCTCCCCCAGGGGACTCCATTTATACCCAGGCCGAATCTGACCTGTAGTCAATAGCGGCTCCCATTGGTCAAAAGGTCTCAGCTACCGCGAGACCCTGAAAACAAAGACAGCCAAAAGCTGCCACGTTTCAACAGCCAGGAAGCTCTGTTTTCACTGGGCGGATGCACCTGCCACACCCGTTCTGTAAAGAAATGCTTCCTAATATCCAGTCTGAACCTTCCCTGGCAGAAATTGAGGCCATTCCCTCTTGTCTTATCACTCATTGCTTGGTTAAAGAGGCTCATCCCCAGCTCTCTGCAACCTCCTTTCAGGTAGCTGTAGAGGGCGATGAGGTCTCCCCTCAGCCTCTTCTTCTCCAAACTAAACAACCCCAGTTCTCTCAGCCGCTCCTTGTACGACATGTGCTCCAGACCCTTCACCAGCTTCATTGCCCTTCTCTGGACACGCTCGAGTAATTCAATGTCCTTTTTGTAGTGAGGGGCCCAAAACTGAACACAGTAATCGAGGTGCGGCCTCACCAGTGCTGAGTACAGGGGTAAGATCCCTTCCCTGTCCCTGCTGGCCACGCTATTTCTGATACAAGCCAGGATGCCATTGGCCTTCTTGGCCACCTGAGCACACTGCTGGCTCATGTTCAGCCAGCTGTCAATCAACACCCCCAGGTCCCTCTCTGACTCGCAGCTCTCCAGACACTCCTCCCCAAGCCTGTAGCGCTGCTGGGGGTTGTTGTGGCTGAAGTGCAGCACCCGGCATTTGGCCTTATTGAAACTCCTACAGTTGGCCTGAGCCCATCACTCCAGCCTGTCCAGGTCTCTCTGCAGAGCCTCCCTACACTCAAGCCGATCAACATTCCCACCCAACTTGGTGTCATCTGCAAACTTACTGAGGGTGCACTCGATCCCCTCATCCAGATCATCAATAAAGATGTTAAACAAGAGTGGCCCCAAAACCGAGCCCTGGGGGACACCACTCGTGACCGGCCACCAACTGGATTTAACTCCATTCACCATAACTCTTTGGGCCCGGCCATCCAGCCAGTTTTTTACCCAGTAAAGCGTGCGATCATCCAAGACTCGAGCAGCCAGTTTCACCAGGAGAATGTTGTGGGAAACAGTGTCAAAGGCCTTAGTGAAGTCGAGGTAAACTACATCCACAGCCTTTCCCTCATCAAATAAGCAGGTCACCCTGTCGTAAAAGGAGATCAGGTTTGTCAAGCATGACCTGTCTTTCATAAACCCATGCTGACTGGGCCTGATCATCTGGTTGTCCCGCATGTGTTGTCTGATGGTACTCTGGATGAGCTGCTCCATCAGCTTCCCAGGCACTGATGTCAAGCTGACAGGCCTGTAATTTCTTGGATCATCCTTCTGATCCTTCTTATGTATTGGCGTCACATTGGCCAGTTTCCAATCAGTCAGGACCTCCCCGGTCAGCCAGGACTGCTGGTAAATGATGGAGAGTGGCTTGGCGAGCACCCCAGCCAGCTCCTTCAGCACCCTCAGGTGTATCCCATCTGGTCCCATAGACTTGTGTATGTCTATGTGATGCAGTAAGTCACTCACTGTCTCCTCCTCGTTTGCGGGAGGGTCGTTCTCCCAGTCTTTGTCTTCTGGCTGAGGAGGCTGGATTCCCTCAATACAACTAGTCTTGTTATTAAAGACTGAGGCAAAGAAGGCATTAAGCACCTCAGCCTTTTCCTCATCACTTGTTACCATGTTTCCTCCTGTGTCTAACAGGAGATGCAGGCTCTCCCTGGTCTTTCTTTTGCTGTTGACATACTTATAGAAACATTTCTTGTTATCCTTGATTGCTGAAGCCAGGGTAATTTCCAGCTGGGCTTTAGACCTCCTGATTTCTGCCCTGCATAACCTCACAGCCTCTTTGTAATCACTCTGAGTGGCTAGCCCATTCTTCCAAAAGCTGTAAACTCTCCTTTTCTCCCTGAATTGCAACCAAAGCTCCCTGTTCAGCCAGGGGGGTCTTCTCTCTCGCTGGCTTCTCTTACAGCACCTGGGGACTGCCTGTTCCTGAGCCATTAACACTTCCTTCTTAAAGAGTGCCCAGCATTCCTGGACCCCTATACCCTTCAGGATCATCTCCCAAGTATCCTTTCAAGCAGTTGCCTAAACAAGACAAAGTCAGCCCTTTTGAAGTTCAGGATGGCAGTTCTGCTTCCCCCTCTCCTGGCCTCTCTAAGAATAGAGAACTCTATTATTTCATGATCGCTGTGCCCTAGTCGTCCTCCGACCGCCACATCATCCACCAGTCCTTCTCTGTTCACAAAGAGGAGATCCAGCAGGGCACCGTCTCTGGTTTGTTCTCTCACCAGTTGCATCAGGAAGTTGTCTCCCACACATTCCATGAATCTCCGGGACTGGTCTTACTCTGCTGTGTTGTATTTCCAGCAGATGTCTGGGAAGTTAAAGTCTCCCACAAGAACAAGGGCAAGCGATCGTGAAATTTCTCCTAAATACCTATAGGATATTTCATCCACCTCTCTGTCCTGGGTGGGTGGCCTATAGTAGACTCCTACTACAACATCTGCCCTGTTGGCCTTCCCCCTGATTCTAACACAAAGACACTCCACCCTGTCTTCACTACACTTGTGCTCAAGGCAATCATAACAGTCCTTAACATACAGTGCCACCCCACCACCTCTCCTTCCTTGTCTGTCCCTTCTAAAGAGCTTGTAGCCATCAACAGGCGCACTCCAGTCATGGAAGACATCCCACCATGTTTCTGTAATAGCCACAACATCATAATTTTCCTGTTTCATCATGGCTTCAAGCTCCTCCTGTTTGTTACCCATGCTGTGTACATTGGTATACATGCACTTCAGATGGGCTGGTGTTTTCCCCCCTTCCCCCTTCAAATCTAGTTTAAAGCTCTTTCAATGTATATAGGCAAAAGAACATTACTTTTCAGCACCTGAAAGCTACTGGCCCAGCTCCAAAAATGTAGTTTGTAAGGATGATTTAGGTCCTCTAAATTCCTCACAGTGTAGATGGGGAAGAGCTGAGACTTTAGAATAGCTTAAAGACAAACTAGCAGTTGATTGCTTGAACTTGTTTTGCTGCCATGGATTGATACACTTGAGCTTCTGCATTCTTTGTAAGGTCTCCAACAAGGTGTATCTACCAGGTGTATTTATTTTTTTAAAATTCTTGTTGTGGCCTTAAATATCTGAGTAATTGATTCCTTTTGTATGAATTTAATTTAGAATACAGATCGTTTGTTCAGAAATATGGGGTCTGATGTATGGGGATCCTCAGACTGGGGCTGAAGGGCCCATGATTCTAACATTTCAGGATATGGTCTTCAACTATACAGAAGAATATTTTAAGCACAGGTGGACCTCATATACCCAGCTGAAACCAAGATACTGACAAGTAAATACAGAATTTTTACAATACAATATTTTTGTAAAGAATACAAAATTTTAGACTCTGGAAGATGAAAAGGCACACCCTCAGCAAGTATGTCAATGTGTATCTTCATTTTTAAAAATCCACTCAGAGCCAAAGATGAAATATAGAAACAGTTAAAGAATCAGAAACTCACATTTTATACTTCTTGATTAGAATCTTATCCAGCAGAATAAGACTCCCACCTTTTACAAAGCTGATATTGTATTCCTGACTTCATTCTGGGTTGGCTGTGAGAGACGAGGGAGGAGAAGGTGGGGTAGTAGGCCAGGTAAGGGTTATGTAGCTCTGGGGTACTCAGGAGCCATCTGGCTTTTCAAGAATATAACGTGCTTTTCTGGGGACGGTTTGCCTTAATTAGCTAAGAACAAAATAAACAATTGTTGAAATGACTAGAGCACTGAAAATAATGCTGCTTTTATTAGAACCTCTCCTCTCTTACATAGTAAGAGAATACATAGGAGGCTCAGTACACTTTAAACTGAGGAGAGTTTAAAATCCATTTTTTCTCTTCAGAGAAAATTCTGTAATCTTAGTCTGTATTTCTGTTTTTCTGGCTGAATCCAATGCAATGAGAGCCAGCTAGATATAAATAAAGCCAATTTAGAAAATAGGATTATTCAAAGCATTGAGATTTAGGCATTGTTTTCTCAATTTCACATAGCAATAAGCAGGAGGCTGAAATTTAAGCAGACAAATCAGAAAAATAATAGAACCGCTAAGTATGTCCAGTTATGGTGGTGCAATTCCACGCCCCCCCAGCAATCCCTTGTTGGGCCACTAAGTGCTTGTCATGTTTCCAAACCCCCTCCTGGGCCACATACTAACCTAGGGTGGTATGGATTGCAAATGGCAGTGGACCAGAGCATTAAGGCACTCCCTTGACGTGCTCTCCCTATCACTTGGGACTCCTGACAGCCTGATACATCTTTACATGGGATGTGTCCAAGGGAAGGCAATAACAGAAATGTACATCCAGTAAGCTTTGGACCTGCACAACTGGTGGGAAACACCAGAATATTTCATCACTCAAGTTGGGCCACAGTAGAAAAGTGCCTGATGAAAGTCAGTTACCTTGGAGCCTATAAACAGCGACCCTAAGTGAAATCCTTTGAGCTCTCCTGGATCGCACTGAGCCTGTGACCAGCATCTCCCCTGCACTGGGACAGATTTCAGGTATCAACTCCTCGAGGTACCATCTGCTGTCAAAGCCGATGAAGGGCCAGGGCAAAGTCGAGCCCCTCAAGTCTCAGTCATCACCTGTTGAGGAATGCTGATGCATTGTGGATATTTATTCTAAATGCAAGAAGAGGGAAATTTTAACGTAAACTAGTTTCAATTTTACCCACCTCTCTACCTACCAATGTGTTTGGGTATATACAGTTATTTTCAGAAGTGTGGGTACATACATATTTCACTGCATCCAAATATTTTTATTTGTCTGTGTGTTTGTACATCTTGTGCTTACGAATATACATACATATATATATATATATCTCGATTTAGGATACCTTATAGTTTAGTGTGAATCTTGACATTTTTGAATCTGTAGTTAAGTCACTATTTTAATCATAATGTATTTTACTGAATTATTTTGTAAATCCTTAAATTGCTTAATGATTAAGTGCTGCTAGTCATTCATAAGTCTTGATTGTTGATAAATCTTTACCGTGTTAATATTTCCATCCATAAGTGCTTTTCTAAAATTGTGCTAGGGAAATGTTCGTTGTTTTTTTTTTTTTTTTTTAATAATTTCTTTCTAGAGACTCTAAAATAGGTTCTGGACTGATCTTCAAGATGTCACTTTCAACTCTGAAATGTTCTGCTTCACAGGACTTCAGGAAAGTTATGTAGAGTATGTGAACTCAAGAAATACTATAATAGAATATCAGTGTTTAATGGCAGATTACATCAAAAGGATTCAAAGAAAGAAAGTAGTATTATTTTCAGAAGTTACTACCTATTTTGAATCATCATTATGCTAGTACAATTAATAATACACTTTGAGAAAGTGAAGCACAGGTTCTGACACCTGTCAAGTGATTTTAACAACTATTTTTAATAAATGGTGACACAAATGAGTTCAAATTGTGGCTCTTAAATTTTGATTTTAGTGGAAGATACTGTTTCTGTTCAAAGCTATGGAAATCTTAGAGCATTAATATATCACAGCATGCATAACATTCTAAATTACTCTGTAAAATATAGAGTGATAATGTTTATTTTAATAATGTCTAATATATTTTTAGGTTCTCCCAAGCTGCATGGTAATTTACATTAATCAAAATAAGGGCAGGTGTGGCTTGTATGTGTGCTTTTGCTATCCACATAATCCATGAAAAATAACATTGTTCTATGCCACAGTTCAATATGCTGAAATAAAAATTATCCTATTTGTGGTGGTTTAGTCTCTGCCGGGGTCTGAGACCACGCAGCCGCTGCCCCTCCCCCACAAAGGGAGTGAAATACAAAGCCTTGGAGCTGAGATAAGGAAAGGTTTAATACAACAGTGGAACAGCAACACAACAAACAACAATAATAATAAGAATAACAGTAATAACAATGAACACAGCAAAATATCTACCAATACAACAGTGAGAACTGAGCGATGGCATACACATGTGTTAACCGATCATCTCGCTTTGGTGCCAGGATGTGAGGTCAGCCTGGTATCTGAATAACCCAGCTAGAGCTCTCCCCCCCCACCCACCCGGGGAAACTTAACCCTATCCTGGCTAAACCAGGACACTATTTTAAGTTAAATATTTTTGGGACAGTGCTGACTCTTTTAGCATTTCAAGACACAAAACTACAGGAAGAGGAAAAATTTTGAACACATACGTTATGTCGAAATCTATCATGTCTTCTGGTGAAGATGCGAAATACAAAAGTAATTGAAGAATTCTCCTAAAGCCTTGACATTTGTCAACAACCTCTTGTAGTCTACACATCAGTGTGTACTGTCAGAGATTACTAAAGGTACTATTGTTAAGAGAACACTAAACTTGAGCATTATGGTTGGCACCTTCCCTGACCTGAAAACTCATTTAAAAGAATCAAGAACATCTCCTGAAGTTAGGAAGTGTCATAAGTAGGTGTTTGTGAAATGGGATTGCAAAAGCATTATGTTAATAATGAAGAAAAAGAATAGGTCAGGAAGTAAGAAGACAAAAGGGAAATAAAACTGTAAAGCTCTTGCAAAACTTAAAATCTTTATCAGTGATTCATAAAACCCCAACAAAACAAGAAACCCCCAAAACTTTTCATCTGCTACTTTTGCAGCTGCACCAAGAATCATGAGTCAAAAGTGCTACTTACCAGTCTCTTTAGTGAGATATTAGGGAATACATCTATATTTATCCAATCATAGATCTCTGTTCTATTCATCAGAATTTTCAGTTGTTTATAAGTGAACTGATTTACGTTGGGTGAAGAGTACAAATTGAAACAGAAAAAGCAACAATAATTTACATTTATAGGCAAACTGATTCTTGTAAAGACATCTTTAAATTGTGACTTTGCCTACAATACATATGATATATGCTAACAAATGTTAAATGTAACTTTAATATCCAGTCTTGTAATCTAGTCTGCAGGGGTCAGTTTTATATTTGTGCAAATAGTTGATAACTTCACCTTGTTGATTTTGTTTGTTTCTTTGTTGTTATTTTTTCTTTTATTTTTATTCAACAGCCCAAAGATTAGAATACTTGTTTATATAACTAAACTATAGATAAATTTGATTTTGTCACCTTCAGAACAGGTTTTAAAATGTTCTTCATCACTGAAATGAAAATTACCTATAACCTTTAAGACAGATTATTTCAATCTTTTGTCTTGGAGCTGTTTCAGAGATTAATTAGCCAAATAAAGAGACACGTCTAGAAACCTGTGATTAGGATATAACTTGTAAAAAGAAGTTCTTGATTCTAACACTACTACTAAACAACTTGTGGATTATTTGTAAACTTAAATAGCTTTAAGACAAGATTTACTCAAAATAGATGATGGCATGATGTTTTATATGGTCTTCTGGATTGTAAATCTTTAGCAACAAACACAAAATCCTACTAGGAAAATTTTCTGATATTCTGGTGACTCTAACAGTGCTACCAGATGTCTGAAAAGATGGACATTGCCATTTTCAGAATTAACTCAGAATTTGTATTGACTTCCTAAATGGTACTTCAGTGACCACATTTTTTGTATTCAACCCAAAGTATTGCTCAGCTATAGTTGGACTCTCTGATCTACTGAAGCGCAAGATCAACTTGAAAATTGTCAAGTAAATTGATCAACAAAATGTGACTGTACTGGACTCCCAGTACAGAAAAGGTATCAATAAACAGGAGCAAGTTCACCAAAGACCAGGATCATGGGTCTCCTCTCAACAAGAAGAGGTACTCTGCTGGACCTCATACTTACATACCAAGAAGGTCTCATTGGGAACATGAAAGATGAAGGAATCCTTGGCTGCAGTGACCATGAGATGGTGGAGTTCAGGATCCTGAAAGGAGGGCAAAAACCAAGATTGCAAGCCTGGACTTCAGGAGAGGAGACATTGGCCTCTTCAGGGATCTGCTTGAAAGAGTCTTATACATAGTTCCTTACAGATAGAAGAGCTGTCCACAAAAGGTGATCAATATTCAGGGATCACTGTCTTCAAGTTTATTAACAGCCCACCTCAAAGTGCTGGAAGTCAGGCAAAAATCCCAGGAGGCCTGCATGGATAAACAGTAAGACAACCATATCCTGGGCTGCATCAAAAGAAGCATGACCAGCAGGTCAAGGGAAGTGATGTTCTCCCTCTGCTCTGCTCTTTGAGACCCCACCTGGAGTACTGCATCTATCTCTGGGGCCCCCAAGGTAAGGAGTACATAGACCTGTTCAAACAAGTCCAGAGAAACGCCACAAAGTTAATCAGAGGGCTGAAACACCTCTCCTATGAAGACAGCCTGAGAGAGTTGGGGTTGTTCAGCCTGGAGATGACTCTGGGGAGACCTTACAGCAGCCTTCAAGTAATTAAAGGGAGCTTAGAAGAATCTAGATTTAGAATAGATATAAGGAAGAAATTCTTCATTGTGAAGGTGATGATGCACTGGAACAGATTGCCCTGAGAAGTTGTGGATGCCCCCTCTCTAGAAGTGTTCAAGGCCAGGTTGGATGGGGCTTTGAGCAACCTGATCCAGTGGAAGGTGTCCTTGTCCATGGCAGGGGGGTTGGAGCTATATGATCTTTAAGGTTCCTCCCAACCCAAATGATTCTATGATACTATAAGTTCATGGAAAATCTCCACACAAGAAGGAAGTATATTGAAAGTGTAAGCAAGCATACATAATCTAAGAGGAAAACAAAGACACTATCTGAGCATGTAGAGGAGTGATTAGCAAAGACAAAGCTTGGAGTTGAATCTGGCAAGGGAAATCAAGGGCAACAAGAAGGGCTTCTGTAAGTATATAAGTAGAAAAAAGAAGACTAGGGAAAATGTGGGCCTGCTGCTTAATGAGACAAGGGACCTGGTGACACAGGATATGGAAAGGCTGAGGTCCTTGAATGGCTTCTTTGCCTCAGCCTTTACTACTAAGACCACTCTTCAGAAATCAAATGCCCCAAAGAGCAGGCAGAAGTCTGGAACAAAGAAGATGTACCCCTGGTTGAAAAGGATCAGATCAGGGAATACTTAAGCAAACTGGTCATACATAAGTCCACAGGTCCTGATGGAGTGCACCCACAAGTGCTGAGGGAACTGACTGATGTCACTGCAAGGCTACTCCTGATATCTCCAAACAGTCATGACTACTGAGAGAAGTGCCAGAGCACTCAAAGAAAGCAAATCTCACCCCTATCCTCAAAAAAAGCACATGAAGGACAAGGTGATAAGGAGCAGTTAACATGGATTCACCAAGGGAAAGATGTGCTTGACCAACCTGATAATCTATGAAGAAATGACTTGTCTGATATGTGAAAGACAGAGCAGTAGATACTGTCTACTTTGACTTCAGTAAGGCTTTCGACACTGTTTCTCATAAGAACATAGAATCATAAGCGGTTTGGGTTGGAAGGGACCTGTAAAGATCATCTAGTCCAACTTCCCTGACACGTGCAGGGACATTTTTTATTAGATCAGATTGCTCAAAACCCTACACAACCTGACCTTGAACACTTCCAAAGGTGGGGCATCCACAACTTCTCTGGGAAACCTGTTCCCGTGTCTCACCACCTTCATCATAAAAATGTCTTCCCTATGCTCAGTCTAAATCCACTCTCTTTCAGTTTAAAACCATTACCTTGTGTCCTATCATTACAGGCTCTGGTAAAAAAATCTCTCTCCGTCCTTCTTCTAAGCTCCCTTTAAGTATTGAAAGATGCCATAAGGTCTCTCAGAGCCTTCTTTTCTCCAGGCTGAACAACCCCAACTCTCTCAGCCTTTCTTCATAGGAGACATGTTACAGCCCTCTGATGATTTTCATGGCCTTCCTCTGGATCCACTCTAACAGGCCCATACCTCTCTTGTGCTGGGAGCCCCAGAACTGGATGCAGTGCTCCAGGTCTCATGAGAGCAAAGTAGAGAGGGAAGATCACAGAGGTGATGGACGTGATCCTGGAGCACTGGTGAGGCCACACCCAGAGTACTGTGTCCAGGTTTTGGCTCCCCAGTACAAGAGAGATATGGAGCTACTGGAGAGAGTCCAGCGAAGGTCCACAAAGATGGTCACAGGGTTGGAGTGCCTCTCATATGCAGAAAGACTGAGAGCTGACTGTTAACCTGGAATACAGTTTAGATCTGATCAGAAGCAGTTCATTCCTATAGCTGTAAAAGAGAACACAGAGCAGCAGAATGACCACCTCTGCTGATATGAACTCTGCCCGAATGGGCTCAGGGGAAATCTCATCAATGTCTATAACACCTGAAGGGAGAGTGCAAAGAAGATGCAGCCATGCATTTTTCAGTGGTGCCTAGTGGCAGGACAGAGGCAATGGGCACAAACTAAAACACAGGAGCTTCCACCTGAACATCAGGAAGCACTTTTTTACTGATGGTGACTGAACATTGGCACAGTTTGCGCAGGGAGGTTGTGTAGTTTTCTTCCTTAGAGATACTCAGAAGCATTCTGGATATGGTGTTGAGCATCCTGCTCTATGTGGTTTTGTTTGAGCAGGAGCATTGGACCAGATGACCTTCTGAGTCGCCCTCTGAGCTCAAGTATTCTGTGATTCAGTAATTATCAGTGCTGGAACACTTGCCCTGGAGGAGAAGCTGAGGGATCAGCACTTGTTCAGCCTGGAGAAGATATGGGGTTTGGGTTACCTAAGAGCAGTCTCCTAGTATCTATGTGGTGGTCATAAACAAGAGGGAGAGACACTCCTTATATGCATCACAGGAATGAGCTAATGGTCATAAATTGTGACAGCAAATATTCAAATGGGATATAGGAAAAGACTTTTCCACCATGAGGGCAGTCAAGAAGTGGAACAAGATGTCTATAGAGGTTGTGGATTTTCTATTCTTAGAGGTTTTCAAGACTGGACTGGGCACACTACTGGGCAACCTAGTCATATTTGGAAGGTTAAAGATTCAGGTTCGAATCCTGTCCCTCTAAGATTCCATGTCCTATGGTAGTCTCTTACAGGAAAGCAATTGTCTCTTTTGAGTTTTAGGGAGCTCCAGTCACAGGAAGGAACTGACACCCTTTTATTTGAAATAGTGTCTCTAATCATTGTGGTATCTTCCATGAACTTCATCAACCTTTTGTAATGATTTCAGAGTTTTGACTAACAAGTACTGAAAAAGGTCCTAAGAAACTTCAGGAAAAAAAACTGAAGAAAGATTCTACATAAGCTCTACAAAATGACCTGACATGGGAATTATCTCAGTATCTAAAAGCTCTTATGGAAGTTCTAGGCCCCATTAAAATGTTATCTGTGTATTTAAGTTTGTATATAACAAAATGCAACTGCTTAACTTCACTGAAATAAAATATGTGTATATTTACTATTTGAATATTTTAGAGACGTAGTCAATTAAACAGTTTTTTGTTTGGACTATTTGACCTATACAATGCCAGATTTTTTTACCCCAGTGGCTAGGACTAGTCATGGCAAGAGGCAAAATGACATAATTAGGCCAAAATTACTGTGGCAGTTTGTTCTGGTTCTGTCAATGAGTAAATCAAAATGTTTTAATATTATTTATCTTTCATCATATTAGTAAGATAATTATTTTCAGATAAGATAATGATATGCATGCATTGAAATACTGCTTTTGTTCTTTTTTCATGTAACTGATGGGTACTGAGTAAACCTGAAAAGATGCTCTAGTTCTAGGTGTGTGTGCTTTAACAATCACTGAAGTGTCTGTAGAATATGCCATTCTAAGACACGGCCTATGTATTAAATAATTGAGTAACACAGAATGCACTTATAAGCTTTTATATATGTATGGCCACAGAGAAAGTTAAAGCCCTTAAGGAGAGAACACAAAGTAAAAAAAATAGGAAAGAATGGAAGAAGACCAGGACAGGATGAAATATTTTACCAAATTTTAAAATGAATGCTTTGTTAAAAATTACAGGATGAAAAAATGACTCTGAGTAGGGATATGAGAAAGGTTAAAATGATACATTAATAATAAACAAAAGGCAATTGCCCATGTCAGGACGATTGCTTTTGGGTTTTGTCTACAGATATAAGATGTGCTGACATCACTTCAAAGAGTCTTTTTTCTCATGCTGAGAAATAGCTGTGAGGAGAAAAATAAAAGAAGAAACCAAAGTTTTACTGTAAAAGAAATAAATGTTTCCAATAATTTTAAGCATGTTTTAAATTTTCTTTTGTTCAAAATAATAAAATCATATACATGTTGATGTTGAAGTGATACTTCCAAGGACAACAATAGTGTGCATACCAACTGTTTGTTAAAATATCTTAGGGCTGGATACTGTTGCGGGAACTACTGTTTTCACATGTACAAACTGTTGTTCTGTGATGTCTTCAGTTTACAAGGAATGAACATGGCAAAATTTTTTTATCAATAGACTTGATGGACAGAATTTTTAGTCGTGATTAGTATTAAACATGTAAATTGTAATAAAATTATTTTTCCACATTCTTCTGAAAAATCACACTATTTTGACACATAGGTCTGATCTGCAACCCATCATTCTAACTGTAGAGATTAGGGATTTTCTTTGAATTTAATTGAATCAGAAAAGCAATGTGTATCTCTTCCACAATAGAGAGAAATTAATGCAAGGAAGGCTGCCAAGGTGAGCAGGCATCAGTATCTTAGGAAATTCACAGATGAGGTCAAAGAAATATTTAGAAAAAACTATGATGATTATAACAGTAATGAAGTAGAAAATACTGTTTTGGAATAGTGTGTTTGGAAAAGTAATTTTAAAAAGGGTAATTAACATCAGGTTTTGTTTTGTCATCTTCTATAGCCATCTGATTAGAAAGAATAATGTAATAGATCTTTCTAACTATTGTACTGGAGATGCTAACTCCTGGTCCTCTCAAGAATGTTCTGTGAAAACAACAATAGGTATATTAAAACAATGAGGTATTTTAGGTTTCAAAAGCGGCAAAATAAGTATCAGGTAGATGAAAAAAAATTTGCTCCTTTTTTAAACTACAGATTTCATGCAGGTCCTGATCATTACCAATTTATGAAGATTAGTAATATATATTTAAATGTTCTCTGCTAATGCTGGGCCAGTAAAACGCTATTAATATAAAACATTTCTTAAACTCTTTCTATATTATACTATTTGTTTGTTAAGCATTTTATACAACTTCTTTCTCCCTCAGATTTTCAGTTGAGAGATATGTCAGACTAAGGAATAACTCAGTTCAAAATAATCCTGCTTGACAGCGTGATCTCTTGCTTGTAGAATGCTAGAACTGATACAAGGAATAAGATTTAACAAATGGACAGGATTTTTATTTCTGCTTTTCCTTTTACTCTTTTCCTATGCTTCTGACTGGGGGCTTTTCCCTGTCCAAGCTCTTTTTTGTCTAAATTTCTTTAGCAATTAGCTAGAAGAGACATACTCTAGTTGTCTTAAATATCACTGAAGGCAAAAGGAAAAGATGTAGAGATTGAAACTGATCAGGACAGAGAAGAAACATCCCTTCCCTTCTATAACATTTAGTAATCCTATCAGAGAGAACACTGGGCAGGAAGAAGTGTGTAGTTCTTAGGTTTTAAGTGCTTTTAATTTTATTTTGGATTTTTTTGATTTTTGATTTGGATATTTTTATACCAGGCCTTTGCTGTCTGATTGCTTCTATTTCAAGGAAAAGAGAAGAAAAAAAAATTACACCTCTTTTTTCTTAAAGAAAAACAAGTAAAAATCAGCCTTGTCATTACTTCAATGATATTTTACTTCAAATTGTTATTTCCTTTAGAGATTCTCAAGCCTTCTGTTTTTCCTACTTAAAAGATTCTAACATTTTCTGATGATTTTTCCTTTGGTTTCCCACTGTATCTTGCAGACTCTTCTTTTATTTTTTCTATACGGATACTGCCACAGACAGTAACAGAAACATTGTTACATGTTATCCAAGTACCAGTCTTAAGATTCAAAGAAACAGCATTGTCCACTTCTTTATCATTATCTTTATTATTTGTTGGAAATTGTCAGGTAGTCATGATCTATCCACTAATATCTTTCTAACTGTTTCTTAACTTCAGCTCCTATGCTATACTGGTTTTTAGGATTATGAGTCTAATGACTTCTAGGGGGTTCATATGTGGTCCTTGAAAGAGAAAATGATTAATCTGTACGTCTTCAAGAAGTGATCACTTCTAGTAATTTTTAGGAATTCTGTCAAGCAAAATCAAATCTGACACAGTAGACACTATGGTAATTATCTACAAATTATCAGACTGTCTGAGTTAACAATTTAGGATATATTGGCTACATTTTGAGAGAAATCTTGGGAGAGTTTTACACTGCATGATAAAAATCTTTTGCAAAACATAAATTCTATATGAGTAATGGAGGAAGTCAATCACCCACAGGGGTGCGTCCAATACAGCTTGAGGTGCTCTACGTTGGCAAAGATATTTTCATGAGGCTTCAGGTATGACACACAAGCAGTGGTAGATCCAGGCCCTTTGGAAGGGAAGATGAAAACCAAGAGGTGATTCTCAGGATATATAAGATAGCATGAGACATCTATGCTTTGTGAAATGAAGTAAGCCTTAAAAATATTTTTTTTCTTACCGAGTAAAGCATCATAAACAGATGTGTAAATGTGAGCTAGGTTTGTTAAACTCCCATCAGTCACTGATATTTAATCAGAACAGTCAGTGGAATTACACAGTTCTCCCTAAAACAAAAGCATGTATCCAATCTACTAACCAGCTTTCTAGACTGTTGACTGTACCGAAACTGTATGTCTTGGATATAATAAAAGGTTAAATGACTAGCTTACATGCAGACACTGCTGCTGTATGTGTCCTGTATAGATGTACACTAGTCTTTATGGATTACAAATGTTTTAATCTGTAAACTGAATCCCATCATATGTGTCACTTGAACAGAGAATGGACAATGACAAATCATGAGATGTAACTTTGCCACTTTGTGGAAGGAGGCTTTGTGGGACACCAGATGCAATTACTTTTGTTGGGTATTGTCATTTCTAAGTTCATGTATCTTTTGTGACATTAGAGACAGGAGTATGTGATTGTTTTTAATTATTAAACTCTAATCTGTAAAAATAATGTGTGAATCTGCAATTTTCTTAGTGGCCATATACATTAAATATCACTATAGCCATCCTTTTGCCAGTTTAAATTGAGGAAGGTAACTTTTTTTGTTTTAACAATTCCAACATACCTTCATTTTGAAAAGATATATGGAGTGGCTTTTATTTGGGAATGTCAACTGTTTCACTGAAACCTAGAGGTTCTTAAGTAGACAATTACTTCTGTACTTAGAAGTACAATCAAACACAAAGAAATCCCTTTAAAATACTAAAGAGAATATTATAAATTGAGTATTCATTTTGAAGTCCTGTTGTAATAAATAAAACCTTTTCAAAACATATATGGTCAATAGATTAACTGCCAGATTTGTAGTTAATACTTGAAATATGTTTAGAAATCACTGGAAAAATAATCTGTGGGCTAAAACAGTGGAAAGGAATTGGAATTTATTTAATGAGGTATATTAACTTGAAAATTACAAACTGTCATTATGAAATAAAGAGAGTATGATATCATTATGAGTGCACTGAGAGTTGGTCAATGACTTGGAAATCAAAAAAAGATTACAAAAGTGGAAAAATTGTCACATTATGAAGGATCAGTAAGAAGAAATAGATCAAGTAAGTGACAATAAAGCTAGAAAGAGTAAGATTCAAAATTATGTATATTAATAAAAGAGACGTAACAAGGAAACAAGGAAAGGTTCTACATGTAGGTAAACAAATAAGAGTACAGGTACAGTACAGAAGAGGAAAGGAAGAAAGGTAATATGAAAATGTCTTCAATAGCGTTGTGGTTTGAACCTTGGAGCAGATTTTCAAGTGATACTCTTAAATAGCTGTTTAACTCTGAACAAATAGCTTGTTATAATTTTTTTGTTTCGGTCATCACCAAAAAAGAAAAAATATTAATTCTAATAATATACTGAATACAAATAATTTTGACAAGGAGTTAAGAATGTAAACCAGAAGAAAGAAAGAACAAGTAACAAAAGTTTCCTGATATCTCAAGTACAGCAAGCATAAGGAAATTGACCCTAAAGCAACAGAACTAGTCAAAAGGATATTTGAAGTAATGCTTGGTACTTTATAGAATTTATAGAAAAAGAATATATGTGCCCTAAAGACTAAAGAAAAGGAGGACTGGAGGAATTAAATATCTGTCAGCCTAATTTTTATCTGGGAATGACTCGGCAATACATTATTAAACAATCAATTTCTAAGTATGTAGCATTAGAAAAAGGATAGATTTGTCAAAAAAAAAAAAAAAACAAACAGCTTCATTCCTTATCAGCCTAATTATTCTAATGTGTAGGGGGAACTATGTATGTGATATAGCTTTTGATTTTCAATAGCTGTCACTGTCACACATGTCACAACAAAAATTAGGAAACGTGGTTTAAATATAATCAGACTGTGATAATGTATAATGATAATGGTTGGGGGTAAAAGTATGCATTCTAACTATGTATCAGTGACCACAATCAAATTGGGAAGACATTTGGGTTAGGTATTGCAGAGGTCTTTCTTCACTGTAGGGATTGATATTTCACATCTCATTTCAGTTTATATTTCCAGTAACCTATGTATTTCAGGTATTTTTATCAGAGATACCAAAAGGAAAAGTGGATTAATTAATCTGCTGGAAAAATATAGGTAAACTCTTCTGTTTCTGAAATCCATGAAATTTCATATTCACATCTGGGCAGATTTTGCATGTTGAGCACCTTCTTAACACTTTATTTTGCCAGATGTTCCTTCAAGTAATATGAAAAAAAAAACCAAAACCTTCACCGAATCACAGAATCATCAAGGTTGGAAAAGACCTTGAAGATCATCCAGTCCAACCATTGATCTAACACTGACAGTTCCCAACTACATCATATCCCTCAGCGCTATGTCGACTCTACAACACCTCCAGGGATGGGGATTCCACCACGTCCCTGGGGAGCCCATTCCAACGCCTAACAACCCGTTCTATAAAAAAATGCTTCTAATATCCAGTCTAAACCTTCCCTGGTGCAACTTGAGGCATTGCCTCTTGTCCTGTTGCTTTTTACTTGGTTAAAGAGACTCATCCCCAGCTCTCTGCAACCTCCTTTCAGGTAGCTGTAGAGGGCGATGAGGTCTCCCCTCAGCCTCCTCCTCTCCAGAATAAACAATCCCAGTGCCGCTCCTCGTACGACATGTGCTCCAGACCCTTCACCAGCTTCGTTGTCCTTCTCTGGACACGCTCGAGTAATTCAATGTCCTTTTTGTAGTGAGGGGCCCAAAACTGAACACAGTAATCGAGGTGTGGCCTCACCAGTGCCGAGTACAGGGTTAAGATCCCTTCCCTGTCCCTGCTGGCCACGCTATTTCTGACATTTCTCACATTCTCACATTTCTCACATTTCATTGTAGCTGCCAGCTGTTACTTCTTAATTAAAATAATTTCATATATTTCTAAGATAGCAGTGACTTAAAGATCCAAGTTCTAGAAGAAAAATAAAACAGAAAAATGTCTTTCTTATTAAAAGAAAAAATTAAAACAATATACTATAAAATATTCAAAAAAGAGGAAAACAACTGAATACTATTTCTCAATATCCCATCTAAGCGACAATTCCGTATGGCCATAAATTTTTCTTTCAGCTTAAAAGAGTTAAACCAAAAATGTATTAGAACATTCTGAAGCTGAAAGCTGCTAAAACATCTGTGATGCATTCAGTTACCATAACAACAATGCTTGGCATTCAGTCTCAAACACTGTTAGATTAGGTAATACTGAGATATCACTAAAAGTAGCTTTCTTTCAGGAATGACATGTAAATAACTTCAGATAACCCTTCAAAGACAGTACCATGCTTGTTTCTTCAGAAATGTTGTTGGAAGTCATTGTCTATCATCTGGTTTTCCAAGAAATCTAATTAACATACAGTAACCTTTCTCATATGTATTTTGAAGAAGGGAAGGCAAGGCAAGGCAAGACTAACTGTCACAACAGCGGATTAGAGCCACTTTATGCATAAATGTATTTCTGAGATGTTATCTTCCAACAAGAATGTTTATATGAATTACGTTCAAATTACAGATTTTATGCTCTAGAAAAGGTTATTTTTAATTAAGTAACTGGAATTAAAGTCAAGGGATTTGTAAAGTGTAGATATAGTTGCATTACAATATACAGCCAGTTTACCTGAAAATAGAATGTAACACTCAAATGTTAACAACTAGTTCTCAAGGTTGGAGTACCAGATTACATACTCTGAGCAATTTAATGTGGGTTACAGATGCACACTTAAGACATAGATGTAGGTATATTTAAGCCTCTACAATACAGTTAGAATACAATCAAAAGGGTACAGGTATCATAGATCATTTAAAAAACTGATCGTATTGCAACTGGCAAACATAAACTGATACATATAAACTGTACTACTTACTCCTTTTTTCTGGTGCCTGTTCACCTTTCAAAAGCTTTGTTATTTCAAGTAGCCACCACCTCATTTCTTTACTAGAAGGAGTATAAGGGTGATGCTTTGTGTTTTCTCCTACTTTTCACTGGGTGAGGTGTGGTGTTGATGGTGGGGGTTCATTCTCCTCACTCTTGGATTTGCTTGGATCATTTCTTAAAAAGATTTGCTAGCACAGTTTACTTACTTCCTCTTTGTTGTCTCATCCATAAACTCCATGTTGCATCCAAGTTTTACTCTACACGGTGTGTTTTATAAACTTTTGAGATTTCTTCTCTGTTTCTTTTTTTTAACCCTGAAATGGATTTCACCCATCTGCCAAGGTTGTGTTCTTTTAGTGATCAGTAATTAATCATTAATGATTTGTGTTTATAGCCTGGGACCTTGGCTATTGTCCTGTGCTTCACTTTCAAGGATATTGCTGTCAGCTTGTGCTTGCTCTTTTGGGAGTCTCTGATACAATCCCAAATTTCTTCAGTAGCCTTTAAGCTGTGGTTTTATTAGCATAACCCAGTCATTCATGAGTACAACTCTAAGGTCACTGAAAAGTCCACTGTACAAAATACACAATTTGTTAGAAGACACATGTGCATTTAAACACACACAGACAGACAGACGGTGCTCTCGTAAACACCTGCAACTAATTTTTTACTAATTACTGCAAACCCACTGATTAGTTATCAAAATTATTTTAGCAATTTTCAACAAAACATATTATTGAACACTTCATATCTTGTTACTGTTGCAAAATTTCTTCATCTAACTTTTTCCATGTGAAAAATAAAAGAACATTTGTTTCTCCATTTGAATCCAGGAAAAGTCAAATATCAGAATAATTTTTTCTTCCTCTTCTGGGTTTTTTGTTTCTCAGGTTTACTACCAGTTACCAGTATAATTCACCACCAGCTATTTATATCTGCTCTAAATTTTTTATTGGAACCTGCATAATTTATTTCAGTGTGTGTACCTGCATCATACTGAAATGAAACATGGGAGGGGGGGGGTGGGGTGTGTGTGTGGGTGTTTTGTTTTGGGCTTTTTTACATGATATCACAAGATTTCTGAAGTCTTACTTGTAAGTATTTTTTGGATAGTTCATGTCTTCCTGTGAACATTAGCACTATCGAAGAGGAAGAATAAAAGTATCATAAGTTTCTTGAGACATGAGCTGTTCTGATGTTGAAAATAGGACTTGTCCTCCTTCCCTTTCCCGAAAGAGTAAAGGTGGAAAGGGGAAGTAGACATATTCTTAAAGTGCTTCACACTGCTAAATTACCTTCTGTTATGGACAGATTATTCAACCACACTATGGTTCATAGCCAGAAGATAATTCCAGGAGAGGGAAAAAAAAACCCCTAATTTACTTTCATTTCCAGCTGTAGCTTCTTTTAAACTTTATCTGTGGTTGAAAAAACCTTCTGATAGACCAAACTTGTCTTTTTTTCTTTTCTGTTGAAAAGAATAAAAGACAGAATAGAGTGGGTTGTTTGCCTGAATTTCCCAGAAGAAGCCTCTGTGATTACACTTACAGATACTCTTTCAGATTCTTGGGCTAGAGAGGGAGGAGCTAGCTGAAAGTAAAACAAACCTTTAAACCAGTTTTAACCTCCTACATTATATTTCTAATTTTGGCTTTGTAACATCAAAGATTAGCTTCCCATTGGTAACTAGATCTTTGCATTCCTAATTTATGTGTTAATACATCTCTATTGTCAATGAAGAAAACTGAACACTTTTGAAGGCCTTGTCAGTGTGCTAAAGAGTATTTCCCTTTCCATCCACTAAAAATAATGTTAAATGCCTCTGCTTGATTTAATGCATGACAGGCAACTAATAGGAAAAAAAAAAAAAAAAAAAAGAAAACAGAAGGATGATTAAAACAAGTCCTTCACATGTGGCTTTGTAGTATACTTTTCTTTGTACATCGAGTTTAAAACACTGAGCTGCCTTTTGAAGGGAAGACACTTAGCAACAGACATAAAAAATAGATTTCTGTAGAACTATAGCTCACCAAAAGTTAGGACACCTAAGATCTCCCTAGGGAGAAAAAAAAATTATCCTCAAAATTCCACCTACCAGCAGACATCCCAGGCACTACTTTTTTGAAACTGGGTCACTGTGAAGTCAAAAACATATCTGAGATCAGAAGGTGGCACTACTGAAAGAAACCTGAGTTTTCCAATGGGTTCAACACATAACTAAGAATATGCAGACTTAAGATGTCTTTCCTACTCTCAATTTTTTGAAATTTATACTTTACATTTTTTGGACTAAAAAAACCCTGAAGAAGTGAATAGGAGCTAAATCTCTTCTGATGTCTAAGTGGTCTAATTACAAAATTCCACAAATTAAGAACGACAAAATTAGACACCTAAATCCCAATTCACAGAATTCAATATTCCTGTAAATGTTCCCCCTGTTAATCTACCAGAAATTCTAAACCTTTATATGGATTTTTGCTTGCCCATCTCTATCTATATCCTGCATATCTAAGTCAATATCCTAGAGTGTGATGATAATTTCAAATAGTCATCACTGAAAGATCACAGGTCATGGAAGTCAGTCCAATACTCCCTTCATCCAGGCTTCGGATCCTAAAGGTGTGATTAGACATTTGTTTTAACCCATACAAATCAGGATACAAAAGAATGTCATACAGTCACTGGTTCATAGACTCTTTGAAATCATACTGGATCCTGAAACTGCTCTCAGTAGATGACTGAAAAATAGTTCCCTCTCATGCAACTAAAAAATCCCTCAAGATTCTTTGGCATATCTTTTACCTTTTGAAAATGGTATTAGTTAGGTTATATAAAGGGTGGTACTGAGAAGCAGGAACACATAACTAACTTCTAAAGAAAACAGAGAAACCATGGATAGAGAATCAGGGCTTAGAAACAGTCTTCTTCCAGTACAGGAAAGGTTTAGTGAAGGCTTAGGTGATTTGATGTGTCTCAGGTAATGAGCTCTAGTTAGAGAATACTTCATTGGCAGTATGGTATAATATATGGTACAATATATAAATCATATCTAATCTATTTCTCCAGAAGCATTAACTATATAAGTAAAATTAATGGTTATTTTTTTCTTTACAGCCACTAAACTGCTATCTCCTAAATAAATCATAATAGAATAAGGAAGGAAAGTTACTCTTTCTCAGAATAGCAATGTTGAACAACAGGAACTTAATGCAGGATGTTTACCTGGAATTACCTCATAAGGGAAACACAGTGAAGTTTTTGAATAATTAGATGACCAGTATTCTTGGTGAGCCAACAGCATTATTTAACTTTTAATTGTGTCTTTTGTCTGATAAATATGTTACCAGGCAGTATGTTCGAAGACAAATTATTATGTTAATGTTGATGTTATTTTGTATGCTTCAGCACATCTCATGAGACACCTGTCCTGGTTTCAGCTGGGATAGAGTTAATTTTCTTTAGCTGGGAGAGAACATAGCTGAAGCACCAGAAACAGATTTCATCCAGGATAGAGTTAACTTTCTCTAAGCTGGAAGGGGGCACAGCTGGAGTGCCAGGCCCAGATTGGCCATTGGAGTATTCCATATCATGTGACGTTATGCTCAGTATATAAAGGAGGTGGGTTCTCTCTCCATATTCTCTCTCACTTCCAGTTGGCATGGTGGGATTTTCCTTCTGTTGGGTTCACTGCCAGGGGCAGGCTGTGTATAGGTCAGCGGGGGGTGAGCAATCACATTGTGCATCACCCATTTGTACTTTCCATTATTGTTTTGTTACATTACAACCACTAAAATGTTTTTTATTTCAACCTAAGAGGTTTTTTCTTTTTGTCCCTCCTCTATTTTCCCAGGTGGTGGAAAGAGTGAGCGACTGGCTGTGTGGTGTTTGACTACTGACCGAGTTCAAACCACGGCAACGCCATTTAGATTCTGAGTTTCCATGAAGGAAAAGTCATGTAACCTTCAGCACAAATTTAACACTGATATTAATAGAATATATATGACAATAATAGAAATACTATGTTGTAGATATTCTTGAGGTTTACATTAAATATGAAAATTAATTGTTTGTTTACTTTTGCATACATGAGAATTAAAGAAAAGTGAGATTAATTTCAAATCCAAGGAAGGTTAATGACAATGACAAATCAGTAGTTGGCCTTTGTATTACTTCTGAGTGGCATCACTTCCTTTTAAATCACTATAAACTAGAAGTATCAACGAATATTAAAGGTATCCTTTGTCACAGGTATCTCATTTGATTCAAATACATATTAAGCTGACTTGATTTCAAACAACCTACATTTAATTTCTCTTAAGATGCAATACAAATAGAAGATCCATGATTGTCTAAATAATGTCAATAGATGTTGTTTGTGAATATTCTTCTTACAGTAATAATAAAAAGCCCAGACACATATTGTCTCTAAGACATGTTTTATATGGAAAGAACATAATTTCTTGTTGTCATTCTTATGAAAGAACTCTGATATAAAAAAGACCGTAAAAGTTTCAGCAATAAAAATACACACTGTTTTATCTGCATTTTATTTAAAAAGACAAAGAGGATAAAATTATTGTAAGCATAAGAATATCAAACATTTTGTAACTTTTGAAAAATGTTTGTATTATTTTAGAAATTTTAAAAAATTTTAGAATTTAGAATTTAAAAAAATTTAGAAAAGAAGTACCTTTGAATAAAGGATGCTACTTTTGAAATATAACCTTTTGGATTTTAAAGATTATAATTGCCTATCTCCCTGTAACGTCTATCTCTTCTTTGTATTCAATTGAAAATAACTGTAGAGTTAAGACCAAAGAGAATGCATATCCACCCAGTGTAAATAGGTATTTTACCATGTAACTGTGTTTTTCCATCTTTTTTTTTCTTTTTTTATTCTTTTTTTTCCAGGTCAGTCTGAAAAATGAATGCCTAGATATATATGCTGCAGAAATATTGCACTCCCTAAGCCAGCAAAAAACCCTTTGGAATAGATGGGAGTACTGTCTGAACATTTCACTCAACAAAGAATCCTTTGTTGTTATATGTTACATTTAGGAAGATGTATGAAATTTGTAATGGTAAAACATCATAATTTCAAACTCCAACAAGTTGTCATGCTAGAGGTAGTACAGATCTCCAGCTGAAGCCATTGGATGTTACAACAATAGAAATGGCAAATAATAATTATAAATTCATAGTACACGTATTTTGTACATTGCCACTAGCATTTGACAGAACCTATTTGCATATCCAGCTTTCAAACCTTAGAAGCACACAGCAAGGTCTATGAGGAATCATTTCTTCTTCTTGAGACAACAGAAATAATTTTGTGTAAAAGTTTTAGCCTGTGGTAATAGTTGCAGGATAAAACAGGGAATGAGGAATTGATCTGTGTAATAATATTCTCTAGGAAACAAATAGATTTTCTGTCTGTCAAAATGATGTTATTCAGCTCCTGTTGCATGGTATCATACAATAGAGCATTTGCACCTCTAGACAGTGACCACAGTCATAAATCTTGAATGATTTCAGCTTTAGATGTGCCTCAAAGAGTTTTGTAGCAGAATTAGTCAGTTTTCAGAATACTGGTGTTTTGACACCTATGCACAAACCTCTGCTCACAAAGGACCCAGGGTACTTAGCCCACCCCCCCACCCCCCCAATATGATGCATCATTTTGAAAAATTAATAATGTAGGTTCATCATTTCTGTGAGCATTTTTTAGTACTAGGCAAACAGTCTATTAGTGGTATAGCTCTAGAAATACATGACAACTCAAATTTTGTTAACAAATTTTCATCTATTTCCATAGAAACAGTTATCTCCTTCCCCTTCTGTGCTTACAACTATGAAAAACAAAACAGGAACAAAATGCCTTACCTGTAGAAAGCAAATGGAATAGTCTGGGCATTGCCATTTTTTCCATATGTATGGGTATGAATTAGTGAGCATGATATCAAGCGACATCAGTGTGTTTCAGAAGATTTAAAACCCAGCAGGATCCTCACCCCCTGTCTCCCACCCCAGCAGAGATAGAGCAGGTGTCTCTCAGGGGACTGGGGCAGCCTTGGCTGGTTGGTAAACTGGTTTCTCCCTCCTGCTGCCCTCCCCTGTGGGGACCCCAAGAAGACAGCCAGTGGGGGTCAGGAAATGAATCCCCAGGCCTCCAAGAATGAGACCCAGACTAAGGAGAAAGTAATGACAAATGTCAACATCAGCATCATGCTCCTCCAAGCAAAGAAGATGAGAACTCCATCATGAACCTCCTCCAGTCAGGAGGACCTGTGTTACTGAAGTTTGCTGCACTACTCTAGACCAGGAATGAATATTTCTGTATTTGGAGTAATAATTTGGACTATTATACTGTTAAAACATGGATTGGACTGACAATAGTTTCTCAGCTCAAACTTGTAAGGTGTGTTTTGTTTTTGCTTTTAGCAAGATTTTCAGTGTAACAAGTCCAATGACATCAATGATTTGGGAATAGAAGACCAGGGCACTAGTGAGAGATTATACTTCACCACAGCAATTGTTACTTCTCCCTAAATACCTCCACAGTTTATCATCTACAAGCCAGTGAAGATGAGAATTATTTGTGTTAGGGATGACTGTTGCCTCCTTCTCCTGTTACTCCAGTGCAGGACACTTTCTGCCCCAGTAGCTGGACCCAACCCTGTGCCCCAGAACCTGGGTGTGAGCTACAGATGCAGCTTCTGCTTTCCTGTAGCTGACAGCAGTGGCCAGGGGTGTCCACCTCCCGGTCTGACTCCAGTAGCTGACACTCACACACACTCAGGTTTCACCAGCAGCTGGCATTGAGTCCTTGCAGCACACACCACACGAGGTAGTGAGTGAGATTACACAGAGAGTTAAGAAAAGATTTAATAAGAAGACAGAACAGACTGTGGTAATAGGGTGCAAACCTCAGCCAGACAAGACCACTGGCCAATTTTGGCCCCTTTTATATCCTTTTCTGCCTACACCTCTCTCTATTTCCCCCTGTTCCTCCTTCCCCTGCACACTGCCTCATCAGTTGGCACAGTCCCACCAACCCCCTCCAACATCCTGGACCCTCAGGTTTGCATCCTCATCCATTACAAAGTCCAAGTTTGCCTCCAGTTTCTTGGTAGCCCATCAATAGTGTGACTGAGCAAGTTTGTTTCTGGTTATTGTCTTTGCTGATTCTAATTGGTCAGGTTTTATGTCTGTGTATGTTTGTCTCTTGTTCTGTCCTTATCCTCCCAGCTGAAAAAATAAACATTTCCACACCCCACCTACTCTTACAAATTCATGCCACTGACCAGGTTTGTTCTTATCATGACCTCACTTAACATTTGCTGGTCAGGTTTGTTTCTGTGTCTTCTTGTTTATAGCTCTTTTGACTGGTTATCATTAAAGAAGCAGATACTCTCCTCCCACATTTACAATTTAAAGTTATCTTGTATTGAAGTAATAAAAAAATAAGGAGATAGATAGCCTATTCTAGAATAATAAGAATGAAAAATAATACAAGCATAATGTTTTATTAATGAATAAAAAAAATGTTAAGTACATTTGCATTTTCAATAAAAGTGTTTTCAGCTTCAAGCCTTACCTAAATGTTTGCTGTAGAAATTTAGGCCTTGGTATTGCCTTGGGTTTGTCATGTGGGGAGAAAGGATGAAGTAGGACTATCCCAATAGAAAGGAAGAGAATGGAACAATTACAAATTCTGAATAGAAGTGTTTCCTAGGTAACACTTGTGAAGCTGATTCACACTCAATGTCCTGCAGCTTCATCATTTTCTATGAGAAAATAAGATTTCAGGAAATAAGACTCAGCCTACCATATGTTCATGTTTGTCAAGGTATTTCTTTTTCTTTCTACAAATAAATTTTGTTCAAGTGAAGCTTAAGGACTTCTGACATGTTATTCAGAATTTGCAGTTTTGACAAGGCCACAGGACAGCCTGAAATGTCAAACATGTTATAGTACACAGATTGCTGGCACTATATACACGAAATATATCTAATACATTGGGTGTAAATCAAATCTGCTACTCATGCCAACGTTGAATAAATCCAGCATGCCCTGAATATGTCAAAACACTATGTTTGTACACACCAACAGAGCAGCACATGCAGAGACGGGGCTAATGCTTTTTTTGGTTGATTGTAAAAAATGAGTGACACAGAATACAAACATACTTAGGCAGGTATATGAGACTGATGACTAGATGTGCCTTTATATTCAGTATTGTGTCTACTTGCCACTATTAGGCTTCTAACTAGTGAGACAGCCTCAGTGGCTGGGACAAGAAAATTGCAAAACTTTTAAAACTTTTTCTTTTCATAAATAAAAGGAAAAGGAACATTTATTCTGTTCTTTTCTGATGAGAGTAATTTTGCTTATGACTAAATATATTTACATATATTCAAGGAAATCTTTAGAATAGAAAGCTTCATTCCCAGAAGCATTTATCTGGAGATGTCCTAAGAATTTGTTACTTTTAAAAACAAATCTTCAATGGATTATAGTGATGTTCTTGCTTAAAACCTAACAGGTGTACTTGCATGCATACAAGGCAAGGTAGTCTATCAACCTTCTAAATTTACATAAATTACTATCCAGATGCCCACCAACTGAAGAATTTCTTATAATCTGTTTCAGAAACTTCAAAAAACTTAAGTAGAAATATGAAAAAATGAAACATTTTCCTAGAACACACTTTACACTTCCTAGCAACAACTGGCTAGTCTAATTATCATGTCCCTTAAGCTCAAAATTTTTTAGCAGGAGGTACTAGAAGGCTAATTTCTCTAACTCTATTATTTCCAGAAAAGGTGGATGTTTCTTTGAAATTATCTGAATAAAAGCAAAGCCAAAACAAATTATCAGAATAAGTGCATTTTAAAAGTCCAGCTTCAGAGAAAAATAAACAATTTCAGGAAAAGACAGCCTGATGTTAATTACTGTCACCAAGTGGTTTCCCCTAATATGGCAAGACTTTGTAAAATTTACTGAGAAGAAACCCAAGCTAGATCAGGTGCACAGCTAAATGCTACATTGACTGTTTCAACTTAAACAAAATAATAGTTTTAAAATAAAATAAATACTTTGTGTTTACTCTGTAAATGTAAAATATTTAGATTTTTGATAATTACAAAAAAAACCCTAAAATTGCTCACTTTAGCAGTGAAAAGGCTATTTTTATTTCTAGACTAATTTGCGTCAGGTTAGATATATCTGCTATGCAAAAAAGAATCTGAAATTATGTTGGAGTTCAGTTTTGAGAAAGGTATAATAAAAAATAATTCACCATTCTGTTTTGGCTAATTAGCTTTAAAATTCATTGTGTCTGGATAGCTTATGCAAGATTATCATATAGCTGATTTGCACATCCTTAACTTTATCGCTAACAGAGATGAAATAGATTCATTTCAATAGAATCAGATGTTTTATGGAAAATCACATCTAATTCCTAAATTGACTGTTTAACACTGACTCCCATAAGCTCAATTATCAAATGGAGATGTTCATTCTTCCCGGGGTGACACTTCTTCTTTCATAGAATCATAGAATGGTTTGTGTTGAAAGGGACCTTAAAGATCATATAGTTCTAACCCCCCTGGCATGGACAGGGACACCTTCCACTAGACCAGGTTGCTCAAAGCCCCATCCAACCTGGCCTTGAACACTTCCAGGGAGGGGGCATCTACAACCTCTCTGGGCAACCTGTTCCAGTGTCTCACCACCCTCACAGTAAAGAATTCCTTCCTTATATCTGATCTAAATCTACCTTTTCTCAGTTTAAAATCATTATCCCTTGTCCTACCACTACACTCCCTGATAAAGAGTCCCTCCCCACCTTTCCTGTCAGCCCCCTTTAGGTACTAGAAGGCCGCTCTAAGGTGTCCCTGGAGCCTTCTCTTCTCTAGTCTAAACAACGCCAACTCTGTTAGCCTGTCCTCACGTGGGAGGTACTCCAGCCCCATGAGCATCTTTGTGGCCCTCCTCTGGACCCACTCGAGCAGGTCCATGTCCTTCATATTAGGGGCCCCACAACTGGACACAGTACTCCAGGTGGGGTCTCATGAGAGAGGAGTAGAGGGGGAAAAAATCACTTCCCTTGACCTGCTATACACACTTCTCTTGATGCATACCAGGATATGGCCTGTCAAGGTCCCTCTGGATGGCATCCCTTCCCTCCAGCACATCGACTGCACCACACAGCTCGGTGTCATCAGCAAACTTGCTGAGGGTGCACTCAATCCCACTGTCTGTGTTGCCGACAAAGATGTTAAACAACACTGGTCTCAACACCAACCCCTGAGGAATGCCACTTGTCACTGCTCTCCATTTGATCATCGATCCATTGACTGCAACTCTTTAAGTGTGACCATCCAGTCAATCCACTGAGTAGTCCATCCATCAGATCCATTTCTCTTCAATTTAGAGACAAGGATGTCATGTGGAACAGTGTCAAAACTTTGCACAAGTCCAGGTAGATGAGTCAGTTGCTCTTCCCTTACCCACCAGTGCTGTAACCTTGTCATAGAAGGCCACCAAATTTTTCAGGCAGAATTTACCCATAGTGAAACCATGTTGGCTCTCAGCAGTCACCTCCTCCAGACCTCAAGACCTCTTTGTTACTAAACACATCTTTTACATCTTCAAATTTATGTTCAGGAATGATATACAGCTTTCATAGTTTGACTGTATTTTAAAAAAACTATGGTTTTCAAAGCTACTAAGAGGATTTTCTTCCTAAACATGATAGTTTATTTCTCAGTTTAGAGTTTTTTTCTTCTCATAACACTTGCTTTTATATTGTAAGAATAAGTGAAAGGCAGTTAGCATGTTACAGAACGCTTCTTCATCTCCATTTAAAAATTCATTCTTCAATTTAAAGAAAAAAAATATTACTGAAAGAGTACTGCCAAAATATATATCTGGATAGGAATCTCCACACTTAACATCACTTCTCTAGATCACAGGTATCTAGACATTAAGGGTCTCTACATTTATGGATATAGAGATGCACAAGACAACAATTCTGAGCCTCCCTGGGAAAAAAAGCCCTGTCTTTCCTCATGGGAAGGAGTGCAGAAGACTTGTTTTGTCAAGATGCCCGAGTATGACTAAGTTTCAGATGATTGAAACTAAATAAAGTTTCTGCCCCTCATTTTTGTCAACTCGAAATTATTTGTATGCTTTAGAGGATAGAATTTAGTTGTTTGCATTGCAAGTTTAATTTTGCAGATCACACAGTAGTCTGCTCACAGACAGATTAAATGAGTAGCTTCAAATGAATGATGTCTACCAATAAATTTTTTGTGGAATATCCATAATAATCAGAGAAAAATAGTAGCAATTTTGTGTTATATTTTTCTTAGCTATAATTAATGGATATTATGAAGAAAAATCTGGAGAAAATGGAAAAGACAGTGTGCTAAGAGGGTATTTCATGGAACTGTTGAAGAGAGTTACATTTGTTCCCAGGAGCATCTTAATAGATCAGGAGATTTAAGATAGATATTTCCATAATATGCTATAAAGCCCTCTTTTTGTCTGTTTTGACCATAGAACTGAATGTATGGGGACCTGTTCTGTAACATCCCAGAAATTTATCCTAACTCTTGAGAACCATCTGAAGATGGTTCTCTTTAAACAGTTTCTGACTAGCAGACCATCACTACATACTCTTTCCCCAGATATTAATATGAGAAATATGATTTTTAGAATAAGGGAGCACTGAAGTTTCCCAGAAGATGTGTGACTCTGGAAAACTAGAAACTTGAGTGGTAAAGTTTGAATGCACCTCTAGCTGCAATGTATGAACAATTGTTGTTATGATGGAACTGATTTGGGGGTTCTCACTGTTGCTCTTCAGTTCTCCACATGCCAAGAAAAAGAGTCAAAAAAAAAAAAAATCACAACTAGAAATGCATCAAAGTATTATAAATATTTTCTTTCTCATCTCACTATGCATTCATGATTCTTTTGAAACAGACAGATGTCTGTACAGATTCATAATATTGTAACATAATCATGTCTTAACCCCCTGAAAAGCTATTCAAAGAATATTCTCTCAGTCTGCAGTGGGGTTTTAGATGTTTTTCTCTCTCTGAGGCTGAATTTTCTCTTTTCTTGGTGTGTTTATACTATTCAAAGGTCACTTGGACAATGTTTATAGTATGAATTTTAGCTCTATTTACTTTTCATGCACAAAATAAATTATACATTAATTTATTTGTGTTACTTTGTAAAGTATATATGCCATTGCTTTACAGTAAATTAATTATGAGGGTTTACTTGTTTGTCATTTCTTTAATCTTTAATGCAGTTATATATCACATTATTGCTTATCTCTGCACTTTGTTGCATTCCTAAATAAAATAATATCCAAGGGAGTCTGCAAAACATGCTTTTAATCTTCTCTAATTGCTGTTTTCTTCTTCTTGGATATAGCTAGTAAATTGTTGATAGTAGGCATGAAAAACATCTGCAAGCATGTTTCAAAATAGCTTCCATGTTATGTTTCAGTAAAACTGATATCCATTAAACAATTTGTTTCAATGCTAAGGACAGAAACTAGAGTCTCAAAGACATTTCAGAGGAAAAAGAGATTAGAGGTTTTTTTAGTTGACAATAATAAGTGTAGGTAGACAGAGTGGGTAAAAACAATGTTAAAACCATTAAACGTTTAATTGTCCATATTGAAAGAAAAGAAGAAAGAAGAGGAAGAGAAATAAGAGAGAGACAGGGTAAAGGAAGAAAGGATAGAGAGGAAGGGAGGGAGGGAGAAAAAGAAGGAAGGGAGGAGAGGAGGGATCATATGACCATTACTTGTCCTAATTGTTCAATTCCTCCTCAGGGGACCCTAATTCCATCGAATTTCATCCCCAAATTTACTGCAGATTATTGGAATCTGCTGGTGTTATTTGTCAACACAAGACTTCTTTGCATTTGCTTGGTACCTCTGCAGGAAGACTGTGAGTCTTAGCCAAAATTCTAATAATGCCCTACTTTTTCTCATTTAGTAATTCCCATTTAGGCCCAAAATTATTCTACTGATGTGATAGGATATATGGTAAAAGGTTCACCTCTCACATCCTGCTCAGATGAGGGAGACAAGTGACTCAGATTCGCACATCCCCAACAGAGCGGACAATGGTGAGACAAGTCTCAAAGTCCAAACATTTATTAACTACCCACAATGTACTAATTGAACACACGATAATTGGCTAAGTATATAGCAGGTATAAAGGACAAGCTATGATGGAAAAATCGGGGATATGTTTCTCCAAAATACCAGCAAGCCTAGGGCATGTTGCAGCTTCTTCTTATTTCCAGGGATCTTTACCTCTTCCAGTGTAGTTAAAGTTTCAGGGGGAATACACACTGCTTCTCCCCGCCACCAAATATGCAGAAACTTTACCTCGGAGGATGGGAATTGTACGTTTTCGGCTGGAATTTGGAGCCCTAAATTTTCTAGGCAGGTGATTATCTCTGTCTGGGTCTGTCCCACTGCGGCAACATCAGAGCCACCAACTAGAACATTGTTAATATATTGATATACCCTGACCCTTTCCCATGGAGGGATTTGAGCAAGCTCCTGCGCTAGTGCATAATGAGCAATGGTCATCAAATGACAATATCGCTGGGGGAGACGAGTAAAAGTAAATTGCACGCCTTCCCATGTAAAGGCAAAGAGATCTCTGTCTGCTTTCTGTATGGGGACCATAAAGAACATATCTTTCACATTAATATTTGCTAAGATCTGGTGGGCTTCCTGTATGGTTGCAATCAGTTCAGCTATGTTAGGTACTGCAGCTGTTAGAGGACCTGTATTGGTATTTAACCGGCGATAGTCAATTGTCAGTCACCACTTTCTGTTAGGTTTACGGACTGGCCACACTGGGGAATTACAGGGTGAGTGAGTTGGAATGATTATCCCTTGTTCCCGCAGCTCTGCTGTTACCAGAGTGATCCCCTCCCTGGCACCTAATGGTAAGGCATAAGGTTTCACATTAACAATTTTAGAAGGACGAAGCACAGGTGCCTGCTGTAAAAGTCTTATAGAGGCAGCTGGGGACCCAAATTTCCATTCCCTTCCTTTTGAATCCACCCAAGCTTGTCCCTTCAATAGGTCAAGTCCCAGGATATTTGGGGGGAAATTTCCCAGGATCATAATAGCCTCTGTTGCTGTTTCATTCCTAGGTAACCAGTATTTCACCTGAGCAGTCGACTGTGGCTTAGAGTCCCCGAAAACATCTGTAACCCAGATCTGCTTTTTGTCAACAGTTATGCCATTCTGTTTAGCAACATCAGCTTGTAGTGCGGAAATATGAGCACCCGTATCTACTAGAAATATAACTGGAGTTTTAAAGGGGCCGAGCGGAAAGGTAATCAACAAGTCTCCTTTAGTATTCTCTGTGAGCCTCCTTAAGTGGACCCAACCGCCACCCCCCGGCTCACTTACTGGGGATGGCATGTCCATTTTCCTGACCCTAAAATCAATCAAGTCCTGTTCAGGGGCAGTTGGTGTTTGAGAAGCAATTACCACCATCTCGTTAGTTTTCAGTTCTGTCCCTTCCTTCGTCTGAAAGGTCTGCTCGGTTGGGGGGGGGGGGTGGGGGGGGGTGCAGCTTCCTTTTGTCTTTTGAGGCTCAAATGAGCTTTTCTAAAACTATAATAGGCATACTGTCCCTTAACTCTCGGGGAATCCCCTGTCCAATTCCCTCAGCCCACAAGAGGTTTCTCTTTGCCCTTAACACTTGTAGAAGGGAAGGATATGGATTCTCCTGCTGTTCCACTCTGCGTACCAAGGGCTCAGGTGGTTCACCTGGTAAGGCCCATTCTCTGGCTGTAATTTATTAAGTCTTGAGCTATCTCTCCTCAAGTCATGGGTCCTCCCCCTGTCCGTCTCCCCCCTCATGGGGCTAATACATTCCACAAACGATCTTGTAGTTGTACTGCATATAATTTCAAAGAGTCCATCAAGTCCTGAATCAGGGGAGTCATTTGATCAGGGTTAGCAACTAATAGCATCAGGGAAGGCTGCTGCAGAACCAAACACCTGTCATGCATTAATTGGAGACAAGCAGCCTTCTGCAGACTTTTGGTCAAATAATTTATGGCTGGGTTCTCAACACATACGGGATCCCCCCTTTCCAAGGGGTCCAGACCTGAAGCCCAGTAAGCAGCTCATTAAGTTAATGACCATGGCTCTCTCTGGGTGTCAGTAATTAAGAAAACCCCTGGCCCCCAGTACCCCTGGGCCTCATCTTCTGATAACAAGATTCAGTCACCACCAGTCAAAGATACCCTCAACACATATTCAGTCTCGGTTTCCTGAGCTTGTCTGGTATATTCCTCTTGAATTTTTGCAAGCTCAGTCACTGGATACAGTGTTGTTCGAATGGTGACTTGTGGAGCTCTTCCACTCTGATCATCAGTGGTTTACATTTTAATTATGGTCTTAAATTTGCCCCCTCGTTTTTGGGGTAAAAAATTTCTCGGCTTATCTCTAACTCCTTTGTTGGATACAAGGGTCTAGCTGCTGATTTTGCCAGACTCGTAAATCCCTATTCACTATCCGGAACAGAACCAAGATCTGTCTGGTTGCAGGTTTCTTGTTCATTCTCCTCTAATTTGGACCGTAAGATTTATTCTCAGTCCAAGGCATCTAACAGAGCTGTGTGAAGTTGCTGAGTGGTGTTACACTCAGCAACTAATTGGCTTTGCAAAACTCCAATTTGCTCTTGAAAGAATTTACTTTTTTGTTCAGTAACATTATGTTCCTCAGCCAATTGATCCTGGAGAGCTTTTACCAGATCTTGCAGGGATTAGATCATTTCCCCTTCTACTTCTCTGTTAACGTGTTTATCTTTTTGGGCTGCAGTCAGTGCTGCCCCTAATACAGCACACACCATAGCTTTTCCTTTGCCTGGTTGCGACCCTTGCACCTCCGCAAGGACACTGATATAGCTTGCCACTGCTTCTGGACTGTGCCAATTTTCGTGGGCCCAAACCATTACTAAAGAAGGAGGACAAGCCTTATACTCTTTCAGTTTCTCAAAAATAGGGGAGCAGTCAAGCACCGACATTTCCTGGCCAGTCATGTCTTGCCACTGCTCAAACCTCTCCTGGCTCATAGCTGAGAGGTCACTTCCTGATTCTCCCTGTCTGAATTTATCAGATAAATAATCAGTATCCCTCTGACCCTCTCCCAGCATATAGCTGAGGGGCCAATTCCCAGTTCTCTCTGTCCGAGTTTGTCGGATAGAGAATTGGTATCTCTCAAGACTTTCTGACACCGAAGGGGATCCTGCCAACTACACCAATTTTAATGTCACATCCCTCTCAGATGAGGGAGACAAGTGACTCAGATTTGCAAATCCCAAACAGAGCTGACAACGGTGAGACAAGTCTCAAATTCCAAACATTTATTAACTACCCACAAACTAATTGAACACACGATAATTGACTAAGTATATAGCGAGTTGTGGCAAGAAATACAGTATGCTTCTCATTTCTTAATGGTAGTGAAGGAAAAGGGGAAAAAGGAAGGAAGGGAGATAGAGGGAATAGGGGAATAGAGATCACCGGTCTGGGTTTCTACATCGATCCTGTCAGCGAGGGTTCCAGAAGGCATCTGTCTTCTTCTCTTCACTGCACTCTCTCTGGGTCCCCCCTCCCCTCTTTCCCTCACCTCGATTATACCCACTTTCCTTGGGTCCGTCCCCTAGGTTGACCTACATACCTACATATCCCATGTATGGGGAGGGGTAAGGTGTTTCATGGGGTGATGTAATTAGCATGATCTTGTTAGTCTTCATTAGCATATTGAGGAGTGTTAACTTTAATATGCATTTTGGGGATAATGAAGCAGAAGTCATTCACCATATAGATGGTCTTTGAAATTTGTCCAGGTGCACCAGAGCAGAGCCGTCCTGTTTCCACAGGGCTCCCTCCTTCAGCTGCATCCTGTGTTATTTGGGCAACATTATCAACTTTGACCTTGGCACCATCCACCCTGTGACTATAGTTTCGTCTTGTGAGTGTTTGAGGCATTCTTTAGCTCAGAGACCCTCAACTTTTATCTCTTTCTCAGGCTGCTTTTATCAGTCCATGTTTCTTGCAGGCCTGGTTTTTCATCTCTCACATCATCTCCACAAGTATGAAGAAACACAGAGGAACAATGGGAAGTAAGGAAACCCTAATGGCCTAATCAGAGAAACAAGAACCCTGATTCTGCTCCTCTGGGATGGTCAGCCTCATGGGCCAGGAATGACACCAACCACCATGAGAAAATGGAAGAGGTTCTCCAGATCACCTTACAAACTGAGGAGGGTTACTGCCTAGTGGATATGGGACACATTATACAATGCAAGGGAAGTGCATTTTGGGATTGTACAGGTCAAATGGGATGTTTAGAGGAAGAATTTAAGGAAGGGAAAAGTAAGCATTGGGGTTGTTTGGGGACTATCAATCATGGGAAAACTGATGGATAACGGGTTAAAAGGGTATGGTTGTCTGTAGACAGGCTGCTGGCCGGTACACTTGTCTGACCATGGTGTCTACCTGATGACCAGTTTGTTATATTTAACTCCACTTCTATTTTTCTATGTGAGATGTTCTTTCATGTATTCTGTGTACTTCTGTGTGTGTGCTTGGAGGTTTATATGCCAGCAGATGGACTGGGATCATGGGTCAGAGGGGAAAATGTGTCTCTGCTACTAGCAAATGGAGCAAGGGAGGGTATATACACTGGTGTCTAATCACTAGCAAATACCAAGCCAGACTAGCCAGCAAGGTTGATAAGAATTTGGGGACCCGTAATTTTGAGCCAGACCAGATAATGGAGAGATGAAAGTTTCTGCAAGTTGTTTACTAGAGGGACCAGGAGGTCCAAGTCAACTACTAGAGAGGCTGTTGAGTCAGCTGAACAACCCATTTGCATGTGTGTGTGCACACATGAGGCAACTGGAGACAAGAAGATCCAAGGGCCTGTTACTGGGTAGACAGAGTGTTTGGTTAGTAGGAGTTACTGGAGGGATCCTATCTCTGTGTGTCTGTGTGTTTCTGTGTCTCTCATGCAAGTTGACATTTTTTCCAGGAAATGGAGTGTGGCTGCAGGCCTCAGTGATTCATATGTCAAGATGCCAGCAACTGGGGAGAAAGAGGATACAGGGACAGACTGAATGCCTGTCTAGTCATTGAAGGGATCCACTAACAGACCTTCATCTTGAACTGTCGTAGAGGAGAAAGGAACAAGGCTGTTGGTGCTGTTTGTATTTGCATGAATGCTCTGTTTCCTCACTGTGCTAATCTGTGTATCTGGCTGTAGTTATAAGCAGATGTGTATTGTATAGATGTATTTGTGTGTGCCTACTGAGAACACATGCTTAACCTCTCTACTGGTGGGACTTGGGAACAGGGAGCTGAAAAAGCCTTGCCTCTAGCTAGCTACCAGATTCAGCAATGCCTAACTAGTCTACTCTCTATTTTATCCTAAATGTCTGCTTAATTATGTCATGATTACATTTTTAAATTTGCCTTAACTGCTTCATATTTTGTGCCTCACAGAAAAGCAAAAAAATTAGAAAAAATGAAAACAAAATTGTATTCTCACTGACTTAAAAATACAAAAACTGATTGCTGATTTTCTATATATTGAAAAAATCCCACAGCTTCTTTTTATAGATTTTCCTTAAGCTCAGCTTTATGTAGAATTCTATATAATAATTGTAGAAACAGTACTGAAACAGAAATCTGTTCAAAACTCCAAGGAAGACAAAAAGACTGTGCCTTTTGTCGTAGTTTATGTGCTTCTAAATATGTTTCAACAAAGGGAAAATAAATTAGTATCCAGGTGTTGAGTATATAAAGGGTCAAAAACTAAAATGAGGACAGGAGTTTAAAAATAATGACAGCAAAAATTAATGAATAATTAACACAGATTAAACAGAAGTACTTGAAGTGGTTTGTTATGCAAATTTACCTTGAACATTGCAAACATTTCTCATTAGGGATGTGTTAAATGGTTCAGAGAAGGTGTTGAGAATTTGAACTGATTCTTAGTTAGTTGAACCAATTCTGAAAATTTGTAGTTCACTCTTAAATGGAAAAGATTCAAAATTTATTAATGTTTAATGCAGGCTGGAGAAATAGGCTGATGGGAGCCTCATGAAATTTAAGAAGGAGAAGTGTAAAGTCCTGCATCTGGGGAAGAACAACTCCATGCATCAATACATGCTGGGGAACATCCATCTGGATATCAACTTTGCAGTAAAGGCCCTGGGGGTCCTGGTGTACATTAAGTTGAACCTAAGCCAGCAATGTGCTCTTGCTGCTAAAAAGGCTAATGGTATCCTGGGCTGCATTAGGAGGAGTATTGGCAGCAGGTTGAGGGAGGTGATCCTTCCCCTCTACTCAGTACTGGTAAGGCCACAACCTGGAGTACTGTGTCCAGTTTTGTGCTTCCCAGTACAAGAGAGACATGGACATACTTGAGAGAGACCAACAGAGGTCCACAAGGATGATGAAGGGACTGGAGCATCTCCCATATGAGGAAAGGTTGAGAGATATGGGACTGTTTAGTCTGGAGAAGAGAAGGTTCATGAGGAGTTTCTCCAGGGTATTTCTCAGTGTACTGAAACATTCAGATTGATCTAGGCACAGCAGGAGCTGCCTGAGGTAATTTACAGGACAGCCCAAAATTCATATCAAAAAAGTTCCTACGCCAATCAGTTAAAACTTTTATTGTGAAGGTCTGGAGTTCAGTCAATAACCTTGTTTCACATCTATTCACTGTATCAAATAAGTCCATTAGCTCATCTATTCAGTTTACTAGCTGAGGAGATCCTGGACAACTCAGGGAATTAATGACTTAAGAGCACTGGAAGCTCTTAAGGACAGGCACAGTCCTGATACCCAACCACACCACTATTATAACCACAGGAAAAACTGGAGTTTCAGTCACATAACTTCAATTTCATAGCTGTTGCTTCATTATTGCCCTTGGAGGAATTAAATCAATTTTCCCTCTTCTTGCACAGATTATCAGAATCTGGTGCAGACTAATTTTATTATTTTATCAAAATTTAATATAGTATCAGAATTTTAAAACTTCAAGAATCAAGAATTCTAAAGTCCTGTAGAGATTGAGTTGCTAAATAGAATAGCCTGAATACTCTTGATGATTTACAGATATTTTTCTTGAATGAACTTGCAGTTCTTTACAGAAAATGTTGGTTGAACATTGCATTCTGTCCCCAGTGCAACTTCTATTCATAGAAATAATATTACTGAAATTAGTAAAACTCCACACAAGTAAACAGTATTCAGATAAGCAAGGCTATTGTGATCAAAATTATTGTCCACAAGTGTGTATATACCTGTGTAGATTGATTTTTTTTTTTTTTTTTCCATTGTATGCTGTGTATTGTGAACAGAGCTGTGAGACTCCCAGGGGATTTTAAAGGAGCTAAAATATGCCATCAAGATCACTACCTTTTTTAGTAGCTTGAAAGGTAGCTTAAGGTTTTGGTGATCTCAAAAGACTTTTTCCTTCTTGTAATACTGAATCATGCATTGCTAGTATTAACATTCCCCAGCTGAAATTGCAAACATTATTTTTTCTTTTGAAACACTTTATGTTACACATAATGCCATATTTAAGAGGAAATGGCAACATGTTAGCATGAGCTGAAGGCAAAGGCTAGAAACAGATTATGTGTGGAATGACTTAGGTGACAGAAAAACAAATGAAACTCGAGGGTACAGATATATTTTAGGAACTTGATGCTACATCTTATGATCCTCCCTTATTTCCATAGTAATAACTTCACTTAAAGTTATGACGGTCTGCAAAAGTGGGACTTATAAATTTAAGCCCAGCTTGGTTTCCGAAAAATGAAACAGGTCTTTCTAAGGTTACCCTGTTTTCACTGTTCTGCTTACTCCATAAGAAGACTCCTAGAGCAAGATTATGATGCGTACTATATTTTCATGTAGATAAATAAAGGAATATGGAGCTACAGATCTCCCACCCTGAGGTATATCTGGATCACTGAATCAGTTTCTTTTTGACTGCTTGCCTTCCAGATCTATACATCTTGTATTCTTAATTGCATATCAGTCCAATTTAATACCAGATAGAGGGTCATCCAAAATATCACATGTATGAGTGGTTTTAGCAGCATCCTGAAAGGCATAAGCTATAGTTGCAAACTAGTTAGGTTTCCTGTTCTGTAAGTAGGTGTTATGACCAGTCAGGTGCTTTGTAATAGATGCAGCCTAAGTATGATGTTGCTGCAGACAGTGTGATAGAGGTAGCTGTAGTTTGACCAGAATAGATTTTTCTGAAAAACTTTATTGAGTTGCTCTTTGTTTAAAAATGGACAATAGCAAAGTTTTGGTTGACATTCCTCTATCTTTCCAGTCTCCTGGATTTTCAGGAACACATATTGGAGTACCAAGGGGAAAAACAAACAAACAAACAAACAAACAAACAAACAAACCCAACAAAGAAACCCCCAATCTGACCAACCTACCAAAACAAACAGAAAAAAACAACAGTCTACTAAGGAAGCTTTAACTGAGCTGAAGCAATTTATAGGGTTGGTAAAGGACAGGTCATCTGGGTTTTTGTCTGGGACCTACACAGGAGACAGGTACTTACCTCCCTATTTAGATCTAGATCTTGTCCACTATGATAATGCTTAAACTGTTTTTCAGTCTAGTTAAATCTGACCCATTGTGGTTTAGATATTGAAAAGGTGTTATTTCATTGTCCCTTACAATAAGATTTGTCAACCCTATCCATTTCACAAAATTAATAAATTTATTTCACCCTAACTTCAGATGTCTTTAATACAGATGTCTGTATGTAAGTTAGGTTTAAATTCCCTTTACTCTTAAAGGAGATGTATGCAGTAAATCTATCTAACAGATGCTAGAGAGCTATCCAATCGACCCATGAGGTTGCTTACATTATGATTAAATGGATCACTCTTGAGATTGTTGACAGTACTGAATATATCTTATTATTGATATATTGATTAAATTGATTAGTCAACAGAGAACTGATTAGTGAACAGAGAAGGACTGGTGGATGATGTGGCGGTTGGAGGACGACTAGGGCATAGCAATCATGAAATAGTAGAGTTCTCTATTCTTAGAGAGGCCAGGAAAGGGGGAAGCAGAACTGACATCCTGGACTTCCAAAGGGCTGACTTTATCCTGTTTAGGCACCTGCTTGAAAGGATCCCTTCAGAGACAATCCTGAAGGGTATAGGGGTCCAGGAAGGCTGGGCACTCTTTAAGAAGGAAGTCTTAATGGCTCAGGAACAGGCAGTCCCAGGTGCTGTAAGAGAATCGACGACAGAGAAGACCACCCTGACTGAACAGGGAACTTTGGCTGCAACTCAGGGAGAAAAAGAGAGTTTACAGCTTTTGGAAGAAAAGGCTAGTCACTCACAATGATTAAAAAGATGCTGTGAGGCTATGCAGGGTGGAAACCAGGAGGTCTAAAGCCCAGCTGGAAATTAATCTGGCTTCAGCAATCAAGGATAACAAGAAATGTTTCTATAAGTATGTCAACAGCAAAAGAAAGACCAGGGAGAGCCTCCATCTCCTGTTAGACACAGGAGGAAACATGGTAACAAGTGATGAGGAAAAGGCTGAGGTGCTTAATGCCTTCTTTGCCTCAGTCTTTAATAACAAGAGTAGTTGTACTGAGGGAATCCAGCCTCCTCAGCCAGAAGACAGAGACTGGGAGAATGATCCCCCCGCAAACCAGGAGGAATAGTGACCTGCTGCATCACATGGACATACACAAGTCTATGGGACCAGATGGGATACACCCGAGGGTGCTGAAGGAGCTGGCTGGGGTGCTTGCCAAGGCGCTTTCCATCATTTATCAGCAGTCCTCTGACAGGGGAGGTCCTGACTGATTGGAAATTGGCCAATGTGACGCCCATATATAAGAAGGGTCAGAAGCAGATGTGGGAAATTACAGGCCTGTCAGCTCATCGTGAGTACCATCACACAACACATGCAGAAAAACCAGATGATCAGGCCCAGTCAGCATGGGTTTATGAAAGACAGGTCCTGCTTGACAAACCTGATCTCCTTCTATGAAAGGGTGACCTGCTTATTGGATGAGGGAAAGGCTGTGGATGTTGTCTACCTTGACTTTAGTAAGGCCTTTGACACCGTTTCCCACAGCATTCTCCTGGCAAAACTGGCTGCTCGAGGCTTGGATGGGCACACGCTTTGCTGGGTAAAAAACTGTCTGGATGGCCAGGCCCAAAGTGGTGAATGGAGTTAAATCCAGTTGGCGGCCGGTCACGAGTGGTGTCTCCCAGGGCTCGGTTTTGGGGCCACTCCTGTTTAACATCTTTATTGATGATCTAGACAAGGGGATCGAGTGCACCCTCACTAAATTTGCAGACGACACCAAGCTGGGTGGGAGTGTTGATCTGCTCGAGGGTAGGGAGGCTCTGCAGAGAGATCTGGACAGGCTGGAGCGATGGGCTAAGGCCAACTGTAGGAGTTTCAATAAGGCCAAATGCCGGGTGCTGCACTTCAGCCACAACAACACCCAGCAGCACTACAGGCTTGGGGAGGAGTGGCTGGAAAGCTGCCAGTCAGAGAGGGACCTGGGGGTGTTGATTGACAGCCGGCTGAACATGAGCCAGCAGTGTGCCCAGGTGGCCAAGAAGGCCAATGGTTTCCTGGCTTGTATCAGAAATAGCGTGGCCAGCAGGGACAGGGAAGTGATCTTACCCCTGTACTCAGCACTGGTGAGGTTGCACCTCGATTACTGTGTTCAGTTTTGGGCCCCTCACTACAAAAAGGACATTGAATTACTCGAGCGTGTCTAAAGAAGGGCAACGAAGCTGGTGAAGGGTCTGGAGCACATGTCGTACGAGGAGCGGCTGAGGGAACTGGGGTTGTTTAGCCTGGAGAAGAGGAGGCTGAGGGGAGACCTCATCACCCTCTACAGCTACCTGAAAGAAGGTTGCAGAGAGCTGGGGATGAGTCTCTTTAACCAAGTAATAAGCGATAGGACAAGAGGGAATGGCCTCAAGTTGTGCCATGGAAGGTTTAGACTAGATATTAGGAATCATTTCTTTACAGGACAGATTTTTAGACATTGGAATGGGTTGTTCAAGAAGGTGGTGGAGTCCTCATACCTGGAGATGTTTAAGAGTCGTGTTGACATAGCATTTAGGGATATGGTGTAGTTGGGAACTGTCAGTGTTAGGTTAATATTTGGACTAAGTGATCTTCAAGGTCTTTTCCAACCTTGATGATTCTGTGATTCTGTGATTATGAAGCCATCTAGCTCACATACAGATGAAGTTAATTTTATGAATGTGGAACTAAATGCTGTTGCTAAGTTTAGTTTTGTTGAATAACCCATCACCTGTACTGGGTTTCATGGTAGTCTTTTATGTTAAAACTTGTGGCCCTTTGTCTCAATCCAGTGTTGGGGGAGGTTTCGATATGATCCCAAGAGTGATATTAAAACACAAACAAGGTCAAATGCCGTACGCCCAAAACGTTTGTTTTGGTTTTTTTTTTTTTTTTTAATTATTAAAAAAAGTGAAGAGGGGTAGCGATAGGACAGAACGGAAGGAAAAGACAGAAATAAAGCAAGGCTGTGGGATAGGGTCGCAAGAATGGTTACCAGCATGGATCCAGCGGCGTCCCATTGGTCCTCAGTCCTCAGTTCTTTGGTGGTAGATCCACATGGATCTGGCTTCGATGGTGGGTGCACACACAGCAATGATTTCTGCTGCCTTTTTAATTTCGTCTTATCCACTGATTAGCATATCTGGCCACATTTATGCTTTTTTTAATCTGGTCCTACAGGTTTCGTTGCATCCAACTTCTGGGCAGAAATGTTTGCCTCTTGTCAGTTCATTAGCAATGCATGCATGGGGTCTGGCCTACACAATAGAGCCACAAATGGCTACACAATGGAGCCAGCTCAGTACAGGTCTGCCCCTTTGAGGCTTTTCTAAGGAGTCGGACAATGCAACTGCAATGAAGGGGGTGCATCATTCAACACACTCCCACTTCCCTGGGCCACATTCCCCAGACAATCCACAGGCCGCAGCAGCTTGTCCTTGTGGTTTGCACAGACACAAGGAAGTTTCGAGACAGTCATATGACATTTCAGTCTCTCACACCCTTAGAGCTCACAGTCGATATCTTGGTGTTCTGTTTACAAGCTCCCTCTATGGAGAGACAAAGTTAGCTCTCACAGTAATTTCAGTTTTAGCCATGATGATTGTGTTCTTGAGATGCCCATATATTCACACTCACTTCTTGAAGACAGCTAGAGTCCTAACTAGATTTTTCTGTGTGTAGCCTAAATTTAGATAGGTTAAAATCAAGTCACTAAGAGTATATATGCACATTTTTGCCTTCCAGTTAACATATATCTTCTCATTTTAGTGTGGTAATGTATGTGTTACTAGGGTTAATAAACTTGCTCCAATATTACTTAGGGAGACAAAACTTCTAATTGAAAGTTTTTAGCAGTTTACCATTATTTTCGGGGATTAATCTTCTGTTGTAACACAAACTATTTATTTTATTATACTTTACAAAACAGTGGTAGATAAAGTTTAAACATGTAATCATAGATTGCATTTTTACTTTAATTCATTGTAGACAATTGGTTTTGTCCTGGGTGCTAATTTAGAAAAAAAAAAAAAAATGTAAGTTGCAGATTTGCTTACAAAACAAACTTGCAAATCTTTTAATGAAGAAAATTACTGAAACAAGCATGACAATTAACTACTCTGGTTACCAGCCAGCACTTGGACTGGCACATACTAGAGTAGATGTGAAATTACTTTACACACTGGCAGAGACTCCATGCAAAATACAGTTGTACAGAACATGATGGGCACATCCTCATGTTGAGGAAGACAGGTGATTTCACCATAAAACACAGAAAAGTAATTCCAGGGCAAAGTAAAAAAGATCAAAAGATCTGACATTTTTCAGAGAATAAATGAAATATTGTCTTCATTAACTCGGTTAATTTAGTAAATAATTTTGATTATACTAGGATTTATAAATTAACATATGCATATTAACTTCAGAAAGTATGCATAGAGTTTCTCACTTCCCTTCTTTACTTTTTTAATACAAAAAGTCTATTAATAGCAAGTTCTGAAAGGCTCGTGTGAGAACCAAAATTGCACACACATTATATCTGTTTGCTTGTTAATATTGTAATTAAAAAATTGTTATGTGGTGAAAGAAATGGAGAAATCTAGAATGGAAAAACCCTTTTTTCTACTCAGGACTATCCTTCAGACAGCAGTTATTGTGATTTTTATTAGTAACTATTTCCAATAGCTTCAAGAATAGTATCTTAGAGGATCTTATTAAATATACATGTTGTTTATTAATCTAACTTAAAATAAACAGTAAGTACAACTTTCTGTGGTTATAAGCACCATTTTATTATGCTTTTGTTAAATCTCTAGCTATCCAGATCAATCTACATTTCTTTATATACTGTAGCTTTAAGCACTTTGTCAATTTCAATTTTTTTCTCTGAAATAATATTCCATGACTGGAAACAAAATGGTATTTTATCCAAGGTATTTCTACGGTCTTGTTCTATGACCTCTGGATCATTCTGTCCCACTTTTTCCATCTGCACCATAAAGATACTAAATCTAATATTTCCTTGTTTATTGACATAATACACGAAGAATGACATGGGGGAGAAAGAAGGTTGGACAGCTGAACTAATTAAAGTGCTTCAAATGCTGGCTGAGTGAAATACTACAAATACATGCATCACCATCTGCTTGCATATTGATCTTACCAGTAGCACCATTATTGTGTTTTCAAAATAATTTGTTAACAAAGGTAATATTTATTTCTGTACTTATTTGCACACATATTTGACCCTACCATGATACCTTTGACAAAACATGTTTCTTATTATCTCAGTATTTCAGCAACTCTGGTGTATTGTTATCTTGGAAAAAAAAAATCTCTCCCCCTCTTCCAAGTTTCATGTTCAACATTACTAAAAGCTATTCTATATTTGAAGTATCTATGGAGATTCCTATTTTCCTTATCTCCCAGTCTGTTATTTTAGTCTACTGTATCTTCGTGGATGACCTTTTTTAACTAGTTCTTGTTTGGTTGGCAGCTTTGCCCTTGGGCAAGAGTTTGATGAGCTAGTGAATGGGCATGATGCCATCCAAACAGATGTGTTAGAGAATAATCAGCCAACAGGCCCTCTGTATGTATCAAATATGTTTGTAAAGGGCAGGATTCGAATCTGGAAATGTTCAAATAGCTGCTTACACTATGTAGTATTTGCATGAAGGATCTACCATTGCTGATCTAGTTCTCAATTCTACTTAGACACCTTGCTTTCAGAGAAGATAATAGCTGTTGAGTCACAGAGCCAAGTATTTTTTACTGTTAAAATATAAAATTACTACTAGAGCAAAGGGATTCCCCTTCTTTTTCTCTGGGTAATAAATTTCATGCAGTGTACCAAATCTGATTTCTAAACTTTAGTTTCCAGTAATAGTGAGTTACATAACAGTTTTAAACATAAATATTGACTTTCATCTCACATAAGTTTAAGCACCCAAAAAATAATCTTCTTTTAAAGCTTTCTCCAGATGTCCATTCAACCTATCTTAGCTGTTTAATGTGGAAAACAATACGTTAATTTCTGTAGTATCCTGCCAATTCTATTCATTGTTGATGTAGTCATGCATTGGGTTTGCATGACAAGGTTTTGGTAGCAGGGTGGGCTACAGAGGTGGTTTCTGTGAGAAGCTCTTAGAATCTTTCCCCATGTCCGATAAAGCCAATGTCAGCCAGCTCTAAGATGAACCAATCACTGGTCAAGGCAAAGCCCATCAGCCAGCAACAGTGGTAACATCTCGGTAATAACATATTTAAAGGGGTAAAAAAACAAGCATATGCAATTTCATCCAGGAGAGAGTGAGAATATGTGAGTGAAACAATTCTGCAGACACCCAGGTCAGTGAGGAAGGAGGGGAAAGAGGTTCTCCAGGCACTGGAGCAGAAATTCCCCTGCAGCCCATGGTGCAGCCCGTGGTGAGGCAGGCTGTGCCTCTGCAGCTCATGGAGAGTAACGGTGGAGCAGATACCCACCTGCAGCCCATGGAGGACCCCACGCCAGAGCAGTTGGATGTAGCCAAAGAAGGCTCTGACCCTGTGGGAAGCCCACGCTAGAGCAGGATCCTGGCAGGACCTGTGGACCCATGGAGAGAGGAGCCCACACTGGAACATATTTGCTGGCAGGACATGTGACCCTGCAGGAGACCCACGCTGGAGCAGTCTGTTCCTGAAGGACTGCACCCCATGGAAAGGACCCATACTGGAGCAGTTCTTGAAGAATTGCATCCCATTGGAAGGACCCCATGCTGGAGCAGGGGAAGAGTGTAATGAGTCCTCCGCCTAACAAAGAAGGAGTGGCAGAGACAATGTGTGATGAACAGATCACAACCCCCATTCCCCATCCCCCTGCGTTTCTGGTGGGGAAGAGGTAGAGAACTCAGGAGTAAAGTTAAACCTGGGAAGAAGGGAGGTGTGGGGGAAAGTCATTTTAAGATTTAGGTTTTATTTCTCATTATCCCACTCTGATTTGATTGGTAATAAATTAAGCTAATTTCACCAAGTCGAGTCTGTTTTGCCCGTGACAGTAATTGGTGAGTGTTCTCCCTGTCCTAATCTCAACCCATGAGCATTTTGTTATATTTTCTCTCCCCTGTCCAATTGAGGAGGGGAGTGATAGAGCAGCTTTGGTGAGCACCTGGTGTCCAGCCAGGGTCAACCCACCACAAGCCTTTACGAGTGAAATGAGGCAGAGTTTTGGGCCACTAGCACTATTATTTAATAAATAAATACATAAATAAGATTGGTTGGAATAACCATATGAAATACAACATGATAAAATATGAAATGTCAATCAAATGTAGGTAATCTCACTAAATATGAGTACTATTTTCAACAAAAAGTGCAATTAAAATTTATAGAACAAACAAAAAAGTCGTACTTGAACTAATTCAAATATGAAATAGTTGAAGATTGAAATGGCAACAGTCCTCTCAATTTTTATAGGAACTTATTTTATTCTTTCTGATGGCAAGTAAAGATAGATAGATAGATAGATAGGTAGACAGATAGATAGATAGATAGATAGATAGATAGATAGATAGATAGATATGCATCTGTATTTATTTAGGCTATATATTATTTAATAGGCTATATATCTCTATATATAGCCTAACAAGAGGGGTCAAAAATAGAGTCAACATGTTGTTCACTGCCATATCTGGTCTATTTTTTAATAACTCCAAGTATGGAGACTCCATAATCAGTCTAAGCAACCTGTTTGTGAGAGACTGAAATGTCAAATGACTGTCTTAAAGCTTGCTTGTGTCTGTGCAAACCTCAGGGACAAGCTTTGGCCTTTGGATTAGTCTAAAGAATGTCACCCAAGGAAGCAGGAGTGTATGGAAGGATGCACCCCCCACTCCCTTGCAGTTGCATTGTCAAACTCCTTAGACAAGCTTCAAAGGGGAAGACACTGACTGAGTGGAAACCAAATGTTTATCACTGGCTCCATCGTGTAGCCATTTGTGTCTCAATTGTGTACGCCAGACACCATGCATGCATTGCTAGTGAACTGATAAGAGGGGAGCATTTCTGCCCAGAAGCTGGATGCAACAAAAAACTGTGGGACCAGAGAAAAAAAACTAAAGGTGGGCAGATATGCTAATCAGCAGATGTGATGAACTTAAAAAGGCAACAGAAAACTTTGTTCCATGTTCACCCCCCACCGAAGAACTGAAGACTGAGGACCAACAGGACGCTGCTGGATTCATGGTGGTGACTATTCTTGCAACTCTATTCCACATGCTTGCTTGATTTCTGTCTTTTCCTTCCATTCTGTCCTGTCACTACCCCTCTTCACTTTTAATAATAAAAACTGGTTTGGGTGTACAGAATTTGACTTCATTTGTGTCTTAATCTTGCTCTTGGGATCATATCGAAACCTCCCCCAACATTGGATCGGGACACTGTTCCAATGTTTGACCACTCTTATAGTAAAAATATGGGTTATTGCATGTTTAAATGGAATTCCTGTATTCCGATTTGTGCCATTGTCTGTTGTCCTTTCACTAGGCACCACTGAGAAGAACCAGGTTACTTCCCCACATTATGCCTTTAGAAACATTGATAAGATTCCCCTGAGACTTTTCCAGGCCTAAAGAACAACATCTGTCTCAGTCTCTTCTCATATAGCAGATGCTCCAATTCCTTCATTGTCTCTGTGGCCCTTCTCTAGACTCACGCCAGTCTGTAAATGTCTTTTTTTTTTTTACTGCGGAGCCCAGAACCTTATACAAGACTCCAAATATGGTCTCACCAGTGCTGAACAGAGGGGATCATCTCCCTTGGCCTGTTGGAGATTCTTTTCCTAATGTAACCTAGGTTGCTGTTGGTCTTCTTTGCCACAAAATAACATTGCTAGCTGATGTTCAATTTTTTGTCCACCAGGATCCCCAGGTCATCACTGCAAAGTTGCTTTCTAGGCAGCCCGCTCCAAGCCTGTCCTGGAACGTAGGGTTATTCCTCTGCAAGGGTGCCATTTTTCATTTCCCTTTATTGAAGTTCATTAGATTCCTGTCAGCTCATTTCTCCAGCCTTTCAAAGTCCCTCTGAATAGCAGTATAAACATCCTGTGTATCAATGACTCCTCCAAGTTTTGTATTATATGTAGATGATCCTTTCTGAGAATAAATTCTATCCCATCATCCAAATCATTAGTGAAAACATTGAACACCATTCGCCCTGGTATTGACCCCTGGGGTATAACTCCAGTGACCAGCCTTCAGCTGGATTTTCATGTTGCTGATCACAAGTCTTTGAATGTGGAAGATTTCAATCAACTTCTCACTCGTTTAGCATTGCATCAGTTTGCCAGTGAGGATGCTATGGGAGGTACTGCTGAAAGCGTTGTTAAAATTGAGATAACCAATCAGATAACTAATATTCAATGTACAGGCACTTCAGAGAGGCACCAAGTCATGTTGATTTCCCAGAAAAAGTGTGAGAGCGTCCCTCAAAATGTTGTCCTCTCAGCACATTCTTATTTGTGTGCAGACCAAGGTGATCCTGCTTCAGTCCTGGTTGTGGTTTTTTAAATTATTTTCAAGATCTCTCTTGCTCACATAATCCTTCATCATTTGCTTGCCAAATTGGTCCACTGTTTTCTCACTTGACTGTGAATCACCATCTCCCTCCCTTGATGTGCCTTGTTCAAAGCTCTCATCACCAAGTTGACAAGGTTGATAAAAATGCCTTTTCCCCACTTGTAGACACACAAGTGAAGTGAATAAGGATGGACTCATCATCCAGACCATAGATATCTAAATTTACACTCCCAGATTTACAAATCTATGTATAAGATTGTTGTGCAGTCTCTTAGTAATTATTTACTTGAGAGTAGACTGTGTAGTGTTCCAGTTCCAGCTGTAACTGAATTGATTATCACCATTAATTATAATGAGATTTCAGAGACCTGGATATCATGTAGAATTCTATATTCAGTGTTCTCTTTAGATGCTCCCTAAGCATGCAGTGCCATCTGGAGAATCCTAAATTATCCTTCTTGACCTTCAGCTACCAGATCAGAAGTGTGTTTGTATATTCTGTGTGTTCTGTGTCAAACCTGCTCTGATTTTTCAGATATCCCAGAGACCTTAGTGGATAGCAGGAACCTGCTTTAATGTAACTGGTTTGAGCCATTACAGACCTAAATCCCACTATAAATATTTTCAAGGGCCTAAGAACTAAATTAGAGCATAGAACTCTTATCCTTGCATTGAGAAAGGAATTAAGAGAAATAAATCTTCCTTTATTTTGTTTTATACAGATATTTCCCAGGCAGATAGAAGCACAGTTCCAAAGCAGACACAGATATGTAATTGCTCACTCAACCAGCTCAGGATCTTGAAGATACATGCATTCTGTAGCATGGACTACAGACATGGAAAAAAACCACCATTTTAGGTATAAGATCTTGTCATAAACATTTGGCTGCAGCAGAGCATGAAGTGAACAGAGAATATAAACCTGTAAGAAAATAAGGTTTACAAGTCCTACGGCACAAAGAACAACATGTTTGGGTTTTTTAATAGGGAATCTTATAGTTCTGCAAAATATTACCAAGCAATGCCATAATAGAAATATATATAAATTTTATTTTTGTTTTCTCAATAAAAATTAAGATAATTTATTGATCACTCTATAGTTTAGAACTTGCTTAACATTTTAAAGCCTTAAACCTCTTTGCAGACTTATTTCACATTGTCATGAGATAGTAAATCCGTAGGAGGACAGCTGTGATTATCCCCGTAATTAACGTAATCTTAAAACATGCAGATATTTACTACTCCTAGTTTGCATTTTGGATTTTCACTGATTCACAGTACTTCTGTCTGCTACTAATATGAACTAATGAAAAAATAAACTTTAATGGTACAATCGTTTCATTTTGGTGCGACCATTTTATTTTAGGTGGGTGGAAAAATCAGGTAATTGTGGCTAGTTGCATTTATGGTGTTCCAAAAAATGTTATACAGTATGATATATTTTCCTAATTGATTTTTTACACAAAGTAAATCTTTTTGTAGTGCTTGCTCACTGTGTGAATAGTAGTGTATGGATTCTGTTGACATTTTATCAGTAAAAGATTTTTTTCTGCTGCATAAATAAAATCTAAATGAACAAAGTTATGGACCAAAGTTTTAGACCAAAGTTTTTAGATCAGAATATTTTCAATTTTTTTTTTTTCTTGAAGTGTTCTATTTCATTCAACCAAATTGCAGAATATTTTCTTTTTCCTCTAAATTACTTATCAAGGGTTGGACACCCAGACTGGACTTCACTAAAAAGAAGAGAATGAGCAACCTTACCTGAAAATATCCAAAATGTGATGTTTCAGTGTAATTCTGTCTTAAAAACAAAAGCTCCAATATGAAATGTAAATCAGGTTTGAAATCTTGAATACCGCCATGAAGCTAAAGTATCATTCTTAAGCCAACTACAATAAGCAGTGATGCCTACATCAAAAGCATTTATTGTAAAATCAATGTCCAGTAACATTATGAAAAGTACTCGAAGACAATTGCTGTTCAGTGGTGTATAAATATTTTTCAGTCCATTTGGCCAATGAGTTAAGAATCCAGTGAAATTTTAGTCAGAAAAAGAATTGTATAATTTCTGACAAATACAAATGGCTTAAACATAATATTTTATTTGTCATTATTAGCCCCTCCCAAACTTTTAAATCCACACACTTAACTTACTGTTCTCTTAACCTTTAACTGCTTAAGTACTGATAGCATTTAATTAGTTTCCAATTTCAAAACTTTCATCTTCTCAACAGACCTTTTGCATTGCACAAGAAGACCCACTAAGGCCATTCAGTTGTTATATTACTGACCAAAGCTAATCCTCCTTCAGCAACAGATTCCATGGCTGCTTAGACAGGTTTAGTATAGACAGATATATCAGATATTCCTCTTGTGATACAACATGAAATCTATATTGCCTACATCTCACACAGAGATTCTAAAATCACTTTTTGTGCATTTTAAGCCTATAGGGTGATTTATTGCAATAGTAAATCATTCTGGCCAGGTTCACTGCAGGGTGCTTCCTGTGTAGCTCTGATATGATTAGAGTGATCAAACGAAATATAGCCCTGGTCTGAACCAAATACAACTATCAAAAAAGGAAAGGAAGAGAGAAAGATATTGCAAGCAATACCAGCCTCTATTTTCTCTCCTCACTGGTGCCTCAGAGTCCTTGGCTCTGAGCTTGAATGAATTCTTATAGTAGGTATGTGAAGAGTGACCCATCACTTTACAGATTTTTCTTTAACCATCCCCTGCCCCATGACCCGACCATTACCTGTAGGTAAGGACCATTTTCTGAGCATCCTTAGAAATGTGGGTTGGCACACTACTGGCAGTTCTATATGAGAACAGCACATCCCAAGGTGTCATTTCCAACTGTCTCTCATTGCCAATAGAGTGACAATGTCTAGGGCCAGGAGTCATGGATCTTCTGCCTTTTCATTATGTATGTTAATCACAGGCTTTACCAGATTAAGCTGTGCCTCAGCAGATGACATGAAGGCGACACAGAGGCTGAACAGGAAATAATGAAGTGTGGAGAACCAAAACATTCACTAGTAGAAAACCTATTTTTATGATCTCTGAGCAACCTTACTGACAGTATATCTTTTTATACACTGCTCCTTCCAGTTTCCATTAATGCTGTAGACTCCCTGCTTGCCCCAGTTTTAGTCTCTGTTTTTTCCATATCACTCCAGAAACTCTGGTTACATTTTCTGTTTACAAAAGATTCTGTCTGACCTAGAGTGCACCAGCTAGCATTTGGGAAGCAGGCAAGCTTCTCTCTGCCACCCAGACACATTCTTTTAGCAAGAAGCCAGTAAATAATAAATGAAGAAAATAATTATAATTTCTTACTGTATTTGCTTTACATGGCAAGGCTTTAGTAGTGGGATGGGGGCTTCAGGGGTAGCTTCTTTGAGAAGACACCAGGAGCTACCCCTGTGTCCAACGGAGCCAGGTCCAAGATGGACCCTCCACTGGTCAAAGCTGAACAATCAGCAATGTTAGTGGACCCTCTGTGATAATGTATTTAAGAAAGGGTAAAACTTGCCGTGCAACAACTGTGTGAGAAAGAAGTGAGAAAATGTGAAAGAAACATCCCTGCAGACACCAAGGTCAGTGAAGAAGGAGGGAGAGGAGGTGCTCCAGACACCAAAGAGATTCCCCTGCAGCCCATGGTGAAGACTGTGATGACACAGGTTGTTCCCCTGTGGCACATGGAGGACCACAGTGGAACAGATATCCACTTGCAGCCCATGGAGATCCCTGTGCCAGAGCAAGTGGGTATGCCCTGAAGAAAGCTACAGCCTGTGGAGATACCATGCTGGAGCAGGCTCATGGCAGGAACTGCAGCCTGTGGAGAAGAGCCTGTCCTGGAGCAAGTTTTCTGGCAAGAACTGTGGCCTGTGGGGGACTCATGCTGGAGCAGTTCTTGAAGAATTGCAGCCCATGGGAAGAACCCTGTTGTGGTTTGAACTCAGTGGGTAGCCAATCATCATGTGGCCAGTTGTTTACTGCACCTTCTCCTCCCCGGTGAAGAAGAAATTCATAGGTTGAATAAAAAAAAATTAATAATAGTAACGAAAACAACAGTAACAATAATACGTCCAAAACAGGTAAAATGCAGCAGTGATCCAACTGCACCAGAAAATCCTGCCATGCTGACCCGGAAACCAAAAAAGGGGCATGAGAGAGCACATGTCCGCCTATATACTGAGCATGACATCACATGATATGGAATACTCCAATGATCAATCCGGACCCAGCCCTCTATCTGTGCTCCCTCTCAGCCCAAGGAAGTTAACTATCCTGGTCGAAACCAGGACAGACTCAGATTAAAGAAGATTGTGAAAGACTGTATCTTATGGGATGCCTATACTCCACAGAGGAGCAGGAGAACAGAGTGAGGAAGAAGGAGTGGCCACAATCCCCATTCCCCATCTCCCTGCACTGCTCAAGGGAGGAGGAAGTAGGAAAGTTATGGGTGGAGTTGAGCAAGGGAAGAAGGGAGAGTGGGAGGAAGGAGTTGGTTTTTGTTTTTTAAATTTCTTATTATGCTTCTCTGTTAATAATTGGTAATAAATTAAATTGATGTCCCCCAAGTCAAGTCTGTCTTGCCCGTGATGGTAATTGCTAAGTGATCTTCCTGTCCTTATTTCAATCCATGAGCTTTTTCATCATATTTTCTCCCCTTGTCCTGCTGAGGAGGGAGAGTGACAGAGCAACTTGGTGGGCACCTGATGACCAGCCAAGGTCAAGCCATCACAGTTAATGTGGGCATTTCTAAAAAAAAATAATTCTTTTGTCAACAAAAATAAAAGGGAAAGTTGTGTTACGACCATGACAGGATGAAATAAATGAATGTAGGTGTACATCAAAACTGCAGAATATGTTCTTAAGGGTGCGATTAATATGAATGCTACAACAGTCAGAGTTACTAATAGACCAAAGAGGCCCAGACAAAAATCACCTGACTCATCTTTAAGGATCTGGGAAGTTTTTAAGGTTTGGCCTATTTTAAAAATGCTAACATCTTTAGAGGGAAAAGGTGGGGAAAGAAAAGGGAAATGTGAGAGATACCTTTTTCAGTGATGCAAAACATGTTATTCTGACATGAAATAGCCAGTCTGGTTTTGCACACACAGAGGATTACTGAGGGATCTTTAGGTAGTGTTCAGAGATAAGGGTCATTTCAGAACTGTAGGGGAGTGGCAGCCCTCATGTCTCACAATTAACAGCTTTTGTCCAGTGCTGGCAACCAGCATAGAGAGAAGACACCAGTCTCTGATGACTAACTTAGTAGGACTCATCTGATTCTGCTAAAACACTACATCTGTGATACTAACTGTCCAAAGGACAATAATAAGAAAGAAGGAAAATAAAACCAACTTATATGGCCTGCTTTTCTTGTGAAGTCTGTTCAAGGCCACTATCTCTTCACTCCGTTTTTGGATAGTATCCAAAAGAGATAGAGACTTACAAAGGAAGCAACATCAAATATGTAATAGTTGTACAGGAGAATTAATCTACTAAATAATAACTTTTTCATCATAGGAGGTGTAAAACTTCTGTTTCTTTTAGTTCTAGAGGAACTTGAATAGTGTTCTTGAAGTTTAAACTCTTTTTACACCTGTTGTTTCCTGCTTCATCTTCATAACATGATTCTCTCTGTCAGATTTGGTTGTGTTTATTAATTGCAGAAGTCATTAAAACTATAATGAACATATCTTCAAACAAGCTTGCATTAACCATGCAGGAAGTGAAGATTTTATATCTAAAAAACTTAAAATGTGTGAAAAAAAATTTTGCTTTTGCAGTATTGCTGTTGCTATGATTGAATGGAAAGTTCCTTTATGTAGGAAATACCGAAAGTTTAAAGGAGATTGCTTTTTTCTCTTTAGGAAACTTGGTCAATTCAGAATTGGGTTGTTCTCACTGATGTGTAATTTTAAAGTAAAAAAACCCTTTAAAAAGTTCACATTTGTTTAAAGTAGGACCATATCACCTAGTTAAGACACTTAACCTGTGCACTTACTTAAAGAGCCTAGTAAACTAGTGCTCTTAACTATGGCAGATTTCAACTGTCAGCTAAATTTAGCTATCAATAAAAATGAAGAACATCTCCTTGCAAATTGTCTCTCTCTCCACTTTACTATAGATTGAAATTAACTTCAAAGACAAACCCTTTAACCTAGGAAATCTCTGTATTGCATGTAGTTTTGGGGGATTTTTCTAGCAAAATATCTTTATGGGAATTTTCTCACATTTTTCCCTAGATTTTCCCCATTGACTACCTCTAGAGACTGAGCCAGATAAACCTTTGCACTTAATATGGCTGTTTGCGTCTGTTTTAGGAAGTCTATATCAACAAGCAAAATATTTTACTACATTTAATTAATTTAGTTTAGGTATGCACAGTACTATTCCCAGTAACTACAATATCCAGGAACAGCTGTAAGGACATTAATTGCTTATCTAAAAATACAAATAAATAGAAAGTGAAGCATGAAATTACTTTCTGTACATTATATACTATATTTGTCATTGATATGTTGCTTTAAGTACGACAGTGCTATTTATTTAGATATGTGATCGTTAGCCTTGACTCTTGTTCAATGTATTTTATCAAGTTACTTGGAGGTAAATTCATGCATATATTGCACATGTATTAATTAGAATGTGTCATTTATTGTAGCTGACAAAAACCTTCTTCTTCTGCCCAGCTCATTTTAGATGAGACAAAGCCAACAAAATAAAACAGAATAAACTTCTTTCTTGTCTTATTTCCTTTCCAATCTATTTTAGCAAGCCTGAGTTCCCATGACTCTTATATATTTTAGATTTTGGACAAATGCATACACATCTCACTGAAATCAGTAGGTCACAGCATAAATGTTTTTTTCCTACTCTTCCATTTTTTTGTCACGTACTTTTTCAGACACAGTAATTATGAATACATTCTTACTTCTAGAACATGTTGAGTGATTTATATCTGTGCACCTCCATATCTGTCAGAATCTCAAGACCTGTAATTTTGATGTATAAAAATCCTAAAATACTCCGTCATGGTAATGTGGGCTTAGGCAAATATCTGACAAATCATAAATCCAATAAAACTGCTTATTTTCCTTAAATATTCCCTTAAAATGTGATCTTTATATTTTAAAGTAAACGTATCCATTTTTACTCTATCCAAGATGTTCAGATAACAACTGCATGATTAGCAATGTACCTGTGAAAATCTCATTGCATGAAACAAAACCCCCAAACAAGTAGAAAAAAAAAAACATTTGCATATTTCCTTATACTATACATTTTGAACTAAAATGAAGTTTGAGACAAAAATAAGGTTGGTTATACCATTCCATCATCTCAGCAGCTGGAATTTTGACCCTCAGGGTATGAGGAAGATGCTTAAAAATGGAAATCCAGAGCCATTTTAGATGCCCTAGCTCTCATTCTTGAACTCTTGTTTCTTCTGTGGGGCTCCTCTAAGTCCTATCCTCCTGTGTCAGTTATATATATTTCATATAATGGCTCTAGATACCCCTATTTAGGCAACAGAATTGTTCTGTCTTCATAGAATCTCAAACCGTGCTTCTAGTGAATTCCAATGTCCCTGCAGAATAAACAGTCTTTATTTTTCTTTCTTTTGAACCTTCATCAAAAGAAGAATAAGAAAGGATAAAAAGAGATAAAATTTTCAAGTTCATTTGATATCAGGTTTGTTTATGTATGCCTACCTTACATTCTTATAATTAATATTATATGTTTTCATATAAATACAGTAAAATGTCATAAGCTTAATTGAATCCATTGATATATAGTCAGTTTTGTTCCCAATGGAATCATTGGGAACCTGCTTATTTCTTCTCAGTCTGGTTTATTTTTTTATCTCTTTCTATAGTATATATTCACAGTATTGACAAAATGTCAAAGAACTTTAAGATTAATCAATCTATTGTTTTCATTGAAAATAAGGTTGGTCTTGTACCTGGAATGCATTGTGTGTGCTTATAGTATTATGTCTGTCACTAAAGTTCTTTGGTTTTTTTCAGTGTTCTGACAAAGATGACTTTATTTGTAAGAAAAAAAATATTCAAAAAATTTTATAATATTTTTCTGAAAATTCTGGATAGAGGGAAAAAAAACACCACCTCACAACAGAAGCCATATTCAAGCCTGTTTCTATTTGTCCTAATCTCTTAAATTCTCAAGGAAAATACTCTTGAAATGAAACAGAGAAGAAATCAGTGAAATGACTAATAGTAGAGGATATAAGAAAAGTCTTTGCATGGGTCTTAAACAAGTTCCAGAAGTTATGGTTGATTCATCTCCTTGATCATCAAACAAAATTAGTAGCTGGAAATGTGATGAAAGACATCACTGAGCTTTGATTAATTTAACAGTTTTAAGAGAAATTGTGTAAAGTGTCTGTAGTCAATCAATAGAAAAAAGAAAGGGAGCTGCATGAATGTATACGTGAGGCATCATCAGAGCTACTTTCGTGTCAGCACCACTTTCATTGTGTGATGAGCAGCCAGCAGTGCTTAGAGGGCTGAATAATCCTTATTGAGGACAAGCAGTTCTGAACAGTACAGTTCATGTCCGCCTCAGCTCTCTCTTACAATATAGATAAATCAGTTCTGATGTGATCGCAATTGGAAAGAATCATGTGTGTTATTTTTAAAATTATGATTCTTGATTTACGTCAAACTTGTCTTTATCAAAAATGCCCTATGGAAAGTGGAGTTTTGTTTAGGGCTTCTCTCTTCTGTAAGAAACCTTGCAAAATAATCTTTTCAGCAAACTGAGGGAAAATCTGTCTTCATTCAAGAGCTAGGTTTGCTTCAGTGCTCTGTTTTTCTACTTTACTAAAATCCATGTGTGAATGGCTATTGCCTGATACTCTTGAGACTTCTAATGTCACATTTAAACATATTAGCCTGTTGTGGCAGATGAAATATTTGACATGGTTATGATTTAGCAGCAATTCAAGATTTATTAATGGTGTGAGGTGGATTGAAAAGTTAAATTTTAGCAGCAATTAATGATTGACCAATTTAAAGATTAAAAAGCTGAATTGGTAAAATATGTTATCATTAAAACAGTGACTTAATTACAGATTCAAGAATACAAGATTCACACTCTTACTAGAAGGTATTCTAAATCAAAAAAAAATATATGTATATATGTATAAACACAAAACATACACACAGAGAGACAGAAGTATTTGGATCCAGTGAAATAAATAAAAACCGACACTCATGAAGGCAAATGTGCATATTCAAACACATTGATAGGTAGAGAGGTGGATGGAAGAGGCTAGCCTATAGTTAAAATTTCCCTCTTCTCGAGTTTGGAGCAAATACTCACAATGCATCGGCATTCCTCAATGGGTGATCATTGTTCCTCAAGAAGTCTGACTTCACCCTGGCCTTTTGTTGGCTTTGTTGGCAGTCTTCAAACCTTGAGGAGTCTGTGCCTGAGAGGCATCCCAACTCAGGGGAGATGCTGGTCACAGCCCACTCCAATGCAGGAGAGCTCAAAGGATCTCACTTAGGGTTGCTATTTATAGGGTCTGAGATAATTGATTTTAATCAGATACTTTTCCATTTCAGCCTGACTCGGATGACGAAATACTTTCGTAGTACTTTCCACCAGTTGCGAAGGCCCAGAACCTGATAGATTTTGCAGTTCTGGTATCACTCCCTTTGGACCACAACCCAAGTACAGATATACTAAGCTGTCAGGAGGTATTGGTTGTCATCATTCCCAAGTGATAGGGGAAACAGAAGCCAGATACGTTAAGGGGGTGCCTTAATGCTCTGGTCTGCTGCCTTTCACAATCCACCTTGGGTTGGCATGTGGTCCAGGGAGCGGAAATCACACCAAGCACCAAGTGGCGCAGGAGAAGGGGGAATTGCTCTACCACAACCCACTTCATGACTAAAGTCAATTTATCTTGTTTATAGATGTGGTAAATCTATCCATTAATAAGTTTTGAATTGCTGCTAAATCATAACAATGTCAAATATTTTCATACACAACAGTAAAGTGGCAGTGTGGTTGTTTTTTGCCTCTATATTTATAAACAGATAATACTGTAATCTAATTATAATGTGAGGGAAATTTTGTGTTTGGTTAGTCTTTATTAGCTAATTAAAGTTTCAGTAAATGTGGTTTAAAATAATATTATGCATGTGGGGAAATACATATGCGGGGAAATGTTTGCATTAGTATATCTTGTTTAGCCATCCTCTAAACTCTAACATATAAAACAATGTTTAACAACAAGAATAGTATAACAGCAGTAAATAAAATTACAATAGGATGTATCATTAGGTTCAGTGTTCCAGTTGCTGTTGGAGACCATCCCAATAAGACTTCCCACCATCAGTGCTCTCCATCCCTTTTGACTTTAACACTTGAAGCATTTCTTTACTATCATGATGGACTGTGATAAGAGTCTTTTGTCTGGTTTCTTGTGCTTGTTGTGGCAGGTTAATTAAATCAGGAGAGTGGAGGAGTTGTTCAATTATAGATTATATCATTCAGATAGGTGTAGGTTGTAGCTCAGGATACAGCATGTAATCAAAAGAAAAGTGAATAGTTATTGGTACAGAGATATTAAAATAACTACTAATCATAAAGAAATTACATGCACACAGATTGAACTGATCGGTTATGTTGTAAACAAAGTCATCTATTAATAAGGATTTACACAGTGTTCACATGTGGACACCTCTTTTTCCAGCACATATGACTACAGTTTCAGGAATCTTGTTTCGGTGGATTTCAAAGTGGCAAATGTTTTGTTCTGTGTCCAAACAGATGTCTTGATCTTCAAGAGTATTACTTTGACAAATGAAACCTTGTTGTTCTCACACAATGTATGCATTTACCTCGGTTGTTTGCCACTTTCCCTCCTTTTGATGGGCCCACACTCTGTGCTGTAAGGGATTTAGTACAGTTTCATCATGGTTCAGTCTTAACACAACGGTTTGGTATATACTATATACTGAAGCATTGCGTATGGTGAGGACAAAGTCACCAAGCACTGAGCAGTCCAGGAGGTGGGGATAGTTGCGCCACTGCACTGCAGCAATGACATTTTTATGAACTTTTGGTGAGGTAGTTCATATCTTGTAAGTGACCGTGTCGGACTGTGTCAGTTGTTTGTCTTGGCATTGCTGTTGCACCACTACCACTTCCTGAACTTGGCCTCAGCATCCTGTTGCCATGAAGAAGTACGTTCTGAAGAAGGACTATAAGTCAATGAAATGTCCCCGAAGAAACCACAGTATCTGCCCAAAGCTGGAACAACAACATCCTTCGTAGCGTTTACCAAGCTGAGATTGCACGCGAGGCCAGGTGAAGAGATTAGGGTGAGGAAGATGTGCAGAGGCTGAAGGCATTGCAGGTCGACCCCCCTGCTACGACTACCATAAACACCTGGGCATGCACACATGGAGGAAAACAGGGAGGTGAGTATGACAATGAGCTCCATGGAAATGGGCGGACTCTTCAAAGAAAACGTGGGGACTGGGACGATAAAACAACTGTGTACTCCTCTCTTGGTGAATTCCCCATCACCTGCACTGAGACCAAACCAACGGGATGCCACTGGATTTGTGGTGGTGGTAACTGATCTCACTGCATCTATTCTGTTTGCTTGATTAGTTGTTTTCTCCTTTTCAGCTTCTCTCTGTCCTATCACTATTACCTCATGTTATAGGAATAAAATTTAAAAGGTTGTAGGGCATCTGACCTCGTTTGTGTCTTAATTTCACTCCTGGGATCATATAAGAACCCATCCCGATATTAGATTGGGACATATCTTAATAGATTTGAAGAAATAGTAATAATGCTTCTTTTTCACTTGTCTTAACTACCTTTTTAACTACTAGCTGTCAGGCACATTCCTTGAATTATGGCAGTAGAAAAGTAGTCAGATTTTTGTTCCTGGACTAGACAGTAATTCAGAAAAGTTGAAAGATCTCTTCTGCAGTCACAGAAAGTATTTTTAAAAAAGGATGAAGTCATGCCTGTCTTTTCCAGAACCAAGCAGTAAGATGAAATAGAGCACTATGGGCTTTGAGAGAAATAAGCAAGCCTGATGTTTTATTATCTTGCTTGGTTTTAATACATATCTATACAAAGTCTGAGTCAAACATTTATTCTGAGTTGGTTTTAAAATTCTCACTTTGTATAGGAATAGCAGAGAGCATACAATAAAGTTCAAGACTTGCTTTCAAAGAAGTTTGATGTCTGAATACTTTATCTAGCCTTCAGGACATGGGTAATGTTTTAACACAAAAGTAGTTTCAAGAATACAAAAGGAAAGAGGAAAAAAAAAGCAAAAAAGCATGTGAATGTATAGAAGAATGCTGATAATTTTTGTATTTTTTCAAAATACCCAAATAAAAGATGCCTTTTTTTTTTTGTCTCTTTCATTTTTTTTTGAGTAAGGGTGTAATTACTTTACACTCCAGTTTACTTTAATTTGGTTTCACATAGCGGAATTTCTGTATGTCAAAGTTGAATCATGACCCAAATTTTTGAATGTGGTTACTATTCTTACAGTTTTCCCTCTGAAGTATGAGAGATTTTTACATTCTGAGAGTTCTTCAACAACAAATTGAGATATTTAATTTTTAAGATAACAATTTATCATGTATCATTTATCATTTTTATAACATTTGTGTGTGTTTAAAGTTAATTACATTTCATTTTTGAATGCCATCTCTTATCTGGGCTGCATAAAAAGAAGCATGGCTAGCAGGTCAAAGAAGGTGATTCTCCCCCTCTACTCTGTTTTGGTGAGACTTCACCTGGAGTAGTGGATCCAGCTCTGGAGTCCTCAGTACAGGAAAGAACTGTTGGAGCATGTTCAGAGGAAGGCCACAAAAGTGATCAGAGAGATGAAACACCTCTCCTATAAAAAAAGGTTGGGAGAATTGCAGTTGTTCAGCCTGGAAAAGAGAAGGCTCTGGGGAGAACTTACTAATGCTTTTCAATATCTAAAGGGGCTTATAAGAAAGATGGGGACAGATGTTTTAATAGGTCCTGTAGCGATAGAACAAAGGACATCAGCTTTAAACTGAGAGGGTAGATTTAGATTAGATATAAGGAAGAGATTCTTCACTGCAAGGGTGGTGAGGCACTGGAACAGGTTGCCCAAGAAGTTGTGCATCTTTGGAAGTGTTCAAGGCAAGGTTGGATGGGCCTTTGAACAACATGATCTAGTGAAAGATGTCCCTGCTCATGGTAAGGAGATTGGACTAAATGATCTCTAAAGGTGCCTTCCAACTCAAACCATTCTATGATCCTATGATATTATTTGTTGATATAATATTATGACCATTTTATAGATTAGTAAGGTGAAATCCATTCACCTTAAATTTGGACATCTGTAGGTGAATTTCTCACTTCACGTCACTTTAGAATTAAGGAAGGAAATAGATGCCTTCCTGGCTATGATTGATAGATTCTATTTTGATATATGTATGAAGCCAGTCAAATACTACTTATGATTTTTTTTTTAAAGTATTTAAACAAAAAAGGAAAGAAAATATGAGAACTATTACTAACAAATACCTAATAAAACCTTATCAACAAAATCAACTGGTATAAAAGACCAAAAATATGGTTTTGAGTAATCATGATGATCTTGTTAAGTGATAACGTACCGTTCAATAAACAGTTGTTTTTTTGAATCTGCATGGAGTATCACAGAATCCCAGAATCACACAGTGGATGAGGTTGGAGGGGAACTCTGCAAATTTTGCCCAATCCCCTGCTCAAGAAGAGTCACTAAGGACCAGTTGCACAGAAGTGTGTCCAGACAGCTTTAAAGTACCTCTAGGGGTGGTGTTTCCAGAAACTCTCTGGGCAACCTGTAACAGTTATCAGTCACAGCCACAATACAGAAATTTTTTCATTATGTTCAAATGGAACCAGTGAGAGGTTACAGATTATTAGCCTGTAATAATAGTCACTTTAAGTAGATGCTGAATAGTCATTGACAAAAACATTAAAGTATTTTAAAATGCTTCAGTAATACAGCAAATATATTGTTAATAATTTGTAGAAGATTAAATCCAATGTATACATAAAAGCTGAATCAATCAGAATCATAGGATGGTTTGATTGGAAGAGACATTAAAGATCATCTAGTTCCACCCCTCCCTGCCATGGGCAGGGACACCTTCCACTAGACCAGGTTGCTCAAAGCCTCATCCAACTTGGCCTTGAACACTTCCAGGGAGGGGACTTCCACAGCCTCTCTGGGCAACCTGTTCCAGTGTCTCACAGCCTCACATTAAACAATTTCTTCTTTATATCTAATCTAAATCTCCTCCTCCTGCCCCTTGATCATCTTCATGACCCTCCTCTGGACCCACTCGAGCAGGTCCATGTCCTTCTTATATTAGGGGCCCCACAACTGGACACAGTACTCCAGGTGGGGTCTCATGAGAGAGGAGCAGAGGGGGAGGATCACCTCCCTTGACCTCCTAGTCACACATGTCTTGATGCAGGCTTGGATATGGTTGGCTTTCTGGGCTGCAAGTGCACATTGCTGGCTCATAGTCAGTGTTCCATCCACAAATACCTCCAAGTCCTTCTCTGCCGGGCTGCTCTCAATCCACTCATTGCCCAGACTGTATTTGTGCTTGGGATTGCCCTGACCCAGGTGCAGGACCTTGCACTTGGCCTTGTTGAATTTCATGAGTTTTACATGCAGGCCCAAGTCTCAAGCCTCTCAAGGTCCCTCTGGATGGCATCCTTTCATCCAGTGTGTTGACTGCAACACACAGCTTGATGTAGTCTGCCAACTTGCTGAGGGTGCACTCAATCCCACTGTCCATGTCGCTGACAAACATGTTAAACAGCTCCGGTCCCAACACCAAACCCTGAGGAATGTCACTTGTCACTGCTCTCAACTTGATCATCGATCCATTGACTGAACATTTTGAGTGTGAGCATACAACCAATTCCTTATCCACCGAGTGGTCCATCTTTCAAATCCATGTCTCTCCAATTTAGAGACAAGGATGTCATGTGGGACAGTGTCAAAGTATCACCTTAGGATTTTTAAATGTTATCTGCAGGTTGTTACTTCTTTGAAATTGCATGGGTTTCGGTGAAGAAATTGATTAAAATTTACATATAAAGATCATAAAGGTGTACTTTTAAAAGATTTTGTGCACTGAAAATTCATCGGTTTGTTGAAATTTTTGAAAAACTCATACATTCACTGAAAATAATTTTAATATTTTGAACTGTATTACATACTAGTCTTTATTTTTCATTTTTTTTCCTGTTATTTATCCTGAGTTAAAATACTTAAGAATGTAGTTAAAGCATGATGTGTGGCTGAAGTTAAACACATACTTCAGGGATGTGCTGGACTTTCACCTTAATCTATAACAGATTTGTGAAAAAGAATAGTTAAAAACCAGCTAGTTAAGTGTTAATTTTGTTGTACATTACTGTTGAGTAATCTCTTTTCATACTATTTTCACTATTTCCTTTCCTTAATAAATACCATGTGTTTGTGGTATTAAAAGTCAAAGCCCTTTTTTGCAGAATTTTTCCAAAACAGAAGAGCAGACAAATCTTTCTAGATAAAGATATGTACAGATCTGTAATAAGCTGGAAAAGTATCCTAATGTCAAATGAGAAATAATCTCTTTTAAGCCTACTAAATTTTCAAATGTCCATGTACTATATAAAATATAAAAAAAAAAAGCAAAAATAAGGGGCAAAAAGTTGTGAAAGACTTCAGAATTATTTTTATGATTTGGTAATGTTTTAGCACCTTTAAAGAGATGAGTTTATTTGGAAGACATTAAGAAACATTGGATATCAGAAGTACATTCATACTGTATGTAGCTTCTTGGCTTGGTATTAAAAACATTGTTGACTTTTTTTTACTTTCATATGTTCTTATATTCTAATTGTATTCTCTGACTCCCAAGTAAAGCAAACAGAACATGATTGGTTTAGATTAATGACAAACTAAAAGAAAAATATCATATCATATTTGCCATTACATTGCTGTCAGCTGGAAACCTCAACATATAGTTCAGGTCTTTGTATTTTCTTGTTGGGGGCAGGGAAGGGAGGAGTAAAAAAAACCAATTTTCTTTCTCTTTAACTTTTAGTCTCAAGTCCTCTTCTGTACCAGCTTAATGGTTTCTGTACAAGGTAAATTTTGAGGGACAAGCAAAAAAACAGTATTAGGCGGACAGGATGAAGTATTATACTGCATCAGTGCTGTCTCAAAAATAGGGAAGAAAATAAAGAAATGTAATTTGCTTAGGCCAAAACTGGTTTATGTCTTATCTGGGGACTGCAATTACTTATTAACTTCAATTCAGAAATTGTAATGGAAGTCTGTAATGGTTTACACTTGATAGAGGGCTGCTGCCAACCTACTTGATGGTTGGCTACAGTCAACTGTCAAGAAGCCAATAACATCCTTTCACGAAGGTTAAGGTGAAAATACCCTAAGGCTGTCTCCAGACATTATCAATGAGCATCATCTGACCAAATGAGAAGTCTGTAATTTAGACTTCTACCTCTAAATTAGTCATCCTAGATTTCCTTTGCAGACAGTGAAGAAAAGCAGGCATTTGTATGGAACAAAACTAATCCAAGAAAACTCCAACGTGTATTGGTCTTGTGATCAGAGCACAAACTTTTTTGTTGTTGATGTTGTTTATAGGGAAAAGGAAAAAAAAAAAAAATCAAAACAACAACCTAACACTCTGGGATAAGAAAATAAAATCCACTTCTTTTGGCAGTAACTCAACTACAGGTTTACTTAAAATGTCCATGAAGATATGAAGTTACAGCAAATGATTTTTCAAGTTGTGTTTTCCATCATGATCTTTTACATTTACAGTGATCCATTTCTTTCTTTGCTATGCCACTTGTTGAAGATATATTTCAGGGGATTTTACTGGGTGATATGCATAGCTGATAAAGTCATGGAGAGCATGGATATGATTACTTTATAGAAGCCTGCGTAACAAAACTAATGGAAGATTTAATAAGTTAATTCCCTCTGCCTCTACTGCTTTACTACCTGCATTTTCTACACTGTCTATCAAGAATCCTTAATCATATTAACTAGGTAAAACAGATTTAACTAGTATTTTATTTAGAAACAGAAACAGTAAAATAATATGTGCAAAACCATTAAAGATTATTTTAAAATGTTCATAAGTAGGGATCACAATGCTTCTTGGAAAAGTGTGGCTTTATTCACTTTGAAATGTAGTAAGTGGTGTGATGGAAAGCTGATATGTCACAGTGAAACAAACTCATGTGTGACATCTTGAACATCAAGCTATTCTTGATTATATGTTTGCTTAAAATAGGAAATATATATACCAGATGTGAAAAAGTAATATTTTTTACCCCCTTATCATCATATATCCACTTTTCCTTCCTTCTATAAGCATTTTTAACCCTCAGACTTAGTACATTTAATGATTTTGGCAGAGGGATGTTAAACATGTTAGTGTTCTGACCTGGAAGATAAAGGATGTATTATTGGCAACAACGATTTCTTTCTTGGAAATTCTACGATTTAAAGTGAAGATTGAAAAAGTTTATTTTAAATGTAATACACAAACCCTCAAAATCCATCTCATATATTACAGTCAATGTCTCTGAAAGTCTGTTTTCTGTTTAGAAGGGGGTTTCTTTCCTTTCTTCATGTATCTACTACTTGCTAGTCACCCAATATCCTGCTGTGGTTAATAAAGGTAAATACTTCTGAGATTAATCCATAGTAGTGTAAGAATGCTACAGGGGAGAAACACTTGCTACCCAAAAGCACCCGTTTTGTTCTTTACTCTGCAGGTGTCTATATAACTAACAGCACAGTTCAAGCTTTGGTGGTAGGAGAACAGTTCCATGCTTTCTTACTCCCCTCATAAAGAAGGATCAATTGTACAATATATTATTTCTATAGTCAAAGTTCATCTTTTGAAAGAAATTGACAGAATTGCTTGTAAATAGGAGTAGAATGCAGTTTGCTTAAATAAAAAAACATATACACAAAATGGATAATAATCTAAAATTGGGTTTATATGGCACTTTTTTTTTGGAGCAACATACTGTATTAATAGCACTCTGTGCCATATGTCTGATGTCTGAAAGAAACCAGAATTTTTTCTTAACCAATGTACAAAATTAATTGATCTGAGAAAGAAGTGCTGTCTCTGTTTTTCTGAGAATATTTTCAGAGTTTTCACAGTCAGACTTTCGTTCCTCCTGGACTAAACAGTTTCCCTTTTATGAATTCACTTTTCTTTCTGAAATGCATTTGTCAAAGAAATAAAAAGTGGTGTCATCTCTGAGTAGCTTCTATTACTGCTTAATAATACATAAATAAAAATATCCATGAAACAGTAGGTTTGCTACTCTTCTTTAAAGGAAGACAGATATTAATACAGTATTTTATTATAACAATTCATTTTCCTAATGATAAGCATATAGAAATCTTATTCAGATTAGGACAGCATCATTACAGATGAAAGGGACAGCTGTGATATAAAAATATCCTTTTTATATAACAAGTGTTTAAAATAACAGAAATCTGCACATCAAAGTCAAGAAGAAAAAGGAACAAAATTAACATCAAAAGATGTCTGTATACTAAAAATACATTTTATTTGAATATTTTTGTATTGCTATTTCTATGCTTTAAAAAGGCATAAAAATTGTCAGAATTTGTATAAACTAATGCTTAAACATGTCTGAAATATATTCTGTATTAAAAGTTTCTAAATCAGAATTTGAGAAACAAGTAGGAAGAATTGACAGAGTATGTAAGCACAGTCTGTATAAATTCTGGTTAGCCATAGAATGTCTGAAAAAACAAAAGTGTATGTTTTTTATAGATTAACTAATTTTTTATTCCATTCTTGTTAAAATGATCTCTAAATGTGTTTGTTTTGGGTATAATACTACATAAGTTAAGGTGTGGTATTTATAGGATGGTGTGTTTCTGTGTATTGTGACATTTATGTACGATATACAGTTGTATTTATGGACATTATTTTTTCTTCAGGGATCATTGCATGATTAGGAAAATAACCAGACTGCAAACCAAAATCCTCAGAATGAAGGAGAACAGGAATATACATCTTTTAAGAGAGATATCACAAAATTCAAAGTATATTTTATTTCCAGCACTCTTGGTTGGATGATAAGATGATTCTTGATTGCAATCAAATGCACCCAGCCAGGACTTGGAGTGTACATGATTTTTAACTCTGATGATTGGTACATCTCAGCTTAATAGCTTGCAGATTGAACATTCACACAACACAATATAAGTGAAGTTGGAATATCAACCTTTTGACTCACACTTAATGCTAATGGAGAAATTTTAGCTTAATGGAAACACATTTAAATTGCAGGAAAATTAATGAGCTAATATCAGTGTTCAGAACCAAATAGCCTGATTAATGGTTTCTGTAGTTTGTATATCATACATCCACAACACTCCAAGTAAATATTGGAAAATGTAAATCATGTCTGAGTTATGTGCCAGCTTCACATAAACTGAATGTATTATAGTATGCTGCAATTTTTTATTGTTCATATTATCCAACAGAATTCTGTCTTAAGTATTTGATAAAATATTTTTGTTCATCATTCCTATTTACTGTGTATTAAAGGAAAGTAAAAATTTAGTAGATATTTAATCATTTTCCTGTAATATTTCTGTCTTACAGAGAAGTTCTTATTTCAGAGTTATCACTGTCAAACCAAATATTATTACTTAAACTGTTTGTTAGGGGGGCTAAAAAAAAAACATTAGGTCACTCATTTGAATACAATCCATGTCTGTTGCTTGCAAAATTTATTGTTCTCTGGTATCTTTTCCGATCTTCTGTGAAATGAACTCGAAGTCCTAGTGGACATTACAGTAATACTACTAGCTCGCATTGCCAGAATTAACTTCTTTAATGACCAGAAAGTTTTGGGCAGCTAGTAAACTTGTTTGTGGGTTGAAGCTGTGGAAAGTAATGGCTCGTATCAGTTTACATAATGAACTAACACTTAAAATAAGCATTTTTGAAGTTACATGCCTACAAGTGAATCACTGCATTGACAATTCAAATGGTAAATTTCACTGCTAGATTGGTTTGCCTCCTACATATTTGTACAGAAACTAATACAACAAGCTACAATATAAACAGTGAATTTCAGTGTTGCCACTGAAACACAAACATCACATGCTAATAGGAATTAATGTACTTTGAGGTTTTTTTGGAGAGGGTGCAGGAGAAGTTTTCAAATTACAACAAGGTTAATAAATAACAATGTCAATTTTTTCTCTGATGTTCTAGTTTATGATTCAATGTAAAAGTTTCAATGAAGCTGAGAATCTGAAGATTTTGAAGCTGCCTAGTTGGAGTGATTCAAGATAAATGGTAAAAAAGTCTTCAGACAAAAGAAATCTGACTGCAGTGGAAACCAGGAAATCTAGTTCAAAATAACACTGAACATACCAGTTTAGGTAAAACAAAAAACTACTTCCACATCGAAAACCAACTTTTAACTCTTCCTCTCATAAGCTCCTATACAACATAAGTATTCATAAGTCTGTAGCGCCTTCTTTTTTTTTTTTTTTCATAAGGTAATAGAAAAGATGTCTCAGTTACTGAAAAAAATCAGGAAGAAGTGGTTCTTTATTTAATTTAATTTTATTTGGAAAGATCATTTATCTCCTATAAGCCTTGGCAATTTTTTAAAAATCTAGAAGTCTACTGGTTTTGGCTGGGATACAGTTAATTTTCTTCACAGCACCTCATATGAGGCTGTGTTTTGGAATTGTGACCAAAGCAGTGTTGATAACACATAGATGTATTAGCTATTGCTGAGCAGTGCTTACACAGAGTCAAGGCATTTTCTGTTTCTCATGCGCTCCTGCCAATGAGTAGGCTGGGGCTGCACAAGAAGTTGGGAGGGGACACATCTAGGACCCCAACTGACCAAAGGGATATTCCACACCAAGTTATGTGGGTTACCTAAGTAACCGTTATGCATAATGGACACCTGCTTTCCGGGAAATGGCTAAGCACCTGTCTGCTGATGGGCAGTAGTGAATGAATTCCTCATTTTGCTTTGTTTGTGTCCATAGCTTTGCTTTATCTGTTAAACTATCTTTATTTCAACCCACAATGTTTGTCACTTTTACCCTTCTAATTCTCTTCCCCAATCCCACTGTGGGGGAATGAGTGAGCAGCTGTGTGAGGCTTAGCTGCTTACTGGGGTTAAACCACAACAGAGGTAGCAATTTTTTAAAAAATGTGTTCCTTCCTTATTTGAAGGAAAAGCCACTGAAGGCATGATTAGAAAGTCCTAATAAGAGACAAAACTAATTTCTTAGTTTCAAGCTTCTAAAATTTAAATAAAGACAACATACGTAAATGTTGATCTTGCAACAGGAAGCATAATCTGGATTGTGTGAGTCCCTCATGTTGTGACTGCTAAATTAGTGATGTGCAGACATTAGACAGTATTACACTATTTGATGATTATTTTCAACCAGAGATCCTACAAAAACAAGTGTCTGTAAAAGTGGGAAATTATAGAATTCCTATCAAAAATGTATCCTATTCCAAATTTCAGCAGTTTGGTTACCAGACTTAGTCTTTCTAAGGGTCTTAAAGAATAATTCTAATTACAGATCTACTAATAAATTTGCAGATTCCCTAGTTTTAATCTCAAGCTTCATAAAATTTTAGCAGCATGCCTTCAGACTGCAATAGAAATAAATAATCTGAAGCCAAGAATAAGGGTAGAAAATAACACCTTCTGCCTTATCATGTTGCATCAACACCATATTATTGGAAATAGGGAAAGATTCCCTTAAGCATGAAAAAAAAAAGAAAAGAAAAATCAAGAATCTCAGTTTGGGTTTGAAAAGGGTATCCTTTTGCTTTATATTAGTAACATTTTCTTAGTGATGGTCAGAGTAGCCAAAAACCCTCTTTAACAGAGATGCTTCAATATAGTTGTACACACTCAGTCCTCCAAACTGTGCTTGAGATACTCCAGCAAATCAGGATTGGCATCAACCTGTCACTCCAGAACCACATGGTTCTCCCATAAGTTTTGTTACATCTACTTCTATTGTGTAGATATATTTTAAGCTCTAAGTCTTATCAAATGTTATTAGACACCTGTGAGTGGAAACAAGTAGATTTAGGTCAGATTTCCATTAAACTCAGTGTGAGTTTAGATAGCCTGTTTCACATGTAATCATCTATAGTCAGATAAATAAACTGAGGTGTCTAAAAGCTGGAGCTGCACCCCAGATGGAAATTCTAGCTTAATATAAGAGAGATGTAGAGACACCAGAGAAGTAAAAAGTGAACTTTTAAAAACATATTTTCAATCATGCTTTTGTTACTTTTTTATTTTTAGCTATTTTCTTCCATTACTGCAAACTGGTAATCTGTTGCCCTGATATTTAGCAAATGATGAAACTGATTCTGCGTAATCTGACACATAGAAGTCATATTTCTCACTCACATAATTTACCACCAGGGAAGGTATTTGGATTAATCTGAGACTTAATATCACAGGAATAAATGGAGAAAAATTTGACTTACCTTCAAAACAGAAAAAACTCTATGGGACATGGCTATTTGTGGAAAGCATATCTGAACCTGAGGTACCACAATTTATGATGCACTGAATAACCTTACAATATGATATGTGTTCTGTTTACATATGCCTTCATACTAATTAAGAAGTCTATGAATTAACACCAATAGCAGTTTTTAAACACAAACATATCTTTAGAATACACAGAAATCTTATAAGGTGTTACTTCTTTATCCTCTTTCCCACTCTTCTGTAGCAACAATCTGACAATAATATGTATAATGGACATGTGTGAAGAAACTAAGTGGGTAGATATGAATGATGCAGTATGACCAAAGATAGAAAGAGTAATTAGTTGTGAGTAAATTAGATACTTTGTATCTGTACTTTATTAATAATACTAACTTATTTACTAATTTTCAACACAGAAATAAAGTTTAATAGAATTATTGCATTAGTTGAAACAAAATGTAGGGAAGTAATTAGCTGATTAGTTTCTCTTGAGAAACATTTAAATCACTTCTAAGTAGATCTCTAGTAGGGTCTCTGAAGACTGTTTAGAGTTTATGGCTTCATCACCCAGTGCATCTATATTCTGATAGGTGAAGCTTTCACTTCTGATTAAAGGTATGCAGTCAAATAACATTTTTTGCCTTTTCAATTAGTTCAATTTGGCTTCATTCATTATCTCTCAGCCATGACGCACTTCACTGATAATGTGTGATTCTCCTGTGATTTCCATCTTGCATAAAGTTACACATATTGACTGTGGGTTTAAAGAATGCTCATACTATTTTCAGTTTTCAACTGTTACTCACATGGTGTTCCTGAACTTTTTACATGCCACAGTTTGTTTACTGAGGAAGCACTGCATCTTTCCTCTTAAAAACGTTTTGAAGAACAGTGATGGATATATTTTCTTAATTTTCAGTGCCTTTCAAAGGTGCGTCCAACTTCCTCAGTCTCCACGACCAACTATTTTAAAAGTTATTAGACTGTGTAAAAGTTATTGAGGACAAAATATTAATCACAGGTAGTTGCATATGTGATATTATAAAGGCTATACTAAACATGTCTAGGGAAGATCAAAATATGAGTATAGTACTTTTTATTTAAAGCAAATTTATTTCTTGTAGTTCGGTCTGGTTTGTACCCAGTTCCATGCTACACTTACGATTTTCAAACCTATCACTACACAGTCTACACATATCAGCAACTGCATCATAATGAAACAGTATTTCATTACGAGTGGTTTTCATTTTATTAAATTTACTTTGCTTGCAGAATGCACCTCAGGTTCTCTTTTTTTTTTTTTTTTTTTATTTTGTTTTGTTGTTTCTTTGCTTGTTTAAACTTTGCTCGTTCTCCCCAGGCTTGAAAATGCTTGGAAATCCCAAGAATGTCTTTGGATGCATCCACATGTCCATAATGCATGAATGTGCTGTTTCATCCATCCCTACACTGCAGCAAAGGTCTCAGGTACATTGAAGGTCACTGGCTTTTTTCACATGTACAGTCTCTTCACACATGGTAAATGTAGAGTGCTCAGAATCCCTTGGATTTAACACATCTGAAAAGAAATTTGGAATATTTTCCTTCAGCTCAGGAATAAAAACCCAAACAACAAAATAACAACACCCCCACCACCAACGAAGAATGCCTCCTCCCAAAAATACCTTTACAAAATCAGATAATTTATTTTATCACTCTTTTTTTTTAATCTTCCCATACATTTAAATCAAAATTGGAAGTGCAAAACTTCGAGGGAAACAAAAAGACAACTGATCACTTTCCAAAGGTGTTCTAACGAAACAAAAAGATAGTTTCTGTTCCTGAGGAGAGCAAGAAGACAATTTTGAGAACAAACAGATATGAAGATAAAATAAGCTCGTCTCAAAAAAAATAGGCACCAAGGAACAACAGGAATTTTTTTAAAAACAACTCTAGCCAAAAATTAATGTATATGTAATTAGTAATGATTAGAAATTCATAGCATGCAATGACATAAGAAGAATTTGGGGTGAACTATAAGCCTTTTAAGAAAAAAAAGAAGACAAAAAAAAATTAAAAAATAAAAAAAAAGAAAGGACCACTAATTTTGTATAATGTCTTTAAGATAAAAGAGTATAATATTCCCAATGTCACATTAGGTGTCTTGTCTTGTCTTACATACAAAATCTCTACTTCACTGCTGAAAGATTTCTGAGACAATTGTAAAATTAGAAACAGATTGATGATATTGGTCCTCTGTGATGGGAATCCTAGCCACATCAATTGCAAGGAGATTCTTTTTAAAAGTTAATTAAAAAAAAACATTTTAATGCTCTTTGCATTTTAAACACAGAAACTTAGTGAGTTAAAATATAGAATGAATATGTTCACATATTCAAATTGTTTTTCAAATTGTCAAAGAAAGGACAAGTGGAGTATGTCTCTAAATAGATATATACACAAACAAAAACTTTCACCTTCTTGAGGGAACAAAAGAATATTATTATTTCTTTTTACATTTAAACAGTTGTAAGTAATCTTTTCACCTGTATGTTCAAATCCGTTTCTACTAAAAGCAGCAATACTGTGGTATCCCATATCTTGGGAGACACCTTTAAATATGTGATACAAAAAAGGGGGATGAGGCCCACAGGATTGGCTATTTTTAGGACATTCCAACGTCACCTTTGTGTGGTTGGCTTATTCTTACCTCACCTATTATCAGTAGCTTCTTAGGAGAGTTTTATATTGTTCTGCAAATGATACAGCCTTCAAGAGACTGTCACTATTGTAGCCCATTTTGCAGAGTGTTGCCTGCACAGAAGAACAGCCTTAGATACTGAAATGTTAGTTAGTTAGCTCTTGTCACTTAATTCTCTTAAACTAACATGCATAAATTCTATTTAACTGGGACTTCTGGTACCTGACTGCTTTCTTGTCAAGAAAGGAACTTCAGGGAGCCTCCTGTAGCTAATAAGTTATATTTTGGATTTATGGTTGGTAATTTTCTGGTGTGAAATTACATATAAATCATTAAGGATTTTTTTTTCTGAAAATTAATCAGTTGCCATTTTTTGTAGGTAAGAGAGAATGTTTTTGTAAGCAAGAATATTTGTGCCCTTGCAAGAGAATTGCTAACAAACAAAATAAAAGAAATACAAAATAAACATACCTTGATTTGTCCATCTTTATAATTTGAAAAATTATTGTACAGAACCAGCTGAATGTTATTCTGGACCAGATGAATGGAGTGGAACCTCCTGGAAAATATGCTAGAGCACATGAAAAATAAGAAGGTGATTGCTGAGAGCCAACATGGTGTCACTATGGGCAAATTCTGCCTGAACAAATTTGGTAGCCTTCTATGACAAGATTACAGGACTGGTGAGTAAGGGAAGAGCAACTGACATCATCTACCTGGACTTGTGCAAAGTTTTGACACTGTGCCACATGACATCCCTGTCTCTAAATTGAAGAGACATGGATCTGATGGATGGACCACTCAGTGGATTGACTAGATGGTCACACTTGAGTTGCAGTCAATGGATCGATGATTAAGTTGAGAGCAGTGACAAGTGACATTCCTCAGGGTTTGGTGTTGGGACCGGAGCTGTTTAACATGTTTGTCAGCGACATGGACAGTGGGATTGAGTGCACCCTCAGCAAGTTGGCAGACTACATCAAGCTGTGTGTTGCAGTCAACACACTGGATGAAAGGATGCCATCCAGAGGGACCTTGAGAGGCTTGAGACTTGGGCCTGCATGTAAAACTCATGAAATTCAACAAGGCCAAGTGCAAGGTCCTGCACCTGGGTCAGGGCAATCCCAAGCACAAATACAGTCTGGGCAATGAGTGGATTGAGAGCAGCCCGGCAGAGAAGGACTTGGAGGTATTTGTGGATGGAACACTGACTATGAGCCAGCAATGTGCAGTTGCAGCCCAGAAAGCCAACCATATCCAAGCCTGCATCAAGACATGTGTGACTAGGAGGTCAAGGGAGGTGATCCTCCCCCTCTGCTCCTCTCTCATGAGACCCCACCTGGAGTACTGTGTCCAGTTGTGGGGCCCCTAATATAAGAAGGACATGGACCTGCTCGAGTGGGTCCAGAGGAGGGTCATGAAGATGATCAAGGGGCTGAAACACCTCCCTTATGAGGACAGGCTGAGAGAGTTGGGGTTATTTAGCCTAGAGAAGAGAAGGCTCCAGGGACACCTTAGAGAGGCCTTCCAGTACTTAAGGGGGGCCTGTAGGAAAGATGGGAAGGGACGTTTTATCAGGGAGTGTAGTGATAAGATGAGGGGTAATGGCTTTAAACTGAAAGACTGTAGATTTAGGTTAGATATAAGGAAGAAAGTCTTTATTGTGAGAGTTGTGAGACACTGGAACAGGTTACCCAGAGAAGTTGGGGATGACTCCTCCTTCAAGGCCAGGTTGGATGGGTCTCTGAGCAACTTGATCTAGTGAATGGTTTCCCTGCCCATGGCAGGGGTGGTTGGAATGAGATGAGCTTAAAGGTCCCTTCCAACACAAACCGTTCTATGATTCTGATTCTATGAATAGTTAAAATCCAAGAAAACAGAAATGGCTCTTCAAAATCCTTAAAATGGAATTGCTTTTAATGCATTAAATTAAACCCACTAATGCATTTAAGTCTTTTTATCCCAGCCCCACTTAGCCTGAACTGAATATGTTACTAGATTACAAAAAAGTCTCTATGACCAAAACTTTTTACAAAAAATTAATTATTGTACTCTTCCATGCACTACTGTGTCTGAGTCATGTAATTTTCACAGACACATTAATAAGTTGAAATTAAAACTTACATTCAAATATTCAGGATAGCAATATGAATATACAAATTTTTGGGGTTTTAATTCAGTAGAGATAGAAGGAAGTTAGTGTCTCACATTCTAATAACATACTTTTTTTTTTTTTTAGAACTATACATGGCTCTTTATCTTCTTTAGTCTTTCCAGAAGAAAGTACGATTATACTGATACATTCTTGGGAAAATATTGTCATCTATTTCATTAATAAATAAGAAAGTTTTGAAAAACATAAAACAAAACAAACAAAAAAAAGAAGTCCTAGACATCTAAATGCAGTACTTATGGACAGAATCATAGAAGCACAGAGTCACAGAATCAAACAGTGGCTTGGGTTGGAAGGGATGAGGTCATCTATTCCAATCCCCCTGTAATGAACAGGGACTTTTTCAACTAGAATAGGTTGCTCAGAAACCAGTCCAACCTGACCTGGAATGTTTCCAGGGATGTGGCATCTACCACCTCTCTGGGAAACTTGTTCCAGTATTTCACCACCCTCACTGTAAAAATGTTCTTCCTTATATCTAGTCTGAATCAACCCTTTTTTAGTTTAAAACCATTACTCCTTGTCCTATCGTTTCAGGGCCTACTAAAAAGTCTGTCCCCATCTTTCTTATAAGCCACCTTTCAGTATTGAAAGGCTTCAAGAAGGTCTCTTTGGAGCTTTCTCCAGGCTAAAAAAGCTCAACTCTCTCAGGCTTTCCTCATAGGAGATGTGTTCTATCCATCAGATCCTTTTTGCAATCCTCCTCTGGACCCACGCTAACAAGTCCATATATTCTGTGCTGAGGGCTCCAGAGTTGGATGCAGTACTCCAGGTGGGGTCTCACCAGAAAGGAGTAGAGGGGCAGAATTACCTTCCCAGCCTGCGGACACACTTCTTTTAATGCAGTCCAGGATACAGTTGTCTTTCTGAGTTGCAAATGCATGTTGATGGCTCATGTCCAGCTTTTCAGCCACCAGTACCCCTAAGTCCATCTCCACACAGCGGCTCGCAACCCCTTCATTTCCCAGCCAGTACTGATACTGGGGCTTGCCCCGACACAGGTGCAGGACCTTGTACTTGGCCTTGTTGAACCTCATGAGGTTCACATGGGCCCGCTTCTCAAGCCTGTTCAAGTCCCTCTGGATGGCATCCCATCCCTCAGGTGTGTCAACTACACTGCTCAGTTTAGTCTTGTCTACAAACTTGTTGAGGGTGCACTCAATCTCACTGTCTATGCCGCTGATGAAAATATTAAATAATACTGGTCCCAGTACAGACACCTGAGGGACACCACTCATCACTGGTTTCCATTCGGACATTGAATCATTGACCACTACTCTCTGAATATGACCATCCAACTTATTCCTCATCCACTGAACAGTCTATCCATCAAATCTATCCCACTCCCATTTAGAGAGAAAGATATTGTGGGGGACTATGTCAAAGGCCTTACAGAAGTCCAGGTAGATGATCTATGTAGCTCTTCCCTTGTCAACTGATGTAGTCACTCCATCATAGAAGTCCACTAGTTTAGTCAGGCAAGACTTGCCCTTGGTGAAGCCATGCTGGCTGTCTTGAATCACGTCTCTGTCCTCCATATGCCTTACCATAGCTTCCAGGAGGATCTGCTGCATGATCTTCCCAAGCACAAAAGTGGGGCTGAAGGTTGGTTGTTCCCAGGGTCCTCCTTTCTACCCTTTTTAAAAATGGGTGCAATGTTTCCCTTTTGCCAGTCACTGGGGACTTCACCTGACTGCCATGACTTTTCAAATGTCATGGAGAGTGCCTTGGCAATTACATCAGCCAATTCCCTCAGCATTCTGCAATGCATCTCATAAGGTCCCATAGACTTACATATATTCAGGTTCCTCAGGTGGGTACATACTTTATCTTCTCTTACAGTGGGAGGGACTTTGCTTCCCCAGTCCCTGTCTTGTGGTCCATCCACTCAAGAGGTATGGGAAGAGAGGTAGCCAGTGAAGACTGAGGGGAAAATTTGTTGCCTACTTCTTGTTCATTGTACCAGTTTGCCAGTCATGTTCATCCAGGGGGTACACTTTCTCTGACCTTCCTTTTCTGGCTGACATGCCTGTAGAAGCCCTTATTATTCTTTGCATCCCCTGCCAAGTTCAGCTCCAGCTGCACCCCTACGCAACCAGGTAGCGTCCCTAAACTCTTTCCAGGATACCTGTGGGGGAAAAAAAAAAAAAAAGCAGCTAGCTGAAAGAAACAACTTATTTTCCTATATAACTATCCATTCATAGATACACTTGTCTAAATTGATAAAGGAAACATTGATGCAAAGGGAAAGATAACTGAGAAAACATAAATTTAAGTGCCAGATATTGAGAACTGGTGCCAGTAATCTGCGTTTTGTGTAACTGTTAATCTTAATTTATTTTCACGGAGATTTGCCAGAAAGATAATCATTTATCTTTTTGGACAATATTTCTGTAGTGACATTACCAAATGACTGTTGAGTGACAACAGTGCTAGCAGATGAAAAGATTTAATATATTTTAGTTGCATTCAACATACCTTCCACTAAGCATCGAATTTGAACTTCTTTTAATAAAGCTTTTGCTGAAGTGTCTATTGTTAATACCATATAGAGAAATATTAATCATTTTCCTTGTATTAAAATTAAAACACAGTAGTTTGTACAGAGAAATCTATAATGTATGTACATATACCCTGAACTAATAATCACACATGAAATAAAGTTTAAGTATAAATCAGTCATGACAAAGATTTTATGGTTTTCATTATGTGCCTAGAGTAAGGTAAACGAAATGCTTTGCTGGGTCAAGGGCTTCAGTGAACATTCTTTAGATATGATACCAACTGAGCAAAGTAAATTAATTGAATGCATGGAATATGAGTGGAACTGGAGCACATTTTTTGTTCCACCTAATATAAGTCATTTATACAATGCATTATTCATTCATATTCAAATGCATGGAATTAAAAAATATTCCTATAATTCTTATCAAGACTTTTGACAGTATTCAAAGCTCATTGAATCTCTCATTGAGAATCTCTCCACTGCCTTTAATGTTTTTGGGATGTTTGTATGTTAGCAGTGCATCATTCTGCTTCTCTGATAATGCATGGATGTCAAATTCTTATATGAGAAGCAGGACAGGAGGGGCAGGGGGAGGAGAGGTTTGTGTTGGTGGGGGTAAATTAAGCAAAACTTGCTGCTGTGATCAGTATTCAAACAAGGGGGGAAAAAAAAAAAGCATAAGAAGCACAGATATCAAGGGCAGACCAAGTGTAAAAAGCTTGTATATCTGAATATTTTGATACTGCTCTTATCAGTTCAAAATGGTACATTTTCCAGTCTGCAAGTAATGTAGGTGCTGTAATATGTCAGTATGTGTAACTTGATGAGAAGGTGCTTACTCTTCTGAAAGTTAACGGCAAATCCATAACAAGAGAAGATGACTGTGTTTGTTCGTTACTAGATGTGGCTGGAAGAAACTCCCAGATATAGCTTTCAGAAGTACTTTTGTTTGCTTTCTTGCTTGCTTATTTGTGTGATCATATTAATGATAATGCACTTTATTCTTTCATGAGCTGAACCCAGCCATGGTTAACAATTTAAATTCCTAAGTAATGGAAAAGAAACAAAAGAAGTCAGTAGATCCTGCACCAGGTGACAAATAAATAAATTCGGTCTTAGCACCAGTTGACATTAGCATCAAAAACAATAGCACAAGAATTATAATCATCTCAGTGGAAAGAACACCTGGAAAAAGGTAACGAAGGGAAAAATTCACCCTGCTATTTTGTTTTGTCGCAGAAAACCTCTGCCTGCCCACCCCAATGAAGCAAGCTGGCATGTGGAATATTCTGCAGATGGATCAACAGCAGGGACTCTATTGGTTTCCTGTGGTAGCCCAGCAATTCTGGCAACTAACAACAACAGCAAATAATGTTCTCCATCCTCCATGGGCCTTACTGACCCTCTAGGGTTTAAATGTTATTCCCAAATAATTTCTGTCTGCTTTCTTCTTTAATATGCCTCTGTTTTCTCTGTGTAGCTGATCTTGCTGCCGTGTACACCCAACTCCATCTTCTCTTGTTGTACTTTCTGGCATAAACATAATGCCATGCTAAACTATGATATATTTTGAATTCTCCTTATCACATCTTTATAACAGGAAAACCACCATGTATTGAAGACAGTTGAATATCATACAGAATTTACTGAGAAAAAAAAAATCTAAAATACACATATTTCCTATAAGTACCTGTGGTGGTTTAGGCCCTGCTGGGATTCGAGACTACACTGCCGCTGCCCCTCCCCCACCCTCGGACCGGATGGGGCAGGGAGTGAAATACAAACCCCGGAGCTGAGATAAGGAGAGGTTTAATACAACAGTGTAACAACAACAAACCAAACAACAACAATAACAATAACAATAACAATAAACAGAACAAGGGATATACCGATACAGCAGTGAGGAGAGTGACTGCACACCACGCGTTTACCAATCTTCCCGTGCTTGGGCGCCCGGACGTGAGATCAGCATGGTATTGAATAACCCGGCTAGAGCTTCCCTCCCCACTGCTGTGGAAACTTAACCCTATCCTAGCTGAACCAGAACATAATCCACCCCTTTATTCTATAACATCTGCGTCATGCCCAGCTGCCATTTAGCAATTAACAATAACCAAAAAACAATTAACAAAAGCACAATATAATTCACGGCATGTTCTCACACAAAATCAAGTCCCCTTGTGGCACGCATTGGACCTCTCCATCCTCCTGCATCACCCACCAGGTGCACCCAGGTCCCTGAGCAAAAGCAATCCCATAGATGGGTTTGCCTTTGCCCGGCGCAGGACTACCCCAGACCATTTTTCCCAGCACATCCCTCATGCGCACCACAGGGATTTTATCCCCGTCTACAGCACCTGGAAGTTTTGACTGTGCCAGGCCAGCTCGATTGGCAGATCCTCTTGTGTTGACTAACCAAGTGGCCTTTACCAGATCTGTGTCCCAGTGTTTGAAGGTTCCGCCTCCCATTGCTCTCAATGTAGTTTTTAACAGTCCATTGTAACGTTTTATTTTCATGGAGGCTGGTGCATGGTAGGGGATGTGGTAGACCCACTCAATGCTGTGTTCTTCTGCCCAGGCATCTATGAGGTTATTTCGGAAGTGAGTCCCATTGTCCGACTCAATTCTCTGTGGGGTGCCGTGTCGCCACAGGACTTGGTTTTTAAGGCCCAGGATGGTGTTCCGGGCAGTGGCGTGGGACACTGGATAAGTTTTGAGCCATCCAGTGGTTGCTTCCACCATTGTGAGCACGTGGTGCTTGCCTTGGCGGGTCTGTGGCAGTGTGATGTAGTCAATCTGCCAGGCCTCTCCATATTTATATTTCATGCATCAATCTCCATTCCGCTGGGGCTTCACCCGCTTGGCTTGTTTGATTGCAGCACACGTCTCACATTTGTGGATGATCTCTGCGATGGTGTCAATGGTGAGGTCCACCCCTTGATCTTGAGCCCACCTGTATGTTGCATCTCTGCCTTGGTGGCCCAAGGTCTCATGGGCCCACCGGGCTATGAACAGTTCACCTTTACGCTGCCAGTCCAAGTGCACCTGAGCCGCTCTGATCTTAGCAGCCTGGTCCTCCTGCTGGTTGCGTTGATGTTCATCAGTGGCCCGACTCTTGGGTATACGGGCGTCCACATGGCGCACCTTCACAACGAGGTTCTCCACCCGGGCTGCAATACCCTGCCATACTTCAGCGGCCCAGACGGGTTTACCCTTGCATTGCCAGTTGTTCTGTTTCCATTGCTGCAGCCACTTCCACAGGGCACTTGCCACCACCCACAAGTCAGTGTAGAGATAGAGCCTCGGCCACTTTCCTTGCTCAGCAATCTCCAAAGCCAATTGGGTGGCTTTCACCTCTGCGAAATGGCTCAATTCACCCTGTCCCTCAGCAGCTTCAGTGACTCGTCGTGTGCGATTCCACACAGCAGCCTTCCATTGTCAATGTTTTCCCACAATGTGACAAGACCCATCAGTGAAGAGGGCATATCGCTTCTCCTCATCTGGCAGCTTGTTATATGGTGGGGCCTCCTCAGCACGTGTCACCTCCGGTTCTGGTGACATCCCAGAATCTTTGCTGTCTGGCCAGTTTGTGATCACCTCCAATATTCCTGGGTGGTTGGGGTTCCCTATTTGAGCCCGTTGTGTTATCAACGCAACCCATTTACTCCACATGGCATCTGTTGCGTGATGTGTAGAGGAAGCCTTTTCTTTGAACATCCATCCCAGCACCGGCAGTCGAGGTGCCAGGAGGAGCTGTGTTTCAGTGTTGACCACTTCTGAGGCAGCTCGAACTCCTTCGTACGCTGCCAGTATCTCCTTCTCAGTCAGGGTATATTTTCAACTCCAGCTCATACTGGAGCTCTAGCATGTCTGGCACTGCAGCACTCATCGCTGGCGTAACTTCATTCAGGCCACGGTAGTCCACAGTCAGTCTTCATTCGCCATTAGGTTTTCTCACTGGCCATATAGGGCTGTTGAAAGGTGAATGAGTTTTGCTAATCACCTTCTGGCTTTCTAGTTGATGGATCAGCTGATGGATGGGGACTAGGGAATCTCTGTTGGTACGGTACTGCCGCTGGTGCACCGTCTTGGTAGCAGTTGGCACTCGCTGCTCTTCAACCTTAAGCAACCCCACCACTGAGGGATCTTCTGAGAGACCGGGTAAGGTGGACAATTGTTCAACCTCCTCCAGGGCATCTATACCAAAGGCCCACCGGTACCCTTTTGGGCCTTTAAAGTACTCTCTCTTGAGATAATCTATACCTAGGGTGCACGGGGCATCTGGACCAGTCACAGTGGGGTGCTTATGCCAGTCCTTCCCAGTTAGGCTCACTTCCACTTCTAATAGGGTCATCTGTTGGGATCCCCCTGTCACTCCAGAGATAGACATGGGTTCAACCCCACTGTAGCTTGATGGCATCAGGGTGCACTGGGCACCAGTGTCTACCAAGGCCTTATATTCTTGTGGGTTGATGTGCCAGGCCATCGGATCCACACCTTCCAGTAAATCCGATTATCCCTTTCCTCCACCTGGCTGGAGGCAGGGCCCCTCTAATCCTGCTCAGCATCACTCACTTGTTGTAAGAATGACTCCTGTGAGAATGACTCACAGGTCCCCTCAAGAGGGTCAAGCATAATGTTGGCCATTCTATTCTGTCTGGGGGATTTCTGACTGGACACTGGAGCCTCGTTTCTCTTGGAAGACTCCCCTTTCATGGTGGTCTTCCCTTTCAGCTGCTGTACTCGTGCAGCTAGGGCGGGAGTGGGCTGTCCATCCCACTTCCTCATGTCTTCTCCATGGTCGTGGAGGAGGAACCACAGGGTGCCCCGTGGTGTGTACTTTCCACTGCCCTTCTCTTGGGTGGAGAAACATCTGCTTCTAATGGCTGAGACATCGGCCTGTGCAGGTGGAATGCAGGACATATCCTCTTCCACTTTCTGGAGCCTCTGAGACAGTTCCCTTACAGCTGAAACCCAGGCATGTTGAGAGGAAGGGATATTTCCCTCATATTGCCGGAGCTGGCCAGCCACTTCATCCACTGTTTGAGTCTGGGTGTCTCACCACCAGGACGCTACTGCTAATGCTTTGGCATGTGCTTCTGGTGCACTCTGCAGGAACTTCTGCCACATTAACTGTGTGCAAGGGGCCTGATCTGGATCCATGGGTGACCACTTGTCATTCAGATCGCCATAAACTATATCAAACACAGCCAATTCCCTGAGGTTCTGAATGCATTTCTCCATGTTGGTCCACTTGCCTAACTGACATAGGACATCATCCTTGTAAGGGTACCTCTCCCTTACACTGAGCAGGAGTTGCCTCCAGAGGCTGAGGGTTTGAGTCTGTTTCCCTATTGCCTTGTCAATGCCAGCCTCCCTGGACAAAGATCCCAGCTGCTTGGCCTCTCTCCCCTCCAATTCCAAATCACCAGCTCCACTATCCCAGCATCGGAGCAGCCAGGTGAAAATCTGCTCGCCTGGACTGCAGCTGAAATCCTTCCGCATATCTCGCAACTCACTGAGGGATAGAGATCGGATGATTACCTCTGGCTCTTTCCCCTGTTCTCGTGCTGGGCCTGGCTCATCTCCATCCCCTACTATGCGAGCTGACTTTTTGGTATATTTGGTTTTCTGTATCGGGGCGACTGATACTGGCACTGCTTGTCCCTCTGGCCCAGCTGCTGTGCTGGTGGAGGCGACTGATACTGGCACTGCCTGTCCCCCTGGCAGTAAATTCACTTTAAGATCCTGCAGCCCTTTCTCCCCCTTGAGGGCAGTGAGTAGCGTTAAGGATGACACAGTAGGCATGGGCAAGTCCCCAGCACATCGCAGAGAGCAGTCTCTCCCGGGGTTTGTCAGATTGGCAACACACCTTTTTCAAACACTCCACCAGTTTATCAGGACTCTGCATTTGTTCAGGAGTGAAATTCCAAAATGTTGGGGGTGACCACTGGCCCAGGCACTTGCCCATCTCTTCCCACACACCTTGCCACTCATAACCATCTGCCCTCAGGGCAGGTTTCTGGGTGGTGCTATTATTGGAGAAGTACCGCACGGCCCAAAACAAGATCTGGCAGACACTCAGAAAGCATTGTGCCACAAACTGGCCTGGATGCTCCAGGGATAGCTAAAACTCTCAAAAACCGAGAGGATCTCTTCCCCTGGCTCACCCATGGAGGGGGTGAGACCCCTAACAAAAGCCCAGGCAGCAAACAGGTACCGGTTCACCCCCACAAGCAGTGATACAACCACATTATAAGCAGTCAATAGCCAGTAGAGCAAAACAACCCCCTTGAGACATTTTCCACCAACAACAAACACCAGCACTGGGAACACACAGTAGGTATAAGGATTAATCCAGCCCCACCACACAAGCAAGCTAGCCAGCATTGCAAATGTTCCTTATCAAACAGTACAAATAAAAACAGAAAAATTGCACCTAACAGATTGCTCTAACACACTCTGGTCAGGGTTTGTCCGTTTTTTGTCCTTATCTCAACCCCCTCTGTGCCCCACGTTGGGTGCCAAAAAAGGCTGTGGTGGTTTAGACCTTGCTGGGACTCGAGACCACGATGCTGCTGCCCCTCCCCCACCCTCGGACTGGATGATGCAGGGAGTGAAATACAAACCCCGGGGTTGAGATAAGGAGAGTTTTAATACAACAGTGTAACAGCGACAAACCGAACAACAACAATAACAATAACAGTAATAACAATGAACAGAACAAGAGATATACCGCAAGGATACAGCAGTGAGGGGACCGAACGGCACAAAGGCCGTCCCTGCTCTTTCCCTGCTCTTTCCCACGCTTGGGCACCCGGACGTGACATCAGCATGGTATTGAATAACCCGGCTAGAGCTCCCTCCCCACTGCTGGGGAAACTTAACCCTATCCTAGCTGAACCAGGACAGTACCATAGATTATGAGATCATATAATAAGATGTGGTCCAATAACAGATTTAAAGATATAAATTTTAATCTGGCAATTAGTAGATTTTTCTTCAGAGAAGTTTCAGAGAAAAACTAAAAAAGTAAATTATTTTGCAAAGCCCATTAATGCTTAATGAATAATCAATTTCCTGGTCAAATGTAAAAAGACCTGATTTCTTACAACTGAGTCTATTCAGTTATATTGTATTTTTCGTACATGTTAGACCTATCTGGACCTAAATGAAGAAGAACCTGCCATGTTATGTCATACAGTGTCAGGACTGCTGATCCTAGTCATCCTAGGATTACAGTGTTTGGAGTTGCACTCTTCATGGGACATTGAAATGGACAATTAGTAATCTGATCTCTCTTATGTTTCCTCACTGGACATCATATGTACTAAACATCTTACAGGACATATTTTAGGGTCAGTTCTCAGACTGTGATTTTTTTTCACCTAGCTCATGTAGATATAAACATCTACATGTAGACACCCATGACTTTTTAATCTGGAGGCTGAGCCCCACCCACCATGTCTTTATTTCCTTCAGAATAAGATAATAAAAGTTCAAGTGTGACAGGTGGTTCATTATTATGCATTATAATTCATATATCATTGCAAAAATACATGGAGGTTTTACTTAGACATTCTACTATACTGTTATGGAAGCCTCAGATAACAGATGAGGTCAAACAAGCACTCACGCACTTGGTAAAAGAAACGTATATAAGCAGGGATCTACGTGATAAGATACAGCATGACTATTTTTTAGGGAATTTCTGTCCATATGGACAAAATCACTGGTTGCAATATGATAATTCTAATATCTGCGGCACTTGAAAAATTTACTTCATTTAGGTACTCTCCTGTGCAGCTTGTGTATAGCTGTAATAGGGTGCTTGGGTTCAAGAAAGGTGCAGCTATATATATACTTGTATAAACTAAAAGTCCTTCTGAAAATTAGCTACATGTGTTCTTCTGAGACCTGTGGCGCAATGTAGGCAATAGGAAAGACCTGGGGATTATGCAAAATTCTGAAGACCTCCCCAGATTCTCCCTCCTATTAATCCTTGCCCTGTACTAGAGGTTGCCTAAGAATGTTTCTTGATTTTCCTTTATGAAGTACTTTTTTGTGTCCTGATATTTCAGAATATTCTACCAATAATCCCTAGCTACAGCTACTAGCAGAATGTAGAAACTGCTGTGTTTGATTTATATACAGGAGACTTTCCAATAATTATGTGTAACATTACTTCTCCAATTGAGACCATGTAGTGTGCTGCTTCCTCATAAGTATTGACTGTAACTGCTTATAGTGGGTCTCAAGATTGCAATTTTCTTACGATGTGACCTTTGGAGAAAAAGGAGGAAAGAGGACAAAGTTGGAGAAGTTTTCCATTCTGGGAGCACAAATAAAATAATTTTGAAAAAGAGGCTATGAGCTCTGAGAAGCAATTAGTGATTAAAGTGGTACTAATAAACAAAAAAAAAAAAAAAAAAAAGGATAAAGTATATAGTCTTTAACACCCATTTTGTCGAAACTGTAGAAAGACAAATGCTTTGAATGAAAAAAAGACACATTCTTAATGTCAAAATTAAACACAAGAAAACATGTTTAGTATTCTGAGTAGGACACAAAACATCAGAAAAGTATGACAGTGTACCCCAGATGCATCTTCATTAGCAACTAATGAAAGGCAAAATGGAAAGGACCAGGGGTTGATCCACTGTGATGCCACACATTCACAACCAGATGATAACTTTACCAGCAATGACACTCATGTTAGCTGTTCGTCTGAGACATGTACCCTACATACACAGACAGCAAAGTGCTAAAAGACTGAACATCTCCATTGTAAGACAGACATTTCCAAAGGTCCCCCATGACACAGTTTCAGCCCTGGTACTACCTGTCAAGAAAGCATTAAGTACACCACTGACATACTCAAGTGCACAATAGTCAACATACTCAAGTGGGGGAAACCAGCACCACAAAGATTTTGTGCATCCTACAGCATGGTGTAGATGTACTCTGTGAAGAACTGGGGAGTGCCAGCCATGTAGGACAAGCTGTGGTTCACATGTCAGCAAATACCATGGACTGCATGTGGAAAAGAATACTGCCATTTAAGGGCTTAGTAGAGAAGAAGGAAATGACCAACTGTTAGCCAAAACCACTCCCTGTTAGCAATTACTCTATAACTCTGTCCACTTTGATTTGAAATATGAACTTAAATTACTTCTTCTAGCATTTTGCTACTCAGCCTCCTTGTCTTCCTTTGGTTTGCTTTGTTTAGTTGGGTGGGATTTTTCATAAAACTGACTCCTTTTGCCAGGCTTAAAACTACATCTTTTTAATAGGACTTTTCATTTCAACAATTTTATGTCTGTACTATGGAGATCTATTCACCAGTTCAGCTGGAGAAATGTTAAAACTATTATCAGAATCTCTTTTCTTAAGGATCCTCCTGGGAACACTAAGACTGACAATAGGCCTCAGAGAAACAGCAATATATTCTAGAGCTATTTATTCCTTCTGCTTCTTTCTTGCTAGGAATTGTTCATCTGAGCTCTCCCCTGGGCAGAGCATCTTGAAGGACCTCTTATGTCAACTAGAAAGCAAAAGAATGTCAAAATAACACACTTGTACAACTTTGTTAATGGTATAATTCCAACAATTCTTTGCTATGTTTTATCCACTTTAATTTTGTATGCCTTTGTTTCCCAAACTCTCTAATCAAATAGGTTTAAATACATTAGTACATATCATCACCTTGGTTTGTACTGGGATTTAGTTAGAGATTCTATTTAAATTGATTAAATTTCAAACTAAGACAAAACCTCTTATTTTTACTGAGGCATGTTATTTTCCTCTGCTGTATGCGTTACTGACCTCATGCCATCCATTTATCGTAATCAACAACACACACTTTGATGGAAACTGATATCAAACTCCCAGTGATGAAGCAAAAGCAGTTCAAGATAGAAGACACCACACTGTAACTTGTTTTCAGTACTAAAAATAATAAATGCTAGTCTTTTCACTTATAATGGTTTCTCATTATAAGAATACATTATTGCTCTTAAGCAGTTAACATTCATCCCAGCTTTTGATCATAACAGAAATTCATTTGCTCTGTTAGTGAAGCCTTAAATTTTCTGTCTGTTTCTAAAATGAAACACATATTTTATGATTTCTAGAACAAAACAGGGATATATCTGTAGTGCTGCTTTTCTTCCTTTTGCCTGTAGTGTTTGTAAAATGGTCCCTTTTGATTGTCCAAAAATGTTTTCCAGTCTTCTAAATAACACTGGACACCAGTTTTCTCAGAAAGCTTTTAAAGCTGTTTATATTCAACACAAGAGTTACTAACTACAATTCTGTCTCTCCACAAGCTTCACAAATGCAGGGCTGTCAGTATTTATTTATTGCTTGAGATTATTTTCCCTAGGACTTTTCAGTATAAACTACCTACATTTAATGAATTTCTGTTTTGGTTTGAGCTTAAATCATTCACCGTTGAAGACTTCAGAGTAATATTTTTGCATTATTGGTAACATGCCATTTATATGAGACAGTGTTTCTCATATATAATATTTAACTTATTAAAGGTGATTAAGCAACCAAGTGACCAAGTGACCCCTAATTATTTTTTTGAAGATTTTGTTTGACTAAATCATTGGTTGTTGTTTCCATTATAACATCTTAAGAAATGTCTGCCTTTTTTTCAAAGGATTTGGAGACAACTCTAACTGTACAGTATTTCACAGATTATTTTACTTCAGTTAATAAATGTATCAGTCATATAACCACAAGACACATAAAACTCTTGGAATAACCATGATTAATTTGCAAACTGTTTTGGTAAAAAACAGAATAAACTGGCTTCAGATTTAAAACTGCCAGCAACTTAAAAATATTTATCATGGACCTTTGTTTCAGGACATTTACACAACCCATTAGTTCTGGGGGTTTTGGCTCTATGAACACAGTTCAAGCTTAACTTTATTAAAAATGAATGTACTTGAAGTCTTCAATTAATGCCTTCTGAGATCACACAATTTCATTTCACTTCTTTCAAAGTATTATAAATGTATGCAAAGCTTTTACATTACAAGCTAGTGTAATTGGCTTTCCTTCATGAGATGCTCTATATTTCAAAGTTAATTAGTGCTACCATCATACATGCTGTTTCACTTGTTTTATTTTCTAATTTGCACGGGAGGGTGCATTGTACTTTGATTTAACTAGTATGAGCAGCTTCCAGAGAGGCCCCTTCCTATATATTGTACTTCTGATAGCCTTGCAAATGCTAATAGAAGCATCTCATTCATCCCCATTGGGATGGGGGAGGGGTAGAGATCAATCAGAAAATGTTTGGATTAAACAGATGTGCCCTATGAGAATCTATTAAATGTGCAAAAAATGTAACAGAAAAATCAAAACAGTTTATTTTGATCAGGTCACAGTCTTTGACCATAGCAAGATGTTTAGCCATTTAGTAATAACTGTGGGTTTAGCCTTTTCATGCAACATTCAAAGTTGAGTGGGGGGAGCTGAATCTATTATTTTATGTCTATTGAAAAGAAGTGACCTTGTAAGTTACCTTTTTCAAATTAAAAGGTAATTCATATTTTTTTTCTGAAATGAAGTTTAAGAATCTCTTTGTAATTATTTGAAGAAATGTATTTTTAATTAAAAGTATAAGGATCTTTTAAGATGAAAAGTATATATATGTGTATGTATATGTATAATGCATATGTATATAAAAAAACTTCAGTAGAAATTGTTTGAGGTCTGTTTTCATTACTTTATTTCTTTTGGGTTGCAACTCCGAACTCCATTTAATTTAAGAGAGATTCTTTAATCATGTCTTTAAATATTAGATAAACCTGTACAGACCCTTGATCACACATTTATCTTTTTTCACAATTTTCCTTTATGCACTAAAAAAATTACTCTTTTTAGTTGCATATTGTTATAAGAGATATAAGTACAAACTTCTTTAAAAGTCTTGATCATGACTTGGATCTTGAACTGAGTTTTTCTCTTTCTCCCACTCAAGATTTATTTCTTTTTAGTTAGAATTTTGAGAGCTTTTCTAAGGGCTTAAAAATTTTCACTGGTGTATTCTATTTGAATAAACAAGCTGGATTTTTTCAGGTGTTTAAACTGTAAACTTCATGTCTCGAGAAGTTGTATTGATATGGATCGTTGTAGTAATTTTCATTAGAAAATGCATTGTCTAGTCAACTACTATTTAAAATTAAAAAAATAATTAAGAATTAAGTTAAGAATAAATGTTGTAGAATGTTTAAGATTACTCTTGTAAAAACTTACAGAAAATGTTTAGAAATATAGAAAGTAGACAGACTGGGCCTCATTTCACCTAGATTCATCATCTGTTTAGTTCTTGCTTGGAAAACTGTACATTGCAAGGTACATTAGCTTTACGCCCTAAAATATATAACATAAAATACAGTTTTAATTTGTGGAACCTGAACTTTTATTAATCTAATGTTTTGCATTTACTTTCCATTTTCTTTCAATGAATTGATTGATACATGAATCATCATTAATTTCTTCCTTCCCCTACATCCCTAAACAAGCAAATTGATCCTACTTTCCAGACAAACTTATTAAATGCCTCTGGCTTTCTGGAACTGTAAGACATTTTTTGATCACAAAATGAAAACACTTGCATGTAGCTGGCATTGTTCTTTCTAGTTTAGCTGGCTTTTGTACAACATTCACATTAGGTTTGTGCCTACAACCTCAAACTGAATAATATTAGAAATGCATGATATATGGAGAAAATTTGAGGGAAAATTGCCAAATGAATATTGGCCTTTCATGTTCTTCTCTGGTGCGCACATGTGAGAGTTGGATTCAGGATAGAGAACAGATAGACAAATACTAAATATTCTCAATGTACAATGAACTATAGTGTCTTTAAAATTAATTTATTTAGGGCAAATCCAACATGTTGATCCAGCTCAATCATTTTTTTAACATCTTAGGCTGGATAAGGTATCATTTACCGTAATAGGCAGTCATTTCCAACAGGAACAAGAAATGTAAAGAATACATTTGGGGCATAAACACAAAACCAGTCAGAAATTAAATCTCCAGAATGACAGATGTGATTTATATACAATTTCATTTCCCACATGTCAAACACGGACTGTTACACATTATTTTATTTAGAGTTATTAATATACAAAGGCTTTTCATTTGTTCAACATGGTCACAATTGTAGTAAGAACTAATTTTTGACTGTTAATTTCTGCTGGAAAGTTTAGATGATGTGCAAGAGTTTTTGTGCGGATAGTAGCACAAATTTGTTTCTTTAAAGGCAATTGACTCCTACCCTTTCTAAATTAATGCTTAGAAATTTATACTTTGGCTGATTCAGTCTCTGAAAATGATGAATATATTGCTGAAAAGCAATATACGTCAATAAACTGCTTGAAAAGCATTTTCATTCTCCTGGTGACACAGGTTGTCCCCTTGCAGACTACGAGGACCCCTGTGAAGCCCGTAGTCACTGTAGCCTGTGGAGAGAACCACATCAGGGCAGATATCCAAACTACACCCCATGAAGGACCCCACACCAGAGCAGGTGGGTATGCCACCCCACTGTGGCCCATGGATGACCCATACTGGAGCAGTCTTTCCCTGAAGGACTGTATCCCATGGCAGGGACCCTATGTTGGAGCAGAGGAATAGTGTAAGAAGTAAAGAGAGACAGCTTTGAAGTGTTATGAACTGATCACAAACTCATTTTCCCTTATGCCCCTGCACTTCCTGGGCCTGAAGAGCTAGAGGACCTGGGAATGAAGGAATGAAATTGAGCCTGGGAAGAAGATGTTTTAGCTTTTGTCTTTTTTTCTCACCACCCTACTCTTTTTAAATGGTAATAAATTAAATTCATTTTTCCCAAGTCAAGTCTAGTTTTGCCATGATGGTAACTATTGAGTACTGCCCCTGTCTCTATCTTGACCCATGAGCTTTTCCATGTTACTTTCTCCTTCTGTCCTGTTGAGCAGGGGGAGTGAGAGAGCACCTGGGTGGATATCTGGCAGCCAGCCATGGTAAATTCACCACAGATATATTATTAACACACAATACTCTCCGGGACCAGTCCTTTGAGAAGGAAATCTTAATGGCACAGGAGCAGGCGGTCGCCAGGTGCTGTAAGAGAAGCCGACACCAGAGAAGACCACCCTGGCTGAACAGGGAGCTTTGGCTGCAACTCAGGGAGAAAAAGAGAGTTTACAACTTTTGGAAGAAGGGGCTAGCCACTCACAGTGATTACAAACATGCTGTGAGGCTATGCAGGGTGGAAATCAGGAGGTCTAAAGCCCAGCTAGAAATTAATATGGCTCCAGCAGTCAAGGATAAAAATAAATGTTTCTATAAGTATGTCAACAGCAAAAGAAAGACCAGGGAGAGCCTCCATCCCCTGCTAGACGCAGGAGGAAACATGGTAACAAGTGATGAGGAGAAGGCTGAGGTCCTTAATGCCTTCTTTGCCTCAGTCTTTAATAACAAGACTAGTTGTATTGAGGGAATCCAGCCTCCTCAGCCAAAAGACAGAGACTAGGAGAACGACCCCAGCAATCCAGGAGGAGATAGTCAGTGACCTACTACATCACATAGACATACACAAGTCTATGGGACCAGATGGGATACACCCGAGGGTGCTGAAGGAGCTGGCTGGGGTGCTCGCCAAGGCGCTTTCCATCATTTACCAGCAGTCCTGGTTGACCAGGGAGGTCCCAACAGATTGGAAATTGGCCAATGTGACACCTATATATAAGAAGGATCAGAAGGATGATCCAGGAAATTACAGGCCTGTCAGCTTGACATCGGTGTCCAGGAAGCTGATGGAGCAGCTTATCCAGAGTACTATCACACAAAACGTGTGGGACAACCAGATGATGAGGCCCAGTCAGCATGGGTTTATGAAAAGCAGGTCATGCTTGACAAACCTGATCTCCTTTTACGACAGGGTGAACTGCTTATTGGATGAGGGAAAGGCTGTGGATGTAGTTTCCTTGACATCAGTAAGGCCTTTGACACCGTTTCCCACAGCATTCTCCTGGCAAAACTGGCTGCTCATGGATTGGATGGGCACACGCTTTGCTGGGTAAAAAACTGGCTGGATGGCCAGGCCCAAAGAGTTGTGGTGAATGGAGTTAAATCCAGTTGGCGGCTGGTCACGAGTGATGTCCCCCAGGGCTTGGTTTTGGGGCCACTCCTGTTTAACATCTTTATTGATGATCTAGACAAGGGGATCGAGTGCACCCTCACTAAATTTGCAGACGACACCAAGTTGGGTGGAAGTGTTGATCTGCTCGAGGGTAGGGAGGCTCTGCAGAGAGATCTGGACAGGCTGGAGCGATGGGCTAAGGCCAACTGTATGAGCTTCAATAAGGCCAAATGCCAGGTGCTGCACTTGGGCCACAACAACCCCCAGTGCGGCTACAGGCTTGGGGAAGAGTGGCTGGAGAGCTGCCAGTCAGAGAGGGACCTGGGGGTGTTGATTGACAGCCGGCTGAACATGAACCAGCAGTGTGCCCAGGTGGCCAAGAAGGCCAATGGTTTCCTGGCTTGTATCAGCAATAGCGTGGCCAGCAGGGACAGGGAAGTGATCTTGTCCCTGTACTCGGCACTGGTGAGGCCGCACCTCGATTACTGTGTTCAGTTTTGGGCCCCTCACTACAAAAAGGACATTGAATTACTCAAGCGTGTCCAAAGAAGGGCAACGAAGCTGGTGAAGGATCTGGAACACATGTCGTACGAGGATCGGCTGAGGGAACTGAGGCTGTTTAGTTTGGAGAAGAGGAGGCTGAGGGGAGACTTCATCGCCTTCTACAGCTACCTGAAAGGAGGTTGCAGAGAGCTGGGGATGAGTCTCTTTAACCAAGTAACAAGCAATAGGACAAGAGGGAATGGCCTCAAATTGTGCCATAGAAGGTTTAGACTAGATATTAGGAAACATTTCTTTACAGAATGGGTTGTTAGGCGTTGGAATGGGCTGCCCAGGGAGGTGGTGGAGTCGCCATCCCTGGAGGTGTTTAAGAGTTGGGTCGACATAGCACTGAGGGATATGGTGTAGTTGGGAAATGTTAATGCTGGGTTGATGTTTGGACTGGATGATCTTTAAGGTCTTTTCCAACCTAGATGGTTCTGTGATTCTGTAAATTATAGCCCCAATGCCAAATGGAACTTCTACGAAGCAGTATTAATACTGAAAAATTGGAATAATATCAATGTAACATGTATCAGGGATAACACCCTACAATTGTATTAACAGTTTAACAACGTGGTCGAGGCTTCTTGCTGCCTAGCAGATAGATAATAACCTTATGGGTGCAAGAAAAATAAATCGAGGTCCTGAATTTCAGTTAAAATACATAGAAAAAGACAGGAAAAATATCATTGATCAAATTCTCAATGCCTATATGTATAAAATTTTTCACTGTGATTGTTCATGTCCTAAAGGATATTAACAGTAGTGAATGCATTTCAGCAAGTGCTTTAAAACATCTCAGAAAAAATAAATTAGCATAAATTACACTTATAAGAAGTTGGAGAAATAGAGGTTTTGAATGGATGCAGAACATAGGATAATTTTAATTTATACCTTCTTGTATTTTTTGATCTTCTTGGCAGCTAAGATTAACAAACTTAAAGGAATTGTAAGTAGCTATAAGGAGCTACTCCCCCTCCCTTCTTCTGCCTCTCCCCCCTCTTCTCTGTCTCCCTTAGGTCACCATCTAAGTTACACTTCTCTCCTCATATTTTTTGAATTTGTGCTGATATATAGATATCTATTTTCAGTCTAACACCACCAACATTTTCCTGAATTTTTAAAGTGACATATATTTAAATGGGTTTTTAGCCACATGATTTTCCATCTGTTTCAAAACTCATCTAAAAATACTTTTCTCTTGTCTGTTTCTCAATGTTTGCCTCCGTTTACACTATTTCATTATAGCTATAAAGGAGATCTATGTTATAACTTATTTGGGGTATGCAAAACAAATTTTCTTTGGGATTTATCTTATCTAATGTTATTATTAGATTTTGAATTTCTGATTATTACACACACACACCCCCCCAGCTACTATTGTATAAATTACAGCCACTTTTTCAGCTCCCTTTGTTTTCGACTGCTATATTTTGCGGTTTTGTTAGTTTTTTAAATTATTTTCACTTCTGCTCTAGTTATTCTTAACATACAGATGAGACAGAATTCTTCATATTCAAGAACTTACACAGAATCAAAACTTACGTAATACGTACCCTTTTTCTGTTTTATTTAATTTCAGAATGGTTTAGTAGCAGAATCTTGTATTGCTTTTTTGGCCTTAATGAGTGAGAAGTCCTATTTACTGTAGTAAGCAGTTTGCCAGAGTACTCAGACTTAGCTGTAGCTTTTAACATATTAGCAATGCAAATTCTGAGTCAGGGACATTCTGCATTACATATTTCTGTACTTTTAATGTGTATTTAAAGTAGTTTTTGATGCAAGGGTAAGCATCAAAGGTAAGCAGTCAGAAAAAATCTGCCAATGTCTTTATGACTGTTGGGATGTATTTCCTAGACTCCCCCACTGAAGGTTCAACTTTGACGAGCTCTGCAGAATTTATGAGGTCTGCATATGCTCCTGGATAGGACAGCTACAGTGTTGTCTGAAGGTAGTCATGTGCAGCTACAATTCATAGAAGAGTCCAATTTGCACAGGGGTTTGATTCTAAATGAGAGTAGGCACCAATGCCCAAAGGCCAGGCGAGCAACTGCATGAGCAAAACCAGGCCTCCATTTGTGTAGACAATCTATGTGACAAATTACTGTCTCTGTGAGTCAAACCTGTAAACCATAATTCATACATCTATTTTTGTCACAATTGTGAACCAAACTCTAGCACTGAATTGTGCATGCATTTTCATATTCTTCATTGACTGCCTGCTATTTTAAAAATCACTCCCCTAGATTTTTTCATCTGGTAGAACAGTGATCATAACTAATCCAATGATTTATGCTGTCATACTATTATTCCAGCAATATGGTTTACATAATCTTACTTTAATAATAAAAGAAAAACTTGAAAGACAGTGATTCTTATTGAGCATTCACAAATAATATTTTTTTTCAACTATTTGGTTACTATAGTGCTACGTGTTTCCTTACCTGTTAAAAATATAGCTGCCTCAAGAACTTTGTAAAGCTGATTTTCATTCAAACTCACATTTATATGCAAGAGCATTACACATTGAAATAACCCCCAGATAGAAGACCTGTCACTCTTTCACATGCTTTTCTTGCTGGAAGCAGAAATACACTTTTTCGGGTAGTTGGAAGAAAGTTGCGGCAAGGGGATTATAGTATCAAGTGAAGGGTAAAGACATAAACAGAGGTAACCATCAAGAAGGACACATAACTTCTTTCAGTTCCAGACACCAAAGTACACAGATATGTATCTGAAATAGTGTCACGAAAAATATGAGCCTGGTTTAGATGTCTTGACTGCCTGAGAGTAATGTTTGCCATCCATCACATATTTTATTTTATTTGCAATGCCAATTTATGTGCTCTGTGTAGGTGTTATGCTGCAGCTGTTTACATGCAAACTGGTTAATTAAGAAATTGTTTTGTTTTGCATTGCTCCAGAAGCCTGCCACATTTTTTCACAAAACTCTGGTGTTCTTGAATATTTTAATTGTTTATTCAGACCATTTTCTTAAAACTGAATTTTCACCTTTCCACAATGACTCCTTATTATGGGTTTTAATGCAGACAAAAGCCAGGGAGGAAAGAGGAGACAGAGGAAGGAAGGAAGGAAGGAAGGAAGGAAGGAAGGAAGGAAGGAAGGAAGGAAGGAAGGAAGGAAGGAAGGAAGGAAGGAAGGAAGGAAGGAAGGAAGGAAGGAAGGAAGGAAGGAAGGAAGGAAGGAAGGAAGGAAGGAAGGAAGGAAGGAAGGAAAGGAAGGAAGGAAGGAAGGAAGGAAGGAAGGAAGGAAGGAAGGAAGGAAGGAAGGAAGGAAGGAAGGAAGGAAGGAAGGAAGGAAGGAAGGAAGGAAGGAAGGAAGGAAGGAAGGAAGGAAGGAAGGAAGGAAGGAAGGAAGGAAGGAAGGAAGGAAGGAAGGAAGGAAGGAAGGAAGGAAGGAAGGAAGGAAGGAAGGATGGTCTGGAAAACATCCATATGAAAAACTGTGCACTTGAAAACGCTAAGGTATAGAAATAACAGTATGAGCATCTGCCTTTTATGATTAGCACGTGGAGATGATAAAAAGTACAATGCAAGTACATGTAAAGAATTGTGGAAGACAGCAGTGAATAAAAGAAAAGGAAAAATGGAAGGTGTGAATAGAAAAATGGCAAAGCACAAAAATAAAAAATTTAGTTCCGCTCCCAGACTGACAGTAAATACTACAATTATTATACAAGGATGACATAATACTTTCAGAGTATTTTAGATTATACATTCATCCCCAATTCAAAATATGGAGCTTTTTCCCTAAACAGTAATGATGATCTGGTACGTTTGATTTGATATATTTAGAAAAGGCAGGAGGGCTCTGTTAAGCAGCTGGATAAGCTATTTTTCCAGAGAACATTGAAACATGTAGTAGATAACTGTAAAAATACTATAGTGAGTGTGAGAAAATCTTGTTGCCTTAGATATGCAAACATATTATTTGTGAAAACTAGCTTTTTTTTCTCCTACTAACACTCTAGTTCTGGTTGAGAGACAGAATGATATAGATTGAGAATGAACTGGTGTTAATGTGCAATTTCCTCATAAACACAGGACAGGATCTTCAGTATGGTAGAGATAAGCCTCTGGAGTTCATCTTGGTTATACTCACATCTCCAGTGAAGAGTGCACTGAATTTAAGGATTTATATGGTATTTATAAATCATTTCAGTCAGAAATTGATGCCTGTGACAGAAATCACTTTCAGAAAACATATTTCTATAGAATATAAAGGTACAGTGACTTCTGTAGTGAAAAATCACTCATAATCAACAAGATTAAGGGATTATTTTAATACATTTGAGAATAGTGAATTGTTCATAGATAGCAATTAATCACTTCTAATGTAAATCTGCCAGTTCTACTCAAGAAGTGTCACTCTCTCTCATGTGCATACCTGAAACTTGAGAAATATTTTATGTAGTTGCAATTACTTGATGAGCTAGGAGAGAAGAGAAAGGAAATTTAATGATTTATTTGCTGTTCCCTGCTAGAAAGTCAAATATGTTTCATTCGTAACTTCTTCAACATTGTTATTAAGCAATTGTAGGTCATGTAATCTCCTTGTGAGTGTAATTTAGATTCTTGCCTTTAGTATCAGTTGAGCATAGAAGAATAATTCTTGGAGAAGAATTCTGGAAATTAAAACATCGATTTGCAGATATGAAACCTCCAGCTTTCTTGATCAAGATAATGCATTCTGCAAAAGAAAAATGGGAAAACAGCTTGAAGAAGTCAGCTGAATTTGAAATAAGGACAATTGAAACCAGAAAGTACTAAATGTTGTCAGTACAGTTGGCTGGAAAGGACTGCTGATAGGTAGTGTGGAATTTTCTGATATTATTTTTCAACAAATAAGACAATATCTGGTACTGTCAACCAAGCATTTCTGGCCTTGTCACAGTGTAAGAGTTGAACTAAAACATCCTTTCCAAATGTGCAGTTCTAGAATTTTGTTTTCTTGAGAAGCTTTCTATGGGAATATAAGGTGGTGGTTAAGGCATCAAATGAAAGAGTAAAACATACATAACCATGCTCTCCTTTCTGTCCCATGAGAAAAATCATTACTCAGGAAAGATGAACCCCAAAAGATAATTTAATGATATTTGCTGAAAAGAAGATATTGATGAAGAGATCAAAGTGGAAATCTTAGAAATGGTTAGTTCCTGTTTGATGTCTGATTACTTTTGAAAGGGATATTTTTTCAAACATATTAAAGTGAAAAGTTTCCAAGTGAAGAGGGAAAGCAGTAAAGTAGACTAGCTACATGCAAGTGTTTCACAGACTATGAAATAGTTTGGTTCTATTCTTAGTCATGCACTGCATATGATAGTATTTACCTATTTTGTGGTGCTTTTTTCCTCCCTTTAACAAGATATTTTTTATCAAACCAATTGATTCATGTTTTTAAGCAGGGCAAATTATTTAGCTGACCTGAATATTTAATTTTATTTTTCTAAATTTCTACATAGCGAATCAAGACAATGTCTTAAATTTGAATCTAGAACTTACTGATTTCAGTCAGACACTGGCAGAAGGCTTAAGGAAATTGCTATAATATCCACTATTTAAATACTAGCTCAAATTATGCAGAACAGTAAATAAAACATGAGTACTTCACAAGAGGCCATAAACCCATCTTGTGTTGGTAAACTTGCTGCATCTTCTTGTTGCCAGACAATAGAAAAGTAATGTGCTGATCTAAAGAGACATAATTTTCCCACTTTGGGAAAATTTTTGAGATTTCCAAAGCAGTTAATCCCCATCTTCCTCCATTTTTACCTAGGGTTTACAATACTCATTTCTGATGTGGAATAACTTACTTCTTTTCTAATTAATAATTCAATATTTACACAAAATAGAAGAGCTCAAGCAGAAGAAATTGAGAGTCAGATATTCCAAAATAGCCAACTGTCTGCTTAGCAAAGAAAGAGATTTAAGTCAGACAAAAAGGAGGCAAAGTACATCTGAACACCCTACAATCACATTGCTGATAGTGGCTCCGGAGCAAGAAGATGTGCACTCAGACTAGCCATCCTTATAGTATTTCTTTAACTGAAGTTTCATTCTCACTGGCGTATTCCCACAACAACCTTAATATTAACCAACTGGAGATTTTATGGGTTTGAAAAAATTAATATATACTTCTACACTAGTATTTTCTATCACATCTTACACAATTCAATATCCACCTAATTTGCAATTCCATAGAAGCTTAATTTTCTCCGTGTTTCAGAGTTGCCTTTTTTTCCAAAGCTGATGTCACTTCTGTTTAGGTTAACTTACCAAGGTTATTTGTATCATCAGTGAATTTTCAACAGTCAGTATGACCATAGTGAGGGATATTGTTCTTCTGAAGTGGTCTAATGATGTAGTTTTGCTGTTATCACTGTTTTGAAAAGCAAAGAATCAGTTTAGAAATTTACTAATGAGGAACAGCAAACATCAGATGATCCACAAATCCTCTTCCCATATATATGCATAGAGACTGAATCCAGGGCCAGAAGCTGAGCTACTGCAGCATTAATCAATAGAACTTGGCAGACACTCTGTTCTTACTTCCTTTCAGCTATAAAGGCTCTCTGCAAAGTTTGGCTGTATCATGATAATTGTTCTCTGTCCATACCATGATTTATCATGTCTCCATTGTGGCAATTCTATTCACACTAAAAGCTAGACAGATCAGCAAACAGAAATTAATTTAATTATTGGAAATAAAATATCCTTCCACTTTTCCTGATGTGAAAGTGTGTATCTTTGAAAAACAGGTCTTTTTAGTACTTTTAAAACTTTATTGAAATTAATGTAAAACTGTTTGTTGTATTCTAGTTGAATGTTTAACAACCCTGAAATTTTCTTTCAGCTTTTGTTGGGCTTTGGGTAGAAAGAAATAATTAGAAAAACATGATAGCGAGGCAGACATTTAGCCTTCTCTCAGCATTGATATCTCTACTGCAAGATACATTACAAATAATATTTATAATCTATTCTACTCCTCATTCTAAAAATATATTTAAGTTATTAGAATCTAAAAGAAGCAGTAAATTTACAAAAGATCATAAAAACTTTTTGACCAAAATGTCTTTCTGAATTTTACATTCCAAACTTTACTAACTTAAGAAATTGGGTTGGGACTTTACATTAACCTATATTTTTCTATATACTTATCAGCTGCAACATTATGCAAGTAAATATGCTTAGGCAAGCATCCAACAAACATCAATCATTTGTTCAGACAAAACAGCCTGTGATGATAACACCAGATACTTTAGGTTTCTAGGATGGAAAATGTCTTATTTTACTGTCACAAAAGAAATAGAACTAGTCTCGATTTCTATTGAGAATGCATCTGTGTTGCTAAATAAGAGAGATGCTCCATGAAGCAACCTCTTGCCCTGAAGCTTTGTGGTCCATACCGGCTCACATGGGTGCTGCTCAAGGTGAGTTACCTGCAGAACAGATTGGATGTAGCTAAGAAGAAACCAGTTCTTAATCCTTCCAGTGTCCCATGTGGTGCCCTGTAGGTCTTGAACATAAATATTATTATACACTTTCATTTCAGGGTATCTGAAATAACATGAAAGCTGTATTGCAGCCTTTCAGAGTGGTATTTTTTTAGTATAAAAGTGTGGGTATTTTTTGTATATAATAAGTTATGCTAAATAATATAATTTCATCAACACTTGCTTATTTCAGTCTGTAGCTTATCTACCTATACATAAACTGAAGGATTCCTAAGAATGCTTTTAAGCTTCTGTATCTAACAGCATGTTGATAGTGCATCCTAATTTTGAGACTGGATCCAGGCATGCAGGAGTTGGATCCTTTCCTGTCATAGAAGCACTGATTTCCACAGGAAAAAGAAAAAAAAAATAATTAAAAATTAAAAAAAAAACCAAACAACACAAAACAAAAAACAACCCACAAACAAACAAAAAAACCCCAAACAAACAAAAAAACCCCCACAACTTTAACATAATAATGACAGGAGTCGTGTAATGATCTGTTTCAGTCCTCAGTCTGCACAATAAGGCTATGTCTCTTACAACTCAGTAAAGAAAAGCAGGAATCAATGTTTGGCCCTCAGACTAAGTCAGACTGTCAAGCTGACCAACATCTGCAGCTGCTTAGTACTACAGACCTCCATTGCAGATTTGTCCTGGAGAGGCAACTGGGGTGGTACAAAGCATAGCCAGGAAAAGAGCTAGCACTGCAGTAATACAGGGATAAACAGTTCAAGCCTGCCCATTAATAAAATTCTTTCATTGATTAATATAATAAACCTGTTTCTGAAGGAACAATTACAGCCCAAGTTACTCCATGACATGACTCATAGATAAGCTTTGACGCTGCCAGCAATAAGCCAACCTTCTTCCGTAGGCCATCATTATTCTCATACAACAGTTATAGCTATATAAACTTGACAATAGCTATATATTCACATGAATATTCAATCTTCATAAGTAAATTTATAATGTGGGTTGTGACACCCTGAGAGTTTAATCCTTTAATCTTAATCACCACAGCAGTAATTTATTTTAGTCCCTACCTATTGACACTGAGGGAATTGCTCATTTAATTTATAAACTGTAAAATTTAAAACAATGTGTCAGAATTAATCATAATCTTGGATTCTAAAGACAAAAGGATATTGAGAAGTGGTATTTCACTTAAAATAAACTTCACTGATGTTTGGTGTTTTTTAGAGCTGTTTCTAAGAGACAAAATTATATATTTCATGGGAATGCTACACTATCAAAAGCAAGACAAGAAAATGATACAGCTCGCATTTTCACACTGAAAAGTGAAAGATGTTTGTGATCATGAACAATATTTATTATAGAAAGTGTGATTTTGCATTCCAAATTGAGGCAGTCTACTATTCTATGCTAATTAACTTAAAATTTCATGGCAGCAAAGTGTTCTTCACTGTATGTTAATTGCAGGACTAAATTTATGTATGCTGACAGAAAATAACAAGTCCTGTTTGGTTTGACAATGAATATGTTACTGTTTAAAATAGTTAGTAGTCAGCAAATTTGTGTGTATATTTAGTAGAAACAGAGAAGATTGACAATCTGAACATTTAAGTATGATAAAATGTCATAAAAAGTAGATTCTGCATTCTTTGATTCAAAAGAAGAGTGAGCATAATTCACACATATTCATCAGCATAGACAGATACTTTGTTTCTTAATAAATTCTTTTAATAAATTCTTTTGCATGACTGCATGAGTACAACCAAAACAGAGTAGTTACTATTGTCATAAATTTGCTGTACAATATAGAAAAACCTGAGGTAAAATTCATTAGGAATCTATTTTGCCATGAAAATTGGCCCTAAAATGTCCTACAGTTACATCAGGAGAGGTACTTTAGAGTTTCAAACATTTAACAAATAAAAAGCAGAGGGCTTTTCTAATCTTTTTCTCTTTCGCCTCCCTCCCACCTCCTATCATTAAATATCTGGGACAAATAATAGAACAAGAAACTTTCAAAACCAGACAATTCAAAAACTCAAAACCTGAATGTCCATTAGTGTAACTAGACATAGAAGAAAGAAAAAGGTACATCCTAGGAGTCAAATGATATCATCATTGTTAGAAAGTCCTATCTGGATAAATTATTATTACCATTACACTTACATTAACATTAACAAACATTAAACTTAACATTAACATTGACATTAACATTCATTAACTTGTTGTACAAAATTAACTTTAAAAATGCTGAAGCTTATTACCCTTAAATAATGAGAAAACTTAGATCAGCTAGTTTTAACATAAAGACATTTTCTCTTCTATATTTGAAACAAATCTTCAAAATATATTTGAAGTGTGTTTACCATCGTTTCCAGTGTTATTTTATAAAACATACATAAATGAGAACTAGAGTAAGGTAATAATACTACCTTACATGGTTTATAAAAATAATTTCTGAAGAATAATAATCTATTGACTCTTAATGGTGTAATATGAAATCGATTCATTAAAAAAAAAAGGTGTTATTATATCCCTTTTACATGTAGTTCTAAAAGGTATTGATTGGATTATTAGTTGGCTTTTCTTCAAATTATCTCAGAGAGGAAAATTCATGGAAAATGAAAGAAGAAAAAGACTAGTCATATGATTGCCGATTTTGTGAAAAAATAGATCCTAACTTTTATCTTTGAGATTTCCTGTGAAAAATATATGGTACTTACTAAAATAAATACTGTGTTAGAAGATGATATTGAGAATTTGCTCCTGTTTTCATTAAGTTCTGTTTTTTCTAAATCAATCTTGATAACAATGAACATTTTAATTGGATGTTTAGAACTCACTCATTGACATACATGAGGTGTTTAAGGCTTTCTTATTTGAAATAAATCAATACATAAAATCATGTGCATGTTTCCTCCAAATTAACTTTGAAGAAACTGTTGTCAAAGCATTTTTCTTAATGATGTGTTATACATTAGAGCAGTAGTTTAAGGACTTTCTAAAATAAAAGAACAATATTATGCATAATAGCAAGATGTAATCTGGAAAAACTCCATATTCATCTCATTCACAGATATATTTGTTCATGTGTAATAATAGATAACAAATTTTAACCTCCTTTGATTTTACATGTGAAGGAAGACCAAGAAGGCCAAAGTTTTGAGGTGGATCTGACTAGAGATTTTCTAGTAAGTCTAGCTCCTAGTTGCTGTTCCTAGAGAGATACAGAAACCTGGAAAAGCACCTACAAGACAATTAAAATGCCTGAGGACATTGCATGTGACTCTAGGCATCCGGTTGCCAGCAGCTGAATCAAGGCCCAGAAGTAGAGCAGAGGTCCCAAAGGTCATCTCTTGTGCCTGACAGCCTCCTTTGGACTTTCAAGCATCATAGAGCATCTCAAGTGAAAATAGAGATGGAAACAGAAATGCATATCTCAAGTGAGCAACTGAATCAAGCTTCTGAAGTTAGTTTTCTGAACCTCAAGCTGAATATCACCATTAATGACTGAACTCCTTCAAACAGCTTTCTTACATCTACTACAAAATAGAAATCTAAAAAATACTACTAATCTAAAAAGTCTATTTAATTCAAATAAACAGTGAATGCCAGCAGTAAAACCACATGAAAATAAAAGTCATGTGTAGGTAGTAGAATCTGAACTTACCAATATGAAGAGATTAGTTTCAGGGGACAGAAAACCAGCTTCAATCGAGTTGGTATATTTATAGAACAATCATCTGACAAGATGTCAAAACAGGAGAGGAATTCCTGGAAATGAACACAATTACAGTGTGAAAGAAGTTTAAATGAACTTTCAAATTGTATAAACAGTAAACTCTACACTGCTTTTTTACTGTAAATAAAAAATATTGAAAATAAAGCTGTTCATACTGAACTTAACCTTACTGTGTAACTAAACATAAGTAAAATAAGTAAATATTGAAGTGAAAATGCCCAGTAAGATTTCAAATTGAAACGTAAGAACCAGTCTGTTAGTAATACATGTGCATGACACAAGACATGCATTTTCACTTCAATGTCCACCTGAATGAAATCAGAAATTCTTACATATGGTAGATGATCAAGGTATGCTTCAAGAAACACAAACGTATCTGACTTGTCAGACTTGGAGGGAGTGAATTCTAATTTTGCATGAGCCACTTACCTCCTCTCTGCCTGTACAGTAGCTCATGCACCTCTATTCACAAATCTGCTATAAAAATTATTGTGTATACAGACAAAACATTGTTTTCCTCACCTATTGTGGCTCAAATAGCCCTGTTGTGTCATATTCTCTACCCTCTTTTTCTCTGATGTATAATATTTTGGAATATGTCAACATATGACATTGGATTGATAAAAATTGGCTCCAGTCAGCAACTTTTCATTCTCTTGGTTCTGTATCACTTTTTAAAATCAGTTTAGACATTTTCATACTTTTCTTGAAGAATTGAAAATCTACAATCCCTGTGTGAGGTATAAAGACAGTCTTTTTAACCTTCTCTTGTAAATGCTGAACGAAAAACCTTCATTCTAAGGACCACAATCCACCTTGTAAGCAGAATTAGTAAACTTACAAGCACTTACATCTATTAGACATGTTAAAGACAACAGGAAATAGTGTGTGGTGCTGTCTATGATGTCAATTTCTGTTTTCCAGACTCTCATCTACTTTTCAACATATTGATTTGAAGCTCTTTAGTCTAGTTAGTGAGAATCTGTATTTTAAGAGTTCTGGTCTGTATAGAGCTTATAGGGAACATTATGTCTGCTTAATAGATAATATATACTCAGTAATATATACTACCTCATGATCTTTCCCTGATAGATATGCCTCTAAGTAAAATTACACAGAACACTAAATAAAATCTGTGGTGTATATAAATAAAAACTAAATTATGTACATAATAGAGCACTGAAGATATAACACTATGTCCTGGTTCAGCTAGGATAGGGTTAAGTTTCCCCAGTAGTCAGGGGGAAACTCTAGCCAGGTTATTCATATACCATGCTGACATCACGTCCTGGTGCCCCAAGCACTGGAGAATCGGTGTGTGTGTTATGTGATCGCTCTGCTCTCACTGTTGTATCGGTAGATATCTTGCTCTGTTCACTGTTATTATTGTTATTGTTGTTGTTTGTTTTGTTGCTGTCGCACTGTTGTATTAAACCTCTCCTTATCTCAGCCCCGGGGCTTTGTATTTCACTCCCTTTGTGGGGGAGGGGCAGTGGCCGCATGGTCTCAGACTCCGGCAGAGCCTAAACCACCACACACTATTAAATTAATTTGATTTTCAGGTAATAATTATAATGTTAAAATAATCAGAATGAGTGTCTACAAGCTAGTGAAAGATGAAACACTTTAAAATAACAAATACGATATAAAATAACTTTGAGGCTTCTGAAGTCCTTTTGTGCTAACTTCAAACATCTCTGGTTTAATTTCAGAAGCACAGGAAATAAAGATATCCAATAAGTAGAGGAATGAGTTTTGTTTTCCTGCTCTTCTACATCAAACACTTAAAATTCAGTTTACCACCTCCTTAGGTCTGACCAAGGGACTACATCCCCCTGTATCAATACAGGCTAGTGGACGAAGGGTTGAGAGCAACACTGTGGAGAAGAACCCAGGAGTACTGGTGGATGAAAAGCTGGACATGAGCCAGCAATGTGCATTCGCAGCCCAGAAAGTCAACTATATCCCGGACTGCATAAAAAGTAGTGTGGCCAGCAGGTCAAGGGAGGTGATTCTTCCCCTCTACTCTGCTCTGGTGGGGCCCGCCCTGAAGTACTACATCCAGCTCTAGAATCCTCAGCACAGGAAAGACATGGACCTGTTGGAGCAGGTCCAGCGTAGGACTGCAAAAATGATCAGGGGCTGGAACACCTCTTCTATGAAGAAAGGCTGAAAGATTTAGTATTGTCCAGCCTGGAGAAGAGAAGACTCCAGGGAGACCCTATTGCTGCCTTTCAATACTTAAAAGAGGCTTAGAAGAAAAACGGAGACAGACTTTATAGTAGGGCCTGTTGCAATAGGACAAGGAGTAATAGTTTTAAAATGAAGAGGGTAGATTCAGACTAGATATAAGGAAGAAATCTTTTACGATGAGGGTGGTGAGACACTGGAACAGGTTGCCCAGAGAGGTAGTAGATGCCACATCCCTGGAAAGAGGTTAGATGGGGCTCTGAGCAGCCTTATCTAGTTGAAGATGTCCATGCTCATTGCAGGGAGGGGATTGAACTAGATGACCTTTAAAGGTCCCTTCCAACTCAAACTATTCTATGATTCTATGCCACCTAAAGGCACATGTTCTTCTCTTTGACCAAAGTCAGTGTTTCTTACCCAGTCCTGTACAGTCTCTCTAAGGAAAGTTAAGACTTAGGTATGATTGTGAGACTTCTGTTCATATTTAAAGATCTAAAATACTTTACCAAAATTCCATATTCAAAATAGATCTTTTCATATGTAATTGGATTTTCCAGTTTATTAAACTTTGTTGAAGATGTAGAATTCAGCCTTGCAGAAAAACTTCAAATAAGAACAATGAAAGATAATGCACTCAAGAAACACAAGAAATAGACCTTCTCTGTTCTTTGACAGTCTCAGATTTTTTTTTATATTATGAGGTTTTTTGTCTTTATATTCAGCATATTACTATGTGATTGTATCAATCTTTATTATTTGAGAATGCTTAAGCTTGTTTGTGATAATGAAATTTTCACATTATCTTAGAAAAGGTAAATAGTAATTCTACATTAATACATAGTATAATTGGCAGGTATCTCAGTAAAATAATCTAAACACTAGGTTGTAATAAACAAGAAAATATGAACATTCTAACATTGAACTGAGGTCAGCACAAAATGCAACTCAATTATTTCATGCTTAGTATACATTGTCACTGCTACAGTAGAAATAAATGCCATCAGTAAGGGTTTAAACCAATTTCTGGTTTAAAATATCTAAGTAGTATTTCAGTTTAAAAACTGAAGTAATTTTGCTATGGAGAATATATTATCTCTTGAATTATGTTATGAAACTGCAGTGAGTCCTCTTGATCATAATGTGTTAGATGTTTCCATTTCAAATTCTTAACTCACATCCCCAACACCATCAAAAGATGTTTCTTTATCTTCTTTTTGTAATTGCAAAAAAACTTGTTCAGAGGGTAAAATAGATGAAAAATAAACTGTTTTGTGACTTACTATCCTTGTAAAAAATCTCTGTAAGAAAACTGCTGTGAATTTTGTTGTTGCTGTTCTAAATCAGTTTCAATAACTCCACCATTCTAGAACATGTATTATCTTAATCACCTTGCTGATGTCTTCCCAAGTGCTCATTTCTGCACCTTGATGACAGTAAACCTCTCTAAGAGAATCAGTTCTGACCATGTTTTCATAAACTTTTTTTCCTTATAATACAGAGCTACTTGATTAATTTTTACTAGTACCCACTAGGCAATTTGCTGAGATCCACTGCTTTTTAGTGAAGTCTATTATATAATTTTATGAAGATAATTTCAAGAGAATGTAGCTGTGCTGAGCTACTTGTCTGTGAAACAGGGATCTGCAGATGCTGGAATTGCATCTGGGTTTTGATTACCTAGGAGGACACTAAAAATCAAGGTCTAAACAGAAATACAAGTATGGACACCTCTGGAACTCCAGAAAACAAGATGCTTGTGATCTGGGTGAAGACTAGAAATCAAGTATTGTGTAGTTCCCCTGTATTAATCACATATGAAGATGGAAGACTGTCTTCTTCAGTCTATGTAATACACTCTACAACTGCATCAAATTCAATGGCTCCTTTAATATATCTAGATTTGTATTCCACATATGCTGGAAAGACTACTTTATGCCCATTTACAGAAGATATAAAGGATGCATAGTTGAACTGTTGATCCTGGCTCTGAATAGGCCATACTTCCTCTTGTTTGCCTAAAAGATTTCTATGTTTTTTCTGTGCTTTAAATCTAAGTCATTGTCACAATCTAATAAGTGTAATAATACAAAGATTTTGGACCAGATATCCATCCAACTTTCTTTTAGGTTAATGATTGCTGACACTGAAATTGCTAAATCTCTTACCAATCTAAGTCTTTGAGTACAAGACATGTTGATGAATCAATCTCACTCATCTTGTGAGGAGTGCAGCAGGAAGATACTGTTCATGAAATATCCTTCAGACATCCTTGATCATCCCAGATCATCCCTGATATTTTTGCTTAGATTTATCTGACATGTAAAGAATCAAACATGTCCAATACAGCTAGGTTTAGTTGGAGGGTTTTTTTAATGGATTTCCAAATAATTTCTATTTGATCAACTATTTAATATTGGTTGCTTACAGCTGATCATCTGCATGGATTATCAGTTAGGTTTTCATACCTGATAATACTCAGTTATTTAAGTCACTGATAAACAGTTCTGCTTACATGTTCTGATACTTTATCTGAACATTCTGTTTTATTCCCTCTGACTAAGTAATTGTCAGTTCTTAACTGTGTTTCTGTTCACAACACTGAAGTGTGGTTAAAACAAGCTTTTTTGCTTAAAGTAATTTTAAATACAGTTTATATACATGAAACTAACTGCTAGAAACAGATCACAGCAAAAGATGCCACTGACAAAATTACCTGCAGAGTTGAGTTTAAAAGAATATCTCTACATATTCATTTTTTCCCCTAAAGTAAAAATCTTTTGTCTTGATTGATACAAGTACTACTTTTTCTGTCATGTTATCGAGTGAATTTTTTCAATAACTAACAGTTTAAAACATTAATAAATATGCAGAGATTCATAGAATCTAGAGAAAGGGATGGAGCATAGGATACTTCTCAACATGTCTCAATGGAACTTTTCAAATCTCATTAACACTACTCATTAACACTACATAAAATTGGTAGTCTGAAAACACTGCATATGTTATTTATATTATTTAAAATTTAAATATTTTCATCTGGAGCTTAAACATTTTTTGGTTTTTCTGGTAAATGTTCCTCTCCCTTGTTATCTATGTCTTTTCTGTTCATTTAAAGTTAAAGGGGTTATTAAGACTTACTGAAAGTGACAGTGTCATCTAAGAAGAAAGGAAGAGAAGAAATAGAAAGGTTCCATCAAAGTAGGTACATTGAGAAATACTTCTGGTAAAACCCAGGCAGAAACTGACAGCAGCTGGATTATGCAATCAGTTTATGTAACTATGTAAAGAGAACTTCAAGAGTAGGTGAAGGTGTTTTTGAATATTTTGGATTCTAGAACATCTGTGGATATGATTTCACTGCTAGGCACAGGGTAAGCTTTTATGTTGCAACACACGAAACTGAAGATATGTCTGCAAAATAGAAACCATTTCTCAGGAAAATGAATTCATTCTTTGCCATCCAGTATTCATTAAAAAGTAAAAGCAATCAGTGAATATTTCATCTGATATTTTTCATGGATAACAGATGTGCACTGCATGGACCCTTCAGGTCAAAAATCAGTCAGGGGAAAATGCTTTCTCTCCAGGTTTTCTTTTGCTATTGCTATCTTTCCAAAGTGACGATAGCAAACCCATTCAAACAGTGTCCTGGCAGCAGTCTGACATTTTAAAAGATCAAAAACTACCATGTTAGATGTCTAGGGAGCCCCTAGACTGCAATAATACCAAAAAGGAAAGCAATAAAGTAAGAAGTAAGCATATGGCATGCAGTTGCATTTCTTGCGATTGATTCTGAAACTGTTGAAGTGGAACTTCTTTATCAGCAGCTACATAATCAGCAAGTCAAAGCAATGCATCTCTGTCTGAAAATACAGCAAAACCACTGTGTCAATTTAATCAAAAGGTATCAGTTAGAGAAACCTGGAGAATTACATGACATTACATACTGATGGGTGTAAGATTGTCAAGCCTGATAACTGGCAAGCTGGTAAACGGCAAACGCAAGAAATGCTTGGAAACACACTGATCTTGAATTATTAGATCAACAGATTTTCACCCACAGTCATACATGGAAGCAAAGATTTGACTGAAAATTAAGACAAAAATAGATATTTTTAAATATCTGACCAATATGAGGTAAATACATGGTCAAAGTAGCAATTAGGAAATAAGTAATTAAGTCATAAGTAATTAATTAATACTAACAGTAATTGAGGCCTTATCCCGTAGAGTGTGAAATGCTCTTAATGTTCACTAATTTTGTATTTTCACCACCTTGGCACAGAGTAACAGGATGTTAGGCCCTATTAAAAGGCAATTTTAAAATGTATGAGAGATTCTGGGCTCCTGGACAAAATTAACACTCAGCAATTAATCTGTGATTGATCTATCTACATATGTAACCAATATCAGAGGAAAGATGTTAGATATATTCTTCAATATGTTGTTTCACTGAGAACCTTACACCGAAGGATTGCTGCAAGTATCTAGTTATTAGTACATTACACTTGGAGTCATCTGTGCCTGGCAGACACAAAAAATAAGAGAGTTTGGGCTTTACATTTTTTTTCCAAATCTGTCAACATGTCAGGATATTAAAGATCAGCTGTACTGTGCTAACAGCTCATCAGTGTGTCTAAATCCCTGGAAATTACTTTTAAAAATACTTTTTTGAGCCCATGTGAATGTGTTGGAAGAAAGTCTCATCTGTTGGAGCTTCCTAACATGTAGAGGAAGTACTTCTATTGTTATACTCTTTAAAAATTAATGATTTATACATTCTCTCAGAAGTGAGACAGTTCTACTGATTGTACTCCAGCTGGTGTTGCTGTCATTGTCTCCTACTTCTTGATTTTGGAGTGATTGCTACAATCAATGGCACATGATATATATTCACAAGAAAAAATTTGAGACAATTTGTAAATCTATAAAGCCTTTCTATTATAGATCTTACTTTCTCATAAATTGTACACAAGATCATATGCAATTTGAGTTGTGCTCTTTACTTCTCCATGATCTAAGGTGGTTTGACTTCCGAGATAAAGAAATATTTTAAGAGATTGTAACAGAAGTTAATTAGTCCAAAGCAAGACTAAGATTAGGGGGGGGGGGAAATATAATTATTTAACAGTATATTTAAATATGCCAATATGCCCCATTATTCAGCATCCATAACAACCCAAAGTGCAACCCATCAGCATTCCACTAGAAAGGGTAGCTCCCTGATCAAGAACTGTAGAGGAGGAAGACTGATGTTCTCCTACATGGGAAGTAATGCTTACATGGCTGTACAGTGCAGCACATGGCTATAGAGTACACAGATGAGGTCCTAAGGCAGAAGTCACCTGCACTTCATTGCCTTTTCATACACAGAGAGAAGACTAACACATCTGTAATGCTGTAACTAATGACATTTTTAAGAGATGCATTAGTTCAGCTCCTAAAAAAACATTTCAGTGTGAGATGCTGTGATTTTGCATTAGTTTATGCATAGAAGAAATAGAAATTACTGTTCAGCTCAAGAATGCTTTCATTTACCCCTTTTTTCAAGGAAATTCATTATGGAAGGTTTTTTCATCTGCTGGTACTATTCACTTTGGGTTTTGGTCTATCATTTCAGCAGGACTGTTTTATAAGACAGTAATTTCTTAGATGTATTGAGTATAAAACCATGTTTAAGGAAATATTTTTGCAATTTTAGAATTAATTACAATTCAGATTTTAAAGATCAAATTTGAAGAAACAAAAGACAAAATCTTTCATTCATCCTCATAAAAAGTCTGTTTTAATCTGTAAAAAAAACAACTCAACTGTCAAAGTTGGTTTATTTGAAGGATTTGAGGAAACATTGCTGCAGCTGTTGCATGCAAATTCACATAAAGGACAAGATCATTAGTTGGTGTTAGACATTACTGAACTTCACAAACTGCAATATATTACTTCATTACCTTGTTTTATGACTGTAAAATCCATTTGTATATATAATACCTAGACTGACCTTCCATAAAACATATTGGGACTTTACAGGGGATCTTGCTTGGTCCTTACAGGCTACACCTGCAGTAACAGGTAAAGCAGATTGGTAGAAGCAGACATAGGGTGAAATATTTTGTCCTGAGAAGTCTACATTAGATAACTTTAATATTAGTTATTTATGTATGTATATATTTATTTATATCAGAAGTAACTTTGGAGTATTCCACAGACTCAATGCTCATTTGTGGCTAGATATGCTCCTGAATATCTTCCAGTTTAATTACATCCAGAAGAAATCCAGCTTATGAGCAGAGTGTTCATTCCATGATGCAAGTCAAGCACAGTAATGGGTATGATAGAGATTTGCTTCAAAACTACACTCCTAATCCTTACCAAAACAGCACTGTAGACAGTTGTAGCTGTTCATTGATATTATCTACAATGTAGCTCTGACATGATCTGGAATTTGTCATTAATGAATAATTGGGTAAATAAGAAGATACTATTTGACATAAAGGAAACAAAACCAGAGATGAAATCATGATGTCCATGACTGTTTAAATCTCATTGCCCCTGTTCAATACTTGCTTGTGCTTCTATTCCTGCAGTTCTTTAAAAGTGGGTGCTCCTGGTGTGTATTACATTTAGAGTTCATCTGAACTCTGATGCTTTGTTGAGACACATGTATTCTGGAGTTAACAAACACAGCCTTGTTGCTTTTCTATTCAAACAACATTTGGAGTGCTTGGATCTGACTTTGGATACAGATGCCTAGCACTTCAGTAGTTCTTGCATATTCAGATATTCTCTTTACTGCTTATGCTTACTTTTTTTTCTTTTTTTTTTTTTTTTTTTCCTTCCTGGATGTACTTGTCAAAAGTAAGTTACCTTGTAAAACAATTTAAGTCTAGCTTGCTATAAATTAGTGTCCCTGTATAACAGTCATATGTGCATATATTTTCTTACAGACACACACAAACACATATATGATAGTGATCAACATAATCTGTGCCTAATATATATGTATATAATAATTCAGACTTTGTATATGGCAACATGAAAAAGTCTGTCACGTTCCACTGTAAGAATTATAAAGGAACCTATATCTTCACTGCCCTATTTTTAATGCTGTTTGGTGTTCTTATGTTCAGAATGCTGTCATTACTTTGAAGCTGCAGAAGTTGCCATCTTTATAAGAAAATTCCTATCTAAATCCCATGTTTGAACCTATGAATTTAGGCAAAAGTCTCAGCTTTACTGTGACCTTCTTTCCAACTACAAACTTATATATCAGCCAAACTGTTACAACTTTTCATAATCATGAGCTATATGAGGCAAGGAAAGTTCTGGGTCAGCACTGTGACAGTATGAGGAGATTTTAATTTCTAATGTATTCTAAGTATCAATAATAATAGGCCATGGTATTACTTATGCCCTTCATAATTGCAAGCTTGGAGACCAATGACTCTCTTAGAGTCACAAAATTCTCGAAGCTATAAGGGAGATCCAAGTTGTACGGTGCCTGTCCTTGACAAAAATTTTGTATCTTCTGAGTCACAGCACTATTTGCAAAGAGCTTTACACTGAATACACTGACATAATGATTGCAGCAGCAGATTATAAATAGCTGTATTTATTCATAGCTCTAAACTAAAAAAGCAGCATCTTGGTTGAGACATTTTTAGTAAGAATTTTTCCCCCATCTTTAATTTATTCCTTTCTCCATTATGCTTCAGAGAATCCTGGGCTTGAAGCTTTAAAACTTATGATTCCTCAACATGAAAACAGACAGTTCTTAATCATATTTTAGGTGTTGCAGTTTTCAGAGAGGAGAGGCAGCTGTACGCTTGTCCTGTTCCTTAGCAACAGAGCAAGGGGAGCTCAGGAGACTCCACTGGTGGGAGCCTGAGCTGCTCACGTGTTGCTCTCAATATCTCTCTCCACCTGTCACAGCCTACGGGAGGACTAAACTCAAAACCAGCTTTCCAAGGAAAGGTTGTGTATATATGATTTAATACTACTCCATACCAAATATGTGATAACTGAACACTGCATTTGCTTGGTTAATTGGCATTCAATTGTCAGGAGAGGGGAGAAAAAAAGTGACAAACACGTATGCTAAGCTCTCAGCTATGACAGCTAAATTTTCTTATAAGTTTTGCAGTGTTTCCTTAAAATACTTGCTCACAGTGAAGATATTGAGCAAAATCTCCCTAGTTTCAAGGACAGAAAATTCTCATCATTTCCATTTTCTATACAGCCCAATTTGTGAAGCCATATTAAATTCAACTTTCCTTTGAAAATGTACATAACTTGTTTAACCTTCATGGTACTTCATAGCCACTAGAAAGGACATCTTAAATGTAATGCAATAATTTAAACAGAAGTAAAAAAAGTAATAAATACCCCAAACACACCCCTTCCCCAAGGTTTTAAGACTCTTCCAATTAGATTAATCCCACCTAACTTTGGGCACACAGCTGTGGCATTTTAGGAGGGCATTGTCCTATTCACCATCTACAGTAAATGGAAAAGATAATTCTAATTTCTGATTTCATCCCCTCCACCCTTGAAGTAGTGTGGTCCCCATGGCAGCAGTAGCCTGTCAGGGGCTGGGACAAGGTCTTTCCCTTGAAAATGTTAATTGGACTGACTGAGGTTTTGGTTCTATATGCATTGTGTGTGATCTCTTTTGGTCATAATAAGATTTTGAGTGTGATAGTAGGCTGAGTTATCCTCTCAGAAGACATTTCAATTCTTTTCTCCCCTTAGAGGGAAACCTAACACAACTAATTTTTCAACTGAGGTTCCACTCCTGCTTCCCCAAGTATCTGAGATTAATTTAGGACATATCTCATGATTTTTTTTTAACATGGAGGTGCCAAAACTGTTTTGTTGTTTCCAGGTGCAGGCTCAAATGAGACACCCACTCATCCTCCTAAAAAAACCCAAATCACAAAATGCACCATTTTTGGATAATAGAGAGAAATATATCTGTCATCTGCTTTCTACCCCCTTTTAAGATTCCAAGAGAATCCTTGGAAGATTCCTTGGAGAACCGTAGCTTGTTTGAATCCTCTAACCAACAGGTGTTGGAGGTCCTATGTACCATCCCAGCCATCCTTTATCCTCCACTGTCATTAATGCTCTCAACCAGGACAGAAACAGGCAGAGATTTAACTTGCATCAAATGTGTGTGTATGATACTGGTGTGTATGTGAAACAAGTTTGGAGAGAGAAAGTCCCATCCCATGGAGGAAAGTGTAAGGAAGAGTGAGTACCAGAAGAAAATGGCAGGGAAAGGATGTCCTATAGCAGTTACTAAGCTGGCAGATTGTATAACATGTTCTCTGAAAAGACAGTCCAGTTTTTCAGGATAACAGAGCCCTGAGCTGTTGTCAAAGGACAAACCAAATCATCTTCCCAGCATTATTGGCAAGATCATACCTTACATTCTTCTACCTCTTTATTTACCGAACCAACAGTGTAAAACTCAATGCTCATGCTCTTAGAGGTCAACAATTCAGTATCTTTTTACATACATGAGAAGACTGGTGCTAGCCTGAAGTAATGTATAGATAGCCTACTGTTATTCCTTGTCTGTATGCTTACACCATGATGTTAGAGGCAATATACATACATTTTTTTAATATAAGCAAAATGTTCATGGTGACAACACAAAAAAGAAGTGCTGAGGTCTGAGAATGGGACAAAGGATTCTAAGACCTCTCAATGAATGCTATTTTCTGTGGTTTTTGTCTAGAAAATTAATTTTGTTAACTGTTTTAATCGTTTATTCAAGTCATTATGGTACAACTATTTACAGGTTACTCAAAGCCCTTATGTGTTTTATTTTGGTTCACTATCATTTTAATAATCAAAAAATGCATGTTGCTTTTCCTCCTCCCCATCTCTAGATCCGTTATGATGACTTTTTGCAACTTGATAGATCATGATGTGATTTTCTCAGGCCTCTTGCTCTTCATTTCTGCTGACATAAGAGTAAGCAGATTTCAAGCAAGTCTGAAATATGTATCAGGAGTTTCTTTCCTGCCTTCTAGCACTTTTGTTAAATTCTTACAGAATTTTGGCCAGTTTCAGGCTTTCAATTCCTTCATTGAAATAATAACTATTCCCTTACTCCACAGAAAAATGCGTCCTTCAAAGCTGCAGTCTTGAGAGATTAATTAAAATTAATGAGTAGAAGGAACACAAAGCAGGCTTATGCTTGCTCACTTGTTAGGGTTAAGACAATAAAGTAGGGGCTGGAATAGAACAGAAGGGGATACTTTTTGTAAAATCTGGATTTTATTAGTGTTTGGAAATAAGTTGAGGCAACTAAGTCATTTAAATACTAAGATATTCTTAAGGGGCTGAAATTATATTACTTAAATGTGAACATACCAAGTTTTGCAAAAAACTCATATGCCAGGGTTATTCAATCTGCTGATCCACATGTGTTCTGGCAGCAGAATCTAATTTTCAAAGGTGGTTCTCTGCTAAAACAAATCATTACATACTATATTTCCAGGAAGACATTTTTTTTAATTCTCTATCATACTTAGGCTTTTAAACTAGGGGTTTTTTGCACATTCATGATGTTCAGTTCCATATCTTTCTCTATTTCATTCTGATTAGGACATGGAATGCCCTTATGATGTCTTGAAGATATTTACGTTTACCACCACCGTTGTTACTGAATTACTGTCTAAAATGAAGGAAATTTTGGCTTCTCTATAAGAGAAGAGTTGTGTTGGATTTTTTTATTTTTATCAGACCTTAATTAAAACTGAAATCATTCTGCAGTATGATAGATCAGATAAAATAACCACAGATAGATGGCATTACTATAGAACTGAAGAAAGCCTCTTTATAAAGGAATTAACATTCTGTAATATGTTTTAAGTACAGGGACTAGAAAACAGAAATTTTTTTCCCTACTATTACCTTACAATACTTTGATATGTTAGTTATAATGTACATTAATAAGTAGTAGCAATAAGAAGAGTTAGAAATTCAGGGGGAGTTCCTTTCACCGATTGATTGTCTACCCAGAGGCAGAAGGAACAAATAAAAGAATAAATGCTCTACATAGAATTTTATGGCTTGTTTTTAGTGCTTTGATTAAACCACAATATAAGCAAGCAGATTTTACTTAAGTACATTAATTCTGTACTTTTAGTTGAATATTAATCACTTCTTGTCTTAATCTACTGCTTAATGATGCTATGAAGTCTTAAAGAGCTGGCACATTTCACCACAAAGGTGTTTGTATTTAAGTCGCATGTAAAATGACTCCTCTGTTCCATTCCCCCCTCATGAGACTACTGTGGGTTTAATTAACTCAAGTTTATAAAGGATTCTCATATCCTTGCATGAATTGCACAATAGAAATGCCAAGTGGTAGTGTTAAATAGCAGAATTTAACAAAAAGAAGTATTACATTATATTTTATTTTAAATAGTCCAGATTATAGTATTTATGTAACATTTACTATGAATAGAATAGGAAAAGTTTATATTGTGGCTTCATGTTCATTTCTCCATAAAATGTACTTTTAAAAGAAATTTATTTGCTATTTTTCTGCAGAGATTTTAAGGTTTTAGAGTACAAAATTTCACTATGCCACACAGTTTGATGTTGGATCATTCAGTTAGCAAAACATTCTACTGATATCAGGTACTACTTCAAAACTAGTGAATTTGTTTCAGGCTTAATCATGTAATGAGATGAATATAAAACATACTGTGTTTAATATGGAGGTAACACTAGCAGCTCCAGACAATTAGTTTTATTTAGAAAAGAGGCATTTTCTTATGGATCTAATAGAAAAAAATAGCATGTTAACTAGGATTATTATATGAGTCTAGTTAAATTCTTGGTTATGAAATTCCAAGCTTGCAGAATGTTCCTAACCCCATTAAAAAATTAGAAAAAAGAAAAAGAAAAAAATAACAATTTCTCTACAGTCATTTATTGCTACAATCCTGCATGGCACTGAGCCTCATTAACTCCCACTGACATTGGTGAGAAATGGGACTGCTTAGTTCCTCACAGAAATTCTCAAAATTTTGATACAATTTCAAGCAGCTAAACAGGAAAAAGCAGTGAGAGTCTGTCTTATGCTACATGAGGCTTTCTCAATAAGTGCAAAGATTTTTGTGGTCATTCCATTTGCTTCTGTATTGTTGTCTGTTGAAGATCATTCATTATGCCCATGAAACTGTGACAGACTTTCCATCTTCTCATGTGAACTTCCTTTCACAAAGTTATTTTGCTTTGTGAATACCAGGACTCCAGGTCATTACAATGCCTTATAAGCAGCTTTCCTGAGCAGTATACCATATTTTGTACAGCTTGTTCATGACCATCTGTCTGGTGATGTCCGTACACCGGACAACGTCTTTTTAAACACCTGAATTGTCTCCTTGACTCCATGTCTAAAAGGGGTCACATCATCTGTGTGATGTTTCACGTGACTATTGTAATTTTAATTGCAAGGGTTCTCTGGTGACTGGATGGTCAATACCTGACTTAATACTTGCTTGAAATATATAATTCTGTTAAGATTTCCTAGTTTATAAATGAGATGTTGTTAGATCAGAACACTTCCCAGCTGTAGAAGTATTTTCTGTTCTGCCTCTTATATACCAACCCTTCTGCAATTCCTCTTAAGAGGAATAAATCCTGCTGCAGAATAATTAATAAGATGCTGTAGGACATCCATGCTTTGTATAAACTGGCACAATTATCTATTTTACCTCTTCTCTGATATATTAACCCAATTCAGTTTGTGAAATAATTTAAAAAGACATTCCACCTTTGAATTGACTTGAACATACTTAATTTTACTATAAAGAATTTCTACTAAGGGTATTCTTACTGATATTAAGAACGAGTGGGTGTTTTCAGGAATGTGGACTAAGTCTCCTGCAGTGCTTAGAGAGTAGGAGGAGAAAATATCTTCAGCCTACACTTGCTTGAGATTAAATTTTGGAGTTCTCCTGCATTCCAAAACAAAATAATTTCTAAGTGTGGTTTTTGATAAATGATCCTACAGATTTCCCACCCATGGATGCTTAACACATAGAGGCAGTGTCTTGGTTTCAGATGGGATAGAGTTAATTTTCTTCCTAGTAGCTGGTATAGTGCTGTGTTTTGGAGTTAGAATGAGAATAATGTTGACTCATAGCACACTGATGTTTTAGTTGTTGCTAAGCAGTGTTTACACTAAGTCAAGGACTCCTCAGTTTCTCACCAGCACCCCACCAGCGAGTAAGCTGGGAAGCACAAGAAGCTGAGAGGGGACACAGCCAGGACAGCTGACTCAAACTGGCCAAAGGGATATTCCATACCATATGACATCATGCTCAGAGTATAAACTAGGGGAAAAGCTGGCCAGAGTACACTGCTCAGGAACTGGCTGGGCATCAGTCAGTGGGTGGTGAGCAGTTGCACTGTGCATCACTTGTTCTGTATATTCTAATTCTATTACTATTATTATTATTATTATCCCTTCCTTTCTGTTCTATTAAATTGTCTTTATCTCAACCCATGAATTTTACTTTTTTTTTTTCCCCAACTCTGTCCCTCATCCCACTGTGGGGGAGAGTGAGCAAGTGGCTGTGTGTTGTTTAGCAGGCTGCCAGGTTAAACCACAACAGGCAGCTACTGTGCAACTTCCAAAATGCAGACTTGGAAGAATGCTGTAAAATAAAGTCAAAACTAAAAGCATTACCTGTATTTGATTGTGAAATTGCCTCCATTTTATAAAGAGATCAAGATGGTACTTGATGTAAAATCTGTACAGAGGTCATGCATTGTGCCTTCTCTGACCCATTGTCTCTGAAGTCTTAGATTTGAACAAGTCTCTGTGAACAACTAAATCAGCATTCCAGCAGGAATTTATTATTTTGTCCTCTTGGGAATCTCTGCTTTGGAAACTGCCCTGTCTTTTTGTGGAGGTTTGAACTCAGCTGGCAGCCAGACGCCACGTGGCCGGCTGTTCACCTCCCCCTCCCTCTTCTGGTAAAATAGGGGAGGGAAAAAAAAAGAAGATAATTCATACGTTGAATAAAAAAGAAAGAATTTACTAAATGTAACAAGAGAACAACAGTAACAATAGTGAGCCCAAAAAGAAATGGGTAAAATGCAGCAGTGCCTTACCGAGCGCGGCGACCGGCCTCCCACAGCAACAACACGGCCCGACGAGAAAATGGCTTGCGCGCGAGAGAGCGAGCGAGTGAGAGAGCCCACCCACCTAAATCCCTGGGCATGACATCACATGGTATGAAATACTCCAATGAAAATTAACTCCATCCTGGTCGAAACCAGGACAGTCTCCACCCCTTATTCCATACCATTGACGTTATGCTCAGGTTTCCAAATACATCTTAAGAAATCACCACCCCCTTTTTTTTTTTCCAGGTCTCACAGATATCATTCCCTTAGTCTATGCAACATCCTTTCACAATGTTTGCTGAGTTCACTTAGTCCATAACTTCAGGTTCCATCTGTCATGACAGTCTATAAGGCTGAGGAATGAGGCAGAGTTGGCCCAGTCAGTGGAGCAGGAGGCTTTGGATGTGGCACAGGGATGTTGCAAGGCACCATTTGCCATAACAGGGTTATTTGACAGTCCGGTTCATTGGTTATTCTCACCTAAAATCAAATCTCCCTGAGGCACACATCAGACCTCTCCATCCTTCTGCATCACCCACCCAGATGGCCTTCCCCAACATATTCCTAATGTGCACTAAGGGGGCTTTGTCCCCATCCACAGTATGTAGGAGGTTTGATTGAGCAGGGCCAGCTTCCTTGGCAGATCCTCTGGTATTTACTAACCAGGTGGCTTTTGTTAAATGCACGTCCCAGTGTTTGAAAGTTCCACCACCCATTGCTCTCAGTGTAGTTTTCACCAATCCATTGTATCGCTCAATTTTCCAAGAGGCTGGTGCATGGTAGGGAGTGTGATATATCCACTCAGTGCCATGTTCTTTGGTCCAGGCGTCTATGAGGTTGTTTCGGAAATGTGTCCCATTATCTGACTCAATTCCTTCTGGCGTGCCAGGCCACCATAAGACTTCCTCCTCAAGACATAAAATGGTGTTCCGGGCAGTGGCATGGGACACGGCATAAGTTTCCAACCAACCTGTGGCTGCTTCCACCATTGTAAGTACATAGTGTTTGCCTTGCCAAGTTTGTGGGAGCGTGATATAATCAATCTGCCAGGCCTCCCCATATTTATATTTTGACCATCGTCCTCCATACTAACCGTTTGGCTTGCTTGATCGCAGCACATGTCTCACATTCATGGATTACCTGTGCAATAGCATCTATGGTTAAGTCCACCCCTCGGTCACGAGCCCATCTATATGTTGCATCTCTTCCCTGATGGCCTGAGGAGTCACGGGCCCAGCGAGCCATAAATTGTTCATCCTTATCTTGCCAGTCCAGATCTGCTTGAGACACCTTACTCTTGGCTGCCCGATCCGCCTGTTGGTTATTCTGGTGTTCTTCAGTGGCCCGGTTCTTGGGTACATGAGTGTCTACATGGTGTACTTTCACCAACAGATTCTCTACTCGAGCAGCAATATCTTGCCATAATTCAGCAGCCCAGATGTGTTTGCCTCTGTGATGCCAGTTGCTGTTTCCACTGCTGTAACCACCCCCACAGCACATTTGCCACCATCCATGAGTCAGTATAGAGTTAGAGCACCGGCCACTTTTCTCGCTCAGCAATATCCAAGGCCAGCTGGATGGCTTTCACCTCTGCGAACTGACTCAATTCACCTTCTCCTTCAGCAGCTTCAGCAACCCATTGTGTAGGGCTCCATACAGCTGCCTTCCACCTTCAATGTTTCTGCACAATGCGACAGGACCCGTCAGTAAACAGGGCATATCGCTTCTCATTATCCAGTAGCTCAGTATATGGTAGGGCCTCTTCAGCACATGTTACCTTTTCCTCTGGCACCGTTCCAAAATCTTTGCCTTCTGCCCAATTCGTAATCACATCCAGTATTCCTGGATGGCTGGGGCTCCCTATTTGAGCCCATTGTGTGATTAATGCAACCCATTCACTCCACGTGGCATCAGTTGCATGCTGTGTAGAGGGGACACTCCCTTTGAACATCCAGCCCAGCACTGGCAGTCGGGGTCCCAAGAGGAGCTGTGCTTCAGTCCCAATCACCTCTGAAGCAGCTTGGACCCCTTCATATGCTGTCAGTATTTCCTTTTTGATTGGAGTATAGCAGTCTTCTGATCTTCTGTATCGCTGACTCCAAAACCCCAGGGGTCGACCCTGAGTATCCCCTGGTGCTCTCTGCCAGAGACTCCAGGTAGGGCCATTCTTCCTGGCTGCAGTGTAGAGCACATTTTTAACATCTTGCCCTGTCCGAACTGGCCCGAGGGCTACTGCATGAACTATTTCCTGCTTAATTTGCTCAAAAGCCTGTCACTGCTCCAGGCCCCATAAAAATCATTGTTTTTCCGAGTCACTTGATAGAGAGGGCTTGTAGGGAGTGGTGTTCGGAAGATCTCGCGATGTACGGAAGGAATAGCTGTAGCCCCCCTTGTTACGAGGTAAGGTGATGGATAGGCTTGTAACACTAAGGGCACACCCACGAAGGAGGTACTTGGCGAACGTATATATGTAAGATACGCAGTTTAATAAACGGACATTTTGTATCCACCACATCGGTGTTTGTGCTGATGTCCCCGAGAAGGTTTTAACCTCCCGCGGTATTAGTCCCTGCGACCTGAGCACCACCGACATGTGGGTGGGCAGGTTTAAAGAAGCAGAGCTAATTACAACAAGGGCTGACATTCTGACTGTAATTTGGAATGTGGAGTCTCCAGAAACCCACAACACCCAAGAAAGCTTGTGTTTCCTTTCTGTTAGTCAGTGGGGACATAGCTGTTATTTTATTAATCACCTTCATTGGAATCTGATGATGTCCGTCTTGCCATTTTACTCCTAAAAACTGGATCTCTTGTGCAGGTCCCTTGACTTTATTACGCTTTATGGCAAAACCGGATCTCAGAAGGATTTGGATTATTTTCTCCCCTTTCTGAAAAACTTCTGCTGTATTACCCCATATAATTATGTCATCAATGTACTGTAAATGTTCTGGGACTTCACCTTGTTCCAGTGCAGCCTGGATCAGTCCATGGCAAATGGTGGGGCTGTGTTTCCACTCCTGGGGCAGTCGATTCCAGGTGTATTGGTCACCCCTCCAGGTAAAAGCAAACTGTGACCTGCATTCTGCTGCCAGAGGGATGGAGAAAAATGCATTGACAGTATCAATCGTGGCATACCACTTACTTGGTAGACATGTCAAGTCATCCTTGAAGGGATACCTCTCCCTCACAGTTGACAGAAGTCGCTTCCAGAGACTAAGATTTTGTGTCTCCGTTCCAATGGCTTTGTCAATGCCCCCTTCCCTAGACAGGGATCCCAGCTGCCTGGCCTCCCTGCCCTCTAGTTCCATGCCACTGGCCCTGCTATCCCAGCACCGGAGCAGCCAGGTAACAATTTGCTCACCTGGATGGCAGCTGTACTCTTTTCTTATGTCTCACAACTCACTCAAGGACAAGGATTGGGTGACTATCAATGGCTCTGCCTCCTCCTGTTCTCATGATGGGCCTGGTTCACTGCAAGGGGATTTTCCTGTGTATTTCTTCTTCTGTATGGGAGCAACTGACACTGTCATGGGTTGGTTCTCTGGTTCAGCTGCAGCACCTGTCCTCGGGGTTATAGTGGCTGCAGTTTCTGTTACCTGATTAATCCTAAATAGTAGCTTAACCATAAACAAAACCTGAACCACATGCAGGAAAACACTAACTCCAAACATCACGGCAAACATGTTTTTGTCAACATTCCAAAGATATTTGAACTCCCCAAATTTCTCAAACACAACTGTAAATAACCCCAGGACCGATGACTGCATGCTATCCTAGATTAGCATCACATAGTACAACAGAAACAAAACCTTAAGCCACCTCTCAGGGAAGGTGAGCAACAGCATGGGAAACACGTATTGCAAATGAGGTGATAAGATCTTAAGGAGCCAAGCAATCCACATTTTACCCATTTTGTTTTTATCTCAGACAAAAAGAAAAAAATACCTCAGTGCCCCATGTGGGGCGACAAAAACTCTGGAGGTTTGAACTCAGCCAGCAGTCAGACGTTCATGTGGCTGTCTGTTCACCTCCCCCTCCCCCCTCTGGTAAAATAGGGGAGGGACGAAAAGAAGAGAATTCATAGGTTGAATAAAAAGAAAGAATTTACTAAATATAACAAGAGAATAACAGTAACAATAGTGAGCCCAAAAAGAAATGGGTAAAATGCAGCAGTGGCTTGCCGAGCGTGGCGACCGCCCCCCCACAGCAACAACATGGCCCAACGAGCAGACAGCTTGCATGTGAGAGAGAGCAAGCAAGTGAGAGAGCCCACCCACCTAAATCCCTGGGCATGACATCACATGGTGTGAAATACTCCAATGAAAATTAACTCCATCCTGGTCGAAAACAGGACACTTTTTTATTTTATTCCTCAATTTTCATTCACACGTTGGCTTAGAAAAGGTAGAAGACATTGGTAATGAAAAATTTTGTGTAATTAATACAGGAAACTAAAAGTATTCTATAACAGAAATAGAGACAAAAAGCTGGAGATTTCACATTAAATACATGTGAACAGGACAACATGTATTCTTTCAAATTAAGCTTTTGAAAATCACAAATCTGAAAAGCTTGTTTTCTTTCTTTTCTTCTTTTCTATTCTTTTTTTCTTATTCTCTCATTTTTTTCCTTGTCAATCTTTTTCTTTCTTTTGTTCTTCTTTTATTTGACTTTTTTTTTTTAATCTTTGATAAGAAAGAGTTACCTACATAAATGGGTTGAGGGGGAGTGTAAGGCTAAGGCATTGACGGGTTATGCTCTGGATGGGCTTATGCTGGGACAGGAACAGATTCAGATTGCCTTCTAGAGCAATGATAACATTAATGTTTTTGGGACTGTATCTGATCCCTGTCAGCATAGTCCCCATTTCTCCCTCCAAAAGATGTATGAAACAAAAAGTCAGTTTTTGCATTCCTCTACTAATTCTTCACTGGAAAGTGACAAAGAGAGAGGAAAAACTTTGAAAACTGAAATACAGTGAACTCAGTGTTGATACAGTCCTTCCAACATAGTCATAACTGTATATTGTCAGTCAATCAGGATGATTGATATCAGGTGAAAAAGCTTTAGGAAAGGATAAGCTAACACCGAAGAGTTCTGCTTTTCAAAAATCAGTTTTGATTCTTATGCAGGAGCAAATAAAGCAAGATAGAGCAACAAACGGAAAACTACAAGTGGAGAGCTACAGTTACGATAAGCATCTTAAATTATACAATTTAACAAAAGCTTAGAGTAAACAATTTATTTTCCAGAGAACCAAAACTGACAGCACATATCAAACAAGTATGTTAAAGACTCTATTTGCTCCTAATATAGCAAAGATAATTAAGAAAAATCCTGTTTCCCCATACATTTCATATCTGAAGTTTACAATAGTGTGAAGTGACAAGAAACTTACCATAGAGTTCCTGATACTATGAGTTTCTATCCTTATACATACATGTGATTTACTGCTTGGTAATGCTGTGACACCAATAGTTTAGCTGAAGAGTTATGAGTTACATTTCATGTCAAATGTGTTGTAATTTAGTTATTTATATGGAAAATCTATAACTCAAAACAATTTATATGGAAATACAGTAATTCAAAAATTACAACAGACACATGCAGTAACAAACATAAATGCTGTAAAAGAAACAATTGGTTGCTTTTCTATGTTACCTAAAATGACAAGTTCTTCTTTCAGTAATTTACCTACCAGTATTTATCTAGACGTGCCTTCCCTGCAATACTCCACAAAACAGTGCACTAGGCATGTTCAAAAATTATTCTCATGAAATTAGAAAATCGACATAATGAAGTTTGAACACTCACAATCCCCAAGAAAATAATGAGCATTTGTGTAAAATGTGAACAGGTGAAAATATTACATGGGTTTAAAGTTATTTTTTTAAAATAATCTTAATTTTGGACTTTCTCTGAGGAGTTAATGTTTGTTTCATTGTCCTAACCGAGTAAGGGATACCTAATTTTTCACCCCAGTTAACAGATGAATTGTGCACACCTGAGTGTTTAGACACCGACTGTAGAGCAATATGTGGCAAAATGTAGTATTTCTGAAATTTCGCGATGCAAAATGCTTCTCATTGTGTGTGTGTGTGTGTCTGTGTATGTGGTGTCCTGTATGCAATACACTTGAGAGGCACTTTTAGCATATCAAAAATTCTTTTGACTATGTCAGACATTGAAAATGGTTTCCAAAGTAATTTCCTCTAGATGTAACCACTGTCTCCAAGAAAAGTAAAAATACTTACAGCACACCTGAAAGTCTTTTTAACATCTGACAGGAACAAATCACATCAGAAAATATCTGAAAAAATACCATCATCACAGCTTTTCTATTCTCACTGTCTACTGAAGCTCAAAGTCTAAAGTGCATTTTTGACTTCTAAGGATAGATTTTGTGGGTCACATTTACAATGAATTGGAAATTAGTGAGTAAATATCCCACAGAAATAAATGCTGGGATCACATGGTATTTCTATTTTTACTCTCTACTTTCAACTACAGTTCAGCTTGAGTAGACATATCTTTGTCAAAGCAAAATCTCAACAGCTGTGTGCTGCATGCAAAAGCAATGACAACATGGCAACTCCCTCTAGCCTTGAACTACTGAGCTATAAAAATCTAAACTATCCTGTACTACCCTAATCAATTGTACTTGTTTCCATCATTATCAAATAATTATACTCTTTTATTTCTCTTCTTCTTTATTCATGAGGAAACCAGTACTGAAACACATTATAATACAAATATAATTCCATACGATACAGTGTGTAAAACAAAGAAACTTGCAAAAAAACAAAGAAAAAAAAAGAGCAAAGCACAGTTGTTACAGAAGCCTTAGTCAAGGGTTGAACAACTGAGTGTCATGATCCATGGCTGCCAGGTCAGAGCAAACACACCAAAAAAAACCTGCAAAAATGTGTGGGTTATGACATGTTTATGACATGCAGCACCCTGTCATGAAATGGTGGCTGAAACAAAATGACACCCTTCATGTATGTAAGAAGGGCACATCCTGGTCTGATGTATTTCCAGGTAAACTGGAAGAGGCACCTGGACGTGCCAGACAGTCACATCAGACCTCATGACTGGAAGAGGAGTGTGACCTCTGGGTTGAATCGCATGTGTGGCTGCCTGCAGAGGAACAGGACTTCTACCAGAATCTGGGTTGGGGCACCTGTCAGTTTTTCTCTTGAGTAAAAGTGGTAGCTGTACTGCCTGTGTGTCTATGTATGCCTGTGTGAGTGCAGAGCTTTCCCTAACACAGCCTATGCTTTCTTTCTGTCCCTTCATAAACTGAGTTTAGCAGTCTCACATCCTCTGGTGTTTCTTTCCCCCCACAGTCAGTGACAACAATGGGAAAGACCCTATTACTGAAAACTTATAAGCAGAATCACTGGGTCAGTCATAATCCACTACAAAAAAGGTAGGTATAGAAGTTTGGGAAATTGCCTAAAGCACATAAAATTATTTAATGCATAAAAATGCAGTTGTTATTAAAGGAGAAATTTCTCTGATTTACCGATCTTATCCATGGAAACTTTTGACAAATATATCTGCTAATTCCAATATTAGGGCCATTTCTTGAATATGTTTTACACACTATTTCAAAATATAATCATCAAAACTTTGCTTTAACTTTGTCCCACCAAAGAATCCTTTTTGGGGTTTTATTTCTTTAAGTCTATAGAGAAAGATGGGTACTTTCAGGGAGTGATTCTTCTCATCCTCAGGTAGAGATCTTTATCTGGCCACATTATTCAAATGGAAAAGTATCTGTGGCCTTCTATTGTATATGAAGGGAAATCTTAACTTGTTCAGTAGAGATTTATATGTGTTGACATGTAGAGATATTTGGCATAATTTCAGATTCCTTGGCGTAACCTCTGGCTGCTGCTTCAGAGAAGCACTGGTCCCCTCCATCTTCTGTCCCATATCTTCCGCATCTGAGTGGATGTCATATCTACACTGTCCACTAGATGCCTATGTTTAGGCAGTTGAAATCTACCTCTAAAAATCAAAATTTACTCCTAGGGTGGGACTGAGTTTGCAAATGTAGCTGTCTACAGTATAGCTTTATTCATGTGGACTGAATCTGAGAACTCATCATAGTAAAATTCTGCTGAATATAATCTTTTATTTAGTTTACAGAAGACTCCATTTGCTGCACTGATTATCTCTGCTGACTAAAATGTGACCTTAGATGACTATGTTATTGTGGACACCTGTATTTAGCACCTCAATTTAAGATGACCTCAATCTTAATCTTGAATTCTCACTTAATTTCTCCCCAGTTCACTCATTGGGGTATCTCAGGGAGGGGTTTAGTTTACCCATAACTTTTGCTGTGTTCTGTGTTTTTGATGGGAAACATTCCAAAGCCTAACTGCAGTCCCTGGGAATCTCTCCACAACTGTTGCCCTCTTCCATTTCAGTTTAGTGTTCAGATTCAAATCTTGGAGATACAAAGCTTCCTGAAAGTGTTTACTCTCTTGAACTGTAGAAGGAAACGACAACAACTATATTTCTGATTTAGACACCGTTTTGTGTCTACACTTAAGTGGGGAGAATCTGATCTTCAGTTTTCAAAACAACATAAGCCTTCCTGAATTGCTGAACAATTAGCTATGTTGTATTTAGTTTAGTGAAGGTGTGTTGCATCAGGGAAACATAACGTCATATAATGTTTTTATTGGAGTTTAAGTAAATTCTAAAGTTCTCCATCTAATGTCTGTATTTATAACTTATATCTGAGTCTTTTTGTTAACTTTTAATGATTTGATTAATCTAGTTAATTTATTTATCTAATCCACACAGCATTGTGAAAATCATCCTGATTACAGGTGGACAACCTTAATACATCTGCATGGGCCATCTATTCTGCACGATTTCTCCCCCTGCCATGACTGTAATCTCACAGTAGCACCAAGTCTCATTATCTTCAATCACATCTGTTGACACTTACATTCCAAAAATAAAAAATATTTCAACACTGGAGGAAAAGGAGGCTTAGATTATGGATATTACAGCAGGTGCTGGGAAGCCCGCTGAGAGAAAACAGTGTCAAACCTATACAACATGAACACACAGCTTGCTGTTGCTTTCAGTAAAGGCAATTTTATGGCAAAGCAAGGGCACAGGGGAACACAGTCAAGAACAAATAAGTAAAAGGGAAACAGAATATAAAGTAACACAGGCAACCCAAAAAATAGGAAAATGGCCAAATGTGCATTTTTACCATCTGGCCAAAAGCAAGGTGCCTGATGCCTTTACACACGGGATATTGGCAAAATGAAGAATGCACATGGTGTTTCATGCAGTAAAAGTAGAAAATACCATTCCATTGTTCAGGGCTTTAACATCACAGTAAGAAGAAAAAAAAAAAATTATTCATATTGCTACCTGCAATCAGTCAGATAGAGGCTGACTGATTTCATCAGAAAATTTTCTGAGCTTCTTGAAATGCACAAAGATGTTGGTGTTATTTATTTTGTTCCTTTATAAACAGCAAGCTGATGAAAAGTACAATGCAAATATAGAAAAAACCCCACAACTTCTAGTACATGACAGCCTAAATGATGTGATCAGTTGTTTGCAATTAAAGGGACAAATCAGCTGATTAGGTCAAGTGTTTTATATACATATAAATATAATTTATTTTGTATGCCAGTAGCATTTAAATGTTAAAAATACATAAAATATAAAACATGGTGTGGTCATAATACTGTAGCAAGTGATGATAATATTATGCTTGTCCAAAAGTAATGTTGTAAGGAAAGTAGCACCAGACAAAAAGGGTTGGGACCGAAGAACTAGTCTCTGATCAACAGAGGCGGATACAAATTTTAAATCTCTAACAAGTTTTTTGTGTGCCTTTGGAAAAACCATTTGCTTCTGGGTCATCTGTTTTTAAGATCTTTGTTTTGCTAATCTCCAGAATAACAAGTCCCCTGTCCAGACCATAAACACAGAGTAGGTGGGATTGAGCTGTGGCAATTGAGGCACGGACTCTCCATGAAGTGCAAAAGGAAAGACCCTTTATTATTCCAACAGTACATACTTATGCTATGGTTAAAGCTCTTACTTCATAATTAGCAAATCAGCAATTAGACAGCTATCTACCTTTTCTCCTATCAGCATAAGACCACTCTAACACGCGTTGTGCAGACCAATCAACTTCTTGTTCACACGCTGTTCACGCGGCGGTAACTTCTCACAGTTCGGTACTTTTCCACAGCTCAGTGTTGCAGCTGTCCATTGCTTTTCCCTGCCACCTTGGCACAACTTGGCGGTTTCTTGTCTTTCTCCCAAGGCCTGTTTCTCATCAAAGCCTTGATGCTTCTCAGGGGCTGTGCAGAGCTGACAGGCCGATGCTGACTTGCTTGTCTCCCACATTGAGCTCATTTCAACTTTAAATCTCTACAATCTGTGTTACTACATGCAGCATTTTACAATGAGACAGATAGACCTCATTGACTGTATTGACTACAATCCCCTTGTGGTGGTTTAGCCCCTGCCGGGGTCTGAGACCACGCGGCCGCTGCTCCTCCCCCACAAAGGGAGTGAAATACAAAGCCCCAAGACTGAAATAAGGAAAGGTTTAATACAACAATGCAATAGCAACACAACCAACAATAACAATAACAATAACAGTAATAGTGATAGCAATGAACAGAGCAAAATAGCTACCAAATACAGCAGTTTGAAGCACGATGTACAAAACCACGAGTGCACCGCGCTCCGCGCCAGGAAAAATGTGACCTGCCAGGATGTGACGTCCGCATGGTATCTGAATAACCCGGCTAGAGCTCCCCCCCTCTGCTGGGGAAACTTAACCCTATCCTGGTTAAACCAGGACATAATCCACCCCTTTATTCTATACCATGTGCGTCACATCCAGCTGCCACTTAGCAATGAGCATTGACAAAGAAAAATTAACAAAAGCACAGTATAACTCACGGTGTGTTTTCACCCACAATCAAGTCCCCTTGTGGTACGCATCGGACCTCTCCATCCTTCTGCATCACCCACCAGGTGCACCCAGGTCCTTGAGCAAAAACAATCCCGTGGATGGGTTTGCCTTTGCCCGGCGCAGGACTAACCCAGACCATTTTTCCCAGCAGGTCCCTCAGGCGCACCACAGGGACTTTATCCCCGTCCACAACACGTGGAAGTTTTGACTGAGCCGGGCCAGCTCGATTGGCAGATCCTCTTGTGTTCACTAACCAAGTGGCCTTTGTCAGATGTGTGTCCCAGTGTTTGAAGGTTCCACCCCCCATTGCTCTCAATGTAGTTTTTAACAGCCCATTGTAGCGCTCGATCTTCCCAGAGGCTGGTGCATGGTAGGGGATGTGGTAGACCCACTCGATGCCGTGTTCTTCTGCCCAGGCATCTATGAGGTTATTTCAGAAGTGAGTCCCGTTGTCCGACTCTATCCTCTCTGGGGTGCCGTGTCGCCACAGGACTCGCTCTTCAAGGCCCAGAATGGTGTTTCGGGCGGTGGCGTGGGACACTGGATAAGTTTCGAGCCATCCAGTGGTTGCTTCCACCATTATGAGCACGTGGCGCTTGCCTCGGCGGGTCTGTGGCAGTGTGATGTAGTCGATCTGCCAGGCCTCTCCATATTTATATTTCATCCATCGATCTTCATTCTGCTGGGGCTTCACCCGTTTGGCTTGTTTGATTGCAGCACATATCTCACATCCGTGGATGATCTCTGCGATGGTGTCAATGGTGAGGTCCACCCCTCGATCTCGAGCCCACCTATATGTTGCATCTCTGCCTTGGTGGCCCGAGGTCTCATGGGCCCACCGGGCTATGAACAGTTCACCTTTACGCTGCCAGTCCAAGTCCACCTGAGCCACCTCGATCTTAGCAGCCTGGTCTGCCTGCTGGTTGTGTTGATGTCCATCAGTGGCTCGACTCTTGGGTATGTGGGCGTCCACATGGCGCACCTTCACAACGAGGTTCTCCACCCGGGCTGCAATACCCTGCCATACTTCAGCGGCCCAGATAGGTCTGCCCTTGCGTTGCCAGTTGTTCTGTTTCCATTGCTGCAACCACATCCACAGGGCACTTGCCATCACCCACGAGTCAGTGTAGAGATAGAGCCTCGGCCACTTTTCTCGCTCAGCAATCTCCAAAGCCAATTGGATGGCTTTCACCTCTGCGAACTGGCTCGATTCACCTTGTCCCTCAACAGCTTCAGTGGTTTCTCGTGTGGGATGCCACACTGCAGCCTTCCATCGTCGATGTTTTCCCACAATGCGACAAGACCCATCAGTGAACAGGGCATATTGCTTTTCTTCCTCTGGCAGCTCGTTATATGGTGGGGCCTCCTCAGCACGTTTCACCTCTTGTTCTGGTGACATCCCAGCATCTTTGCTCTCTGGCCAATTCATGATCATTTCCACTAATCCTGGGGGGTCGCGGTTCCCTATTCGAGCCCGTTGTGGTATCAACGCAACCCATTTACTCCACGTGGCATCTGTTGCATGATGTGTGGAGGGAGCCTTTCCTTTGAACATCCATCCCAGCACCGGCAGTCGAGGTGCCAGAAGGAGCTGTGTTTCAGTGTTGACCACTTCTGAGGCAGCTCGAATTCCTTCATACGCTGCCAGTATCTCCTTCTCAGTCAGGGTATAGTTAGCTTCAGAGCCTTTGTATCCCCGGCTCCAAAAGCCTAGAGGTCGGCCTCGGGATTCCCCATCTGCTCTCTGCCAAAGGCTCCAGGAAGGGCCATTCTCCCCGGCTGCGGTATAGAGCACGTTCTTAATTTCCTGCCCTGTCCGGACTGGCCCGAGAGCCACTGCCTGGGTAATCTCCTGCTTAATTTGTTCAAAGGCTTGTTGTTGCTCTGGGCCCCATTTAAAATCGTTCTTCTTGCAGGTTACGTGGTAGAGAGGGCTCACAATCAGGCTGTAGTTTGGGATGTGCATCCTCCAGAACCCCACAGCGCCCAGGAAAGATTGAGTCTCCTTTTTGGTGGTTGGTGGGGCCATGGCTGTTATCTTGTTTATCACCTCCGTTGGGATGTGGCGACGCCCATCTTGCCATTTTATTCCTAGGAACTGAATCTCCCTTCCAGGCCCCTTAACCTTCTGTCGCTTGATGGCAAAACCGGCCTTCAGGAGGATTTCAATTACCTTCTTTCCTTTCTCAAAGACTTCCTCAGCTGTGTCCCCCCATACAATGATATCATCAATGAACTGCAGGTGTTCTGGAGCCCCACCTTTCTCCAGTGCAGTATGGACCAGTCTATGGCAAATGGTGGAGCTGTGTTTCCACCCCTGGGGCAATCGATTCCAGGTGTACTGGATACCCCTCCAAGTGAACGCAAACTGTGGCCTGCACTCTGGTGCTATTGGAATGGAGAAAAACGCGTTAGCGATGTCAATCGTGGCGTACCACTTGGCTGCCTTCGACTCCAGCTCATACTGGAGCTCTAGCATGTCCGGCACTGCAGCACTCATCGCTGGCGTAACTTCATTCAGGCCACGGTAGTCCACAGTCAGTCTCCATTCGCCATTAGGTTTTCTCACTGGCCATATAGGGCTGTTGAAAGGTGAGTGAGTCTTGCTGATCACCTCCTGGCTTTCTAGTCGACGGATCAGCTGATGGATGGGGACTAGAGAATCTCGGTTAGTACGGTACTGCCGCCGGTGCACCGTCTTGGTAGCAATTGGCACTCGCTGCTCTTCGACCTTAAGCGACCCCACCACCGAGGGGTCCTCTGAGAGGCCGGGTAAAGTGGACAATTGCTCAACCTCCTCCAGGGCATCTATACCAAAGGCCCACCGGTACCCTTTTGGGTCTTTAAAGTACCCTCTCCTGAGGTAATCTATACCTAGGATGCACGGGGCATCTGGGCCAGTCACAATGGGGTGCTTATGCCAGTCCTTCCCAGTTAAGCTTACTTCAGCTTCTAATAGGGTCAGCTGTTGGGACCCCCCTGTCACTCCGGAGATGCAGATGGATTCAACCCCACTGTGGCTTGATGGCATCAGAGTGCACTGTGCGCCACTGTCTACCAAGGCCTTGTATTCTTGTGGTTCTGATGTGCCAGGCCATCGGATCCACACCTTCCAGTAAATCCGATTATCCCTTTCCTCCACCTGGCTGGAGGCAGGGCCCCTCTAATCCTGCTCAGCATCGCTCACTTGATCTAAGAGTGACTCCTGCAGGAATGACTTACTGGTCCCCTCAAGAGGGTCAAGCATACTGCTGGCCATTCTATTCTGTCTGGGGGATTTCTGACTAGACACTGGAGCTGCATCTCTCTTGGAAGACTCCCCTTTCATGGTGGTCTTCCCTTTCAGTTGCTGCACTCGTGCAGCTAGGGCGGAAGTGGGCTGTCCATGCCACCTTCTCATGTTCTCCCCATTGTCGCGGAGGAAGAACCACAGGGTGCCCCGTGGTGTGTACCTTCTACCGCCCTTCTCTTGGGTGGGGAAACGCCTGCTTCTAATAGCTGAGACATCGGCCCGTGCAGGTGAAACATAGGACATGTCCTGTTCCATTTTTTGGAGCCTCTGAGACAGTTCCTCTACGGCTGAAACCCAGGCATGTTGGGAGGAAGGGAGACTTCCCTCATAATGCCAGAGCTGCATAGTCACTTCATCCACTGTCTGATTGTCTCGCCACCAGGATGCTGCTGCTAGTGCTTTGGAATGTCCCTCTGGTCCACTTTGCAGGAACTTCCGCCACATCAGCTGTGTACAAGGGACCAGATCTGGATCCAATGGTGACTGCTCATCATTCAGATCACCATAGATCATGTCAAACACAGCCATTTCCCTGAGGTTTTGGATGCCTTTCTCCATGTCGGTCCACTTGCCTAACCGACATAGAGAATCATCCTTGTAGGGGTACCTCTCCCTCACAGCGAGCAGGAGTCGCTTCCAAAGGCTGAGGGTTTGAGCCTGTTTCCCTATTGCCTTGTCAATACCAACCTGCTTGGCTAAATGTCCCACCTGCTTGGCCTCTCTCCCCTCCAATTCCAAACCAGCAGCTCCAGTATCCCAGCACCGGAGCAACCAGGTGCAAATTTGCTCGCCTGGACTGCGGCTGTAATCCTTCCGCATATCTCGTAACTCACTGAGGGATAGAGATCGGATGATTACCTCCGGCTCTTCCTCCTGCTCTCGTGATGGGCCTGGTTCATTATCACCCTGTGCACTGCGAGGGGATTTTTTGGTATATTTGGTTTTCCGTATCAGGGCAACTGATACTGGTACTGCTTGTCCCTTCTGCTCAGCTGCTGTGCTGGTGGAGGCGACCGGTACTGGCGCTGCCTGTCCCCCTGGCCCAGCTGCTGTACCAGCAGGCTCACTTTCAGACCCTGCAGCTCTTTCGCTCCCTTGAGGGCAGTGATCAGTGTTAAGGGCGATGCGGTAGGCATGGGCAAGCCCCCAGCACATCGCAGCGAGCTGCATCTCCAGGGGTTTGTCAGATTGGCAGCACACCTTTTTCAAACACTCCACCAGTTTATCAGGACTCTGCACTTGTTCGGGAGTAAAATCCCAGAACATTGGGGGTGACCACTCACTCAGGTACTTTCCCATCTTCTCCCACATACCTAGCCATTTATAACTATCTGCCCCCGGGGCAGGTTTCCGGGTGGTGCTATTGTTGGAGAAGTACCGCATGGCCCAAAACAAGATCTGGCAGGCATTTAGAAAGCATTGTGCCGCAAACACACTGGCCAGGAGGCTCCAGGGATAGCTGAAACTCTCAAAAACCGAGAGAATCTCTTCCCCTGGCTCACCCATAGAGGGGCTGAGACCCTTAACAAAAGACCAGGCAGCAAACAGGTATCGGTTCACCCCCACAAGCAGCGAAACGAGCCCATTATAAGCAGACAGTAACCAGTAGAGCAAAACAAGTCCCTTGATACATTTTCCACCGAGAACAAATACCAGCACTGGGAACACACAGGGGATATAAGGATTAATCCAGCCCCACCACGCAAGCAAATTGGCCAGCATTGTAAACGCTTATCAAACAATACAAGTAAAACCAGAAAAAATTACACCTAACAGATTTCTCTAACACTTCTCCTTTTGTCCTTATTTCAGTCTTCTCCAGCCCCACGTTGGGCGCCAAAGTTGTGGTGGTTTAGCCCCTGCCGGGGTCTGAGACCACGCAGCTGCTGCCCCTCCCCCACAAAGGGAGTGAAATACAAAGCCCCAAGACTGAAATAAGGAAAGGTTTAATACAACAATGCAATAGCAACACAACCAACAACAACAATAACAATAACAGTAATAGTGATAGCAATGAACAGAGCAAAATAGCTACCAAATACAGCAGTTTGAAGCACGATGTACAAAACCACGAGTGCACACGCTCCGCACCAGGAAAAATGTGACCTGCCAGGATGTGACGTCCGCATGGTATCTGAATAACCCGGCTAGAGCTCCCCCCCTCTGCTGGGGAAACTTAACCCTATCCTGGTTAAACCAGGACACCCCTTCATTCTGGTCTTCATTCAATTATATGGAATAATTCCACTTTCTGATTTTAGCAGAACTCATACAATGCCTACTAAATTAGGCAGTGCAAGTGAAAACCACCACATATGAATACCCGAGAAAAAATTCTGTAGAGAGTTGCTATGATCTGTTAGCTCTTGTTGTGCATAGACACAAACATTTCTGTGTTTTCAGAACTTTATGTATGAAGCTTATATATGTTACATGACTGATGTGATATGTGGCATTTGAGTAGATTTTTAAATTTGGATTATTCATGTGCTGGGACCATTACACTCAAATCCATTTTATACATATATTAGGAAAGGATGCAGGACATAAAAATGTGAGACAGTTCTGTTGTTTTGTAAACATAAAATGTGTGAGGGGATGCTATCTGTGCTACCAGGTGAAAGAGCTGCAGAAACGTGAATAGGTTATGTTGCATCTGGGAAGGTGAATAGGAAATTGGTGGGATACTACCAGCAGCTCTGAAAGCGCATGAGCTCTGACCTTGAAGCACAGACAGAACAAGAATATCACAAGCAAGGCCTGAAGAGGGGAAGCACAGTCATTCACAGAACAAGGCACCCAGGAAGCTCATGCCCTATAGCAACAAGATAGTGGTTGTGCTCACAGCTGGAAAATTCAGATGAAGAACAGACATGGACCTGCCCAATAGCTCCTGCTCAGCATGTCAAAACTGGCACGAACCAGTGAGTGTTAGTAGTGAGGACTCCCCTCTGTAAGCAAGTGAGGCATCCATTTGCTGACCTCACCCTGAGTCTCAGGAACTTTGCTAATTGCCCAGGGACGAGGTCCAAGTTTTCATGGAGATAATGCTTAGACTCTTCAGGCTCATCAAATTCTACCTCTTACTCCTTTTCTACATGGGCACAAATACTATGAAATGTGAGCTGGAAAAAAGTCAAGCAGGACTACAGAGTCCTGGGGACTAAAATAAAAAGATGAGGTACTTGGGTTATTTTCTGCTTCATCCTGCCAGTCAGCTGGAAGAGAGAAGAGAGAAACAGATGTGTCAGGCAGTTCAACCCTTGGCTGCATGGCTGGTTCATCAGCCAAGTTTCAGCTGGAATGACCATGAGACACCATATTAAGACTGTGGGCTACTGGGGAGAGATGAGATCCAGTAATCAAAAGGTGGCAAAAGACATCTTTGCTGAAAGGCTGGCTATCTTAGTAAAGTAACTGTTAAACTCGGCTTCTTGGGGAATTGAGTCCAAAGCAAAGATCCAGGTGATCATGTAAAACTACATCATGAACAGATTCGGGAAATGTGCTGAAAGGAACCCTATGAAATTCAACAAGGGGAATTGTGAAGTCCTGCACCTGGGGAAGAATAGTCCTATGCACCATTATATATTAGGGGTTGTCTGGCTGGAAAGCAGCTTGGCAGAAAAGAAGCTGCAGAGCCTGGAGGACACCAAGTTGAATGTGAGCCAGCAATGTGACCTTGTGGCAAAGAAGGGTAATGGTATTCTGGGCTGCATTATGAGAAGTGTTGCCAGGAGGACTAGGGTGGTAATCCTTCCCCTCTACTTAGCATTGGTGAGGCCACACCTGGAGTACTGTGTCCAGTTCTGAGCTCCCCAGTACAATTGGTGGGATATCTCATAAGGCTGGAGGATGGTGATGGATGGTTACAAGCTTTTCAGGAACAACAAAAAAGGTAGAAGAGGAGCAGGGTTTACACACTATAGAAAAGAATAGTTAAGACTACATGGAGGCTAACTATGGAGGAAAGGACAGGTCTGTAGAATGCTCTTGGGTCAAAATTTCATGACATCCTTGTCTCTAAATTAGAGATACATGCATTTTATGGCTGGACCACTCAGTGGACAAGGAATTGGCTATATGGTTGCACTCAAAGTGTGGCAGTCAATGGCTTGATGTCCAAGTGGAGACCAGTGACAAGTGGTGTTCCTCAGGGGTCAATGTGGGACCAGTGCTGTTTAATGTCTTTGTTGGTGACATGGACAGTGGAATTGAGTGCACCCTCAGCAAGTTTGCTGATGACACCAAGCTGTGTGGTGCTATCGACACACTGGTGGGAAGGGATGTGCCATCCAGAGGGACCTGGACAGGCTTGAGAGGTGGGCCCTTGCAAACCTCATAAAGTTCAACAAGGCCAAGTGCAAGGTCCTGCACATGGGTCAGGGCAATCCCAAGCACAAATACAGTCTGGGTGATGAGTGGATTGAGAGAAGTCCTGTGGAGAAGGACTTGGGGGTATTCATGGATGAAAAACTGACTATGAGCCAGAAATGTGTGCTTGCAGCCCAAAAAGCCAACTGTATCCTGTGTTGCATCAAGAGAAATGTGGACAGCAGGTTGAGGGAGGTGATTCTCCTCCCCTACTCCACTCTTATGAGGCCCCACCTGGAGTACTGTTTTTAGCTCTGGGCCACCCAGCGTAAGAAAGATATGGACCTATTGGAGTGGGCCTAGAGGAGGCCATGAAGACGATCAGGGGGCTGGAGCACCTACCCTATAAGGACAGACTGAGAGAGTTGGAATTGTTCAGCCTAGAGAAGAGAAGGCTCCTGAGAGACCTTGTAGTGGCCTTCCAGTACTTGAATGGGGCCCACAGGAAAGATGGGGAGGGATTTTTATCAGGGAGTGTAGTGATAGGATGAGGGTTAATGGTCTTAAACTGAAAGAGGGAAGATTTAGATTATATACTAGGAAGAAATTGTTTAATGTGAGGGTGGTGAGACACTGGAACAGGTTGCCCAGAGAAATTGTGGATGCCCCCTCCCTGGAAGTGTTCAAGGCCAGAATGGATGGGTCTTTGAGCAACCTGATCTAGTGGAAGATGTCCCTGCCCATGGCAGGGGTGTTGGAAGTAGATAATTTTCAAGGTCCCTTCCAACCCAAATCATTCTATGATTCTATGATTAGAAGTATCAATTTGTGGGACCCTATAGTACATCTCTGCTACAGAACTACTGATCAGGGAAAACAGGTGGACAACTAAAAGAACTCTCAGGTCTACAGGCCCTAGTTCTCATGGGAGACTTCAGCTGTTCTGATACATGCTGGGAAATCAACACAATATACAGGTAAATCTAGCATATTTCTGGAGTGTGTCAGGGAAAACAATGCCATCAGTGGGTATACCAGTTGTGAGGATTGGTGCTCCTCTGGTTCTGCTCCTTACAAATAAGAAAGTCTTGGCAGATGTGATCCTAGATGGCAGCCTAGGCTGTAGTGATCAGCAATCATAAGATCATAGAATTTAATATCCTAAGGCATGTCAGAAAGACAAATATCAAAATAAAACCCATGACCTTCAGAGGAGAAGATTATAACTTGTTCAGGGAACTGTTAGGAGGGATTCCATGAGAATCTGTCTTGGAGGGCAAAGGAATTTAGGAGTGTTGCAGATATTGAAAAAGGATCTTCTCAAAGTGCAAAAGCGGTCCATCCCCCTAAGTAAGAAACTAGAAAAAGAAGAAACCAACCTGATTACAGGGTGAACTCAAATACAAGAAAAGAAACATATAGTAAAGCGGACAAAAGCAGAATATATAAATATTGGTCTCATGTGCATAGTGTTAGATTATGGAATTAAAGGCTTTTCTTAGCAAATACAAAGGGGCATAGAGGAACAATGACAGATGGAGGAACCTCAATAACCTGATCAGAGAAAAAGAAGAAAAGTGCCACGGCTCCTCCTAGTGCTGTAACAGGCTGATCTGTCCCATGGGTCAGGGGTGACACCCTTCACCATGAGTGAGTGGGAGAGGGTCTCTAGATCACTGTACAGACTGAAGAAGTTACTGACTCTAGACGTACAGACTCATTATGGGATCATAGAATCATAGAAGCTCTCGTTTTGGAAGGGACCCATAAGGATCATCGAGTCCAACTTGCTGCTCCTCACAGGACTATCTAAAACTAAACCATATGACTAAGAGCATTGTCCAGACACAGGATGCAGGGCAAGAGTATCTTTAGCATGTACAAGCCTTAATTTGTACATTTTTGGATGTTTTGGGGAGAAACAAAAAGTGGGGAAAGGGAAAGGTGCCTTGGGGAGAAACAAACATAGGAAACTAGAGGGGAATTAAGGAGCCGGTCACATGGAAACAGACTGCAGGTAAGTATGCTTCTCTCTGGTCATGCTCTATACCTCATCACCTGAATATGTCCAGCTCCATTTATGAATATTTTCTTGAGCAGAAGGACTCTCTGTTCTGTATGCATAACTGTATATGGATGTCTATGTTCCAGCAGCTTGAGTGGGGATCATAGGTCATAAGGACCTATGTGTCTGGGGTAACAGCAAATGGAGAGACCGGTATATTTTGTGCTGTTTTGCTGATCGAGGATGCCAATTAAACTCGGACACCAGAGTGAAAAGAGTAGACTGATTTTACTGTTAATAATCAAAGGATATAACTAAGTACTACAGAAAATAAGCAGTAAGAAAAATACAGAATAGTACACTTACTTATTACTACATACAGTTAAGCAAGGCAATGCACTTAATCATTACTACACAACAGGGAGAATAGTGATTAAGAGAGATACATCACCACTTGCATACATTACCAACATCCAGATCCGCAGACGCTGGGGAACCCCGGTTACAGCAAGGATTTGGAGAGCCTTTCCTGGCAAGTGGGAAGTCGTACATGGTTCATCCATCTGTAGATGAGGCATCCAAAGTTGTGGCAAGCAGGTCCAGCCTTATATACTAAAAATCAGCAAGCCAGAATAACTGGCACTTTTGTTTTGAGTGGAAACATCTGGTTTCATCCTCCTGTTGGATTCCACCCAAAGCCTCGCCAGGGCTTGGGGAGAGGAGAACCAAGAGCGTTTCTAACAAGGCCAAACACTTGGGTTCTCAGCCTTGAACACTGCTAAACAAGTGAAGTTGGATACACATTCTCACAGTATTCCATCCTCACTACTAATTACATTTTGTCTAAGCTACATCTTTCACTAGTGAGCATACATATTTCGTTAATGATCAGATACTAATAATTAACACTAATGGTAATACAGATTTTACTAATTAACAGATACTAATAATGGATAATGTTTCGTTGTGAGGTTCATCTAGAGGTCAACTTTGTTTCAGGGCCTATTATTCAGGCCCTAGCACTACATGTGCGTATGTATGTCAGTGTGTAAGCACTAGTTAACATCAAGATGGACTAGCTTGAGAGTAGGATAGGTGGTTTGGGAACCAAGTGTTGAGCCATGAGTTTGTCCTGGATACTGAAGAGATCAGAGTTGTTTGAACACTGACTAGTGGATGAACCAGGGGAGTTCAAGTTAAGTAATGGAGAGACTGTGAGGTCTGCAGATCAGCTGCTGCTAAGTCATAAGTCTGCAGCATTTACCACCCCTTGTATGTTTTCCCCGCACTAGGTATGAAGCAACTGGAACCAAGGGATAAATACTATACACGTGTACAGAAAGCTCAAAAAGGAAAATTCAGGAAACTACAGAACAGTCAGTCTCACTTCAGTGGCTGGAAGAGGTCCTCACAGCAGCTATTACCAGGCACATGAAGGAGTCTGGGAAAAGGCAATAAAGATTTACCAGTGGGAAATGGTTCTTGACAAACCTGATTGCTTTGTATGAAGAAACAACTTGCTAAGCAGATGAAGGATGAGGGGTTTTTGACATGGTCTCCCAACAACATCTTTGTTGTAAGATGTATTGGATAGATGGACCATATCATATGAAAAACTGGTTAAACAGGCAAGTTCAGAGAATGATGATTAATGGCAGTAATCAAGAGTGGAGTTCCTCCAGAGCTGATACTGAGTTCAGTACTGTTCAATATCTTTATAATGATCTGCATGACAGCACTGAATGCATTTGTCATCTCATTTGCAACTAACACCAACCTGAGGGGAGAGGTAGATAGGATAGAAGGACAAAATGGAAAACTGGGCCAAAAAAACCTCCATGAGATTCAACAAAAGGAAACGCAAAGTCCTGCGTCTGGGACAGACTAATCCTCAGCAGCAGTACATACTGCAGTAAAACTGATTGCATGTCGCAATGTTGAAAATTGTAATAGTGAAGCAACTCTTGTCCTGGACTGCATCAGCACTTCAAAGCATGTAACTATTCCACTCTACTTGGTGTTTGTTGTGCCACACCTTGAATACTATGTCCACATTTGTTCTCCCTTGAATAATATGTCCAGTTTTGTCCCCCTACGTCATGAGTGACATTGAAAAATTTGACACTATTCCAAGGAGAGTTACTGAAGAGTATTTAACATATAAAGAAAATTTGAAGGAACTGGATTTGCTTAATATAGAAAGGACAAAACTCATGGGAGATCTAATAAGTCTTCCAGGACCTAAAATACAGTTAAGGAGGAGATGGAACTACACATTTCATAAAGTGCACAGTGACAGGAAAAGAAGCAACAGACAAGAAGTCACTTCAGGGGAAATGCCTGAAGTGACTGAATCTATATATATTAAAAAAGCAAAACAAACCCACAAAAAAAAAAAAAAAAAAAAAAAAAAGAGGTCAATTAAATGTTGGGATAGAATACCTGGAGAAGTGGTGGAATCTCCCTCACTGGAAATATTTAAGACCTGGCTTGATGGAGTCATGGAGAACCTCACCAAAGTCCCTGGTTTGAACAGAAGGTTGTCAGTTGATCTGCAGAGATCCCTTTCAAACCTGACTTTCATTTAATTCTGTGATTTCTGTGCTTGTCTTGAAGCAACAACTTAAATGATGGGTAGTGAGATAAGCCATCCAACTCTTTCTTCTCACATCTCTAAATCTGGCATTAACGACTCCCCCCAAACATTCTGCATCATGCACTATTAATCTAATCCTGAGGTGTTTCCTTTTCCTCCTCATTCTATAAAACATCAAATCCTGAAACTGTTAAATTTTAAGACAAAGTTCTTTTTTAGCCTATAAGAAGTCTCAAGTCCTTCCTCCTTGCAGAATTTTATCAAATATTTATTAGATTTCATATTGTAGATGTCCCTCATTGTAATTAACATTATAAATCATCAACAGGGATGAAACCTAGGGCATCTAGTGTTGAATGTGTGATTATTTTTACTTAAAATTTCTTTACTTATATTGTAGCAGCATCTTCAAAGTATTGTCTCTGGAAGGTCTGATTCTCTGTAGGCCAGTTTCTAGCTAAAGATGTTTTGTTATGCTCACTGAGCAGCATATCACACTTGAACTTTACCAAAATATATATTGCTATTCTATTTTATTTTTCTCTAAAATATTTTTTTCTGGTCTGGAGTATACAGTTTTAACTACTGATTTTACGTGGGGGTGTATGTGGTTTTGGTTTTGTACAGAGGAAGTTCACATTCCAAAATACACGTTCCAGATTTCAGGTAAACTGATTTTATACTATACTTGTGGATACCAATATGTTTCATCCTTATCTACAACATTAGTTTCATAGCAACTAATGTAACTCAGAGGGCAAATACTATAAGTATACTAAAAACAGATTAAAATGAAGAGCCAAACTAAAGACGTAAATGAAATAAACAGTACTATGAGGTACTGTAAAGGTTTTATTGTCGCTTGTGGATTTGTTAATGTTACTATGGGAAATTCAGCTTTTGCATTTGATGTGATTCAACTGTAACAAGTGCTGACGGAAAAAAAAGAGAACAACAACAAAAAAGAAATTGTGATTCTTTTTTCCTTAAAAAGTATAAATGAATTTCCATTTTATGCTGGATTATATGAAAAAGTATGTGGAGAAACTAAAGAATGAGAAATTCTGTCTCTCTATGTCATGTGGGATTCATTGTCAAAGAAAACAAACCAAAGGCTTTATATGGACTCCATTTCAGGTGTTCAAAGATTTTAAATCATCCAGTGGATGTATTTTTAACAAGGATTAATTAACCATATAAAAGAAAGTCGGTAGAATCTGCACTTATATCTAGAAAATATTTGTCTTTTTTTTTGGAAATAGCTTACTTTCTCTCAGCTTAAATGGAAGCCAGGACAAAATTTTGAATGTTACCTTGCAGCAGCAGCACATATGAGGATATTTTTGCTTATTATTTGCTTCTAATAACTTAGATGTTCCCTAACTCAACTCCTGGATATTTTGTCTATATAAAGACTCAGTTGTATTTACAACACTACACATTATAACTGAGAAGCCTTGAAGATGGGATCTAAGTTATGTACTACCCAACTGCACTTAATGTGCCTACAGTAACAGCTCTTTGCACTCATTCCCTTAAGGACAGCCCTTTCTCTCCAGTCTGTGCAATGACAGGAACCAAATATTTCTGCCTGCCATGGATAGACTTGTCACTGATTCTGATAAGATTTGGCAGGCTGGCTGTAGTAGCCACTAGAAGAAAAGGCTATTTAACCAACAGTAGATGCCTGCTGCATCTGCACATCACAGCAGCATAAACCTGGTGTTCTGATCCATGTAACACCTTTTCTGAAAGAAAGACAAGGTGAAAAATTCAGAGGGCCACCAGAAAGACAGTGCTGTGTTGGTGACATTTTATTTGAGAAACAGGGGATTTACCTGTGTAGATGTAGTTATAAAACTATGAAAAATCTCAGACCTGCTTCTTTCAACTCTGTGCCTGAGTTCTGACTTATGTCACCAAATCTCACATTTTCTGTACCCACAGATTTACTAGTAGATATTATTCTTCATCCCTTCCTTTTGTGAATAAAATGAACAACGGAAGCACAGAAATGTATATGTGAAGACAGAACATCAAGATCTCTGTATTATTGCAATGAAATTTATGCAAAGCTGACATCCAGGTGAATCTTCCTTTTAATTTAACTGAAAAGCTTAATCTAATGTTTACTTCCAGTATGTTCTAATAGATTGCAAAAATGAAAAAACTCAATAGAGGCAAACTGACAAAACAGTTTAGCAGATAAATAACTTTGTTTTCTTAATACTATCCCCAACACTTCCCAGCTGTAGAGAGATATCACCATTTTTGAAATGTACAGGACAGTCAGAATCTCTCCATAACAGTGTCAAGCAATTAAATTGTACTTTATTACTTATAGAGTGGTTTCTTAGTAATTCTTAAACAACTCCCTCCTTGAAAATTATTATTTTTGAGGTAGATTTCTCTAGACCTACTTCCAGTGCCATCTGCTGTGCTGAGATCAGAGGATAAAACACACTAACATCAGTGTCTGGTCATTTCTCAAGAGACCAAGATTCTCTTCTCACTCAGACTTCACAGCCCATATCTCTCTAGATTTTATCTAGTATCTGACCCTTTCATGTCAGTAGCATAGTTTTCCACATCACTGGACTGATATACACTCTGTACTGAATTGACTATGATTCTGAGCTTGGTTAAACAATAGAAACCACCCAAACTTTTAGTAAGCAATTGTTGCTAGAGAGTAACATACTGTACTTATTGCCAGACACAGAGACACAGTTTTCTGACTGATTTGAAAAGCTATGAGAAAAATCTGAAGGCCTGTCACATCTGCACATTTTCTTCCTTAATTGTTCATGTACAGTTTAACATCTACATGAATCTTCCAGTGCCTCAGTGAGCAGAGCTAAATTGTTTAATTTGCTTCCTTTTTAAGTAGAATAGCACACCTGAGATTTTTGTGAAAGAAAATAGTTCCTCCTGCAGTTTATGTGAGGCTTCTTATCTTAGCAAACTAAATATATTCTCCAAATACTTTCTTCTTTCATACAATAAAATTGCTGTCTGTGTGATTGTCCCTTTGTGCAAAACTGAATTTCACATTTGGTACCGCAGGAATCTCAAATGATAAGGTAGTGGCTGTGCTTAAATACTTTCTGTGTTGTGTTTATGCTATACAGCTGCCTTTTCATGGTACTTAAAGAAATTTAGGATTCCAAACTAAAATCGGTATAAAAGCACCTTTTCCTGTCAACAAGTCTGGACTGGGACATGTTTCACAGATGCTAACATCTTATCACTCTCTGAACTCACAGAGGTCTTGTATAGGCAATTGTGAAGTAGAAATGGAATATTTCCTCAAAGAGTGTCTAGGAGGAGACACTAGTAGTTGAAACATGGCTTTTGAAAAACTTGTATACCTCAAAATAGACAATGTCAACTTTTGTTGAAAATATCCTCTAAAAATCAATAATATATTTTACAGGATTACATTAAGTTCTGTAATTCATGCCAAACCCAAAATAATGTTTTAAATTTAATTTGCTCCTGGAGATTTATTCAGTACTGCATCTTCATTTATTTTTTTCTTTCAGGCAATAGATTATGTTTTTGTTTTTCTTTGTCAAGTTGATTTCAGCCCATTCATAAACTTTGTACAGCAATGCTTTACAGTAGCTATACAGCATCTGCTGATACCAGTCCCCATTTGGTTCTTTACAATACCCAAACACTTGCTACAGTGTATCACTGGTATGTCCCTTATGGTGGGTTTTGAATGGATATGTCAAGGTAGGGTTGTATAAAGATATGGATTTTATATAGACATTATATCACCAGGACACTACTCTGTGTTTAAAGAATCTCCATGGACTCAATTAAGTCGATTTTATGAGATGCAAAGGGAAAATCTAAAGCAGAAATATTTGATACATAGGCAGTGAGAGTATTGATATATCTTGACTACAGAACTAATCCTATGAAACTCATTTTATCATGTCTGTCCATGTATAGGGCTGATGGTCTTAACAAGATGCTACTAAGAAAGTATTCTTTATGCTTTGTCATAGTGAAAAAGAATAATCTATATCTTTTTATTCAGGATACTTGAGATAAATAACAGGAGAAGCTGCAGTTTGAATAGAATGGTAACATTCTATTATGATAGATAATCATAAAACAAGGAGCCAGACAGCTAACTACATAATGAACTTTCACTAGCTCTAATATCACTTGTCTTTTTATTTTTTCTTTTTTTTCCCCCAGTGTAAGAATATTCTTTAATTCATATAAATTCACAACACTGTAGGCATTCTGAGAGAGGAGGAATGAAGTGTATCTCCTTGCTTTTACAGATCATACTTTGTCTATGTATTTAAAGTTTTCTAATGAAGGTAGTTAATAAGGTTAATAAGAAAAGAATGACAGTCTTTTCCAGTGAATCATTCAGAGATAGAGGCTAATAAAGGTGCTCTAAATTTCTCTCTGGAAAAGCTTGTTTTTCTTCATTGAATAGGCAAGAAAGAAAAGAGTGCCTTCTAGAAGGCATCTAGTGCCAGTTCTACTGAATAGTTAGGCATTGTGACTGTGGCCCAAACATTCATTTTAAAAATCCCACTCTTCCTTATGGGATAAAAGTGATTCTAATGGAAAATATAATAATACATTCCACAAAAGTGTTCTGATTGGAATAGGGCTAAGTCGATCATGGTTATGCACACCAAGCACTTAATGCATCCTGACAAACCAAAAGAGAGGTTGTGGCAGTTACAATATAAATATATCCAAAGGTGGAGAGGGGGAAGAGGCAGGACTGATCTTTTGCAGAATATAAATACTAGGAATAAAAATTTGTGAAAAACAAAGACAGTAGGCAATACAGACAGGAATCCACTGAAAGAATTGACTGTGCTACCAAAATATTAGCAAACTGAAAGAAAGAAAAATCATATATAATAATACTATATAATAAAATGCTGTCTTTGTTTTGAAGTAAAGAAAATGCCAAATTATTGTTACACAGTTGTACACATCTGTGTAGGTTTGGTCCTGATCCCTCATTCATCTAATGTGCGTGAGTGAAAATAAATGATGCAGAAGAGCTGTATTCTGCTATTACAAAAAGGAGGTACCTTTTGATGTTGCTTTTGTTGAAGGTTTCAGTCTAAAGGTTTTTGTAGGAATATTCCATGTGTAAGTCATCTAATCATTTTAGTGTTCGTGAACGAATCTTGTCATATAAATAGCTTTTTCAGTGCATACTTTCTTTGAAACCACTTAGCTATCATGATGTGACAGTTATTTAGTACTCCAAAAATAGTATGTGCACATTTCTAGGATTCTGTAGTTCAGACGAACATTTTATGTTTATTGGCTTAGGAAATTCCAAATTTATTGCAGATTCATTTATCACTTTTCTAATTTTGAAGTGAACTCTAATGTTAGCCTCAATTGCTGTAGTTAGGAAGCAGCGGTACAGTCTGAAGAAATAGCACCAATATTCAGAAGGCAGTTAATAGTTCATGTCAATGGGTTTCACAGATAACATACTGTTTGATGATCTACTGAATGACTCCCAAGTATAAAACATCAAGGACCAATAACAAAATTGTCTAGTTTTTAAACTACTGGCTTTTGCTAAAAAAATAAGTAAGACCTATCAAACAAATAATTTAATCCTTACCAAATACTTTTTCCTTTCATTTGCCATAGCAAAAAAAAGAAATATAAAAGGCAGACAATTTAGAATTAGTGACATATATTATTAAGTAGTATCTTATCATTCAAGTGCTTCTCTGTATTATGCCAATGCAACCCACTTAATTTTAAAGGCATTAAAATTGTGAAAGTGAAGGTATAGAACGAATGACGATGAATAGTGAAGTGGTGAAGGAATGGAAGATCTACTCGCTGACATCTACCATGATCTAGGGTCCTAGCTACTGTAGGGTACTCTTTAGAGTTACTAAATATGATAATCCATAAAATATCTTCCAGAGATTTTATGAAATTCATTTAATGACTTCGTAGTTTTGCTGACTTTCTGCGCATCCATTGATATTATAGAAAGACTGGATAAGTAAATTCCGGAGAAAAAATTAATCTAATTAAGAGTGGGCATCTTTAATATATATGTATGTATGTAACTCTGTTCTTTCTGTTGCCAATGTTATGCCTGCAATTTTCTCAGCATAAAATAGATATTTGTCTAACAACAAATCAGAAAAATTGCAAACATTTTGCAATTGACATCTGCATTGACTACAGAGGAAGTCAAAGGTGGTTAAGTTAGATATAAAACCACGGTAGATGTCTAAAGTGGGATGGCATTCCATTCTAACTACCTTCAACATGTGTGAATCCAGATCTGATTCTGTATTACTCTAGGTATGTACACATCTTAATTTTGCTGTGCTACCATTGCAAACAAAATTTCAGTTAAAACTGACTACCTGTCTTACATTTGAAATTTTGTTTTAAATTTCTTTAAAAAGTTTCTACTAAAATCTTCCACATCAGCTATTAATTAAATCCTTCGTGTCTTCCTCTCTTGCTTCTTTCAATCCCAAATGTTCAAAGAATTTTTTTATTTTTTAAGGAAAACTGAGAAATTTCAGACAGATTTTGTCTTTCAGTTATGATGACAGTTATGATGACAGAGTTAAATAGGATAATGAATCCAGACTCTTTATTATTTTGACTTCAAAACCTACAAGTTACTGTGGGCCCTTGCATTTCTGTAATAAAAAGCATATGGATCATGGATATAAGGGAAGTGGCACACAATTTTCATTTTGGACTTAGTAGGGTATTGCATAAGGTCTTTTAAACTTTATTTGCTACAAAACAGTAAAAAACCCTAAAACATGGCAACTTTAAAAAAAAAAAAAAAAAAAAAAAAAAAAAAGAGAGAGAACTCATGGTGGCTTTCTTCTAGGAATAAAGCATAAATGAAAATAGACTGCTGTCACCATACACAGTTAACACAGTTTGTCTTCTGGATTTTTTGTTAAAGACAAGAAGTCATTAACCACATTAATATTCAATGCTGCTCTATCACAGGGCAGATGTTTATATGCATGCTTCATTGCATTGTGAACAATGTGACAAATGCAATTGCCTTTATGATGTGGAAATGTTTGCTATAGAGAAATCTAAATACATAGGATTTCCAAAAATTTTAGAAGAACAGTCTGCTTCATAGGTGGTAACATTTGTTAACTTAATTTCCCTTCATTCTATCCCTGTTCCATTTTCTACACACAGCTACATCTATTTCATTAAATTCAGCCTAGGATCCTATTATTTTCTTCTGAGAATTAATTCACTTGAAAAGTAAATGTCTAGGTCTTAAAATTATTTTTACATCTTTACTTACAGAAAGTGAAAAAGTTTTGCTTTGCACTATATATTTCCTTTATTAGATCAGTTTAATATTTTTCTTAGTAAGTGTAGAGAAGTGACTACAATTAATCTCACTGTAAAGCAGATTTATAAAACATGTCAGGTGAATACTTATAGCCTGAAAGTGTCTTTTTTCCCCTTTGACTAGAAAGGATTCAAGAACAACTATATATGAAATAGATGTGTAGTTGCATGTAGATGTGTATGTGCAATCTCCTGCTTTTAAGTCTTACCCTATTACTAGATGTGGAAAAAGCAAGCAAGGGGAAAAAAAAAAAAAGAAAATACGAAAATATGAAATATATAATAGGACATATAGAAAGCCTACTGTCCCTCCTCTTTCATCTGAGATGAAGAATGAGCTCAAAGATCCAAATGAAATTAGTGTTCAGTTATGCTCTGAAAACACACAGAAGACAGAAGTAAAGATTTATATCCTCACAGGTAAGATTTACCTTTACAATAAAATCTTCATCGTATAATACTCAATCAAAATGGAAACTCCCTTGCAAGGCAAGAGTTAGGTACTAATTTGCCAAATCAACGCAGCATGAACTGTACTTCAAGTACAACAGTGCCACTTATTTTCCCGTAGAATCTCAAAAACACTCACAATCCCATCTCTGCAGGGAAATTTTTCAGTGAGCTGACAAGGTGTATCCAGACAAGATACACTTTTAAGTAACGTCAGAAACTGATAAATATGTAAATACAAAAGGAATAACATGCTGATTTACACATGCTCAGCTAAGACATAAAACTACCCATGACATGAACAATACCTAATAAATGAACAATATTTGACTTACACATGAAGCTTGGTGCATTTCTGAATTAGAATGGAGTACAAATATGGATTTTGTAAGGCTGATCAGTACATTTCTATAGTACAAAGGCTCTTGACTTCCTGTATAGTATTACCCTCTGGTAAAATGCAACTACTGAAGACGGTAATTAGGACAAGGACCTACAACATGAGGCAGAACAGTAAATAAAGAAATGGATTTCAATTCCAGAGACAAAATATGTACACAGATATCAGAGATAGGAAATGTTTTTGGTTTTTTGTAACATGAATGATACTAAGTACTAGGTGGGGGAGGGTCCAAAGTGGAAATGCTCACACCATTGCAACCAACTGGGGAATAAGCCAGGCCAACCAGAGCAGTGACAAATGTTCCTTAGCTGCCTCCTAAGAACCACAAGACCAACCACCTCAAGTGCATGTATATCAGTGCATGCAGCCTGGGGAACAAACAGAAGGAACTGAAACTCTGTGCCCAGTCAGAAAATGATGATATCATAGGAATAACTGGAACATGGTGAGACAACTCACATGACTGGAGGATCGCGATGGATGGCTATAGGCTGTTTTGTAAAGGCAGGCAGTGAAGAAGAGATGGTGGAGTCATGCTCTATGTTAAGGAAAACCTTGAATGTATAGAAGTCAACTACGGTAGTTGTGGAAGCTGTATGGAATGCCTCTGGGTCAAGATCAGGGTTGCCGTGTCCAAGGGGGATCTTACAGTAGACATCTGCTACCATCTGCGAATCTGAGTCACTTGTCCCCCTCATCTGAGCAGGACGTGACAACCTCCAAACCAAGATGATAAAGCCAGTGAGGCAATATTTGGGCCACCAAGCAAGCTTCTTGTCAACAAAACATGGTTCTTAGGGGTGACTTCAACTACCCAGACATTTGTTGGAAGAACAATACAGCAACTCTCATGCCATCCATCAAGTTGCTGGAATGGGTAGAGGACTGCTCCCTCATACAAATGTTAGATGTGCCAAAGAGGAAAGAAGCACTGCTGGACTTGCTACTCACAACCCAATAAAGCCTGCTTTGTAATATCTCCATTAGTGGTAGCTTTGCCCGCAGGGATCACAATATTGTGGAGTTTGGGATCCTGCTGAATGTGCTGAAGGTTACTACTAAGACTAAGGTTTTAGATTTTAGAAGAGCAAACTTCAGCTCTCTCAGAGTACAGCTGGGAGGGATTCCATAGGAAGCTTCTATGGAGGATAAAGGTGCTAGCGAGTGCTGGGAGTTTTTCAAGAAAGCTCTCCTGGAAGCACAAAACCAGTTCATCCCCTCTAAAGGTAAGGGAAGCAGCAGATCAGGAGACCCCCTTGGCTTAACTGTAAGCTTCTGAGTCTGCTCAAAACCAAAAGAGAAGCTTACCAGACATGGAAACATGAACAAATACCAGTTGAGAACTACAAGGGCATTGCCAGGCTGTGCAGAGGCACAGTTAGCAAAAGCACAGCTCAACTTGGAATTGGCCAGATATGTCAAAAACTACAAGAAAGTGTTCTTCAGGTATGTAAACAACAAGCAGAAACAGAAGGAAAATACTTGACTGCTGTGAGGTGAATTGGTCACCAACAATGCTGAAATGGAAGAAATTCTCAACACTTTCTTCACCTCTGTCATTATCACCACTGCTGAGCCCCAGGCCTTGGGAACCAAAATCCAGGTTGATGCAAACAGACCCACGGTCAGTGAAGGAAGAGTTGGTATGTGAACTGTTACAGGAGCTTGACCACTACAAATCGACTGGCCCTAAAGTTATCCAATCGAGGAAGAGCTGGCTGACATGTTGCGAGGCCACTGCCCATAATCTTTGAGAAGTTATGGAGATCAGAGAACAACCCAGAAGACTGGAAGAAGGCTAATGTCACCCTTATCTACCAGAAGGGCTTAAAGGACAATCCAGAAAATTATACGCCCATCAGTCTTACTTCAATCCCTGGGAAATTTACGGAACAAATCATCCTGGAAGCTATCACAAGTCAAATAAAGCACGTGATTAGGAAAAGCCAGCATGGATTCACCAAGGGCAAATCGTGCTTGATGAACCTGGTTGCCTTCTACAGCAAATTAACCTGCTCTGTTGATATGGGGCAAGTGGTGGACATTGTCCACCTGGATTTCTCCAGAGCTTTCGATATGGTTTCCCACAGCCTCCTCCTAGAGAAACTGATGCATTACAGTCTAGACAAGTGGTCTGTGAAGTGGACGGGGAACTGGTTGGCAGGCCACACTCAGAGGATGGTGGTAAATAACTCCTTTTCAAACTGGCAACCTATCACAAGTGGGGTCCCCCAGGGATTGATATTGGGCCCAATGTTGTTTAATATGCTCATAAGTGGTCTAGATGATGAGATCAAGTGTATCCTGATGACGTTTACTGACGAAACCAAACTGAGTGGGGAAGTGTACACTTCAGAAGGGAGAGTCACCCTGCAGGAAGACCTGGATAGGCTGGAGGAGTGCGCTAACAAGAACCTTGTGAAGCTCAGCGAAGACAAGTGTAAGGTCTTGTACCTGGGAAAACATAATCCAAGAGTGCAGCACAGACTGGGATCTACCTGGCTGGAGAACATCTCTGTGGAAAGAGATCTGGTGGTTCTGGCGGACAACAAGCTTAACATGAGTGAACAGTGTGCTGCTGCGGCAAAGAAAGCCAACAGGGTGCTGGGTTACATCAACAAGGGCAACATCAGCAGAGATAAAGAAGTCATTATCCCACTCTACTCAGCATTTGTCAAGCCACACCTGAAATGCTGTGTTCAGTTTTGGTCCCCGCTATGCAGAAAATATGGAGACAGGCTGGAGAGGGTCCAGAGGAGGGCCACAAAGATGATCAAAGGACTGGGAAACCTGCCATGTGAAGAAAGGCTGAGAGAGTTTGGTTTGTTCAGCTTTAAGAACAGAAGGCTTAGGGGAGACCTTATCACCATGCTCCAGTATTTGAAAGGTGGCTACAAAGAAGATGGAGACTCCTTTTTTACAAGGAGTCGTATGGAAAAGAGGAGACATAATGGGTACAAGTTACTCGGGGGAAGATTCCGATTGGACACCAGAGGAAAATTTTTCACAGTGAGAACAATCAGACACCGGAATGGTCTCCCCAGGGAAGTGTTGGATTCCCCAACATTGGACACTTTTAAGATTCAGCTGGACACAGTGCTGGGCTATCTTTCCTAGACCATGCTTTTGCCGGAAAGGTTGGACCAGATGATCCTTGAGGTCCCTTACAACCTTGTATTCTATGATTCTATGAAATACAGATACTTTCAGAAATGCTCAAATTTCTGAGCTTGTTCTGGGAAAACTGGAAGTTACTAACAGCTGACCCCTGTAGGAAATATGATCATTATTTATAATCAGTTTTCAGTTTCTATATTATTTAATTCAATTATGTAATGTCTCTTACGAAAGAAAATTTATAAAGGAGGGTGTAAAAGTTCTTTTTGTATCTTCTTCATTTTCAGTGCAAAACAAAACAATTGGTGGGTTATATTCTCAAGGCACATTTTGATCTTTCATGTAACATAGCCGCATGACACTTCACATAAAATGCCTGTACATGTGATAGGCCTGGTTAAAAAAGAAAAATGTTTTAAATGCTAAGCTGAATCCATTTGGATAGAATTTTTAATTAATACAGTAAAAAAAGCCTATTAAACCAATAATATGAAAAGACAGTTTCAAAGTCCTAGACATCTCATGTTGAAATGTTTTAAAAACAAAATTGGAAAAGGATGTTGCAGATCCCTGAGGTAGGACAGGAAATCATGGCAGATATTTTTATGAAAGTGTCAACACTTTTCCAGAGCACATATTTAACAAGCTTAATTTTACAGTGGAGAAGATAATCAACAAATAAATGAGGTTATAAAAGCAGTTCAGGGAACAGAACAATGAATCTTTGGTCTAGAGGAGGGGTGGCAAAGATGAAAAAAGCTAGCAGTTTCATTAGAGCTAGATTTCAAATCTGTCATTGACAATAGCATGCAAATGAGCTGCAGCTTAATGATATAAAGTGCTGGGCTCTCCTAGTCATGTAGAAATCCCCAGTATTCCGCATGAGAACTCAATCATTATTTTTTGGAGAATAGACTGACAGAAACCAACATGAGAATTCTTCACCACTTACCTCTCCATTCAGAATCCACACAATGTGTTTTACCAATTTATAGTTGTCTAGTTATTTATTTAGCCCCTTTTTCCTACTGTGAACGATGATTTAGATTAAGGATTATAAAAACACTGGTCAGTGTTACGAACTTGAATCCCAAATCACTTGCAATTTGTTGGCCTGAATCCTTTTAAAAATCCAAGCTATAGTATTATAATGTGTATAAAATATCAGGGTTTTTATAGCGGACAAGATTCTAATTCTCATCTGAATCTTTTCACACTTTGTAACTCCACTGATTTCTATAGAAATATTAATCTAGTGTAATTTCAAGAAAAATTACATTTCCTGCATCAAAATACTATGTTATATTAAGTCTACTTATATGAATAATAATAGAGGAAATGCAAAATGACAGAATCACAGAGAAAAAATAGAGAAGTTTTTAATTCTAAATGAGTGACAGTTGAAGATCTGAAAAAAAAAAAAATAAAAGGAACATAAGGACCTTTGAAAAGGACAGAGTCAGGTATTCTGTTGGATATTTGGCATGATATTAAGGGATGTGACTGCAGTTAGTCATAGATGGAATCCACTATCAGGTGGCAAAGTTTTCATGCTACACTTCTTTTACTGACTGCTACCTCCAGATATCACTGCACAAAGTATGAGGTCATGACCATGGCTAAACGATCTTTTCAGTTCTGCCTGCTGTTGTCATTTTATTGAGTGCTTGCAGTTATGTTATAGTTTGCAGTTAAATAATAGTGCCTTTGTAGTAGCATTGTAGCAATGGTATAGTAATTTTGACATACAGTTCTACACCAGATCAATGTTTACACTAGACTGGTCTTGATCAAATAAATAGAAATGTTAAAAACCTCTTCAAATTATGTCAGGCACCAGACCTTCAAGGGAAGATTCAAAACTATGAATATGGTCAGAAATTAAGTCTTTGACAATTTAAAGCAGATCCATTATGAATGCAAAACTGGCAGATTTTAAAATAGTGGTGCCATTTTTTTTAATGCAGCTATATTTATTGGATATTTGAAGTTGAAGTACTCTAGTGCCTAATTCTTGAACTGTAGAATTGGATTGAACAGACACATACTTATGTATGGGATTAAATAATATTTATGAGATATCTTCAAATATTTTATAATAGCAACCATAGTAGTGTGTGCTGCCACATTTAGAAAGAAATGAAATAAAAAATTAATATGCAGGGTCATATAAATATTTTTTGACAATAGGTTCTCATTAATTTTGAAAGGACTTAATTCATTTGCATGTCTGAACTTCAGGACTGCTGGATCTCCTTTGCTATTCACTTTTCACTTTATTATCATATCCTTATAAAATTTATAATATGATATGACTTTCAGGTTTGCATGCAAAAACAAATGAATTTTTGGCTTTCTGTTTGTAATGAAAACATTTATCTTGACTAGTTGGATGTTGAGACCTGTGTGGTTTGGCAGAGGCATACAGTTTTAATAGGTCTTGTCACATTTGGCCAATCAGTTTCATTTTGTTAACAAAAAAAGGACAATCAGTCTGGTGAGAAAAAAAGATAAATCACATAAATTAAAAATGGAGTATACGAGAAACAGTAACTTCCACATAATTACTATAAAAATGAAAATAGCTTGTGTAAAAGCATTCTTAGTTCTGTTCTAAACTCTACTCTTATTCTCAACTACTGAAAAATAATGCAGAAACCTCTCCCTACTAGATTTCCTAACGTATTTTCTTACAGTACCTTGTACTTCATTCTGGCATTTCAAAGATGAATCTCATAGAAGGATGTCAGTTTTCTTATGCAGATGTCTTTTTGTCATGTTGAGCACTACTTGCTAATTAAAGACAAGTTTCAGTTGAATAAGAAACGGTAGTCAAACTTTCCTATTTTATGCACAATAGATATACTGGTGGACACTGGTGTCAAACACTGTAATAAGGCATCATCAGTAGGTATATATGTCTACTGTTGATAAATGTTGTCCTCATGATGAGGAATTCTGTGTGCGGATGTCCCTTCTTTATTACTGTTGTGAGGCAACAGAAAGCAGAGACATAAATTATTGGTTAAGAAAGTTGTCTATTAACAGTTAAACAAGCTCCTGGTTGAAATTTGTTAGGAGAAGCATTCATCATTCTCTAACTCTGGGGATTTGATTTACATATCATCACTTACTTGTTTTTCAAGAAATACATTGTTTATTTATTTATTTATTCTGAGGAAACTTTAAGGAAAGACTGTAATTCTGAGAAAGTTGCTAAATACTGTTTTATGTGGTAAAATCAGTAATGTGGGATTCTGTCATACAGCGATGTTGCATTACTTAAGGAATGATTGAGATGTCTGAATTCTAAACCCAACCTTTCCTTAAGGTTACTTGCATCTTGCTTAAAAACCTATTTACACAACTGGATTTAAAAATATGTTTGTATTAATATAAAGTTTCTCAAGGAACCTTTAGATGTGGCTTCTGATTCATTCTTTTTGCTTGTAAAGTTGAAAGTACTTTTTTCTCATGAGGAATCCTGGTCTCTAACACAGTAAATGACCTATTGCTGTAACATACGGCATATGGGTTAGACTGGTAAAAATTTCTTTAATTTATGAGTTTAGAAACGAGGTCTTAAACACATATTAATCACGAAGAATTAAAAAGATTAAAAATGGTTTTAAAGAATAAATTCTTTAGTACAACACATTATTCTGTATGTTCCCAATATTAACATCTACTCCATAGAGCTTCTGCATAAATCAGTGCATGGCTCAGAAATGAAGTCTTGCAGTGACAGATACATAACAAAGCTGGACTTTTGGGAAGTAGTAAGTTGAATTATGTAGTTTTAGTTCTGGTTAGATATGTCTGATAGATTCAGACTATGTTTTTTAAACTCAGGTTATAAAGGTCTCTTAGGTCTCTTTTACCACAAGGGTCTTGACTTTGTTTTACCAGTGCAGGTGACTGGTACCAGACTGGTAACCAGAGCAAATAGCTACACAATCTCTGTTATGACATTTAATGACTATACACTTTATTATAATCAGTGAAGTCACTGATGCAATAGAAAGTATGTTGTTATGATGCAATTTACTGCAATGGAGAAACAACTGAGCAACCTCTGGAAAAAACAGTAATTGGTAACAAGAACAGTATAGCCAAGTTAGTATTGCTCTTTTCTTTGTCTAATGTTTACACTGGTTGTGATACAATTGCTCTATTATTCTAGGCATCTGTGCTGATTCCTCCTCTTGTACCTGATAAAGCTTACTTAGCACTCCACAAATATCATCAGATTACCCTGCATGATGACAGGTGATACTTTCCAATAGAAAAAGAATGCATTGAAATTGTAAGTATACTTGTTATAAATAGCATTGCCACTATATTCAGAAGCCTTTCTGTCACTAACAGCTTGAAGAAAGTTAGAAACTTTTGGCTCTGTGATGTGATTAAGGCTTCAGAAATTACTTCCTGTAAGTGTTTTGTACTTTGAAGTTCACACCTGTACTAGGGTAGCAGGCACGAGGCTTGACTGCTGTAGAGATCCTGGCCTGAAGTGAAGCATATTAACAGGACACAGGATATTGAAGAACAGGACACAAACAGTTGATGAACAGGGCATGGGAAATTCCTGGATGTGACAGATAACAAACTTACAGGTAGTTCAGTGAACAGTTGCTGGATTTCACAGTTGGTTAAGGGCAATGTATCTGAGAGACAAATGAACCTCACAAATAATGGCGGCGAGCACAGGAGAGCACTGGCGGAGCAGAGGCCAGCAACACCTAGATAAACTATCAGCAAAACCTGTAAGGCTGAGATTCCCCAGGCATGCACACTAGAAAGAGCACATTTGGGTGTGGCTGTAGCAGTCCACTCTTGTGAGACCCCACCTGGAGTACTGTGTTCAACTCTGGGGCCCAGATTCTTCCAGTATCCTTGGCAATTTTTTATCATTTGCCATCAAGTCCTTTCCTCGCATTTAGTCAACTGTTTAGTACATATGACTAGATCTAGTCTTCATTCTCTGATTCTTCCCTGTGTACTCCTTTCTTCTCTTACTTATTCTCTTATCTGTGTATTTTTCTTGGGTATGGTCATTAACTGCAAAGCCACTGGTTCTATTTGTTCCTTTGCCACCACAAGTATTCTTAAAAATAATTTTTAAGATTGTAAGCCTCCTTACTTAGTAGTTCAAACAGCATTTTTATCAACACAATTACTTGACATTTCAAAGTTACTTGAAATATATTCTTTGAAGATTCATTTTAAAAACACATTAAAATGAGCAAAAGTTTCATACATTTATTTTCTGAGTAACAGAATAGCTATTCCCCAAATTTTCCGTTCTCTCAAAAAATGCTAATTTTATATTTTGTTAAAAGTTTTGGATTTGTTTCTCCACTTTCCCTTTATTATTCATTTTTAATAGTTTGCTTTGAACTGTGAAAAATAGGAAAGAAAAAAAAAACAGAAAGAAGAATGTGAAATGAAAGAGGGAATAACAATTAAACAAAATGTAATACTATTATACTTCTTATTTCAGTTTGAAGTTTCAGTGTCAAAAAAAATCCTCATGCAAACTAGATTTGTCATTTTTGAACAGCTTCATTATGCACTTAAAGTGAGACCACTTTTTACATTCCCTTTTTATTTATAGCCAAAGCTATGAAATCAGAAAAGGAAGGTATCTCATTTTAAACATGTCTGTTTGTAGCAAAGTTATGATTTATTATCAGTTTGCTAAGTATTGTCCTGATTATAAGGCACTTTGAAGAAAAACAATGAATATCACACTAAAACCAGTAGTAGCATACAAGAACAATGAATGAGAAGGAAAAGCAACAGAGGTTTTCAGTCTTCTCAGATGAGAATGGGAATATGAGAGGTCACTGTACAAGCAGACAGGAAAAGCATTCAAAGGAGAATGGCATCAACTTCTCAGCTGGAACTGCTAAAAAGATGTCTTGGAGTGATACAGCATGACTGCAGCACTTTATCTATTTGTATTGCCTAAAACCAGAAAGCTAAAGAAACTCTTTCCTCCTCGCAACTGACCTTCAAACCATGCCTCTTGACCATACGGTATTCAAAACAAGATTACTAGCTTGGGTGTGTCAGAAATTTAGTTTTGCAAGAGAGGCTTTGTAACAACTCTGTGGTTAACTAGAAGACTTACTCTTAAAGAATAGGTTTTTCCATCACGCTTTCACATGGGGAAAGTTTCGTTTTGGAAGACACACGTTATTTTTGCTTCCTCGGGCTGAGAAACAGATTGACTCAACAGAAACCCATTCTATATTACTGAAGAGTCCTCAGTGTGGACGTAAATATCTCAAACTAAAAATATGACTGATTCTGGCCTTGGTATCCATTTCTGATAGTCAGTAACCTTATACACTAAGGTTGTAGATGGTGTTCTGGACTTGTTTAATACTTGTAGAAATCTTTTAATTTGGAAAATACATTTTAAAAACAAAACCAAACCCAACACATTCCTTTCAAACTTTTAAATGTTATTTTTTTCCCAAAAATCTTGATGATAAACTACTATCAAACCTACCAACCTCTGACAAACTTTTAACTGGTTTTCATAATTCAGTAACTATTTAGGAAATGTTAACATAGGATTGTGTTAACTGTATATTAAGTGACTGTATATTATGACTATATTAGTAATGTAGAAAAATTAGTAATTTCTGATTCTTAATCTGTTTTAGACACCAACTAAAACTTAGTTTTCTTAAACTACAGTTCTGCATATAAGGAAGCAACTTGCTTAGGAATCTTCAGTGTGCTAGACAAATTCCAAAATGAAGATTCTTATATGATTTGGATGCTTCAGCTTGGGAAAAAGCTGTATAAAAACCTGTAGTTTGATGACAAATTCTACTAACCAGCATTTTATGCACCAAAGTTCTCCATTGAACTTAACAAATAATATAAGAAATATCCAAGATGGATATATTCACTAACAATATTGAAAGGAACAAATTATTCAGCTGAAGAAAATGTTGATTTGTGTAAAATTCATTACCATGTGTCAGGTAAAGGTATATACATATATGACAGACATGCAACACGTATTATTTATCATTCAGTTTTTACTGAATTAAAAATATTTATTTTCTAATGAAAACAAAGCTTCAAAGAAATACAGGTTGCTACATGTTTCAGGTAATATAGACACAAATTTCTGCAGAGATTTTTGAAATAGGATGTAAGAAGCTGTTGGGCATTTAAAGGGACTATATTTCCAGTGTTAAATGAGAATTAGAAAAAAGGTCATATGAATTTACATTTGATGTCAGCTGTATTTCAGGTCTGAAACTGAGGACTTATTTTTTTTGTCATCGGTTCCAGTGAAATACATCTCTCCAATGATTTGTATCTCTAAAACCCAGGCTTTTCTTTTCAAATACTTGGGAGTGAGATTTTGTTGTAATAAACATACATGCAATAACACTACTGTGATTATGATTTTATTAAGATAATACTAATATTGCATGATCAATGTAGGTTAAGTGTGGCAGCAATGACATTTATATATGAATGAGCTTTATTTCTGAAATGTGTGCTTTAACTTTTTTTTCCCAAGTGAGCACACCATGGTTATACTTTAGTGCTAGGACTAGTATTTAAAATTTTGAGTCAAAATTAACCTAAAATTACATTAAAAGTTAGACTGATAAATGTCATAATTATCACCTGATATGACTTGTTATGTGCCCAAGACCTTTGATTAATAAGCTTGTTGAAGTTGAGTATATCCAGTATAGCTGTCAAATAGGCTGCTTTACATCATTTTACATCCAGAAAAAGGAATATATAGCATGGGGTAACCAAATGAAATATTAATAAAGGTGTTAACAGCAACAAAGCTTTATAGAGAGAACATAAAGTCTAATGACCACTGTTTGGAGATTATGCTTGCAAAATTGACAATGGCTTCTACTAGTTGCAAGCTACCACTATCCCAAAGTCTGTTATAAATGAAAAGTTATTAATTTTCCACAAAAGAGTCTTCCAGTTATGATGGCAAAATAGAACTGAGGTCACTACATTAAGAATAGGCATACCTGTTGGAAAAGAATACCTCTGAAGACATACTTTGACAGCCCTTTAAATCTATGCTTTTTGGAACCCCTTGCAGAGTGCATACATGGCTTCACAACTGATGTATATCAGTCCACAACACCTTTCAAACAATGAGCATGATGTCTCTTGCAGGTTGATTCTCTTCTGCAGTGTTTGCATGGGGGGTTCTAAATGTCTGGATGCTGCCAGATTCCTAAAATATCGAAAGGTTAGAAGTACAAAGGGTTAAATAATCAAACTCTTCTGTTGATGAGCACTTTTCTCAAAATCAGTTTCATTAAATGCACTAATGTTTTTTTGTTAATGGTTCAAGATACTAATAGGAAGCAGAAGTGGTGTTAGTACTACAGAACATGCACCAGAACATGTGACATCCCTGAAGGAACACTTTGGACTCTGTACAAAATGAACAAAGCCTGATGGACCATGCATTGCTTCCCACTTGAAAAACTAACCTCTTTATCCACTAACATGTGCAGGGGAGCATCTATTGCTAGTTTGGGTAGCTTTACTGCAAACTTGAAATGAAAGCTGAAAATCTTGCCTTCCAGTCTGAGGGAAAAATAAACTATACCTTGTTCTTTGCTATAGTCCATACTTAGAATGTGACCTACAGGTGAAACTTAAATATAAGAACTAGCAGAGTGGATCATGATGAAATAAAAGATACATAGACCACATTTCCATATGTAAAGGGAGTAATTTTGGTTTAAAGACAACCAATATAAGGCTGAAGGTTATATAATGTCTAGACAGAGTTTTTGGATGGAACATGGCCATCTATATGAAGAGGCTTGAGACCACAGGTTTCTGTCTTTTGAATTTATATTTTTATTGTCTCCAGAGAGATTCAAGAATTCATATTTTCTGGAAATAAGTAGAATTAAAATAAATAGAATCATGTCACTTTAATATTCAAGACAAATGCACTTTTTCTTCTAACAAAAAGGGCTTTTAAAACTATCTCCTCTGGTGAAAGGTAGTATGAGAAGTCCAGGATTACACATCATCAGTTCAGTCTCAAACCATGACAGGGATCAGCTTTGAAAGATCAGCCTACAATATTTTTGAATTAGTTTGAAATATATTTTGCTTCTGAGAGTGTTGGATTTACTTTCACTTTTTTAAAAAATCTGTCACTGGCAACTTTTTAACTCTTGAAAAATATGGCAGAGACCCAACCTTACAAGCAATGTGCTTTTACATATAAACTATAAACAGCATAGTACTTTCTTAGTGATTGTATGGGTGGGTTTGCACTTTGTGTAAAATAGCCTACTAAATTAGATACACTTAAATAGGAGCCAGACAAATATTGCAAATATATTCTAAATTATGATGAGCCTTACCATAGCCTTTCCACATTACAAAATAAAAAAGAGATAAAGATTGAGTTCCGACATTTTAATTCAAATGAGAATTTTAGATAGAATATAATTCTTTTAAGTATTTTTCATATTTTTGCAATATATTCTCTTATTCCCAGATTGTTAGTTTCTTAGTTTCTCCATTTATGTTTTAGTTTGGGTTGGGGACAGGGTGGTAGAACACTGACAGAGGTAAATTTCCAGTGATTAACTTTCTGAGGAAGGAGGAGAAAAATTCTTGAAACAGCAGTTACTAGTAAGAAAGTAATGATACAGGCTTGAAACTTTGGAAGATCCAAAAAATGTTAAGACTGAAATAGTAAAACTATATTCTGTGTAACACAATGTAAAGTCTTTAGTGAATTGCCTATTTCTTGCTCACATTACCAAACACACCCTGAGGAAAACATTAATGTTGCACTGCAACACATCTCCAGCTGCCTCAAAAGTTCCCTTTTTGAAGTCAGACTACTGTACTGGGTCTGGCTGAGCCAGAATTGGTTTTCCCCTGTAGCAGCCCTCATGGTGCTGTGTTTTATGTTGGGAGCTGGCAGGGTGTTGATAGCACACTGGTGTTGTGGCTACTGCTGAGTAGTGCTTACACAGCACCAAGGCTCTTTCCAACATTTCCCCGCCCCCCCCCCCCCCCCCCCCCCCCCCGCCCAGTGCGAAAGTCTGATGGAGGGTGGTTAACAGTGGACTATCGTGGCCTGAACGAAGTGACGCCACCACTGAGTGCTGCTGTACCAGATATGTTAGAGCTCCAATATGAACTGGAGTCAAAGGCAGCCAAGTGGTACGCCATAATCGACATTGCAAATGCATTCTTTTCAATTCCTTTGGCGGAAGAGTGCAGGCCACAGTTTGCTTTCACGTGGAGGGGTGTCCAATATACCTGGAATCGACTACCCCAGGGGTGGAAGCACAGCCCCGCTATTTGTCATGGACTAATTCAAACTGCACTGGAAAAGGGTGATGCTCCTGAACATCTACAGTACATCGATGGCATCATTGTGTGGGGCAACAAGGCAGAAGAAATGTTCAAGAAAGGACAAAGAGTAATTGAGATTCTTCTGAGAGCTGGGTTTGCCATAAAGAAAAGCAAGGTCAAGGGACCAGCACAGGAGATGCAGTTCTTGGGAATAAAATGGCAAGATGGACACCGTCATGTGCCTATGGAAGTTGTCAACAAGATAGCAACTATGTCTCCACCGACCAATAAGAAGGAAACACAAGCTTTCTTAGGACTTGTGGGATTTTGGAGAATGCATATTCCAGGTTACAGTCAGCTGGTGAGCCCTCTCTATCAAGTAACCCGAAAGAAGAACAATTTTGAGTGGGGTCTTGAGCAACAACAAGCCTTTGAGCACATCAAAGAGGAGATAGCTCGGGCGGTTGCTCTTGGGCCTGTTCGGACAGGACCAGATGTGCAAAATGTACTTTACACATCAACTGGGGAGCATGGCCTCACATGGAGCCTCTGACAGAAGATACCAGGTGAAACTCGGGGTTGACCATTAGGATTTTGGAGCCGGGGATATCGAGGATCAGAAGCCCACTACACTCAACTGAAAAGGAGATACTGGCAGCATATGAGGGGATTCGAACCACTTCCGAAGTTGTTGGTACAGAAGCACAGCTCCTCTTGGCACCGCGATTGCCTGTACTACATTGGATGTTCAAAGGAAACATCCCTTCTACACACCATGCAACCAGTGCTACCTGGAGTAAATGGGTTAGGTTAATCATGCAACGAGCTCAACTGGGAAAACCCAACCGTCCAGGGATCCTGGAAGAGATCATGGACTGGCCAGAAGGTAGAGATTTTTGAGCATTGCCTGAGGAGGTGGCTCGTGCCCAAGAGTCACTGCCATATAACAAGTTACCAGAAGATGAAAGACATTATGCTCTGTTTACTGATGGCTCCTGTCGTGTGGTAGGAAACCATCGGAAGTGGAAAGCTGCTGTGTGGAGTCCCACAAGACAAGTCATTGAGGCCACTGAAGGAGAGGGCGAGTCAAGTCAGTTTGCAGAAGTAAAAGCGATCTAACTAGCCCCAAAGATTGCTGAACGAGAAAAGTGGCCAGTACTGTATCTCTACACTGACTCCTGGATGGTGGCTAATGCCCTGTGGGGGTGGCTACAGAAATGGAAGACCAACTGGCAGCACAGAGGTAAACCCATCTGGGCTGCTGCATTGTGGCAGGACATCACTGCCCGAGTGGAAAACATGGCTCTAAAGGTACGTCATGTAGATGCTCACGTGCCCAAAAGCTGTGCCACCGAAGAACATCAAAACACTGAACAAGTAGACAAGGTTGCCCAAATTGAAGTAGCTCAGCTGGACCTGGACTGGGAGCGCAAGGGTGAGCTATTTGTAGCTCGATGGGCCCATGAAACATCAGGGCATCTCGGGAGAGATACAACGTACAGATGGGCTCGTGATTGAGGGGTGGACCTGACCATGGAGGCCATCTCACAGGTCACTCATGAATGTGAAACATGTGCTGCAATCAAGCGAGCCACATGAGTAAAGTCTCTCTGGAACAGAGGGCGATGGCTGAGTTTTCGATATGGTGAGGCCTGACAAATTGACTATATTGCACCACTGCCACAAACATGCCAAGGCAAGCGCTACATACTCACCATGGTGGAAGCAACTACTGGTTGGCTCAAAACATACCCTGTAAATCATGCCACTGCCCAAAATACTATCTTAGGTCTTGAAAGGCAAATTTTATGGCGACATGGTACTCCTGAAAGAATCGAATCAGGCAATGGGACCCATTTTTTGAAATAATCTTATAAACTCCTGGGCAAAGAAACACGGCATTGAGTGGGTGTATCACATCCCTTATTACCCACAAGTGTCTGGAAAGATTGAAAGATACAATGGACTGTTGAAGACTATGTTGAGAGCATTGGACAATGGGGGATGGAAGCACTGGGATATAAATTTAGCAGAAGCCACTTCGCTAATTAACACCAGAGGATCTGTTAACCATCCTGGTCCTGCCCAAACAAAACCCCTTCATACTGTGGGAGGAGATAAGGTCCCTGTAGTACACACAGGGAAATGGCTGGGGAAGGCAGTGTGGATTGCTCCTCCCTTTGGAAAAGGAAAGCCCACTCGTGGGATTGTTTTTGCTCAGGGACCTGGATGTACTTGGTGGGTAATGTGGGAGAATGGGGCTACTCAGTGTGTGCCTCAAGGAGATTTAACCTTGGGGGGGAAATAATCTGTGGGCTGAGTTGTATGTTGCAGGAAGTGATGGAGGAAGTAGGAACAACAAAGAGTGAACCAGATACGTGCAATGATGACCCAAACCTAGCCGGTGCTGGAGTCCAACAGTCAAACATTCTGCTCCTGTCCTGAACATCCATCTTGACAGATGGGAGCCAAGTCATTGAACATCTGGAGGAGTGAAGAAAGCTTACGGAATGAATAAATGAATGTTATGTGGGACCTGGGCATGACGTAAATGGTATGGAATAAGGGGTGGAGACTGTACTGGGTCTGGCTGAGCTGAAATTGGTTTTCCCCTGTAGCAGCCCTCATGGTGCTGTGTTTTATGTTGGGAGCTAGCAGGGTGTTGATAGCACACTGGTGTTGTGGCTACTGCTGAGTAGTGCTTACACAGCACCAAGGCTCTTTCCAACATTCCCCCCCCCGCCTCGCACTGGGAAGGGGTGGGCAAGATCTTGGGAGGGGACACAACCAGGACAGCTGACCTGAACTGACCAAAGGGATATTCCATACCATATGACGTCTACTCAGTATAAAGATGGGAGAAAGGAGGAAGGGGGTGGGGTCACCCTTGGTCCTCCGAGGCAACCACTACGCGTATTGGAGCCCTGCTTCCTGAGAAGGCCCGACATCGCCTGTTCATGGGAAGTAGAGAATAAATCTGTTTTCTTTTTTTTGCTTCCCCACGTGGACCTTTGCTTCGCTTTGCTTATATTAAAACTGCTTTTGTTTTACCCACAAGGGTTGTTTGGGTTTTTTTCCTATCTTATTTTCTTTCCCCTCTTTGCCCTGTTGAGAAAAAAAGGGGAAGGGGGGAGAAGTGATAGAGAAATTTGGTGGGTACCTGGCATTTAGCCAAGGTCAAACCACCACAACTACTTATTTTTGTTCTGTTTAAAAGAGACCTGGTTTTAATAGTGATATAATACTAGGAAACATTTATTTAATTATGCTTAACTGCACTATATTATTTATAACAAGCACTGAGCACTTATCTGGCAGGTTTTAGTTCAGACTGATAACTCGTTGATTACAGTATTATATTGAACAAAAGAAATAAAATTTTTAACAATGTTGTAGGGGGGGTTAAAATTATTATTTATTATTATTTATTATTGCTATTTTTATTATTTTAATAAAACCCCAGCTAGTTTGGAGATGGGATGTAGAATTTCTCTACATTTTCCTTCTAAATTGGGATTATGAAAAATACTGATTACATCTTTGGGGTAAACAGTTTTAGAACACAAGTTTATTAAAAGAAAACCTTTTGCACAAAGACTCAGAATTTGTGTGTCAGACAGATTATATTGGAAAAGTTTGAAAATATATTTCTCCCTTACATTTTCTTTCTATATTTTTTCTTGGTGGAAGTCTAGTTTCATTTCCTATTCCAGCAACTTGTGTTCTCTGCATAGTATCTTCTAAGTCCCTAGGAAAGCATTTTTCTTAGGAAAGAACCCTTTCTTAGGCTTCACTATAAATATGCTCCCTGCTGTAAGTAGGTTTCTTTGACATCTCAAGAATGTCCCAGTTTTTCTCTGTATTGTAAGAATATTTTCTTTGGTCATAGCAAAGTTAAGCAAATAAAATTGCAAAATAAAAATTATATGTAGGATAAAATTTAGTACTACATGAACTAAAGGAGAAGGTGGGTTTGTCAATCCTACTTTATTTTCTGCAACACTCTCAAATACAAGACAGAATTTTCACAAGTGCCAAAAAAAGGAATGAACAGTATCAATAGGTATTTTTTTAAGCAGTCAAAATCTTAGGTGGTCCCACAATGCTGTTTTGGAAAGCGGCTTTTCAACCTACATTCAATTTCAGAGGTAAAAGGAGTGAGGAAGTTCTCTTTCTTTTTAATACAGAGCAAGAAGATAACCATCCTTCCAACACATGATTTAGCATGATTTTTGACAGCTCATTGCCTCCATATTTTGAGTCATCTCCCTTGCATCTCCCTACTATCAGCATGAGAAGTTCTTGTTATGCTGATAATGCCACATATAATTGGTGATAAAAAGCATTTATTTAAAAGAAAAAAATGATTAAGTAAGGTGAAATTCAGTTACACTATGTAATGAATTCCCTTTGAAACAGAATGAGACAACAGTACCTCCCACACCTACCTTTCTGCCTTTTGGCAAACTTTGCAAAAAATGTGAAGAAAGCAGCTTTTCTTATAGATAAATTTGTAAAACTGTGTTGAGTTGTAGTAATTTCTTTTGTTAGCAAAAATAGTTGATAGCTTTCCCTTGAGGTACAATTTCTTTTTTTCACCAGAACTCAATTTATTACCTCATCTGTTGAGCTATGTTCAGGGGCTTCTCTTATCATCTTCTTGTATTACTCATGCATAAGCCTAAGCTGAATTTTAGTGCTTCTACACTATATGAAGAACATGCATCTCAGTCTGCCAAAGCTGAAATGCAGAACACAATATGAAGCAAGGGTCAGCAACGAAAGGCAAAGAACGTGCTGATGCAGGAAACTAATTATTATGGAATTAATTCCTTTGGTGTAAAAACTGCCTGGATACTTGGTTATGGTACTTGTACAGAAATATGTCTACTAAAAATATTAGAGCAAATTCTGAAGATATGGGTATTACAAGAGCCAGAAATTGCCTAAATTTTATTTGAGTCAGAATTTTGGTGTCTGAGTTAGGACAGTTAATCAGGTGTATCTTTCCCAACACTATCTAATCTTAAGGCTTTTAAAATCATATCTTTCTGCTGAGGCTTAAAGTTCCTTAAACATTTACTGCTGAGCTTCTGGTCATGTTCAGAAGATCTAGTTTGGGAGGTTGGAGGGAAAGTGATAGTACACATGTTCCTCCTAAATTGCAAGACATACTTAGGTAGGCACATACTCTGCTAAGCTGTCAGAGGGGCCCAGTCATGCTTAGAGCGAGACCAACAAAATTCAAATAAAATTAGGTCATTAGTAATGTCAAATCCTGGTTGTCTTTAGCCAATTGTTTTAACAACTAGGATATTCTGACTTTTTCACAGAAGTACAAGATTTTTCTATGGTTCAGTGCAAAACCAATACTAAAACATTGAAGTGTTTTCCTTGCAAAATGGATTATTTTTTCTTTTCCCTGGGTCAGTCCTAATCAGCATCTGATAGTAGAGGAGCATTGTTATTTTTTCCAGGAACAAAATGGATAATTACTTAGTAAGCCCTCTATGAAAATATGAAATTGGGAACTAAATGAGGAAATAGAGTTTTGAAGAACCTCTGTTTGAACCTTCTCTCCTTTGCATTAGTGAATCAGTAGAGACTGGTTGCATTCATAGTTCTTTTTTTCTTCTACAAAAACTTCTAAAAATATTTTTTAACAGCTTTGCAATTTGTCTTCAGGCTGAAACGCTGCCACAATTAACTAACTTTAATAAAAACTTAATTCCAGTTTATTATAAAATTGTTTAAAGGTTTCTATGCAAACTTATCAATTTATCTGTGATGTATTATCAATAAGCTAGACTTTTAAAACAATAGCCATCCTAAGCATTTTTTCTGAGTTAGCAATAGAAAACCATTTATGCTTCTTGCTGATATTATGATGACAGCTCTGCACTAAAACTTGATCAAAGTTCTTTATTTTGAAAATATAATGTAAGTGGACTAGAACTGATGCTTCTAGAGCCAAATGTCTTATAATATTATAGAATTAGATGTTTTTTCCATAGTTGAAAGCAAAGAAGTGTGGCATTGATTCGCGGCTGAACATATTTGTCTTGACATAAATTACAATGGACTTCTGAGGGTTATTGATAAAGATGTCAGTTTATACTGGTTTGATGTAGTTTGCCCTTTTTCTATGAATTCCAAGAATACATAGATGAAGAACATGAGTACAGTAAGGAGAACAGTTTTCTAACATTCTCTTCTCTTTTGAAATGTATACCAGAATTTTTTTATTTTTTCTTTTTAATTCTTACAATTTTCACAGTCTGATAAGATTTATTACTCTCAATTTAAATTACATTTTATTTCCTGAGCATCAATTAGAAAAAAAAGGAAATCATTAGAAAACCAGGAATTAGTGAGACAATGTGGAAGGATGTTGTGTAAGCGTTTGAGTTACATATTCCCATAATTGTTGAAATGCTGCTGAGGTGGTTTTTTGTTTTGTTTTGTTTTACTGTTGTGCCAATGTGAAGGAAAGATTGATAGTAAATAAAGCAATGTTCTGTGGGAATCGAAAAATCTTTTATGCAATGCCACTTAAGGAGGGAACTAAGAACGGTTTGGAGAATCTGTCTAAATGAAAATCTTTTACTTCCGTGTAAGGTTTGCCAAAAACAAACAAGCAAGCAAAAAAACCCAAAACAGTGGAAACAGTGAAAAACAGTGGTTTAGGGGTTTAGGTGATGTACAATTAGATGCATCACACAGGCTGTCTCCTTTCAAGGAGTAGCAGTTATGAATCAAATCCTTGGGTGAAAATACAGATTTACAGTAGGCTTGAAATCCCAATTATATTTCTGGAACAGAGAAATATGCTTCAAGAAATGGTGCCTTCCCCTAGCAATATCTATTATTCTCTAGCTGCATGAGACAACGGATAAGAACATATTGACAGTATTTCTTGTTTACTGGTTTCCAGTACCCAAGTATGTTGTGAGCCATGACTAATAACTGATATCAAAGCTTGTTGATCTGTTCTTTGTGCATAATTTCCTTTTTTAACATATACAATTGCAATTTTTCTGGCAAATGCAGATTAATTTTAAGTATTTTTCCAAAGTCTGGAATCTGAGTCCTTGAGCTGAGATATTTTGGTTCTCCCATAAATTACAGTGCCGGATTTTAGTGTCTCTTGCCTTTAAGTCCTCATATATACAGGCATGTCCTTTCCCCTGCTTCAAGACAATTCCTGCTAAAATTTTTTTCCTCTACAAAAGACAGTAGAGAAGTCAATACATTAGAAAAAATAAATATATAAATGACCACAGAGATTATTTAAAACAACAAATTGATATTTGACTAAAAGCATTCTGAGGAGTAATTCAGACTATGTCCATGTTAGTATGACTAGTATGTCAACAAAGTAGTGTTAAGACTGAATTAGTCCTCAGAGTACATACAAATGATTCAGCGTATCCTATTAGATGTTGCCTAGTCTAGATTTTAAAAATACCAGCCCACATGCACTACTAAAGCCTTCAGAACACTAATCATGAAAAAATCGTAATGAATAGCATGTTCTATCCAGTGCCATTATATATTATCAACTTCTTACAAAACAAAACTTTCTTCCATATAAACTTCAAGGCTAGTACACCTTTCACCTGATTCTCAGCTTCTCTGTAATTAACATTGCTGTAAGTGCTGATATAGACAACACCAAGAAAATTTTATAATTTCCAGTTCATACAGACACAGATTTTAAAAATAGTTTTTAAATATAAAAAGTGTCATAAGCTTATTTCTATTGTTTTTTCTTCTCTTCACTGACAAGAGTAAAGTAAATACTCCAAGTTCATTTTGCCATAATAAAGCTACAAAATGAAATGTGGTTGTGGTGATGCATCTTTTTCAAAATATTTATAAAATGTGAAATTACATGATTAAAAGCTATGATATTTTGAAATATCACTTTATGTCTTAGGAATGCTGTTTTTACAAAGTAGTAAAACCAAACATTTATTTCACTCCCAATTTTAATTCAGTGATATTATGAAATTTTAGCTTCATCCTATACAGTCAAATGTTTTGGAAATAGTTGTTTATTCATTTTCAATATCGATTGTTCATATCCATATCATGTTACAAACACTTTCAATAAGAAACTTAGTTTGTCTGAGTTTTGATTTATGAGGAAAAAATTAAAAGACTCTGTCCAGATTTTGTCACTGAAAGTGTTACTCAGTTTATTCTTTAATGTGTCGTTTAATACCCTTAGCATTCCCAAATTACAACCAGAAAAGAAAATCTTAAAGCTGGATTTTCCTTTACTCCCTTCTTGTAAGTCAGATAAAAATATTGCTACAGGTTCATTTTAGCTTTGAAAGTGTTTTGCCAACTGGTAATTCAATCACATTTCTAAATATTCAATAGGCATATGCATTTAATACCTGGAGCTGCAATAATCTATGTATAGACAAATCCCCATAACTTTTACTGGGATGTTTTGAAGACCGTGTAGCCTATGAGTTATGGGACGGGATTTTTAACAGCATTGTTTTCTGCTTTTGATTTGCAAGAGAGGTATAGAAAAGCAATATGATTAGTTTATACTGATAATTTACATGGTAGTATGGGTAATTGGATTCATTTATTTATTAACAGGTGTGAATATACTACACTTTAATATTACCTGGGATCTGAAAATATCTTTATTTCACACACTACTAGCTAATATGGCAGAAGTTCTCTAGCAGAAAAGGTGAGTATGGGGTAATGATGTAATGTCAATGCAGCCATTGTCTGAGGGCTTAACCAAAAATTAAAATAAATACTAGCACAGTGGCTTGTGTATAAAGTCTGGTCTAATTCCTCTGGGAAAATTTTAACTTGTTGTCAACATTCAAAATTTTCTTCAGGATTAATTAAATTTTCATTAAAAAGATTACAATATTGCAGTAGTGGATTTGCAACTTATTCCCCATCCTCCTTCCCCCTGTATTAATGAGACATAGAGGGGAGTTAAAGGCACAGTATGTTGGATAGTATATTAAAGCTATTGATTAAGTTTAGCACATTATCTAAATATCTTAATGTGGTGAAAATTTTCGATTGTGTTTCTGCTGCCTGATATGTAATACTAAGTCACAAGTAATCCTTTCTGTCTTTCTGAAATGATACTCTTGTGGCAGACAGTGCAAATAGCTTAGTGTATTTTGTCAAGGTCAGTGGAAAAAGTAACTGCCATAGTGTTAGTGTGGATTTCTTTCTGAGATGCCTTTTGGCACTGGTGGTTGCTGGGAGGGATTCATGCCTGCATGTACTTCATTTCAGCTGCTAATACTGACTTGACAGTTCTTGACCTGTGGGTAATATGAGGTCCATCATCTTCTTACTTTTCTTAGTCAATTTCTACTCTCTTTTCCTCTTTTTTTTTTTTTTTTTTTTTTTTTTTTTTGTCAGTGTAGCCTTCTATCACATATCTTGTTTCAGTGGAAACAGAAAATTACTTTAAGTGTGGCAGATATCTTTTTATGTATTTTACACCTATTCTGTTTGAAATCCTTCTAGCTCATCAACAAGATAAAGTTGAATCTTTTTTGATGAGATGTTGTTGAAAAATGCTGATAAAACAACATTTTTGTTAGTTCTTAAACTCTTCACACATAAAGAATTAAAACAAAAAATAAATGTGGAAATAGAATATTTAAATATTTTTTCAGATCAAAAGATGGGTTTGATTTAAAACTCTAATTTGAGAAAATTATAAGGAAGCCAAAACACTGGAAATGCCTTTCTCAAATTTGGCATGTAGATACCCACTCAGCTGTTACAGAAATGTGTATTTCAAGACAATATGCATACCCTCCTGGCAGTACTAAATTCACACTAGGCAGCAGAAGCCTGAGGTTAGGGGAGCTAATAGGTTCATCTCACCAGCTTTGTATATTTGCATTTAAGCCATGCATACCTACATTTGAGTGACACACTCTCAGTTAAGGTCAAATGAAAAATAGACAAAGTAGGGGCTGAGACTTAAACTTCTTTTGAATTTGATTTATTATTTTGATTATTATTAGTGTTGGTCACTGCCTTATTGACTAGATCTCTTTTAGCTATAGAGCTTAAGAGCTAAAGAGCTTATGCACCTGCATCACATATAGTCTCCTACTGTGTAATAACTAACCTTGGTGTCCACATTATAGAATGGTTTGGGTTGGAAAGGACCTTTAAAGACCTTCTAGTTCAACCCCCCCTGGCTAGGACAAGGACATCTTTCACTAGATCAGATTTCTCAGAGCCCCGTCCAACTGACTTTGAACATTTCCAATGATGAGGCATCCACAGCTTTTCTGGGCAACCTGTTCCAATGTCTCACCACTGATCATAAAAAATTTCCTTATACCAAATCTAAACCTACTCTCTTTCAGTTTAAAACCATTTTCCCTTGTCTCTTGTCCTGTCACTACAGGCCCTCGTAAAAGTCTGTCCCCATCTTTCTTATAAGCCTCTTTTAAGTACTGAAAGGCTTCAATGAAGTCTCTCCAGAGATTGAACAACCCCAGTTCTCTCAGTCTGTCTTCATAGCAGAGGTGTTCCACTCCTCTGATCTTTTTTGTGGGCCTCCTCTGGTCCCAATCTGACAGGTCTGTGTCTTTCTTGTGCTGGGGGCCCCAGAGCTGGAGGTAGTGCTCCAGATGGATTCTCACCAGAGTGGAGTAGAGGGGGGAAATCACCTCCCTAAATGTGCTGGCCACACTTCTTTTTATGCAGTCCAGGATTTGGTTGGCTTTCTGTGCTACAAGAACACTTCACCAGCTCATGTTCAATTTTTCATCCACCAGTATCCCCAAGTCCTTCTCCACAGAACTGCTCTCAATCAGCTCATCCCCCAGTCTGAGATTGCCCTGACCCAGGTGCAGGACCTTACATTTGGCCTTGTTGAATTTCATGAGGTTCATGCACGCCCATTTCTCAACCTGTCAAGGTCCTTCTGGATGCTACCTCTTCCCTCTAGTGAATCAGCTGCACCAGTCACCTTGATGTCATCTACAAACTTGTACTCAATCCCACTGTCCATGTTATTGATAAATATATCAGGATATGGATCCCTGAGGGACACCACTTGTTACTGATCTTCAATTTGCACATTGAGCTGTAGACTGCAACTCTTTTGATGCAGCCAACTAGCCATTTGCTTACCCATCAAACAGTCCATCCATCAAAGCCATATCTCTCCCATTTAGCACAAAAAAAAATATTGTGTGGGACTGTATCAAAGGCCTTGTAGAAGTCTGGGTAGATGATAGCCTTTCCTTTGTCATATGCAGTCATTCCATCATAGGACTCCACTACATTAGTCAGGCAAATCTAGAACTCAGTCTTACTCCTAAAGTGAGGATAATTTGAATTTTGCACAGTGACTGACTGCTCGAGACAAGTATAAAACAGGGATTGGCAGTTGAGAACAGCCTGATAGAGACGCAACAGTGACACAATATCTGCATTTGTATTTTCCTTCTTGGATAGTATTCTGGCAAAGGTACAGGTTAGAGCAATTACTACTACCTGAATAAAAGTTCAGTGATGATGAGATGGGGAAAAAAAAAAAAAAAAAAAAAAGGCTTGCTTTCCTCTTCTCTCTTAGTTGTTCTTGTACCCCACCCTTATTTTTCTTCTGTAAAAATTTGACAACTCGATTTTATGTCCATCTGTACATGACTCTTCTTTGGGAAAAAATATTTGTATACAAAGGTTCTTCCTGTAAGTTCTTTATTTCTTCTTGGAACAAATGTTTTAGGATAAATTAGATATTATCTCAGGTATTTTACTATCTGAATAACGACAAATAAGATAACAGACTGTTCTCTGCCACCTCTAATTTTCAGGATGTGTGGCCAATAACAGGAATTCAGAAGAGAGCAGAGGCCTTTTCATACAAGTTCAGAAGAATCTGTTATTTCACTCTACTCAGCAAAGAAATAGTTGGAGAAGAGTAGCCAAGCTGAGGATTTACAATTGTTCTTTTTTTAAAAAAAGAAGCTTATATTATATGCCAAGAGAAAAATATTTCAAAACAAATTCTGTAACATAGAGTTTCCACATGCCAACTCACTGTTTATTTTTTATTTTGTTTTTATGGGTTTGATAAAATATAGAAAATTACTTTTTCAGAAATACAGATAAAAGAACTTTGTTTCCAAAATAAAACTTACATTTTTACTTGACTTGTGCATATAGATATTTGCTTTTAAAGCACATAGACACAATCTCTGTGTAAATGTGAGAGAGAATGTAGGAGTTATATACCTATATTAGTTCCAGACAGTATCAACGGACAAGAAGAAAACCTGCTTTATTTTCTTCCTCTCTCATAAAATATTACACGAATGGAGAAGAAATTGTGGAGAAGAAATTGAATTATAATTAATGAAAACTCATTTCATATAAGCAATATCATTTCATCTCAACTATTAATGTTGTAATATACATATTTTTTTAAAAAGTAAGCCAATGTATATTCCCACTGTACATATCTTTTATACTCATACTTATTTAACAGTTTTGTGAACCAAATATTGGTCAATTAGTGGACAATTACAAATTCAATTAGTTAATGCTATTTTGCTTGCATGAAGAAATCACTAATAATGATTAATGGAGCTTTAATAATTTGCAAGTTGAGACTGAAATATACAACAATAGAAACTGAATGACTTGAATGTTCCTCCAAAAATGCAAACAGGGATTTTCTGTTTCTAAAACAAAAAAAGTCATGGTTTATATTAGAAGTCAATATTGTGAAAGAATAACTTAAAGTTCTGAATATATTTTGAGCTTGATATGTGACATATAGCATTTCTACTGAATGGAGAGAATGAAAACAGGAGTTTTGTACAGAAAGAGAATAAATGAACATTACATAGAAAAAACAGAAGAAATGAAAGCAGGCTGAATAAATAAACTTTCTTATGTTTCCATTTTTTTATACTTCTGTTACCACAGGAATATGCAGATTCTCAGAATCTAGATTCTTCTATTATTTGTACTAATTGCCACTCTTTCCTTCATGGAGTTTTAATGATTATAATGATTACAATCATTGCTTCTTTAGAAGAGGTAGACATTATTTGGATATGAATAAACTGCTACTTATAAAAAACTGTCAGGCAACATTCCATGATGAAGGAAAGATTTGGAGACATATTATGGGCACAGTTACATTAACATGCAAAGTTAAACAGAGCATTGTTATGATACTGTTGAAATGTACACTTTGAATATCTTCTTTTGATGTCTTCTTAACTTAACCATGAAATCATCTATTTACCTTCTGGTTCCAACACATATTTTTGACTTGAGTCACTTCAGTTATACTTCTATTCTATGCCCACCCAGCTGCTTGCTCATTCCCCTCTCTTAGTGGGATGGGAGAGGAAAATAAGATGAGAAATCTCATGGATCAAGGCAAAGACAGGGAGACTGCTTATCAATTTATGCTGCAGGCAAAACAAATCTGACATAAGGAAAATTAATGGAATTTATTGTTAATTAAAATAGATTCAGGTAGTGAGAAACAATGACAAACATTGAAATAAAACATTTTCTCCTTTCTCACATTCAACTTCCCTTCTTCACGCTGGAGTCCTTTACCCCTCCCTGAGCTGCACAGGGAGTTGAACAGGATTACATTCTTTATGTAGTGGTTTCTCTCTGCTTCTCCTTATTTCTCACACTTTTCCTCTGCTCTAATGTAGGTTCTCTACAGGCTGCAGTTTCAGGAAATATCTGCCTGTTCTGGTGTGGGTCCTCCGCAGGCTGTAGTGTGTAAATCTGACCCAGCACCATGGAGCCCCTCCTCCTTGGTGTTCCCTCTGCTGTTTTTCACTCTTTTTTGTTGCCTCTTCCTCTCTCTCTCTCTCTCTGGTATCTTCTGCCTTTCCTTAAATATGTTTACACAGAAGGGCCACACACTTGGCCAATTGACTCATCTATGCCCTACTGTGGATTGGTTGTGGATCTTGCTGGAACCAGCTGCATCCAGCACAGGTCAGCCTATTCACCTCTTCAGCACTTCAACACTCTACCAGCACTACCAAGACCTTGCCACATACACCTAATATAATGTGTCATATCTGCCTTTGACTTTTTTTGACTTTTCACTCTTTTCTTGTTTGTCAGTGGTGTGTCCTAAAACTCATTTAAAATTTGCAGCAATTTATCTTGTTCTTCATTTAAATGTTATTTACTTTATATCAAGAAAGCAACGTATAAACCAAAAAAGAACATAAAAGCTAAATTTATTATTTTCAAATGCTGTGATAAAAAGTGGAAAAATATAGAATATTGCATTCATTTAATTTAACCTAATTTTCCACAAAATTGCTAGTGTTGCATAAGTGAAATATTAGGAAAAAAAAAAAAAAACAAAACACAAAAAAACCCACAAAAAACCAACCAAACAAAAAACTACAAAGTGCAACAAAGGAGAAGAGTATGGACATAATCAATTTATGTACATTTATGCTACTAATTAAAGGTGTCCCAGACTGTTCTGGCCAGTATGTGTAAGTCAGCTCTAAGACCAGCAAACCCAGAATGTCCCATATTTGTGTTATTAAATACTCAAAGCCTCAGAATACAGTGATCATATTGCTGAAGGTCTCTGGCCATTGTTAATTCCTGCATCATGTTCAGGAATCATACGAGTATCAGCTGGCCCAAGGCAAAATGTGTTAGAGTAATTTTAATGATTTTACAGTACAGCAGTTAATTTCAAGTACTGAGTGACTGTTCAACGTCATATTTATAGTCCTTCTAGAGTTGTGTAATATGTTGATTATGTACTTCTTTTACATACTAAACATTACAAGAAATAATACATTTTGTGTGTGTGTGTTCTTAAAGAGTTTTCAATGTTCTTCACAAGTATTTATTTTTCAAAATCATGTTCCTATGTTTTTCTGTTTTATGGCCTCAAGAAATTTTCTGTTTCACTTGAATAATGATGCAGCTTTAGTAAAAATTAAGACAGTTCTTTTTTTCCTATACAGTGTTAAAAGCTAGTTTCTTCTGTTAGCTGGAGCCAAACTCTATTTGGATCTGTGAACATTACGTACATGCTTTAAATAATGGAACTATTCCTATGTACCAAGTTAAATTTCAGTAAAAGCACTGACAGAAGTAGTCATGTTTCTCCCTTAGCAGACACGGCTTAAAATTCATTGTCATGTAGTTTTTGACACACAATTTAAATGGGTGGGAAACATGCAATATTTTTCAGAATGTAAGTGAAAAACAATTATCTTTTTGGAAATTTAAAATATTTTAAAATTCAGCATCTCATAGGTGTTAATAAAAGTTAGACTTCATTTTATATGGCATTAGTCTATTTTGTAAAGCAGTAAGTAGAGTGTTAATGTTCTTGTGATTGTTCTGTTTGGTTTTAAAGTCTGCTAAAAGGATTTTATTAAATATATTTCTCTAAAATTAGCTATTGTTTTATCATTTTTCTTCATCAGCTTTTGGAATCAAAATGGCACTCTAGTTTTGGAAATCACGGGAGTGAATGATATGATTGGAATCTTGTTCTAGGAAATAATGAGGGGCAGTAATTTAAAAATGAAGAGAGTAAGGATGATATCTATGAGGAAAAAGCAGTTTTAGTTGAATTACAGTACACTGTTGGTAATATCAACTTCGAATGGTCAACTTAAAAGGTTTTGAGAGTAATAATAATTACATTGCACTTACAGAAATTAATTTTGTTACAGATTAACATGATACTGATCATAAAATAGTGTCTGGCACTTAACATCTGAGAATAAAGGGGTAAGTGGTTTGGGTTTTTTCTTTCTTTGGGGTTTGTTTGGGGGGTTTTGTGTGTGTGTGTGCGCACTCAAAACATTCCAGGTTCTTTGGATAAGTACTGAAACTAGAAATACAAAATGCCCAAGTCTTCCTATCTAGACAAAAATCAATACATTTAATCTATCATCAGCTTGATTTTTCTCTCATACAGTATTACAAAAGGCCAAGAGCTCTCTCCTCATCCCATGAACCATGTAAAAACCATGCAGAACTTATTTTTGGTCTGCTGAAGTTTGAAATAATATGAAAAATCCTGAACATTGTCAGTCGAATGACATGAAGTGAACTGGTCACTCCCCAGACAAAATACATATAATGACCACTCTAAGAAGCAATACAGACAAAAATAAGTTCCTCTGTTTGGCTGAGACTTCCAAATATGTCCTATAAAGTTTTGCACCCTCTGACATCCCCTTCTGTCCCAGCTGTACACTTATATAGCATGTATATATACTGTCATGCTTCAAAAGTATTTTCAACAAGTATTATGAATAGTGTGCCCAGACAATACAGAGGGAATTATGTGCAACAACCTTTTAGGTAACAACTCACTCCAAGTGTGGCTGTGATCAGTATGCACTAGAAAGAACTAAATATAAAAACTTTTCATGTGGGGTACCTACCCTATATCCGTTGGGCTAAAGAACATGAGTCACCTCTTCTAAGTGATCACAATAACAGTATAAACATAGTAGTTTTATAATATGTAATATTAGATGAATGCCTTAATGTAGGGATTTTATTTTCCATACTGTGCCAGGTATTTATGACTCATATGTATGCTGCATTGACTTACAGTTTATTTTGAAATCATGTGCTTCAGAAAAAAAATGGTTCTGATTCTTAGAAAGTGCTACATACGTCAGAGAGGTGAAGGACAAAGAACCAGCACAACTGCTTATAACTGTAGGTAGCAGCACAAATCTTACAGCTCATCATCATTAATTCACTTGCAATGTAAGATATAACTAATAGTTCAGTTAATTTTGTGGATTCCTTACTATGAACTTAAATGGGTGTTGGATCTGACACATGACAGTTTGCAAGTGTAATTTTCTTAATACTTTTGAAATTGAATTATTTCATACTTTTTATTTTAGATAGCCATGATCACAATTTTTCAACTGTGTTTTTCAACTGTTAAATTAAATACCAATTCAGTTTATATATCTGGAAGCAAAATAAACTGAGCAGTCTGAACATGTTTTCATTAGTTTGATTTAGCTATTATGATTTACATATTCTGGATTAAGTATTCATTAGTGCTTCATTTATTAATAAGATTGAGAGGGTCAGAATCCCATTTTTGCTGTATGACCAGCATTCTTAGTTTTCAGGATATTTCCTTAAAGATCTAATATTCCCTTTTTAGCACGTAAAATAATTCTGAAACCATCTGCTGTAATTTAACTGTTAATAACTCCTCCATATTCCATTAAGCCTAACAGTTATTGTGCTTTAAGCATAAGTAAGAAATTAGACACAATTTCTAAAACAGAGATTTTAAGTTGCTAAAGGAAAAGCTGTTTGTTTGTTTTGTAATTGGCTTGCTGATCTTGATTTTATTTTTTAAATATATCTTCTTTGAATCATGATTGTTGACAAAGAAGCAGTTAAGTATATTATGTCATCTACTGTTTGACAGATAATCCTATAAATAACTTAGTAGGTCATGCACAAATACTTATCACCACATATTTAAATCCAAATAATATACTTAACATATAAAGTTAAGTGATTAGATGTAAGTAAATATATTAGTACTACTGGTAAATATGGTAAGTGCTACCACTATTTAGTGATATTTAGAGTCAAGATTTTCAAAAGGACTCTCTGGTGGTCTAATACACACTCAAGACCACTTGTTTTCATGTAAGTTATGTAAGTTCATGTAAACAAACCAACCTATTCCTAAGAAACAAACAGAAACCATGGAGGTCTGATCATCATGGTTTGACTACAAAGTAACATGAGTCTACTGTATTGGACAAGTTTCAGAATTGTGATCTAAATCTCAGATGGGTATTTGAAAGCTAAAGTTTTACATTTAAAATTTTACAGCTACATTTAGTCATGATCCTTCCTGATGGTTAGAAATCTGCTGATGATCACTAAAAAAACCCAAAAGATGTTGTATATGTTATCCTCCTATTGATGGAACCATACGACTTCATTACCTTGACTTTGCTCTGGCATGCCCTCTCTACAAAGTCAATATTAAAAATGTTATTAAATTTAATGTACATCTAGAAAAAATAGTAAAAAATTACTGGGATTTTTAATACCATAAAAATGATCTATTTTGGATTTTGGGTCATTGCTAAGACTAAGTACAGCCAGATGAGAACATTAAAAGCTGCCTTTTTATCACTTGTCCATCTAACAGTTTGGTGTATTTGCAGGGCATAAATTGAGGGTAGTTAGGCTTTTTTAGATTGGTAAAAATTTTTCTTATTTCTTCTGAAACTACAGTTGGGATTTATCTCACCTAATTTAAATGCTGAGAAGTTAAACATCTACATCTTAATTAGTCATCCTACATTTCTTTTATATTCAACGAAGAGAAACAGGCACCCCCACAGCACAATTTCTGGGTCCCAATTTAGACGACTTTCTCAGAATAAGATGAATCTCACTGCAAAGATATTTCTTTGACAAAATGGTTTGTTCAGATTAAGAAATAAGAATTTCTAGATGGTTATGTTATAGCCAAATCTCCTGATTAAATTATTGTTTTATCTCATGTGGGTGACAATGTATAACTGTATGCTAATCTCAACAAATAGATTTTGTCCTAAAGGAAGAACAGATAGTTCTGAAGTCGATGTGAAATGAAAACAGAAGTAAACCCAGCTGTCTTCGTCCCTACTGGTCTATGCAGTTGTGAGCATGGCTAGAGGAAAAATAAGAAGCCCCCTGCCCCTCCTTCTATCACCTTCTTATAGTGTTGCAACCAGTTTCAAATACTAATTAACACAGTTACAGAAGGTATGAATGACTAAATTAATAAACATGGCATCTATTTTTTATGTGTCAAAAGAGACAAACAGGAGAATAGATCAAATTATGAGAAATAGTGCTTATTTGCTAGACATAGTACAATGTTTGTCTATTTAGAAACAAATAGTTTAGTAGTTATTTCTTAAGTGTCCTGATTTCACTCACTGTTATGAGCTAGCAGACAGTCTCCTCTTCTACATAAACATGGAGAAAAATGTATGAGGATGATAAGGGATAATCAACTGAGATAAGAAGGAAATATTTTTCTCTTAATCAAAAGTCTATCATAAACATAAAAGGCTGAAACCCATACTGTAGTCAGTGTTTGTTAGACGTACAAGAGTTCCTTAGCTTACATAAAAGCATACACATATGTGTGCCCACATATACATCTCTGCACACACAAAATATGTCTACTCACTCAAGTTTGCTCTAATACCAACATACAAGAAGACAGGAGAGAGTTGGGTAAAGACAATTAGTTCCATTTGCAACAAACTGTTTTTGCAATTTACCTTTTTTCCACAAAAAGAAAAGGAAGAAAGAACTAGAATATCTTTTTTATGGAAAGATAAGGAAACCCCCTCAAGAACAGGCAACAATTAAAAGCCGACAATACAAAAGCCTTATGTTTCGCTAGATAACAAAACATATCTATACTATTAAACACAACAAGTGAGCTTAAGCAAAAAATTGCTGGTTGCAAAAGACACTGATTGATTGTTGTCTCATTTCCTCACTGTTTTGGACAACACTACCTAGCTCTCTTCAGGATAAAAGGCTAGGATATTTAGGAGGCCCTATACAGCAATTATCTCATCCAGTTAGAGAAAGCTGGGCTTGGGCCATGGATCAATCCTTGGACTCTCTATTTAATAGTCTAAATGTAGTCCAAGGGACACTGCTACCACTTTTGTTCTGCCTGATACTGAGAGGCCTTGAAATGTTATATCCTAACTGAATGGCTTGACTTTCAAACTATGGTCTTCATAGCAACTTTATGGAGACTCTGATGCCCTTCCACTTAAATACATTTTTAACTGGATCTGAAATTGATCAAGAATCTGCTTCTTAAGATAAGCGGTTAGGGTAGATTCAAGGCATCTTCCACATGCCTGCTGAAAGCAGTTATCCATTAACAGATGGCTTTTGGGAGTCAGTCTGTCCCTGTCTCTCTCTCACCAGAGGATTCATTTAATGACAAAAATAATCTTCAATAAAAGTTTTATATAAAATATATATTTCCATTAATAGTTTCTGCTTTGGTACATCAGTGTAATACTATGAAAGAAATGGTCATTGAAAAATTCCCAAGAAACTCTAATGTTAAAAAAAGGTCTGACTGACCACTATATTATTGAAATTCATTATGTATTTATAAAAGGTCAGACTCAGTACCATATATTCACTTTTTTCATAATGGGCATTAATCTTTAAGTAGAAAAAGTGTACTGTCATTTACAATGATATTAATTTATCTCTATAAGAGTAAGGAGATACTTTTTCATAGTTCAGTCTGATAGTCATGCAACTATTTTTTCTAAGGAGGAAATGTGAGTAAATAACAAAATTAATTATGGTCCATAGGCAATTTCCTATGGCAATTTTTCTATTTGTCACCAAAAGAATTCTCCTTTACTTCTCCTAGGAAGTGGTTAGGAAGATGCCAGTATCATTAGATCTGGAACAGGCAGTTAGATAGTGATGGTGGTATCAGGATGCTTGATTAATCTGTCATGGTGTTCTCCTGTTAACCAGTGAAAGTACCTTTGCATCTCCTCCACCTCAGTCCTCCTGACTGATGAAGCAGACTATCTGGTTGTGTGGTACAGGCAGAAAACCAAGTTTAGTTTATTGACATAATTTAATGTGAAGTCATCAAGGTCAAAGCTGCCTAACAGGTACCCATGGCAGCACTGACCATATGATTTGCATATTTTGTTTTCACATTTCTCATTTCTTGATTATTTTTTCTCTATTCCCATAAGTCTTCTCTCAAATAAACAACCTACCTGTAATTACTGTTTCTCCCTTGAGTACAGTTTTGCTACATCCATATCCAGAAATTCTGATACCATTACCATGGCCATCCCCAAAAGGTCCCCAGCACTTCCCTAACCCTCAGCTATCTCTCACATACTTCCTCCTGGACCACCTGTGTGATACAGTTGTCTGTCATGGGGTTACCTGTAACTTCTTTCAGCTTCCTGCTCTGTTATTTGTCATTTCTAGCAGTTTCCCTTGCCACGTCTGGCAGTTGTCCACACACTGTTCAGTTAGTTTAAACTCAGGTCAGGGCTTCATCATCAGCCTAATCATCTGCTTGAAGACCAAATAGTGCCATCACATTGATCGTACCTGTGTGACCATCCAATGAAATCACAGTTAATGTCTCAAACATCCCATAAAGAACTTTGGTAAAGGGAACAGTTTCTATGGAAATGCCGGGGCTGTGGAGCTAATGACAGGAAGACTAAATGAGAGGATAGGGTCCCATGGAAGTGGGACCACACTTTTCTGAGGTTGAATTTCCCTATCTTGAGCAACTCTGTAAAGAGCCAATAAAGAAGCTGTTTTCACAACGCATGCACCAAAAGGAAAGGTCAGACAGTGGTCATACCTCTAGGAAGGGGGGAAGTAATTCCCCAACGACGCCCATGCCCACCAAGCCATTTCCAGAAAACTCTGAAGGCACAAACTACACATGCACCAAAGCAAAGAGAATTTGAGGAGCATAGATATGTGTGATGCCTAATTAGCCTAATGAGTCTAAGTGCCCACCCAGAGGAGGGGCAAGGAATTATAAAAGGACAGGAGTCAAAGCTCTGTGTGGCAGCATCCCTCTAGAACTGGACCCCTTGGCTGGCTGGACCAATGCTGGAACCAGGACTAGTGAAATATTTCTTTTTTGTCTTTCTCTCTCCCTCCCTGCCTCTCTCTTACTCTCTTTTTCTCCTTTTCTCTCCCATTCTCTATCCCTGTGTCCCTGCATATAAGGCAAGGCTTGTTGGGGCTTGTTTACAGCTTGTCGGGGCATGTTATAAGATCTGCCACTAGTCAGTGTATGTGATAAGGTTTGTGGTTTGTTGGTGTAATGAGGTTTACTGCTTATTGCAGATGTTGCAAGACTTACTGACAAAGTTTTGTGCCAATTATCTGTTGTGAGCAAATAAAAATTGAGTTTTGTGAACTGAAGAATCCTTGGTGTCATTTCACCTTAATCCTGACCTGGGGATCAGCGAATCTGAGTCATCATCCTGAGAAACTGAGATGTGACACCTGTAGAAATCAAATGCCAAAAGGAAGTTGGTCTGTCTAATGGTCAGGAACTAAGTTGTCTAAACTATTTTGGTTTAGAAGAAACATCTTCAGTTGGTAGGTGTATCTACAGCTCTTAATTTAAGATCTCTGCTACCTAACATCACACCTTTAATGGGACCAGTATAAAACTGCTTTTACCCAACACCCCCCTCATGCCCCCCCGTATTACTACCCAAATCCAATTTCCTAGTCGAAGAAGAATTATGTTAAGGGTTAGTTTTAACAGAGGGAGGGGAATACAAAATTACATCTGTGATGAGTTTAAATGTAAGGGAATCCTTAACAAATAACAGAAAAAAAATCTCAGGGAAGGGTAGAAAACAATTTTCCTGAACAAAATAAAGTGGTCAGACCAAGAACATTTTTGACTGAAATAATGAGTGAATAGGCTTGAGTCTCTGAGAAACAAAGATTTTTCTTGTTGTTTGATTCCTCCTGTTTTCAGGATTTTACATTATTTGGAAGTATCAGAGAAGAGTTCTGAACTCTTCAACTTTGTGATAGTAACCCAATTATTCTCAATGGTTTTGGTTAAAAGGCAATGACAGAAACCACTTTGATGCCTCAGATATCACCAATAAAATATATACAGTTCACAGCAGAAACTGAAATTTTATATAACTCATCCATGCTGAAATGCTCAGTTTAACAAAGGATTGGTTGAATGTTATGTTAACTTCAATTAGGATACGTTTAGATCTATCTACTCAGGTTTAAAATATAGTCCTTCATTCAGCCCACAGTAGAATAGTGTAGCAGAAAAATGACATGGAAGTGAACTGAAGATCAAGTACCGAGTGACTAATAGTACCTTATCCACATGAAAAAGACTAGAAGTTGAAGGCCTTCCCAGTCACTGTTAATAATGACTTAACATCATTTGAAGAGCTACTGTGGCAGATCTTAGGTAAAAGTCAAAGAATTTGCCAATGTGAAACTAATCCTACTAGGCTTTAGCCTATTGCAAGTCTATCTAGCAAATCTATTTTAAATGGTAGGCAGTTATCTTAAATTACAGCAGAAAACAAAGCTGCATTATTTCTTCTGAGTCAAGTTTTCCATCACATGAATTGGCAGGAGGCCTAGATATAAGTACCTTCAATATATCATCACCTATAGATATTCCTTGCAGGTCTTCTGACTACCCCTTTGGCTTCATTAACCAATTAAGCACATTAAGCAGAATAACAAGAAAACTGTAAGCTGAAGATAACTTCCTGAAGTATTCACCACAAACTCAACCTGCAGGCAAGACTGACGCTTTATTTCAAAGGTAATTTGGTCTGAAAAAAGACAAAATTTGTACCCTTAGTCTGACTCCAGAATCATGTTAGGGACATAACTTCACAGAAATATCACTATTAATTAAAAATATGTATTTCATAAACTCTAAAATAAAATTAAATGCTTTCAAACCATTTAATACCTACTACAGGAAAATTTCAACACTTTGCACATAATAAGTGCAAAAACAAGACAAAAATCACATCATAATACACATATAAGTGTAGGTGTTTGATTCTCAAACAAAACTTCATCTTAACCTGGAGAGAAATTTTGCCTCTATGGTTATGGAAAAAAAACATGAAGTCTACAAATGTTGTGAAAGAAGTTCTTGTTCCTCTCTGACAAACAGCCTAGGGGAAATGAACTCTGTCTTTCATGTAAGTAACTCAAGAGAAACTGAGGAGCACGTTTGGTTTGAACTTGGTTTGAACTAGTATTCTGTTATTAATTCTTTTCACTATGCTTTTATTACATTAACAGGAAAATGTGTGAGCCTTCAAGTTGTTGAATGTTGTCTATGTTGTTCAAGTTCTCTATGTTCCTGTGGCTAACATTGTCTAAAGATCATGTAGCCTGGCAGACAAAATACTTACTTTGTAATTCAAAAGATATTGAATTTCAGTCCTAATAACGTTATACTTCTATTAAAGTTTCTATTAACTTTACTCACATCAGCATAATTATAGCTGTATTAGTCCTTAATAATGAAAACAAATCAAAAGCATCACACTTGGATTAGATACTTCAGCTACAGAACAGACTTGTGGAAAAAATACCCTTATTCTAGCAAACTCTTTTTCAGTACATGTAGCACAAGATTAGGTACAAAATACATAGGTGATTAGGGCTAAAGTCTTACAAAAAAATCCACAAACCTTTTAGTTTACTGTAAACTCCCTGGTAATTACCCAGAAAATGAACTAAAAAAAAATTATCACATTGTGAACTTTACAGTTTCATATGTTAAACTTAATGAGATTTGGTTGATTTGGTGGTCAAGTAAGTTACTGATAATTTAGTTATTTGGCTACTTGTAATCTATTTTGAGTATTAGTCTTTGCAAGTAGGAAGAACAAGATAAATTTTACATAATTCATTCACATGTGATTCCTTTATTATAAACAACAATCCTTTCTTCCTAAACAGACTATGTTAATTAAAGAATTTTGAATATGAGTAAAGTTCATCAATGAGCTAAAATGTCAACACCTATCCTGAAACACTTAAGTGATTTGATATTTACTTGGTAAGGATTCAATTATTTTGTATAATCAAATAAATTCATCAGCCTTGAGTACTATATCCATATATAGATACATGAAATCAGTTGCCACTAACTGAAAATATTTGTCACTGGTTAAATCATGTTTTAAATTGTGAATTAAATTCTACTGTTAACTGCTGATTATAGTAGATTAGATTTGTTTAGAGGAAAATATTGTGCCTTATATGACAGCCTGACAGAGGCAAGGTTGCCATAGCTTCATGGCCCCAGGTCCAACCTGTAACTGTGTTGATCATGTATTCCTAGCAGGCATACACATGCGGAGCACAAGAATACAACACATACATACACCTGTACATGTCCAGCCACACAGATCACAGACAAACACACAGAACAATCACACAAACACAGGCAGTACCAACAGCCTCATCTTTCTCCCCTCTCTGAGCAAGACAGAGATCTGCTAGTGAGTACATGTATGTATGTATGTACAAAGTGGATCCCTCCAGCAGCTGGGTTCAGACACTCAGTCTGCCCAGCAGCAGTCCCCGGATCCCAGTCTCCCCAGTTGCTGGGACCTGGATATAGAAGCCTCCGAGGTTACACCCCCAGTCCAGTTGCTCATACGCTACGTCTCACACTCAAACACACACACACAGAATCCCATACACTGAGAATTGGCTGGGACTCCTTAGGTCTCCAATGGTCAACTCCCCTGTGCTCTCACTGTTAGACACACACATACCAGCAGATCTTGTCCCTAGACACCCCCAGACCATCGGTCCTCTGGCACCTGGTTGGAACTCCCCTAGTGCCTCCAATAGCCAGTTCCTCCCATGCCCTAGCTCTCAGAGAACACACATGCCCATAGCTCCCAGACTATTGCCAGTTGCTGGTGCCGTGGACACGCATGCCCCTCTGACCCTGGTCCCAGCCCAGTGACTAACATTTGGTTTCACTCACTCTGGTCCCTCCAGCCCACCAACCCTGTCCAGCAGCTGGCACCCAGACCCTCACTCAGTCCAGGTGCTGCACCACAGACACACAGGTCCCTGTGACCCCAGGTCCCACTCCAGACATTGGTACTTAAGTCCACTTGTTCTGGTCTCTCCAGTTCCTGGCACCATGGGCACATGGGCCCTCTGACACCTGGTCTGATTCCAGGAGCTGACACTCAGATCCCTGTGCATACACATTCACACCAAACAGAGTGTCCCTCACCCAGGAATGAGTTAGAAAAGACTTAAAGAAGACAGGACAGATTGCACTGATCAGGCACAGGGCATAGCCAGACAAGCATATCAACCAGGAAACTCTTTGCACATGATCAACCCTTTTTATCCTCTCACTCCTTTACTTTCCTTATTTGTTCCTCCCCAAACTACCTAAATCCATTCCTTTTCCTGCCTTTGATTCCTCCCCTAATCACCCATAATAAGTCTTGCGCAATCCTGAAAGGCTCTTCCCTTGCAGACCATAATGTGCCCCATACTTCTTGGCAGTAACCATCCTCAGTTCAAAACGTGTCTTGGAGAGCTGTTCCACTTGAGTCATCTTAGAGGGTTTCAGGCTTGTGCACTGGGGCTGAGGCTTTCCTGGGACAGGCATGGGAGGGACCTGAACAGGGTGCTCTTTCTTCTGAGCCCTTAAATTGTGTTCCTGCTTGTCATTGGACCCTACTGTGCTCCTCTGTGCTTGTGGAGATGGGCCTTTGAAGGGCTGATGGACTCTGTGATGATCTGGAAGAAGATGGGGAAGGGTGTTATTTGGACTCCTCCCCGAGACCATCACCACCACTTACTCTCTGTGCTTCATTGTAAGTATACGAATAAGCTTTTATCACATAACCTGACATAATTCTGCTATAATCAGCACAATCATGAGTGTCGTATCTGTTAGTATGTCGGGAGGCTCTCCAATAGTATACAGCACCTAGAAAGACTATAGATACCTATATTCAGGATATGTATCCCATGTGGTGGGATTTTGATATTTAAAGTGTCTACATATAAATTAGATATCAATGACGTCTCCAGCCAATGGATCACTTGAGTAGATCAATATAGTCAATGGATCATTTGGGTCATTTTAGACACACTGTAAACTGAAAGGCTTTCAAGAATCAGATGAGTGTAGTGATTTCATTTCCATTTACAGTGATAGGATATCTTGTTTCAGGGGCAGTTCTAATTCTTTTTAGATTATGGGTTTTTCAACACACAAAAATAGAAAAAGCAGATCTGTGTGTTTGTTTCTGTATATCTGTGAGTGTATGCACATGTGGAATGGAGGTTTAAGAGAACAGTATCATACAAAAATATAGTTATATTGTATATATACATTAATCATGAGCTTTATAATCACAATAAGGAAGGACTCCATTATCCCCCAAATAATAGACGCTCCTGCCTATCTGAAAGACAAACCCAAATACTTAGACATCTGAATCTAGATGTCAACAGTCTGAAGCTGAATACCATGTTTGGTCTGATGTAGTTGCTTAAGCTACTTTTCAAGTTATTAATACAATTTGTTCTTTATAAATTTGATTTTTGCCATGCGGAAATACATGGGATGAACTGACGTCTTTCATTTCCCTATATATACAGTGAGCCCAAACAACTTACTGAGTTAAGATTCAGATGGCTAAAATTAGGACATATTATTTCCATGGCTCTATATCTGATACATATAAAACAAGATATTAAGAGAATGTGGGGCTGGATAAGGCATGTTAGGTCATAGTTTCACTTTTCATTTTTCCTTGAACACAGACTTTTTAAATTTCTTTTTTTTTTCCTCTGATGTTTGATACACAAAATCAGCTGACTTGTTCTTAAAGATGAGTTTATCGGATTTTTTATATGAATAAGCAGATAGTTATTATAATTATAATTTATAGAGAGTTTTTTCCATTCTTGTTTACCATTTAGCACATTAAACTCTACAAGTGCAGAAGTGCGGATATTTCATATTCAGGAATTGTTTTTCAAATGATTCATTATTTCTTACTCTTTCCTGATCTTATTTTAGAAATTAAAAATTATGATCTTTCCCCTTCACTTCAGGTTCACTCTTTTGGTGAAAAATTGCTGTTAATGTAATAAAATGTATCTGTAACTTTGAATGTGTTTAAGGAAATTATAAACCAGAAAAAAAGGAGGGATCAGTTTACTTGATTTGAGTGTTTTCACTGCTATAGGATAGCAACTGTGAAAAATTTGAAATAATGTTCCACTTCCACTCTGAAGTGTGATTGTTTCATTTGGAATTTTACACTGATAAAAATAGTCCTTTCCCTGCAAATAAAATCCTTTTTCTTTAAATCAAGATATCATATTCTTATTAAATAGTCTCAATGAAATATTAATAAGGTACGTGATATTTAGTTTAGTGTACATGCGTATTATGCAACTAAAACAAGTTCTATAAAAAATGGTTCTACTTATATTTGTAGTACAGTGAGATGTGTTAAATTGCTAAAAAAAAAAAAAAAAAGGTTTCCACTCAAGCAGGTGGAATAAGACAGTTCCAAATGACTCACTGAAACTAACAAACCAAAAAATTAGTTTGCTAGATCCAAACAGAAACTAGCCTTTGGAGAAAGAAAAAAAGTAAAGCTGAATATACAGTGTTGGCTTTAATCTATCCTGCAGTCTGTTGTCTCCAGTAGCAAAAAGACATCAGGGCAGACTGAATATACACAGCATATGCTGCTACTGGCAAATTTATGTCTTTGCTAATAAAAGGGGTTAAACATCATGATATTCTGGAAAAGGCTGTGTACACGTGCTTCATTTTAATTTTAAGAAAACAAATTCAAGCACATTATTTTACTGGAATTACATCATTAAAGCTGAAATCTGTTCCCTTCACTACACATAGATAAAGACAGAAAAGCATCACACACAGAGGTTGAATGACCCGTCTTATGCCCTGGGGGAAGATGAACATGATTACATCTGTGAACATGTAAACATACTTACTACACATCCACATAGGCACCACTGAAAGAGTAGCAATATTTGGATTAAAAATATTGTAACCCAGCCTTTTTTGAGGTGAGCAAGAAAGTGATTGTGAGAGAGTAGACTTCACAGATCAGTGAAAGAATCTTAAATATTACCCAATTAGGAATGATTTGATATTCATACTTGTGTAATGAGAATGCAGAACCCTTTGTATTAACTAAAGGAAAGTGTGAAATAGGTGATTCTGGAATAGATGTTGATGATTTGAGATATGAGACTCTAGAGATAGCAACAAAACCTTTCAATTAGAAGAGCAAAAATGTCTAGCAATCTGATATGGGGGACAGAGCTTCCAATAAGCTTGATGGACAGCAGAAAAAATAAGAATAAAATAAAACACTAGAAAAACAAAAGAAAAAGAAAAAACAGTAAGTGAAAGCTGAGGGCACCAGTTGTCTTCAGGGCACAAAGAAAGCAAAACAAAAGACCTGGCAGTAGAGAAAATAACATCTCATCTGTGGTAGATTTTATTGACCTAATGGTAGTATCAAGCTTTATATGCTGGGTGTAAAATGAACGTTATCTAGCTGGTACCACAGGAATGTACAGGATTTTAAATAGAAACTGTGAACTACAGTTGTTACACTAAAAATATGGGATACAGAAAGTAAATTCAACTTTTTTTTTTTTTTTTTTTTTTTTTTTTTTTTTTTTTTCTGAGGGAAAGTAAACCCCTCAGATCACATTTAAAAGGGTGATTCTAAAGAAAGCAGGCATCTGGAAGCAGAAGTCATGCAAAGTTATTAGTAGGTATTCCAGGTCACAAACCATGAGGCCTACAAATCACTGGGAATGGAAGGTTGTACTTAGTAATGTCTTTATCACCATTAACACTTTAATGTCAAGAGTCAGAAGAATTAACAGCCAGGGCTCTGAAAAGAGCAAAATAATATCTTGGCCAATTAGCCCCATTGTCAGGCAACCAAAGAGCTATCAACTCAGTTGTATCATACTCCCACAACTATTAAATGTATTAAGTATTAAACTGTACTGAGGATGTTTCTGCATGTGTCCCAAAAGTGATGATAACCATGTAGATTAAAGGCTGCAAGAGATATCCAGACCTTAATAACTGTAACAAGCCAGTTCTAAACTCATATTCATTACTCAAAGGATTTTCCTATAAAAGAGAGGATTAGGGCCACATTATAGCTGGTTGTAATTAAGCTATGTATTTGTGTTTAGAAAGACCTTGTGAATTGCTTTCTGTTTCAAAACTTCCTTCACTAGTTGCAATTACTGAAAGAAATTGTAACAGGACACTATGAGTTCATCTGGAATCCATATTAATTTGATGACAAATTCCAAAATGAAAAGATTTTTCAAATGGATAGAGAGTATCAACATAAATTATTGATTCTAAATGTTCTATTAGTAATGCAAGCATAAAATGATGATTGGATAATGGTCTTTATTATGGATGACTCCTGGGTTTTATATCCCAGATAGAATATTCTTAGGATGATTTTTTTCCTTGAAGGATGGGTAGCTCCATGACTCCTTTCTGGAAGTTTAATTAGATACTACTGAATCAAGTTTTATATCACTTTTCATATGTGATAGGAAATACAAATGATACTGTTAAAAGGTAGTATAAACTACTTGCTTCCAAATACTGGGACTAGAATATGAAGGAGAAACATCTGGCTGATGTTCATTTTTCAGTGGCACATAAAATTCTTCTATTTTGGCTTATCTACACTTAATCAGTTGGTTAAATCTTTCAGAGCAAATTAAATATTAATTACAATAAATGTAAATCTTTAGTAATTTTTCCATTAAACTCATTAAGTCTTAGTCAACACATTGCACAAGCATATGCAATAAACGCATGTTCTTAATTTTATTATACCATAAAGCACAGTAACAAGGACAAACCTCTCAGTTCAGTTTTATTTTGTTTCCTTGTTTTCCTTTTGAACATTTGACCTTAAACAGCCTTTTGTAATTATGTCAACTAAATTCACTAAAAATTATTTGCAAGATATTTTGCTGTAACATAACAGTGATACTGTCATAACATAACTGCTAGCACTGAATTTTTACTTCAGTCCTGTAAGTCCAGTGAATAACATCTTTTGTTTTATAAACCCAAACTGATTCATCTAATGCTATCCATAAAATAATAGTGCTTCTCTTAGGAGCATTTTTGGTCAGAATCCTGTTGCTTCCAGTTCTATGCTTCTCTTCCTCCTATCCACCACTGATAACCCCTCAATATTATGTAAAAGCCACACAAATCAAAAGAGTATCAGAACCAAACAAAAAGGCCACGTCATCCAAATCCTGATTTATTTCATACATTCCAAAATGTCAGGAGCAAGTTAGATGTCTATAGTGAAATCTGCAAGGGACAAAACTTTCTAGCCTTTATTAATCCCGAGTACCATCACACAACACGTGCAGGACACCCAGATGATCAGGCCCAGTCAGGATGGGTTTATGAAAGGCAGGTCCTGCTTGACAAACCTGTTCTCCTTCTACAACAGGATGACCCACTTATTAGATGAGGGAAACGCTGTGGATGTTGTCTACCTTGACTTTAGTAAGGCCTTTGACACCGTTTCCCACAGCATTCTCCTGGCAAAACTGGCTGCTCGTGGCTTGAATGGGCACACGCTTGCTGGGTAAAAAACTGTCTGGATGGCCGGGCCCAAAGAGTTGTGGTGAATGGAGTTAAATCCAGTTGGTGGCTGGTCATGAGTGCTGCCCCCCAGGGCTCAGTTTTGGGGCCACTCCTGTTTAACATCTTTATTGATGATGTAGACGAGGGGATCAAGTGCACCCTCAGTAAATTTGCAGATGACACAAAGTTGGGTGGGAGTGTTGATCTGCTCAAGGGTAGGGAGGTTCTGCAGAGAGACCTGGACAGGCTGGAGCAATGGGCTAAGGCCAACTGCATGAGTTTCAATAAGGCCCAGTGATGGGTTCTCCACTTAAGCCACAACAACTCCCAGCAGTGCTACAGGCTTGGGGAGGAGTGGCTGGAGAGCTGCCAGTCAGAGAGGGTCCTGTGGGTGTTGATTGACAGACAGCTGAACATGAGACAGCAGTGGCCAAGAAGGCCAATGGTGTCCTGGCTTGCATCAGAAATAGCGTGGCCAGAAGGGACAGGGAAGCGATCTTACTCCTGTACTCAGCACTGGTGAGGCTGCACCTCGATTACTGTGTTCAGTTTTGGGCCCCTCACTACAAAAAGGACATTGAATTACTCAAGCGTGTCCAAAGAAGGACAATGAAGCTGGTGAAGGGTCTGGAGCACATGTCGCACGAGGAGCGGCTGAGGGAACTGGGGTTGTTTAGTTTGGAGAAGAGGAGGCTGAGGGGAGACCTCATCACCCTCTACAGCTACCTGAAAGGAGGTTGCAGAGAGCTGGGGATGAGCCTCTTTAACCAAGTAACAAGTGATAGGACAAGAGATAATGGCCTCAAGTTGCACCAGGGAAGGTTTAGACTAGAAATTAGGAAGCATTTCTTTACAGAACGGGTTGTTAGGCATTGGAATGGGCTGCCCAGGGAGGTGGTGGAGTCCCCATCCCTGGAGGTGTTTAAGAGTAAGGTTGACTTAGCGCTTAGGGATATGCTGTAGTTGGGAACTGTCAATGTTAGGTCAATGGTTGGACTGGATGATCTTCAAGGTCTTTTCCAACCTAGACAATTCTGTGATTCTGTGATTCTGTAATCCAGTTCATGTTTACTAATATTACTACAGATCTTAAGGTTTTTGCAATGCTTTGCTGATAAAATTGTAGTTATTTACTTTGAAAAGATCCTTTGCACGTCATTTGTTCCAATAACTTGTTCAAAGCAAGGCCAATATAAAAGTTACTTTAGGTTGCTCAGTGTTTTATGCAGTCAAATACTCCAGACAGTCTCATAAGAGTTGAGTAGAGAATTACTACTTCCGTCAGTCCACTGGATACTTTCCTGTTGATCTAGATCACTAAGCAGTTAACTTTTATTTCCAGGAAGAATGCTGACTGATGGTCAACTTGTATACTGGGATCCCCAGGTCCTATTTTTGCATAGCTGCTATCCAGCCCATCAGTCCCCAGACTTTTTATACATGAGGTTTTAAATGCACATGCAGGGCTTCGTATTTTGTCCTTGTTGAACTTGAGCAGGTTCCTGCAGGTCCAGCACTCCAGTTTGTTGAGATCCCTCTGAATGGCATGCCTATCCTCCAGAATATCAGCAGCACTCCCCCTGTCTTGATACAGTGTCACCCAAAAACTTGCTAAGGATGCAGTTCATCCCACTAATGACCTTATTTATGAGGACATTAAACAGTTTTTGTCCCATTAACTTCAGAGAATAACTCTGGTAAAGAGTTTCCAGTTAGACTAACACCTTTTCACTACAACAGTATAGTGGGTCATCTATTCAGTCTACATCACCTCAGTCTCCTACAGGAGACAGCATGTACAGCCTCACTGAACTCAGAATAAATGACAACCAATGTTCTCCCCTCATCCATGGAGCCAGAGATTGGGGAGGTGTCAGAACAGAGCTTGCCAGTAAACACTCAAGCAAAGACATTGCTGGTTTTGGCAAAAGACGGCCTTTTTTTCTTCCCTTAGGTCACCCAATCCATCCAACAGTGGGTTAAAACTTTGCTTTCTTTTTGCTGTCAGTGTACATAGAAGCCATTCTTCTTACTAATCACAGCCCTTTCAACTGCTTTCCTAATTCCATCTTTGCATTTCCAGTGATGCTAGTTCACTCTTCTTTGATAGTTTCCAACTCCCATTCGCTTCCTTCATACTTTCAAACTTGGTCCCTGTTTGGTTAGCCTGCCTCCTGCAATCACTGTCTGTTTTATTGTACACCAGCATCAACAGGTCTTGTGAAATATGGATGCTGACCTTGAAGCAGCTCTACTGATCAACCTTGGCCTTCAAAATAGCCTTCTACAGGATGCTGCCTAACGTGTCCCTGAACAAGATGAAATCTGCTCTACTGAAAGTCAGGGTTTATTCTTCTACTTGTTTTCCTCACTTTCCTAAAGATCTTAGATTCTACTCTCTTAGGATCGCTGCAGTCAAATCAGTTTTCCTATACTGGTGAGTAGTATGTCCAGCAGACTACTTCTCCTTGCTACCATATGCCAGCACCCACTGCAGAAAACTGTCATCAGTGCTTTATAGAGATCTCCTGGACTATTTGCATCCCAACATGTTGCCTTTTTAGCAGGTGTCAAAGTGGTTAGTGTCCCCTGTGGGAACCATCATTTGCAATTGGGGGACTTCTTTCAGTTGTTTAAACAAGACTTGTCTGCTTCCCTTTTTTGACTGGGCTGTCTGTATCTGTATCCCCTCTGATCCCAACTCACAAGCTCTCAGGTCAGCTCTATTTCATAGAAGAGTTCTTTTATGTGAGCTACTCCTTTGGGTAGAGTACAAATTGTCTTGTCTTCCATAAAGAGTTTAGAAGGAGTTTGCAGCTGTTCATCACCTGGTTTCAGAACAGCAAGCATTTGTCCCACCATGTTGCTGTAATTCCTATGACATCATATTTCTGTAACCAAACACAGACTTATGGTTACCACAAGTTCCACTCTTTCTATTTCTGCACTCTGTCTTTTTCTTTTCTCAGTCTTCAGCTGATCCAACACTGACCTCCTCCAATTCCTGTTCGTTGTTCTTCTCCCCACTTGGCTGTTCCCTGCTGAGGGCTGGTCTGTCCTCTCAGGATCCTGTTTGTTTTATAGATTGTGCATGTTTATGTGCAGACACTTCAGATGGGCCCTCAGTTATCCCATTTTCTCAAGGGGACTGAGAGGTCCCCCCCATTGTCCCCTGGGTACTTACTCATTATGTACAAGCTTTGATCTCTATTCCCTGTCAAAATTGGCTTCTAGAGTCTAGCCATGAAGAAATCAGATTAAAAGGTACAATCAGAAGACCATGCAGTGCAGCCGTTCTTCCTGTCTTTAGCACAGAAGGAAAAAGTACTCGTGGTAAGCAAATAGAGTGTACAAGGTTTCTTCAGGAGTTTTTGTGTGCCCTGTTAGCCTGTAATGATAAAATGCATCAAACATTTGCTGATACTATTCCCAGACTTTAAAATATATAGGATTTCTGGATAGGGTAAGAAAATATATCTAATTCTTATTGACTTATTATCAGAAGGAAACTACAAGTCTTGACCTACACTGAAAAACCTGCTTCTCTCCTTAGAATTGTTATTTTTTTTTCCCATGTTTCCTTCCTTGTGGCTTTCAGATGTACAGAAATATGTTCTTTGGAGATGACAGTTCCACAGTTTACTTAGAACCATCTAAGAGAGTTTTAATTCCATCCTTGCTTGAAGATCAACTAATTGCCATCCATGTCTTTAGGAGACCAAAGTATGAAACATTTTCCTGTCAACTTTAATAAAAAAATCAATCCTTCCTTCTAAATATATGAACTATCCTTTAAATTTAGATACTTAAAAATTTATTTTTGGTGTTCAGTAAACCTAAGCTACCGAAAGAGTTAGTAAATAAGGAAAGACACATTCCAAGGAACAATTACTGCAGTCCCAAATTCTGAATGTCCAGGGAGATTACACTCTCTACTTAAGGTGCTTAAAGTTAGGTGTAATGAAGCTAGAACTTAATATTACACAATCAGAAAATTATAAGGGGTTTTTTTGTAATAGCAGAGTTTAACAAAAAGTAAACAAGACAGCTAAAAGCATCAGTACATCATGAGGAAAAAACCTTACACATACAGTTAAACAGCAAACTCATTACATGAAAAACAGTTTAGAAATACAAATTTTCACATAACAGAAAAAAATCTGTCTGGACAAGTTTTCTATGCAGAATGAAGACCATTTATAGTGTTGTGGTGTAATGGAGTGTTACAGTGGAAGTAAATTGCATTTTACTCTTATTTTAGACATCTTAAGGTGTGTTCAATAAAGCTAAATAATACCACTAAAGTGCTAATATTTACAGAATACTATAAAGAAATCAGAGTCTCAAAGAGAAGTTTAATGTTGGAGTTATTTGCAATGAGGAATTTTGCTATCATTAGCTAGATATTTCTTCAGTTCACTGTTATATTCTTCCAGTTTTATGCCAGTAAACCTAAACTAAATTATTAGTATAAATCTAGAGTAGCAATAAGTTTTGAATCAAGGTTAGAATTCATAAATTTATGTAGGTTTTCTGATTTCCATGTAAGTGTTCCTGATCTGTTTCAAATTTATCAGAGTACAAAGTATATAAACTGTGCTCTATAATGAGTTTCTGTCTGATAGATTATATTTTTCAATCATGTGCTGTATTAGAAAACATAATTATTACACTTTATCCACTATTCATTTTCTTTCAATCCATAATATTCATTCTATTAATTATTTTAGTTATATTCTCTTATAGTCTTCAGTGTAGCAAGTTTTAATTAAAAACCATAAGTTATAGTACTCAGGTGAGTTTTAAATGTTTTAGTTTTATATTTGTACTGGGTCAAACCACCACAATATTGCTGAAATAAAATATTGGTGTAACTTTTTGATTTTTTGATGTCAAGAAAAATATAAATTAATTTATTATTTTCTATAAGTTGTAAGACTAACTCATTGACTTATTAATAAATGTCTCCAATAACATTATCACAGAATCTCTGAGTCACTGTGATTCTGTTTGGCTTTGTGAGTTAAGAAAAAATTTCAGAGTAAGAGGTATTATAGTACTTGTCTGTGCTGTTTGCAAGGAATAGATCACATTTTTCACAACATATTTATCTTCATTATTTTCATATAGGACATCACAAGCCTTCTGCAGAAAAGCATTTTGCTCATTTAGCTTTCAGAAAAAATTTGTCCAGGACTTTTTCTCTAGTCAGCACTTATCAAATAAGCAAATTGATTGAAAAATTACTAATAATAAAACTTAAAATTATGTAAGCTTTCTGAGTCTTCGAGCACTTTTAAAATTAAATAATCCTCACAATAACAACGTTGCCTAGCTTATTTCAGTATCATTTTTGCAGTTAAAGCCAGGAGCAGAGTGTAACTTTAAATCATATAAGTAACCAACAATAAATCTTACCTTGGAAAAAAGTAGACTTTTGATCATACAATTTGCTGCAAGGAGATATCTGAAATCTTGAGTTTATTTGCTACATTTTCATTATCATTAATGTGGTCCAGAGAACAATTATTTTACAAGGTGAAAATAAAAATAAAGATTTAACTTAAACCTTTTTCTTTTCCTTAGTGGTAGAAAGCAATTTTAACATTCTTGGAATTTCATGAAGGCCAGGAGAAAGATTATAATCCTACAGAAGTCCAGGGGGTAGATTTGCATGACAGCCAAAACATCTGACTGATCAGGGTCTTTCTCATTCACAGCAGCTGCTTATAGTAAGGTTTCCCTTGTCTTACCCCACCAGTATTCAATAGTGCCTCTATTTCTGAAATTCATAACAAGAAAAGCAACCAAAAAATGGTATATCTGTGCAAAATATCTGTCTGTCAACAGTGGAAAGGTTTTTGGTCATGGCGATTTTTATTGTTTTTTTCACCTCTAATACTTATCACATAGACTTCTGGCCAGCGTAAAGGGTATGGGGAAGGAGAAAGGAACACCCTTGCAGTTACCTGATCAAGGACCTTGTCAAATGGGATGATAAGGAAAAGGAGAAAGTCAAACACAGAGACACAAACCTGACCAGCAAAAACAATAACGGGGAACAAACCTGGTCAATAACACTGATTGATAAAGGCTGAGGGTGGTAATGTTTAGTTCAGTAAGATCACCTGACTGAGGACCTTTGTCAAAATGGGATGAAAGGGGCAAGGGCAAGGCAGTAAGAGAAACCTAGAGACATGGACCTGCCAGACAAACAACAAGGGAGATAATGAGAAAAAATGAACCTCATTGGTCACACTCATTGATGGACTCTCAAGAAATTGTGGGAATCACTTCAGAGAGTGCTAGTCTGGACTTTGCAACTGATAAGGATGCAAATCTGAAGGTCCAGGATATTGGAGGGGATCTGTGGGACTGTATCAACTGACAAGGCAATGTGCAGGGGAAGGAGGGGGGCAGGGAGGAACAGAGAGCAGGGTAGGCAGAAAGGGGTATAAAACAGGTTAGTCGTCTTTAAAACAGGACTGGTCACCATGTTTGTCTGGCTGAGCCTAGCACCTGGTCACCACAGTCTGTCCTGTCTTCTTATTTTATTAAATCTTTTCTTAACTCTCTCTCTGTGTACTCTTATTCTTTATCCTGTGGGTATTCTTTGTGCAAAGAGTGAGACTGGGTGTGTGGGTGCCCCTGGCCTGTGGTGTCAGCTATTAGAGTCAGTAGAGGTTTTATCTTCCAGCCACTGTGGAAGGAACAGCATGTGTCCCCAAAAACAGCTACTGGGGGTAAAGGGGTGAGTGAAGCCAGAGAGGGTCTCAGCACCAGCAGCTGGAGTGGGACTGTGGGTCACAGCCCATGTGACTGTTGCCAGCTGCTGAGGCTGAGTGTCTGTATCTTCCCCAAATTGGGTATGTGTGTGTATCCACTAGCAAATGTCAAGCTGAATCACCTGTTAAGTAGGGTATTAGGTGGGTGGGGCATCTGTGCTTGTATCTGGAGGGACCTATGAGTGTGGGGTGCTGGGAAGGGGATGGATGGATGGATGGATGGATGGATGGATGGATGGATGGATGGATGGATGGATGGATGGATGGAGTGAGTGAGTGAGTGAGTGAGTGAGTGAGTGAGTGAGTGAGTGAGTGAGTGAGTGAGTGAGTGTCTGTCTGTCTGTGGGATATATGCTCAGCAAACAGAAAGAAACAGATGCATCTCTCAGCTGGGACAGACACCCCGGGTTCCCAGACACTGAACTGTGCTCCAAGTCCGGGACTGGAGCTGCTGGAGGACATCTCTTAACAATACATGTCTGAATTATGATTAAAGATGGAGAGCAAGCTCTGCAGGTATGACTGTAAATATGGGCTGCAAGTTTAAAAAAACAGAAACCTGATGGAGACTTGTACTGTAGTTCTTCATTTTCCCTTCAGTACTCTTACTACAAATTTTAACCTTAATAAAGCCGTTTTCAAATATACTATCTAAAGCTAAAATTGTGTCTAAGAAGACACATCAAGAGTTGCCAAGGATCTGTAAGTAGTGATTACCCTTACACTGCTTCTTTATATGCAATAATGATCTTTTTCAAAGAAAAGAAATGTTGCCATCATGGCTAAAGTACTACAGCTGTCTTATTCATTGTAATGAACTACTTTAAATGAAGAGACTGATTTGTATGAATAAAGAAATGTGTTTCAAGTGGCTTAGTAATTTGTAGGTTTTCATTCTGGAATTAAATAGTTCCTTCCTGTTGTACATAATTCGTGTCCCTTGAGAACCCATGTTTTCTCCTGGTAGGTCATACTCCTGAGGATATGAAATCCCTTGAAGTACAGTAATGATACTGTTTGCATAAAATCAATTTGAAGAAATACTAAAGAGTAATATGATAGAACAGGAGATAATAGTAATATTTATTGTGTTGTAACTGAAGGTAAAATCTGACATTTTAGGGAGACGTGATATAGTTACAACTACTAAATAAATGCTTAAGTAATTTTTTATAAGTCTGACAGAAAAAATACTTTAAATGTAAGAACAAGGTTACAGCAGGAACATGTGATTTTGCTTTTCTTCTGTTAATTTCTTTAAAATTTTATTTTAATTTTGCTAATGCTTCAATGCTGCTTTTGATCAAAGGGTAAAATCTGATTTCTTCTAGTATCTTCATTGTGTAGTTTTTATACCATGTTAAAAACAAACAAATAAATAGGAAAGCCACCTCCCCCCTCAAAACCCTCACATTCAGCTAAAGACAAATGTCCCACTCTTTTTCCCTTTGGGATAAACTCAATACAAAAAAGATCTCAAAGAAAAGGACAGTTTACAGGGGTGTGGAGAACTGAAGTCCAATAGTAATATAAAATGTTCTTACGTCTCTGGAGAGAAGACTAAGAAGTCATAAAAAGGTGAAATCAGAGGGGGAACGTAACGAAGATATTAAAATGGAGCATTTCCACTGCCTTTTGGTTTATAAATAATATTGAAATATGAAAATATTTGACAAAAAAATTTTGTTTAGACTTAATTTCAGGTTAAGCTTCTAACATCTAATAAAAATCTTTCTTTTTGATGAAAGATCATAAAAATAACAATAAGTTTAAAAAAAGAAACCAGAGCAAACATTAGATTACTACTTGAGGAGAGCTGAAGTTGATTTTCTTCCTTATTGTTGATAATGAGCAGATGTTTGATTCCCTAAAAAGACCAACCTAGTAGTCACTGATTGGTATTTGTGTTGGAAGCCTCAAGAAAGTGACCAGGGCAGGCTAAGTATGGAGAGTGGACTACCTTTTACATCCTGGCTTTAATCACTCCAGTTTACTGTTAAGATAAGTTGGCAGGGCAAAATGGAGAAATCTAGTACTCTTAGGTGGTATATGCCACATGAATAAAAGACTTAAGTCCCTAGATTCCCAAAATCATCATAGAAATGAAGTAAAGGAAAAACTAACTGACTCATGTTATGTATATAGATATGTAAGCCTAACATAATTCATCTGTAACAGTGGACTCTTCCTCTTTCTTTTTTCTTTTTTTTTTTTTTAATTACAGTGGAAAGAATAGCTTCTACATAATATATATATTTCTTATATTTCTATGTCTTTACACACAGAATAAATGGATATGGCTGACAATTGTTATAAACCTTTTGGAAAATAGCCATTCTGTCAGCAAATCATGTACATTCCATTAAAAGCACCTAGTGAAGTTTAGCTGCAATTATTTTCAGTGTTATTAGAATAAAATTAACTTTGTTCATGTTTGTAAACTGCCTACGATGATCTTTTTCATGAAATTAGTCTGATGGTACCTTTAGTAACATATGTAAACCTGATGACTTGATCAGTCAATATCTTTCCAAAGCTGTAATGAGTTTTGTAAGCAATTCTACAGCAATAATATGCTTTTCATTCTTTTTAGTGCATTTATTAGCTCTTTGTGTTGCTTTTAGCTGCTAAAAATCTTTAGGGACATATTCAAGAAATGTCTAGCTATAGAGAGTAGTGTGAAAAGTGTTAAGATGGAGCACAGATATTACATAATTAAATTGTTATTCTACTGCTGCATTAGATAAAATTTAGTTTTTTTGCAATTTATAAAATTGTTCTGAGGTTGATAAGACTGGAAAAGTTTAATAACTATGACTCAAATACTAAAGAGTGTCAGTAATAGAGGCATGCAAACATAAGAAATGTAATAAAAAAAGATAATACGATACAGACTTAAATTTTCAAAGGGACATTCTTCCTTCTGTGGATGAAATTTGTAAATTCATTTTTGCCACTAGTATTTGAATTAAGATTGTAGCTGTAATTCTCCTTACCCCATTTTAGTTATAAAATTTGTAAAAGTGCTGTTTTATGTCTTAGAAAACACACATGGATAACACAGGATTTTGAACTCTGAATTTTATTACCCATAGTATTAGAAAAATCAGTTATGCTTTACTGTCAGAATGTGACTCCAATTATTTTCTTACTTCATTCTTATTCTCCATCACATACTATACATAAGGTTTTATGCTATACATAGTAATTTGTTGCAAAAAGATTAAAACAAAAGCTTAAAACAAAAGCTTGAAGTATAAGTTAAGATGGTGTTTAATAAATTTTGTATATTTGTTATGAAAAAGTATTTAACGACTGGAGCACAGCAATTGATGGCTACAAGCTCTTCAGGAGGGATAGGCAGGGAAGGAGAGGTGGTCGAGTGGCCTTATATGTAAGAGAATGCTATGACATCTCAGAAATCAAGTATAGTGATAACGGGGTTGAGAGTGTGTGGATCAGGTTAAGGGCCAATAAAGCAGATCTTGTTGTGGGAGTCTGCTATAGACCCCCCAACCAAAGCAGTGAGGTGGATGAAGCTTTCTACAAACAGTTGGGAGAAATCTCGTGGTCACTTGCTGTTCTTGTGGGGGACTTTAACCTCCTGGGTATCTGTTGGGATCACAGCACAGCAGAGAAGGAACAATCCAGGAGGCTCCTGGAATGTGTGGAGGATAACTTCCTCACACAGCTGGTGAGTGAGCTGACCAGGGAAGGTGCCCTCCTGGACCTGCTTCTTGTGAACAGGGAAGAGATTGTGGGGGAGGTAAAGGTTGGAGGCTGTCTAGGGTGCAGTGATCATGAGATGATCAAATTTTTGATCCTTCGAGAAACAAAGAGAGGGGTTAGTAAAACTGCCACCTTAGACTTCCGGAGGGCTAACTTCGACCTGTTCAAGAGACTGATTAACAAAATCCCTTGGGAGTCTGCCTTGAAGGAAATGGGAGTCCAGGAAGGCTGGACATACTTCAAGAGTGAAGTCTTAAAGGCACAGGAGCAGGCTGTTCCCGTATGCCGAAAAACAAGCAGGAGGGGAAGGAGACCGGCTTGGCTAAACAGGGACCTTTGGCTGGATCTCAAGAACAAAAGGAGACTCTATCGTCTTTGGAAGAGGGGGCAGGTCTCTCATGAAGACTATAAAGATGTAGTGAAGTTATGCAGGGAGAACATTAGGAGAGCCAAAGTGCAGCTAGAGCTCAACTTGGCTGCACCTGTTAAGGATAATAAAAAATGTTTCTATAAATTCATTAACAGCAAAAGGAGAATTGGGGAAAATCTCCCTCCTTTATTGGATGCAGAGGGAAACATCGTAACTAAGGATGAGGAAAAGGCTGAGGTGCTCAACGCCTACTTCGCCTCAGTCTTCAGCAGTGGAACGGGCTGTTCCCTGGACTCCCAGCCTCATGAGCCTGGAGATGGGGAGGGGAAGCAGACTGATATCAGCACAGTTGAAGAGGAACTGGTCAGAGACCTGCTACACCACTTGGATGCACACAAGTCTGTGGGACCGGATGGGTTACACCCAAGGGTGCTGAGGGAGTTGGCAGATGTGCTCGCCAAACCACTGTCCATGATTTACCTGAAATCATGGCTAACTGGGGAGGTCCCATTGGACTGGAGGGTGGCAAATGTGACACCCAACTACAAGCCAGGCAGGAAGGAGGATCCAGGAAACTATAGACTTGTCAGTCTGACCTCGGTGCCAGGGAAGGTCATGGAGCAGGTCATCTTGAGTGCCATTAAAAGTCATATAATGGACAACCAGGGGATCAGGCCCAGACAGCATGGGTTTATGAAAGGCAGGTCCTGCCTGACAAACCTGATCTCCTTCTACAACAGGATGACCTGCTTATTGGATGAGGGAAACACTGTGGATGTTGTCTACCTTGACTTTAGTAAGGCCTTTGACACCGTTTCCCACAGCATTCTCCTGGTGAAACTGGCTGCTCGTGGCTTGGATGGGCACACGGTTCGCTGGATATAAAACTGTCTGGATGGCCGGACCCAAAGAATTGTGGTGAACGGAGTTAAGTCTAGTTGGCGGCTGGTCATGAGTGGTGTCCCCCAGGGCTCAGTTTTGGGGCCACTCCTGTTTAACATCTTTATTGATGATGTAGACGAGGGGATGGAGTGCACCCTCACTAAATTTGCAGATGACACAAAGTTGGGTGGGAGTGTTGATCGGCTTGAGGGTAGGGAGGCTCTGCAGAGAGACCTGGACAGGCTGGAGCAATGGGCTAAGGCCAACTGCATGAGTTTCAATAAGGCCCAGTGATGGGTTCTCCACTTAAGCCACAACAACTCCCAGCAGCGCTACAGGCTTGGGGAGGAGTGGCTGGAGAGCTGCCAGTCAGAGAGGGACCTGGGCGTGTTGATTGACAGCCTGCTGAACATGAGCCAGCAGTGTGCCCAGGTGGCCAAGAAGGCCAATGGCATCCTGGCTTGCATCAGAAATAGCGTCACCAGCAGGGACAGGGAAGTGATCTTACTCCTGTACTCAGCACTGGTGAGGCTGCACCTCAATTACTGTGTTCAGTTTTGGGCCCCTCACTACAAAAAGGACATTGAATTACTCAAGCGTGTCCAAAGAAGGACAACGAAGCTGGTGAAGGGTCTGGAGCACATGTCGCACGAGGAGCAGCTGAGGGAACTGGGGTTGTTTAGTCTGGAGAAGAGGAGGCTGAGGGGAGACCTTATCGCCCTCTACAGCTACCTGAAAGGAGGCTGCAGAGAGGTGGGGATGAGCCTCTTTAACCAAGTAACAAGAGATAGGACAAGAGGTAATGGCCTCAAATTGCACCAGGGAAGGTTTAGACTGGATATTAGGAAGCATTTCTTTACAGAATGGGTTGTTAGGCATTGGAATGGGCTGCCCAGGGAGGTGGTGGAGTCCCCATCCCTGGAGGTGTTTAAGAGTAAGGTTGACTTAGCGCTTAGGGATATGCTGTAGTTGGGAACTGTCAGTGTTAGGTCAATGGTTGGACTGGATGATCTTCAAGGTCTTTTCCAACCTATACAATTCTGTGATTCTCTAATTAAAAAGCTCAGATTGACCGTTTTTCTCTTTCCTGAAACACCCCTCATTTTATAGGATAGAGATGGTTATTATACACTAGCATTTTGTTTTATTTACTGTTAATTCTGTATGCCCTTGGCTGCACAGAACACAAACTCTCTTTGAAAGTAAAATTAGTAATTTACTCCTGAGATTACTGTGTTTTGCTATATTAATTAAGAAAGAGTATGAATTTACATCTGACATGACAATGATAGTAAGTATAATAACAGTTAAATAGTAAGTATTTTAAGAAAGAAGGTGTGAGAGAGGGAAATAAATCTATGCTATTTTTTTCCTAGACTAATTTGACTTGAACCACTAATTGAAACTAGTTTTCAATTTTCAGAAACATAAACTTCTTTAGAAAAAGAATAATAATCAGAAATAAAGACAGGAAACCAGAACATAACAGAATCACAGAATGGTTAAGATTAGAAAGGACCTCTGGAAGTCATCTGGTCAACCTCCCTGATCAAGTACTGTCACCTAGAGCAGGTTACCCCGGGCCATGTCCAGATAGCTTTCAATATCTCAGAGAGATAATCCACAGCCTCCCTGGGAATCTGTGTCAGTGCTCAGTCACCCCCACAGTGAAAAAGTGTTTCCTGATGTTCAGAGGGAACATCCTGTGTTTCAGTTTGTGCCCATTCCCTCTGGTGCTGTTACTGAGCACCAGTGAAAAGACCCTGGCTCCCTTTTCTTTGCACCTTACCTTCAGGTATTTGTATATATTGGTGAGATCTCCCTAAACTCTCTCTTCTCCAGAGTAAAAGTTCCAAATGTCTCAGCCTTTCCTCATATGGGAGATGCTCCTGAATCTTAATCATCTTTGTGACCCTTCACTGGACTCTCTCCTTTTTGTCCATGTCTCCCTTGTACTGGGGATCCCAGAACTGGACACAGTACTCGAGGTGTGTCCTCACTAATGTGGAGTAAAAAGGAGGGATTATCTCCCTCATTCTGTTGGCAACACTCCTCCTAAAGCAGTCCAGGATACCATTAGCTTTCTCTGGGGAAAGGGCACATTGCTGGCCCATGTTCAACTTGTTGTCCACCAGGACCCCCAAGTCCTTTTCTGCAAAGCTGCATTCTAGCAGATTGGTCCCCAACATATACTGGTGCCTGACATTATTCCTCTCCAGGTGCAGGACTTTGCACTTCTCCTTACTGAACTGCATGGGGTTCCTTTCAACTCTTTTCTCTGGACTGTCAAGGTCCCTCTGGATGTCAGTACCACCCTCTGACTTATAAGTCACTCCCCCAGGTTTGGTGTAACCTGAAAACCTGCCGAGGGTACACTCTGTCCTGTCACCCAGATCATTAATGAAGATGTTAAACAGGACTGGACCCAATATTGACCCCTGGGGTACACTGTTAGCTTCCAACTAGATCTCTGGTCCCATTTGTTCAGGCAGTTTTCAATCCACTTCAATGGGCAGCCCATACTTCATCAGCTTCTCTATGAGGACCTTATGGGAGACAGTGTTAAAAACCTTAGTGAAGTCAAAGCAGACAATACCCACTGTTCTCTCTCCACACCTACCATACCAGTCATTTAATCATAGAAGTTTATCAAGCTTGTCAAGCATGGCTTCCCCTTGCCATGCTGACTATTCCTGCTGAGTTTCTTGTCCATTATAATAAAACTGATAATCATATCATGAAACACATGCATAGAAATGTTATAAAAATATTTTGTATGGTATTCTGACACAATGATTAATCTGTTTGTCTACCTATATATCTATCTGCACATCTACCATGATACTCTTATCTCTATTATAACTATATTAAAACTTGACCTCTCTCAATTAGACCAACTTGAAATATATTCAGCAACTGATGATGTAATCCATTTCTCAAAAGAATAACAAACATCTTTTCAGTATTTAATTTTGGTTTTGCATCTCTTTAACATACTCACTGTAGAAGAGGTTTTTTATCATGTAATTAGGTTGTTGGTTGCCTGCTTTCAAAATAGCTTTTTTTCTTCAAACCATTTACTGTAACTCAAGATATTACATTAAGATATGTACTCGTGTGCAGCTCAGAAGTAGTAACATGTCCCCCTGTGTAGAATAAAGTTTCCATCCAGTTGATACATCTGTGTTTTGAGCAATTCCAAACAATATTTATTATCTTATGCTTCTGCTCTACAAAGTAATGCTGAAATATTTTTTAATGTGCAAAGTCTTTTTTGATTAGAGCCTCTCCCCTTTTGGAATTTTTTTTGCAAACTAGCTGTTTCCTGAAAATACAGATATCCACAGGTAAGATAGTGATAAGACATAGAATTGCTTCTGTTACTTGGCATTTGAAAGCTTCACAATTTTCAGGTTTATTTTTTCTTCAGCTTCTTCCTATTAGTTTGATGATTGCTAACCCAGTTCACTGGGAAATCACTTAGTTTTACGTTTACTTATTTTTACCTTGAATCACTGTCTCATCTGCTTTGTTCTTGCAGCCTGACAAATTCAATTTGCTTTTTGTTTTTCATTTCAAAACATCTAGAAAACTTGTTTCTTATTTTAATATGATATTAGAAAAGCCTTATTTTGGCAAAGTGAGCACATGCTCCCCAGAATTTCATGTTTGACACAATTTCCTCAGATTCTGCTAAAAATTATTCCCTTTTCAAATTCTTGCTATTTTAAAGTGATATTTTTCAGATTTTGTAATTTTAATATAATCTTCAAATTTCATCAGGACAGGTTCATAAATGGCTTGTCCTTCAGTTTGATTTAAGTTATTAAAATGGTCTGATCTATAAATCTAAATATTTTTTAAAACTTCTCTTTTGCTCATTGTTCTTTTTAACATTTATGCTTGCTATTACAGAAAGACAAAAGAATTATCCTGGAAACTGCAGTGACAATTCCAGAAGCCTATGTGCATTTTTTTTATCTCCTTGTTTTCACTCACTACACTTTCTTACCTATTCTTGTGTTTCTAGATGTCTTTAGTTTCTTTCTGCCCTCCTAATGGCATGTGACATTTATATGATAATTTTTGAGAATCTGAACTACAATAAATACCACAACTAAAAAACAAGTAGCAAGCAATGCCTATATAATATTTTTGTAAGACAAGTGGCAAAGAGTGCCTAAGTAATACTTCTGTGTAAAAACCACTGGGTCCTACTTCAAGAATAAGCCATGTTAGCATCAAAAGAGTATTTAAAATTAGAGAATCACAGAATCGGCTAGGTTGGAAAAGATTTTGAAGATCATCTAGTCCAACCTTTAACCTAACACTGACAGTTCTCAACTACACCATATCCCTAAGTGCTATGTCAACCCGACTCTTAAACATCTCCAGGGGTGGGGAATCCACCACTGTCCTGGACAGTGTCCTATACCATTCAGGATCGTCTCCCAAGGGATTCTGTGAAGCGGTTGCCTAAACAAGACAAAGTCAGCCCTTTGGAATTCCAGGATGGCAGTTCTGCTGCCCCCTCTCCTGTCCTCTCTAAGAATAGAGAACTCTTTTATTTCATGATCGCTGTGCCCCAGTCGGCCTCCAACCTCCACATTATCCACCAGTCCTTCCCTGTTCACAAAGAGGAGGTCCAGCAGGGCACCTTCTCTGGTCAGTTCACACACCAGCGGTTTCAGGAGTTATCTCCCACACATTCCAGGAATCTCTGGGACTGGTTCCGCTCTGCTGCGTTGTATTTCCAACAGATGTCTCGGAAGTTAAAGTCTCCCACAAGGACAAGACAAGCGATCATGAGATTTCTCCTAAATACCTATAGAATATTTCATCCACCTCTCTGTCCTGGGTGGGTGGCCTGTAGTAGACTCCTACTACAACATCTGTGCTGTTGGCCTTCCCCCTAACTCTAACACAAAGACACTCCACCCTGTCTTCACTATACTTGTACTCAAAGAAATCATAAGAGTCCCTAACATACAGCGCCACCCCACCACCCCTCCTTCCTTGTTTATCCCTCCTAAAGAGCTTGTAGCCATCAATTGGCACACTCTAGTCATGGGAGACATCCCACCATGTTTCTGTGATAGCCACTACATCATAATTTTCATGTTTCATCATGATTTCAAGCTCCTCCTGTTTGTTACTCATGCTGTGTGCATTGGTATAGATGCACTTCAGATGGGCTGATGTCCCCAGCACCTTTTCGCATTTAGAGGTCCTAAATCCAGCCTGAGCTTTCACAGGTGTTACCACAGTTACTGATCCGTCAGTATTCCTTGCATCTTTGTTGTGTTGCGTGTCTCCATCCCTTGCCTCCACTGAGATGGCAGGGTGAGGGTTGTTACTGGCACAACAGCCCACAAACTCTGGTAAACTACCCTGGGGCTTATGTCTGGGAGTTCCAGTTTTGTCCCCTTTCCCCTTCAAATCTAGTTTAAAGCTCTTCCAATGAGCCCAGCTAACTCCTGCCCCAAGATCCTTTTCCCCCTCTTGGACAGGTGCATCCCATCTGATGCCAAAAGGTCTGGTGTCCTGTATACTAACCCGTGATTGAATAATCCAAAGCCCTTCTGGTAACACCAGTCTCGGAGCCACAAGTTCATCTGTTGAGTTGTCCTGTAATCTTCCTCATCCATCCCTGCAACTGAACCTCATCCATCCCTTGAACACAATTTGTGCCCCCAACCCCTTAACCAGTTTCCCCAAGGCCCTGAAATCTCTCTTCATTGATTTTGGACTTCTCCTGGTATTATTGCTACCGACCTGAAAAACCAAGAGAGGGTAGTAATCCGTAGGTCTCACTATAGGAAGTTTTACCATGAGGTCCTTTACCCGGGCCCCAGTGAGGCCGCAGACTTCCCTATGAAGCGGGTCCAGTCTGCATATGGGGCCTTTGACACCCCTCAGGATGGAATCACCCACTACAATGACTCTTCTGCGGCTCTTTTTAGAATTGGTTTTAATACATGGTCTAGGGTGACCCAACCTTGGTGGATCTTCATCTTCCTCCTTATTTGGTTTATTTTCTTCATCCTCCTCTGCTTCATTCACAAGTTCCAGGGTCCCATATCTGTTATGAAGGGGCACCATGGAAGGTGAGGGAAGTCGGGAGAGGATTTTCCTGCCTCCCTGAGCAGGGATCTGTTTCCAGTCTCCCCCATCTCTTAGGTCCTTTCCTTCTGCCTGGCACAAGAGGGTGAGGGATCGCCTGCCTCTTTTGGAGCTTCCACTTGCTCGTTTTGCTTCAGGGGTGCTAAGTTGTTACTCCACCAATCAATTTCCCTTTTGCACTCCCTCATACTTCTTAATCTTTCAACCTCTTCTTTGAGTTCTGCCATCAGGCTGAGCAGGTCATCCAGCTGATCACAGCACACACGGGTGTTGTCACTGCTGCCCTCTGACAGGATTGACAGGCTCAGGCACTCACTGCAGCCTGGGACCTGGACCGCTGCATGTTTGCGTGGCAGCTCTGTCTGGGTCACCATGTTCTTCCTGGTGGCGGTTTTGACCCGAGTGGAGATCATAGCTCAGTCTACTCATGGAGGACGATGAGATGACTACTAGTAAGATAAGTTCTAAAGCCAGGAGAGGAACTATGCCCTGTCCGCACGCCTTACCTGCGTGAACTGCCGTGCCACACCCTTTTGACACACCACGCCCTGTTTGTCCATCCTGTTCACCACGTTGTTGGTCGCTCATGCTCCCTGGGGGGTGCTCTTGTACATGAAGGGTGTTGGGTGTCATCACTCTAGTCGCTGCCCACACTGAGTCACAGTTGCCCGTGTTAGCAGCTCACTCTTCCCGCTCAGGGGGGAGGTGAGTTGAGGCTCTCCCTCTTCCCTGGTCTTCTGCCTTCTCAGCTTGCAGTTTTGCCGCGGGTTTTTTGATGCTTTCGGAAGGGTCTCCCGCTGCTATCCTCTGCTTCGGAGCCCCTCTCCTCAGCAACATTTGTTGCACAGAATAGGCAGTTTCATATTTGAATTTTTCTAAGCCTCAGGGAATATTAAGATACTCGATCAAAATGCATTAACTCTTAATATGGGGTGGTTCTTTGCAGAATTTTTCCCTTCTACCTGGGTCAGACATAACACTTGTGTCTAGAAGAATTCAGCCTCATCTGGAAGACCATATTCACAGCACCCTGCCAGTATCATTCATGTTCTCTGAGAATTTTAAGGGAGCATCTTCTTCCTCCTCCTGCCTCATATGAATAACTTGATATGCAATTAGACCCCGAGTACAGAAATCTGATGACTGGCCAGTCATTGGTGGCCCAGTACTGAGAGTGGTAATGAATATGGATCTTAGGGGCATCTTACTTGGCAAGTTCAAACTCACTGGTTTCTAAATACATATGAATCATAAATTTAAAGACATAACATTTTGACCAAATATAGCATATTTCACAGACTAGAGAACACAATACCTCTGAAAAGAATGTTACTGTCTTAAAGACACTTCAAATTAGGAGGATGTCAGATCTCCAACAAGGTTGCCAGGCTGTTTTTCTGTTTGCTTTCTTTATTATTAATTTCCTTTTTGTTAACAAGAAAAACCTCAGGCCTTTTTCTCAGAACCAAACGTACCATTTTTTATTGAATTTTCCTCCTTTCATTCCCTAACCTACAAACAAAAGCACAGAAAAAAACCAAAAATCCACCTATTGAGGGACATATGTCTTGAAGGCTTTCAGGTCTGATGGATAGTTTTAAAGCTGTGAGACTGTAAAAAGCTTAACATGAGAAACATGTGGGAACCCTAGTAACTGTCAACATAACAAGCTCTGTGGAAATTATTTTAAAGGGGTTAGACACAATAAAAAATTAATTTAATTTAAAAATGTTTTCATTGCTTTCATGGAATCATTGAATAGTTTGGGTTGGAAGGGACCTTTAAAAATCATCTAGTTCCAACCTCCCTGCCATAGGCAAGGACATCATTCACTAGATGAGGTTACTCAAAGCCCTCAAAGTTCAACCTGACTTTGAACACTTCCAGCGATGGGGTATCCACAACTTCTCTGGGAAACCTGTTCTAGTGTCACACTACCCTCATCATAAACAATTTTTTCCTCATATCTAATCTAAATCTACCCTCTTTTAATTTGACACCGTTACCCCATGTCCTGTCACTACAGACCCTGGTAAAAAGTCTTTCTCCATCTTTCTTCTAAGTCTCCTTTAAGTATTGAAAGGCGTTAATAAGGTGTCTCCAGAGCCTTCTCCAGGTTGAACAACTCCAACTCTCCCAGTCTTTCTTCATAGAAGACATGTTCCAGCTCTCTGATCATTTGCACAGGCCCACCTCTCAAGCCTGTCAAGGTCGCTCAGGATGGCATCCTTCCCTCTAGAGAAGCAGCTGCACCACTCATCTTGGTGTCATCAGCAAACTTGCTGAGGGTGCACTCAATCCCACTATCTATGTCCTTAATAAAGGTGTTGAACTGTACCAGTTCCAGTACAGATCCTTGAGGGACACCACTTGTTACTGATCACCATTTGGACATTGAGCCATTGACTGCAACTCTTCTGATGTGACCATCCAGACAATTCTATGAAACCATATCTCTCCAGTTCAATGACATGGAATGTTGTGTGGGACTGTGTCAAAATCCTTACAGAAGTCAAGATAGATTATATCTTTCCTTACCCACCAACGAAGTCACTCTATCGTAGAAGGCCACTAGATTAGTCAGGCATAATTTGCCTTTGGTGAAGCCATGCTGGCTGTCTCTAATCACCTCTCTGTCATCCATGTGCTTTGACATAGCTTCCAGAAAGATCTGTTCCATGATCTTACTGGGCACTGAGGTAAGACTGACTGGTCAGTAGTTCTCAGGGTCCTCCTTACCCTTTTTAGAAATGGGTGTGATATTTCCCTTTTTCCAGTCACTGGGAACTTTGCGTGACTTCCATGACTTTTTAATTATGATGGAGAGAGGCTTAACCACTACATGTGCCAGTTTCCTCAGGACCCTGGGATGCATCTCATTCGGTCCCATGGACTCATATATGTCCCATGGACTTGTGTCTGTTTGTCAAGCAAGTCCAATTTAAACAAAATGTAAAAAAAAAAAAAAAAATTAAGAAAATATCCATTTAACTTAGGCTTGGTAACCAACATCATATAAAAGTCGACACTACAGTAACAAATACAGTGTTAAAGACTGTGTAGAATTTAGTGTAAACCTTATACAGTATAATCAAACAAAAATGTGAATTCACACTGAAAATATTAAGCAATGACATCCAGATACCACTGAACAGAGCTTTAACTGGGGTGAATCATGCACACACACACAAAAAAAATCCTTTTTTTTTTTAAAAAAATATTATAAAATAGCCCGAAGACTTATTTAACAGTTTCTCACAGTTTCAGGTCATGAGTTTGTGGTGGGTTCGCATTGGCTAACAGCTAAATACTCACTCAGCTGCTCACTCACTTACCCTCCTTAGTAGCACTGGGAGATAAAAGAGGATGAGAAAGCTCATGGTCAAGATAAAGACAGAGAGATTGCTTACCAATTACTATCATGGGCAAATCAGACTTTACTTGCGGAAAGTTACTTTCTTGCCAATAAAATAGTTTCAAGTAGTGAGAAACAAAAAGACAAATATTGAAACAACACCTTTCCTCTCCCCTTTCCCATGCCCAGTTTCACTCCTTCTTTCGCAACTCCTTTTTTCCCCTGAACAGCACAAGAGGAATGGGGAATTATGGTCAGTACATAGCAGTTTTACTGTGTCGCTTTTTCCTCCTCACTCTTTTCCCCTGTTCTGGTATAGGTTTTCCACAGCCTGCAGTCCTTCAGGAAAAAAAAAAATAAAATAAAAATCAGCCAGCCTTGGTTCTTGCACAGGCTGCTGTTCCTTTCAGGAAAACTGTTCCCGTATGGTCTCTCCAGAAGCTACAGGGAAATATCTGTTCCAACACCATGGAACATCTCCTCCTCCTCCTCCTTATTTGACCTTTGTGTTCCCTCTTCCACTTCTCACTCTTTTTGTTCCTTCCTCCTCTCTCTGTCTGGCATTTTTTGCTCTTCCTTAAATATCTTTTCCTTAAACATTCCCTTTGCTGTTTCTCACTCTCTAACCCACCCCCAAATGAAAATATGAAAAATATGAAGAATATGAAAATATTCTTCAGAAGCACAGATTTTCACATATATTCTTCCAGGTGATATAGTAAGTTAAATATCAATATTTGTCACTTCTGTTTTGTTGTATATAGGAACATATATTTCAAATCCTTTTTTTAAAATTTCCCCATGGAAAATGTTAGAAAAAGGGGTTATCTGACAACACTCAGTAAAATGGGATTTTAATTCACACAATACTGATGGAACTGCAACAGTTCCTGAGAGAGAAAGGAAACAGAGGTATGCATATTGCTAGTCAAAGCAGCATTTACTTTCCCCTTCTCTATCATAGTTTGAGAAGCATAGAAAAGGACAGTGTTATTTTCCCCTGAATTTGTTATAACCTGTCACCTGAAAGTCCTTCTAAATCACAAAAGTGTTGTACATGAGGGGTTCAGAGAAACTATATTTTCAAAATAAGGTATTCCAGATTAAAAAAAAATGAAATATTTTAAAGCTGTGAATCAGAAAGTGGAATGACACTGTAAAGAGACAGCAGACAGTGCTGTATTCTAATAAGGTACATATGAAGATAGGAGTAACACATGCAATTGCTTGTGCTTGTCATTATCAGAAAAATATGTCATCTTGAAACACCATACTTCACAAAAAGCTTGAAGAAACAAATACCCTAAAACACAAATATGCTATAGAAGAACACCAACTAACTTGTCATGTATGTAGATGTTTCCTAAATTCTTTGGGAAGCATGTATGTGTAATTTGCCTTAAGATTAAATAACCCACGTGGTTGAATTCTACAATTGTATATCCTGAGGTAAGAATAAACCAGATTATTTTAGCAACCTTTTTTTCCCATAGGGCCTAGAATGAAAGGCAAGCAATTGCTGTTACTACTTTGGAGGTCAGAACACTTACTGTTACAAATGACTACAGTATATGAAACAGAATTCCATCAAGAAGTTGTGCTTTTTGTGATGGAATCCATTTATTTCTAATCACTACTTTCTCTGTTAGGATATGATATATCAAATGTTTTACATATATAAACAGGTTTTCTTGTGACAAAAAGTCAAGTTACCCCTAAGGTTTCTAAGAATATTTATGGTTCAGAAAGCTTCACCTTCCTGCTCCAATGTTTAATTAATAAATAATACTCCTTTTCACTGAGACTTACTCATTATTCAACAGTTTTCAGAGTCAAACTATTCTTTTCAGAGTAGCCAAAATACAAACTGAGAATAACAGCTATAGTTTTCTGTTGGTAAAATTTTTATCATTCTTGGTGGACATGTATATACTTTCACAAGTACAGCAATGATTTTATGTATTGTTTTGTCCTGAACATATCAAGGTTTGCACTGCAAAATGATTAATAGTTTTATCAGGGTTTTTTTTACACTAGAGAAAGAATGATTTTATAACCAAAACTCAAGCCATATAAAATACAAACATGAAAAACTACTTGAGTTTAATAGTGCAGATTGCTTTAATATGTTTACATATTGAAGTACCATCTCAGCATAGTGTTACTATTTCTTTAGGAATTCTTTGATCCTTTGAATGGAAGATATTTTGATTTTAATACTTTTTTTTTATTCCCTTTTTTTTCAAGAATGTTTGTAACTTAATTTCTCTGCTTCACACAGAGATAGTATAAATTATAGTTGTATCTTTTGTAGTCTGATATTATCAGGTCATTGTTTGCTCTTAATTAACTGAACATTCTGATAATATCTTTGCTAGTAGAAAATTAAAATGTGGGTAGAGTTCTGGATATTATCGTTGATTTAAATACATGACAAAAATGTAAATACATAATGAGAAGTAAAAGAAAAAACAGGAAAATGAAATTTATATAAAAAAATAAATTTATATAAAAATATATAAAAGCAGAAAGATGAAAGTTATATTTCCAGAAACATTGTATCTAAAAATTCTAAGATTTCTTCACCCTTCACCTTGCTACAGTCAAAACTGCATTTCACAGCATCTACTTGACCTTTGAAATTGAAATTATTTTAGATTATAACTCATTCATTTGTTTTGGCCAGCATATTGGCAAACTTAATAAATGAGTTAGCCTGATAATTACTGCTGGAACTGGGATCTATATTTGACTTCTTAGTCATTGATCATTGCTTCAGAGGATGATTCATGGACTCTGCCTCTAGAATACAATTTCTCAAGGGAAAGTTCTAGACTGGGTCAGTGTTCACTGATCTTTCCAAAGAAACTTATAGTGTTTCTTAAGCAACAGGAACTTTAGCTTTTCAGGCCCTCAGTCTTCAGGATCTTGACACTGTCAAACCTGTTCACATTTTCCTATTAAGCTTAATATTGTTAATAGAAGGGATTTCTTTAGACTTTTTTTCTGTATTGAAGTGAGGAGAAAGAAAGGGAATTTCTTATTCCATTTTCCCCATTTGTTATCACAGTTTCAAAATTTATGAATTGTTGAATAACTTTTTTAAGAATTCACTCATTCTATTCGGGAAGTATGTCAGGCATTAAAAGATCCTCCTAGCATCAAAAAGCTGCAAGTGTTTTAATAATTTTAAGGACAAAAGCAGATCTCACTTGACTAAAGGAACATTATTGGAAAAGTAGCTCACTTGGGCAGAAACAAGATTCTCACCATTATCAAGACGCTGGTAGTACAATTATGTTTCTGTTATTTTCCATACTACTACCTGAATGCTATTAGTAGGTAAAGATAACGCTTTACTTCTTATAAGTTATTGAATGTATGAGAAATGAGAATTCTGGCATGATTATATTAAGAATATATGATTAAGATAAGAATAAAACAAATGATAAGTTTTATGACTATAGAGGAAAAGATGATTATGGAAGAAAGCATGATAAAGAGTTTTGTGTAGCGGTAAAGGTAAAACTAGTGCTTCAAAAAAGAAGTAAGATTGAGATTCTGCACGCTGATGAAAGCTGAAGCAACCTGCGTTTAGAAAATGAATAGTCCAATGATAAGAAGAAATGACAAAACAGCGTAATAAAAAGGTAACTAACGCCAGTAACTTTTTAGGTAAAAGTGGGCTCATGTGAACATCATGAAGTTCAACAAGGCCAAGTACAAACTCTTGCACCTGGGTTAGGGAAATGACCAGTATCAAAACAAGCTGGGGGATGAATAGATTGAGAGCAGCCCTGTGGAGAAGGATTTGGGGATACTGGTGGATAAAATACTAACATGATTTGGCAATGTGTGTTTGGAGCCTAAAAAGCCTGGGCTGCATAAAAAGAAGTGTGACCAGCAGGTCGAGGAAGATGTCATGAATCCTGATTTAGTATCCTGCCAGCTATGATGATTTGTTGTGGATGAGTGGAACGCACCTTATTCAAGAGAGAAGCAGCAATATGTTTTACTGAGGTAAGATAATAATTTGACAGAGTTCAATAAATTCAATGGAATTTAATAAAGTTTAATAGTGGTTTACCAAGGTTCAATAAGTTTGATGGCAAGATTCACTTTATTAATTACTTCATGGAATAAACATACAAAGGAAAATTGAGTTAGAACTGTATTAGAATGATTCCCACAGAGACCAGAGATGCAAAAGTGTAAGTAAGACCTTCCTGTTGGGTCACGATGTTTGGAGTGGACCCACTTGTTTTCTAAACTCCTTATGCACCTAGGTGTGGATAGATCCAATCTTAGTCTCACACTTGGACAACAGTTTATTTCTAATGGAATTATCTATATAAAGTTTATAATAATTAATGCTGAGTCACTACATGGATTAGTAATATTTCACTAGTATTAATTCAGCATGCCATTAATTCAGTCACATACCAAAGATCAGCTGCCTTGGATGCATAAAGATTTCTTAGTCTCAGGTAAGGAATCTCAAACCTTGAGAGGCATCCCAGCTCAAGGGGAGAGTCACCTGGCATGCAATCCAGCTGCAATTCAGGGAGAGCTCAAATTCGGCTCATCCAAAAATCTGCTGTTGGTAAAAGGTTTCTCTGCCTTGAGGAGCAACCTTGAGGTGTCCCAGCCCAAGGGGAGATCACCACCATGCAGCCATATTGTCTAGCAGGGAAGGCTCAAAGAAAGTTCACTTAGACTGCTGTATTTATGCAATAAAGTTGTTCGCTCATAGTCAAATTGCATAAAATAGGAAAGGTATGCATGAGACTCCTTGTACCCACAACTTTCTTTGTTCCTTGATAAATGAGTCTTGGAAAAGCCACCCACTATACATGTGTTACTTGCCTGATTGCTGTTCCAAGCTCATATGCATCAATGCTCACTGTGTCACTCTGCTCCTTTGTGAGTTTTCTAGAGGAGTTCTTGATCTGCCTACAGCTCAGGCCTTTACCTCTTTGGAGCCTGAACCAAACTGCTAGTTTGGGTAATGGGTCGAGTGCATCTGTCACAGAAGGTGATTCTGCCCCTTCTACTCCACTGTCATGGGATCCAACCTGGAGTACTGCATCCAGCACAAAAAAGACCTGGAACTGCTGGAGCAGGTCCAGAGGAGGGCCACAGAAATGGCCCTCCAGAGGAGGATTGGAACACCTTTCCTATAAGAAAAGGCTGAGGCAGTTAGGGTTGCTCAGCCTGGAGAAGAGAAAGCTTGGGATCACCTTCTTGCAGCATTTCAATACTTAAAGGGGGCTTGTAAGAGAGACAGAGAAAGACTTTCTACCAAGGCCTGTAGTGACAGGACACAGGGCAATGGTTTTAAAGTAAAAGGGTTGATTTACATTAGATGTAAGGAAGACATTATTTATGATGAGTGTGGTGAGACACTGGAACAGGTGTCCCAGAGAAATTGTGGATGGCCCCTCCCTGGAAGTGTTCAGGTTGCTTTGAGCAAGCTGATCTAGTGGAAAGTGTCCCTGTCCATGGCAGGGGTGTTGGAACTAGATGATCTTTAAAGGTCCCTTCCAATCCAACCCATTCTATGCCTGTTTAATCATTTAATACATTATAATACCAGATAATTTAATTAAAAATGGATTAAAAATTGAAATCTATGAGTACAGGGGAGCTTACAAAAGGTTCTGCCCAACTGAGCAGAATCTAACTAAACACTCTCTGGATGTTAATCTGTTTTGCTTTTAGGCACATAAGAGTGTATATGACATTATTTCTTCACTGCTTGTGTTCTTTATTTTCTACTGCTTTTAATAGCATAGGTTATTAGTTATTTCTTAAAAATTGATTAAATAGATTCTGTTTACATTGAAGTTCCAGCACCTTAGTAATTAAAATTCTAAGTATAATCTCTGTTTAGAACTAGATAGCAAACAATTTTTGCATATCATGAAACTGAGTTAGGAGTAAGATGTATAGGTCCACCAAACAGAAATAGAGGCTATTATGGGTGAATGCCTTCATATGTTATGGTACAGTGGTTACTCTTGCCAATTTCTTTTTTCAGCAGAAAATTTTAATTTGGTAAAATCAGCAGTATTTGATAATATTTGTTTTCTTTAATCAGTGTCACTGTTTACAGTACATATAAATGCAGTTACACAGTTAGTGAAATTATTATATCTACTATTAATTTCTCCTTTCCTTCATGCTTTTATGCTATTCTATTTCAAATACAAAAACACACCCTGTTTCCATCTTTCGTTCCTTGGATCTGCTTTATGTTCACCTCTTAAATTTATTCTTTTTTTCCCAGCTAAATTATAAAGTTTTCACTTTCAGAAGGAAGCTTTTATTTCATTACCAGAAAATGAACATCTGAAAATTAAGCACCTAACATGTGACTTGTCTCATATAAATACCTACTGCTAAAATAAATGTCTATGATAGGTAGGCTCTGTTGGCTCTTAGATATAGTTATTTTACTCTTATTTTTGACTATATGGGGAGATTTGACTATTAACTTAGACTAGACAACTAGCTTTTAAACAGTAGAAGTTAATAAAGGATATTCCCCCCAGATTTAGATTATTATTTTGGCTCACTAAGTAATGTAAATATGTATGTATCTATATATTTCTTGAAGTAATATCAATTACTTTATTGTATTAACAAGCTACTTAGTGAAAGGATGGATTTTTAACAAATTGATAGATTAGGCATTCTGCTTGCTAACCAGAATGGGTAATGCAATCCCTTGATGACAGTCAAGTAGACTATGCAAATATATTAGACAGATCACATATTAATGCACATGCCAGTGGTATTTGGTATTAGTACTAAAAGAAAAGAAAAAATCCTATTAGTTCAAGATGTGAAATATGACAGCTTGTAGCTGACTTGCAAGTCTTACCTTTACTGAAAGGGGTTGGCTACTTCCTTGACCTTGTACATTTAGTATTTTTGGTTTTCTAGGTTCAGTATTAGCCAAAGTGTAGAGTACATAAGCTTGGGCTTATATGTATTTTTGGAGGACTCATTTTAAAATTAGAAAAAGGACAATCAAAATCTCTGAAGATTAATTGGACTTGAGGAAATTTTTTTTCTTCAAAATGAGCTGTAAAATATTTTCTAGACTATAATAATAATTTTTAACTATAAATGTAAATAAAGTCCAGCTATGACTGTCAGTGGTGAAAACTTTTGCTTGTTATAGTTATTCACATAAAAATACTGGCCTTCCTCTCATTTTTATATTCTATTCCATAGTGAAGTTAATGTTTTGGACTGAAATAGAATAATCACAGAACATAAAAATGTTGTTAAATTATAAATATTAGAAATAATAAAATACTGATACAGTTAAAAAACAACATTCTTAGTTTGCAGACTTATTGTCAAAGGAAAGATTTCCATGTAACACAGTTTAAATAAAATAAAATGAATCAGTGTTTTTCTGGCAATAGTTTTCATGACAGTTACTTATCTACTTTTTTCTTTTGGGGTTTTGCTTTTAAAGTTACCTTTTTTTCTTTATGACAACCCCCATCACCCAGAGCTAGAATAATGATATTAAACTTCCATGGAATCTGAATAGAAAATATCTGTTCTAAGCAGGATAAAGAAAATTTTACATGAATAGTTTCTGAAAAGGTAGGGTTTGTTTGCATTTTTTTTAAGAATTGTGCTGGTGAAAAACCATGTTGCTTGGAATACTGTAAGCTGTAGTAAATCACATGATGTACTAAAACCTGAAATGGTCTGTTCACACTCTGTCATAGGCTTTTCTTTTGTATTTAGTATGGTAAATTTGTACTGAAACACAGTAGTGTTCCTGGGACCGCCATAAAGATTCAGTTGGAAGGTTGTTTAATTGCAAATTCCAGCAGGCAGGAGACAACTATTTTTATTATACTTGTCTTTCAGTGATATAAAATTTGACTTTGACCTATAACCTTTTCAAGACTTCCCACTTCATTACCTATAGTTCACATTTATTACTCATAAAAGTAAAGCTGAAATGTCAGATGGTCTTCAAGTAACCATATCCAAATATTTCTTTCTATTCTCATGTCTTGTAAAAATATGCAATGACTAAAGAAAGTGGGACATTTTGGTAGATATTTCATATATGATAATCCTCACAGGTGAAAGAAATACCAGGTAAAAATTATAGAGGGAGTCGCATAATCACATAAATTGTTTTAATTAACCCATAGTATTGGTGGAGCAATACGTAGAATACAGCCCAGGTGTTTTCTATAATAAATATAATTTACTGAAGCCTGTTGCTTCCTTTTGTGGATCACCTGAAAATGCCATTTTCATGGTCAGAAATAATATTATGCATTTATCAATGCAAGTACTGTAATATGTATCTATGTATTGATCTGTCAATATATTATTTATCTGTCTATTGATCTATCAATCAATCAATGTATATCTCCTCTAACCACTGCTGGTGGTCTGATGAAGCTGGAGAGGGGGTAAAAATTCTAAGACGTAGACTTTGTTAAGTTGTCCTTTTTTGTGTGATTATAGATGTCTGCCTGTCTCAGCTTTGGGTACTAAAAATAGGTATTTAATAAAAGTAAAATAAGAATATTGGTATTTCATTAGAACTTGATTACCACAACTTTCAGGAAAATGTGTCAGAATAAGAAAAGAAATTTACATTTTAATGATTTATGATAGTGGAAGAAAGTGGAAGAAAAAAAAATCAACAACCCAAACCAAAACCTCAACTTTGAGTTACTTCACTAGGATATAAAAAACATTATTTGCTCTGAGCAGCTAAATTTTCCAAACCTAGCTGAAGTCCATGTTAATGGATTTTGGAAAATATTAATATACAGTGGCCTGTAAGCTGGATTGTTGGGGTTTTTTTGTTTGTTTGGGGTTTTTTTATTTATTTAATATTCTTTTTTAGAAACAGTAACTGAAAATTAGTTAAAATGAAAATATCACTGCATTCAAAAACAGTTGTTCTGTGGTGCTGTTGGTTTTATTTTCCTTCTTTTTTTTTTTTTCCTAATGTTTATTTCTATTTAGAGCATGATTCCAGTCTAAGAAGTGAAAACATAGAAATAACACCTTAATTAACAGACTTATTCCTTGTGCTTGCTCAGAGTATTTTAAACAATAAAAGATATTCTGTTGCTTTTACACCTTTCACTCTATAAACCAAATAATTATTTTAAAAAAAAAAAATTTACTTTTCATGTATCTCATCAACAGGCAGGGAGATCAGGATGACCATAAACAAAATATGGTCTGACATCTCTTATATCAGGTAATTTTATTACAGGGACTAAAGAATGGAACCGACCTCTTAGACTCTGGGTGAAAGGTTTGAGAGCTTGTGAATGGTTTCTTTATGGAAATATAAACTAATTACATTTAAACAATTTCTTTGTTCTGCAAAGTCTTTGCTCAAAGTAACATTATATTTGAATTATAATTTCCAGACCCTGAGCTGATATAATTTACATCAGGGGTTTGAGTATGTACAGCCATAGAGTCATAACCAATTATTAAAATACACACAAGAACTAGAAGAAATATTCTAAGAAACTGTCAGCATTTATATTAATGCAGAAATTAATGTTGATTACTTGCATGTTTTCTAAGCAAAATCCAAACATTTCTTCCCAATAACATTCAGTGTAGAAATTTGTTATTAGGATCATTTTGCTGAAAACATCAGTAACACTACATAATTTTGTAGTTTCATATTGATACTAAACTGTTTGATAAGTTTCCTCAAAAGAAGGTAAGGCCAGCTTTCTTCCACAGAAAATTTTGGAATGATCTAATGCCCTATATATTGTCTCCATTATTGTAAATGCAGAAGATAACTGTATCTTAACTGTGTTGTATTATTTCCCTTCTGGCCCACAGTATGAAACAGATGATGCAGTAATGCTTTCAGACCAAGTTCTATTATAATGACTTTAGATCCATTAAGTTAGGATAAAGAGGAGTCCCTTTGAGCTAATCATTTAAGTCGCTACAAAGTGTTCCATAGAGAACAGGCCTACAGGGAGATGAGCTGGTCAAGCTATTAACTCCTTTTTTTTTTTTTTTTTTTTTTTATTACATTCATTGAAACCTGGCAGAGTTTATTAAACCGTTTATTATGAGCTTACTTGTCTTTTGACTAACATTTCTAGAGGAGGAATTTGCATGTCTATGCACACACATACACAGAGAGAGAGACAAAGAATCTGTATTCAATATATGTAAATTATATATAAAGTTACACAGCTATGCATATATATTTTTATATACATGTGCACGCATATATGTGGAAATCAAGAACAACTTGAATTTAGGAAAAAAAATACCATCAAATTCACTAATGATAATCATGTGTAATATAATGGATAAAACAATAAGATTTTCATATGAAAAATGTCATGAGATAAATCTGATCAGTTATGAAACTATGGACTATTTAGACATTCAGTAAATCAATGTTGTATTTCCTCTTGAGAGTCATGGGAATAAGATATAAGAGGAGTCATTTCAACCAGCTTCTTCAGGAGCTATGCTCATGTAATATTTTAAGGTGCTTCACACATCCTGAGACTGTTATCCTTGCAGCTTACATGTCAACACATGTCCCTAGTCATGGGTATATACATTTGTGTGCCATTAAAGACTCAGAAAGCAGCATCAAGAAGAATGCTGAGGATATTGTGCCGTATGAAAACCTGGTAATTCACTTTTTACCAGAAGCATTGTTTTATTATTATGGTTCATGCAGCTTGAATAATGATAGCACACTGGCCAAATTCAATAGCTAATCATCATTTTCGTGTTCTTTCCTTTCTATAGTAACATAATCTTCAAGTTTTTGAGAAATGTCAGTCACCATTCCAAGCCTTCAAAACAGCAAACAAACAAATGTTCTTCAAAAGTTTATTATAACATAGTACTGATATTAAATTGATACTTTTTGTTTAAACTTTTTTTCAAGGTTTTGAATGGCACATATCTGTAACCTTAAGATACTTTTCAGGCACGTAACACTAATGTTTGTGTTTATAATTTTTTTGTATTACTACCGATTTTCATACTTGGGGGGGTGGGGGAAAACACCAAACAGAAAAACACCAAAATATTCATATTGTCCTTAATTGAGAAGACACTGTATACATTTCAGCTTAATAATTGCAAATACTTCTTTTGCTTATAAAGTCATATTTTCTCCTGAAATTTTGATTAAGATGATAAACCTAGTGAGGATAATTTGCAGTTTTCTTTTAACAACATCTCAGAGCCACTGAAATCAGTAGTGAAGTTCTCAATATCTTTAATGGTGCTTTAATGGTGTTTTTGGTTTTAAGCTTTTGCCCTTTATTTTCCCGTCACACAAAGATCTTTTGCAATGCTACAAAAAATTCTGTCTTTTTCCTGTTTTAACCTGATTACATAAAACCATCGACAGTTTAGACCTATGTGTGTCTAGAGGTGAAATATAGTCTTGATTGGAGTTCTGGAAGATTACAGCCAGTTGAGAGTGATTAAAGATCTGGTCTTTAGAGGGGAAAAATATTTACAGTGATATAATTCGAGAAAGTTCAAAGATTTGTTTTGAATTTTCTTGTATATTAATATCCCTGCATTACTGTATTTTTATATTGATTCTAGCACATAGTTTTCTAAATATTTCACTGATTCTGTAGATTGCAGAATGTAATAGTATTTTCAGGTAGAAAATTAGTATCACAGTCATCCTTTGATTTTTTCAAATCAAAAAGGGACTTGTTTCCAGAATTATTAGTTTATCTTTCATTTCTGGCAAAATAACCTGAAAAATACTGTACTAAAATTGAAAGCCTAGATCACAGTATGAGTGATAGCCTATAATAAGGCAGGTCTCCTGTCATTAAGCAAAGATCAGAGTTTAATCAGTTCTGCCTACTGCATAACTCCAATTTACACCTACCGCTTTTTGCTTACTGTACTGGTCCTCCTAACTTTTCCTAGTGGAAGGAGGTTAGCGGAATGTGGTTAGGACTTTTGAGAACCCTTGAGATACTGCCTACCTAGTCTCAAAACTAAAGTTAGACAGAGAAGATCTGCCAAAACTCTGTGTCACAGGCTGCAGCTATTTAATCCTGATGATATAAACAGAGAACACTCACAAATGGCTATTTTTAAAGTGGCAAGAACTTATGAAGAATAAGTGGTTCTTTTGTAAGTGTACAGTGGTTATTTCCTTTGAAGGGTTAAAGGCAGAGAACTTGAAGAGATTTCATGTCACCTGACTTAGTCATTCCTGATGCAGCCATCTGCTTCTTAGCTGGTTGCCCTACCTGTCGTGTATAGTTGAAGGAAAAAAGTAGTCATCACACTAAGAGCATGATTCATCTGATTCACCTCAAGTCTATTTCCACTTCCTGATAAAACGAATTTTACTATAGAACTACCTTCCCCTCCTCGCGGGGGTTGAGCTGTCAGTGATCAAAGGCCTAGTTTTGATAGAGAAAGTCTGTTAAGTAGAGCCATACAAGATAAGAAATATAAAACTGTAGACAGAAGTAAGATTGTTGGTATGGGAACAGTCTGCAGCTCAATGATTCCAGAAAAAAGAAAGAAACTAAGCCAACTCCCTTCCAGAAAAAAAAGAAACCCCAACATGGACATAAAGAGATAAACATGAAACCTGAAGATGGCAATTGATCAGCCTGATTCTCAGTGTTGTTGCAGGAGCAACAAGGGCTGAATCTTCCACCAGTTGCTGATGGCTGCCCAGCCAGCAAAGACTCTTTGAACACAGAGTCCAATACCACTTAACCGAGTAGTTTATTGATTCTAACCAAATAATGGCTTTGTCTTTTAAAATTGTGTCTTTTGGAGTCCCTTCAAATACATAGAAGTTGCTCAATCACAGTGACCCAGAAAATAATGAGAGTCCAAGGCGGTTACTACAGACTCCTATCCACCTTGTCCAGGAAAATTTCCAGAAAAGTTATACGGGCAAATTAAACCAAAAAACCACCCAGAAATACAAAACAGAAAATATTCATGAATAATTAGTCCATTGTTATATAAGGAGGATTCAAGTGTAATCTCCTCTAAGCATGACAAAATATTTGAATTCAGTTTTAAAAAAATAAAAATTCCTTTAACACTGGTGATATGCAGGATAGCTCATAGAAATGTGGTGACGGATAATGGAAAATTAAACATCCAATGAGGAGGTTAACGTCAGTGGTCTCAGTTGCTTATGTCAAAGAGACCACATATTTCTTCATTACAGAATTCTGAGATAATTGCTGCATGAATTTATGGGATCACTATATCCAGTAATGCAACAAAATCAAAGATGGTCCATTTTTATAGACAAACAGAAATGTAGTAGCTGTATTATATAAAGATTAAAACATGAGGGAAGATGTGAACTCAATGGCTAAATTTTGAAGGAAAAGTTACTTAATGACATTGAAGACAGTGAATTAAATAGAAGTAGATAAAAAGTAGAAGGGATATATCAAAGTAACAGATTAACCTCATATGTTTCTTTGTTAAGAAAACTTCTAATTTTTTTCTTCAGACAAAGGTAATGCTTTATCTAAACCACTTTATCTGGACTTCAGTAGAGCAGTTGATATATTGCTAGGGGAGATGTTATTAATTAAGATGAAGGAGATGGAGATTAATGTGAGAATAGCTGGACCAATCAGTCTGTACTGAGAAGGAAACAACTGGCAAGGAAGAATGTTACTAGTAGGGTTTCACAAAACTTGTCTGTGGATTTGATTTTGCTTAATATTTTGTTCATATTTTATTTAGTGACCTGTGCATGAAAGAATTGGAAATATGTTGATGACACAAAACTAGGATGTACCGATATATGAAGGAAATATGAACAGGGTCAACAAGAGGAGAGCAATAATACAACTGAGTTAAAAGCAATAAAATGCTGTATAAAATCTGACACTTGGGAGCTAACAGCAAAAAATTCTGTGGCAAGGTGGGAGCTCCTCAAACAGAAATAAGGAAGAAGGAGGAAAATCTAGATATTAGTGGATCACACAGTGATGCAATCTTTGGTCCCATAAATTTCTTACAGACACAAGAAAATATTTATATTTTTGTTTCCTTAGAAATAACGTCTTCAGGTCTGATCACCTCTGTTCAGGCGAGATACCTTCAAAACTGGAAAGCACAGAGAAATTTCACTTCTGATGAGGTCGTTTATATTTAAAGACTAAAACATCTTGAGCTAGCAAATGAAATACTGTAGATAAATAAATTTATACAGTACAAATAGAGAACTATATTCTCTGTATTGTATTTCTCTATCAGAGGAATGAAAAAGCTGGTGAGGAAAAGCAGCAATTCAAGCTAAAAGAATAATAGTAAAATAAGTAATAGTTTATAAGCTAGTCATGAATTTAAGCAGGGAATTAAGAAAAGATTTGTATTAAAGATATTTGCTTCTGGCATGCTATTTGAAATCTGGTTTTTGATTAAGTTACATGCAATGTTTCTATGAAATGACTAGATTTTTTTAACCTGAGAATCTGATCTTATGTACCCCAGCAGCTGGCACCAGGCACACAGGTTGTGACCAGATGTCATGCTCCAGACACTGGCACCAAGCCCCTCACTCACCCCAGTCCCCCCGGTAACTGTTTTTTTTAGGACACACAGAGTTCCTGCCCCAATGGCTCAAGGATAAAACCCCTACTGATTCCAGTAGCTGTCACCATAGGTCAGGGGGACCAGCACATCTGGTCTGACTCCAGTAACTGGCCCCAAAATTCACTCAGACATGTACAACTCTGACCAGCAGCTGGCACCAAGTCCCTGCAGCACACAGACTCATGGAATAGAGAGTAAGATTATGGTGAGAGAGAGTTAAGATTTAATAATAATATAAGACAGGACAGATTGTGGTGATCAAGAGCAGGCCTCAGCCAGACCAGCATGCTCACATATGACCGGCCTCTTTTATACCCCTTTCTGCCTACTTGTCTCTCTGTTCCCTGCTGCTCCCCCTTCCCCTGCACATTGCCTCATCAGCTAGCACAGTCCCACCAACCCCCTGCAACATGCAGGACTCCCAGGTTTGCATCCTCATGTGTTGCAAAGTCCCATTTGCCTGCAGTTTCTTGATAGGCCATCATTTAGTGTGGCTGACCAGGTTTGTTTCTGGTTATTGTTTAAGGCTAATGGGTTGGGTTTTATCTGTGTGTTTGTCTCCCTTTCCTTATTCTCCCAACTAAAATGATAAACCCTTTCACACCCCAATTTGTGCTGCTGACCAGGTTTATTCTTATCACATCTTCCCTTACTATATACACTGTGTCTGTTATAAATTATCTCACCAATTTTTACATTTGTTAAAAAATGAGGACAGAAACTCGAGTCAGTACATTTTAAGTTGGGTTTGCACTGTTTTCCCGATAGTTAAACTCAATATACAAGCACCATTTGGACATAAAGTCAGTGTTGTGTGGTCGATTGGATTAATAAAATCATGATTGTGTGTTTATGCTTAATCTGGATCGCACCAGTACTGCCATGCTCGCAGGTAGACACTGGCTAATTTACAGGTTCATGTTAATGATTGTGGAACTACCATACAGGCAGAAATTGAGGATTTCACTCATCAGTTCTCATTGCTGTAACGCGTCTTCTCCTCCTAGTTCAAAATTAACTCCATAGGGTGGCACTGGTACGTTATCCTTTTCACACTTCTGTGTTAGTTCTCCTCATCTGCAAATTGTGAAATCCAAGGCTAAGATTAAACTGCATAGGATTTTCAGGTATTTTCCATATAATTATTCAACTCAAATTATTTTCGTAAACCAATTTATAATGTGGTTGCACAAAACCTTGAATCAAAACAAATGAAAGGGAACTGTTGCATGCTAATGAAAAGATGGGGCCCTGACGGAAATTTCTTCAGGTGGCTTTGTTGGCAGACAAAGTGTTTCTGTTAACTCTGTCCTCAACTGGTACCTCTGTAACAAGAGATTTTTAGGCTCCATTCCTCCTCTGGAGGAACTATCCACTTTCAAGCGAGCTCAAAACTTCAGAAATTCAAGAAAAGATTTTGAGTCATTTCTGCTTGTGGCCTGATGTAGTTCTAGAAATTCATCTAGAAATTGTTTACTCTAGACGGGTCAGGGACTAATTGTTTTCCTAAAAGAAATATATTCATTTTTTGCAATTTTTATATATATATTTCAATTATCTATATATTGTAATTTTATTTATAATTAATATTTGTATTACATACATTATTTTGTTTCATTGTATTGTATTACACTGTATTATATTATACATATTTATAAAAAGAGAAAGCATCACTCTTTACATTGTATTGAATAATCTACAATCATACATCTCGGACTGAATTATGTTTTCCTTAATGTCCTTAGTTTCTAAATTAGAGGAATTCCCCCCTCCTTTTCTTTCATTTTCTTTACTTCATCTGTAATTTTTGAAAGTCAGTTTGATACTTACTCAAGCAAGAATATATAATAGTTTTGGCAGCCCTCTGCTACTCCATTTCTTCCTTCAACTACTTCCACATACACCAGTTAGCAGAACTATCCATAGACTAGATCCTGTATTTGTATGCATGCATGTTCACATGTTGCTTAAGGAAATGTCAAGGTGGAAACTATCAACCTATTTCATGGTAGAATTTCTGTTCCATCTGTCATTTGGACTTTACCTTCTATTATTTGTGGAATGAGCTACATGCACTCAAATGTGGTAGTGGCTGTTTTTGGTTTTGTTGGGTTTTTTTTTTTAATTGGCACTGAACAACTTCTGTGTAACTGATATTCTTAAGACATAAAGACAATCTAATACTATTTTATTAAAATATCTTTTTCAATTATATATAAAAAATATTACAAATCTTCTGCCCAAAGAACCATTTCTGTTCATATTGTGTGTGTCAATGGAATCTCACTGTCAAATCTGTCTTACTGAAATTAGTTAAAATGTCTGCATAATAAAGCTTATATTGTAATTTTACAGCAGGTCCCAAGGAAGACTAGGCTCAATTACACAGATTTCAAAAGCAGATCAAGGATTATAATTTGACTCAGTTGTTCTGGATGGTTTAATGTGTGACAGAGAAGCTAAAAGCTATGCTTATTCTCTCAGGCTTTTCCCCTTGCATTTTCTACCTACTTGAAAACTGCAGAAAGAGTTTCAGGTACTTCTACAACACGGTCCACTACAGATCATGGTGTTATCCAGTAATGAAAACCACAGTATAAATAAAAAATTTAATGTTCCACAGTCCTTTGCAAAATGAACTCAAAGGTACAGTAAGGAAACTGGTGAGCTGAGGAATGATTGATTTGCTTTTGGTTTACAGTAAATCCAATTTATGGTAAGTGTTAATAGCTGAAAGTTTGCTGGTTATGACATTCAAACAGTCTGGAATGTGTCAACAGAAAAATAAATGAATGTATTGGTGACATTGTTCAGTTTGAAGGTTTTATACTTATGTAATTGTATGTCTATGTACTTACATAATTATTTTGTCACCTAAGTTTCCTCAGAATTACAAAGAATTTCACTCAGTTTTTCAAAGGTGGGCATCATTCTAATATAAAAATTCACCAGGAGTAGCTTTCACTCCATAGGTACCTACATTTTTGTGTAGAAAACTTAAGTAACAACCAGAAAATTCACAGATGTCATCACCATGACTGCACTTGTGAAGTGCTAAGGCTTGGACAATAGGCCCAAGCCAGAGTTGACCTATAGATGAATCCTGTATATTTTATAACTGATAGCCATTATGCTAGTAAGTATTGTGCTAGGTTATAACAAACCACCTTTGCTGATGTAAAAAGTGCTAAAGTGTTGAAGTACTGAAGCCTGAACAACAGGCCTCTAGCTGAAGCTGCTAACTTAGTATGTAGTCATTAACGAAGTATGTATGCTCATTAATGAAAGATGCACCTTAGACAGAATATAATCAGTAGTGAGGATGAAATGCTTAGAGAATGTATCCAACTTTCCTTTCTCATCCTTGTTCAAGGCTGAGAACCCACGTGTTTGGCCTTGTTAGAAACTCCCTTGGTTTCCCCCCCTGAGCCCTGGCCAGGCTTTGGGTAGAATCTAACAGGAGAATGAAACCAGAAATTTTCTGCTTAAATCAAAGATGCCAGTTATTCTGGCTTGCTGATTTTTGGTATATAAAGCTGGACCCACTTGCAGCGACTTTGGATGCCTCACCTACAGGTGGACGCACCGCGTAGGATTTCCCACTTGCCGGGACAGGCTCTCCAAATCCTCGCTGTAACCGGGGCTCCCCAGCATCTGCGGATCTGGATGATGGTAACGTATGCAAGTGGTGATGTATCTTTCTTAATCACTATTCTCTCTCTCAGGTAGTAATGATTCGATGCATTACCCTGTATTTTCTTATTTAAGTGCACTCTTCTGTCTTTTCCTTACTGCATGTTTTCTGTATTACTCTGTTACATTATTTGGTTATCACCAGTAAAATACATCTGCTCTTTTCACTCTAGTGTCCGAGTTTAATTGGTATCCTTAATCAGCAAAACAACTTGTCAAGGTTTAGTTTCTTTAATCCTTGTGGCATTCACAAGATGTACATTTTTGCATCTGAATCTTCTGAGAAGTCTTAAATGAAAGGCATTCTATGAGCATTCTTAATGTATGTAATAATAGTTGAACTCACTATAAAGCAGAATAGCCATGATTAAATCTATTAAATTATACAGGCAAAGAAAAGCTTTGCTATCTTTAACCTTTTATATAATAGTATAGTGGTTAAAGCAATCAACCAGAAAATGAACTATTTTTAGCTATTCTTTGTTCTTCCTTCTGAATTGTTTTATGCCTGATTTTTGGTATTGTTCGCGCATTTTATTTGCTGGCTTTTTAATTTAAAATGTGGAAGCAGTACCCCAGTAAAAAGTTGTAATCCTGTTCCAGGATTCCTTTTCCCTTTCCCTGAATGCAGGGGTTACTTAGGTCTGAGTTTCAGGGTCAGTGATTTTCTTGATTGATTTCTCTCTTGTTGGCCTCATGGGTCATTCTTTTCTTTTGGCACAATGATCGAGGTGCAAAGGGAAGGGTAGGAAATTACTCGATTCTATAATTTTTTGTTAGGGCTCTGTGCTTGAGAAGTCTTTTGGTGTCAGGAAAAGCCAATGTCTCCTTCACCCCTCATTAAATTTTCAAAATACAAAGTCAATCACAACCATACTTTAAACCTATGTAATATGTTCTGAGTAAGCAGTGAACTGAAGAAAGATGAGTATCCCAAAAAATGAAAATTAAGGAATCTATATCAAACCTCTTACTTTCAGTATGTAGTTCAGCTAATATCTACACTTCTTACCTTGAGCTTAGTAGTATCTGAAGTGTAATTTAAAGTGTTAGAAAAACAGTATCTCTGCCCTGAACCTAAATCACAAATGAGTAAACAACTTCAGATGTCAAATCTCAAGCAGTATTCCCATTTCAATACTAACTTTAATTCTGGGTCATGCAACATTGTTGTACAATGACAGTGAATTCTTTAGGATTTAACAGAAGCTGTGTCTTGTTTTGCACAATGAGAATATTAAGACAATACTTTGTATTACTCCTGCAGTTGTACTTAATGAGACATTCATTCCTGCTTTCACTGTGCAAAGGACTAAGTATACTTCTTAGTATTTATTTGTAGTGCATTTTTTACATATTATTAGGACTGCTTAGAAGGAAGGTTAAGGAGGTTAAGGTGATGAGTAGGCACATGGCAACAAAAATGAGTCCCATGACCAACAACGAGTTCAATATATATTTGTGTTGAATGAAAAAAACGCAAGTAATGAAGGGCAAGAATGAGATAGTAGTAAACACATGACCTTTTTTTAGCAATACTCATCACATATTACTCACCAGCTGTTCCATGTGCTGATACACTAATCTAAGAGGGGAAATAAAAATTTTACATTTGACTTTTCATTAGTTGTTTAATTTTAACAGCTGAATTTTGTTTAAATTAAATCCATTGCAACACAATGTATTTAGTTTTTTTTAAATCTGAAATATCATTAGAACTGAAAAAAATTGTCACAAAAAAGAAAAATTTCTAATCAAGCTCATGTTGATTATGCTAGGCTGCAATTCTATATCCACAACTTGTTCATCATTATGAGCTCTGTTTGTAATACAACATCACTAGATTTTCTTTTCTGCCTCAATATTAGTGATTTTGGGGAGAGGCAATTTCTTGTAAATCAGCTTTAATATAACTTTTTGTGTTTTGGGGGGAGTCAGTTAGTTTGTTTGATTTTTAATTAAATTCATGGCAGTGGAAAAATGGTGGTGTTTATCACACCTAAATACGAGTTTATATTTACACCTGAACTACTTTGGACTGCCATTGGGGTGTATGACAGGAAGTAGGATGGAATCCATATGACTCAACTGAAACATAGATTAATTTTAATCAAGAATTGCCTGTGTTTCTCTTAGTTAAAGACAGTGTTTCAGATGCAGGTATCAGCATTGTAGATATTCATATTTATTCAAATCAATCTTGCACATAGTACATTTCCTGAATTTATGAAGAACGAATGTGACTAAAAGCCAAAGATCTTTTTTCTTTACAAAGTGAGAAGTGATTCTAGATTTCACCTCAGCTACCTGATTTACCTGGAGGATGAAATTACAAGGCAAACTCTTTCCTCACTGTTTTATCTTCACAGTTCTTATGTATTGATCATCTCTCATAATCTCTGAAGTTACTTTTCTGTTTCAAAGTAGGTAACACTGGTGTTCAATTTCTAAAATAGAAAGTAGTTTTCTTGGGAATTTTGTGATTACAGCACTGATGATAAACAATGAGATGAGGAAAGGACAGAAAATATCATGACCACACTGAACTTAAACCTCTACCCTTTGTTTAACAATGACATTTGAAAATAAGCTCACTTTGACATTGTCATTTTTTGTTAGGTTCAATCTTAAGGAGGATGTGAACTAGTTCTATAATAAAAAATGAATAATCCAAAATTGTAGGTAATCATAGGTCTCTAATATTAAAAGGGGGGGGGGGGGGGGGGCGGCGTGGTTTGTGTGTTTGGTTTATTTCATTTGTTTCGTTTTGGATGGGGTTTTTTGTGTTTTCTTCTTCTCTTTGCTGAACCTGGCTGTACATTTTATGGGTAATATTCATGTTATCTATCTATCTATTTAGCCATCTTTTTAACATGTATGACCATGAAATTTCATGCTATCTCTGTTTTGCCAGTTTCAGATGTACATGTGAGTCCTGACCATAACTTCATAATTAGATGATATAGTGGTCAGTACTTGAACCCTCTCCTTCATACATCTTGTCTTTTCATAAACACTTTTCCTCTTTTTCTACAGAGGTACAATATCCAGAGAAGGACTAGAACACAGCTGTTGTGGCTTGAACTTTGCCAGTAGCCAATCACTACATGCCCAGTCGTTTACTTCCCCCCCAACCCCCTCCCCAGTGAAACAGGGGAGGGAGGAAAAAAAAGAAATTCGTAGGTTGAATAAAAAAAAATGTAGTAATCATAACAAAAACAACAGTAACAATAGTAAGTCCAAAATGGGTAAAATGCAGCAGTGGTTTACCGAGCGGTGACCAGTACGCAGCCCACCCCCACTCCCAGCAGCAATCCCGACCGCACCAGAGATCCCTCTGCCAACCAGGAAACAGAAACCAAAACAGGCTGTGAGAGAGCACACGTCCGCCTCTATACTGAGCATGATGTCACATGATATGGAATAGTCCAATGACCAATCCAGGCCCGGGCCTCTAGCTGTGCTCCCTCTCAGCCCAAGGAAAGTTAACTCTATCCTGACTGAAACCAAGACATCCTGTAACACATATCAGCAGGTAAATCTAGATATAGGCTATGGGTACATCATCTACACTGTTGTTTTGAATCACTTCCTATTTCCCTTCTCAGGCACCATATTTTCTAGGTTGCTTACAGGAGCCACTCTAGGGAAAACCAGGTAGGTCTCTTAGTGGTACAGCTATAAGTGAGCTGATTTGTGAGGCAGCCTTCTTACCATCTTTGGCACAAGATAAGTAAATTTCAAGTCTTTCAGAGCCTTAAGACATATTATTTATACATCTTTCAGTTGCAGGAATGTTCCCCAATCACTCAGAGACCTGACAATGGTGTTTGATGCAGAAGGAGTTAAATAACTCTCAGCACTACTGCCTGAAATTAAAAATCAATGAAACTATAAAGATGTAAAGAATTGCATCAGAAAAGCTAAGATTGGTGTGACTGGAGAATGGGAATGTCTGTGTGTGGAGGCACCAGCAGGAATACCCATCTGGGAAGGGTCTCTCAGTGCCTGTGTTAATGGTATCCAGATTAACAGGTCATCAGCACTCCAACACATCTATAAGCAGTTCCATAAAACACCCAGATTTGGAGACATGGACAGTGCTGGCTCACAGATGTGTACCAGGATAGATACACTACCAGCTCCAAAAGAGTAAAAAAAAGCATATCTGAAATCTGCATGTGGTCACTAACCCAGGAGGCATGAATAGGACTTGAAAATTGTCTTCCGCTGTCTTTCACATCATTGCAAAGGATGCATCCTAACACCTGCACATGAGCACTGAGGTAGCCAGCTGCTGGCCAGACAGCCTGAATGCTCCTACCCTGGTCCCTGACCACTGGGCAGACATCTTGGGCATCAAATACATTCTAGTACTTGTCTGGTAAGAGAGAGCAGGAGTGAGTGAATGAAGTTTTGTTTCAGTTTTTCTTTTAAATAATATCACTTTTCCCTCCTATAATGTCTTGCATGTATACTCACTGCATTGTGGATACAATGCAACAGTATTTCCTACAAAGGTCTGTAATGAGTATCCACAAAATTACAGAGAGCAGGTTAAAGGTATGTGAGGTGGGAATAAGGTACTGCAGCCATGTGGACATGCAGCAAAGTAAACCTGTAGTGTAGTACTGAACCACACTTCACTCTGTACACTACAGCATGGATCAGGCCAGCCTGCATCAATAAGCTGTGTAAATGCAAACTACTCTGCACCAGGTGCCCAGGAACAGAGTATTATTCCCTGGCTGTTTTCCAGGACCTTTAAAAAGAGCTTTTTTTAAGGACACAGTAATAATAATAAACAGGTTAATATTGTTATGAGATAAGCATACATAGCACAGAGACTCAAGTGGTAGCTTACTGGCCCATTTCACAAAAGAAAGGCTTTGGGTTATATATATGTAAATGAATATAGAGCATTTTTAAGGCAGAGAGCCTGTTCTTGTCACTTCTAATCTGCAATAAAAATTCATCATGTGAGAAATATGCATGAGGATTTGAATGGGCATGCATCCAGTGTATTATCATAACACAGGCATTGGAAACCATCTTTCTTAAGTAAGGAAGGACTATCTGCAAATAGCTGACATATGAAATGTCTCCATATTGGCATTTGAACACAGTAATCCTTTCATAAAAATGAAAATGGAGATAAATGGGGACTGATGTGGTATTTGATCAACTTCTTCTAGTCTGTCACATCTATAGTCAGCTTTCTTTGGCACTGTAGGCACCTTCATGCTCCATGTTGTTTCTAAATTGCTCAAAAAAAATTAGTAGCAGAAAGAAAAAATTGGAGGACTTCCACATGCAATATACTTTCCAACTTTACAACAACTGTGGTTTCCTTATTTACAAACTTACTTTAGAAAAATATCTCAAAGGTTTCTCTTCTCACTATTCCAATCAGCATTTATTAATTTACTCATTTTCCGTGACCAAAAAACCTCTCACAGTAGAGCTTATTACTGTTCATTCTAGAAATCTATAATGCTTTTTGGTTTTTCTTTGTTTCTTATTTAGGAATGTGGAACAAAGTTTTCATATTTCTTTATTAATTGTGTCAACTTAGACAACATTTCCACTAAGAAACCTGGAAATGATTATGGTCTGAGTACATACCACTGCTGAAACCCTGCTATCTCAAGAGCAAGACTTGAGCGTGCTCTGCTTTCTGTAAAAAAGAACTGCAGATGCATATCCCACATGAGAAATGTAGTCCACTAAATTGGATGTCTTATCTGGACAACAAGGAGATCAGGATCCCAAGTGTTCTGTGTTATACACTGGCATGTAAACACAGGTTTACAATGCAGTTTTAGCAGTTTTCCTTGCAGATACAGGCTTTTAATAGAAAAATATTCATGCTGATACCAGTAAGATTATTTGAGCAGGATTCTGCTCCAAATTGTAGAAAACAATATTGAGTGGCATTTTTACCAGTTGCCTTTGCAGGTGTACATTATTATTTCCTACACATCTATATATCTCATTACAACTGTTGGAAGTTTAATTCCTGTATTCCCACCTTCCAAAATTAAAACAACTGCAAATGCAGTTCTTTCAATGGCAAATCAATATCCATCTTGCAACACAGGGACAATTATACCTCTTTTGGTGTCTTTTTAACAGAGTTCCATTTATTGCCCATCAAAACTATTAATAACAAATATCAAATGAAATGAAAGGGAAAAGGAGAAAATCCTTTAAGGAAAGTATAGAAGGAACATACGGGAGCTTAAAAGATCTTTATGGATATGCTGCTTTAATGGTTAAAAAAAAGTAATTACTTTTTCAGGATTTTGTCTTTTCACAAAATTCCTCAACAGATTATCAGACATACTGAAATTAATGCAGAATGACATCAGTATAATTAATGTGGATAAAGTAAAGAGGAAGCATATACACTAAAAATAAGCATTAAATACCATATTAACAATTCTGCTTGGCAGAACAGAGGTTCTGAAGACAAAGTTTCACAATTCAAGTTTATTTCAGACCACCAAAGTCACTCTCACCCTATCTCCAACATGATTTTTCAGTTTTCTCCTGTTATCAGTCTGACATGTCCAAAAATTAATCTCCTACCCCAAACAAACAAACAAAATTCAGTCAATCAGTGTGCTAATGGGAAGCATAAGGAAGACAGTACAACCACTGGATACAGTAGTAGATCATGAGTGATGTTTCTAGTGCAGTGTAGTCTTAGATTACCTTAATCTAGCCTTGAAAAAAAATCCCTCAGATTAGCCAATTGTTTTTTTAACTAAGCATTACTATCAGATATTCTTATCCTATCAAAATTTTTGCCCCAGGTGGACATCCCAAGTTTATGAGTTAAGGAGAATTGTAGCTAGCAGAAAACTGGAATTTTTTTCTGGTGGAAATTCTGGGACTTTGAAAATTGGATGAAGTACAAGCAACACAAAAACATCAGTCACTGTTGGAACAAAAGGAGGAAAATATACTAGAATAATTTGTTTTCATACCACCAAGACACTTTCTTATAAGATCAAAACATTTATATTTTTTTGCATTATATTGTTTGAAAAATTTTAATCTTACATTATATGACATATGTATTGCTGGTAAATGAAGAAATTAAAACATTTTGATGTTAGTGAAGCAAAATACTTTTTTAATCTTGCACTGAAATTCTCTGTTAAATCATACATCCCATAAAGATCTCTGACAATTCAGTTAGTATTTCTCATGAGAAATTCTTCCAGTGAAAAATATGGGTCTAACTCTAAAAGGAATAGCACATATTGCATACAGAAAATTCATTTCCGAATATATATATTTTTAAAAGCACAGTTCAAGTGATACACAAGTAATTAGAACACATTTTAATGCCTAATGACACCATGTCTTATGCCATTGAGAAGATGTGTTTATATAATTCTTGCCATTTTAATTTGCCTTTGAAGTAAATCTATTTAATTTCCCAGCATATTAGAAAATGTAAATAAGGAAAAGGAAGGGAAAGAAGGGAAAGGGAAAGGGAAAAATCTGTAGTAGAAGACCAAAATGGAGCTTTTTTATCTTTTGGGCTCTCCACCTGGACAGTTCTTGACAAGTTGCCTGACACTAGCAAGCATTATCTGTGGGAAGAGCTAGAAGGAGGGAGAGAGGCAGCATGGAGCTCTTATGTCTGCTCCCACTCTTCTACCCTCAGGCTGTGCTGTGCTGCTATTCTGCCTCTCCATGGATGATGACAGTATTGATGACCAGACTGAAAGTTTATGATATTCTTATGCAACAGATGACAATCTTTAGGGATCTAGCCTCTCTGTAGCAGTCTCATTTTTTATTATGGTTGTTGTCATTTGTTTTATATTGAGTGTGGAGAGGTTTGCAAACTAGTAGAATACACCATCATAAGATACTTCTTCAGTTCTCTCTCTATAGAAAGAAGCTTTTTAAAGACAGAAATTGTTGAAATACAGTACTTCTCTGATGGGCATCCTTTCTTTCACAGCAAGTTCCATGAAAAAGGAGTTATGAATAAATGTAATGAATAGGCACCTATGTCAATCCTTTATGAGGTTTACCTGCCTGTACAAAACAGCTCAATTTGATTTGTTTGCCTGAATGGTCTGAAGTCCTAGAATTGTTTTAGGAAGAAATATGTAGCTGTGAAGGAGACAGAGACAAAACTTAGACATAGCTTAGTTAGTAAATTTCAGTATTACTTCATTTTAAAAATTATAGGAGGCATAGAGTTCCATGGTGTATGACACGGAGGACATCAAATACACTATAGTGAAAAGAATCAAATTCAGGCTTTCCACATTTTTGTTCCTTAGTTCAGAGAATAAAATTAAATGAGAAACTTAGAATTTTTTCTCACTAAGTAATTTTAAAGCTACTTTAGCAAACACTGTGAGATTATTAGAATCCACACAGACTAAGTATGGGGAAAAAAGACATGCATATAAATTGGAGAGTTAATTGATTTTGCCCATAAATTAATTAAAAGTTTGAGCTTTCATTTTAAACTTGGATCATATGGCAAGCTGGATGGAAAATTCCATAAGCTTATCCAAATAGCGTTAACAATGCCTTCAAAGTTTAATCATAGAATACCATAGAATACCAGGTTGGAAGGGACCTCAAGGATCATCTGGTCCAACTTTTCTTGGCAAAAGCACAGTTTAATATCACTACTGCCTCTCCTTATTACGTCATAATAAATTTAATTCTTCCGTGACCTTATAATCAGAATGGATTAATTTTAAACCAATGTGTTAATCACAACAAAACACTGTGATTCTTATTTCTTTCTCTTAGTGTTACTTAGTTCATAAGTCATAAATATGTGTCACTTTTGTGTATACTGAGTTGAGCCAACAGCTACTGATTCATAGCCTCTCTGCTGAAGCCAGAAATACAGTAATCTTCTGTCACTGTGTGAAGAAGGTATCTCAATGTATAGAGTGACTAAAGTTACCCTTATTGCCAAGGATAATATATCAAAATTGGGTACCTGTTTGACTGAGTTCTGCCAAATATTCTTGAGCTGCTATAACCCTTTGAGACTCCAGATGGAATGAAATGGGAAACAATTTAATTAAATGTGCTGGAAATGTAATTTGGGACATTATGTATTTTCTAGAGAAATCTGGTTTTGAACAACTGTATTACACTGGGAAATTATCATTAATAGTAGTCAGAATATGTATCGACACAGCTTAACAGAGCAGGTATAAAGGCAATGCATAGATATTTAGCACAATCACAAATTAAAGATCTGGTACTAAATCTGAATATTTTTAAACAAAGTGTATTCATTGTACTTTCATAATATATGCAAGTATGTTTCATTAACATGTTATAGTTTCATGACATTGTAGTTGCTTGAGTGAACTGTAGCTATGATCAGTTTCAAACACACAGTAGACCAGGGTTATTATCAGGTTAGTCTGCTAATGTACAACCTGTCATAAAAGCTTTGGAGTGGAAACCCTGTAGATGCATAAGTTCCTGTTTAAAATTCCTTAAATCACAAAGAGATTAAAAGTTATGTTTCAGTATCTGTACTGAGAAAAGATTGGGGTTTTTTCCTGTTTATCAATTTTTATTTTCACAAAATCAAGATAAAAAAAAATAAATCGGTTATTTTCACATGGGTATTTGAACATATAGGAATCATCCATGTTCTGCAGGCCTGAGTTTCCCTTTCAGTATTCAGGTTTTCCACTGTTGTTACTTCATATGGTTTACTCTGATTTTATTAGTATCACAACAGAAAAACAGACAGAAAAACAGATTATCTGTGTTATACCCTGTATACCCTTCACTTCATGAGTTATTCCTTAGCTCAGTCCATAACTTATTCAACTGAACTGTTCGCTGACAGTTCTGAGGCTTAACTAGTAAAAGAAATTTCTTTTCTAAAAAGGGAATTGTTTCCTGCTCAGTCACAGCTGTCTGCTTTGAGCTCCCTGGATAGGTTTGTGTGAATAATTGATTTTTTCAGTTACTGGTCAACGAATAATACAAAAATTGAGAAAGTAATAATACAAAAAGTATTTACATGACCTATCCTTCTTGTCTCCCCTTCCTACTCCTTCTGAATTTATGTTGCATAAAAAACAAGCTGTTGGGCTATTTACAATAAAGTGCTAAATGGATGCTGTTTGTAGAAACCTTTTTCATATGTCTCCACTTAGGGTACTTGACCAATTTCAAATCATGTGGGCTTTATTTGAATCAGTTGTTTGATCCCAGCTTTCTCTTCCCAGTATTAAAAAATACTGTAGTTCAGGGTTTTTTCAAACAATAGTATTGCAATGGAATCACTTTTGGTCTCCCCTTCTGAAGCAGTTTTGTAAAAAATAAAATAAAATAAAATAAAATAAAATAAAATAAAATAAAATAAAATAAAATAAAATAAAATAAAATAAAATAAAATAAAATAAAATAAAATAAAATACACCAAAAAATTCATCAGAAAAGAAGGGAAAAGAACACATATAAGAATTAACGTTCAGTTGGATAAAAAAGCATTCAGTTTATAAACAGATACATCCACGTGGTTTGACTTTTTTTTCACAGTAAATATTTATATAATGTTTAATCCTGGGGTATGATACTCAAACAAGGAGATGGTTTACCGTACTTCAAGAATTTTTGCAGCTAAGGTATAAACAGGAATTCAAGCTCAGTACTGTGATATACAAAATGAGTGACTTAAACTGTAGACAATCAGAAAAAAAAATATACTTCTAATGTCTGTTGTTTCATTTTGCAGGTGACACTGATTTTGCTTGTGCACAATGAAATAATTTTTTAAAGTCCTGCCACTTCTATCCTTTTCAGTTTTCCCTGACCATACGAATATTTCCTTGACCACTTTTTAGTTTTCTTTGACATTAAAGATAGAAGATTCAAAACAGTGCTTACTGACTTTTTCAGATTAAAGGCAAAACCAAAATAAAAGCCAGCTCATTATGCAGTGTGTGAGATGCACTTTGGGAATTAGTGTCAAGTGGCTATAGACTTTATTCCTGTACACAAAACTTTCAAAGACTTAGGTGTATCTCAATCATAATCACATTTACTTTTCAGGGCTCAAACAAATGGATATTCAAACAGATTTGACCAGTTAATGGTAGACAAATTTCTGCAGGATCCTGTCTTTAAAATGAAAGTGTCTTCTTTTGCTAGACAATTTTGGGGACAGCAGATACAAATATATTCTTTAGATATTTATTCTGAACAGTTTTGCTTGGATGGAAAACAGACTATTAATTTCACATTACACTTTCGTACAGTCGGACTGGATGTCAACTACTGAAAATATCAGGTTCTTCCTTTTAATCTATAATGTAAGCCTAATTGTGCATAGATTTTTTTATTTCTTTTTAAAGCTTCTATATTGACAGTTGGAAACACAATCTAGAAATTATCTAAACTTTGTCATGAGATTTGGAAATATTTAGAGCTCAAGTGCTATTTAAGGCTTCATCTTGAAGAAAATTAGGTCACTATGTGTTTAGGTCTTCAAAAATAAAGAAGGTTTTCTTCAATCTAGAGTTCATGAATAAAAATCAGATGCTGTTCCAGAGTAGCCACTTTTCTCTGAAGAGAGAATAAGCCATAGAGTAGTTCCAGATTAACTCAGATACCCTGCTGACTGCTGCAATGAAAAGGCACACATTATAAAGCTCAGGAGAAAAATGGAAACTTTTTGTTGCTTCCTTCAAGAAAATAACTCTTCAGTGAGATGAAATTAAAGGGTGGAAATGAATGTTGGAAGATAATTCACAAGCTTGATACCAAGTACAGTGTGGGCATTGCAAGGTGCAAATAACAAAATGGATCTACATTTGTTGTTTTATTGAAATTTAGATCAGATTTATACCTTAACAACATAAAACCAATCCATCACTGAATGTAGTTACTTTTTTTTTTTTTTTTTTTCCTCCTGGTACAGAACAGTGTGGATTAACATATATACTATTTCCTAAATTTTATTACCCCACATATTGGGACATATAGTGCAAAGCAATCAAATTTCAATTTTGACAGTAAGTTGACTTTTATTATATTAAAATTTTCTTGTACTTGTTCTCACTAGTCACATTCTCATTTTCCATTCTCTATCACTTTTTCTTTTATGTAAAATAATTCAAAGCTTGCTGGTTTGTTCTTTGACACACAATGTTATACTGAAAATACAAATACTTCAGTGAAATTGAAGGTATACAGTGGTCACACTATGAGAATAATGTTTTCCCAAGAGAGTGAAAGCTGGTGATAAAGTAATAATGTGTTAGTAGAAGCAGATAAAATGTTTGACCTGTATCAGCAAAAGGAAAGGAACATAAGGGACATGTTAACTGATACATAAGTCTTTTATCAAAAATAGATTTTTTTTTTTTTGATAGGAGGTAAGCACCACCTGCCTCAGATACTCATTGTTCATAATATTCTGTGTTCATTTCTATTTTTTTCCTTATATATCAGTCTAAGAAAGGATATCTGTCTAGACAATTGTGTAGCCAGCAATACAAAAATCATTGCAAGAGAAGGAAATCAGGTAAGATGAAGATTAATTGTAAATTTTTGCTCTCACCTTGAAAGGGGCAGAGGTAGATTTCTGATCTTTACTTCCTGTTATTTTTATGCATTTTGCATGACACAGTTATTGTACTGAAGATAACACAAGTAGCTCCATAGCTAGATGAGTCCTCTACTGTAAAAAATAGAGTTTGGGGTTCCAGGACTTCCTTTTTCCATGCTGAGAATCACCTTGATGGAATAATATCTGGATTTCTCAGGATATAGCATGTGCCTATAGTTTTAGGCACTGCAGTTCCTCAGTTAGTTACTTAAATCAGTCTGAATTTACCCTTGTACTCCAGTTCTTTTTTTAAATACACCAATCAGTGCAGATGGCACTTCTACTACATTAATTTGAATCTTCATATTTCGCTTGTGTTATAAAAATTACTAGTATTAAATCAGTATTAAAATGTTTGCTTTTATATTATGTTGCTGGCTCTGATCACTAGCCTCATAAGCAATGTGCCGTTGAAACACTACTTGCATTGTTCCACTAATCCTTCTGGTTAATATTCGCAAATACTTCCACTGACAATAGTAGCTACCAGAAAGGAAAAAGATGCTTACCCGAAAAAAACAGTTATGAGTCTTGTAGGTGAAGCTGGACTCTGTGGCCATCCCAGATACACCAAACTATACTTTTTTTGTGAATGAGTTACCAGTTAACAGCTGTGCAGTGCCTACCAGTGTTTTCAGGCAAAAATGCCAGTTTGTACTAGCAATGTCATCATGTAGAAAGTAAGACTTACAAACAATTACAAAATCACTTATAAAACCCTTTCAAAACAAATAGAGTAGACTATACCCTTCAGAGATACAGAAATGAAACACAGACAAGAGGAATCTGGGAGGGGAGTGTTCTATATAGTTATTTAAGTAGACTACTTGTGAAGTGTTTTTTTAAAAAAAAACAAAACAACAAAACAACAAACACTTTAAAAAAATGCAAAAAACCCCATGCTAGTTATCTGGGGCATAGCTTAACTGAAGAAAAATCTGTTGTGCCAAATTTGAATTTGTCCATGCAGACTAGGCCTACGTCCAGCAGAAAGTCAAGAGACAATTCTATGTGAAAAGTCAGTGAAATATTTTAAGAAAGGAACTTCAGAATCTGTTGATAAAAAGATAAAACACAACTCAGGATACAACCCAATTTGAAAGCTAGGATTGATTCTTGACCTCAGATACCTTATTTTAATATTATCTACAGTATTTCAAGAAATGGTTGCTACTGAAATTAAAGTATGTCCATCTGCAAAGTATTTTAAGATGTCAGTTGATAAATGTTTCCCAAGTGGGTTCAAGTGGAAATTTGTAGGTAGTAATGTCAAAAAAAAGCCTTTAGAGATAGAGTTTCTGAAGAAAATAGAAACAACATTTAAGGAACTAGGAATATTGATGTTCTAAGATCACATGGAACTGCTTGGTTCTAGAAACTCTTCATCCATACATACACTGAAGCATTTGCTACAGATAGGAACAGTACTACTGGACTCAAAATTTGAATGATTCAGTCTTTTGAATGACAAGCTCATGTTGAAATGGAAAGATTATATTGAAACAAGTGAAAGCAGGTCCATAAATGAAAATACTGAACATGGACCTTTGCCTGTTGAATTGGTTTTTGATGTGATGACCAAAACACTGGTGCTACTTACACCTGTAAATAGACTTCATACAAAACCTCTTTATGGAATGGCAGACAGCAGAAATCAAGTCTTGGATGTGGAGGTGTACCTCTGTGTTTTTTACTGGGTGACAGAGATAGTTATGTTGGCTAAAGACAAAACCATCCTAGAAAATCCTGCCATACCTACAACATCCTGTGTAGAATTACTTAGTAAACTGTTTCAAGTTGGAGCAGTGACACATTAAGGGTAAAAGAAACCAATGTGCTTCACCTGGAATGTAGCTAATGAAAAATTGGGCAATGGAGATGGCACTCTGTGTAATTGTTTTCCCCAAACTTTTCATGGGGCAAAAAGGCAAGAGCTGTGATTGTAGAAGACAATAAAAGAGCTAGAAGTTTGGGATTTTTTTAAAGTATTCTTATGAGACAAAGAAGTAAAGATTTCCTAGCATATTTTTAATGTATAATGATCATCCAGCAGATCATGATCAAGCACATGATATTTTTAAATTATTTTTATTTAATGCAAAAGATATGCCTATAAACCAGAATATTTTCATGAATTCTCTGAAAATAATATATCAGTGAAAGAAAGGCTGAACTGTATACTGGAAGAATGCTAAAATTTGGCACCTTCCATTAGGTTACAAACTGTAATTATAACAAGGCTAAAACCAGATATGAAAATATGCCAGAACACAGACCAAAACTGGTCTATTTGATTCCTTTCTGTAAGATCCAGTAGAGGAAGATTGGCACAGGGTGATGAAATTCCTCACTGTGGTTCTCACTGCAGTCCTGGACAGAAGGCTATCAAAATGACTGAAAACAGGAGAGGATGTGGTACATTAAGACAATCTTTCCCTTAGAATATGACAGATCTCTCATACATGTACTAATATTAAAATATTTGTCATATCTTTCTGTAAGGGACTGTGTTGGACTGCATCTGTCTCAACATTGCTGTTGCACCACCACCACCTCCTGGCCTCAGCACCCTGTTGCCATGGAGGACTACGTTCTGAAGGAGACGAAGGGTCCCCGACGAAACCACGACATCCGCCCGAAGCTAAATTGGTGTGCGGAAGACACGTGGGCCAGCATGACCAGCGTGAGTGCCTGGGCATCTGCGCATGGAGGACCACGGGACGATGAGCCCCATGATCGGGGTAAGACGTGCGGGCTGGCACGAAATGGGCGGACTCTTTGGAAAGGTCGAGGGGACTGGGAAAATAAAAGGACTGTGTACTCCTCCCTCAGGGGGCACCTTTCTTCGACACTTGTTATACTTGTTACTTGGAGCTGGGACCTCAGCAGAGTTTGGAGCTTGGAGCACCATCACCTGCACCGAGCCCGAGCCAACAGAACATCGCTGGATCCCTGGTGGTGGTGGTAATTAGCTGCATCTCTACCGTTTTCTTGCTTAGGGATTCTGACTTTCCCTTTCTTTTCCTCTCTGTCCTATTGTTATTATTAATTGTTACGGCAAATAAAGTTCAAAAGGTTATACAGCATTTGACCTCGTTTGTGTATTAATCTTGCTCTTGGGATCGTTTAAGAACCTACCCCGACATTGGATCAGGACACTTTCATGGCACACTTTTGATTGCAGCATCTTCTTCCAGCAATCTCTGTACACATGAAGGAGAACAATTAAAAATGTAACACCAAGGTGAGGATGTCAATAATTTAACTTTATCCCAACTTTTAGTTCAGTCTTAGTATTTCATTATTTTAAAATTATATTCCAGAAGTATGAATGAATGATAGTATTTTGAAATTTTTACTATAAAATTATATTTACCTACTTACATCCACAAGGCAAAATCTTCCATCCTACATAGCACTAAGGGCTATGTCAAAGTGTTTAAATCAATATTCTTTAGCAGAAAGGAAAATGTACTTCCTTAACATACTCAAGTAAAACAGGGGGCAGTGTTCTTGGAAATTATTTAACATGCTTAGCACTAGATGGCTTGCATTTCATCTCTCTGATTTACATGATTAAACCTTTCATTGCTTTTACTGTACAGGATTGATGTGCTCCAGCAGAGTTAGCTTATCATTGCAAGCCACACTCTGTTGTGAGGCCTGCCTCAAAGAAAATGTAAAATGCATTCAGAACCTTTGATATTTCAATGCAAATTCCATAATGTGTATTAAGGAGTGGAAAACAAACTGCACCACACTACAACTGCTGTTTAACTCAATCTCAGCTGATAATCCATGTATGTTTACTTGTGAACCTAGAAATACAGAAAAAAGAGCAGACACTAAAATGAGGAAAATAAAGTATCTTATAAAATACAATTTATTTATTTTCTTTTTTCAGATCTATGACAACATTTAAGGGAACATCTATTTCTTTGGGGAAAAAATGTTTTACTTTCCAATGACTACAAAATTCCTGTGTGTTCTTAATATAATCTTTACAAATAGTTGTTTTTGTGAAGAAATATTATGTATTAACTTTTTAATATACTTTTATGTATTTCATATTGTAAAATGTAAAAATAATTAAGCAAGGGCAGACTGAAATTTTCATATTGTAAATCATTTGAACGACTCAGGTGAAATTAAAATTTGTGGGTGAGTTGTTAACTTGTATATCATATAATCTAGACTATGCACTTTCTTTCATCAGAATTAAATCAGAAGTGACTCTCTTATTACCTCAGACTAGTTTTCATAATTGAATATGTCCAAGATGTTAATGTATTTAATTCTGTATGATAGCTGTTCATTATCTGAGTGCCTCCTTAATATTCTGAATCTTAAAGAAACTGACAGAGAAATGACTGATTATAGGTTTTGGTATAAGGTTTTGACCTGCAAACGACTTAACTCATACAAAGCCCTTTTAGAGTCTAAACTGGACTAATCTTGTAAAAAATTGCAGCATTGAATCTAGATTATGCTGAAGGCATTAGGAAAACAAACGTGTAGATTCTAGATACTCTGGATATAGGAAACTTCCAGCTCTTATGGACAGCTCATTTTTTTCCTGCACTTGGTATTCATTATCTCAGCCTTCCTTGTTTGAATTTTTTTTTTTTTTATTTCCATAGAAATTAAAAACGCCAAAGATCTCAAAATCACAAGAAAAAACAAACTCAATTTTCAAAATATTGGGGGGTGGTGGTGGTGGTGGTGGTGAAGCTGATGATGCCGTGGAAACATGTTCTTGCATTTCTTCAGGATTGTCAACATTCCACATGGATCTTCTCATAGACATATCACTACAAGAGTGGACATCTAAAGATAAGTTTGAATATATCTAAAGCTCTGTCCCTCTGTTTGGGTTTTGTTTGTTTGTTTGTTTGTTTGTTTGTTTGTTTTTTCCCAACGAATCATGTTAATGATACAGGTTTCCACAGCAACTAATAACATTTCCCACCTTCTACTTCTCCTCTACCCTCTTGCCTGGCAGCGGTCTCTGCAGGACTGACATTTCTTTCTGTAAAAATAAACAAGTATAATTTTGTGTTATACTGTCCAAATAATAATGCTGCAGTACCAGATAAAATATGTATTTTAACTGCCAAATGATGGGCTTAACTCCAGGTTTTATGCTCCTTGGTTTTTTTTGTTTGGTTTGGTTTCTTTTACAGAAGATTTGGGGAAGAGTATGAAAACCAATCAAAAAATCAAGCAAGGCACTGGCAAATGAAATTTCTGTTTGTCATAAATGAGCCTGAAACATCTTAAAAGACTAATGGTCAAGTTCTCAAAAAACACCACAGTTTTTATGAATGGTAGATATGTTTCAATCCTGAATCAATCACAAACTCATCCTGATTTCTCTGACTATCCTTGCTACAGATGAGTATTCCCAAAATAGCTTTAGTAAGTTATGTTCAGCCTAAGGGTTGTCAGCAAATTTCTTGTTATGACTGGTTCTCATTCATTATTCATTCAGTGTTACTGGTCATTGTCACGTCCCGCTCAGATGAGGAAGACAAGTGACTCAGATTCACAAATCCCCAACAGAGTGGACAACAGTGAGACAAGTCTCAAAATCCAAACATTTATTAACTGCCCACAATGTACTAATTGAACACACGATAATTGGCTAAATATATAGCGAGTTGTGGCAAGAAATACAGTATGCCTTGCATTGCTTAATGGTAGTGAAGGAAAAAGGGGAAAAAGGAAAGGAGGGAGATAGAGGGAATAGGGGAATAGAGATCACTGGTCTGGGTTTCTGTGTTGATCCTGCCAGCGACGGTTCCAGGAGGCATCTGTCTTCCTCACTTCATTGCACTCTTTCCAGGCCCCACCCCCCCTTCTCTTTCCCCCGCCTTGATTTATACACATTTTCCTTGGGTCCATCCCCTAGGTTGACCCACATACCTACATATCCCATGTAGGGGGAGGGGTAAGGTGTTTCATGGGATGATGTAATTAGCATGATCTTGTTAGTCTTCGTTAGCATATTGAGGGTTGTGAACTTTAATATGCATTTCGTGGATAATGAAGCAAAGTTCATTCACTGGACCGATGGCCCTTGAAATTTGACCAGGTGCACCAGAGCAGAACCATCCTGTCTCCACAGGGCTCCCCCCTCCAGCTGCATCCTGTGTTATTCAGGCAGCCTTATCAGCTTGATCTCCACACTATCCACCCCGTGACTATAGTTTCATCTTGTGAGTGTTTGAGGCATTCCTTAGCTCAGAGGGCCTCAACTTTTATATCTTTCTCAGACTGTTTTCCTCAGTCCGTGTTTCTCACAGGCCTGTTTTTTCATCTCTCACAGTCATATGAATAACGATACCACTGATGTCAATGCTGATGTCCAGAATTTCTACAACAGGATGATAATGAAAAACAAGCTTTTTATATAAATATTAACATCCACAACTATTTTTTATAAAATAAGTGAAACTTATGCAGTTTGTGAAGACTTTATTTAATATACTCAGAGTCATCTCATATTTCATAACTATTTTAATGTGAACAATTGTATGTAGTGGACAGGTTGTGTTTTGTAAATTAATAGATTAAATTAATATCAATAAAATAAAGAAGTTGAGTCTTTATGAGTAGTTAGTTGCCTTTTGCTGTGGAAAAGAACTACTAAATCCAGCTTTGTAACTCTATTTGCATCAGTAAATTTTGCCCAGTTAAAACCTGTGTAATAATAAAATCAAGCTGATGAGCATTCACATTCTATCATAAAAAACCTTATATTAATCCTTCCAAGAAAAGACATCTAAAATTTTATGTAACATAGTGTGGATTACTTAATTAGATTGTTTGCATAGCTACCTGTTCAACAGGCATTCATAACAAACAATATTTAATTATACTGTCAATATCAAGCATTCAGCAGTAATTACTTAGTCAGCAATTCTTTAAATTGAAAAAAGTTTTAAACAGAACCAACCAATTAAAAACCAAAACAAAACAATCAAACAAACAAAAAAAAAACACAACAAAAAACCAAAAACAAACAAACAAACAACTTATATAGCCATTAGTTTTATTTTAATTCTTCCAAACTTTTGGGTAAAATGTGGTCTCATGTTGAATTTTTTCTCTGCAACTATAAAATCAGAAATGTAGGAAAGATAGAAGGGGTTCTCACAAAAAACATATTCCCAGAAAGTGAAGATTTAAGAAAAAAAAATTGTTATTATATGACTACTAATTAAACGAATTCCAAGAGTTGACAACACTGACTGAAAAGCAGGATTCTTTACTGTTTTATGATTTTCTGTTACTTCTCATATCTTCATTAATCCTCTAACTCTTTTGTTGTATAAAATCTCCTGGTACTCTACAACCAGGTAGACCTTATATTTTACACCTCGTTTACCAAAACTTGATTTGATATTTGCTTCTCTATAGACCTGTTATTAATATTCATTTTAATAAATTTCTACATTAACAAATGTTCATGTTCCAAGTTTTATGTTGGAAAACTAAAAAAGGTTTTTATTACATTCCTTCTTTATTTGTAACAGTAAAATTTTGAATGGTGCAAGTGAAGGTATCTTTGTCAGACATAGAATCATTTGATTATCCTAGCTTATGTCATGTGTGGTGTCATGTTCTGTTAAAAACGATGCACCTGAGTGCTTATAAAAGTAATTTGATTTTGCTGTCCTGACTATTCCACATGATAACAACTGGGACCCCTTTCAGATTCCTCATCCCTCGGAGAAGTAAGAGCATTCAGGCTGGGGAAGCTTCTCAATGGAGGGAGAAGGAAGATGAGAGACACAGCAAGACGACAAATTTTCAGTATCTTGTGGAAAACAGAGTGCCTGCATGCAGCAGGGAGCAAATCTAAACCAAAGCCAAGTCTCAGAGACCCCATGAAAAGAAATCTTTCTTAGGAACAAATATGGTACTGCACTGAGTTTTTCAACCTAGGATGACTCTAAAAACTTCTGGATTAGAAAGCAAGATGATAGAAGTTGCCTACAATACATGGGGCATAGTTAGTGTCTGACATAATTTTATTTTAATGTCTCACACAGAAAATCTGAGTTGCTCTGTTTAAAGAGTAGTTTTCCCTAGTTTATTATGTTCTGCTCTAAAAGCTAGAATGAGAACTTTTTGTTGTTTTAGGGAGTGCTTGCTTTAAGGAAAAGGGGAAGGAAGTTCCACTTTAGTGTATTATAATTTCATCAGAGCATCCCACAGTATAAAACAGACACCAACATAAACTGTCAATACTGTCAATTCCTGTGCTTGCCTAGATCCTTGGCTATCTGGAAAGAGAACAGGAATCCACTCCCTCATCACTAGACATAATTGGTTATAAGCAAAGGTGCAGGAAACACGGAGTGTGAAAGAATAGTATATCTTTTCAAGCTCTGGTCCTACAGCTGTGATGCATCAATGTTTTTCAAATCTTCAAAATTTCTCATGAAATATTTTGGACTTATTTTAGTTTTACACTTCTTTAAAGCAGTGTTGCTTTTCAGATCAATCTATGACTTTAATCCAAGAAAGCTTTATTAGGAGGGAAAAGCGGTAACATTAACTACTGTCTCTTGCAGATGTTTAATATGAGGGTTAGCTTTTGGCAACACACAAGGACTATATACAGATATAGCAGTCTGAGATTCATATTCACTATGGAACTAGAATAACTGTTCACTCTTTCCAAATGAACTGTTCTATAGCTAGTAGTCACAAATGAGTTGAACTACCTGTAGTTTATTGCTTGAACACTAGGCAAAAGAGGTAATTTACTTTTTTTGCTGTAACAGCACCTTCTATGAGCCACTTGGCAGCTTGGACCTAGGTCTGTAACATAAGTAGCTTTATTCAAATGATTTGTCCAAAGGAATTAATACTTACGTAGTCACATGTCAGTGTATTGATCAGTGCCACAGGCTTCAGCTGTAAATGCTTCCTTTTGGTTTAAAACTTTGGCATATTAGCCATATTACGTAACTCAACCAAATGCATAGAAAATGTATATGTCTGCAAGACATTAATAAAGATATTATTGTATTTTCCCAATATAAGCAGACATAATTTTAAAATACCATATTACAGTTTCTCTCCCTAAGATAAGTATCTGATTGTTTACAGATCTATATGTTTCCTTGCTTTTTGAACAAGCAAGCAAAGGAATAAAAACAGAATGAGCCCATATAAACAGTAAGAGAATAATAGTGGTATGCATATGCATGAGGAGAAGAGCTAATGCTAAAATATTGATAATAATCCTAATACACATCAGTGTATTTTAAGAGCGTTTTTCAGATACCTAAAAATGTTGACAGTAACTTCTAACAATACTGCAAAGTATATACATGTAAAGTTCTGTTGACTATAAATTACAAAATACTGTTTATATTTAATGAAGTTACTCTCAAAGTATTGAAATAGCTTTCAATTACCTTATTAATTGAGAAGATACCTATGTATCTTCTATGTAGCTCAATTTCTGTGCAGCATTTCCTCAGAATTCAAGTTTGATTTTTTTGTTTCTCATATTAATGTGATTAAACCAACTGAATTATTTTGTTTCTCTTCCAAATTGTTGTTGACTGCTTTCATGTCACTTCATTTATAGACCAAAAAAAAGGTAAGTGAATCAACAGCTATTTCACTTGACAGATCAGGCAGCAGGGCTTTCTTTTAGACAGACAGATGGTATCTTGCCTCTAGAGATGGACTCTTCCACCTGCATAAATAAGCCTCCATTAGTCTTGAATCAGACTACTCCGCAGTATACTTGTAGAGGAAAATATCATATTGACCATTTTACAGGGACTGAATCACGAGTATGATAATTAAAATATTAATAATATTTTTAGTCTCCTTGCATTTAAAATATTTTTTTTGTCTTTGGTCCAATTATAAACCTGAAGATGACTTCTAGGGCCTTATATTGGAAGTTCAGATGACTCAATGCAGTGACACAGAGGGCAACACTGTTGTGTTTGAGGACTGAAGCATGTGGAGAAAAAAGATTCTTTCAAAGTCTACCTTAGAATGTTTTGTTCCTTCTGTAGAAGAATAAAGATGGTATGCTGTGCCCAGTGTTTGTCCCCCGGACCAAAGGGACAGGGACAGACTGGAGGGGTACAGCAGGGAGTATAGCAAGATGGTCAGAAGCCTAGAGATACTTATCCTACAGAAAGAGGTTGAGGGACTCAGGCTTGTTCATACTGGTGAAAAAGAAGATAAGGGGTGGTCTAGTAATGACCTACAGCTAATTGAAGAGCAGTTACCAAAATGAGAGAGCCAAAATCTTCCCATTAGTATAGATTATACAACAGGTTGGAACAGATAGAGGTTATGTCTTCGGAGGTTCAGATTAGATATTAACACGAGCATTTTTCCTAGTCAGTGCAGCACCAAAACAGGCAGTCCAGAGAGACTGTAGAATCTTCATTTGTGGAGGTTTCCAAGATTCATCTAGAAAAATTCATAACTGCCCTGATCTGGTGCTGATTGTAATCCCACAAGTTAGTGGGAGACTGTACTACAAGACCTCCAGAGATTCCTTCCAACCAATATTTCTATGTCTCTATGATAAAATCTACAGCAATAATGGTATTCCCAAAGACAATAATCTGCTTCAGATAAATAAATTCTTTTATATGTTTTCAAAACTGGCAATACTATTTACTGCCGTTGTGCATGAGGAAACTGATGAAAGCCATTGCCTTCGCTGTGAGATGTTTCCTGTTTTTTAAATACAGATTTCTTTTAGGCATGTAGGCTTCTTCTACCAAGTTCTTTCCACAGTAAAGTCACTACTTGCTATTAAAAAATAAAAGCTAGTTAGGACCCCTATTTACTTTTCCTATAAAAGCGGGTGTAATTCCAAGGAAGTATGTAATTTAGAAGTGCTGATTGTTTTATTCTACATTAAATGGCAATTAAACATTATTTCTGATATTACTGTTATATGATAAATAACTCTAAATTAGAATGTCACATCTTAGAAAAAAGAAGAGTTACAGGCTTTCGATAACTTTGGGGACCTGGTCATAATCTGTAATTCTTTGTCTTTGTATAAATTAGATCTGATTTTTTTGATTAATTGTGTCTTTTACCTTTGTACTATAGTGCAATAAGAAATATTAATATAGTGTAATAATAAATATTGTTTGGTCTTGAAAACATGAAGATAATTTATTTTCATTTAATTTAAAATATTAAGATTGTTCTCCACCTGGAAAATGTGGAAATAACATTTATTCCAAGATCTAGACTGCTTAACGTGGATACTAAAATAAACACCACAGTACATAAAAATTAGGTGATTCACCTGACCAGGAAAGGCTCAACTATCTGATTTAGACAGTCTTTTTAGATAGCTAGTAGAATTTGTTATCCATGTTAAAAATAAACCAAGATGGTTTCACGTTGGCACAATAGCTGTCTGGATAGAACTACTATGGAAGCATCTGAAATCCTGCCTTTTTTGCTCCTTGGCTTGCCTCTCTTATTTAGAAGACTGAAATCAAATGAGAGGAATACTATCTTCTACATGTAAGTCCTGACTTAAAATATATTTGCTCATATCCACAGGAATTATTACATAACTGCTATATTCCTTTTCTAAAAGAGAATTACTAGAACTGAACCCAGGGTAGGTATATATTCACTAATATGCTGACATTAAAATATTACATTTCTTTTACTCTGTCATCTTAATATGTTTGCGTCTAATCTTGTTTATGCAAACAATCCTGTTCTTATCTGTTAATATTGTCTAATTCTCCGTCTGCTTATAAATATGACCATTTCTTCTCTTATAAAGTTTCCTTTGTATAATTTTCACTTACCTTGATTTTTATTCTAACACATGCTTTCTTCTGATCAAAGCAAATTTTTTTTGCTTCTTTGCTTCTTTGTTTTGCTTGCAAGAAAAAAGTCTCATAAGGTTTGAGAAACTATAAGTCAGCAATTACTTAGTGCTATGAGGTAAATAAATTATCTGAAGCCAACTGAATACTTCACTCTGACCTAGGGGGGGAAAAAAAAAAAAAAAAGAAGAAAAAATAGCCAAATATGAATGAGCTTTAGAAATAAATTATTTTGAATCTGAGGATGATGATTAGAACCCATCTCTAATTTCAAAGCACTGAGTTTATTGTAATATCCTGAATCATATTTAGTTACCCATCATCTGTATGATTCTACCACCTTTAGATGCAGAGTTTAAAAAAACGCCAAACATAGAAAGTTTTCATATTCATGTAGTTTGCATATGAGAGTTTGTATTTAATCTGTATATATTTGTATATAAGACTATTCCATGTTTTGGTTGCAGAATATATTAGCTAATCTAGTGCATTAGGAATAAAATAGTTCATTAATAAAACAAATATGCTGTATTTCTAGGAAGTTGCAATGTACTGTATATTGCACTGGATACCTGGACAGTAAAAGCAATTGATGGATACATTGGAAGCAAACACACCACTGGGACCAGATGATTGGAAATCCACTGCTTAACCCTGGTCTCCCTATTCCTCTCCAAGGAATACATCAGTGCTATTTCAGCACATATCATGTTATTTCGAGAGAGAGAGAATATATAATGATGCAGAATTGTGTATGTTGTGTACTTCTCAATGCATAGATAGATGTAGGCAGAAAAATAACTTCCACATAAATTTGTAATTTCATCATAAAAAAAATTATTTAAAAATCAATTTTGTAACAAACTGATAATGACAGAAAAAAATGGAGGAAACCGATGATAAAATGAAAAGTATACCTTATTCAAAGGATAACAATCTCTTCTACAAAATATGCTAGTTCTTCAAAAGAAAAGTAAACAAATGTGTCAGTCTTAAACATCATCAGTGAGCGCCCTCTAAAAGGAAATGGATGCATAACTTTAAAGGGAATAAAATGTAAAATCTGATTTACCATTGCTCCAATGCCTGTACATCTAGATTTACTTTCATAGAGCTGGTGTAAATCTGAAATAATGCATAGCTGGATCATGCTCTTCACATGAACCTGTGTGCTCACAGAAACATGAAAGACTTAAAGAGCTCAATCTATGTAGTTTAATAAAGGAAATGTTAATTGAAAAAACTTTAGTATCTTCAAGGGGAAATGATACTTGATACTAAAAGGCTTCCTAATCTAGCAGACAAAAGTGGAACTAAATCCAGTGTCTGGAAGTGGGTTAGAAACAAAATCAAACTTAAACTAAAGTACATGTTTTTAAACATTTAGGATGATTAGCTAGTATAGCAATTTAATGAAAATGTAGAGAGTTAGCATTAAATATTTTAAATCCAGATCAGAAATCCTTATCAGAGCTAACTTCTCAATCAACCAGAGCTTTTAAGGACTGATGTAAGAATCAGAATAACTAATACTAGATTACCTAGGAGCAGAAGTTATATCCAGATGGGACAAACACATTATAGGCTTTCCTCTTCTTTGGATTGCGCTGCAGCACACATGCTGTTGTGTGTTGGACAGATGCTTATGAATGGTTTCCAAAGTAGTTGTCCTTTGGTTTCTGAGATTAGTTACACCTTGTGCAGAAAATTTTGTCTAATCATTATGGATATCATTTGCATTTTAGCAACTTCTAGGCGCCTGCTCAGTTGTACCTTTTTTGTAAGCTGAAATAAAACAGTTACTGCTTTAATAGCCCTGATACCAGTGGAATTGTTTCAAAAGCCGCAGCTATTTCAGAACCTGTTTTGCCTTTTAGAAAAATGATCCAGTCATACTTAGATAATATGTCTATTACTGTTAAGACATACATAACATGATCATTGTGTTTGGAATACTGTGGCAAAGCCAATAAGGCTGCCTGGCATTGTGCATCCATCTGTCACCTCTGCCTGGGGCCCCCAGAAGGAACCTCCAAGCAAGGAGACAAACCTACTCATAGAGTCTCAGGAAGGGCCCTGGGTCCAAGGGGGCTGCACCCACTGCAGCACCCCACTCCTCCTGGCAGGGACTGCAGAGTGCTGACCATCACTGTGACAGCCATCAACCTGTGCTGAGGGGTTCCAGTTTCATCAGCTTGGGGACCCCAGGAACACAGGCAGAGATGTTAACACCAGGGAAGAGGTGTTGGTGTTAGTCACTTTTCTTGTGTAATCCTTTTAAAAGTATTACTAATGAGACTTTTCTGTACTAATTTAAAAATGCAATTAGGCAAAAATAAATTTCTGGATCCACAGCTTCAGTTTGTCCCCTTTTGCCCATAATAAGATTTTGACTGTAAAAATCCATGAACTGGGAGAGATCCAAAGTATGAAAAATTCAATAGTTAGCTGATAATACAAAATTCCTGATCACCTCATGCTGTTCAAATAGAAAAGTATCTATTTGTTACTTTTGAAATAGCCCATAAATAAATGTCTCTCTTGATGCTGGACTCTGCTCCAGCTCACTGCATAAGCTTTCAACACAGCTCTAGCCTATGTGACAAATGCACTTGACCCCTTAACCAGACTTACAGCAGTTTGTTACAAGGCTCCAAAGGATATAAAGGCCTGAGCCACAGCCAGGCCAAGAACTCCTCTAGTTCCAATCTGTTATCTGAAAACTCACAAAGGAGCAGAGTGACACAGTGAGAATTGATGCATATGAGCTTGGAACACCAATCATGCGATTAACACATGCATAGCGGGTGGCTTTTCCAAGACTCATTTATCAAGGAACAAAGAAAGTTGTGAATACAATTTGTCTCATGCATGCCGTTCCCATTGTATTTAATTTGACTACAAGCCAACCACTTTACTCCATATATACGACAGTCTAAGTGAGCCTTCTTTGAGCTCTTCCTTCTAGATAGCACGGCAGCATGGTGGTGATCTCCCCTTGAGCTGGGACACCTCTCAAGTTTGCTTCTTGAGGCAGAGAAACCTTTTGCCAACAGCAGATTTTTGGTAAGTGACTGATATCGCGCATAACCTTGTAGTACAGTACCTCTGATTTGTGACTTGGTAGTTCTGAATCATTGTTCAAATGATTGTGTCCTACAGTAATAGAATGAACCTTGCCATCAAACTTTGCTAAGTCACACTTTCACAACATCATATTAAAACCACTTATGCTAATACCTTTGACAGTGGTCCTTTCAGTGACCTAAATCACCCATTCACAACAACCTATTAACAATGAAGACCAAAGCTCAACAATAGTTGTGCGTAACCTCTTGTGATCCTGGATGCCCTTTCTTGCCTTGCTCTATACATGATTATATATGCCTCATTGAGTTTTCTCTTCCAACACTATCACTTGTTTCCTCTGTAATGGTTTTTATGACAAATACTCTGTTTTCTGGACATACACACAAAATTACTAGTTCCACATTTGCTAGAAAGAAAATGTTCCCTTTTTAACTGTTATTCAAAGAACGTAATCATTAACTTCTTTTTCTTGGATGAGATTTTTATTGCTGTTCTTTCTCACCAGCAACCACAGGCTGGACGACTGAGAAAGAAATCTTCCTGTTGGTAGTGTAGATCATGCTTGTAAAATTCCTGGGATAGAACAGAGCTCTAGGAAGGAATAGGGCAGAAGGAATAGCTTAACACCCCTCAGAACAACTCCTACAGGCAACCCTCAACTGCATACTGAGATACTGATCCTTACCACTACAGGTCATTAAAACGACCTTTTCTCCTGACCTCAGATCTCTTGAACTCTGTGTCCCAAAGCCGCCACTGCACCTTGTGCCGTGAAAACAGTTAATTGAAGGATTGTAACTTGTAAAGGGTCAGTGAAAAAGATTGCTATTGCAGAGAAGTATCTAGAGACAGCTGTTTCACTGCACTGATCAGAAGCTCAATTTTATACACTCTTAGGTGTGAAGGCAAGGCTGTTTGACATGTAATAAGTCCTCTGGTTGGGAAAATGTGAAGAAGATGCAGTTAGAGAGAAGGATGATAATAGAGACCAAGATTTGTTGAGACAGCTCATAGCAACCAAGCTTTACTTTTGGAGCAGAAATTGGAGCAAATCTCTTTGAGTCAAATCTGATCTGCTTTATGTCAGATTTTGCTTTGTCAACATCACCACCACTTGGTTTGATTCTGATAAGTCTGGGAGAATTGGGTGGGAGAAGAAATTTAAGGAGGCACAAAAAAAGGAACACGCCAGAACCAGCTGCAGCAAGAGGGGAAATTCATATAGCCAAGGAGGACTATGTAAAAAAGGCTGTGGCTATACTCTTTTGATATTTGATTGTTTTCTCCCACAATGATCTGTGTTTCACTTTCTTTTTGAGAACAGATGATGTGCCCTCAACACACACAGAAACAACACACAGAGGAATTCTCTGTTTCTGTACAGAGTTCCTGTTGTATTCAAAGGATTGCATCTGAACTCCAGTTTAGGATGTAATTCAACACCTCATAGTTTGAATAGGATATCTGAACTGCCCAAGAGTGTCAGTTCATTTCAATTGCACTCCTGTGTGTCTGCCAAAGATCAATAGTCTAGGCCTTGAACATTTTTCCAGTCTATGCAATATCATCAGATGACATCATTCCTCTCTTCTAGAACATGGTTCCCTGCAGAGACTACTCCTCCTTCCTCCAGACCCACATCTCTTCTAGTGTCCATTTGAGATTAAAGTACATATTGCTTGGGTAACAGAGTACATTGTCCCCACTGCATCTATGCTGTTAAATGGTACAGAGACATGGATCAGTGTTAGGGAGCAGTCCAGTCCAAACGGCACAAATGGGATTGCACCGATATACATTAAGGTTAGCTATTTCTACAGCAAAATTTGCATGGACTGAGCTCATTGGAACAGTCTAAAACAGAGCAAGTGAATGAATGAACAGTTAAACATTGCAAATGATCTAGAAATGATATGTGCTCAAGTTCACAACCTTGCCCCATATTTTAACAATATCAAGGCCTCTGTCTCACAACCTGCTTCCTGTATGAGCTAAGGATCCACTCACAGTGTTACACCCTTGACCAGGATGAAGTCATCATACAGAGAATGCTGGAACCCTGTCCCGATCCAATGTTGGGGGAGGTTTCGATATGATCCCAAGAGAGACATTAAGACACAAACAAGGTCAAATGCCGTACAACCTTCCAAACTTTATTCCCATAAAAAGAGGTAATAGCGATAGGACAGAAGGAAGCAGAAAAGGTCAGCACAGCTAAGCAAACAAATGGAAGAGATGCAGCAAGCTCAGTTACTACCACCATGAATCCAGTGGCATCCCATTGATTCGGTCTTGGTGCAGGTGATGGGGGATCCACTGAAAGAAGAGTACGCAGAGCTTTTATCATCCCAGTCCCTGCAATCAGTCCACCCATTTCCACGGAGTTCATTATCATACTCACTGCCCCGTGTTCCTCCATGCGCGCATGCCCAGGTGTTCATGGTGGTCGTACCCGGGGGGAGGGTCAGCCAGTGACGTCTTTAGCCTCTGCACGTCCTCCTTGTCCCAACTTCTTCCCCTGGCCCTGCGTGCAAGTGCAGCTTGGTAGATGTTACAAAAGATGTAGTTGCTCCAACTTCAGGCGGACACTGTGGTTTTTTCAGGGATATTTCAGGGCATACTTCTTCATGGCAACAGAATGTTGAGGCCCAGTTTAGGCAGTGGTGTAGTGTCAAAACAGGCAGTTGACACAGTGCGACAGCCTTACACCACCCTGCGGCTCAGGAGGTGGTAATGGCACAACATCAATGCTGAGACAAAAGGGCTGACGCAGTCCCTTACAAGCCCTGGCAGAGAAAGATCTGAGACTAGCAAGCGTCCAGCCAGGAAATCACAATCTTAAATGTAGGCCGGGGGGAAGGGGGGGCGGGAACGGCGGGGAGTGTATGGATGTTCACAAAGGAGAACAGCAACAACAGGAAGAAATGAAAAATGGGCCAACAAGGTTCATAGGCTTGCCAAAAGAAGCCCAAGAGCATCACCTGAATGCAAAATAATGGGAATGAATGTTTGCTTGAGGACTTACTCCATGGAATAATTTTGCATAATAGCAGAGTAGCTTCATACCTGTTCAGCACTTCATAACTGGCAAGATAATTTTGTACTCTGGTAATTAACCCTCTGCTGTGGAACCATGGCATCACTGCACAAAGTTCTATGCTCAGCGGTGGTCGAGGAGGCAGGACTACAGTCAATTAACGTAATGGAATAATAAATATCTGGAATGATCAGTATCCACCTAATTCAGAGTATCTTCCCTTTGGTGTGAAATCAAAGTAATGAGCACCAAGCAAGATCCTCAACAACTTTTTTACTGTGCATTTGTACCTGATTAAGAATCTATCAACTAATCAGAAAAAGTTTTAGATTACACACTAAAAATCCTATCACTGCAAATGAGGCTAATGTCATGGGGTAAAACATGAATCTTCAAGTCTACATAACTAAAAAGAAATGATCCGTCATGCCTTTATATATCAGGGCACAAGATAATTGTAAATTGGTGAATTGCCTGCAAGTACCAAGTACTTCTCCTTGTCTCACATTCATACTAACAGATATGTCAAATGTGTCTTAAATTATATATGTTAATTATACATGCATTGTCAACTGCTCTTCCCAGGGTTAGTGTCCAGTCTCTATTATAACATAACACTCCTATAATATAATATTGTACAATAATAATGTAAGAACAAAAATCATAGAATACCATTTTTCTGTTCTCTTACCCCTTAAGGTGGAGGCTTGGGAAGCATTTGGTGAGATCTGCAAACATCCTAGGGAATCACCATCCACCAACTTTAGGGCCTTTAGATACAAACTATTAATTACCAATATATGTTTGGATCATAAGTCTGATGTTAAATACATCAGTTATAAGAAGTAAGCACAGTCTTCAGGCCAAGTGTTGAGGAAGAGTTTAAGATCAGATAGAGGACTAGACCTCTTTTAAAGGTTGTGTCCACCTCCTTGTGATAATGGTACACTTAACCCTTGATTTCTTATCTTCCCTTCCCCATCATTCATGCATTGCATCTTCAAAATGTTACTATTTTGTTTCTATTAAGTATATTTTCCCCCCATTTCTAATTCTTTGAAATAATGTGTAGACTGTATTACAACCCACAAAAGTGGTGGTTTTGTAAAATGATACTGCATGGCCTAGAGTTTGACATAAAGTAATGGGACATTTGACTTTGCAAAGCCCACAAAGTTTTGGAAGATATTATGAGAAAGAAGGGGGCCAGAGGCTTTTGGGAGATTAGCTTGAACTGTGCTATGGCCATGTCTGGGTTTTCTTTCAGAGAAAACCAGATAATTCATTCCAATTATCAGCTTTGGAATGAATGAACATTTATGGGATTTGTGTAATTAAGGGGCCAGAACCCATGAGTGTACTGGGAAGCTGAGTTATTTAAACCTGTATTCATAGACAACCAATGTGCTGCTAGTGTATAAATATCAAATTGCTGCTACCTTAGCTCTCAGGAGAGTTTACCCAGAAAGGAATGTTATTGTCTCATGATGCTGAAAAGTCTAATAATATATTCATATTTAGAAAAAAAAATGGGAATCAAACTTTGTAACAAGGAAGGGTTAATTTTCTTTTAGCGTCCCTTGCACACACATCCATTGGAAAGGAAAACTTTTTATATGATTGTTTTGTTTTGAGCCCAGAGGGCAACTGAGCACCATGCAGCTGTTCACTCACCCTTTCCCCGCTAGCTCTGGGAAGGAGAAAAATGAATAAAAAGGCTCAGGAATGGAGATAAGAATAGGGAGGGGGTGGCACACCCATTAATGGTCACAGCGAAAAGAAAGGCTCCTTAAGGGAAGAAAAAAGACATCGCTTTAATTCAAAACAGTAACAATAACACTTAACAGACAGAATGGGACAGTGAGAAGCATTACCATATCTTAAAAACCTCCCCCCGCCCCTCCCTTCTTCCTGGGCTCAGTTTTGTTCCCAATATCTCTACCTCCTCCTCCAGTGGCACAGGGGAAGGGGATGGGGGTGCAGTCAGTCCGTCGCTTCTTCCTAAAAAGAGGGGGAAGCACTCTTCTGCATTCTTTCCCCTGCTCCATGTTGCCTCCCTCTCACAGGAGACAGTCCTCCACAGACTTTCTCCATCGTGAGTCCTCCCCACAGGATGTATTCTTCTTGAGATACTCTGGCATAGGTCACCTCCACGTGTTGCAGACTTCCCAGCACCAAACTACAATATCAGGGGCTTCTTCCTCCCACGGAGTCCTGGGGGTCCTCCACAGGTCACAGGCAAATCTCTGCTCCTCCAGTGACCTCCATGGGTGGCAGTGGGCACGGCCCTGCTGTCTTACCATGGGATACAGGGGGGCTCTCCGCTCTAGTGCACCTGCCCCTTTCCTCCTCCTTCCTTCCACTGACCTCAGTGTTCGAATAGGTTTCCTTCTCGTAACTCTTTCTCAAAGTCCCCCACCCACTCTCAGGTTCCCCTTCTTAAATACGCTATCACAGAAGTGTGGTCACCGTCGCTAATTGCCTTCTCTTGGCCAGAGGTGGGTCTGACTTGGAGCTGGGAGAGCTTTCAAGAAGCTTCTCACAGGGGGCAACCATTGTTTCCCCTTCCCCCACTACCAAAGATCCTACTACACAAACCCAGCACGATGATCAATGATCTTCCTCCAGCACAAGCAAAATTTTTAAGAATTTAATCAATATAAAATATATTAGTGAAACTTCACTCCATGGAATGTTTATCTTGGAGGAATAGGTGTTAAATTTATCCAGTAATCACCAAATAGTGTTTGCAGAAAACGACTTTTTATTTCTATTTGTTTGTCACTTATTTTATCCCTAAATAGATTAATGACAATCCTGTGGTTAAAAATATATATTGATTTCTACCACTCAGGACACTTTTTTTCCCTTATGTGTGTTTGTCATTCCTTGCATCAAAACCAGTTTTATTATTCACATACTTCTGAGAGACAAAACTTGTCTCTGCTGTTCTCATGTGATGTCATAGATTTCAAGGAAGTTTAGTGTCTTGTTTAAGTAAATGTGAAAGACTGAACAAGGTCTAGCTCTAGCAGATGAAAGATCCTCAGTGTTCAAGCAAGAAGGGAGTGGAAAAAAGAATGTTCATATTTGTCAGCTTTTGAATTGTGAGACAGACAAAAATTAGTTCAAAGACATAGAGCAGAGCTTTCTGAAGAAAAGCATAGAAGCGCCTTTTGTTTTCGAGTGAATTTCTGTATTGTTTATAAGAGGTTTTTTTCTGTTTTCTGACTTAGCATTCTGGGTTTCATGTGCTGCTTAAATCCCTAATAAGAGTATAAATTTGGAATCTACTTTGCACATATACTGAGTAGTCAGAGCTCTATATGAAATCAAGTCACATTTGAAAATATAATTCTGATGTTTACATAAATATGTTTAATTTTTTTAGTTCTGTGGTTTTTTATTTATTAAAATATCCTATGTCTTAATCATGCCTTACATATTGTTAGAAGAAAGATACACATACATAAATAATATAGGCTTGCCTGCTTAGAATAACACCTACAGATTTCTCAGCTATTGACAACAGCACATGCTGAATTTATTATTTGGTTTAGGTATGATTGGGAAGGAGAAAAGGAAGAATAAAACAAGTTATACTATCTGCCATTTTGTTCTACATCTTGCATTTTCTCTATTAAAGGCCTCCATTATTAATGTGGAAAAAAGGAAGCTTTTCCTTTTCCCAGCTTGATCAGTATCTATGATCTCATTTAGGCATTTCAATCAGTTTCCTAAAGATAGGTGGAATTAATTCGATCCTAGCCCCAGTTATGTACAATTTGTGAAATAGAAATGTAAGAAATATGGTATTAAAAAGAATGTTAATTACAAAGACCAAAAATAGAGATGACTGAGTTCTTACAAGATCTGTTCTTGTAGCCTGTGTCCAAAAGCCTGTATATAAATCTACATTTAAGTAACTAAATATGGTTTGGCTTTCAGAATGCTGAATCACTCAAGAAAGCTGTTGACATAATTGAAAGCCAGGGAAGCTTGCACTCTCTGAAAATAAAGCCACATTTTCTTATATGCATAATTTGACCACATTCATATAAGTATTTCAATCAGAAATTATCTAACTCTTCTTTATGAGTTTCCCTACCTCTACTTCCTGTTTCTTAATCCATTCTCACCATCATCATCTTACTTCCTGTATACTGGACAACCAGTATCTCAAGAACCAACATGAGATGAAAAGGAATCAACACAAAGATCCAAATCTAGTAATTATTTCCTGGGTGCATAGCAAAAACTAAAACAGTTGTTCCTGAAATCTTAAAATTCTACAATTCTACATGGCTGGCTGAGATCCAGACTCATACATATTTCACAGAAATTTGAGCAGGAATATTTTTATAAATGTTTACTGCATTACCTCTCAGTTGGGCAATCTCCATGTTAAATGAAAGGATTATACTATATGTTAGCTGAATCCTGAGGCTTCTAGGACTCTGTTTTGCAAATTATGACTAAGAAAATATTAACCACATTAGCAAGAAGAAAATAGCAAGGGTAAAGGCTTAATGGACAGAACAGCTGTTTTGCTGGTACTGATTCTCTGTTTGCTATTGAGAGCTCACCAAGTCTAAAAAATATACTTTTTAATTTTTAAATGCTCAGTGTTATAACAAATAATGTTGAAAGATAAAGGAAGACAATTTTTAAATTTTTTTTTTTTAACTAGATGTAAGTCCAAGTTTACTTTAATTATTGACATGGATCTAATTTTGTCCCGTATTCAGAATTTTCTGATCCTAGGTTTTGGAATGATCTTTTTTCCAGTTCCAGTTACATACATTCTTCTTATGCACACAGAGTTTAGATTTGCAATGATGATAAACATCCAGTTTCTTCTCTGAGTCGTCTCTTTCATATAGTACACCACTGTATTGGGATTATGTGGCAAGGTTTTGGTAGCAGCAGGGTCTACAGAGGTGGTTTCTGAAAGAAGATGCCAGAAGCTTCCCCTGTGTCTGACAGAGCCAATGCCAGTCGGCTCCAGGATAGACCTGCTGCTGGCCGAGGCCAAGCCCATCAATGATGGTGGTAGCACCTCTGGGATAACATATTTAAGAAAGGGGAAAAAACCCTGCATAACTGCAGCCGAAGAGAAGAGTGAGAACATGTAAAAGAAACAACTCTGCAGACACCAAGGTCAGTGAAGAAGGAGAGGGAGGAGGTGCTTCAGGTGCCAGAGCAGAGATTCCCCTGCAGCCCATAGTGCAGACCATGGTGAGGCAGGCTGTGTCCCTGCAGCCCATGGAGGTTAACGGTGGTGCAGATATGCACTTGCAGCCTGGGGAGGACCCCACGCCAGAGCAGATGGTTGTGCCTGAAGGAGGCTGTGACCCTGTGGGAAGCCCATGCTGAAGCAGGCTCCTGGCATGACATGTGACCTTGTGGAGATTGGAGCCCACACTGGAGCAGGTTTGATGGCAGGACTTGTGACCCAGTGGAAAAGACCCATACTGGAGCAGTTCGTGAAGAACTGCAGCCTGTGGGAGAAGTTCATGGAGGACTGTTTCCCATGGGAGACACTTCACTCTGGAGCAGGGGAAGAGTGTGAGGAGGAAGGAGCAGCACAGACAATGTGTGATGAATTGACTGCAACCTCCAACCCCATTCCCCTGCACCACTCGGGGGAGGAGGTAGAGAAGCTAGGAGTGAAGTTGAGCCTGGGAAGAAGGGAGGGGTGGGGGGAAGGTGTTATAAGATTTGGTTTTATTTCTTAATATCTAATTCTGATTTGACTGGCAATAAATTAAATTGATTTCCCCAAGTGGAGTATGCTTTTCCTGTGATGATAACTGCTGAGTGATCTGCCTGTCCTTATCTTGACCCACGATCCATTTGTTATATTTTTTTCTCCCCTGTCCAGTTGAGGACGGGGAGTGATAGAGCAGCTTTGTGGGCATCTGACATCCAACCAAGGCTAACGCACCACAGGGATGCAAAGTGTAATTAGTATTAAGCAACAGTTACCATTATTGACCTATGACTGAATTCAAACACAATAAAAAGTGAAAACAGTAGCTGGGATTTTGGGATTTAATACTTTCTAAATAAGAGAGAAGAAAATAAGGAAAGGACTATAACCACTGAAAGGAAAAGAAGTGCTAAAAGTCAGAGGGGGCATTACCTGCCTCAAAGAAAGACTGGATATTAAGAAGTATTTCTTTACAGAATGGGTTGTTAGGCATTGGAATGGGCTACCTAGGGCAGTGGTGGAGTCCCCACCCCTGGAGATGTTCAAGAGTCGGGTTGACACAGCACTTAGGGATATGGTGTAGTTGAGAATGGTCAGTGTTAGGTTAATGGTTGGACTAGATGATCTTCAAGGTCTTTTCCAACCTAGATGATTCTGTGATTCTGTGAAAGAACTGGGGAGAAAAAAAAAAAAAATAAATCAGAGGAAAGAACTTGTGAACACTTGGAAAAAGAGCTGAATTTCCCTCTGCAGTTGGCTGTGTCCTAGTTCCCTAGTTCCTGGAGAACAGCTTGGTGACTTCTTTTTTAACAGGGACTACATATCCTACTTAGTTTTGCATAGCTGTACATGTTTCCAAAGAAGTTTGTTCACTGAAGGATGTAAATGCCCACTGCATGTACTAGTAAGCTGAGTAACAACAGTCAATGATATTTTAGTGTCTCTTACAGTATAACATCATTTATGAATTATTAACCTTTTATTCTTTTTCCTTCTGATGTTACCTTTTTCTTTCAGTGTCATAAACATAAATCACCATTTGAAGCCCTTGATTTATGAACACAATATGGCTATCATTGTCTATTCATTATAACAAATTGTATGTTCTCTTTCAATATTTATTTTTCACCAAACAGTAAATAGTCTGTAACTTGTTGCACATATTTTAAAGGAGAAAAGGTACTTTTATATGGTGGTGGTATGGTTTTGTTCTTCAAAAAAATTTTTCCATTGAAACACTTCTGTTAAGCCATTTCTATCTCCCTTTTACAAAATTTTATCATCGTTCCTTAATGAATGGGGACAATTTAATGCTAATTTTGGATCAAACCAAAGTAATTTCTGTTATTAAAACTAGTGAATTATTTCAGTCATTTTAACAATGAGAAACATTATTTTTTTATTTTGGATCTGTTGGAAGAATCACATAATACTAGATTTGAAGGGACCTCAAGGATCATCTAGTTCAACCTTTCTTGGTCAAAGCACAGTCTAGACAGGATGGCCCAGCACTGTGTCCAGCTGAATCTTAAAAGTGTCCAATGTTGGGGAATCCAACACTTCCCTGTGGAGATTATTCCAGTGGCTGATTGTTCTCACTGTGAAAAATTTTCCTCTGGTGTCCAATCAAAATCTCCCCCAGAGTAACTTGTACCCATTACCTCTCCTCTTTTCCCTATGACTCCTTGTAAAAAGGGAGTCTCCATCTTCTTTGTAGTCACCTTTCAAATACTGGAACATGGTGATAAGGTCTCCCCTAAGTCTTCTCTTCTCAAGGCTGAACAAACACCGTTATCTTAGCCTTCCTCATACAGGCTTCCCAGTCTCCTGAGCATCTTTGTGGCCCTCCTCTGGACCCTCTCCAGCCTGTCCACATCTTTTTTGCATAGCGGGGACCAAAACTGAACACAGTATTCCAGGTGTGACCTGACAAGCACTGAGTAGAGTGGGATAATGACTTCTTTATCTCTGCTGGTGATGCCCTTGTTGATACAACCCAGCATCTTGTTGGCTGTCTTTGATGCAGCAGCACACTGTTCACTCATATTGAGCTTGTTGTCCACCAGGACCCCCAGGTCCCTTTCCACAGAGCTGTTCCCCAGCCAGGTAGATCCCAGTCTGTGCTGCACTCCTGAATTATGTTTTCCAGGTACAAGACCTTACACTTGTCTTCGCTGAGCTTCCCAAGGTTCTTGTTAGCCCACTTCTCCAGCCTATCCAGGTCTTCCTGCAGGGTGGCTCTCCCTTCCAAAGTGTCCACTTCTCCACTCAGTTTGGTATCATCATCAAACCTCCATTCTTAGTGGGTTGTATTTCTCCGTCAGGACTACGTATCCAGGAGGCAACTGTTTGGCTTACTGTATGATGGAAGATATAAATTTTTTTGTGTATCATAGGAAAGGCATTTGGAACCTTGCACAGGAGATCTATCCTAAGAGTAGGACTGGGAACTAAAAGTCCCATAAGGCAATATAACAACATAAGGAGACACAACTTGATATTAGTCAAAATGACCCATTTAAAAAAATAATTTGAGATGGTTTCAGAAGCAAGAAAGAAAACATAAATGGTTTAGGTAATCACAGGCATACATAAAAGAAGTGTCATGTTATACACATACTTAAGGTGCTGAGATGATTCATTGACGGTCATAAAACTGGATAGTGGAAAGAAAATTAGTATTTTTCATTCACACACTAGAGCATGTCATTTTGAAAATTCATGGTGACATATTTTGTTTTAGTTTAATTACTTATTTACATATTTATGTATTTTTTCCCCTCAGGAGTGTATCTCTACATAAAGCTACTATATTGAAAATATAAGTAAAGGGCTTCTACATATCTAATAGTTAATAAAGGATTTTGTATACTGGTTCTTATCTACCAAGGTTATATTTAGTCCCTCCCAAATGTTTCTTTAGATGAACTAAATCATAATCTTCTCTTGATCAAACAAGAAAGGCCATTTTAATATTGTTTTCTTATTTTCAAAAGAGACTAAATTTTACCTGTATCTGTTCTATTCCATTTTTGAGGGTCAAGACATAAAGTTAATAACTTTGTCTTGCCCATTTGCTCTGACAGCTGGTGGTCAATTAGTATTCCCTCATCCCATAATTGGAATCGCTGATTACAAACCACTGTTGCTAAGATTCAAATATTGTGGCTCATTTGCAACTTCACTGCCAGGTGAGATTAAGGGAAATGTCCCCCTGGTTAAGCCACCAGGAGCTGTGCCAAACTATAATCAGTGTTTTGCATACATCAGAGACCTACAAACACAGCAGAATGATTTTATAAGCAGCAGCTGCAAGTTAAAGCTGCATCAGATTCTTCAAACATATGCACTTTGCCAGATATCCAACCACTCTTGCAAATGCCAGTACCTCATTACCTGGCAAGTTTTCTAAAACATACAGCTAACACAAAGTACAGGAATACCAAATTCTCCACACAATATATAAAAGACTTCTTTTAACCACATACAGATAATAATTCTGATTCTGCTATTGATGAAATTATAATTGCTCTTCCCTCTGCATTCAGGTTTCAGAATACGTAATACTGAATCCTGGTAAACACTGAATTTGTAGAAAATCGAATTCCTGAAGTAGTTTTTCCATGAAGAAATACTTAGCATAATGTTATCGTGTTACCCTTTTACCAAAACAGATCTAGTTAATACTGAACATTAACTGTGAAGTAAAATTAATTGAGGGTAAGGGAAAAATTGAGAGTAGGGAGCTTATTCAAAAATCTCATGAGTAGTGAGGTCTAAGATGAGGAATATAGTCACTTTGCAGATGATTAATGTTTTGATACATCCATCACCTTTTTTTTTTTTCTTTCTCTCAATATAGCTCCATTTTCAATTCCTTATTCCTGCCCAAGGAGCCGTGTTTGACAATCAGTCTCCCAAATGCTGCCTTTTCTACCTTTTTTGGCATGATCATTTCAGCTAGAAATATTACTGTATTCTAGGAATTAAGCTGGGAATCAGGAGACTGTGGTTCTGAGGGTCACAAATATAAACACCTAATCTGATGAGGATTCCCTTTTTCTAACTTTTTTCCCTTTGTCTCACTCTGTTTAAATTATAACCTCTTTAGGACTAAGATTCTCTCATTATGTCTTTGCTATCATGTCTCAGCATTTTGAAGAGTCTCAGCATTGGAATGGGAGCTACCATCTATTAGCACATTTTAGACAATAATTGGAAGCTGTAGTTTCAGTGTTCAGCTCATTCTTTCAGGGGACAGTTCCTAGAAATGTTCTTAAATGTTTTTAGGCTTTCAGTGTTTACTTCAATTTCCAGAAGAGCTTGTTGAAATCCTCACCTCTATTAGCTGTTAGTCTGAAGTGAGCCTGCACATTGAAAGCAATGTGTTTAATGTTCTGGTATGTGCAATAGAAATAAGATTACTGTTCACTTCAGAGTGGTCCTCGCTTCATTCTGAAATGTGCTAATAACAGCCCAAAAATCTTCTTAACAGACTGTGTTATAATATATACTTCTGTCCTCATGCTTGAAATCCTTGCCAAACTCCTATCCTCTCACATTTACATGTAGGACTGACATGTTGAAATGTGCATTTCTTAAGGTCCAATGTGTCTGTGATTTCAAGTGGCACAAATTGGCTTTAACTGAATTATGTTTTCCAGTGATCTCTCATGGACTCTGGCTGCTTATACAACAAATGTTGCAGCCTGCCTGACCAAACTATAAGGGCACCAGTGGAGGGACAGTGTGTCAGAGCTGCTTGCTTTTCTTTCCCTCCTTGTCTTCAGAATTTTGAATTAAGAGAGGAACATTACATCTACTGAGCAGGTTAACTTGCTTCATTAGCAAGAAAGATGTGAATACTCATGGACTGGACTGTGATGAGAAGATTAAACTCTCAACTATCCCAGAGAGTATATAAAGAGGTGCTTGGAAGTCAATATCTGGAACAGTGAATGGAGAAATAAAATGCAATATGCATAAAGTTTTGAGTGTTGGCAACAGTGATGGGAAGAACAGACCCGTTAGAAAGAGAATACCTGAGATATAGATAGAAAATTATAGGTGAGATGGGCACGTTGCCTACTTACAAAAACCTTTGGTAAAATGACTGAGCAGCTCTATACTGTTTCTCAGCAACAGAGGTGGGTCTTGCCTGTACTGAAGAGATCTATTGGATATGTAAATTAGAAAAAAGGCTTATTTATAGTTTAATTTTATCACTGTTTCCATTTGTAGTTCAAAAATGAGTGACATATAAGAAGTATATATTCAATAAAAGCATCTGATACTGTTCTTATATGATATTTTTACTATGATTGCATCCAATTTATTGCTTTCTCACAGAGCCATAAAATAGTAACCAAAAAAATACAGTATTTTTCTGGGCAGTACATAATTGAATGATTGGCCTTTTGGGTAGATTTAGAGAACACATTTTCAAAGAGCGGAAATCAGTCTAAAGTATTGGATGTCAAAATCTTGTCTGTGTGTTTTGACAATTTAAGTCCAGATATTTGTACTACTTTTAATATTTTAATTTGTGTTTTCATATATGTATATTGCAATATCTTGTTTAGAAGCAATAATAAAAGTACAAAAAGATATTACTATGTCTATGTCCTGTGTTTATGTTACTACTATGTCCAGTCCCTGAAGTGTATCCTTGTAGAGAAGGGCAAGAAGGTGGCTCTTCTGCAGAAAACACACTTCATAATACAGAAATACAAAATAGAGTACACATATCACATCCCAAGAGCCTTTGTACCCACTGACTATCAAAAGAACCTTGTGAAGAAACTCAGATATAGATATTTACACTGTATATGTTTGGAATTAGTTTAAGCGAATTGTCACAGCTGCTTTATCTTTTGTATATTCTTTGACACCACCGCAGTATGCTGTAACACTATCAGTGACTGAAAAAAATTGTACAGTTCTATTTTCTTTCTCCTTGGCAATATTTCACTCTGGAAGTGCAACAGACCTAATAGGACTTGTATTCTTATTCCATTGTTAGCAATACATGATGAGCTTTTCTTTATTTTTTTTTCATAATTGTGTTTCAATTGCATAATATTCCTATTTAAATTAAAAACTGTTTAAAATATTTTCAAGTTCTGGTACATTTAGAATTTGTAATTCAGAGATAAAAATGCAACAACAGGTTAAGATGTTATTGCCTGTTTAGCCAAATGGAACTTAAACTAAACTTCTGGTAATTCATTCAGGTTTCTTACTTATTATGCCAATGGTTTTATCCATGACCTGGAAGGACCACATACTCTAGGGATAGTGGTAATTACATTTCACTCTAAGATCATCTCAACAGAGCAAAGACTGCCAACTGAATCATTTTGTGCTGAACTGCATAAAAATTATGCCAAATTATGTGCGGATACTTAAAAAGCAAGTTGCTCATAAAAAGGTAAGTAGCAGAATATATTGTACTGCAAAATAAAATTAATGACAAGAAAGGTAACTGTTGTTTTCCTGGGTATTTTTTTTTTTTTTTTAATTTTACTGCTCCTACTGAGACTCACAGAAAAAGTTACGTCTTGGAGATAATTATTCAATATTTAGGAAAAAGAAAAAAAAAAGTTCCATTGAGGTTTTTTTACTAAGATTTTGTAAGCGTGTTATCTAATATTGGTTTAAAATTATGCTTAGCTAGCAGTTAAGTATTCTGAACTGATTCTTAAGTTTCTAGATATTTAGAAAAATAAAACACTCTTATTTCATCTTGGCTATTGTAAGTACTTCTGTTTTTACCTTCTTCAGCTCTCTTCCAAACTCCTATATCACTTTACTGAAGCAATTCCCTTAAAGTGACGTATATCATGTTTTTCAGTTACTATTAATTTAAAATAAATTTAGTATTATTTAAAACAAATCCAGTGTGACTCCAGAAGTCACAAAGTAATTAATTCCTAATTGCTTACCTATATAAAACTGTATTAAGTAACTGTACACAAAAAGTATCTTATGGTTGTATTTTTTTAAATTTTATTTATGATTTTCAAATATTTTATTTTTCTGTGATAAAAATAGTAATTTTGAACTACTCTAAAGTCCTCAGGTACAGAGACAAAACTTTAAAGAGACATTCATGACATATACTTTCAGTTAAATAAACTATTATAAAGGTCCTTAAACCAAGTGTTAAAGTGCATCCTGTATCCAGACCAATCACTTGGGGCAAGCCACCATTTTCATAGTACATACTTGGCCTAGATCTTTAGCAGATTTAAAACATGTTTAGGATGGGTTATTTCTGTGGGATTTTTTCTCTTATGACATTTTAATGCAAATTTTCTAAAGTAATGTCTGTGTCAGAGTCAATCAGAGTAGCAGTTTTTAACATGAGAGCAAGGATATATGTGGTATGCAGTTGGCGTGCAATTTGAGGCCTGACAGGATAGCAGTTTGAGACTTTTTATTCAGTTCTGTAGTCTAGAACAGTGATCATGCACTCCTATCTGTAAAAAAATTTTGAGCATACATTCTCAGTGTATGCATGTTTATTTATAAATTACATCATCTGCTACTCTACTTCTCATACTTTCTTCTAGCACCCCAATATATCATCTCACACACCCCAAGGGAGTGCATTCACCCCACTCTGGAGACCACTGGTCTACAGAACCTACAAATCTAGTTGAGGTTGCCAATTCAATGACAGAGCCATTAATCCAGAAATCTAGCAATACAACACTGAATTTCATAGCATCAATGATATTTTTAATAGATGGGAGAAAAGGGGAGGAAAAAAGGAAAGAACTTATGAAACAGTGTGGATAGATGGAAAAATAGGCATTTGCTCAATTCATATTAAAGTGGTAATTCCACAAGTATTATGAATAATCACTATTTCAAATGTATCAAACTTTCCAGTTTCACAGAAGAGGTTATGTAATTGTTATCTCCCACAGTGGGGTCTATTTTAAAGTGTTTATGGAAGAAAAAAGCAGAAGAAAGAATTTGATCATAGCTCTACATGAGCAGTTTACCATTGGCTCCCATACCCATAGCTGGAAAGGATTTCATAGGTGCTGTTTTCTCTCATACCTTGTCTCCAACTCAGTGAATGAGGTCACAAACTGTCCTGCTGTTAGTTTTACTTTTACTTTAATGTGTAATGTCTAGTTAGGACAGATAGATTGATAAAAACATATCTGTCTAGTTGGACTTGGAGCATAGCGTTTAATGGGCCATAGTCTACGTGGAGACTGGTAACATGGGGAGTACCAGAAGGACCTGTCCTGTTTAAGATATTTTATCTATACTTGGAGGAGGTAACAACAGTGTGTGCTTGTCAGGCCTGCACATAACACCAAGATGAGGAACCAGTCTATATGCTGGAGGGCAGGGCTGCCATCCAGAAGGAGCTAGACAGGCTGGAGGAGTGGGCCAACAGGAACAAGGTCAAAGGAGAAATGCAGAGTCCTGCCACTGGGAAGGAAGATCCCCATGGCAGTGAAATAAGCTGGAATACTGAGAGCTAAAGAGAAGATCTGTGGAAAAGTCCCTGGAGACAATCAATAGTGTGTCCTAGCAGCAAAGATGACCAACAACATCTGGAACTCCATGAAGAGGGACATCTCACAGCAGCCTTCCAGGAGGAGATTACAAGGAGGTTATCATGAAGATGGATCCAGGCTCTTCCCAGTAATGCATGGCAATAATGAGAGACAATGGACATGGAAGAAGAGAGATTCAGACGGGAGGATAGTCAGGCAGTGGATCACATTGTCCAGAGTGGTTGTGTAGCCTTCAACTTAGGAGATTTTCAAGATCAACCTGGGAAAAGCCCTGAGTATCCTGGCCTGATCTCAGAGCTAACCCAGCTTCAAGCAGGAGGTCAGACTAGAGACCTCCCAAAGGTCCCTTCCAACGTGAATTTTTCTATTAAAATTCTACAACCATACAGGCGAATTCCAGAAAAAGTATTTTTCTATTCAATGACATCTCACAGTACCAAACTGGAGTGCTGAGATCCAAGATTTCACCTCAGGGTTTGGCACCCATATATATAAATATTTCTGCCATTACATAGATGACTATTCAGTCTTCCAGAATACTTGATGGATGATGCTGTTTTGGGTTTGGTTTGGTTTTTTTTCAGAGGGCTAATCACCAAGATGGCCTCTTTGGTTTTGTCTTCATGCTCAAGATATATGACAAGTGTTAGCTATGAGTTTCTTGAATTTCTTCTTACCCTAGGAAATACTCCCTTTACATTTCTTCCAAATGTAGGACTGTCTTAATTTAAAGGAAGGTTAAAACTCCTATAAAAGGATGCAGGGTTTTTTTTTGTTACAAACTTTAGTTAATAAAGCTAATTAAGACTTCTAACATTCCATTAGTTTCTTTGGCCACTGTATTTTCCAGCAGACATTTAATTTTATTAAAGTTTCCCTCTGTTTATTAGTATGGTTCTAGCTTGCCATTGTGTTTTTAGTTCAGCCTCAGTTTCTTTGTTGTTCAGCAGTATTCTAGGCAGCAAATAATTTTACCTACAAGAGAAAAGCCATAGTTTTTCACCTTTCCAATATAAATACTAAGTACTTTCATAAGTAATTGATGGACAGTGTCTCTCAAGATAATGAATATAATTGTTCATAAACTTAATGATGTGTTTTCAAGCAACTTAGATTCATCACATTGTCTCTCATAACTTTCAGCTCTCAGTAAGCATAGGTTCAATAAACACATTAACTGTAGTTTATGCTGCTACTACTAGCTTTTAAGTTTCAAAAATAAAATTAGAAAGTATTTTTATGCTGTAGTCATCTTAAATTGAAATGCACTTCAAATTTTATCTTTAATGTCCAAACAGAAGTTGCTAAAATTACTTATTATAGCTTTTTTCAGTTTGGCTATTAGAGCTAGATTTCCCTAGAGTTCTAGTTTGAATGTCATGGCCATTATTATTGAACACTAATGACCTGTTAATTTTCTGAAAAAGTAAGAGACATGCATGTGCACAGAAGACATTAGATTTCATAAAATAAGCTATCTATTCTTTAACTCAGAAGAGTTAAACATGCATTATCTTAGTTTATTGGATGCTACAAGCATGGTCTTTCCCTTAACTCAATTGACAAATCAAGCAAGTTTAATTGATTCTTTGATCTGCAGGACAAGAACAGCAGATCTAAAGGTTCTTGTAGACTATCTCTTTCCCAAATTTGAAGCCATTAAATCCCAATTAGCATAGATACAAGTGTCACAGTTTAAATAAACTGGGAATGAATAAAATTCATATGTAGTGCCTAACAAAATAAAAAAATTCAGGTTTCCTCATCACTGAAGTGAATGCTTTAAATTCAAACATATTCATTTTCTGAATGGGTATCCATCTATGTATCTATGAAGCAAGACCCTGTTTTCTAATGTTTCCTTGTCCTGAAGACATCTTCCAGAGCCTTCAGCTTCCAGAGCCATCAGCTTCCATTAGGCTGATATTGAACATGAAAGGTTTGATAAGTGTTCTAGCTTTAAAAACAATCTGTAGAAAGTACATGCATGAAGCAGAATGTACTTTTTGGCCACACGATGATGGATGAGGATTACTACATTTTCTGGGGTTTTTGGTAGACTTATTCTTAAAAAGTGCACTACATGTGCTTTGAAGAAAGCTTTTGGATCACATTCTTCTTGAGATGCAAGAAAGTATAGTCTAAGAATTACAAGTCTCCTTAACACTGAGGTAAGTGTTGAGCTTTTTGATCTCCATAAAAACATGGATGTAAGTAATGATGGAAAGATAATTCAGGCATGTAGGGAATGCACTGGCACAGTATAAGGTATACTAGGAGTTAGTAAGAGATTTTTAGAATCATTCTGTAGATTAATTTAAGTTAATCACCACAGTTATCTTTTAGTCTTAATCTAGAAACCCAAGTCTTCTTCCAGAATTAGACCCACATCTCTCTAATTAGAGGGCTGAAGAGCATGGTGAAGAATATGAGAAAAGACTGAAAAATATTGAGGGGGTTGCTTTATGATAAGTGTCTCACTCACACAGAAGATTTTACATTGAGAAAGCAAATATCAGAAAGGTCTAAGGAGGAAGCCGGAGGAATGTACCAAAACAGAAGGAAGAAAGGCTTCAGCAAAGTAAATATATATTTTTTCTTAATTCCAACATGCATTCAATGTGTAAATGCACTATTCTCTTCTAGAGAAAGAGAAAGTAAGTTATCTATTTCATTTTGTTCCAGACTCAGAAAGACACCATCTTACATTTTCCCTCAGATTTCTCTCCCTTGGTCAGGAATCACTTGGGAGCTGTGAGTATGGTACCGTAAATTTCAGTAGTTACCTGCTGAGCAGAGCAACTCTACTATAGTATTCACAGTTGAATTTTTTTTATCCCTCATACTCAGAGACTTCCATCAGTCTCTGATGTTACTAGATATTATCTCTCTGAAGTATTCATTGCTCAGACCAGAGTTCTTAGAGTGGTCTGACTACTTCTACTTGGAAAAATAGAAGTACAATCCTTTCAGCCAGTTTTACTCCTTTTTTCTTTTTTTTCTTCTTCTTACTGAAAGGACAAATGTAAGTGTTTTGGGGCAGTAACTGTTCAACATGAGAGTACTAGCTTTACTTCATTGTGTACATTTCACATGTAAGAATAATTACAGTCTTTTTACTCTGTTGTATGTGGGCCTGATAGGGGAAGGATAAGAAAGATAAATCTGTTGATGCTCAGTCATTCTGCCAACCTATTTGATTTTTACTTTTTATTGTTGTTGAGTGGGGCATGGGAGGTGTTGCAGAGGTAGTTTACCTCCAGCCGTAGGTCAATGCTAATTTCAAAAGTTGCTATTGATACCATCTTTTGAAAGAGAAGTATGAAACAGAAATCTATACATAAAGAAATATTCTATTCTCCGAGTGAGTGTTTCAGAATTTATAACCTTAAATACACTGACTGAATTATAAAAGGAAGAAGTGTACACACATCTGTTCCCCCAAAGAAACAAATAAAAGAGCAATATTCAAAACCTCATAGAAATAAAAGATAATTTTTTAATGAATGCAACAACTTTCTGGAACTTTAATGTGAATTTCAAAAGTGATTTCTATTATGATTCTTTTTTTGCTATGCTTGCAACAGAAAGGTGTGCTATATACCCATGGGAGATTTCAGACCTGATAATCCTTAGGCAATCTGCAGGACAACAGTTCATCTCACCTTGTTCTCCTTACAGTCTCCTCAGCATCTTCTATTAGATTCCTCTGCTAGTACTGCTGTGCTGAGTTCTCATTTATTTTCTGTGGAGCACCACTATGTATCTCTCATTTTCTGATCCAATATGCCAAACAGAAATAGCTGGCCTAGTCTGTGGTCTGCTGGCCAGTTTCCCCTGGGCTGGAGGGCATGGAGATTGTAATTTTGCAAAGGGTATGCCTGAAGTATCACACTCGGTGGAGTCCCACCAGAAGGGTCTCTTAGATCTGAGTCTCAGTAGCACCCCTCTTTCATGTCACCCAGCAAGTCTGGGAGCAGACCACCTTCAGGGGCCAACAAGACCTGCAGAATCTCTTAATGTTTTTTAGGAAGCTGGTGAGATGTGAGAGAGTGCTAAGGGAAAACAGAGTCAAAAAAGGAGCCACACTTTCATTCATATGCATTCATGATGTGGAGCATCATGGAAGTGTGGCCAGGAGGAAGGCCTGTGGTGTGCAACAACAACATAGGAAATACTCTGTACCTTTCAGAACAACCTAGTAGATACTTTTTTTTTTTTTTATACAGTTTTTCTACTTTTCTTGATCTGAAAAGATCTGCAGAAATAGTCTTTACACTTCATTCAGTTGAATGGAGAACTTATAAATAAACATGAAATAAATATTTTCTTAAAAACACCCCACTTTTTTTAAAATTTACATTTAATTGCAAATTGCTAAAATATCTGTCCAGATCAAGTAAGAATACAGAAGCAGATCCTGATTTCACTTGACTCTTAAGAGCTATTCAGCTATTTCTATGGCGGCATTTCGAACTAGATAGACCGTCAGATGAAATTTCAGTTTTCAAAGACAAATAATGTATTATTGTCAACAAAGTTCCACATTGTGGACTCTGTCTTTTTCTTTGTTATTTCTATTCCTAATATTAAGCTGTCAGGCAAGCACCAGCCCCATAAAAATTACTTTCCAATGATTAGGTAAATATACTGTTCATGGAGCTATCAACAACTTCAAAATTTAATTTCCAGGTAAATTGAAATTGAAAAATTGTATTTTTCAAGATAAGATGGAAATGTTAAAGGAATTAAATTATTACATTCCATATCATGGTACCTAGGTGCTGACATCTAAAAAAAAAAAAATCTTGGAAGATGTAGGAAAGTAAAACAAAGAAATGAGATCTGTACTTCATTTAATTGTGCCTTTCTACAGTTATGTAGCATGTATAACATACATCATGCTTATCTGTTTTAATTTTATTAAGCTAAAAAATAATTTTCCTGCTCACTTGTTTTATATTGATATTATGGTTTGACTTCTGCATTACAAAATTCTCTGAGCTGGGATTATCACCTCCCATCTATTTTCAGAATACTTTGCACAAAGATGTTGTGAATAAAGACACATAGCTAGACTCACTGGGATGTTTCAGCTGTGTTAAGCCACTTTGATGACACAAAGCAAATGCAAATGTAGTTGTGGTAGCTAGCTAAATCCAATTTATGGAAATTCTCAGCACTAGGGAAGTCAAAAGTGAATAAAGCATTCAGTAAACGGCACCCAAATTCATAATCCTAGACAGTTTACTGTGCAAAAAGATAGAAAAAATATAAACTGGAGAGATGAGGGGGAATATAGGTTAAAAACTAATGTAGTAACATTTATTAAAAAAACCTCACAAACCTATATACATAATATTTTGTTCAATTCTATCCTGGTTTGGTGGTGGAAGTGGTAATATCGCTTTACATGTTAACTTCAGAAGACTTTTAGAATATATATTTTTTATCATAATTTTGTACGTTTTCTCAGTATTTCCTCTTTGAGTGAGTTATAAAGTGAAATCCATTGACTGATCTAAGAGTTAACTGAAGAGTAAACCTAGCTTACAGGAATCCCACCCATTTCGTTTTTATCTTAATCTAAGAAGATACATGCAAATACTTGATGTAAATTCTTGATTTAAATGTATCATGGTGAATGGAAACTGAGAAAACAATAATGCCCCGTTGGCAGAAATGCACAAAACAACTGACATTACAGCTCACTGAATACAAAGATTATCTTCAATTTGGTGTATATGTATTCTAAACCCTGTCTGCTCTATTTTAAATTACCATTTCACTACTACCAACCTAGTTATTACATTAAGAAAACTGTTCTATAGGGGTTCAGTATGGACATTTCTTGTAATAATTTATATGTAAAGACTCAATGTTTTTAATATTGTCCTACTTGCTCCCATTTTCACTTCAAAAGACTTTTCTGACTTAAAATAGTATTGACCTTATTTCTTTTCATTTTATCCCCTGATATGTTTTGCACCTGACAGAATTTCTTTTGCTATGTATACTTCATTTTTTTCCTCATTTTTTTCTTAAGAGTACTAATAAAAAATTTCCAACCTGAATCTGTCCTTAACCAATTTTCATTTGCATATTATATTTCCAAAGAACACATGACAGTATAGATTCAATGGTTTTCAGGCATAAGCCTGGGATGGCCACAAGGAAAGAAATAATTAGTGAGTTTTGCCTATTATCCTAAATTAATGCTACAAAACTCTTTATATGTAATTTAAAAATTATTTTTAGAAAAGCTTTAAAAAGAATTTGCTTCATTGTAGAAACAAAATAATATAAATTCCCTTAGTGGTATAAAAAATAGTATAACAGGAAAAAAAAAAACAAAAACCACGCCACATATCATGTTTTAAAGAACCTTTTAAGTAAACTCAGCAATTTTAATTTATATGATACTGAAGTGTCTTTGCTCTGTTATCTTTTGAGCTCGCTCCATTATCTTTCAAGCTGCCATACCAGAACTGTTTATTTCTTCTGTGAAAAAGTTTCTATTTCTAGTCCTGTTGAAATGGTGTATATCAGACGTCCTCAGGCTGACACAAATCAAGGATGACATGTGGCATTTATAGGAAAAAAAAATTAAATCTCTTCATGGTTTTAATAGCCTAAATCATATTTTTTTTTTTTAAGCTTGGGAAAAATCATGCCTTGCATATCAATCTCCGTGGCATTGTTATCCTCATTCTTCCTCCCCTCTTTGACTTTACCATTTATTAATCACATCTTTTGTTTAATCGTCTCCTAAAAGTTTTGGGGACTGAACTGTGGTCCACTCTCAAAAGGAGATCAAGGACAAGAATATAGTGTAAGTCATGCTCTCCTGGACAGACCAGACTAGGCCAATCTATTCCAAGTAGGGGCGATCAGAGACATTTAAGGAGAACACATGACCCTGGTCTCTTTCTGTGATCCACTCCCATAATTCCTTCTCTGAGTCCATGATTATTGTATTAGGGATTCTAATGCATGTCTCTTTGCCCATTCTTTTCAGTATCCATTTGTTCTTTATTTATTTGTTCACACATGAATTTGAACCTGCTGACACTGGCTGCCTCCATTGCTTTCTATGACAGCAAATTGCAGAAGTTCACTACCTGCTGTGTAAAGAGATACTTTCTTTTATCTGGTTTAAACTGGTTTCACTGAAGTTATCCTAGTTTTAATAGTATGGTATTTGGTGAATAACAATTCTTTTTCACTTTATTTACCACCCTAATGATTTTGTAGACCTCAGTTATTGTCCCTATAAACTTTTCCCTCTTCAAATCAGAGCCCCAGACTTAGCCCCAGGACTAACAAAATGATCAAATGATGTAACAGCTGTGTTAGAAGGAGAGACTATATCACTATCTCATATCACTGTTGTGTGATTCCATGATATGCCTTTTGAGAGAGTTCAGAATGACAGAATGGCTGAGGTTGGAAGGGACCTCTGAACATCACTCTGGTCCATCCCCCCTGCTCTAGTTTTGAGTTATGCGAAAAAGCACCTAGTGCATCCCAAACAAATTCCAGCGTGAAGGTGATACTTAGTCTCAGCCCATGTGCTATGGTAGTGCCATTAGGCATATCCAGTGCAGAACCTGAGATGCCAAAACAAGTTTTCTGGGAGGACATCAAGGCAATAACTCTGAGTTCTTGTACAGGTTTGCCTGGGGTCTCCATTCCATTCACTTAGGCATCAGTTCCTTTTTCCATCTGCCATTAAGTCATCTTTTAATAGAGAGCCTGACTGCCACTTCTGCATGCTCCCATGTTTTTTTTTGCATATATAGGTAAGCAATGTGTTCATCTATGTATGTAGTGTGCATATATATATTTATACACACACAGAGCACTGATGTGTGTTTGTGAATGCATGTCTGTGCTTGTAACTAAGTACCCATCTAGCTTCTTTCTTTCTTTCTTTCTTTTCTTTCTTTCTTTCTTTCTTTCTTTCTTTCTTTCTTTCTTTCTTTCTTTCTTTCTTTCTTTCTTTCTTTCTTTCTTTCTTTCTTTCTTTCTTTCTTTCTTTCTTTCTTTCTTTCTTTCTTTCTTTCTTTCTTTCTTTCTTTCTTTCTTTCTTTCTTTCTTTCTTTCTTTCTTTCTTTCTTTCTTCCTTCCTTCCTTCCTTCCTTTATTTCTTTCTCTTTCTTTCTTTCTTTCTTTCTTTCTTTCTTTCTTTCTTTCTTTCTTTCTTTCTTTCTTTCTTTCTTTCTGTCTTTCTTTCTCTCTTTCTCTCTTTCTCTCTTTCTCTCTTTCTCTCTTTTTCAGAGTCAGCACATGAACTCAGATTTGCTCTTTGGGATGTCTAATGACCCTGTGCCTTAATCAAAACTCTCTAGTAATCACATTATTTTCCTTAAAAGATGACAGAAGACCATGATCATATGACAGGACAGAAGAAATGCTATAAATCACAAAGTGCAGGTGATAGCTGCAGGACCATCCAAATTGTTTACTGTGACTTCACTGTTAGTTTTTAACTGAATTTCAGAAGACCACTTCTAATTAAAATATTAAAGAGCTAAATGCTTGTTCCACAGCAAGTCTGGCACATTACATCATTGGTGGACACATGAGGTCACAGACATGCTATATCAGATGTATCTTTTATAGTTGATATTCACTCTTGGAAGTTGCAGCATGGCTCAGGACTGTGGGATGTCATAAAATAGCACATCATTGGCACAATGACCTCAGAGGGTAGATCACAAAGGTGTACAAAAATGGGACAAGATCCAGCAGCAGTTCAAAGATCTCAACCTACAGACAAGAAAAGGGCTCACTCTAGTGGTACAAGCCAGCAAAACAGCAATAATATTCTACCTGGATGTCAGCATCTCACCACCTTGAGGCTCTGGAGAAAGGGAGGTACAAGGCTAAAGAAAAAGAGGGTGAAGAAATAGAGAAAAAGGATAATAAAAGATGCAAATTTCATGACTGGTGCTGTTTTGAGGTACCTGTTAGACAGTTCTGCACTTGATCACCATAGCCTAAGTCAGGAAAGCTTGTTGTTTCAACTACCACACAACCATATGGCCTGCTTTGGCAGTCAGGAGGACCAGCAATGGGGTAGTGCTGGGTCCCCTCTCTGAACAACAGGAGAACACCTGAATGGAAAGCCCAAACGCCCTGGTATCACAGTGGTGTTTCACTGATACCTTCAAAAAAGAACAAACAGAAAACCAAAACCCCTAGATGTTCCCACAACAACTTGAAATGATTGAAATTTCTTACAAAAAATATTATCTTAACTTTCACAGTCCTACACAGTTAACAGTTACCATATTAAAGGAAATATATTTTCTTTCTTTCACATTTTCTGCTTCATATTCTATAAAAAAATATAACATCAGTAGTGTTCCCCAGGGCCTAGTAATGGGGACAGTTCTGTTTAATATCTTTATCAATGATCTGGAGGAGGGGATCAAGTGTACACTCAGTAACTTTACAGACAACATCAAGCTGGGTGGTAGTATTGATCTGTTTGAGGGTAGGAAGACTCTACAGAGGGATCTGGACAGGTTGGATAGATGGGCTGAGGCCAGTTGTATGAGATTCAACAAGGCGCAGTGCCAGGTCCTGCACTTGGGTCACAAAAACCCCATCTAATGCTATAGGCTTGAGGAAGAGTGATTGGAAAGCTGCCCAGTGGAAAGGGACCTGGGGGTGTTGGCAGACAGCCAGCTGAATATGAACCAGCAGTATGCCCAGGTGGCCAAGAAGGCCAATGGCATCCTGGCTTGCATGAGAAATAGCGTGGCCAGCAGGACTAAGGAAGTGATCATCCCTCTGTATTCAGCACTGGTGAGGCCGCACCTCAATTACTGTGTTCAGTTTTGGGCCCTGCACTACAAGAAAGACATTGAGGTGCTGGAGCATGTCCAAAGAAGGGCAACAAAGCTGGTGAAGGGTCTAGAGCACAATTCTTATGAGTAGCTGTTGAGGGAACCAGGGTTGTTTAGTCTGGAGAAAAGGAAGCTCAAGGGAGACCTTATTGTTCTTACAATCACCTGAAAGGAGGTTGTAGTGAGGTGGGTGTTGTTCTCTTCTCCCAAGTAGCAAGTGATAGGATGAGAGGAAATGGCCTCAAGTTGTGCTAGGGGAGGTTTAGATTGGATATTAGGAAAAATTGCTTCACTGAAAGGGTTGTCAAGCACTGGAACAGGCTGCCCAGGGAAGAGGTTGAGTCACCATCCCTGGAGGTATTTAAAAGACGTGTAGACATGGCACGTAGTGACATGGTTTAGTGGTAGGACTTGGCAGTGCTAGGTTAATGGTTGGACTTGATGATCTTACAGGTTTTTTTCAACTTAAACAATTGTAACTATTCTATAACAGAAAGGAATACAGGAGTTTAGGAAACAGTGCAGTCTTCTTCCTTTTGTATCTGCGGTTGATACACATGAAATGATTACTCCATTGTGACAGAATGAAATACCAGTTCCACTGTAATCTATATCAAAATGGCTATTAAATTCAGTGGGACAAAGATTACATTCACTGCATTAAAAGAGAGCTTCATCAAAAGCACCAAGGATTCATTATTTCACATAGTTGCCATAATCAGCAAAGCCTCACTTGGGGTTACTTTCATTTTTGAAGGTGAAGTTTTCAGAAGTGTTCACTATTGCCATAGTATTCATTTCGGGCAGAGTTTAGTCAAAGGTGAGCACTTCTGAACATTACATCAAGATGATAGAACCAATCTAGGGTGTTTTTTTGTTTGTTTGTTTTTCACTACTCCCTTATCTTTGTGCAGCTATCAAAATCTTTCTATAGCTGTGCCACACATGACAGTGGTGTATTAGAAATCCCAGAACTAGCCCCAGTCAAGCTGAAACATCTATGCTGTACTGTACAGACTAGTTCAGGTTCTCACTGCAGTCTAGTCCCCTCAGCCCACTGCAAACTAGATCAGTCATAGACCACTTCAGCAGATTTATAATGCCTCCTATTTCAGAGCCAGTTTTCCTGAAGATCTCTGCTGTGTATTCTTCTACAGGGTAACATGATACCTAGAGTATATTAACAGAAATTTCATACCCCATACTCTGAAAGCTAACTGAAGCTCAGGTAATAAGTTAAAGATAGGTTTGCAATTAATCGGATGGTATAAAGCCTAGTTGAAGACTGAACAGGAAAATAATGAATAGCGTTAACAGAAATTAGCAAAAGTTCCTTCAGTGATAGGCACAGATAAGCCATAGAAAATAATAATTTTTAAAAGAGTTCATTAACTGTTCCATAAACAAATATTTTACTACTGAAATCTGCTGGTTTACTGTTATGGATGCTATACTGAAAAAAAATGTGATTTTATTTTCAGGAAATACGTGATTGGAATGAGTGAAAAAGAGAGCCAGACTCTTCTCAGTGGTACCCAGTGATAGGACAAGAGACAATGGGCAGAAACTGAAACACAGTAAATTTCACTTAAATATAAGGTAATTTTATTTAATATTTTTTTATGTAATGGTGGTCAAACACTGGAACAGGTTGTCCATATTAGTGTTTCCATCCCTGGAGATATAAAAAATCTGACTAGACATGGCCTTAAACAGCCAGCTAACTGTGTTTTGAGCAGGGGAGTGAGACTAGATGAACTCAAGGTTCCTTCTAACCTCAGTCCTTCTGTGATTCTGTTGTTTTAAATTGAAAGCTAGATAACTTACCATGGCTATATTAAAAATACCTCAGATATGTATGTGTGACATAGTGATATCTCTACCATTAAGTTTAACTTTTACAGAGCTCCGCATTAGAGACATTTACAAAGAAAATAGCACTATTAGACTTTTTGCATATATAATTCTAGATACAGAAAATCACTAAAACTCTTTGTCACAGCTTCAGAATTCCTTAAGGATGAGAAATCACAGGAGAAAAAAATATGAAAGGTAAGGCCCTGCAAACATACCAGCCTAAAAGTATCTTATCCTTGAGTGTTCATGTGAAGTGTCTTCTGATTATACCTATATGTCCCGAGGTGGATTAAAGGTGGAAACAAAAGAGTATGTACTTCCAAGATAAACCTTTGGGTTCATAAGAAGAAGAGAAATATATAGTGTCTTGATTTTATAATGGAGAAAGGCAGTGAAAGAAACACTTGATCAGAAAACATCCAAAAGACCTGACCTTCAGAAAAAAAACAGAATTAGACTGAAATTGATTAAACATTTATTTATTTATAATTAGATTCAAGCACATTGGAAACTGCAGGACTGAGTTCAAAAGAAAGTAAGTAGAGAGACATAAATATTCATGATGGACTCTAGAAGGGAGGTCAACAACAACTACCCTGCCACTACAACAGAGGTTCACACTGACTGTTCAGCAGCAGTATCAGTTAGATTACTTTTTAGTCTTTTCATGTGAACAAATGAACCAGAAAGAAAAAAAAATAAACAGCACTGTAAAAGTGTTTAGGTTGATTGGAGTTGGGGTTGGAGTTTTTTTAATTATCTTCAGGTTCTGGATAGGGAAGAGAACACAGCAGTTTAAAACAGATGATTGTTCAGGAGCTTGTTTTTTAATTCATATAACCAGTAGTTTCATATTTCACGTCTTTTCTTCAACATTGCATAGAAAATAGAAAAGAGGTTTGGCTGAAAAATTATTAAAGATCAAAGTCTGTTTTACAACATGAGGCAAAGCCTTTGAAATCAGGTGTCAATTACTGTATTAATGTGTTCAAGTGCCTGCTGTTAAAAGTTCAAAGGCAATGTTGCCCTCACCAATTAAAGTTTAGTGTTCTGGAAACAGGTGCAGTGGTGGTTAATCTCTGCCACTGGGAGATGACATCTATTTAATTCATATTTTATTCATATTATTACCTCTTTTGCCACAGTATTAGAAGATTTTACTTTGTATAACACTTATTCATTTATTTTCTTCACATACTGACTTTCACCACTATAATTTGGAGAACATTCTTTTTTCTTTTGCTTCTCATCATATGCAGGACCACAAGGTAAACTAAAATATGGATTTATAAGACATAAATTACCCTGCTGTAACTGCCTGCATACCTAGATTTACCCTCTAGTATAAGAGGTAGCCTATTTTTCTTTTAGTTCTAAAAATATTTTTAATTGTTAATTATGTTTTATCAACATGCAGCATTTTTGTAAGACGCTTCCACCAAGCAGGGGCTTACTCCGTTACTCTCCAAAATGAAAATTCAGCTCCATCAGTTTGCTCAGAATGGCATTCAAAAATCAGAGACATTTCTGCACTCATAAACACTCTGCAGAAGTTATATTTGTTTATTTACTGGTATAGTTAGAGTAATAATGTAATCTCTTCTCCTTTTGTGCCTAAGTAGGTATTCAGTTTTATCAGTATAACCAGGAGACTTAATTGCCATGTAGGAGGAGCAATAATGGGTTGTTTATTGGCCGGTTAACCAATTCACAATTATCTGTATTTATTCCCTTGTGAAATAAAATACTAAAAGAGATGGGAAGCGAATCAAAACCCCAACATTTAAATGACCAATTAAACTAAACATTAATGTTTTAATGTTTTTGATTAAAAGAAATCAATAAGAAAACATAAGATGTTTTCTTACTCTATTCTTTGCTCTATTTTCCTTCTGAAGCAAAAAATTCCTCAACAGTCACGTAACAGTTGCTAATTCTCCCACAAAGTCAGTATCTAGTATGCTTAGTCTTTTATAGTTAAATGTTGCTAAACTGAAACTTTGGTCTGTACTTATTAAATTGAATGATATCCCTTAAATTTTCCTCCTCCCTCCGTAACACAATTAGACATCTTTTATACAAAGAAAACAAACAATTTTTATTTTCCATGCCTCTACTAGAGGCTTCTGAGTTGTTCAGTACTTTACAATATGTAAGAGTATTTGGTTATAAACTATGAAATAATTTTCTACATTAAATTGCTGTATTAAAATTAAACAACAGTGTGCATGTTGCATTCAGTTTTAATTCTTTACACTGCATGGTGACTTTTATTGTTAGCACAAGTTCTATATGTAGAATGTTATACTGACATAACAGAGATTAATATGAAGGTTGTTTTGCTACGATTGACTAATATTCACTACATGCATTACATATGCTAATATAATACAGTAATACAAAGCTTGTGTTGACCAAACCTAGAAACCTTTTAAAAAGTAATCTGATTAAATATCTAATCAATATTTAATCAATAATTAAACATTATATGTGATTCTTGAAGGGGTGAATTTTCCTTTCTACTGAGCATCATTGATCTTGGAGTTGCAGCCTGAAGATCACAGAAGAGTAACTGAGTTGAGAAATTTAAAATCTTCTGGAATTTGTATTTGAATAATAAATCACTCGGTATCTTTTTCAGTATTTCTTCTATAAATAGTTTTGAGCAATGAATAAAAGAGAAAATCAAATGTGTCTAACACCACTCCAAATGAAGAGCTGTGGAAAGAAGGTTGAGAGTGAGCTTAAATTTTTCCATGCAGTGTCTAACTCAGTGGAGTGAAAAGTGAGCTAAGTAGTCAGAGAAAGCCCTAACAATATTTGTCAGAGCTCTGTCTCAGTTAAGTAGCTATAAGTATTACTCAATTTTAATAAGAGCATTGAATGACTCCAATGGTCAAATAGTATTGTTCTCCAGAAGTTATGCTGTGATTTCTGAAGGTCATCTTTGCTTTGGGCTGCGTTCCCCAAGTTTTGTTTTCATAAAAAACAATAAATAAAAACTAATAAATACAATTCCTAATAAACTAAGATATTGTCCTTACTATCTATTAGTAACAGAACTAAATTACAAGTATAATCTGTGAATTATCAGTCAGTCCAGATGAAAATTTTATTTTTACAGAAAAAAAACCATTGAAGTGGGCAAAACTTAATGAAAATTAAACCAGAAATATATATTTAAAAGGGGGGTTAATTGAGTCTGACATGTAATTTTAGCTATGACATTCATTTCTTGTCACAGGTGAGTAAAAACAACTGAGATAAAAAGTAGAAAGAAAAAGAATTGGGCATATAGAAGATGAAATATTTAGGAATAATTGAATAGTAATAGTATCAAATGTTGGGTTTATACACATTATGTAATTCTATTGGACTACACGATAAATCTGGCATTTAGCTGTAGTTCTTATGGCATAGGCATATCTTTGCCTATGAATAATTTGTAAGGAATTGACGTTACACAAACACAAGTGAAATTTCAGATTATGGGGGAGTGATGGAATGAAAAGGAAAATGTGTTGATGATTATGGGAGGGTCTACTTGTGACCTGCTTGTTTCTGTAGGTAGGTGAGTTGGGGAAATGTAGGGAGATGTGGGTGGGTTTCTAAGGTTACAGTTAATCAACATTTTACTGCTTTAGTTGCAACGAGTTATAGTATTAATAGCATTGTGCCTGTCTAGGTGTTTTTCCAGCTACAGCTAAGTAATTTGTTTATGTTCAGCTTTTTCTGTGAGATTAAAATTCAGCTTTCATCAGTCTTCTGTGTGTTTTGGGTGGATTTTTAACTTCTTTTCTTAAAGCAAAAGTAAAACTCAACCATTTAAACCAAAATCTAGAGTATTTTAAATAGGTTTGGTGCTACAGCTACAATACTTCAGTAAATATCCATTTGAAAATAGATGTATAGCAAACACTGAGTAATGTGACCATTTGAAAAAGGAAGCACAAGCAGGTGGGAGCAACAATTATATTGTCTAGAAATTTGTTTTTCAGAATAATGTGTAATAAAATTATATGAAATTCTTTCCACTGAGGTTCATATAATTTCATTATAGAATTAATATATTGGTCTTTTACCTTTTACATTTAAAAAAAAAAAATCAGTTTGATATGATTTCCAAAATATGCATTGGTGTACAATGCAAAACTACAAGCAAGGCTTATTCTTTCCTTTCTGTAATTCTGATGAATATATATCCAGATTAAAGAAGATGGTTTGATATCACTTACAAGTATATAGACACCGTGAGCAATAGTCGCCTAATATGTTCCAGCTTTTCAACCATTTAATTTTTTTTTTTGCTATAAAAATATATGAAAAGATCTCATATAAAATTGTTCACTGGAAAGAATATCTTCAGGATCTGCTTTTGCCTATTAATAATATGCTAACAAGGCAGGCAGACAAATATAAATATTTAATGAAGTTTTAAGGCAATTTTTCTTCTAGAAGCTGAAAAGTCCGTAGCTGATTCCTAGTCACTAAAGGGGCCATAAGTACAAACATTTTTCAAAAGATATTTTAAAAGCTCTTTTGCTGAGAAATATGCTGAACTATTTAAACATTGTTTCCTACTACTGAGTAGCTTTCAATACAGGAAATATTCCTGTTGAAGTTTGCTATCTCTATGCCAATCAGTGGTGATAAATGCTCATAAAAGTAAAATAAAGACCTGTTAAAGTAGACATTGTATTGAAAGTCACTTTATTTTTGAACAGAACTGAAAATCTTGTAATGAAAAATCATGCTACTGCCTCAAAAGTGAAATTCAAATTTTAAAATAATTTTAAATTAATTTTATAATTTAAATTTTATAATTTAAACATTTTATAATTAAAAATAATTTTTAAATGTATTTAACAGGATGTATGTTCAAAAAATTACTTCACAGGGCATTTTTTTTTAGATATATCTCAAAATTTGGTGGCAAGTAGTATTTTTCAAGATATAGTAAGGTACTCTGGTAGGCTTTCACCTAGTTCTTCAGATGTTTAGCTTCCTGTACATCTGTGAGGGTGTTCCAATTTCTAAAGGTTTTTTGAATGGCACTAGAAAACTGAATTGAGCTTCTAAGCTAATAATCTTAAAGTTATAAGAATTTATTTTGGATAACCTCATTAAGGTAAGTAGGATCTTAAGGCAGAATACCTCTGTTCTGTGAAATGTAAAGAGAACTTAGGTTGATTAGATGAAATGTAAACATCTAAGTGTAGACATCCAAACTTAATTTTAATGAATCATGGCTAAGTAAACCAAGCTACAGTTGTCATCAAATTTATTTCTCTTGCTTTAGCTGCATAGTAGACAGATAAAATCACAGTATAATTTTTGTTGTAAGGACAGGTCATCTGGTTTGGACAGCTCATGGACAATTTATTTCAGGTTGCGCAGGGCTGTGTCCAGTTGAGTTCTGAATATCTCCAAGGATGGACACTCCACAGCTTCTCTGGACAATCTGTTCCAGTGTTTGACTGCCTTCATTCTTCTTACTATGTAACTTGAATTTACCATGCTGTAGCTTATCTCTGTTACTTTTCATCTTACCACTGTGCACCCCCAAGAAGACTCTACCTCTGTTGTGTTGTACCTTCACTTGAGGTAGTTGTAGACAAGATATCCCACCCCCATCCCTTAGTTTTCTGGTTTTGGCAGACAGCTTTCAGCCTGTTATTTTATGGTATGTGCTTCATCCTCCCAGCCACCTTGGTAGTCTCCAATTCAATGCGATATTGTCTTTGTTAAGATAGGAAACTCCATACTAGACACAGTACTATAGGCACAGCTTCACAACTGCCAAAGAGAGGGGAAGGATCATTTCCCTCAACCTGTTGGGAGATTGTCTTGGTAATACAGCCAGGATGCTGTTGGCCCGCTTTGCCACAAGGGCACACTGCTGTTTCACATTCAACTTGACCACCAGGATCTTTCATACCATTTTCTGCAAAACTGCCTTCAACTCAGTCAGTTCCCAGCCTGTACTGCTGTGTATGGTTATTATGGTCCAGGTGCAGGGTTTTAGATTTGCTTCTGTTGAATAACAGGAGGCTTTCATCAACCCTTTTCTACAGCCTACTGAGGATCCTTTGAATAGCAGCCTTGCCTTCCAGAGTACCAACCAGTCCTCTCAATTTGGTATCATCTGTGAACTTGCTGAGGGTAAAGTCTGTCTTATTATCTAGACATATAATAAACCAGTATTGACCTCAACACATGCCACCAGTAATCAGCCATCAACTAGACATGATAATGTTAATCACAACCCTTTGAGCTTAGTGATACTGCTACTTTTCCTCTCACCTTATAGTCTACCTATGCAGGATATATGTCACCAACTTTGCTAGAGGTATATTAGGTGTCAATAGGCATGCTAAAGTCAAAGTAAACAGCAACCATTGCTCTCCCACCATGCATAAAGCCAGTATTTCATTATAGAATGCAATCACATATGACTGTATCTACATATTGATATGTTCTATATTTGCATAAGTGTATGATATTGCCTTGGAATCTGTTTACAAGCACATAAATGGCAGGAAGATGTAGAATAGCCAGCAAGGTTTTAATAATGTCAAATCATATTTGAATAATTTCAATTGTTTTCTGTGATGAAATGACTGTGTGGATGGTGGAACAGAGATAGATGTAATATATTTGACTTTTGGAAGGCTTTTGACATAATATCTTTCTGAGCTTAAAGGATATAAATCAACAGCTCCACGTCCATTTGCCACTGGGAATGAGTGGAGTCCTTGGGGGTTGATAGTAGGGCACATGTTGTTCTGCACCTTTATCAACAACCATGGTGATGAGACAAAATGTAAGTCAGAAAATCTGCAGGAAACCTAATTTGGAGGTAGTATCTAGCATACATAACAGATCTTTGACATAGAAATACCATGATAAACTTAAGAACTGGACCAATGGAAAACTCTTGAAGTTCCTCAAGGAAAAAACCCATTTTCTGCATTTTTCTGGGTAGAACAACCCCAGACACCAATGCATGCTAAACAATCAGCTGAATGCCAGCTCTGCTGAAAAGGACCTGGGAGTAACAACGAATGGATAAAAACCAACTTCACAAATAAGGCATACTGTGAATCAGAGGTAGAATTGTACCTGGCCAATTAAGGGAAACTATAATTTTTCTCCACTCAGTGCTAGCAAAGCTAGCTGGGACATTGTACCATTTTGTTTGTCTCTCCCAGTTCCAGAGGAATATGAAGAAAATAGAGGGAGTATGAAAAATGACACATATTCTAGAAGGTGTGTAAGAGTGATCTGGACTTGTTTAGTTTGACAAAGAGAAGGTGAGGGGTGATTTAAAAGCTGCCTGTAAGTACTTGAAGGACAGTTACCAAGACACTGCAGTTCGTCTTTTCTCATAGTGTTACAAAAAGGGACACTGGTCATGAGTCTGATCAAGTTTAAATTTTTAGGAAAAATTTTTTCACTAAGAGGTTGCCAAGGCACTAGAACATGTTGCCCAAATTGGTTGTGGGATCCTCATGCTTGCATATTTTTAAGATTTTCAAGACCTGAGACTACAGGGAAATTATGTCTTTAGTCTTATGGGGACAGCTGAGGGAACCAGGGTTGTTTAGTCTGGAGAAAAGGAGGCTCAGGGGAGACCTTATCTCTCTCTACAGCTACGTGAAAGTTGTAGTGAGGTGGGTGTGGGTCTCTTCTCCCAAGTAACAACTGATAGGATGAGAGGAAATGACTTCAAGTTGTGCTAGGGATGGTTTAGATTGGATATTAGGAAAAGATTATTCACTGAAAGGGATGTCAAACATTGGAACAGCTTTCCCAGATGAGAGGTTGAGTCACCACCCCTGGAGGTATTTAAAAGACCTGTAGATGTGGCACTTAGGGACATGGTTTAGTGGTGGACTTTGCAGTTTTAGGTTAATGGTTGGACTTGATGATCTTAAAGGTCTTTTGCAAACTAAATGATTCTATGGATCTTTTCTTAAGTTAGGGAGGGGATAGTTTTCTGCCAAGAAAAATATGTAGGTTGTAGCTTTTGATCATATGATCATGAAGCAGATATTGGAGGAAATTTAGAAATAATATAGGGAGCACAGACTAGGGCCTACATTTTTCCTTCTTGCTAAATAACCTAATTAGACTGTATTAGTCATACCTCTTTTCTTTGCATTCATTTTAACAAATGTATCTTGAAGTATATTAATCACAGTGAAAAAACTTTAATATTAAGACTGATTTCAACTTGTTCAGTTACTAATCTGGTAATCAGAACACTGTCCCAGGATTTCTGAGTTTGAATTCTCCCAGGCTGATGTGGGAACTGAGCACTTCCTGAAAATGTTTTGAGTTATTAAAAAAAAAAAAAAAAGTTCTGTAAAAAGATGCAGCTGAATTAAATTGCTTATTATTCCAAGTGCATTATGAAGTTCTAGTAATAATATTAAAAAAAGCCTGAGCTTTTCAGCATCATTGGACATCCTCTGAAAATACCAGGGCCTTTGGTGATTTACACAGAAGTACTCATAATTTGCTTTGATATATCTAACACTGATGTGCTTGGCATTATCAAAACAGTGGCAAATGTGCAGTAATAAATGTCCCATCCTAAAAAATAATGTGATGCTTATTGGGCTGAGATGTCCATCAGACTAGCAGCTGCTGAGGTGTTCTCAGGTTCACAGCCTGGAATTTGGATGCCTAGATCAATTTCAGTCCCATATTAGGCAAATAAAATATACATAAGTTTAATTACATAGACTCCAGAGAATAGAGACCATTAATGGTTCCACTAAAAATTATAGGAAAACAGCAAAACTGAAAGTTGATAAATATATTCACACCATATGTTTTAGCAATCTAATTTTACATGCCTGTGTCAGCAGCCTAAACTCTGTTCATTTGCTTGAAAACACTTTCTGGAGGAGTCTTTATGTAGGCTGTTTCTTATGATTATATATGCTCTAACTTCAGTACTTAAATGCAGAATCCTTTTTTGCTATATAAAGGAGATAAATGGCACAGACAGGAATAGATCAAGGTTTTCAGGCTGACTCTAGTTCCCTAGTCACTGAGCTCTATTGTCACTTGAGGTTTTTTTAATGTACCTGAAGACCATGTATTTTTTCTTGCATTTCTGTAAGAACAAAAGACCCTTTGTTGAACAAAATAGCTCTGTACATGGTGGTGGCTATTTAATGAAAAGGGAGTAACTAGAAAACCTGTTTTTTCTTGGATTTCTTGTGCCTTCCTCCTCCTCACCCACCCTGACTCACTGAAGCCCCCAGCAGTGCACATGACCTGGCAGGAACAGGAACAGGGGCAGGAGCAGGAACAGGAGCGGGGGTAGAGAAGGTCTTTCTCAGCGATAGGAGCAGCCTTTGGGTGTTGGAGCTGGTTCCCCCCACTCAAGTGACTGTCCTCCTCCTGGTGGGAGCTGTTTCTCACTTGGGGGTAACAGCCTGAAAGACCCCAGGGGTATGGGGACACAACAGGCATTTGTTGGTACCCGAGGCCAAGGGAGGCCCACCCGTCATGGGCACCCTGCTCCTCCTGGCAGCCTTAGGAGTCAGGATGACACTGGGATAAGTGCAAAACTGAGGAGAGAAAATAGATACTAGGAAGTTTTCTTTTCTAAAAAGTCAACTTCATTATTAATGAGGTTTTTCTGTCCTAAATAGACAATTCTGACTTGCAGTAAATTCTCAACTTTATGTACATAGTGAGACCCTTTTAGTCCACAACAGGATTTCAAGTGTAACACTCCTGTTATGGACGGGATTCCAGTGCCTACCATCTAGGAGGTGGGCTCAGGTTTAGGCAGCTAAATCTAGGTGCCTGTGTTCAGGCTGGGTGTCTAAGCAAGCTCCTGTTATCAGCAAAGCAGTTAAGGAGAACAAATCAGTTTCCTAAACCAGGTGTTCTAAGGGTGATAGTCCCTGTACTCTGCACTGGTGAGGCCACACCTTGAGTTTTGTGTCCAGTTTTGGGCACCTCAACACAAGAGGGATATCAAGGTGCTGGAGCGAGTGCAGAGGAGGGCAATGAAGCTGGTGAAGGGCCTAGAGAATAAATCCTGTGAGAAGCAATTGAAGGAGTTGGGACTGTTCAGTTTGAGGAAGAGAAGGCTAAGGGGAGACCTCATCACTCTCTACAACTACCTGAAAAGACATTGTAGAGAGGTTGGTGCTGGTCTCTTCTCACAGATAATTAGCAATAGAACAAGAAGGAATGGCTTTAAACTGCAACAGGGGAGGTTCAGACTGGACATTAGGAAAAAATTTTCACAGAAAGAGTGGTTAGAGGGTGGAATAGGCTGCCCAGGGAGGTGGTGGAGTCACCATCCCTGGATGTGTTTAAGGGTCATTTGGATGTGATGTTGGGGGATATGGTGTAGGGGAGAACTTTGTAGAGGAGGGCTGATGGTCGGACTCGATGATCCCAAAGGTCTTTTCCAACCTGAATGATTCTGTGATTGATTCTGTGATCCACATGCACTTTGCAGATACTACACAGGACTACCCATGTCTTTCTGAAGTGGCAGTTAAATTAAGGTGAGATGTCACAGAGGTGTTAAATGGCATAAAATGCCTATGGAGAACTCTACCCTGCCTAAGGAAACTATCTCACCATGATCAATAGACTCAATGGAATTCAGAGAGTGATCTGCTCACATTGAATTACACACCTATATTGATTAGTTGAATCCCATTCCCTATGTACAGCAACAAAGATTATGCTACCTACATATGTAGATTGCCTACTATTATACTAGGGTTGAATTAGTTTTTAAATGAACGGTTTTTTTTCTTTTCATGTATACTACATGTCTGTTGCCAATGGAGAAAATCTTATGTAACAACTGTATGCAAATATGGTAAAACTTAAAAAAAAAGTAATTTCATTGTCACTGGAAGTAATGAATGTTAAAAGCCAACAAATAACAAAACATGAAGAAACCCAAACCAGAAACAAAAAAAGAAAGATTTAAATAGATTATACAAAATTATCTGGGACCTAAGGACTACATATTATAAGGCAGAGTGAAATATCCAGATATCCACACTAAAAGCCTGTCTGGCCAATGGTTGTAAGACTCACAACAGAGCTGATAAATGTCTTTGGCTTTACAGAATCAAAGTCTTAAATAATGCTTCTCTCCATCCAAGTTTCTTCCCTAAAAAGAACTACAAACCTGTAACATTGTACTGAAAATTACCCAACAGTTAGGATACTTTACAACATGTTCTCTCTTTCATGGATTTTTGGTGGCTATTACGGATAGTCTTGCATTGCAGCATCTTGTAGCTGTGGCACCTAAATCAACTGACTTCTACTAAATCACATATTTCCATGAAGCTGTAAGAATGTCAGTGGATTCAAGACTTGCACCAGTGCATCTGATTTGACTGGAATCAGCTGAAGCATTAATAAAGACATTTTGCAGAGGACAGAAACAAGGTGAGACCTTACATTAGTTTGGTTTCAGTATATTTTCCCTTTTTGCTGTAACACACAAAAAAAGCTTCTGTGAAGGAAGCCTAAGTAAAAAATTGTTTCAACAAAAAAATCAGTGTTGTGTTTCATGTGATCAATGACTTGAGGAGGTGAAAAAGCTAAAAAAATTGTTTAATAGTATTGTTTTTCTTCAGAATTCTTTCTTTCTTAGAACCAAAACAAGAGAGATAAAATTGCCTTTGACTTTATCCTTACAAATTATTAAAAATTACTAATTTCAAAGCCAAACCTACTATAAATGTGCCCAAAATGTTGTATGCCAAGTTAGAGAGCATGCTTTAGAGACATACAGGAGTGTGAGATGTCTAGTTAAAAAAAGAAAAAGACAATTTTCTGAAGTACTCTTTAGTATCTTAAGATTTTTAGAATTTCTCTTCTCTAGAACAGCTAGAAGTTAATCATTGGGAAAGAAGTTGCGCCTGCACCCAACTGCACTGCAAAAGTCTTGCATGCACACTGATAATAGTATCAATACAAGTCATATAACATCATGCCAGTGACCACACATATGAGGATAAAAATAATTCTATATAAAAAGAATAAAAAAGAGAGGCTGTGTTTGTACTATTTGAGGGTTTATTCATCAGGTTCTTTCACACTGATTACAATTATGTTTTTTAGTTCAATAATATTTTTCTATGGAAGTGCTAATTGTTGTTACCTCTGTAGATAAATGGACAAGCAGAAACAGAACTACTACAGATACAGATGAAAATAGCTTTTATGTTTTTATTGCCTTACATGAGATGATCAGTATATTCATGAAACTGCACATCAGTAAAATACAAAATACGAAATATAAATACACTACTGAGTGTTGGCACTGTACATAGCAGTGTTTAGAAATTAGAAATGGAGTCATTTATCTAAATCCAGTCTAATTTATTTAGCTCTATTCATTCATCTGTGTTTATTCGTTACACCAGAGGAACATCTAAAACTGTGCTGACCACAGCTGCACAACAATCTTGGATCACAGAGGACTTTTGCATGATTGAGGTAAATCAGTAAAAGAGAGAATGAGAGCAGGGTGGCTAGTCTACCTTCTGTTTTCTATTTGAGTGCAATATCAATGAGGCATTGAGGACAATAGATGGCTGTCATGCAAAAAGATGGGTTAAATTTAATATAAGGAAGTACTCCATTGCCTACAAGTTTCTACATGCCTCAGCATGTCCTGTCTGTCTTCCTCCTGCCTCCCAGAACGTGAAGAGGACCCACACATCTGCAAGTCACATACAAATGTTCTGGATATCATAAGGGTCAGAAATGGCTCTTAGGTGATTCAGTCAGCTGCTGCTGCTGCTAAGATTCAGGCAAAATTGAATGATTATGTTTACACAACTGATTCTACCTGCTCTTAAGATCATGATGGAATTCATTCACCTGAACAGCAGTTCCTAGAGTTTTCCTGGGCTATCCCACCTGGCTTCCAACTGCCTTTCCAAAATAACGCAAGCTTGCTATCATTCTGAACCATATCTGCCAACCTGTCCAGATGTGTGGATATCCTAAGGCATAGCAGATGGTACTAAATATCTGCATGTAGGCAAACAAATTGGATCTCTGTTCAGTATAATCAATGGTTGGGCCCTCAGTGTCATCTGAGACATCATATCTCCATTACCTGCAAGAAGCTGGCAAATCTCACACAGGACTTAGAGAAGACCCACATCTTTTCAGAGCATCATCTGAATGCCAGACAGGAATACCCTAAGGACTCCTGTAAAGCATTAAATACCTGTGCTTAGGTGAATTAATCAGTCATTGAGTGTAGAGAGCTATTCAGCTAAATAAGACACATACGTTTCATTACCTGAAAGCTCTGTAGACTCCATTGACCTTGTTGAGTAGGAATTTGATACAGATGTCCATACATAGTGTACTGGGAGTAGATGGCAAGGTTTAGGTGGGGGTGAGCTTCAGGGATGGTGTCTGTAAGAAGAGGCCAGGGGCTGCAGCAGACCCACTGCAGGACACAGCTGAGCCCATAAGCCAAGCTGGTGGTGCCTTGGGGAAAATGTATTAAAGAAAAGACAAAACACTGTACAGGCGGTAAGGACTGAGTAAAAAAATAATGTGTGAGAAACAACCCTGCAAACACCAAAGTCAGAGAAGAAGGAGGGGAAGTAGGTGCCCCAAACGCCAGAGCAGATATTCCCCTTCAGCACATGGAGAGGGCCACAGAGAGCAGATATCCATACTGCAGCTTGTGGAGGACCCCACACCAGAGCAAGTGGATATTTCTGGAAGGCAATGCCACCTGTCAAAAGCCCATGCTGGAACAGGTTCTTCTGACAGTAACTGCAGCCCGTGGAGATACATACTTCAAGAGAGAAGTCTTAAAGGCACAGGAGCAGGCTGTTCCCGTATGCCGAAAAACAAGCAGGAGGGGAAGGAGACCGGCCTGGCTAAACAGGGACCTTTGGCTGGATCTCAAGAACAAAAGGAGAGTCTATTGGCTTTGGAAGAGGGGCCAAGCCTCTCATGAAGACTATAAAGTCATAGTGAAGTTATGCAGGGCAAACATTAGGAGAGCCAAAGCGCAGCTAGAGCTCAACTTGGCTGCACCTGTTAAGGATAACAAAAAATGTTTCTATAAATTCGTTAACAGCAAGAGGAGGATTAGAGAAAATCTCCCTCCCCTACTGGATGAAGAGGGAAACATGGTAACTAAGGATGAGGAAAAGGCTGAGGTGCTCAATGCCTACTTCACCTCAGTCTTTAGCAGTGGAACTGACTGTTCCCTGGACACCCAGCCTCATGAGCTGGGAGATGGGGAGGGGAAGCAGACTGATGTCAGCACAGTTGAAGAGGAACTGGTCAGAGACCTGCTACACCACTTGGATGCACACAAGTCTGTGGGACCGGATGGGTTACACCCAAGGGTGCTGAGGGAGTTGGCAGATGTGCTCGCCAAGCCGCTGTCCATGATCTACCTGAAGTCGTGGCTAACTGGGGAGGTCCCATTGGACTGGAGGGTGGCAAATGTGACACCCATCTACAAGAAAGGCAGGAAGAAGGATCCAGGAAATTATAGACCTGTCAGTCTGACCTCGGTGCCAGGGAAGGTCATGGAGCAGGTCATCTCGAGTGCCATTAAAAGTCATATAATGGACAACCAGGGGATCAGGCCTAGTCAGCATGGGTTTATGAAAGGCAGGTCCTGCTTGACAAACCTGATCTCCTACGACCGGGTGACCTGCTTATTAGATGAGGGAAAGGCTGTGGATGTTGTCTACCTTGACTTCAGTAAGGCCTTTGACACCATTTCCCACAGCATTCTCCTGGCAAAACTGACTACTTGCAGCTTGGATGGGCACATGCTTTGCTGGGTGAAAAACTGGCTGGATGGCCGGGCCCAAAGAGTTGTGGTGAACGGAGTTAAATCCAGTTGGCGGCTGGTCATGAGTGGTGTCCCCCAGGGCTCAGTTTTGGGGCCACTCCTGTTTAACATCTTTATTGATGATCTAGATGAGGGGATTGAATGCACCATCAGTAAGTTTGCAGATGACACCAAGTTGGGTGGAAGTGTTGATCTGCTCAAGGGTAGGGAGGCTCTGCAGAGGGATTTGGACAGGCTGGAGTGATGGGCTAAGGCCAACTGTATGAGCTTCAATAAGGCCAAATGCAGGGTGCTGCACTTTGGCCACAACAACCCCCAGTGGCGCTACAGGCTTGGGGAGGAGTGGCTGGAAAGCTGCCAGTCAGAGAGGAACCTGGGCATGTTGATTGACAGCCGGCTGAACATGAGCCAACAGTGTGCACAGGTGGCCAAGAAGGCCAGTGGTATCCTGGCTTGCATCAGAAATAGTGTGGCCAGCAGGGACAGGGAAGTGATCTTGCCCCTGTACTCGGCACTGGTGAGGCCGCACCTTGATTACTGTGTTCAGTTTTGGGCCCCTCACTACAAAAAGGGCATTGAATTACTCAAGCGTGTCCAGAGAAGGACAACGAATCTGGTGAAGGGTCTGGAGCACATGTTGTACGAGGAGCGGCTGAGGGAACTGGGGTTGTTTAGTTTGGAGAAGAGGAGGCTGAGGGGAGACCTCATCACCCTCTACAACTACCTGAAAGGAGGTTGCAGAGAGCTGGGGATGAGTCTCTTTAACCAAGTAACAAGCGATAGGACAAGAGGTAATGGCCTCAAATTGTGCCATAGAAGGTTTAGACTGGATATTAGGAAGCATTTCTTTACAGAACGGGTTGTTAGGCGTTAGAATGGGCTGCCCAGGGAGGTGGTGGAGTCCCCATCCCTGGAGGTGTTTAAGAGTAAAGTTGACTTAGCGCTTAGGGATATGCTGTAGTTGGGAACTGTCAGTGTTAGGTCAATGGTTGGACTGGATGATCTTCAAGGTCTTTTCCAACCTAGACGATTCTGTGATTCTGTGAGATGGGCAGATATTTCACTGCAGCCTGTGGAGACTATCACACTGCAGCAGATATCCGCACTGTGTCCCATGGAGGACCCATGCTGAAGGAAGTTTATTTTGAAGAACTGCAGACCATGGAGAGGACCCACAATGGAGATGGGAAAAGTGAGAGGAAGAAGGAGCGGTAGAGAGGAACAGTTATGTACTGACTATAACCACCTGTTTCCCACCTTCTTTGTCCCACTTGGGGCAAGGGTGTAGGAGAGTAGGGAGCAAAGGAGTGAAGTTGAGCCAAGGAAAAATGAGTGGCTTTGGGGAGAAGGTGGTTTAGTTTTTGTCTTTGTTTGTCAACTTTCAAATCTTTTTAATTGGAAATAAATTAAATTAATTTCCCCCAAGTTGAGACTGTTTTGCATGTGACAATAATTTACAAGTGATCTCCCTGTCTTTATCTCAATGACTTTTTTCATCTTATTTTCTTCCTTTGTCTTCCTGAGGAGGGGGTGAGAGAGAAGTTACATGGGGTCTGGCAGCTCGCCAAGGTCAATCCACCACCCATATGAATCTGGAAATTTTTTATCTGTCTTGGATATTAGAGTACCTCAGGTTGCAATTGCAATAAATAAAGCCCTCAATCTCCTTTGATTGTATTAGGCACTTGATATGCAGTTCATCTGCAAAGATGTACATTTTGACACCTAAACTTAGGCATCTACTGTATGCAAATGTATGTTACTCCATGCAGCAGACAATGGAGAGATATAATTGCATATGATCCTTCTTGAAACAGATTCAGTCAGTATACAAGGGCAATATGGATAAGCATAGTGAAAATTTAGAAATTCACCAAACTTTTGAACAATCCTAGGACTACTAGTGTCTCTCAGCTGCTCTGCAGATGTAGCTTCTGTAATGGTATGGCAAAAAGATAGACAGATAAATCTGCATCAATATATATTTTAATAAATAAGAACATTTGTTTTGAAGATTAGATCTGATTTAGTTAAAACAGCATCAACAGAATTAGGAACAACTCCAATTCCAATATGAGTCTGTAGTCAAAACAGACACACTTTCTTCAGGAACTTTTTTTCAAGCTGTCAAATTTTATCTAACGAAAGCTAGCCAAGAGAATGGATATTACTCTTTGAAGATGTCAAATAAAATCTTTAGAAAAGATATACTTGTTTTGTAACACACCATGAAGTGATTAGAATCTCCAAAGGACTCTTGCTGTAATAAAATGTTGCTAAAGTATTCCAGTTAGATCAAAAGATAAAATGCAAATGTAGATACCATGATTACAGTGATCAGAGAGAACAGACATTTTAAGCTGTGCAAGAAAAAAAGGATAAATTCTTGTTCTCATTCCATTCACCCAGAAGAGAAATAAGTACTGACAATATTAAAACAATTTTTTTTTTTTTTTTTTTTTTTTTTTAATTAAAACCAGTGTAGGGGTAACTGTGTTGTAACATGCCAAAGCCATGGTCTGGCATGAAGAGGAAGTGTTCTTTTAGGACACTGGCTCTGCTTCTGACTTGCAGAGCAGGCTCAAACAGCAAATTGTCTGTCTGCTTATAAAGTCTCAGGAGGCCTTTGATTAACTTCCCTCTTCTAGTTAAATTTTGGCATATCATTTCATAAAACTGGAATACTAATTAGCTGATACATTGTTTTCTCATTTTGTCTCCTGCCTCTAGCCAGTACCAGCTGTATACAAAACCCATATTCCCAGATTAGACAGTTACAGAGTAATTTACTCATAGGGAAAATTTCTTCATAATCCCACCAGTTAGAAACTGATTTATGCTTTCAGGTATTTTTTTTATACATATCCATTTCAGTTATATATGTGAAATATATCTGTGATTTCTCTTGCATAAGGCTTTTTTTACTGATTGGGAATGTGAATAGGTGAAAAGGTTAATTTATGATTAAAATTAAAAACAAATTAATAAATATCAGTGTCTCACATTGTCTAGAAAAAATCTATATGTGTTTATGAAGAGTGGATAGGCATCCTGGAAAGTGATTAATCTGGTCAGATTCAGTACAACCAGGATGTTGGATCATTGTTCATCATCAGATTAATATGAGCCTATAGAGAGTTTCCTGTAACAAAAATATTAGATATGTCATTTTCCTAATAAAAAGAGAAATACTAAGCAGTGAAATGGTATACAACATTGATTAAGTCATTATTTGAGTACCATATGTCTGTATTTTAAGAAAGCTGTAAAAAATTAAACACAGTTGAAAGGACCTAAAAATAGGAGCATTATCTACTTATCAAAAGGAAGCTTGAAAAAATTGATATATAATGTGCACTATATATAGAATAGTTAGAGGATCTATTTATAGTAGGTAGGATAGACCTCTGTACAAGGAGGTTTCTGTTGAAGGTGCAAGGATCTTTTTTAATTAGAAGGGAAAGCATTATAAAATATAATGCTGTCCAGCTGAAGGAAGCTGAATTTGTACTAGAAATAAAATTTAAGCCTTTCATAGTGAAAGCAATGAATGCTGGAATAGATATCCTAAAGGTATGGGAATTTTTCATGGCTTACAATCTTTAAAGCAATATTGGATGTCTTTCTGATGTGTTTTAATTTAACAACAAATTACTAGCTAAGTGTAGGAAGCTATCAAATTAGTACAACCATACCATTCCCTCCCTGTTACTTTGGAAATCCTCCATTTTTCTCCCTCTTGAAGGAGCTTAATCTAATATTCATTGAAATCACAGAGTCTTGCCACTGATTTCAGGCTATTTATGACTCTCCTGTCTTGTCTCCAGTACAAGTCTTCTTTTTATATTTCATAATACAATCAAAACACATTTGTGCAAAAACAGTTCTATGGAAAGATTCAAAAACACCTTTTGCAGGATCCAATGATTATTAGAAATTACTTCAGATACATTTTACTAGTTCTTTACTATCTGGTTCTCACTAGTTTTCCTTTAATAAGATTCCAAGCAACTATGCGTGGTCTGGAGAACTCTTACTGGTTTGTTTCACTGATTATTTTTTTTAATTCTATAAAAAAATGGCATTTTGTACTTCAGAAGTTAAATTTAACTTCTTTCTCTCCACACTGTTTGCTGCATTAACTATTCTGGCTTTGAAGATACAGATTGATTTGGCACACTACAGCATAGATCTTCACCTGAGAACCTGCTTCAGGTTGTCAAAAAAGAACTACATGTGAAAGCAATTGTGAGTCTTATGCTCAGCAACAATAGTAGAAGTTTCAAGCATAGTATTTTTACCCAAAATTAGAAGGTAATGTTGTCTCTGTCATGCACTAAGTTTACTTACTATTCTGTTAAAAGATATGAAGCAATTAGTTTTTCAAAGACTACATCTCTGAAAATATAACTGTCTTATGTCGCACATTTTCAAGCTCTTCACTGCCATCACCAAAGCAAGAAATGGATTTACTTAAAATCTGAGATTATAATAGACTCCAGGCTCTGGATTCCCAGGCCGACTACAATAGTCCCACGTATAACATTATGATTCTTATAACAATCTTGCTCTGGGAAATAATTGTAGTAGAGGCACTCCAAGAAACATTTATCTGCATTTATTGAAACTATCAGACACATTCTTAGATCAATGACCATTCTGCCTATTGCATTACTTTTCTAAAGAAATACAATTAAAATGTGTCTGAAGTGGTGGACCAAGAACTTGTTACAAGCTCCCTCATGATAGGATGTACCCTGCTTGCATTCCCAAGCCCATGCAAGAGCCAGCTGCACACAAGCTTCTAGTTATACAAACACACAACATGGCACCCATAGAAGGGAAATCCTGACAGCACAAAAAAGTCTGTTGTAATGTAAACCAGGAACACATTGCAAACACTTTTGCTCCATTTGGATAAAGTTTTTAACAGCATTATCATACAGACTCTTGTGTGTGCTCACATAATATCAACATAAGTCTTAGTACTGAATTTACTATAATCAGATTTGAATTCAGAAGCTGTGACTACATTGCTGAAGATTAAAAAAGGCCCCAAGGTCAAGTGGTGAAGCCTGGTTGACATCTATACCGCTTAAGATTTATGTTGACATGTCCAGGCTGGAGAGGTCCAGTTAAGAAGAGCGGGCAGTCAGACTCCAGAGCTTCTTAGTATTCTTTCATTTAGTGGTATAGATGTAGTGAGAGTACCTGTTTTTCAGTGTTTGAACAATCCTGAGAACTCAAAATACAGCTAAGATGGAAGTTTGTTCAAAGAGAGACTTTCTATCAGGAGGGGAAGACAGAAGTGTAGTATAACTATAGTCAAGAAACTGAATCAGTGTTACTTCTACTACTGACTCTATATCCCAAGGCAAACCAATTAACTTCTCTAGGTATCAGTGTACCATCCATAAAGACTGTTAGTAGTTACTTTCCTGAGAATTCTAGGATTTTTTTTGAAATTAATGTAAGGAGCACATTGTATGAATGAGAACTCTTGTTATTACTCCTTACAAGTTGTTAGCATGGATCTTATTTAGAAACCTAATTGTGATTGATAGTTGGTACTAAAATGTAAGTCATATCTTTTTATTATTCTGTAAAAATGAGAAAACATTTTCTTTATCTTGTTACAGCTTAACAGTCTCAGAATTATTTCCTTAAATAAATTCCACCCCACAATTAAGCTAAACAGAAACATGAGCCTACGCAATATCATTCATGAATGAATAGGTTTTTAGGATGGTCTTCTTCTGTGAATATCTGGATTTCACCATAGCATCACAGGTTAACTGTGTATTTCAGCTATATTAAACTGCAAAGTAGTTGTACTTTTCATAACTGCAGATCATTTTTTTGAAAACTGCTGCTTGCTACATTGAACCAAATTCTCCCCTTTGGAGACAATATTCAAAAATTATGAGAGCTTTTTTAAGAAATTCATAGGAAAAATCAAATAAACTTATTTTTTATCTTTAATAGAACTAATCCTATTTGCATTATAACATATAGGGGCAGAAGATGGGATCCAATGTACTGAACTTAGGCACTGAACTTATTTTTAAATTTTAGGTTCCCTTTTCCACAACTGAAGAAGACTCAGATATGATCAAAGGGTAGATGGTAATTGTCCTTAAAAATTTTCAGGGGAAGATTAATTTTAACTAAGTCTAAGCAAATAGCTGTAGTCCTACTGGATTTTTTTTAAAAGACATCTGTTTCCATCCATTGACTATGCTGCATCCACACAATCCTGTTACACTGCCAAAGAGCTCCTTGAGAACGAATGTCATCTTCTGCCATTTCTATTAGTTGGAGTTCCCTTCAGGGCTTTGTCTACGTGTGCTATGTGAACACCAGAGGGGAAAGAAGATGTATTGCAGGGTTCTGCAGTGCATGCTCTCAAAATGACAAGAACCAAACCTGGTCAGTTACTCTAATTGATAAGGGTGTACAAAGTGTGAGAATGTTTATTTCAGATCATCTGATCCAGTATCTTGTCAAATTGGGATGATAAGGGGAAAGACAACAACCAAAACATAGTCTGTCCTGTCTTATCAAATCTGTTCTTAACTATGTCTCTGTGTAATCTCCCTCTCTATCCAATGTGTATGAGCACTGCAAGGACTCAGTGCCAGCTACTGGCATGACCAGAATTAGTGGATTTGGTGCCAGCTGCTGGAGTCACACGAGGGATGTAGGTGTCCCCAATCTGTGGTGCCAGCAACTGGAATGAGTGGGTGCCTCACTGACAGCTACTGGAGTGAGTAGGGTCTCAGCCCCTATCACTGGGGGGATTGAGGATGATTGAGGCAAGTGAGCGGCTCACTGTCGGCAGCTGGAGCAGGACTGCAGGTCACAGCCCATGTACCTGGTGCCGGCTGCTGGGGGAGAGTGTATCTTCCCCAAACCGAGTGTGCGTGTATGTGTGTGTGTGTTTTGGGGAGGGGGGGGGGTGGGGGGTTGGGGTTGGTGTATGTGTGTGTTTGCTGGCAAACTTCAAGCTGGATGAGCTGGCAAGTAGGATGCCTGGGATTGGGCAGGGTTATCAGGTGGGCAGAGAGATTGTGCCAGTGCTTGGGGGATCCGCATGTGTTTGTGAACCTGAAGAGTGTGGTGTGTGTGCTGCACTAGTGACATTCTGCCTCTGCCAGCTCAAGAGCAGGGGGAGGAGACATGGCTGTCTGGGCTTGTGTGTCCTGCTGTGGGTGCTGCTGAAGGCAGTGCCTTGTCTGTGGCAGGCTCTGTGATCAGCCCTGTCAGTGTCCTCTGTGTGTGTTTCTGGGATACACATTCAGTTTTGTTACTTGTTGAATCTGAAACAGGAAAGCAGCCATTACTCCAGCAGTCAGGAGGAACACACAGGCCCTGAAGTTGCTGGAGGTGGCAGTGGCTTGTAACATCCCTTAATGCCCATTATAGTACATTGCACTTTAAAGACAGTCAAAGAAATCTGAAAGAAGTTTTTAAATTATCCAGAAGAACTAATCCTACAAATTTGGCAGACTAATAAGGTATATAACTGTTGAAATAAAAGATCAGAATGTGATCCTGATCAGTACTTTCCAAGCAAGGAAGTCATCCACTGCATAATGAAGTTTATGGAGATCAGACACAGCTTTGTCATTATCAATTTGAAATCCAAAATAATCCAGGAGAGGAAGAAAGATATGGAGAATTTAGAGCATGATTCAGCAGCCTAAACATAGGAACATAATGCAGTTTTAGACACCTTAATGTATCCTAAGTCACTTCCATATGCCACTCCAGAAGATCACCAATTTTCTGCAAACTTCAGGTCATTTTATCAACTTTATGCTGATGTCTTGGGAATCCCGAATGGATTCAAATGAGAAAACCAGGATATTATGTTTAGGAAGCTATATCCCATCATCAAAGTCTGAGTCTGTAGAGAACACCAAATAGTGTTGCCCAGACTGCAGTACCAGATGAAAAACTGTCCAGACAGAAAAAAAAGCAATATTTTCCAAGCACTGGCAGAGTGTGAGCAGCATGGGCAAAGAGGATAGCAGGAATGCTTAGTTAAAGGATTTCTTAATAGGAATAATTTATAACACTGCAGCAGAAGATTAATGAAACAGTAGCTCTAAATGAACAAACAAACAAAATATTATTTAAATTCATGTTGATTTTGCAAATAGCTTTACACAGGTCAGTACGATGTCAAAATAAGTGATATTAACAATTGAATAAAAGTGTAGAAGTTTGTAGAAAAGTAGGAAAAATCCATTGAAACACAGGAATTTTGGAGTTGACCTGGTATCTGCCAAGAAAATGAAATAGTATGATTGTACTAGCAAATAGCTGGAAATCTGCATCAGTATCAGGGGGCAAAAATTAATATTATCCACTACTGAGTTAGCAGTTTTGAAAATAAATCTGGAATGTCAATGCAGTAAATATGTTTAGAAAAAAAGAAAGCACATCTTTCAGGAAAATAAGAAGCTGTTAAGAAAGTTGAAGACAGAAATACCAGAATATTAACAGCACTGCAGAGGACTTGTAAACATACATTAAGAAAAGCTCCTTTAAAGCTGTGTTGATGTGGGAGTCAGACAGAAGTATCTCCAAGGTAGATTCACTCTGGTTACTAGTTAAAAAAAGAACAGAAGCCCTGGAAGACTCCAGTGAAGTCCAGATGAACAGAAAACAATACTTTTCATTACCAATTACGGAAATAATTTTGGGAAGGTGACTTGTCAAGTATATTTCTGCAATTTATAAGGATCTTGAGACTTGTCAGAGCAGTAAAGCAGACTATATGCTTCTTCACATGTTCAACAGCTCTTTTGGAGAGACAGTTTCCCCCCATTGTATTGTGTACAGCATTCAGCCTGGTTCATACTCTTAGGTTATCAATGCTGCTATAGTCTAAGTAGACAATATTTTGATCATGAGGGGGAGAAAAGATTTAAAGAACTAAAACTGTTAGAGTAAAAGTAAGTAAACAAGAATGTAATTTATTTTAGAGAAGAAAGATAACTTGGGAGAAAATTTAACACAATGGAACAAATAGTTAGAGGAACTCAAGTAGCTGGGACATCAGGCTACATGTACCTAGAACTAAAGGTTTGTTCTCTGCTACATCGAAAGAGATGTCTTCCTCAACTGCTTCTCCCTGAAGTTCTGTGGAATATTGGTAGGCCAGCCTTGGTGTGAGTACATGAAAGTGATTTATTTTTTCCCAGATCTGGTATATATCTACATCAGCAAGTTCAAAGCAATTTGTTATGTTATGCATCAGCTCATGTTATGTTAAGTTAGTACTCAAACACTACATGCAAAAAGATTTGTCAGACTGCTGAGTGATCAGCTTCCTATGCTAGCCAGAGTCACCACTTTTTGGAGGACAGTCTTTATTCACTAAAAGGTGTCTGATTTCTTTTAAATCAGAGAAAGACACTATTTTCAGACATTTTTCTTTTAAAATTTGTATTAGTGTTTCTATTTTCTAAAACATAAATCCAGCACAATGTATTATAGTCATCAGTCTCAGCTATCTACAGGAAGAAACCCTGTGTTCATCCACTCTATATTAAATTTTAATATGGCTAAAGCTTTTTTGAATTTCAACTTCTGAATATGGCATTGCAGTTTTAAATCAGCATGTCTTTTCCTAATTAACTCTATGTCCAATGTTACTGTAGAATTGTAGTTTCCAAATCCTGCTAGGCCCATGAAATTTTTTCTTTTTCAGATCACTGATGTTTACAGGTGTGATCATACAAAGTTAATTTCTTCATTACTAGTTCTTTGCATAGAAATTGGAAATGCATTATAAAAAGCACTCAAAAAAGACAGTCTCTTCTTGTTTTAAAGTTATAATGCATTTAAATAATACTTTAATCTAGTGATCTGTACTCCCATACAAATGTTAAAGTTCCACTTACACAGCTTACTGACACTGCACCTGATATTTAAACAGGCTTGGACTTGGTAAAACTTATCTTACTATGACTGCTTTAGAATCTGACTGTGGTTTTGGTTTGTTAACTATGTTTAGTCAGTCTAGAGGAATATGTTTTTATCTCTTCCTTTTAGAATTTCACAAATGGGTTTTCTCAGCATAACGCAGAGGTTCTTTCCTATGTTGTCTATGTCTTACAGAGGCTCTCAAATAAACAACCAACCACCAAAAATTAAAAATTTATTAACACAATTAACTAGCCCTCCACAAACTACAGGTTTGAATGTCTGTGAGAGGAAAACAAAACAACTGTCTAGGGTTTAACAACAACCGAAAAATGCTTTGTCACTCATGTAACAAGCGAGGGCTCTCAACCTCAAGGACCTGCTCAGGGCAGCATCCCAACCCAAGTCACCTCGAGGAGTTTCCTTCGGTGGCGTCCCAACCCGAGGGGAGAGTCCTTGACCACAGCATGCTGCTCCAGGGGACAAGCTCAAAATGGCTCCCCCAGGAGACTCCATTTATACCCAGGCCGAATCTGACCTGTAGTCAATAGCGGCTCCCATTGGCCAAAGGACCCAACTACCGTGAAGCCCCAAGAACAAAGGCAATCAGGAGCTGCTACGCTTCAGCAGCCATGAAACCCTATTTTCATTGGGCGGGTGCACCTGTCACACTATAGAATCAAGGAACAGCAATTTTGTCTTCCAGATGTCATTCAGAATCATATAAATGTATTACAGTTAGTTCAAAATTCTGCTGCTTTGCAAAACATAGCAGTGCAAATATTTTAGAGTAATTTTAGAGTTTTCATACTTAACAGAATAATCAACTGTACTACAGGCTAGTCACTCTTACATTTGTCCCTGGAAAATCATGCAGTAAGCCTTTGTGGAAGCCATTTTTCAACACATGAATGGGAAGAAGGTGATTAGGAATAGGCAGCGTGGATTTACCATCATTCACAAGCCTGATTGATTGCCTTCTGTGATGAAGTGACTAGATCTGTGCATGAGGGAAGAGCAGCAGACTTTTTGTACCTTAACTTTAGCAATGCTTTCAGCATGGTCTCCCACACCATCCTTGCATCCAGTTTGTAAGGTCCAGATGAATGGACTACCAGATGGATAAAAACTGTCTGTATCATCAAGTTCAAAGGATAGAGGTTACTAGAGGCTGGTTACAAATGGAGTTCCTTGGTGGTCTATACTGGGACATATCCTGTTTAGTTCTGTTTATGAGGAGGCTGGAGGAGAAGACAGGAAGCACCATCATCAGATTTGTGGATGATGACATTCTGGAAGTGCAGCTGATACAATGGAAGGCAGGACTGTCATCCAGAGGGACCTAGACAGAGGAATGGTCCATTGGAACCTTGTGAAATACAACAGGGACAAAGACAAATGGACAAAAGTTCTGCAATATTCAGACTTGGAACTTAATGTCTGGGACTTAGCTCTGCAGAAAAGTACTGGGGGCATCAGGCTCAAAGATGGTCAGCAGTTTGGCCTAGTAGCAATGAAAGCATTTGGTGTTGTATTAAAAGGAGAACAGCTAGTTGATTAGTGATTATCCCCTTCTACTCGGTACTCATTAGACTACATCTTCATCCAGCTCTGGGGTTGGCAATACATGAAAGACATTGATAAACTGGGCAGCTCCAGAGGAGGCCATCAGGATGGTCAGGGCTGGAGTACTTGCCCTGTCAGGAGAGGTTGAAAGACTGTGGTTTGTTCATCCTGGGGAAGAGATGACTTTGGAGGCACCCAAAATCCACATTGTACATATGGATATATTTTACACTAATGGACCTTCATCTTGATGAGCCAGAAAGGGGAGTAAGATAAGGCTATTGGTGCTGTTTGTGTCTGTGTGACTGCCTGTAGGCAGTGTAGACAGTAAAGCGGTTTCAGTCTGTATGTGAGCTGTACTATGTTGATAAGATAGCGGGAGTCCAGTCAAGGAAATTGTTTTGGCCCGTGTTTGTTAAGTTAAAAATCAGAGACATTTCAGAAAAGACACTTCTGTAATGACTTTCAGAGAAATGCACTTTTTAAAGTTTGGATTAAGAAAAAATAATTGTGTATATTTTAATACATATTTTTTTGGAGGACAAACGCTAAGGATTAATTTTTACTGTAGAAAAATATCTGGTTTACATAGTAGTTAAAACTTTCAGAAAAAAATTACCAAAAAAGACAAATCAGCTCACCTCAGTTATGATGCTAACAATAAGTTCTATTTGGACCCTGTGGTTCTTTCCTCAAACTAATAGCTGACTGGATTTTGTACCACTATGTATAGATACTGTATAGTCACTGTTATAAGGAAGACAATCAACTCAAATCAGTGTAGGAGAAGGATTTGTGCTAACCAGTGAACAACGTAAAATCCTGCTATTAACATATTGGAAATGAGAAAGGTCTTGTGTCAGATCCAGTTATTTTTAAAAGATGTGCATCTAAAAGTAAAATACATTCATAAAAGCAAGACCATACCTGATTTACCACATCACCTGACATTGGTTAAAGCTGCATCAGGCCAAGCTGTCCATGTATCTTATCATTTTCTTAACAACTTTTCCTCATGTCTGTAGGTTTGCAAGCTGTGTAGGTAAACAAGTCTGTCATGAATCCATCTATGGCATCTTAATCAAGATAGGAGCACAAAAACATTTAAATTCTCATCACTTCATCTGAAAAATATGCATTAAACAAAAATCTGGTTAGAAATATAATCAATGGTCATGGTAGAAAAACATAACAAAGTTTTTTAAAAAGTATTTTGTCCTTATTTTGTTTGAGATTTTGAAGAAGCACATACAAAATCAGAGGAGCAAATTGAATTTATACGTTTGATTATTTTATTGACTCTTGATCCCAGTGCCGTAAATTGTGATTCTTGGAGACAATGCCAAGAACCTGTGTTATGTGTTAAGGGAGGTGGATTGACCTCATATGCACTTCAAATACTAATAAAGTTTATGTTCTGAGACAGATCTGATAGAAAGCTGGTTAAAACTAAATAGAAAAATAGTTAATTTTGTAATTAAACAAGTAAGCAAAAACAAATGTACAGCCAAAAGTATTAAAAGAATTGCTGGATAAGTATTCCTGAAACTTTCCAATTTATGGTTGGACTAGATGATCTTCAAGGTCCTTTCCAACCTAGTTGATTCTGTGATACCATAATTTCATTAAAATCAAAACAGTGGGGAAGTTTCAGCAAATAAGAATAAAGCTTGCATTATAATAATATTTTTAAAAGGCAATTGAATTTATCCAGTAAATTATAATGTTGTTAATTCAGTGTTATAAATATTATATTAGGTTGTATGTGATATGCTGATAATGAAAACATAACATAATACCAATCAATAAAAATCTTAAAAAAGTAGAATTTGCTAGACTCACATCTTAAACTTTTGATTAAACTACAAGTCAGTTGATGAAGTTAAAAATACCAATACAAGATAAATCTTAGAAAGATTTTTGCTTTCATACTACTTGTTATTTTCCTTAAAAATAAAACTTAAACAAAACCAGAATTGTTTACACTAAATGGATTATAAATTTAATTGAAATGGGTACTAATTATAAAGGGATATATTTCTAATAATACTAATCAAATATCAATTCTTAGTCTAAATATTTTATATAATATTATTTAATGAATGACAAAAAAAACCCCATGTCAACATTAAAGTTTAGAAACAATATAAAATTATAACTATTGCTTTCACTGAGAAAGAAAAGGGTCTTTTAGTGTGAAGTAGAAATATTAGTCATTTTATTTGGGGTTTTTTTTTAGATAGGATCTCTGATGTTCTTGACAGCATGTGATAAACAAAAGGTATCATCAAAGTTTCAGACTAAAACAGACAGATTTAAATGAAAGGATAAAATATTACAGATGAAGATGATCCTCTATGATGTTCTATATACTTTGAACATTTTTAAAAGTCTGTAAATATTTTATTTATTTAGGGAAGCCTGATGGGCCTGGATTAATCTTTCCAAAATATAGGAATATAATTAAATATAGGAATAAATAAAATATAGGAATACTAAATTAGATAAAATTAATCCATCCAGAAGCTCACTTTTAATCTTCTAGAAGTCACATATAAAATTCTCTTATATAGAGGTACAGTACAGGATGTTTAATTAATCAGTTCAATGTCTTACCCAACATGAAATTCTTTGTTACTTTTTGTTTTCCAAATTTGAGCTGCTTGTATCCACCCAGATTTCTGTCTCCAATAATACACTGACTAATCTTTTATGTTTATTTTCATGGAAAATACATGTTCTTATGTGTTGATGTGAAATTCAGAATATCTGGAGTCAAAAGAATTTTGTTCAAAGGACTTGTGATGTTCCTTGCACTTATGCAGCACTCAGTAAGTAAAAATATATGAGTAATCTTGGTGACATAATAATACTTGTAAATACTTGTAAAATGATGAAAATATTTTAGAACAGACTGACAAATACCCATATAAAATCTAGAACACAATTCTACGAAACATTAAATCAAGTTAATTCTGATGTTTAAGTTAGAGACATATTTTATTTGAAAACTCACTGTTAATATATATATTTACTTGCATCCTTGTTTTTCTTTAGACCATTCATTTAGACCATTACTAACATAGTAATAACTGATAATGTCGCCAAAATGGGATAAAAGAACTTATCGACACCAATGTGATGTAGATAAGCAGACACTCCTCTATTAACGGCCGGATGTGCAGGGGAGTTGTCTCACCAACAACGCACACCTAACTCGTGTAGCATGCTGATTATATAGGATACAGTAATACATAATAAACAAGTTCTCATACAGAAACATGATAATTCCCATAAGTCATTTTCTTATTCCCACCCCTTTCTGGTCATGCACACTTGAGTACTGAAATGAGTCGGGAGCTGCTTTTGCGACCACCACGGACTACTGACCTAAAAGAAAGACCCTCCAATGCCATTGACTCAAAGATTTTGGCTCACATTGCGATTTTAACATGCTTCAAGGCCCTTTCACAATGTAACTTTTAAAGCATCCTCATCTACAGAGCAATAAATTGTCCTCACCAAACAGTCTAACAGTACATCGTCATGAGTCTTATTCTTTGAACAGAAATCTGGTTAATGATTATTACCAGCCTACGTGGCCTTAGCCTGGGCCTTTACAAAGGACTTTGTAGCAACTTAACTGGTTGTATGGTTATTTTAAGCTAAATACAATATGTCTATGATTACTTAAAACATTACACAACTATCTTTTATAAAACCAATATTCCTGTGAAATTCCATCTAATTGATTAGTCCTAATCATTCCTTATCAAAATCACCAAAAATCAGCAACTCATATTAATAACAAATCAGTAAAAGTCAGTAACAATCAGTAACAATAATACCAAGATATGATGACATGTACACTTAAAATGTCAAAAGTAAAATAAAACAGATTTCTATAATATTAAATCATTTGAAGAAATTATATGAAAATAAAAATGCTATAAAGAGCGGCTTTTCAGAACAAGGAATATGATTATAAGATGCCAGAACCACTTTACTCTTTTCAGTTTTGATTTTACTTACAAATTTCTGCACTCCTTATATAACACTAGTAATAATAATCATTTATCTATGCAGATATCACAGCATTCTATGCACTATAATCAGCCCCTCACACGTATTTTACTATGTTTAACTTCAGCTCAACAGTTACAGAGCTTAAAGCATAAAAAGAGGTACAATTTTAGGTCTGTCTTTCTGATAAAGCAAGAGTGTTCTCTAGCATATATTCTTAAGAACTTTTTTTACAACTTAACATTGTGGCAGATCTAATTTTTTTTTTAAAGGTAGAAATTTCTAAGGATCTGTGAGAGACTAATCACTGTATCACAATGAACTTTTTTGTTGCCCTCCCCCAGATTTTCAATCTGAGTTCTCATGAAACTAATTTAATCTTTGCTTATGCCTTGTGTAGAGTAGTCCCACAGCTCATAAGGAAGTCAAACACATCTTCTGTGCTGAAGCTGTGTCATGTGACTGCCAGAGGGCAGCCATGTAATGACAATGAAGGAATGGAAAGAGCTGTTAAGCAAGTTAAACTACCAAATGAATTGCACCTTTTATTTACCCATAGCTATCTACTGATCACAGAAGGATTTAGGTGACCATTCAGATTGTACATCTTTAAATTCCCAGAATCACCAGTACAAGAAAAAACCCACACACATACACATACACCATCAACAACAACAAAAATAACAACAAAAAACCAACCAAACAAAAAAAGGTGCAGCTGAGCCTAACATTTTATATAGCTCCGAGGTCCACTTACATGACCATTCTGTAATGAAGGAGTGGCAACTCTAAGGATTCGATTTTATCTTCCGTTTATGGAATGCTCCTAGGAGGTGTTCATCTCCTTGATGATCTAAGGAATGTGGAATTTGTCTTCTGACTCTTTATCACATAAAAATGTAGCATGCAAAATATTTAAGAAAAGCGGCAATTCCTGTTTTTTTTTTCACTTCTGCTGTGATGTCATACTTTTATTTAACTCACCTTTTAAATTTTTGGATTTGAAACTGCTTCCAAAGGTTAAATCAATTTGCTTAAACTCAGATGTTTAGTGCTATTTAAGATGCCTTTGAATATACTGTTTGATTTCCAGTGGGTAGTTCATAAGGGCAGAAATCCTGTGCTTTATCTGCCAGTTTAACTATCCAATCTCAGGTACCCAAGATCATCTCAAATGGTGCTAAAGACATATATTTATGAAATTTAATCCAGTCACTAAAGTATCCTCTGTAGAAGTCTTAACTAGAGTGAATCAGTGAGAGCTCTCTTTCTTCTTTTAGTTCAGTAGGTGGAAAGAAGAGGCTGTTTTGGAGTGTGATTAATTTCACGCTACAGTAGATAACTAAAGTCAAACGAACTGTGACCTTTAAAAGTCCATTTCCCTCCATTGGCTATAAAACAGCCTGAATAACTGTGTCATATATACATTGTGGATTTCTTAAACCTGTAGAGGAGAATCTCACACCAAATGTTTTATTGAATCTGGCTTTTAGGCTTTTGCTCACTTGCGTTATATTCCAAAAGTACTTCCAGCATTAATTCATAAAAAGTAATATGTATCCCCATTTGAAAATCTAGGTGAAAATCTGAGGTTAAATTGTTAAATACATATTTAGAGTAATAATACTATAGCTGATCTGTGCTTCTTTTTCTGGCTGTCTGTGTAGAAGCAGATTCTGCAGCTTCTGGAATCTGAACATGTATGACTTTTCATGATCTGTCAGCACTCTAGTACAGTAACCTAACACATACTGATGGTCAAATCAGACCATCTGACTGATCAAAGTTAGATGTGTGAATTAGGCATTTTGGATTCCATGTAGTATTTCTAACCTAGATTCTTCAACAAGGTGACTAAAATTAGGTGGCAGAAATTCACTAACAATTTGTTTCAAAAGTCTGTTGAAAAAAATATTCTAGTTGTATAGTTAAAAGGAAATAAAACCCTGAAAATAAAACATATGCTTTATTAGGTCAAAGCAGCCTTGGTTTTTCTTTGCTTTTTACCCCAGTCTTCAGTTTTATCCTATCTGAGAAATCACTTATTGAGCTCTCATCTATATAGAATCATAGAATGGTTTGGGTTGGAAGGGACATTAAAGATCATCCAGTTCCAACCCCCCTGTCAGGGGCAGGGACACCTCCCACTAGATCAGGCTCCTCAAAGCACTGTCCACCCTGGCCTTGAACACTTCCAGGGAGGGGGCATCTGCAACTTCTCTGGGCAACCTGTTCCAGTGCCTCACCACCCCCACAGTGAAGAATTTTCTCCTTATATCTAATCTAAATCTACTCTCTTTCAGATTAAAGCCAGTACCCCTTGTCCTGTCACTACATGCCCTTGTAAAAAGTCCCTCTCCAGCTTTCCTGTAGCCCCCTTTACACATGGGAAGGCTGCTATAAGGCCTTCCTGGAGTCTTCTCTTCTCTAGGCTGAACAACCCAAACTCTCTCAGCCTATCTTCATAGGAGGGATACTCCATCCCCCTAATCATCTTTGTGGCCTTCCTCTGGACATGCTCGAGCTGGGGGCCACAGACCTGGACACAGTACTCCAAGTGGGGTCTCACAAGAACAAAGTAGAGGGAAAGAATCACCTCCATCCACCTGCTAGTGACACTTCTCTTCATGCAGCCCAGGATACAGTTAACTTCCTGGGCTGTGAGCACACATTGTTGGCTCGTAGTGAATTTTCCATCCACAACTACCCCGAAGTCCTTCTCCACAGGGCTGCTCTCAATCCACTCATTGCCCAGCCTGTATTTGTGCTTGGGATTGCCCTGACCCAAGTGCAGGACCTTGTACTTGGCCTTTTTGAAATTCATGAAATTCACACATGCCCATCTCTCAAGGTCCCTCTGGATGGCATCCCTTCCCTCCAGCATGTTGACCACACCCCACAGCTTCGTGTCATCAGCAAACTTGCTGAGGGTGCACTCAATCCCACTGTCCACATTGCCAACAAAGATGTTAAACAGCACCAGTCCCAACACTGACCCTTAAGGAATGCCATTTGTCACTGCTCTGCAATTGTACATTGAGCTGTTGACCGCAAGTCTTTGAGTGTGACCATCCAGCCAATTCCTTATCCACTGAGTAGTCCATCCATCAAATCTATGTCTTCCCAATTAAGAGACAAGGATGTCATGTGGGACAGTGTCAAATGCTTTGCACAAGTCCAGGCAGATGATGTCAGTCACTCTTCCCTTATCCACCAATGCTGGAACCCCGCTGTAGAAGGCCACTAAATTTGCCAGGCACAATTTGCGCTTAGTGAAGCCATGTTCATTTTCCATGTGCCCTAGCATAGTTTCCAGTAGGATCTGCTCCATGATATTGCTGGGTGCAGAGGTGAGACTGACTGGCCTGTAGTCCCCTGGTCTTCCTTTTTTCCATTTTTAAAAATGGGGGTTATGTTTCTCCTTTTCCACTCAGCAGGAACTTTGTCGGACTGCCAAGACTTCTCAAATATGATGGATAGTGGCTTAGCCACTTCATCTGACAGTTCCCTTAGGACTCATGGATGCATCTCATCAGGTCCCATGGACTTGCGCACCTTTAGGTTCCTTAGATGGTGTCTAACCTGATCTTTTCCTACAGTGCGGAGTTCTTCCTTCTCCCAGTCCCTACCTTTACCTTCTGTGTCTTGGACAGTGTGGCTGGAGCCCTTGCCAATGAAGACTGAGGCAAAAAAGTCACTGAGTACTTATGCCTTCTCTGTATCCTGGGTAACCAGATCTCCCACTTCTTTCCAGAGAGGGCCCACATTTTCCCTTGCCTTCTTTTTATCACTGATGTACCTATAAAAAGTAAACTGTGTACAGCAGACACACCACCAAAACTTCAAATACGTAAACCTCATTTCAGATACATAGTTTGCTTTTCGGATATATCAACGTGTTCAGAACATGCTTTTGTCATATTCTTTTAACATCAAAGCTGCAGAATGTTTAAAACAATGAATAGCAAATTAAAGTTGGATACTGCTCATGGTATTTTGCTAAGGTATCGTTGGTTACTGCTCGTGGTATTTATGCATGCCCATAGATCTCAAGGTTTAGAATTATGTGGGGTTTTTTAGCTTAAAATTCAAAATCATTTTACTTGAGAATAGCTTATCTTCAAATATCACTTATTTAATAGCTTATATGAAGGAACAACAGTGGTCCCAACATGAATCTCTAGTATGCTGCCAAAAACTCTCTTTTGGCTCAGAAAGATTGGATTAGATTTAGCCTTTTCAACATGGTAATTTATTTTGATTCTTTCATATGTATGCTTAACTATTTGTAAAGAGAAGCCTTCTTGTTTTCTGCTGTTATTAACTCTGCTGAAACCTTACATGATTTTGTAATATCAATTATTGCTCTTAGAAATACAAAGATTTTTCACCTTTACAATTTTCATACTCTTTACTTCCTACAGAGATAAAATTAAATGTATTTTTCTCATTAAATAAAAATTACTTGACATGCCTATTTGCATTTTTGTTTAAAATTGATAAATAGTTTCAGTACTTTTGATGATATATTCCCAGCGTGCCCAAGGATGTTGTTTTAAGTGTTTCTTCTATCTTTTTTCAAGTGAGTCAACTAATGAATTAAGTTAAACTATACTAGCTTTCTTTAGTTTCATTTTAAGAATGTATCCAGAAATTCTGTCTGACTTTGATCAACCTAACTTCTTTGCTGAAAGCCTCTATTATGAATATAATGTACAAATTATGCTTTACTGATTATGTGGTCATTAAAGTCCTTAAAAGTGTCTTTTGTACTTTACAGGACTGTTGCATAACAGGTCTTTATATAGCATTATAAAAGAGAACTTAGTTGGCTAATTTTCTTCTGTGAAAAATACTTTTCCCTTTTTAAATCTACGTAGAGAAAACAGCAGTATAGACCTTTAGAGAAATGTCTTTCACACAATCACAGAATCATCTAGGTTGGAAAAGACCTTGAAGATCATCTAGTCCAACCATTAACCAACACTGACAGTTCCCAACTACACCATATCCCTCAGCGCTATGTCGACCTGACTCTTAAACACCTTCAGGGATGGGAACTTCTACCACTGCCCTGGGCAGCCCATTCCAATGCCTAACAACCCGTTCTGTAAAGAAATATTCCTAATATCTAGTCTAAACCTTCCCTGGTGCAACTTGAGGCCATTACCTCTTGTTCTATTGCTTGTTACTTGGTTAAAGAGACTCATCCCCAGCTCCCTGCAACCTCCTTTCAGGTAGTTGTAGAGGGCAATGAGGTCTCCCCTCAGCCTCCTCTTCTCCAGACTAAACAACCCCAGTTCCCTCAGCCGCTCCTCGTACGACATGTGCTCCAGACCCTTCACCAGATTCGTTGTCCTTCTCTGGACACGCTTGAGTAATTCAATGTCCTTTTTGTAGTGAGGGGCCCAAAACTGAACACAGTAATCAAGGTGCGGCCTCACCAGTGCCGAGTACAGGGGCAAGATCACTTCCCTGTCCCTGCTGGCCACACTATTTCTGATGCAAGCCAGGATACCACTGGCCTTCTTGGCCACCTGTGCACACTGTTGGCTCATGTTCAGCCGGCTGTCAATCAACATGCCCAGGTCCCTCTCTGACTGGCAGCTCTCCAGCCACTCCTCCCCAAGCCTGTAGCGCTGCTGGGGATTATTGTGGCCAAAGTGCAGCACCCGGCATTTGGCCTTATTGAAATTCCTACAGTTGGCCTGAGCCCATCGCTCCAGCCTGTCCAGGTCTCTCTGCAGAGCCTCCCTACCCTTGAGCCGATCAACACTTCCACCCAACTTGGTGTCATCTGCTAGTGTCGTACTGAGGGTGTACTCGATCCCCTTGTCCAGATCATCAATAAAGATGTTAAACAGGAGTGGCCCCAAAACCGAGCCCTGTGGGACACCACTCGTGACCAGCCGCCAACTGGATTTAACTCCATTCACCACAACTCTTTGGGCCCGGCCATCCAGCCTGTTTATCACCCAGCAAAGCGTGTGCCCATCCAAGTCACAAGCAGCCAGTTTTGCCAGGAGAATGCTGTGGGAAACGGTGTCAAAGGCCTTACTAATATCAAGGTAGACAACATCCACAGCCTTTCCCTCATACAATAAGCAGGTTGCCCTGTCGTAGAAGGAGATCAGGTTTGTCAGGCAGGACCTGCCTTTCATAAACCCATGCTGACTGGGCCTGATCATCTGGTTGTCCTGCATGTGTTGTGTGATTGTACTCAGGATGAGCTGCTCCATCAGCTTCCCAGGCACCGAAGTCAAGCTGACAGGCCTGTAATTTCCTGGATCATCCTTCTGACCCTTCTTCTATATGGGCATCAAATTGGTCAATTTCCAATCTGTCAGGACCTCCCCAGTCAGCCAGGACTGCTGGTAAATGATGGAAAGTGGCTTGGCAAGCACCCCAGCCAGCTCCTTCAGCACCCTAGGGTGTATCCCATCTGGTCCCATAGACTTGTGTATGTCTATGCGATGCAGTAGGTCACTGACTATCTCCTCCTGGATTGCGAGGGGGTTGTTCTCCCAGTCTCTGTCTTCTGGCTGAGGAGGCTGGATTCCTTCAGTACAACTAGTCTTGGTATTAAAGACGGAGGCAAAGAAGGCATTAAGCACCTCAGCCTTTTCCTCATCACTCGTTGCCATGTTTCCTCCTCTGTCCAGCAGGGGATGGAGGCTCTCCCTGGTCTTTTGCTGTTGACATATTATAGAAACATTTCTTGTTATCCTTGATTGCTGAAGCCAGATTAATTTCTAGCTGGGCTTTAGACCTCCTGATATCCACCCTGCATAGCCTCACAGCATCTTTGCAATCATTATAAGTGGCTAGCTACTTCTTCCTAAGATTGTAAAGTCTCCTTCTCTCCCTGAGTTGCAGACAAAGCTCCCTGTTTAGCCAGGGTGGTCTTCTCTGTCGCCAGCTTCTCTTACAGCACCTGGGGACTGCTTGCTCCTCAGCCATTAAGAGTGTCCAACCTTCCTGCACCCCTATACCCTTCAGGACTATCTCCTAAGGGATTCTGTCAAGCAGTTGCCTCAACAAGTTAAAGTCAGCCCTTTGGAAGTTCAGGATGGCAGTTTTGCGGCCTCCTCTCCTGGCCTCTCTAAGAATAGAGCATTCTTTTATTTCATGATCGCTGTGCCCTAGTCGGCCTCCAACTGTCACATCATCCACCAGTCCTTCTCTGTTCACAAAGAGGAGGTCCAGCAGGGCACCTTCTCTGGTCGATTCACTCACACTTCACTCTTTCAGGAAGTTATCTCCCACACATTCCAGGAATCTCCAGGACTGGTCCTGCTCTGCTGGGTTGTATTTCCAGCAGATGTCTGGGAAGTTAAAGTCTCCCACAAGAACAAGGCAAGCGATCATGAGATTTCTCCATAAGTGCCTACTGAATATTTCATCCACCTCTCTGTCCTGGGTGGGCAGCCTATAGTAGACTCCTACTACAACATCTGCCCCGTTGGTCTTCCCCCTGATTCAAACACAAAGACACTCCACCCTGTCTTCAATATACTTGTGCTCGAAGCAGTCATAAGAGTCCCTAACATACAGCGCCACCCCACCACCCCTCCTTCCTTGTCTATCCCTCCTAAAGAGCTTGTAGCCATCAATTGTCACACTTCAGTCATGGGAGACATCCCAACATGTTTCTGTGATAGCCACTACATCATAGTTTTCCTGTTGCATCATGGCTTCAAGGTCTTCCTGTTTTTTACCCATGGTGCCTTGGTATAGATGCACTTCAGATGGGCTGATGTCCCCAGCACCTTTTCACATTTAGAGGTCCTAAATCCAGCCTGAGCTTTCACAGGTGTTACCACAGTTACTGATCCATCAATATCCCTTGCATCTTTGTTGTGCTGCTGTCTTCACTGAGATGGCAGGGTGTGGGTCATTGCTGGCACAACAGCCCAGAAACTGTGGTAATCTACCCTGGGGCTTATGTCTGGGAGTTCCAGTTTTGCCCCCTTTCCCCTTCAAATCTAGTTTAAAGCTCTGTCAATGAGCCCAGCTAACTCCTGCCCCAAGATCCTTTTCCCCCTCTGGGACAGGTGCATCTCATCTGATGCCAAAAGGTCTGGTGTCCTGTATACTAACCCCTGATTGAAAAATCCAAAGCCCTGACAGTAACACCAGTCTCAGAGACACAAGTTCATCTGGTGAGTTCTCCTGTATTCTTCTTCATCAATGTCCGCAACTGAAGGGATGGAAGAAAACACAGTTTGTGCCCCCGACACCTTAACCAGTTTCCCCAAGGCCCTGAAATCTCTCTTCATTGATTTAGGACTTCTCCTGGTAATATCATTGCTACCGACCTGAAAAACCAATAGAGGGTAGTAGTCCTTGGGTCTCACTAGAGCAGGGAGTTTTTCCATGAAGTCCTTCACCTGGGCCCCAGGGAGGCAGCAGACTTCCCTATGAAGCGGGTCCAGTCTGCATATTGGGCCTTTGACACCCCTCAGAATGGAGTCACCCACTACAATGACCCTTCTGGGGTTCTTTTTAGAATTGTTTTAGTACCTGGTCTAGAGCGACCTGGCCTTGGTGGACCTTGATCTTCCTCCTTGTTTGACTCATTTTCTTCATCCTTCTCTACTTCATTCAAAAGTTCCAGGGCCCCGTATCTATTGTGAAAGCATTTTTAAGGCATCTCTTTTTAAAATGCAGAAATTTCTAACTCCATTTTTCACTTCTCCAGCCTGGACTGAACACTTGGAGGTAATAAACAATTACCTCTTCTTTATGTAAGTGGTGGAAAGTGTTTTAGAGTGGTAGTTGAGGTCATGTAGCTTCAAATCAAATACTTAGCTACTGGATTGAATGATTCACATTTAAGTGCTCTGCAAAATCACTTGCTGTGATATTTAATGTACAGGAAAACACAGGAGTAATTATTCAGACAGATTATGTGCTTTTGTATGTTAAGTAAATATATCCATTTCCTTCAATATTTGAATAATATTAATTTAAAACTTTAAAAGAATATTCTCTCCCCAGTATTTGGATATCTCATCCAGTAAATCAGTTGAAAACAAAACAAAACAAAAAAAGGACTAAATGCACAGTGTGTCCTGACCACTGTGAGTTGCTTTGCTGATGAAATGTAGCTGTAGTTGATAAGATAGTAAACTGCTAGCCAGTTTTCTCTGAGCTTTGCAGTGCTGGTGTGAAGTAAGAAAGAGCGAGTTGAACCAAAACTTTAAAATAAGGTTAAAAGATGATGATACCCTTTTAACTCTTTAAAAGGTAACTATGTAACATTTTGGTTAGGTTCATGTTTAGGTGTTTGCAAGTGGAATTTGTTTTAATAATACGGAAAGGAAAAAGGTTGCATTTGCATCAAAATACCAATCTAGCAAGAATGTAGAATAGATTCTTGTTGCTGTTGGGTTTTAATATATTAAAGGGCATGGCAATTATCCCAATGCTAAGCAAAAGAAATTCTGAAAGCTTATGAGTAATAGCTATTGCAAACCACCTCATTAGATAGTTCTTCATAAATCAATCAAGTTCTTCCATAAAAATAGATTGGACTTATTTTTATTCCTAATAGAATGAGAGGAATTGCAGTTCTCTGATGTGTATATATATTTAATATCTGTATTGACTTCTTCTTGTACAAACCTGCTCTTAAATGGCTCTTTTACCTCCTGCTTGGTGTTCATCCCCTTTCCCCATGGTGTTGGGTTGAGGCTAGGCCAGAGGCATGGCCATAGAGGGCAGCTCCCTGTCTCTCCTCCAAGATTGTATTGAGTTCACGTGACAAGGTTTTGGTAGCAGGGGGGCTTCTGTGAGAAGACACCAGAAGCTGTCCCCATGTCAGACTGAGCCAGTTTCAGACAATTCCAAGATGGACTCACCACTAGACAAAGGTGAACCCATCAGTGATGTTGGTGGCACCTCTGTGATAACGTATTTAAGAAAGGGTACAAACTGCAACAGCAGCCAGAAGAGAGAAGTAAGATAATATGAGAAGAACAGCTCTGCAGACACCAAGGCCAGAGAAAGAGTGGGAGGAGGTGCTCTAGGATGCAGAGCAGAGATTCCCCTGCAGCCCATGGAAAAGACCATGGTGATGCAGATTTCCACACTGCAACCCATGGGGACCACATGCCAGAGCAGGTGGATGTTCCCTGGAAGAAGCTGCAGCGCATGGAGAGCCCATATAGGAGAGCAATATTATTAATTGGCCATAAATGAAATTAATTTCCCTAAACCAAGTCTGTTTTGCCTGTGATGGCAATTGGTGAATAATCTTTCTGTCCTTATCTTGACCCACAAGATTTCTGCTGTATTTTCTCTCTATTCTGCTGAGGAGGAAGAGAGATAGAGCGGCTTGGTGGGCACCTGGCATCCAACCAGGATTAACCCACCACAAAGTTCTTTATAATGGGACCATTTAATATATGTGTCTCTTTATTGACTGCTAATAAACCAAAAATTACTGGCTTTAGTTAGATGATTTTCTGGTGATTGAAATTAGGCGAGTTAAAGAACAGCTGTAATGAATTCTCCAAATTTTGCATCAACATTACAATGGTGATATCTTATATAGAAATACCTCTGTCTAATAATCTAAAAATAATTAAAAAAAAAAAAAAAAGATCCACACAAAAAGTGATGTTCATACAGAAAAAAAGACTGATGACATTTTGGAGAAGCCACAACAAACAAAGCACAAACTGCTTGTGTCACAGGCACACTTAAAGAAGATGGCGGAAATGTTCAAAATGTTCCATAGCAGTACTGACAAACTGTTGCTGAAGAACACTTATCAATGTTGTTTGAGAATTTTATACAAGGGGTAGTTAGTTGTGCATTATGGGAAATCCTAAAGCTTAATGTAATCTTTTGCTTAGAATTTTCTTTGTATTCTAAGCTTTTGCTTAGGATTTTAATCATTATGTTCTCTAGATTAATAGTAAATATTCTATATTGTTCAGAAGAAATCAGTATCAGAAGTAAAGTTTTGTAAAAAAATAAATTATTTAAAGGGAAAAGACTGATTAAAATGAGATACAGTATTAGATCATAATTCTATTGACTTTAGAATTCATAGGGATGCTTTTAGATCAATTTGCAAAATGAAAACTTGTAACAGATATGTCACTGTTTCTTTGTTACCCAGATTTATTACAGTTCATATGCCTAAAATGTAATTAAACCAGGTGGAGTCTATTGCAAAGTCAGGACTGCTTAATGTGACTTTACCTGAGTTGTCTGGGAAATGTCATAACTCTAAATTTTCTGTAGCTCTCACTTCCTGTGGAATGAAAAATAACACTGAAAATTTCCAATAGCACTGGAAAAATTCCACTTCCTGTGGAATGAAAAAGTACTTTGTTGTGGGGTTTTGTTTTACACTTGACTTCAAAAATGTTTCTTCTGTTCATTAGTGGTTTTGAACTGATGATTTAACAGATTCTCCAGATTCTTTCTCTGATAAAATTTTAAGGATCACTTCTGCAATCAAAAGTGGGGAAAGAGATATAAACCAGTCCAAAACTATCATACAATGTAGTATTTACTTCTGGAAGTATGAGATGCTTTTTAGTCACTTCACTTTTGGGGTCTTATTGATTATATAACAATGACAAAACCACAACAATATGTCAATGCATTTTTTGCTTTCTGGGAGACTAACAGAAGATGAAAAATTAGCTAATTTTATTTTACAGTGGTCATAAAATGAGAAAAAATGTTTATTTCCTCTTTCTGTGTTACATATTGTATCCTGTGACTCCTAATGGGCTGCCTTGGATCAAGTGGAAAGTAAATAGACAACAGCTAAGGCAGCAAGAACGCTGTCATTTATTACAAAAATGACTGAGAGGGCCTCAAGCTGTACAGCAGTGTGCTCCCAACATATTAAAAGGTCAGCTTCTGATTCAGCAAGGCATGTCATAGGCATATTTGTAAGCATGTTTTTGATTTTTTAACTGAGTCAAGATCATATACATAAGGGCTAAGACCTTCAGCTGGATGTATGTTTAGTTGAGATGCACTGAAATATAGTCTTTCTTGCTTAAAACAGACTGGTAGGTTGATAAAGCAAGATTAAGAAACTAACATTTTAGTGCTATTATAATTATATATTATTATAGTACATGCTTTGGCAAAACCAAAAGGCTCTAGCTGTTACTGGATCTCTAGTAAGCTCTCTCCTGGCAGGAAGGAGTTGTTACTTTGCATTGAATGTGAAGGTGACAAAGGTACATATCTGTGAGGGTAGCTTCTCCTCCAGGAGAGCTGAGGATATTCTATTGTTAAGCTAAGCTTGCAGGAAGGTTCTCTAGTGTCACTGGACCATCCAAAGAATAGATTTACAAGTAATGAATACTAGTCTAAGATGACTCTGAATTAGATTTTTGAATGATTAATAATTAGAAGATGATTAACAGAAAATGAGATTAATATTCCATCCAGTTCCTCACACAGCTTTTTTCTGTAGGGTATCATCAGTGTCTTACTTTACCTGAACTCAAGTCTGAAGTTTTGCATCCATGTACATACCTCTCTTACAGCAGCATGGAAGAAAGTACTAAATAAATCATCATACAGGCTGAGCAAGAATATAAAATCAGTTCCTGTAGCCCTTGGGAATGCATGGGACAGTGGAAAATATTAATTTTTAACACTTCCACTATGTATCAACAGCAGATTTTGACTGAATTCTTTTCTACTTCTGAGTTTTAATTGTGTTCCAGTCATACAGAAAATTAAATTTGTGCTTTTTTCCAGCAGTTTCTGAGTTTGGGATTCATCATGTTTAACTTAAAGCTACCCATTTTGTAATTATTATTCTCTCAGCTGCCTCTGTGGTGGGTAGATAAAGGACATTTGGTGGAGGTATTTTCTTTCTCCACTGTCTGTAAAAAGAGACTGGCCTAAGGTAAGAACCTTTGCTTTTAGATGGCTAATGTCAAGCTAAAAAATCCTGTCTCCTGAACCCGTAGGTGCTACCAACTTAAATCTTGGTGATTTATTAGTGATTAGTTATTTATTTGTGATCTTAGAATACCAGTATTACCTCAGTGTGTTAAATTGTATGTTGAATGTAATGCTTGACAAGTGAAACCATAAACTGAAAATGTTATAACCATTTTAAGATCCCCTGGAAACAGCAAGATTGTTAATGCTGATATCTTTTACAGGTTCCAACCAAGATAATTTCATCTATACTCGTTCACTGTGTAATTTTGGTGTCTTAATTTTTTCTTAAGTTTTTGGTGTCATTAAAAAAAAAAAAAAAAAAAGGAAGCCCTTCACTTCAGTGCCTAATTTATTCTGGCATACCACAATGAAGGTTTAAAAATATTACCATGTTGCAGAGTCTTTTTTTGTGTTCTGCAAGTCACTTCGGAATCCTCCAGGGTGAAAGATACTATAAACACAGAATTATCATATTGTACATTGCATTACATTGTATTAAATATATTTGCACAATTCCTGTATTAGTGGAGACAGAATCTTACAGAAGAGGGATTGTCAGATTAAAAACAACAAAAAAATCAGTGTTCCCAAATTTTGTTTCCAGCAGAAATAAATCAATATTCTTACTATGGTACTAGTGATTTATACCATCTGAAAATCTGAACTAGCAAATTCATCACTGATCTAACTAGACATATCATGTTTAAGTGGCAGCACTCAGATTCTGCAGTTAGAACAGAAATCCTATGATGCAAATTAGTACTATAATTTCATGCTGACACTGTTTTATCTGTTACTATTGTTAATAAAACTAATAGCCTGTATTTTTACAAATTAGCTAAAATATTTTTTGCCTTTTTTGTCTTTTTTTTTAAATTTGTCTGATTTTTTTTTTTTTTTTGGCAGAATCTTTTATAAAATTAGTTCCATTATACACCTGTTTAGTTTTATCTATTCACTTCTTTTATTATTTGTTTTGGAAAAATGGGAAAAAATTGAAACAATCTTATTAAAGCACTGAAAGTGACAAGAGTCCTCAAAGCCAGATAAAGTGAAACGACACAGACAAACTAAAGAATGTTTCCAAGGATCAGAGCTGCATAGGATTAAACTTTCATCACTGCAAGAGGGGAAGTGTTAGATATATTTGAGAGGGGAATAATAGAAATAATGATATGTGAGCAGAGAGTTAGCAACCTCATATTGTTGCAGCTAAAGCTAAGGTGAGTTTTGCCACGCTATTCAAGACATGTGAAAAACAGAATTTGACATTCATGTAGCACAATTGTGTATTGTATTTCAACACGTAGGGAGAACAATGTGTTTTTTAGGATTTGGACTTGGAAGGGAAATCCAGTGAGACTAAGTAATTAATTTAAAAACAAATAATTCAGACTTCAAAAGTCCTCTGAGGTTATAAATAGTTTTGGTAGGGAGGGTTCTGCAAAAGTGTTAGGTGAGTGTATGAAATATAGTTGCTCTGTTCCTGCTCTTCTCAATCATGCATTTAGAGCTGTTGTGTACAGAATACTGGGATTATGGACCCTCAGCCTGAAAAAATATGGCTGTTCTTATGTTTCTGAGGGATTGCCCATATGAGAAAGAGCTTGTATTTCGTAGACACTGATGGGAAGATGCCTATCAGCAGTATCCAGGGTTTATAGATAAATTCTGCACCCGCATGTGGGAAGGGGAACAAGCCTTCTTTCCAGATTTCAACTCCAGAAAATTAAGTTTTTACAACAATGGCTTTACTGGTTCTATTAAAACTTATGCTGAGCTTAAAGTGTTCCAAATTATGCGTCATATTCTTCTGCATAAACAAATGGAGGTTCTCCTGGTGCTGAACCTAGATACTGTAACAAGAACTCACTATGATGACATAGAAATGAGAATGTTAAAAATTTGAAGAAGGTGATACACTTTGAAGATACACTTTTTGAAGAATTATACACTTTAAACACTGACATGAAATATTGTAACCTATGAGATATTGTAATCCCCTCAAGATTTACTTGGTTGCATGTTTCTGGAACATATGAAGACAATACTGTACTAAAAATTGGGAGAGGGGTCAGTCAATAAAACATTGTTTCTCCTGCCTACTGTAAAAGTAAATGTCTATTTCATACTGCTGTTTGGATATAACAAAAATAAAATAATTACAATTTTAAAAGAACCCCAAACCATAACTGTACAGCAATATTGTGTTCTAAAGTAAGTAAAACATTGTACTATAGACTGAATTTGGGGGATCGTTCATATCCAAAACAAAAGGATTAGAAATAGTGCGACCAGCAGAAGTAGGGAGGTGATAGTCCCCCTGTACTCTGCACTGGTGAGGCCACACCTTGAGTACTGTGTCCAGTTTTGGGCACCTCAATACAAGAGAGATATCGAGGTGCTGGAGCAAGTGCAGAGGAGGGCAATGAAGCTGGTGAAGGGCCTGGAGAATAAATCCTATGAGGAGTGATTGAAGGACCTGAGACTGTTTAGTTTGAGGAGGAGAAGGCTGAGGGGAGACCTCATCACTCTCTACAACTACCTGAAAGGACATTGTAGAGAGGTTGGTGCTGGTCTCTTCTCACAGGTAATTAGAGATAGACCAAGAGGGAATGGTTTTAAACTGCAACAGGGGAGGTTCAGACTGGACATTAGGAAAAAATTTTTCACAGAAAGAGTGGTCGGACAGTGGAATAGGCTGCCCAGGGAGGTGGTGGAGTCACCATCCCTGGATGTGTTTAAGGGTCGTTTAGATGAGATGCTGGGGGATATGGTGTAGGGGAGAACTTTGTAGAGGAGGGCTGATGGTTGGACTCGATGATCCCAAGGGTCTTTTCCAACCTGAATGATTCTATGATTCTATGTGCCATTAGAAATTGAAGGAAAACTTCTCCTTATCCTCTGCTTTTCCAAAAAGCTCTTAAAACTACATCATATCTGTTTATTGTACCATAGCCTGGTTTGGTAGCTTCATACCTACCTGTCAGTATGAACAAAAAGAATTTACAAGCAAGCATTTTGATTTCCCTTTCGTTTGAGTATGTTAATGGTTAAAATACAAGTTAATAACAAATGGTATTTTGCAGGTTTTCACATTTGAATTTTAACAAAACTTTGATGATATGTTTTCTAAATGACCATTTTTGTAATTATTGTAAGTATAACAATTTAGCAGTTAGTGGGACCTTTTTACAAGTTTAATCATTCATGCATACAGCCTGCTTTCAGCAACTATTCTTTATGATAGAATCCATGTATTTTTAAAAAATCCTGAACTGGAAAGAATCATCTAGAAATTTCAGTGGTTACCCTAATAAATTATGTGATGAACAAATATTGGCTGATTCGCAAATAACATGTGCAGTCTCTAGCAGATTGTAGTTTTGTGATTAAGCCTTGGATTGCAAGTCATAAAACTCTAAATTACATACCTGGATGTATGACAGTTTTATTTCCTGTGACATTATGCCACTTGCCTATATTAATAGCATCATATAGAACTCAGAATGTAAGTGCTGAAGACTTTGAAAATCCAAATGATAAGCTTACAATCCATAACAGTCCATTTGGGTTATTACTTCGATGTCTAACATATGTAGTAAGAAGATAAGTCCATAAATGCACCTAAAGAACTCAAATACACCATCTTCAAAAAAGTAAAAACATGTATACATTAATACTTTTCTAGACAAAATATTTTCTTTTTATATATTCAATCTTCTATTTTTATAAATGTTAATAAAAGGTGTTAAATGTTTAATAAAAATTAGTGAAGTTCCTAATTGTTTTTGTGCAGTTAAACCATGACCCTGTGTTAGTGTACCTGAGGTAACAAGGTGATAACAAAATTATCTAAATGCAAGAAAACGTTATTTTCAAAAGAATTATTCTTCATAACGTATTATCCTAGAAGAAGATATTATCAAAGATACATTAATGTCCTTCATCTTCACCAGATTTAGACTGTACAATGGAAGATAAATTATTAATTTATTGAAGACACAAATTTAAGGTATTGTTTCATAAGTGTTTCTAGTTTCCAACCTCCCAGATAAATTACCTCCTTTAAAAAAAGATACAAACAAAAAAACTAGAGAAGAAAAAGATCTAGACACTTATAGCTAAAGCTCCTATTTACCAAGCATGAAAATACCCTTTGACCCAAGAGCAAAGTTTAGATCCCATTACCTAACTAAATACAGTGTATTATGTAATACCTTAAAAATGCTGCTGCTTCTGTTTCAGATCTAGCCTGCAAATTATAAGATGGATATATTTTTCTTAAATGTCAAGATTATTTCCAATACTTTTTATAGTTTCCCACCCTACATAGCATTACATTGCCATATCTACTATATCAGTTATATACACATTTTTTTGAGATAAAAATCATCGATAATGTTAAACAGAAAGCAAAACTGACATACTTCACAGGCACAAAGTTTCATGCAATTTATTTTTGCATGTAAATTAAAAGCAAAACTCTAAACATTCACAATACTGGTTAACCTTTGCCAAAAATATTTTCCTGTTTTCAAAATTAATTAGAATGAAATGGACTATTTTTATTCATGGGGGTTTTTTTTAGAATATAGTCACTTATGTGACTCTAAGTCTATTTGGATATATTTCTGCCTGTTGGCTTAGCATAGACCTCAGTGCAGGCTAGCTGCATGATGTTTCACCTCATCTTTCAAGTGGACATTGCATCCTGTATCAACATGCAAATTGTTATGTTTATACTCTAACCTATTAAAGCCAGTACAAACTACGTATAAGGGTCATTACTGCAGTTCCACCAGTTGCAAGAAGGATATTTATGTAACTGACAACTTTAATGAGCCTTAATATCTGCAGAGAAAGCATCTGCATCTTCTTTGGAGGGTGGTCTATTGATAAGGGCTATCCTGACAAAAACCATGGATTAAAATAAAAAACTGAGACTAAATTTGCCAAGCTGACGCAGAAATAAATATTTCACAGAGGATAATCCATTTATTTATTTTACTCACTATGTTAAATTACAGTTGATCTTTCCTAAACTTTTCCTTTTATGGCTATGAACCAAAGGGTTAAAGTGTATTTATCACCCAAATACAGGTGAAAGACAATGTCAGGTAGCTTTTCCACCTATCCAACAGTGATCTAATATATTATTTTTTTCAAAATTTATAGAAACAAGTAAGTCTACAACCATTAGGTAAAGCAGTACTTCCCAAAGGCCTGTTTTCATTGGACAAATTTAATTCTACACATAGTCCCAAAGTATTACTTAATTCCTCAAATAAGACCCTAAATTGAACAACTGTGTAAATTAGGATTGGACCTGATTAACTAAAGATTACTGAGCTTTCTCATTGACGTTAAGCTACGCTTTCTTTCCCCTTTTCACTTTCATTTGCCAGTGGAATAAGGTAAATAATGGAAATAGGGTTTTTGTTTGTTTTCCACAGAGAAGCCCAAACAATAACATTAAGATTAGAATTACACCATTACCTAAATTACATTTAGGTTTCACAGGTTTTGAAACCTGTGATTGTTGACAATTACTGTGTTCTCTTTTAAAGCCCCATATAAATAAAAATTTTTAGAAACAAAAATGACTATTCATCTTGGTGGTTTTTATCATCTTATCTGTCCTCCATCTCTTGATTTATCCTTCAAGCTATCTGGGGCAGGAATTGCTTTATGCAGCTCCTAACAGAATGGTGTTGTGGTCTGTGCCTAGAGATGCAAGTGAGATGAATATGCAGTTCTGTTGTGCTGAAAAACAGTTGGCAGATAGCGAGGAAAGAATTTCGTATGCTTTTCCTCATGTTTCTGAATTTATCATGTAAGAATAATCTATCTCTAGGTAAACTATATAGAGACACATTGCCACTCTACATATCTTATGAATATGCAAGGAATCATAACTTAAAGATCCTTATATCAATTTGCCAGAAATTGTGATATGCTCAAAGGGCCCTTTCTTCCAGAAGCAGAGGATGAAATGGATCTTTAAATCAGTTTTCTCATATGTATCCCTTTCTTTTATATTTTTCCCCAAGGAAAGTTGATACAGATTTTTTTTTTTTTTTTCCTCCCCAACAGAATTGTTTAAATGCTTTATCAGACATGTTAAGTATTATCTTATAGAGCTATAAATTAAATCTTTCTACAACCTTTTCACTCATATTTTTATTGCCTTTGTCCTACTTGCCTAAAATATATACTCTAGACAAGTTTACATGTTATTATTTTTACTTTACTAATACATTCTATAGGAGATTTCTGGATGAAATATTTGTGTATACACACATGATTTAAAAGGATGTTCAATTTTGAGTTTGCAAGTGTTACTCACTTTTCCACATATAGCGTATGGAAAATCCAGTTGTAAAGACAAAATTGATTGCTGCTGAAACAGAAAACCACATTTTTCTTTCAGTCTCTTTGAGTTTTCTATATCACAGACTCAAATTTCTTGTAGTTTAAAGCATCTATCCTCTAGTTTATGATGGAAAGATAGTTATTAACCCTATCTAATAAGGAAAGTCTCCTGGATTTAATAAAAAACACAAGCGTATAAAACTGAAAACTATTTTACAATATTAACTGAATAACAATTGACTACATAAGTAATATACAGAAGACCTTCAAATGCCTTTGAATATCTAATTTTTCTTACTCAGAATGGATATGTCATATACGTTTTGTTAGTATCTGTTTTTTCTTCCATTAAAATACATTTTCTTTTGTAAGCTTTCTTGGTTTTCCCCAGTTTGGCTTGGTTCACAGCTTTTAGCTGGTTTAGCAATCTCATATAAACTGATTGCAAGAAAAGTAGGGAACAGGTTAACAGGTTCTTTTTTTCCCCACCATGTTGTCCATTGAGTACCTCTGAGGTAAAGATAATTTAATTGTTTAGGATCAGCTGAAGTTTTTACATTTTTACTGTTATCTAAGCCTGAGGAAGACCATATAATGTGAAATGTAGATTACAAAAGAAAAATTGCATTGTACTTCAAGATGCAGTAATTTTTTGAAGTAGTTTTAACCTCTACTTACAGTATTTCTTAAAGTGAATATTCATTTTCTTGATCTTTCTTTGCTAACTAACTACAATTTGATTTGTTTCCATCCTTATTGTTGCATCTCATCATTAACTATATCACATAAACCTAATGTAGATTTTGCATAAGCCTAAAGTAGATAGCTAGCTCTTTTGAGATGAAACTATATTTTATGTTCATGTTAATGACACAAATGTAGGTAGATCACAGAATCACAGAATCACAGAATCATCTAGGTTGGAAAGGACCTTGAAGTAGTGTTCCTTAGTTTTGTTTTTGTTTGACATATAAAATCTTCTCTGAGAGATAAGAATAGTTCTTGGTACTGTACCCAGTGTATTCTTTCTTATTCGTGGATATTCTCATTATTTAACTAGTTCAATACTATTACTACTAAATTCCAGAAGTATAACTTCTTAGTTTCTTATTTTCAGCCAAATGAGATGAATGGAATAAAAACAAGAGCAAAATAGAATTAATATCAACAACAAAAACAAACCTTTCCACTTTTATCTTGGGCACCATCAGTTCTTAATTCATTTCTTCATCTTCCTATGGGAAAATAAAATCATGATCACAAGAATATTACACTAAGTTAATTTTAAAACAATAAAGACTTAAAACAGTGGGAGAAGGAAAATAAAGAGCCTACTTGTCAGTATGTTGATTTGAGATTTGGGAGAGTAAACTCTATCAGGATGTTAGGAAATGAAAACCAGTTAATCATATTATAATATTAAACATTAAGATCTGTAATGCGTGCTTGAAACATACAACAATGGCAGTACTTCATGAAAGATTTTTTTGAATTTAAATTGTCATTTAATAAAATTTAGGAAATTAAGAAAAAAAATCACACAATAGATTATGTTAACAACTATGTGACATTAGGGCTGTTTCTTGATGTTAGACTTGACATTAGGAAGCATTTCTTTACAGAGAGGATGGTCAAACACTGGAACAGTCTTCCTAGAGAGGTGGTCAATGCCCCAAGCCTGTCAGTGTTTAAGAGGCATTTGGACAATACCCTTAATAACACATTTTAAGTTTTGGTCAGACCTGAAGTGGTCAGGTGGTTTGATTAGATGATCATAGGTCCCTTCTAACTGAAATGTTCTATTCTGCTCTGCTCTGCTCTGCTCTATTCCATTCTGTTCTATTCTAAAAAAAAAAAAAAAAAAAAAAAAAAAAAGTCCTTAAAAACACAAGACTTCCATTCAGAACACCTAAATTAACTATTTTTAAATAATTTCAGTGTAAATTAGCATCTTTCTAGAGATATATCTTACCAGTACATGTACTTGTTCCTGGGTGGGGACATTATGGTACTTTATCAGGAAAATGCTTAAAGGTCAACTGAATTGAGTGGTTTCTTTAGATTACTGAATCACTAAGTTACATTAGAAAATAACAGGAAGTTTAGGGAACAGTGTGAAAAACATGGGGTTTAGAAGTTACTGTTATAATAAGAGAAATTACTAGAAGTAACTATCAGAAATCTATTAGAATAATAGAAGTTATTCTAATAATAGAAGTTACTGTTTGCTTCATCATTTCACTATGGCACGATGAACCAAGAGATACAATCTAATTCCCTCCTAGAGAACTGTGGCTTTGTGCCACTATAATACTTCACAGTAGCTATTTCTGATTTATACAGATATCAATAAATGAAGAATCAGTCATGACAAAAAGTTATTCATTAAATACTTGGAAAAAGATAATATAAAAAAATACTTCTGAAAACACACCCCTACTCTTACAAAAAAGACAGTTCTCCATACAAAACTAAATGTGTATAGTAAATGTGAATGTCGGGTCAGAAAAGAACGATCTTATCGATTCACAACATTATTTTGTGCTTTAGCAGCCTTATGGCAGCAAGGCTATTGTTTCTGGTGATTGATATCACACACAACCCAGATAGAAGTAGCGTGATAGTTATGGATGTATTCTCTTGTTCATGGTAATGATGTTAGCCACTGCAGGAAAAAAAATGATATCACATGTGTCATTCTCCTTCCTGACCAGATTTAAACATTTGTGAAAGATCCCAAGTGCTGTCAGCTGACATATGGTGTTAACAAACTTTTTTTTTTTATGTAAGTATTCAATTATTTTTCTTTAGAAATAATATTTAGGTGCAGAGGTGATATCTTTCACAATGCTTTAGCTTCTAATTTCCATGGGAAGAATCTGTCAAGCATTCTCTAGTCTTATATCAAGGAAGGACGTCAAAGTCATAATGGAAGCTGATGACATTTGATATCAACCTGCATTTAACATAAGTGAAACTTATTTTAATAAAATTGGAAGACTATTTAGTACATTTATAGTATCTGTACCTCTTGTGTGATAAAGCCCTTTTCTTGAAACTGTACTTTCAAAATTACCCTTTTTGTAATAGCCATATTTCATCAGGAAAAGAGTTATTTCTTGATATTAGTATTTCCTGTATAAAAAAGGCCTTTTTCCTGGTAACTACACTTGTAAGAAAAGAGAAGGTTAAAAAATTCAGTGAAAGAGTAGTATCAGAAGACAGCCTGACAGAATTCACATTCAGCTTCTACTTCAAGTTAGATAATTCTGTATTTTAAAAATTTCACGCATTACTGAGACAAACATTACTTGATTCATCCTGCATCTCTGCTGTGCATTCATCCTTAAAGAGGTAGATTGGAGAATGATTGAGATTAATTCCCTGGGAGATTACAGAATCTAGTGACTCTACTTTCTAGCTTCTAGATTCTAGCTTCCAGATGATACAAAGAACAAGCCTTACAATTTAGACATTTATGCAAGTTGCTTGAAGTTAGTCTGTGTGATTAAACTATGTGTGAGTAATAAAAATGACAAAAAAAAAAAAAAACGAAACAATCCCAAAACAAAACAAAACACCCCACCCCCCCACCCCCCCACCCCAAAAAAAAAAAAAACAAAAAAAAAAAACAAAAAAAACCTCCCATCTTTTAACTAGTTTTCAGATGGAAATAATGTTTAAAAAATTATATGGAAGGGAAGATTCTGAGATAACTGGAGGAAACAGAATTTGGCCTAAAATGCAATGCTGTAATACCAGGAAATGTTACATACAAATTATCCAATCAAGTCCAAAATATGGAACCCTCCAGTCTTCAGTAGGCAAGTTTCCATTGTACCAAAAAGGATTACATAAGAAATGATCATAAAATCATAAGAATTAGAGGTCAGTAAAATGTAACTAAATTAATCTTTCCCAGTCACTGCAAAATAATTCTGTATTCTTCTTTTCTAGAATAATCTTTCCAATGTATCACCTACTCTGATTAGAAAATAATGAGGTTTCTCTGAATCTGATCCTGCTTGACACTCCTGCTGTCAAGCACATATATGAATATATGCAGTATTCACATCAAGTTGTTAGATCAAAATCCCTTACTCAATGGGCCACATACAGACTAATGAACATGCACCCTATCTAGTACTACAGATTATTTTAGTATTTCAGAATGGTTTTAATTGGAATATTTTTCTTAATGATAAGGTCCTGTTTCCTCTTGTCATCACAAACTTTTCCACTAAAAATTGATACTGTAACTTAATAGATATTTCTACTCCCATAGTCAGTTTAAATTTTCAGGACTTCCTGACATACTGTCTTACTACTTCCACTTCTCTAAATCAGCTACATTTACCTTATTTTATTGTAAATCAAGTCTACCAGCCAGTCATTTTTGCTATTCAACTTGTCAATACTTTTAGGGTAATGAAATTCTTAAATTGCTATTCAATTTATGTGTGCTTTGAACATTAGATAATTAAGTGCTCTGGAAAGTAAATTGATGCCATTGATTAAAGGGTTTTTTTTAGATAAAGCCATCAATAACAGTACAAATGGCTCAGCAGGTTACATAGGAGAACATGCGAAATGTCAGCATTCTGAAATTTGATCTAAAAACCTATCATAAAACAGACATGCCATATCAAAGTTAAAATATTTCACTATGTTCCCTTATTTCCCACAGAAGTGTCTCAAGCAAGACCATAATTATTTTAAGACATCATTTTGGATGAGGTAACTTAAATGTCTGTCGAGTGATGGCATTGTGATAGCAGCACAGAGCACATTGGTATAGAGAGTATATCAACAAAATTATCAAAAGAAAAATCAAAAGTTCATTAAAAAGTTTTCTGGTTATTATAGACATTTTAAAATAGTTCTATATATTTGAGATATCCATACTTATGCCACCATTCATGAAAGATGTAATTCTAATATAGTTAAAAATATTCAGAATATATTTTCCTCTAATAATTTCAGATTCTTAGCAATCTTTCCACATGGCAGTGTCCAGAGTTATAGAAATAAAATAAAAGTTGGTTTGTGGGATTTTTAGGGTTTTGTTGTGTTTTGGGTTTGTTTGTTTGTTTGTTTGTTTGTTTAAAGCAGTACTAGTTTGCATGAAATAGCAGAAATAGCACACCATTTATTTTTTGTTTGTGGGAATATGGGTATATATTTTTGCATGCATGTGTGTGCATGTGTGGGAGAAAGATGGGAGGAGTTACATCACCAGGGGGCTTTTTCTCCTCCAATCTCCATAGTGATTGACAGCTAGTTATTTCAAAAGATGCAAAGGAGCACCAGTCTTCACAAGTTTAATGCATCTCACACACCAGGGAAGGCATTTTACTATGTGTATGGCAGTGTTGATGATTCCTTGAGATATTATTTTGTTGACAACAGAACACTTTTAACGTACACAATGAAAAACAAGAATAGGTCTGTTGCCCAGATTTTAATATACTTGATTCTTAGACAGCAAAAATAATCCCCAATATACTGGCTACTATGTGAAAGACAGATTGTGACTTCCACAAGTGTTTTCTTGGCTTAAAATTGAAAACTTGAAAGGAAAATTATCTCCAATTTATTGACTGAAGCTCCTTCATTACTGAATAAAAACCACCATAAACTTTTTGTGTGTATTACTTCATGATTCAAAGTTGTTACACTCCTAAAGGCTCCAAGAATGTTGTATTTATTAATATTCAGCATCTATGTGTTGTTCTGTGATTTGCACAAAAGCAATAACAATTAAAAAAAGAACCTAACTACTCTTCTCCTGACAGAAATTAAAGACCTCTTCATGCCTCTAGTTTAAGGTTAAAGATTCAGGTTTCATTAAGAAAATAATTTTATTTGGAGAATGGATCTACTGACCACAGTCTATTCTACTTAATGTGGCTTTATGTATTGAACTAAGGCAGTTTTAAAATAAGAAGGACATGAACTCATGCACTAGGGTTAGACCATCTCCACACTGAATAGTGAATAACCTCATAAAGATCTCAAATAATGTCAGTTTGGATGTATGACTGAGCAGTTCACACTGATCGGAACAAAGAATTTACCCTGAAATTAATATAAAGTGCACATCTCTCTTACAATGAAATATTATAACAAATGATAATTTGTAATCACAGAAATGTATACAGTTTACGTTACCTAGCTATAAATCTTTTAGAATATAAAAAAGCATTCACACAATGCTTTTGCTTCATCCCAGTGTCATTTCTAGCTATATATTGCCTACAGTACCACTACTTAGAACAGTTTGGGAGAGTCTAACTCAACATACATCTGATAATTTTAATGAGGTCAGATTTTCTTTTCATTTTCCAATGGTTGACTTGTAAAGGGACTGTGAGTAAGAATGTTTTAGGACAGCTAGGCAAAAAGCAAACTGCTATATACATCTAAGACAGAAAGTACATATTTGCTGGTACACTTTTAGAACCATTATTCAGAACAATAGAGCATTCATACATCCGTGCAACGCAGCAGGTCTGACTAACACAGAAAAAGAAAAAGTTCAACAAGTACATATGATATCATGTCAGTCAGCTGTAAAGTATAGAGTTGAGAAGAAGATTACTTTCTTCATTAGAACTAATTAGGTAATAGAGTCTATAAATAATAGCAGCTTTATAAAGGAAATAAAATGATAACTGAACAATAAACCATTTCCAATTTAGTGATAATTAAAAGTTTGGAGGGGTGATACAATTAGAAATAAGTTGTAATGTATATACAATTCTTGTTACAGATGGAAAGATTTATAAATATCAAAAGTGTCACAGCAAGATGTAATATGCAGTGAAAACCTGATGTTCTATTAATGTCAGAAAATATGTGGAAAAGTGTTTTTCATCATACAGTTACCACTTTGTAATAATGATCAGAATTGTAATATCAGATTTTCCAAGTGCCCTGAACCTTTCCTGTTAGTTGGATCAATTTTCTTACATAACCTGCTGTATGTGTGACATTAAAAGGTGGATACAAAAATCTAGGTGTCATTTTGCATGTACAACTTTTGTTTGTTGATGTAAATTTTGACATCTGCATTTCTGCATAATGGGTATATGCAAAATTTTGCAATAGATTGTGCAACCAAAAAAATGAACATAAAATTTTCAACACTTTTTTTTTTTCCTCCAAATTATCATCACTTAGTATATTTTCCTTCTACCTTCGTCCAAGTTTCAGGCTAAATTTGGTTCTGCTTAGCAGATACCAACAAATATGTGAAAGCAATAGAAATACCGTATAATAATGACAAGAGAACAAAGCTATTGAAACTGTTACCTAGAGCATTCTTCTGGAGAATACAAGATCCTTCATTAGCAACTATCAGGATATTTATTTGTTGAAGATCAATATTATGTCTTTAAATGCAGGTAAACACAGAATTATTTTGACATTCAGTATTACAGTGTCTTGATAGAATGCATTTAAATTTAAAAATAAAAAAGTACTTTTCACAAAAGACAGTCCTGACCTTAATATAATGAAAAGCTCAAACCCCCTTAACATTCATTTTACACTATGATATAGCTCTGCACCTTCAAATTTGGGATAGAAACAGTATTTGAAAAATTTGAATATAACTAAGAATACTTGTATTTCCTCTACATGATGTCTAGATTAATGCAGATATTGTTTGCTAAAGAATTTGCAGAAATGAAAACATTATGATGAAGAAACATCTCTAGTGTTTAAATATTGACAGCTGCTTCAACAAGGTAAATCCCTCAGAAAATATTAGTCCTGATGGCATTATTATTGTATGGCTCTCAGTCTGCAGTTTTGGGGTTTTGTTTGTCATTCTCAGTTATATGTAGCTGCACTGAAAAAGAGCCTGTCTGAATTTGAACTCCATTACACTATGAATTTTTATGTCTGTTAGATGTGACCTTTGTGTCAGTTGCTTTTGAACCATGTTGTATGCTAAATAAGTGACAATAGCTCAAATTAGGTTTCCCAGATCTAGAATATAAAACTATTTTAAAGGTATTCTGAAGTGCTTCACTTCAAAAAGGAGACTAATGCACTCTGGACACATCCTTTGCACATCCTTTCACTTAGTCTGATCTAAATCAAAAGTAACTACCAGACAGAAATGTCAAAGGAGTTCATCAGTATAAGACGTGGAGAAATCAAGGCCACAATTTTTATAGTGATCTTCACAGGAAATCATTATACAAATCATTTGTAGATTATGCAACCTGGACATTACAGCTATCAAGATTTTTTAGCATGAAAATTTTAGGCCACTATTTTGTTACAAGCCTGTAAAAAAGCACAGTGTGAAAACCTATACATGTACTTTTCATATATGTATAAATATACAGAAATTAAAGCATACTCCCAGCTAATCACACATATAGTTTGCTTTAAGCAAAACAAGCCTACTAAAGTTAAGGGAGTTAAGTGTATGTAACTAAGGACTAACATTTGGTCTAATAAGAATAGTCAATGTATTGCTATTGCAGTTTTCCTCTTTGTCATCCCCATCCCCTAATCCATCCTTGAAAATCAGAAGCCACTATGTCTAAACTTAACAATCATGTAATTTACAATGTACTAAGTTGAGGATATTTCACATGTCACTTCCATAGACATAAGCATACAATTATAAATGCATCTCCCTCCAAACTATATCCATTTTCAGCCATTTCAGTAGGTTTTCAGCTTGTCTGCTTGTCATTTCTCTTTAGTCCTACCCATAGTGTTTTTTAAAGCATGGGAGTTCTTCTTTGGTGCTCTGATGCCCAGTGCAGGATCATCTTTAACTGAAGGGCAAAAGAGAGGGCAGTGAAAAGCAGAACCCTCGTAATTCAGTGCATGCCACAATGAAAGCTACCTGACATACCAGACCTCCTTTGAGAGAGAGGAGGACAGACAGCAGAGGGAAGAAGATGGAAGGAAATGTCATCTCAGGCTTCTGAAACCTTGAAAGAAAAGAACACCCTGCTGCTGGCTTTAATAGTTCATAACAACATCTGTCTTCCCCTTGTGAATGTTTCCTATGATGTAGCATTTCCTCACATGACATTCTTCAGTTCCGGCTACCTCTCATATTGCTTCATGCCTCGCTGCACCATAGGAGGCATCACATTGCAAAAAACTCTTCTCTTGTGAAGTGCCTAAGCACCACAGGAATAGTACTTCTCTGTCAGAACGAAAAGAGTTTTCATTACATATTCCAGCTTTTTTTTTTTTCCGCAGAAATATACCAGTAACAATGAAAATTATCTGACACCATTTAATAAACTAACATTGTAACAGAATTCAGTTAAATTGTGAGATACATTATGGTGGCACTTTGCTGCATAATTTAGGTCTAATGTGCTTTAAAGTACATGAAACTTTTATATACATATATGAGCATACATAGATATCATGTACACCTATGATGCTGTATAAATGAAAATGAAAAGTATACATAGAAATATATGTGTCTATAGTTATGAAGTTATGTATATAATAAATTATGTTCTCTAATGTTTCTAATGCTTAATGTTTAATATTGCAGATATAAATATTATCAATCTAAAGACAGTCTTTGGATTATTCTGTTAAGTATCTCACTGCATTTCTGAGGTATTAATATTATTTGATATTTGCTTTCTTTACTGTTCATTGAAGGATAATGTACAAAGTGTCAAACAAAAATACATGAACCAATTTTATGAGGTCAGAATGTCCAGTGAATACTCAGTAGATCTCTTTCCAACTGATCAAACAATCAAAAATTGAAGGCTCAGTCCTGCAAATTCTTAGACATATGAACAATTTTACTCCCATAAGTAGCTCTTAGTGATATTATTAGATTTCTGAAAGTAAAATTACTCATATGGTTGAGACCATGCAAGTTTAAATATCAGCAATATATTAACTATTAACAGCATTATTTTTGCTATAGAACTGCATTAAATATACATTCTATTTGACAATAACACCTTTAAAACCATTCCATGAAATAACATTGCTTGACCTCATTTTTTTTTAGTATGGCTTTTTAAAGATCCGTTAAAACAAATCTTAAAGTAGTATTTAATCATTAATTAATTAAAGTTTTTTGAAACCTAAACAACATAATGCGGTGGTAAAAAAACATTGTTATAGTTTGCAAATATGAGATGACTGTGTATGAAAATTATATTTTATACTCTTAGTTACTATGGTACATTAATTGAATTTAAGAGTATAAAGTGATACATTCTGTAAGATAGATGAATGTAACTATTTGTAGCAGTTCAGATCAACCATTTGTTACTGACAGGTTTTGTTGGGTTTTTTTGGGGGCAAGTTTGGTGATACACATCCAAATATTGAACAGTATTCACTTTTGACAAAGGTTTTGGTTCAATATAAAACTAGGTAAGTTGAATGTTTTGATTTGGTTTTATTTTAGGCAAAGTCATGTTTTGTTTGTCAGGAAGATTTTTATTTAACAAATTCTAAAATACATTTGAAAAATAGTACTTTCTCAGGAAAAGGTGTGGGATTTTTTTTATATTGAGCATGTCCAAAAAAAAAAAAAAGTTCTATTTTCACCTCACTTTCTAATACAAAGTTCATGTTTCCTATAATGGTTACAGATATGCCAATAAAAACATGTTTAATGGAAATTAATGAAAAGAAAAAAGTATTGTAGTACCCAGTAAAGTCTTACAAAATATTTATTAGTGAAGAAATACAATACAAAAGATTTTAAAGGTCGGATCCTACAATGCTTTGCTGAGCAAGACGGAAATTAGCAAAAAATGCAGAATTTGACAATAGCTAATTTATTTCTAATACAAGATGGATATATGATCTTAGTATTGCATTAGTCATTTAGGCCCATATCCTTAAAGGCATAAGACTTCATCTTAAATTTTTTGGAGTAACCATCATTTAGCCCTTTATTTATTATATAATTGTGTAGGAATTAGATAATTTGAAGTCTAAAGAAGAGATTGAAAACTTCTTTGCTAAGCAAAAGTGCACTGATTTCTTTGGGTGTGTTGCCTGATTAAGGCCTGCAAAAACAGGCCTTAGGGAAGATTTAATAAGAAAGCTATTAAGTGACCATGAGATCACACACTAATCCTATCCTAAGGATAAAATCTAATCCTACTTTTGACTGAAGTGCTAAATTCCTCCTGGTCTGTCATCAGCACATGCATAGTTACTTCTTTCTTGCTTTTTTGTGTGTGTGTAAAAGACACAGTGCAATAACAACCTTAATATGTCTTTTATTATACTATAACATATAAAATGTGTTTATGACATAATGATTTAATTAAAAGTATTAAGAATATAATACTTTTATTGAAAACACATATGAAAGAAAATGAAAAGAATTGGCTGTTAACTTCAGTGGCTGTTTTCTATATCCGTCTGTAGCTTTCTGGAACAGTTATGTCAAATTATTTTTATTTATGCCAAATTCTTACTGGGGAAGATGTGAGTTTTCTAGCCAGAAATGTAGGTAAGAAAACATGGCATTTGTTCATCCACAACAGATTTAGTAATTTGTATATTTCCAGGTTCTTATTGTTTTAAAAGGCTGTAAAATATTGTTTCTAGTAGAGGAAGACATTTAGATCTACTGATGAATTAAGTTCTAACAGAGTGCATTCCTCTAGCACACTCAAACTACTTGAAAGCCACATCTGTATAACAGATGCATACAATATGCTGTGATTTCTCTGAAAACATCTTTTATGAACTACCTCCTTAACCTTCTGTTCTGGGACGGTCAAGAGAATTCAATTACACTCTAAATATTTTATCCAGGTACAGCATGAAAATGAGAACATTCTTTAAAAATTAGGATTACATCTGTTTTTCATTTTTTTTAATAAGGTAAATATAGTATTTCAATGAACTACACAGAGTATTTTCATCTTGGACATGTCAGAAATGTAAAGCTGCATCTTCTGTGATTTTGCCAGAGGATGTAATAAATATTTCTTCAATAAGAATAGAAAGATTCAATAAGACTAGTGTTGAATTTATCTAGCCCTGTAATCTCGAACTTCTTTTTGAATATACAGCATGTATACACCATCTGATTCAAAGACTTCAGTTGCTATATATTCTCCTAGATAAGTTGTTGTGAAGGTCAGTTACTCTTGGAGCTTCTTATTTTTCTGTCCTATCTTAAAGCATCTAACTAGAGTTAAACAAAACAGTGTAACATCTAAGGAAGTTTTATGGTGTCTTGAAAGTTTTCCTCTTTCATCTCTTAAATTGTAATAATTTAAAAGATGGTAAATAATTTAATTATTTCCCCATTCACCAATATGAATGGTTGAGAAAAAAAATGCTGAATGCAAAACAATTCAGGACTTCTCATAATATTACAAATATCTGCATTAGTTCCCACTTTTTTTTTTTTTAATCTATGCATGCCACTTAGTATTTTTGTAGCTGACAAATTTTATATGAAAGGCCCTATATTAGAAATAAATATAAATATCAAAATGCATGATATAAGGCTTGATTCCAACTGGCATCTCAGGTATATAAACATTAAATCCTATCCTTGACATACCAAGCAATCAGCTTAATGTGTAAAATGAAAGAGTATGGAAATATATGCCAAATACTGATTGCAATGTCAAGATTGCCCCAGGTAGCAATTAAAAAATAATCAGCAAAAGGGTACAATAAATATAGAAGATTTCTTGTATTTGCATTTTATATTTTTCTGAAATAATTTTATATTATTGCACAAAAAATGCAAATCTGACCTCCAAATATGAATTTATATGAATAATGAAAGTTACATCAGTCACTAGAACTACTGGAACTAATGTTCAAATTTTCTGAAAAAAATACAAAAATGTGTTTGGAAGAAGTCTCAAACAGAAATCTTAACCAAAAGCTGGTCTATTAACACTAATATTTGGACCATGTATCTCTTCAAAATTATATTTTTAAAATTTGCTATCTGTATATGACAATATTCACTTCCTGTCTTAAACCACTGGGAGTATTGCTGTGTAAGTTGAACAGTTACACATTTCAGTGATGTTTGAATGCAGCTTTTATTAGCTTCTTAAGTGCCCAGTGCTGTTCCCATTGGCAGTGCTCCCGTTGACTTCAATCAGGGCAGGAACAGGCCCTAATTTTGAAAGGCACTTTTAGGATCCTTTGGGAAAAAAGGTGTTAAAATAATACAAGCCATAATTATCAATTAGTTGTCAACAAAGCACTCTCACAAATATCTCCCATGGTCACAGAACATCATATCTTAATTTCAAATTTCAGTTTGCTGTAGCAATTTTAATGCTGCTGCTGAATAATTGTTCGTCCAGGCACTGAGACATTTTGTGACACCATAATTTTCAACTTTGACATGAAGAATTTTGATTCCTGTGTAATAAATTAAAAAAAAAAAAAAAAAAAAAAGCCAACCAAAAGGATTTTTTTAAGGTTATGTAAAAGAAGATAGAACAAAATACCTGTCTCTCTTCTGACTGTGCTGACCTAACCATAGCTAAAATCTCTTTTATATGTAAGAATCTCATGTCAAGGGTTAAAAGGTTGTAAATATCTAAAAAAGACGCTTACAAGTTTTTGTAATACTCTAAGTGTTCAATACTCTAAGTTCTGTACGTTTTTACCTCTATATTTGGACAATGAAAATAAAATCATCGTTTTCACTTCTGATAACAACAGTCCCTGCTTTCAAAGTCTCTGCCCTGCAAATAACTACTTTCTTCTCAGTATTCAGAAATAATTTTGACAACATTTGTCTTTTAGATATTTAAAATGCAAAGATAAATATAAATTGACCATATTCTCAAAACATGAATTCACTAAAAAAGGCTCCTATTTCATGACTGTTGTCATTTAGTTGTAACATGCAGAGGTCCAAGGCCTCTTAGTCATTGTTCACACACCTCCTAAAAACCCAGTGAATCCCAAAAATAAACATGATCTGATTTTTCAGAGTTCAATGACAACAACAACAATAATAACAATTCTTATTGAAGCCTTTGGATGACAGCTATTTAACATCCTTATATTTTGTTCAAATCCTGTAATCCCTGTTTGAATTAAAAAATCTAACTTTTTTAGAAGACAGACAAAATGAAGAAATTCATAACCTAGAACTACTTATCTTCTATATATGGCTTTACAGTTAAAATCTGAATAAATATATTCATTAACCCTCCCACTACCTTTCTGCCATTAGACTTAAACAGTATTATGAGTAACCTTTTCAAGCCAATAAGATTCAATTAAAAACAAAATAGAGGAAAACAAAAAGTATTTCCGAAATTGAAATAGTATTGGATTTCAAGGTCCTTGCTGAGCACATCAAAATGCTCTCTGATACACACACCTAATCACAGATTGTCTACATGAGTAAAAACAGAAAGTTCCCTTTTTAGACAAAGAAAGATTTTGGTAACAGTAATTATTTTCTTAATATATTCAGAAAAACTTACTACTCCATCAAATAAACCAGAACTCAGACTAAGGACTGACAAGCCCTTATGTGTCAGACATATGTTTGAATTCCTTTTCTCCAAACATAGAAGTATGTTACACAGAAAATTCTGACTGAACCTGATGAGACTACTCACATCAATCAAATTATTCACATGTGAAAGTAGTCAGAGAATAAAAATCTATCTTTGAACTTTTTTCTTCATTGCTGTGTTAAATTACCTTTCCATTAGGGCTGTGAAGTAATATCAAGCTTTAATGATTAAATGAACATTTGTCAGCCCTTACATCAACACACGTCAGCCCTTACATCAACACACAGAGCAGGATGTAAGTGTAACTAAGACAAACATAAAAGAAAAATAGTTTCATTATGTAACTTTAAATTGAAATTACATAGTATTGATCAGGCCAAAGTTGGGAATTTTTGATACTTCACCATAGATGATTACATAGAGCAGTAAATTATTCTCAAACATCCAAACATCAAATGAGGTAAAATTACTATATATTTTAACATTTTAAAAAAAGTTCTGTTTCATTTGGACAGTTGTTCCTAAGATAAATATAATTAAGACAAAATTATTTTCTCCATAATTAAACCTCTGATCCTAACCAAATCTACCAAAATCTTCTTAATAATCCAACAATTCTTAAGAAATATTTAATTACAGATAACATTCAGTATATAAGATATACTGAAAATTATGGAACACATTCATTGTATAAAATTATATATAGGTGAAAAATTATTAACCATTATAAATACATTCAATGATATTTCTAAAAATTGGTGAAATTATAATCATTATTTTAACTACTTTTCATATTTATAGAAAAAACTTTCCTCAAAAGAGTAGTGACTTCTTATTCTTTAGGAAAAAAATTGTTAAGGAAGAGTTGATGTACAAGTTAGTACAATATCCATTAGTAGATTTCTACCATTTAGAACTTATTAAGTAATATATTGCACAATAAACCTAATAGATTATACTGTTTAACTTGATATTATGGTACTTTACCACTTACTTGTTGGTAGCTATTACCTGCTGTGCCAAAAAGGTAAAAAGAAACATTTCAGACCCGATCAGAAATTGTCGATAAGGAGTTCATTTTACTACTTAAATTACTCTGCCGAAAAGATTAATTATAAAAGCATTGCCTACTTATAAGACAGTTCCTCTTTTCGAGACAAGGTACATTTAAAAAAATCAACTACAACAAAAAAAAAAGCTTAATTCTGCACTGTCTGGTGCCCCAGAAATACATACATCGACATAAACATATGTTTATGCATGTATGTATTCTTGTTACAGATTCACACTAATGCTGCTATAGATAGAATTAAAAAAAACAAAACAAAACAAAACAAAAACAAAACCAAAAAAACCCTACCTAATTTCCTTCGACATTGATGAGGATTTTGCTTAAGGTCTTATTCCAGGTATCAGAGCTACATAAGCAAACACTTATGCCTCTTCACTGCCTCACAGTGTAAGAATGGAGAGAGAAAGAGGGAAGAAATGTAGACCATGTGATTCTGCTTAGAAAATCAATAGCTATCTAAAAGAGTACAATATTTTTCTTTAACAGAATATATACACACTTAAGAATAGCTTATATTCCTCTGCAGAGAATTGTGTTCTGTACTTACACTAAAATAAAAAGCAGGCTTCAAAACAAAGGCAAGTAGTTTGATACAATAATGTGTATGAAATAAGAAACCAGAAAATTAAAATAGAAAATTTATAACTGTTAACTCCATTTTAAAGAGTTAGAATGTTTTTAAACAATAAAGTTATAAACTTTCTGAACCCATCCATATATATTTTTTTTAAATAATTTCATCATTTCCACAACCAGTATTGACTACATTGCATGCTATCTTTGGATGGAAATAAACTAAAAATATCCACCCTTAAAAGACCAACCATAATTTAATCACTGAAAAAAGAAAACAACCTTTAGAAACAGCCAGTTATATCTGATAGAGATGCTATAATCAATTTGAAACACCTTTGTAGCAGGTATTTTCCATATGCATGGTAAACTAATAAACAGTCCAACAGGAAGAGAAACATAAGACAAACTAAAGACACTCCTTACTTTAAAAAAATAAAATCAATGGGAGAATTTTCACTTACTTCAAAAACATCAGATATACTGATTAGCCAATATTTCCTTTGATGCACTTCTCATTATCACTAAAGGAAGATATTTATACTTGAGAAGAAATGATTCAGCTGAATATTGTTTCTTTAAAAGCATATGGTTCAAGTTCTTTGATCTTAATGTAGTCATTACTTATAAATTTGAAAAGAGAAAAATATACATATTCTGGAATGTTGACCTTAATGTGAAACATACTGGGACCTATACATTTTGCTTTGCTATAAATTATAAGATAAAGTCTAAGTGAATATGCAGTACTGTATGTAACTACATATAAACTCATGCAACAACATTGTTATAACCACTTATAAATAGTTCTATGAATGACTTAAAAAACCTATGTGAAAACTATTTAAAATTGGATTATTAAAAAATTTGAGATAAATGTAATGACATATTTGATTCAACTTAATAAACTGCCAACCTGAAAATGCATTTAAAACATTTAATTTTATAAATTTTAAAACAGAACTTACAATGATAAAACTGTATCACAGCTGAAGATTATCAATACTGTGAACAACCCTACATAAATTTTAGCAGAAAGCAACTGCCATTGGGACTACCAGCTTTACTATAGTTGTGACTAAAAAAGAGAATAGTTCATCTAAGTTCAGCATTTAGAAAGAGAATAAATCTTTGTCATGTAATAATTACTGCACAATTAAATACAGTTATGAATTTATCATTTTAAAACTAAATTCAGATGTCTGAATAGTGAGAGCTTTGTAAGAGTTGTTTTCATTTTCATAAATACGTTTGGTATGTGTTTATTTATCCATTTGACTGGACAAACTAATTGCTATTGTAATGAAGTTACAGCAAAGTTAAATTCAGGCCATTCCTGTTATGTGATACTACTTCTAATGTAGAAGGGTAGTTTTAAGGTGCAGGAATATTAATGCCCCTCACTCTATATTTGGCCAGTTGCAAACTGGATTTGGCCTGAAGTTTTGTTTCTAGCAACCCCAAACCAACATTTATATTACTATATTAGACAAGTTGAAGTCCTATAGGACTGGAGTGTTTTTTTGGTGGCTCTGTGGATGTAGCATTTATACGCTTCATATTCACTTTTACTTTTCCAGGCCTAAAAGCTTTCAAAACAAACACGGAGATATCCTTACATCACAGTAAAGACAATGTTAATTAAAGAAATATAGATAAATATAAGTGTATGCTCACATATATACAATATATATGCATACATATGTATGTATACATACACTTCCATATATATACACACACACATATAATATATTTCTTTTATAAATACAGATGGTAAAAAAATACAGATGGTTAAAATAATAATCTACTTGGTAACTGAACTCTGTTTTCAGAAATTCGAAAACTCTACTAGGTTGTCACCTTTCAAGTTTTATTTTAAGAATCTAACTTAGTACTTTTATTTAGAAATATTTTCGAATAAAGTTGATATGATGTCTCTCACAACAGCAATCGCACACTTTGTCCCATTTCCCAAATAGGAATATAAACTTTTTGCCACGGTATTGGTACAAAATTACCAGAAAGTGTTGATAATCTAATGTTCACAAAATCAGATATACTGTTGAAATCATGAGAAGAAAATGTTTTATTACATGAAATATTGAACTAGACAATTATTATTTCAACTTTTTATCTTAACCCACTCTAGACATATTTTTGGAAGGTCACCCAGAACCATGTCATGATATACAATCATGTGTCTAAACAGAAAAAAAAAAAAGATTTATGTTTGACATGGTCTATAGTTTTCTGCAAAATTTAAAATTACTGTAAATATGAGGCTGCAAAATTGCAGTAAAAGTGGTTGCATCTTCCATGGCAAAAACACCACAAAGGGAACAATTTTTATCAATAATTATTTCATCTAATTCAAGGTTTCAGGTCCAAGCACACAGAATTCAATAAAGGTATGTTGTCAGTTCATATGGTCCATCAGTCTCAAGAACCACATCTATATATGTGGATGTAAACTGAACTTGCCATCTAATCAGGACAATATGCTTCCAAGATAAATTTTACAGTGCTATCCTACATTAATGTTCAGTTAATTTGTCAGCAGATTGGAAACAGATGTAATTCATTTTGGAGGTATATAGCATAGCTACAAATGTTTATCGTATTCAGATTTTTCACTTTAGGAAATAGAAACGCTAAGAGAAGGGCTTATTTCAATGACAAAAAGCCAAACTCATAGAGCAAGGTAAATGTTTTGTAACTTCCTTAAGTCAGTGGAATACAGTTTTGTACTTAACAGAACTAGAAGCAAAATGTGGCCCATTAGCTGTAAGTTAAATAGTTAATTTGATAACCATTTAATTACAAACTTCATTACACTTTATTTCTTTGTATATTCAATTAACTAAATGCCTCTGGTTCCTAGGACCTAAATGTGCCTCTTTTTGTTTCCTAACTCTGTTCTGTTCAGTGTTTTAAGAATAAACAATTATTCTAAAGCATAACTGTGCTTAGTATTTCTGGAGTATTATTACACTAACACATATTAACAGTACTGTGAAATGTAGCTGAATAATAAACAAAAAAAGCAATATAAATTTTAGAAACTTGTGATATTTATATTAGGATAGTATTTATACATAGATGGAAAAACACAAATCTGTAAGACAGTATTGCTGGACTGCAAGGAGATCTATGTGCTCTCATTTCATCAGAGCACACTGCAAAGCTTCTTAAAAGGTTTGGGAATTATGTAAATGAACAAGTAGCATAGCCACCCCATTCAGAGTGCTGCTATCCTGCCCACCCCTCTCACAAAACCCCCTCACTCATCTACTCCTTCATCCTCTTGTCACTTGAGGTTCTACATTTTCCAGAGTAAATGGATGCTGCCAAAAGGAGGTACAAGTTCCCTACAATCAAATAATCAATAGAAATGTGAAGACCATTTGAAGGCTGACAGCTGTGGAATTGTGTCTGCCACTCACTCTCTCTTCTCTCCCTGTTTCTGTTAATGCCAGTAGTGCCAATATCATTATAAGTTCTGCATAAGACAACAAAAGATTTTGGCCCCCTTCTCTAGAGGCTGGTTGGGAGATTCTGCATTTCAGTATGCCAGTCTTTAACCAAATGAAAGGCTATTCAGGTTCCCTGGAGACACTGAGCAATATAAAGAACCTGCCCTCTAAAAATGAAGGAGCTCTTGTTTACCCTGTCCTTCAGGTTGTAGTGCCTTAATGGACTCTACCTCCTGAGAGGGAACCATATGCATTAAGCAGACTCATAAGTTTCTGTAAGAAACACACAATATGCTGGTCAGACGTTTTAGCTTCAGCTAAATAAAAGTCTAAACAACCTAGAGAATCAGGATGTTACCTTCATATTTTACCAACAACCATGATTAACTACTGCCTTTCCACATATATTTTCCAAATTCTGTTTTCCATGGGACAGAGGCTCATTTTTTATTATATTTTGCCATCAATTTTTTTATATTACTTTAAGAATTAAATAATTATGTGACTTGAGAAAAGGTACCACCTCATCTAATATGTTTTCCTAGAAGGAATACTCCTAAGAAATAGCTATAAGCTTTATAAAAAATGAAAACATAGGAAAACATTCAGAAATTAAATACTGCAGTATATGGAATCAATTGAATATGTTTTTACACCCTTAAGTGACCATTAAAATAATGGGAGGTAAATCTAAAAAAAAATTGAGAATTTGAACCCTAGAAGTATAAAAGTGGAAGCTGCATTTGTCAGACTTTTAACTGATGACAGAACTGACATAGCATCTGGTGTTTCAAGTAGTGTGTAAGAATGTCTAGAAATGACAGGGTATATCTTTGGGATTAACCAGTTGAAATTCAGCTATTTTATCAAAGATGAGAGTAAAGTATGTAACAGAGAAATGATGAGGAGAGGGAGAGGGAGAGGGAGAGGGAGAGGGAGAGGGAGAGGGAGAGGGAGAGGGAGAGGGAGAGGGAGAGGGAGAGGGAGAGGGAGAGGAGAGGAGAGGAGAGGAGAGGAGAGGAGAGGAGAGGAGAGGAGAGGAGAGGAGAGGAGAGGAGAGGAGAGGAGAGGAGAGGAGAGGAGAGGAGAGGAGAGGAGAGGAGAGGAGAGGAGAGGAGAGGAGAGGAGAGGAGAGGAGAGGAGAGGAGAGGAGAGGAGAGGAGAGGAGAGGAGAGGAGAGGAGAGGAGAGGAGAGGAGAGGAGAGGAGAGGAGAGGAGAGGGAAAAGAGAAAAGAAAAGAAAAGAAAAGAAAAGAAAAGAAAAGAAAAGAAAAGAAAAGAAAAGAAAAGAAAAGAAAAGAAAAGAAAAGAAAAGAAAAGAAAAGAAAAGAAAAGAAAAGAAAAGAAAAGAAAAGAAAAGAAAAGAAAAGAAAAGAAAAGAAAAGAAAAGAAAAGAAAAGAAAAGAAAAGATATATCTCACCCCTAAACTCACCATTAGTATTTAGGACATTAAATTGGCACAACATGAAAAAACTAAAGGAAGTACAAAGAAAATTTCTTTTACTTCATAAGAATAAATGTTCTATATTATCACAATCCATGTTTTGATTCTAGTATTTAACTGAGAAATTAAGATTCTCTTCCACCTTTTTTTCTCTTTTATCATAGAATTTCATGCACTTTTGAAATAAAATGTGAGACCATATGAGTGATTCAATAAGCTCAATATTACTTGTCAAAAGTCTAAAAAATAAAACAGAGGGAGAAAAAAATCATTCTAATAACCAACCTAAACCAGTGTGACAACAATCCTAAACCAAGCTAAAATAATATTCAGAATTCTCAAAATAGTGATTTTTTTTTTCTTCTTACGTTTTTACCCCTTTGGTCAGCACTAACTCAGCAGATCATCATGCAGATTTCACTGATCTTGATAACAAAACAAAGGTCATATTCTTACACAAAGGCTTTTTCTTTAAACAAATTATCCTATTTTCAAATCAGAGGCACATGTCCCTTTGTCAAGTCATATTCCCATCTACTTTTTCTTACTATAATTTTACACAGATAATATATCATTGTAGCCACTGAGCAGGAAATCCTACTTCCATTGAAGTTCTCATTCACAAATAGCTCTCAGGTGTGTTTCAAGATGATTTCAGACTAAAGAATATTATTTTGCACTCTGTATCCTTCTTTAAGGATTTGTCTTCAAGAAAGCACTTTCTGAAGATAATTGATGTCATTTAAGTTTTTTTCTCCAATAATGGAACTGATAATATATTTTTCTACTGAAGATGAGAAGCTAAAGAGATTTAAATTAATTGTTCTGATTTTAGTGTAGACCATTAGAAAAATTCTTCATTGCCAGCTATTAAGTGTGTGTAGAAAACATGGAAGCAGCAGTACTACCAACCTCAGAAATGGCAGCATCGGAATGTAAGCATAAACAGACTGCTGAGGCATTTCTATCTGCTATATCTTACCAATCCAAGCAATTCCTGCTCATTTACTCATTTGTGGATGCTGCCTCTTTGTGGCAGAATGCCATGTAAAATGTACCTTTCACATTAAGGACCTAATCCTACATTTGTTTTGACACCTATGCAAACTCCTGTTTATGAGTTTAGAATCACACAGGAGAAAAAAAAAAATATACACATGAACAGACACATAGTTTGCAGGACCTTCTCATTCAATCCTTACTGAGTTAGCCTTTCTCTTAGTGAATGACAAAGCTAGAGAGGCTGAAAGTTTTCTTACTTATACCCATTTAACAAGTGTGCCTCTACTGCGTTTAAATGGAAGGAGAACCAGGCCACTGCTTTCAGCAATAGTTATAAAGGCGGCAATTCAAAATTAGGGCTCCAAAACAGCACCTCAGGCAGCAACACTTAAATCTCTCACTAGTGTCAATGGGAAGTCTGCAGGAGATCGAGAGCTGTGCACAGAATAGTCATGTGTTGTGTCTCTTGTTACAAAGGAACACTCTTCATATCTGCATTTCAAACTGAAATAACACTCCACTTACTAAACTGTCCAAGCTAAATACAGTCATGCTTTTTTTTTTTTTTTTTTTTTTTTTGCTTTTGCTTTTGCTCAGTGTGGGTGGCATAGAGGGAAGAACACATGCCAACAAAACATTTATCTTGAATTCCAACAGCCCAGTTATATAGCTTTGTTTTTGTAGAAAGTGACAGATTGTACATGAATAGGAAAAGCAGAACAGAACAGAGCCCTTTTGCAATAAAAGATGTACTAGTGAGCAACTCTGCAAACAATACTGAACATGATAACCCAATGAAGAAAGACAAAAACCACATGTGAACTGTCACTTACCCTGTTCCATATATTAAAGAACACTTCGGTAAGGAAACAAAATGTAAACATAAAACTATCCTATTCAATATTCAATATTCAATGTTGATGAAACATATATCCCTGTGTTGCTCTCTGACCCATGTTGTGTATGCTGGTAGTTACCATAGATCGTGTTTTGAAAATGGAGAACGTATTATATTTCACCTAAAAATGTTAGATCTTTCTGATGAGACATAATTGCTAGTAAAGAGAATCCAACGTACAAACAGATGATTTTGGCAAGAAATTTTAAACTTCAGATACTCATTACTTCATGATCTTACATTTGAATTATTTATCAAGTGTTTATTCAGAAACTATTAAAAAATCACATGTGCTGGGATACATATGAGACATCAGCTGTCCCATCTTACAGTGATGCTATGTTTATGAATATCCTTGCCATTGCCTGCTGCCCAAAGGGGTAAAGACATTGTATATAGATGTGTACAGTCCATCATTTGGTCTTTCAGGATGCCAGTAAACATGTGGATCTGCACAAGTAGAATTGTACTTGACTAAACAATCAGAAACTGGCTACAACAGTTGTAAAATCATTATATTTTGGTTAACTAATAAAAAAGGAAAAAAGAAAACAAAATAAAACTGACAAATCAAAAAGAAAACATCTTTCCTGCTAAAATGAATGCCTTCTACATGTCCCTCACTAGTTTGCCCAACCATATGCCTGAGCAGGAGGTTGCTAAATGATACATTTTTAAATAGAGAAACATGATTTTTTTTCTATTGTAATCAGATTTTATGTCTCAGATTGTCTGTTAAGATTTGCCCATAATTGGCATTATCTGTGATGATTTAAAAGCTCCTTCTGATACTACATCAGCTTTGGAAAAAAATATCTCAATGTAGTGCAACACTTTAAAGCAATCCGCAGACTTTGGGCCCCATCCTGAAAAAATAAGAAACACTTAAACATCCCAGTAGTTTTAAGAATAGTTCTGCATCTGCTATTCTAAACTTTTGGGCATTTGACTAACTTTGCTCAATGAGTGAGCCTATGGGACTACACGTATTGGTAAAGTTGTTCATATGCTTAAGTGCCTGCAGGATGAAGGTCTAAGCTGGGACTTCTTTCACAAGTAGAGATACTCAAGGGAGTAAGAATTTGAAGGATTAGGCCCTAAAATAGTGAAGGAAAGAGAAATGCTAATGTGCATATAAAAATAGGTGCTACAATAAAATATTTTTTTATATTTCATCAATAAGTTATTTTCACTAACCAGTTATGGATCATATATCTCTGCACTCTTTAATGATTTGTCCACATCTACAGTGATCCTTTTAAAGATCATAATATATTTTTTAATTCAAAAGTCCAGAAAGCATACAAACACATCCTTAAAAAAAGGAAACCTTGTATTAAATTCGGGGTGTGCTAATCTCTCCATAAAAGCCATTTAGACTCACCCATGGCTAAAAGGGGGAAATGTGCGCTGTACTGTTCAACCAGAAAGAAAACAAAAGTAAACAACGTCTGTACATTAAAAAAAAAAAAAAAAAAAAAAAAAAGTGACTGTGACTTTTGTACTTGTAACCTGAATATGACCTGACAAGACCTTCCTGCCACCTTCCCCAAGCACACATGGACAACACATGCACAGTGACAGTGTTGTGCCCAATTTACACAATAGATGGTTTCCTACTTCCAAACACAGTAAAAGAAAAAAAAAAAAAAAGAAAAAAAAAAAAAAGGCAAAAACCCCCTGAAAATAAAATAAACAGCACACCCTTTCAGAATCATTCCCCGAAGCTGAAAAATCCTGTGCCAAGGCACTTCACCCTACAATAAAATGAATTAAAGGGGGCAAAAAGGAGGGGGGCGAGGTGGGGGGGAGGTCAGCATTTACGTTTCTTTGTTTTGCGTGTGGTTGTTAAATACAAATACTCTAGAGAAGGAGCTGCTGTGGCTGGCGGGGGGGCCGGAGGGGGGGGGGGGGCGGGGGCTGTTTCTCAGAACTGGCTGAATGTGGTCTGTTTTTCCAGCACTTCGAGGTAGTCCGGCTCTGCGTTTAGTTTTGCTTTTAGCTCCAGGTACTCGTTCCTGTTGGGCTCTACATAGACAGTACTCGGGGGGCTGTAGAGCACCGTCTCCCGGAGCCTGCCGTCCCCCGGCCCCGGGTGCAAGTACTGGTGGGCGCGCCTAAGGTCATAGTTGGGGGAGTAGGTGTAGGCGGCGGGGAGCTTGGGGTAGTCGGGGAGGGTGGAGCCGGGTGTGCCCAGCGTGGAGGAGGAGGAGTGTTTCTCGGGCTCCAAAATGCCCCTGTAAAAGCGATCGGCGTCTTGCACCGGGGAGAGCAGCTCCTCCCGCGGCTCGATGGTGCTCACGCTGTACGCGGGGCTGCGCGCGGGCGCGTCCTCCCCGCCGGGGGCCGGCGGCGGCGGCGGCGGCGGCGGCGGCGCCCCCCCCCCGGGTTGCAGGGGGTGGCTGCTGTAGGTGACCTTGAGCTCGTGGAGGTCTTTGTAATCCTCGCCCGCGTTGCCCTCCCGGGAGCGGTAGATGGGGTTTTTGCACATGTGGCCCAGGGGGTGCGGGATGTACTCGTAGACGTGGCCGGCGGGGGTCTTCACCTTGGGGAGCGCCGCGCCCCCCCCGCCGCCGCCGCCCCCCCCGCCGCCGCGCTGGGGCGGGTGCTGCTGGAGGTGGGGGTGGTGGTGGTGGTGGTGGTGGCCGCCGCTGTAGACGCTGTACTGCATGTTGAAGGAGCTGACGTCGGAGTTGTTGGCGCTGGCGTGGTCGCCCTGGCCCTTCTTGCGCCGCTTCATCACCAGGACGAAGAGCCCCGCCGCCACGAAGACGGACATGATGAAGACGAGCAGCAGGCTGAGGATCAGCACCGAGAGCGGCACCGAGGAGCTGCCGCCGCCGGCGCCGCCCGCGGGCGCGGAGCCGCCGGCCGCCGCCGTGCCGTTGAGGCGCACGGTGGAGGAGGAGGGGCTGGTCCTGGCCGGCAGCTGGCCCGGGGACGGCGTGGGCGTGGAGACGACGATGTCCGAGTAGTCGGGGCACAGCAGCTCCGCCCGGACGGCCCGCATGTCGCTCTGCGCGAACTTCTTGGGGGACTCGCAGATGACCTGGTCCACCAGGACACCGGTGTTGAGCTGCTCCAGCCACAGCTTCATGCCCACCACGTCGCAGGTGCAGTCCCAGGGGTTCTCGTGCAGGTCGATCTGCAGCAGGGATTTCAGCTGGTCCAGCACCCCGCTCACTGGCAGGTAGGAGAAGTGGTTGCTCCGCAGGCTCAGCCTGTAGAGAGACAGACCAGAAAAAATGTTCCCCGGCAAAGACCTCAGCAGATTGTTGTTCAGAAACAAGAGCTGAAGGTTGGGGACGGAGTCAAAGGTGCCCGCCTCTATCTCCCGGATGACGTTGTACTGCAGAAAGAGGTACTGCAGGCTTTGCAGCCCATAGAACAACTCTGGGCTCAGCCGCTCGATCCGGTTCCCATTCAGGTAAAGCCTTCGCAAATTCGTTAAATCCCCAAAAGCCCGGTCCTGAATGACCGAGATCCGATTATTGCCCAAATGCAGCAAATCCAACCCAGTGGCATCCACAAAATCTGCCCTGCGTACCAAAGCAATGTAGTTTTCCGTCAGATACATCTTCTTGGGATTATAGGGTTTGGGCTGCAGTTCAGAAATGCTCTCAATCTTCCTCTCCTGACAATTGACATTGAGGCCCAGGTCAGAAATCTGCAAGTTGCAAGTGCAGGCAGTGGGGCACTCCAAAGGCACCGGGGATTTGGTCTGGTAGGCAATGCTGGGGCCATAGTTGCTGTATCCCAGATCTTTTGAGGGCAAGCGGGAGGTGGGGCGCACCCTCGTCTTGTTGGGTTGACGGGTCCCTTTGGGGGGCTTCAGGGGGGATTTGTAAACAGCTGAAGAAGAAGTGGCAACGGAGTTGACCGAGGCTGGGGTAGTGTGGAAATACCCTGTGGTGCTCAGTGGTGTCTGCGGTCTCATTTCATAATCCGAGATGAGCCTCCTGGGGCAAAGCTCCTGCTTGGAGACTTCATCCAAGTCTCGACCATGTAAGCGGAAAGGGGTCTCACAAACCACATCTCCCACCAGAGCAGAGTAGGAGATGCTGTCCAGCCAATCCTTTAGAGCAATCAACTCACAAGAGCAATTCCAGGGGTTTTCCTCCAGCTGCAGCTCCACCACTTTATCCATGTGCTGCAAAAGGCCCACATAGGGCAACAGCTTCAGCCGGTTACCCCTCAGGTCCAGGTGAGTTAAGGGCACAAAACGGAAAAGGTTGTTGGGCAAACTGGAGAGGAGGTTATCATTGAGAATCAGCACCTGCAGCAAATGCAGTTTGCTGAAGGCATTGGGTTCAATGACGCTAATGTAATTATAATCAACCTGTAGGTATTCCAAACTCTCTAGTCCAAGGAAAGTGTCATCCCGTAAAAGTTCCAGCTTGTTATTGTTCAGGTGCAGCCTTCTTAAACCTCTCAGACCATGAAAGGCCCCAGTTTCAATGTCTTGTATGTCATTGCTCCCCAGATGCAAAATCGAAGCCCCTGTGTAATTGACAAACTGGTTTGGGTACAGCCTGTTCAAAAGGTTCCCAGACAACAAGAGGTGGTAGACAGGGAACCTTGGCGGACTGATCTCAAAAAGGCTGATGATCCCTCTGTTTTCACAGCTCACTGTTAAGATGCTGTCCTTCTCCTCACAAGGACACGCATTATCACAGATTTCCCCATAATACTCGATGCTTTCTGCCCACGAAAGGACTAGCGATGTTAAAGCAAACGCGATCGTCTGCAGCATCCAGATATGCATTTTTTTGTTGAGGTCCTGTTCCAAAGTTACTGTAGAGCAGCAAGCGTACATTTTATTTCCTGTAAGGATAAGGAGAAAAAAAAAAAAAAAAAAAAAAGCAGAATAATAGCATAGACCCATAACATTTAAAATGGACACAAAGTTTATATATATTTTCAGTGGGGTAGAGAATGGATTGTTAATCAAACAAAAAAAAATCCTGTCACTTCTAATTCCCACACTTTCGAAAACTGGATGACATGCATTGATTAAAAGGTTGATAGGCAACTCCTAGCGAGTCAAATGCCTGCGGTGTTTAAAAAGGTGAGGTCACAGTAGGAATTGCTCTGGTTCTGTTCGTGTGGGGTGCATTTCAATGCTTCCTTGGATTTCTTTTTCACGACCAGCCCCATAAATATACATAAAATGGCTGTCAGTTCAGTTTCACGGTTCTAATTTAAGAGAAAAGAAGCACCATTTTACGAGGTTCCCCACCTCCCCTATTACCCAGCTCCCCCTTCCCTTCAGAACCTCCCCAGTGAACAGCGCACCAAGGTCTTCCCCTCCTTCTACCTTGATTTTTAACCGGTGGTGGAAATGCCATGGTAGGAATCCAGAGTGAAATGCTCAGTGCTGAAAACGGCAGCTTAATTCAACAGAGAGAATACTGACACATTCTCCACATCACACATTTCTTAAAACTCTTTTATGTGGTTTTTTTTTTTTTTTTTATCTATACATTTACAAAGCACACACCCACCCACACAGGCATGCACACATACACACACACACACATGCACCCCCAGATGACTTCTGTGGAGGAATTCTTCAGTAATGAGATAAAATATGTTAATCTCCTACTTCAGTGCACTTAACAGCTCTCTTCAGCGTGAGAAATTTTGTATCTTTACACAACTAAATAATTTTAATTGGTTTTACAATTGCCCCCCATGAGCTATATACAATGTAACAGAGCTGACTATCAAGCAGAGGTTTTCAGATCATATGCGCGCACACACACACACACACACACACACACACACGCACACGCACGCGCATGCACACACACTTTCTTTAAAGGAAATGTTTTAACCACTCACCCAAAATTTGTGAAAAATGTAAAACATGCAGATGGTCTTCGGAGTCTCAGCCATATCTGACATACCGCTTATTCCCAGTGTTCTGCAAAACTAGCCTGGTAGAAGTGGAGAGATCTAAATAGGTCTCATGGAAATATCTCATTGCCAACACTCCAAGCATCAGAGTTACTGATTATAAGCAGCGATGGCTGTCAGTACACTTCATCCTTTAGGGAAGAAGACACCCAGGCTGATTAAAAGCCAAAGGGGGTGGAAGGGAAACCCTACCATTGACCTACGTCAGTAATTTAATACCCAAATTTCACCTAGCTGGAAGCAAAACACATTTCCATTCCTTCTTGCAGTCTTTCTGACTCCTTGTGTCTTTCTTCTACTTCTACTAGTCTAAAAGCAATATGAACAGGGAAAATAAATGCATTGTGTGTGTCGGCAGGGGAAGTCTAATAAATCATCCAGGCTTAAATGCTGGAATCTTGGAGCAGGCTTGCATTTTCTATGGTCCACCTCAGAGCTCCAATCCTTATGACACAACTCTGGTTTGGAGGAATGCATCCTAAAAAACGGGAAGTCTCAGTACTGCAAGACATCTCCTGTGGCATCAGGTTCAAGGCTGCAAATCTAGCACTTGCAGCAAAGGCAGTCATGCAGCAAGAAATCGGAAGTCTTGGTGAATCTCTCTCTAATTCTGACCAGACGTCAACTGGATCGGAATTACTCAAAGCAAAAGGCTTCACTGCGTAAAGGCAGCAGAAATCTTACTCAAAGGCATGTATCTAGCATATTCTTTCTCAGCTCAGCTCGATCAGATCAGATCCATTCATCCATTAACCAACAGTTCTTCGGAGGAAAAAAAAAAACCAAAAAGCCACTGAAAACCTGCCCGGTCGGTGTTAAACTCCCAGGCATTTTACAACTTTAATTCAATTACGGTTAGTATAGGAGGCAAATACAGTATTCCCTCCTTTCTCCTTCCTCCCTTTCCCTGGGAAAAAAAAAAAAAAAAGGGGGGGGGGTGGGGGGGATGGGAGGTAAAGAAAATAAAGTTGTAGCTGGCTATATGCAAGGTTGCAATCCCGCCCTGGAAACCCCTCTGTGATGACTGCGTGCTGCTGTTCGCCAGCTCCCTACAGAGGTTCCGATTGGGGGGGGGGGGGGGGGGGGGGGGGGCGACGGGGGGGAGGGGATAAGAGGAAAGGGGTTGCATGGGGATTTTTCTCGTGTGTGTTTTTTTTCCCCGAAGAGTTCAACGCTTAGATTACCGCACTGCATATCCGGCGGGGAGCAGCGTTCAGTACCGCCGACAGCAGCGGCAGGCAGGCACCCCCCGGCCGCCCGGCGGAGCGGCCCCCGAGTTGGGGGACAGGGCTGTGCGGGGGGGGCGGGCGGCGGGGGACGGGGGAGGGGGTGGAAAGCAACAGCAAGGAAAGAGCCGGCGGTGAAGGGGCCGGGGCGGGGGGAAGGGAGGGAGGGAGGGAGGACGGAGAGCAGGAGAGCGCGAGAAAAGTCAACCCCGGTACTTACTTCGCTCGAAACCTCCAGGGCCCCAGCATGGTGGCAACCCATGAAGATGCCGACCCGCTGCGCGGGCGCTGCGCGGGGCCGCCGGGGCGGCGGCGGCGGCGGCGGCGTTGAGTATGGCAGCGGCCGGGGAGCTCGGTGCGGAACGCGCACAAACACCCCCCGCGCGCAGGCGGCGCCGAGACACCCGCGCTCGCACAGGGGCGCGGGCGGGCGCACACGCACACACACACACATACACACACACACACACACACACACACCACACAGGCGCGCGCGCGGGCGCACACACACGCGCGCGCACAGGCGCACGCACACGCGCGCGCGCGCGCGCTCACACACACACACACTCACGCGAGCGCGCGTGCCCGGGCAGCCGCGGCGGGGGGGGCCGGGGGGTTGTGCGCGGCGCGCACCCCGCACGCGCACTCCGGCGCGCGCCCTCACGGCGGGGGCGGGGGCGGCCAACAGAGCGCCGCGCGTTCCCCGCCGCCGCTGAGCGCAGCGGGGGGGAGGGAGGCGGGGGGGGCGGTGGGAGGGGAGCGAGGGCGGGGCGGTGGCGGCGGCGGGGGGGCTAGCGCGGCGAGAGGCGCCGGGGGTGGCGGGGGAGTCGGACGGGAGGGGGCCGCGGGGCGGGTGTCCCCGGCTGACGGCGCGGCGGGCAGGCGGCCCCGCGCGGCGCCGCGCCCCCCCCGCCCGCGCGGGCACACGCGACACACGCACACGCGCGGGCACACACATGCCGATGCGAGCGCCGCGCTCCCGCCCCCGCCACGCCCCCGCCCACGCCCCCCGCGGCCGCGCTCGCACTTTCCCCGGCACAGGCCAACTTTCCCCCGCGCTCCGCCGCCGCCCCGGACGCCGGCCCCGCTCTCCTCCGCCCCTCCGGGCCGTAGTCCCGCGGCCCGCGGCAGGGAGCGGCGCGGCAGCGCAGCCGCCCCCGTGCATGGCCGGGCGGCGCGGAGCGGCGCGGAGCGGAGCGGCGGGAGTCGGTGGCTGGGCGGCCGCCGCTGCCGGTGCTCGCTGCGCGGGAGCCTCCGCTGCATCCGCGGAGACCGTGGGGAACCGGGTGTTCGCGGTGAAAGGAAACGGCGGGTTTCGCTACATGTGGCACCGGGGAGGCGGGGGGTGTGTCGGGGTCATGCAGTTCTGTCTTTCCCCGCTGCCCACCCCAGCCACGGGGCGAGGATGCGGCGGCAACAACTAAGCGACTCCGCGGGCGCCCCCACCCCCGCCGGGCCCGCGCGCTCCGCCGCCGCGGGGGAGGCCGCGGGGCCGGCGGCGCTCCCGGGCGCTCCGGGCGGCCGCCGCCGCGGGGTCGCCTGGCCGGGGACTGCCGCCGCGGTGCGGCGCGGAGCGGAGCGGAGCGGTGCGGAGCGGAGCGGAGCGGTGCGGCGCCTCCCGCCGCCGCCAGGTGGCAGCGCAGGGCGGCGGATGGGCCGCCCGGCACCGCGCAGGGCCGCCCCGCGGACGCGCAGCCCCCGGCCGCGGGCAGCTCCGCAGGGCGGGCGGGCAGGGCGGGGGGACTGTCCTGCCAGGGGCCGCGGTGGCCGCGACGGGCAGAGGCGAAGTAGGCGACGCTGTGCTGGCTGCGCCGCCTTTGTTGCCGGCTGGGAGAGCTGCCGTGACTGCGTTTGCGTAGGGAACGTGGAGGGGGTTTTTTCGGTTCAAAGGTGGCTGTAGCAGTGGTGATGGTTTTTACGTTCAGCTTTAGGTTTTTCTTTTCCGCGAAATTACGGATTTGGCTGATCTTCAAAAAAAAAAAAAAAAAGGTAATTTAATTGCATAAATGCCAAGATGTGCACATGTTCGCATTTGTGTATTCATTGCTGTGATCCACTGCATACATTTTAGTATGTAAATCAGATAGGTGTTATGCGTACAGCAACACATAAAGTACATCCTATGTGCACTGCACAGAGGCTGGAATCCAGCTTTAACTCAAAGGTAATGCTAGACATAAGTTGTGCCTTCCTGAGTTTCCTCGTGCGAGTCTAAACTGAAGAGGGAAGAATACTCTGCATAGGATATGTGAATTCATCACGTCTGTATCTTCAGTAGACCTCTGTTAACTCCTATCTGAACATCCCAACATGTTAAACCCAGGAATGACTGTAAAGAATCACCTTTTTCTTAATGCTCAGCCTTCCCCAAAAGGTGTCTCTTTGCAAACATAAAAGGAGTGTGACTCAAGTCCTCTTTTCCTAGGCCTGAAGCAAGCAAGATCTGGTGTTTGGATGGAAGACAACTTTCTTATATAAACCAGGTAATATTCCTGACCTTGTAGAAGCTTTTGGAAAGCTTTCTCTGGGGGACAAAGTACTTACTTCTATTATTAAAGAATCTCTGACATTCCTGTTTTGATGCAAAACCGATTGATTCAGTGGAAGGCTTTGAATAGCTTTAGATTGAGTTCCAAGATACTACTTTTAGTCAGGAAAAGAATACCAAACCACACTAGGCACTTTTTTTTTTTTCCTCCCCCTACACACACACTTTAAAGCTTTTTTAATATTCCACATGAAATACATGCTGACAGTGGAATAAAAAGAATTCACAGATAGTAATCAGGGATGTTTTACAGGAGTTTCTTATGACCTCATTATTTCTGAAAAATATTTTTGTTTTCAATTAATAATACTACATTTTTAATAGATGGGATTTTATGCATATATGCTTGCATTTTTAAGACGTGTCATATTTATAGCATCTGTCCATGATTCTGTGCTATTTTTCCCTCTGACACGCAAAATTAGATACACATCAATACTTTTTCATTCATAAGAGAGAAAGATATTTTAAATAACCTTGGCGGCTAGGCTGAGCTTAACTCTTTCAACGAAACTGTTTTGGAAAAGTTGTCATTTCATAAACCTGAAGTCGTGTTAAAAACAGTTATGTGAAAGTCAGTATTGTACATATGTTTCAGTTTAATTATTCTGGTCCTGTGCTAATGAGATATTAAAAAGTATGAATACAAAATCCGACTTAATAAAATCTTACTTCCAAGCTGTTAGACTGATAGATTATTTTAGTAGCACGCACAAGGTTTAAATAGTTGTTAGTGTAGAACTGTCATGCTGCTGTTCCATTCATTCTTATTCTGATTAACATTATACTTTTAATAAAATACCTCAAAGTTCTGTAGAGTTTTTCAGAATATTTATTTCAGTATACACGACTAGCATGAGAGAGCACAGCTCTGTATTCCTCACTGAAATCAGTAAGCAATTAGACTCCATTTGAATGGAGTCTACATAGTCTGAAAGCATTCCTTACAGTGGAAAGTTATATCTGAATGTTTGAACTAGAACTGTCATTATAAACCCGAGCACACGAACATCAAAAAATAAATGCTGATAAATTTCTGAGAAATAAAGAGGTCTTTATTACTATAGTGTGTTGCCTTTTGCTAATTTGCCTTTCACCTGCTTTTTATTAAACCAGGAGATCCTAAAAACCTTTATACTGAAAAACTCACGAGGAAGGTTGGAAGCAACTCATATAATCCTCATATGGAATACAAATAGAGGGATGAGAATGAGGATGGAACAACAGAAAAGATAGATAAACAAAAGGATATGATTAATATATGGATTATATCTACAACAACTTGTAAATGTACAGGTCTACCCCCTTTCTATAGTACTTCAATCAATAAGAGTAGCAGGATCAGTTGATATAGTGTGTGCAACCAGACATTACGGGAAAACAGGAACATGGAGGTGCCAAAGTCATAAGTGAAATGTATTGGAACTGAAGGATACACAGTGTTTAGGAAGGACAAAAAAGGTGGTGAAATAATTTCATGTGAATGCACTAAAAACTTCTAAGGAGTAAAAACTGTTAAACAATAGTGCAATAAAGAAGTTCAGTTTGAGGATGAAGATGAGGTAGTGTCTGCTTGAATTAAAGTTATTGAGCAAAGAGTAGGAAAAAAGCTTCATGGGGATAAAATCTATTATGAATCTGCTGGTACAGATTTGATCTGGATAATAATGCCTACAAATATAGGAAAAAAAGTAAAAATTGATATTGTGTGTTTATGCAAATTTATGTGATTTGTCACAGACAAATATCAGAAAAAAATTCAGCCAATGATGTTGGGGATGATATGAATTTTAACATGATAGAAGATAGCTTCTTCTATGGCACAAACACTGAGCAAGCAAGAGACAAAGATAACTTAGACTTAATTTTAGTGAATGATAGGATCTACAGGAAAAACTGATAATAGAAAATAATCTTAAATCTGGTGGTTTTGAGCTTTTCCACTTCATGTGAAGTTGTGAGACAGAAAAATTTGGAGGATCTGTAACTGCAGTCCAGTGTTTCAGAAAGGCAAACTGAGAAACAAAAAAGTTTAGGGAGATAGTCTTGAGCACCAGAATTAGAATTCAGATAAGGCATGATATTACTTCATGTGAAAAAATGCAAACACTATTGAATGTTTACACTGGGCGAGGGGGAGAGGGAGAAACAAAAAAAAAATCCTAAACAAAAGGGATGAAAAAGAATTCCCAGAAGGTAAAAACTTTAAACAAGTTAAGGGTAAGCACAAAACCTATAAAGAATGGAAAAGAGATATTGATTAGCAAGGAGAAATCTGCATCAATAAGTAGAAGGTATAAAACCAAACTGAGAATGGTCAGAAACCTTGTTAAACCCAAACTTGCACAGAAAACAGAAACATAGTAAAAACTTCTTAAGTCATGTAACTAAAATGAGAACTTAAGAAGTGTATGCATGTTAAATGACGGGGTGGGCATTAAGAATAAAGTAGGCCTGGACTAAAAATTACTGTAAAAAGTTGCCTCTGTTTCTGGTAAGACTATATATGTAAATTTTGATACGTAATGAAAGTAGGGATAGGGCAAAAGAAATCACATCATCAGCATATCTGGTACTGTGTGGCATGAGCACTTGGTCCAGAAAATTTCTGTCCTAGAGTGCTGAAAGGATCAACACATGAAATGCAAGTCCAGAAGTAAGCAAGTCCAAAATTTCCAAGAAGCTTAGAGTGCATAATGTTGCGAGCGGAGTTGTCTGAATGGATGGAAGGCATTAGTGAAGTTTCTTGGTGACCAGTTTTGAGCCCGGTCATCTTGTCATACACTTAGCGCTGATTTCAGGGTATAAGGTAAATGGGTCTGGACAGACTCTGTAGACTGTACAAAACTAGAGGTCTTGCTGAGAACTATATAATCAGACAAGAAGACTTGTATATACAGACATATATCTATATATACATGTGTATGTATATATATGCACACATATACATACATACTTATATATCTATATATGTGTCTAGTTTTGTGTCGAGATACATATGTAAATATATATATACTTTATAAATATTTTCAAATTTATTGTTACTGTCAATATTTTAACACATCAATATTTATAAATTTAATTAATGTATATCTGTATATTATTTTCATTTGGCCTGGACTGATAGGAATGGTGTGAAATTGAATAATGCAATCGACAAAGTCATGAATAAAAACTTTTGCTATAAACTGGAAGATCCAATTTTATACAAAATTCTAAAAATCTGAAGGTAGTGGTCAATCAGAAAGTGACTATATGTTGCCATTATAAAAGAAATACTGATATAAAGAGAAAAAATAAATGTGATTCTATGATGTATTAGGCAGAATTGTCTTAATAGGTGGGAAGGCGCTAATACTATTGTAAAGGATGTGCTTTTTCATGAGTTCCTGTTGTATTATGCATGGTTCTAGTCATACATTCAAATAAGATCTTAAAATTAAATTTAAAGATCAGAAAGAAACTAGGGCAATTAGGCATGGAAAATCTGTCTACAGAAGAGATATTTAAAATAAAAAGGCATACATAGCCAAATAGATATTGAAAGGGCATGTGATTCCTTACAAATGCATTTTTAGATAAATACTAAAAAAGACAGAAAGCATTTGAACTAAAGAGTGATGTTGGCATGCCTTCAAATACTTATATATTGATCAAATATCCTAGAAATGTGAAGAAATTTACTGACTGTCTGAGAAGTGAGATACTGGAAAGGTCTTCCAAATAGGTAATCAGGCCAATAAACCAAAGTTGTTTTAAGAAATAACTTGAAAAGCTTACAGAAAAAATTGTATGATTGAATGGGACAGTTCCTGTTAAGAAAGTGACACTTGTGCCGAGTTGGGAAGGAAAGGGCCTTTTGAAGAGATGGAATATGGTTGTTCTACATTTATACTGTATCTGTTCTCTGCCTCAGGGCTTACTGCAGGCCCTCAGGTCACAAAGGATGTTTTCTCCCCTTATTGTATAATTTAGATTCTGAGTTCTGTTAATTTCTTTCTTTCTTTTCTTGTCCTTTGTAAAGTGGGACATATTTTAATTCCTAGAACATTCTGCAAGCAGTTTCTAACATGCTTCCTCCTATTGCAGGGGCTTCGGTAGACCATTAGCAATGCCCTTTTTCCCCTTCTTCCGCCTTTTTTTTTTTTTTTTTTTTTTTTTTCCCCCAAGGAACATTAAAGGTCTCGCTTTTGGTCTTTATTGCAAAATCAAAGGTTTTGAGTCCATATTGGAAAGTTGGTAGTACCACCTAGAGTAAAAGTTCTATAGACCTTATTCTTTTTTATTTTTACTATATATCTAGTATATGGTAACCCACAACTCTGAGGATGTAAATATTTACATAGTCCCTTCCAGCTCTATGTTCCTATGCTTCCTATTACTACTTCTTTTGAAAATCATATTCAACTCAGTTCCATTCTCCCAAAAATACTAGCTAAATTTCCAGCGTTTCCAACAGAACATGTCATGGATTAAATGAGATACAGGAAAAAATCTCTCTAAAATTCCCTAAACTTTTCTGTCATTATATATTAAATCTGACTTTTCGTCTCTCTTATCTCCTTGCTATACGTAGGATTATCAAATAATTAGAAATATATCAAATATGTCTAGTATTTGGTATCTAAATCTATCCATAATAACTGAAATTAATTCTGATTTCAAGTGGATCTGAACACTTCTTCTGGGGTAGCTTCTTAATTTTTCTGATGGAAATTGTAGGATAGGAAGTATACAGAGGTTTATTCATATCCTTCCACACAGGGGTAACCCTGTACAAATCTATTAGGTTATTCCTCTTTTCTTTCTGCTTTAATTTTCTTACAGTAAGTAAAACAAATTTAACAGGAGAAACCCAGAGAATTACCAAGTGTTTTCTGTCTTAATGGTTAAAACATTCAACAGAAGGAGCTGGGTTAATTTTTTTTTTCCAGATTAGTTAATAGAAATTTTAATATGGTGAGTATACTATCCCTCAAACATACAGACTGACCTGTCTTGTTCCTGTTCATTTTTGGGGAGTTAAAAATCCCATGAGAATTTCTATTGAACTGTTCCTCACAAGCAAAACAATCAGGGGAGGTCAGAAATTGAACATTGTGATTATGTATAAATTAGACTTCCAAGTGACTCAGTAGTAACAGCAGTAATGTGATTCCCAATGTCTACGAAAAAAATGCTGTCTAGTTAAATGTTATTGGCAATAAAATATACAGCAAGTAATGTAGATCCTTGAGGCACATGAAGGTACCCAGCAAGAACTTTAGCAGTCTTAATGGTTTCTGAATACTGGATCTAGACACTGCAAATGGTAGGTAGGAGCATATATATATATATTTTTGCAAACTTAGCTTGTGTGACTATAAGTGGATACAGGTGCTTAGCTTTATGTTTTATCATTTGAATAATTTTGCCTGAATAATCAGTTGGTTTACTTTTTTGGAAGTGTTATTTAAGACAACCTATCTGCACAATCAGTAATTTTTATTTTTTTTTTTAAAGTAAATCCTCAATCTGGTTTCTAAAAACCAATTCCAGTCTTATGGAGTTCTGCATCATATCTTTAAACATATATTTACAAAATATAACCATAATACGTTAGTTTCACATATTTATATACATGCATTTTCCTAATAACATAGAATAGAATGATTCTTAATGAGACAGTTTGGTCTTTATTTAAGATAAATATGAAGCTTCATTTACACAGTGATAATTAAAAAATCAATCTTTTAACCGTTCCACCTAATAGGCAGTATAACTACACTAAAAAGAAATGAGGAATGTTTTGTTCTGTTTTGTTTTGTTTTGTTTTGTTTTTTAAGTGAGTGGACTCACTCCAAGAAAAGCGCAGAAGTCTTACAACGAGCTGAAGTTGCATGTTGTGGCTATTCAGCGTGATCTGGATTTCATACCACTAGTCTCCTGACTGGGGAGTTTTCATCAGTTGCTGCCACTAGGTGTCCCTATATGCACCTATGTGCAGTAAAATGCCTAATGAAAACATTAACTGTAGGAGAAGAGACATTGAGCCGGAGGAGTAGAAAACATGATAATAAACTTTCTTTGTGATTGTTAGAGTTCTGTTTGACAACCACCTTGCACATTACTCAAGAGGACATATTAACAGATTCATGACTGTGCAGTTAGATTTCAAAACAAACTTTAAAAAAAAAATGGATATTAATGTGGTCTTAGCGAGGTCTTTTTGATATTACATAGCTATATATATAAAATGGGAAGAAATCTTCTAAGAAATATGTCACTAAGTTTTTTATTTTTATTTGTTCTATTACTTTTTTCTATTATAATTTTTAAATTAATCATACAGTTTGGTATAAAAATGGATTTTCAGACAGTAAAATTTAATTAATTATATAAGTCTAAGAGTGATGAAGAAACGTGTATTGTGTTTAGCTTCTCTGGAACATCTTGATAGATGGGATGTTTCAACAATTAAAGGCCTTTGATGGATCGTACAGCCATCTAACCCTTACAATTAATGTTTAAATAGATCACCAGTAGTATAAAATAATTTGGTTTATACCATAATTCTTTTCATAATCAAGTTGTTATTAAATGGTATGCAAACATTCGTCTAGTGGGCCAGTTATTTAATCAAAGTCAACAGTCATTATGACATGAAAGCTTTAGTAATAATAATAATAATAATAATAATAAACTATATTATATAATATAGTATATTATTAATAATAATATTTCTAAATAAAAGGAAAATGCAAAGAGGTGTGAAGATATATTCTTTCAGTTATAATAAGCAAGATACTTCAACAGACACCTCAGAGGATTAAATAATTATTTTCTGTAAAATCAAAAGGCAGCATGTACAAAACTGAGAGCTGGATTATACCGATATTGTCTGAAAAACGTGAGTTCTTGAGCTGTGCCTTCTCTTTCACAAAATACAGACCTTTACTTATAAAACAACAAATAAACAAGCTTTCATCCTTCTCAATACTGTTCAAAACATGACTACAGAAAAGCTGCTTTTCTGAACCTGCAGTCAGTAATCCTGAAACTGTAATTCTGGGCTTACTTGTTTTGAACTTGTAGAGAACAATAATTCTCTTTTGGAGATGTCAGCACTGTTAAACATTTTACTGCTGGATATTTGTATCATACATAGTCTAAGAATTTGGGATTAGGGAAAGAGGTTTTATTTCAAAGACATTTACTGACCACATAATTTTTTGGAACGTCTCTACTGGTTTTAAGAGAGTCATGATCTTGGTTTAAAATTTGAGTTCACAGTCTTTTAACCGAAAGGTGAGAGAGTTACAAGTCCACTGCACTGAAAACTCATGAACTGATGAATGCGTTCATGAATCATAGCTTGTTATTCTTTATCAGCCTTGTCTACTTCATGTTACTGGTTCTTTGAAAGTAAACAGTCTGAAACTCAAAGTGAAAGCAACTTGTATCAAGACAGGTATGATAATCTGGTGTTGGATTTGGGTTTTTCACTTGTATATTTTAGATTAAATTCAATTTAAATGTATCCGGTCAGTTGACAAGATTGAGTGTTGGCAGATCAAGAAAACTATGAGACAAATTAATTACAGAAATGAAAAATCTGTCTTTAAAGATACTGTGGTGTGGTCCCATATTCCTTGAACCACAGGGTAGGATCAGGTTAGCTCAAGCATCTTTACTGATCACTATTTTTGTGATAATGCATAAAAGGAGAAGTGGTATGTAAGGACTGGCCTTTTCTTTCTTTGCTCTATTAACTTACTAATTGCTGTAACTGATAATCTGGTTTATATTTCTGTACAATGAGCAGTAGAAGGTGAACTGATGCTTTACTATTCAAATGAAGAAATAGAACATGATTTGTGTACAAGGGATTTTAACCATTATTATAGACCTTTGGAAAACACAAGTAAGAATCTGCTGTGTTTCATTATCAGTAAAATAACTGAACAATACCAGTGTTTTATTAGTTTACTAGTGAAGTTATTGGTTTAAGTGAAAAACAGTAGTGATATTGTGAAAAATGGTAGTGATATATATGATCAAATCTTCTATATTGCTTGTATTATCTATAAAAAGTATACAGATACAAGACACTAATATAATACATTGAATAAAAAGAAAAAAAAAGCATAATAACTATATGATACACCTTAGTTAAGAATATCAAAATGCCCTGCAAATATTGTTTAAGTCTTATTTTATCACTGGTTATAATATACCAAGCACCCTTTCACACCCCCTGTTAAAGAGAAATATAGAGTTACAGTCTTCAGAGGAAAAAAATACTGATGAGCAGTTTATTTCTGCATAGAAGTTGTATCAAATTTATGATTCAATGTAGTTTCTGCTCTAGATTTCTATACATGTCCCTGTGGAACTTGAATATCCTACAAAGTTTAAGGAGAAAGCTACATGGGATTTTGCTATATTTATTGCTACTATAGTGATACCTAGTAGTTACAAATGCCATCTGGATTCTCCATTAGTGATATCTAATCAGATAGTATCAATATATATTGCCATATTACAACCTGAAAAATCAGTTGGAGTGAGTGACAGTCCTATTGAAATCCAGTGGTAACTGAATAGTGTGAAGTTACTTAACTGTACTTGGCTACCTGGAAATTTGCAGCCAAAGTAGAAAAAGCAGATGAAGGAGAGGTGAAAGGAAATATGATGCCCAGTCTTCATTTCAGGAACTTAAGCAGAATGAGATCAGTTATCTGAAACGTTACATATGGAATACCGAATACTCTATTGAATTAATTCAATTCATTTCTCAGAGCTCCCTCTCCATCTGGAAAATTAATCTAACTCTTAATATAGTAAAATGTTGGAAATGTTTTATGTCCTTTTGTGTCTTGCTTCAATATATTTTTTAAATGCAAATGTATTGCTGAAACGGATGTCAACAGAGAAGTTTAATAAGTAACAGTATCAGTACCTAAATCATTAAGTCTGTCTTGCCTAAAATAAACTTTAGCATTTTGAAGCCTATGTAGATTCTGCAAGGTTCAGGTTTTGTTAGGAAGCTGTCTACCTTTACAAAATGTTCCCTATTTCTGAAATGCATCTATGCAGTGCTAAATAAAATTAATTCCTTGCACTTGAACAGTTTCCCAACTATTGTAAGAAAGGCAAGAAATATTTTACTTAGCTTTATAAAATAAAACATACTTTTTAAAGGCAGACAGGTACCGTGTTTTGAAATAGTCTTACTAGGCAACCATGCATGGAGTCTAAACCAGAGCCAATTCATCTTAAATACTGTCCTATAGATAATGATGTGAGATGGGCATCTCCAAAGGATGATTCTACTTATGTGACATGAAGTCTGCTCTAAATACATATCCCTCTGTACTGGTCATGGGGACATAATGCACTTAGCTTAGTGCCTGAGCTGATACCTAAAATCAAGTGGGCTTAATACATACTTGGTGAATGGTGAATGTATTAAAACCAGAGATACCTAAATATAACTATGAAGAGATTAACATATATTTATACTTTATGTCATCTGTAGTCTTATTGACCTGGGTGGGACTTTCTGGGAAATACAGTGCTACTAATCATGAGGCAGATATTGTATTAAAATTCAGACTTGCATTAGCAAAACTACTTTCAAAAACTTAATATTACAGGTTCTCTTTCAAAAAAAGAAGTCCATATGGTCGCTAGCAAGTACACATGAAAATTTCTGTATGACTAAGTTTATTTTATGTAGTTATGTCTATAATATATGTATTTTTTGTTTGTTATTCTCTTAAAATGATGTGGATGAACATATGGGTTGTGGAACATTGCTGATAGCATTAATGATGTGAGAGCAGACCTGTGTGGCCAGAAGTGGAGATTTTTGTTTGTTTCCTTTTTTGCTGTTATACATGGATTAAAATGTCATGTGGATGCCATAATAAGAAATCAATTTCCTTGCTTTGTGCTTATGTTTTCTTATCATAGCACTTAAGATTTAGTCAACAAATTATGTTTAATGAAAAGAGTTTTCTGTTAATTCATATTTTATTTTCTTTCATTGCATATTCCATTGTTCTTAATAATATTTTAAACATGCATTTTTTGTTTTGCATACAGTTAATAGAACTCAGTGGTTAACCTTCACATCCAAGATAAAATGGAAAAAGCATCTTTGTTATGCTGAAAGTATTAAAAAAAACATTAAAATGTTGTCGTCAGTCTTCCCAATGAAATTTACAGATTTGGCAGGATATCCAGAACAATGACCGCCATATGATGTATCAGTAATGACTGCTGACTACCACATAATTTAATTTGCTACACTAACACCCAGAAGGTTACTACAAAACTTTTGACAAAACTTGATTTAATTGATTTGCACGTCCCATATATATCTTCACTACAAATTTTTAGCTGGCGGAATCTATAGTATTGTGAAAACCCTTCTGACCCTTGTAGATATCACAAATATGTAATCCCTAGTCGTTCATCATATACTGCTACTTACAGCATACTTTCAAATAAAGAGTATATTCTTAAATATCATATCCATTACTTATGTATTTTCATCTTGGGGAAAAAACCTTTGTATCATGGATTCATGTTGCATTATCATATAGTTGTTGCACAGTGAATTAATACTCTCATGATTATTTAGTACATACTATTTTGATGTGCTTCCATCTGGTTTTGGTTTCTTTTTCTAATATTTATTAAACTGCAATGATGATTTTAAAAACCTTTTTAATATTTTCAGATTTTGAGACATAACCATATTAATACAATTTCTTTTTATTTTCTTTTTCTAATCAAATCATCTTTGTGTTTTATTGCAGAGTTTCCTAACTTACATGTTTAATTCTGGACTAAATTCTGACATTATGGGTACTATTTCACTCCACTGATACTATTAGTCCAGAAAAATGGAAGCCCCAGTAACAAAATCTGTGAGCAGAGAGACTTCACTTTTCTTTTTGGTACTTCTCCATCAAAAGTTCATATTTTTAGTCTTTCAAAATAATTGTAATATGTGACATTCACCCCATTTCCCAAATCCTATCCATGATAATGTGCCCCTCATATGTGCAGGTTAAAATTTAAACCTAAACTATTTAGAGGTTCCTCACTCACAAGTCGGTTCCCTTTTTTGAGTTCTGCTTTGCAGAACGTGATGTCAGTGGGCAGTCAAACCAATAATACAGAACTTTTAAACTGTTCCAAGGTAAGTAATTTTTTTTCCATTTTTTATCATTATTTATTATAAAATTTTCTTTTACTTTTTGCAAGTAGGAATAAAATTTTTTTACCTGAAATATGCTCATAAGAAATAGCCCCGGAGATGCCAGACAGTTTTGCTTCATCATTTGCATGCCTGTGAAAGTTATTTGTTGCCTTGAACGCTTTCAATAGTTTTCATGAATTAAATTGTTAATTAAGGCTGTTAATTTACAGACTGTCAAAGCTTTAAAGAGTGTTTGCTTAGCCATCTGACATGTACCTTAGAAAAATGAGTGCTTGAGAAAATGCATCACGTGGTATTTATTTTCATTGTTGTTTACTTTTTTTGCGTAAGTTTCAGTAAAAGTTTGTTGATAACAACAGATTACAAAGTTAAAACTTCAATGAACACACATTAAATAATAACTTGAGTTAAACCTGTGGATATGTTCGGGGACTTGCATGCTAAAAGAGGGGCTGAGATGGACTTCAGGTAAATTAGAATACAATTCCAGACAGTTCCACTCAGAAGAGCCCTTCTGTGACACCTAACCCTGAAGAGGCAAGAAATCACTCCTGTGGGAGACTAACTGGAAAAATTCAATCACAGCAGATAGGCACTGGAGCCTATTTTAATGGAGGCTTATTTGTTCTAGGCTGCGTCTGTACTTAATGATAAACAGGTGTTAAAAAGCCTCCTTAAGAACTGAATTGCCCTCTCAAGATCGCTGTTTCAGTTGACTGTGTCCCTTTGTCCCTCAGGGGAAGTAGGGATCAAAGATAATTTAAAGGCTCATTTAAGTGCTGAAAACTAGATGGGAAAAACTCAAGTTCAGTAATTTATTTTTGGCTATGCTAGAACTCACTAAAAATGAGTAAGCATCCATGCTGCTAACCTCAGTTTTGGAAATTAAGAGAAGCAGTTTACATGAAAGATCTACACGATTATGTTATGTTCTTTAAAGGTTAGTAATGAGAAATCTGAGTTTGAGGTTGTGTCTGTGGGAAGTCTTTAATCATAAAACAGACGAATTAACAAATCTGGTGGACAAAAGATTCTGAGGCAGACAAAAATTATGTTTGACTGAGTCAGACTGCTAACAGAAATTTTTATTATTAACCTGTATCAAAATTTTCCATAATTCAGCACAAGCCTGTTCAAGAGTTAATTAGCCTTACATTCCCCCTTCACATTTCCCAAAAGAAAAACAGTACACATGAGAAATTCACAGTTGATTGCTGAGATGCAGTAGGTCTTAAAAGCAACTTATGACTTCAAATCTCTCCATAGCTCTGGTGAGTTTTTTCCAGCACTGTTTTCTGACCTCCAGTCCATTTGGTTTTGGAGCACAGAGAATCAGAAGCCATCTCTTGTCAAACACTTAACAAAGCTCTTTAGCATGACTGATATGCCATACTTGCATGTATCATCTACATCTTAATATCTACCACAGAAGGGTCTTGTAAGAGATCTTTCTTTGTCATATCCTTTAACATATATGCTCCACCCAGAAATTAGTAGCCATTATAATGCTTATACCAATTCAGAGAGTGAGGAATAACTCCTCTCTCCAGACTTAACATTAGGACTCATCACAGCTACCTTGTCCTAACCTCAACCATCAACAACTTAACCAGATAATGGCACTGATACTGGTACAGATACTGATACCAGATAATGATGCTTATACTGATACTGAGGGTGTTGGAAATACCTAACGTTATGTTAGCTCTACATTTTTATCGTTTTTTTTGAAAAGCAGTTAAAAACAACTGCTGTACGAAGGCAGTGGTTTTAGTACTGGCCCACAGCATTTTCAGTCTAAATGCTATAACGCAATATCAAGGAGCTTTGCCTGGAGAATTCTGGGGCTTTTTTTGATACCTTACTGAATATTCTGAAAACTGCTAACAGGGATTTTACTTTATTTCTTCTTGTTATTCTGTGTTTGTTATTCTGTTGATTGTGACATTGTTCTGGTTTCTTTAAAAAGAATCTAATATGGCTTTATTCTGCCACAAATATTTATTTTATTATATAAAATATATTTTCTATACTTGTTTTTTTTAATTGATTGTTTTCTTTCCCAACTCTGTGACTCTGAACACCAGTGTAATTTGATACCGGATTTTTGGTTTTAAAGATACTTAAAAACAGAGTATTTGACTCAGGTGTCCCAAATAAGTAGTTCAAGGAACATTTCAGGAAGAGTATACCCCTCACAGCATGCTATTCTATTGTAAAATGTTGAGAGACTACTCTTTTCCTACAGAAGTTCAGTGATAAGAAATTTTGACCAAAGAACTTGATAACATGAGTTTAATGGTCTTTTCAAATTGATAGGTTTCAAAATTACTTCTTTCCAGTCAGAGGAAGTTCTGAGCATAGCAGGCTAGGCTTTTATATTTTATGAAGACATTTATGGATCTAAACCTTTAATATTTTTACTCTGTTTCATTTGGCTTGTTTACACATCCTTTTTTCATTTATAGTAATCAGTTAATAATCTTTCAAATGATCTGAGCAGCCTTAGTGTGATATTCTACTCCAGGACTGCCTTTTTAGTCACTGACTGTAGTATTCAATTTGTTCATATAGGAGTTTGGCATGACCTTTTCAAACTCTACATGAACAAGATCAGGGTTACTTTTTCAGTGATTTAAATTAAACAATATGAAAAGAGCTGTATGAAGCTGCAGTGCTTATCAATGTTGGGTAGATCCTCCACACACTGACAACACTGTTTTGAGAAGTTAGAGTTTCCTTTGGTGACTTTTTCACCAAAGATGTGAAATAACTCAATAACTGAAGGTCAATGCTTGCAGTTACATTTTCAAGTTTAAAAATATATTTGTAAACAACACAGAGTTTACAAAGGTCTGGAAAAGATAACTTTGCAATCAAGGGAAAAATCCTCTTCAGTTCTATCAGAATAGAATGCACAGATATTTTCTTTCCTTCCACTCCACACGCTTATTTTATTTTTTCAGTGGAGACTAAATGATCATAATCACTAGACTCTTGAATATTCTCATGTAAATAGAAACCAATTCCAGAGACTCTAAAGATTAATGTGAGATGAACTTTGAGATCTGGATGAAGTCTACTGTGTGACATTATGTTTCCAGCTGATCACTTGTTTTGCAAGATGCTCTCCATTAAAATGCCAGGATACGTAAGTGCACCAAACTATAATTGCCAAAACTTTTAACTGAATAAGACTTCAGAATTCAGTTTCACAGCATGGAATTTTCTACTCCTCTGTGAATTAACTTTGTGATGAGGATAGTGTAGTTCTTTGAAATCAGCTAGTTAATGCATACTGAAAAATTCTGAATATATTCTGGAATACCTAATACATACTGAAAAATACTGAAAAAGCGATTGAAGTATGATAAAGTAGGATGATTTTAATTCTTACATGCATTTTTTTCTGGGGTATGCCCTCCTGTTCTCTTCCAATATTTTCTATATTACAGATATGAGAAAGTAACAATACAAGGGCAAATACATACACTTGCCTTTGTTTCGTATAGTCTATGGTCACATCATATTTCAAACACAGTATTGAATCTGCTCCTCCCAAATATTTTTAAAGTCAGTCTGACCCCTGAATAAGGTTCTTCTCCACTGAAAACTGATTGTTATAGCTACGTGATAAGGGAGGAAAACACCTGCAGCATCAGTTCAAGAAAAACATGAAGATGAATGGCTCTGCAGATGGCAGAGTTCATATGAAGGTCCTAGAGCTGCAATTCTTTATATGTATATATATGCACGTGTGTCTGCGTGTATGTATAGGAGAGCATATAAATGTATAACTCCTATGTATAACTCTCTTATATCTACAAGTATAACTGTCTTTTTTTTGGAGTGTGCCTTGCTACCCAGTAGTAATGCATCATTCCTCACTCATCTGCCTTCTTTAAGATACCACGCAACTACAGGAGAAAAGTGCTCAAATAGTTCCCCAAGACACAGTGACTGCATTTGTTCTTTGCCTACATGCAGGGTATGTGAATATAGGCGTAATTTTTCTACACTCTCCACTACTAATTTGACTCCATAACAATGAAGTAGAATCTCCCCTTTTAGATGAGATTTTCACACATGTACCACACAGGGGTGTGTGCTTAGTGAGTCTGGGTAATTTGATAATTCTGTAAGTTATATACAATAAAGAATTTAATATATCTCTAGTAACTGCAATTGGAATATCACATGACATTTTGTGACAATGAATCTAGGTAAAATGGAGGCATTTGAAAAGGAGCTAAGGACCACTGAGGACCACAGTTATGTATCTAAAAGCTTTTTGAAAACATACCTTGGAGAATCTGGGTGTGCAGATTGACTAAATTATATCTGAGATGGCTGCATTACAGTAATTGCTAAGAATGCTGTAAGTGTGTCATTCCTAAAATAGGAAAAAATAAATCAGGGAATATCATCAATAGGTTTCCTAAGCTGAAAGGTTATGGGGTTAAAAGAGAAAAATTCAGGATAAAGGACAGTTTTTTAAATGCATTCCTTACCAAGAAAACAGTTGAAATCTCACAAATTTTAATTTATATTGAGTAAATAATGATTGAAAAGATACTGTTGAAACAAATTCTATTTCAGCTGAGTTGACCATGCTGTTAAAAAAGTAATTTTTGTTTCTAACATCTTTAAACATTTTGAGGTTATTTTTCTGACAGGGTGTTTTGGTACTTGAAACTTAAGTTACCATTTACATTAACTCAATAGCACTCTGTTGCAATGTGGTTTTGACCCTGCATTTTTATGGTACTCTGTTTACCTACTGACATTCCTCAGTTTTAAGTATAGAGGAAGTGCAAACAGACAACTTGCAATCCCTAAATGGGGAAAGAAAGATAGAACATCGACAGATTTTATGCACATTTAGAGATGCCTAGTCTGCCATGCCATCTCCTAGCATGCATTTAGAGCATTTTTCAGCCACACAAGAGTGGCTGTTTTGGAGCTTTTCCAGAAGCTCAGCTTTGAGTCAAAGAGAGAAGTCTACATTTACAAAGAACCATTCACAGCTGTCAGAAGTTAGCTGTCTGTGGGACTCAAAGTACAGCTGCAGTTTTTCCAGAATACTGACAACTTCTGTGGCAACCAGAGTCTGTTCTCTAGTACTGGAATTTCTGAAGATTTATCAGGAAAAAGGTCTCAGTGCCCTATGCCTGCAATTTCCATTTCTATGTTTTTATTACTGTTTTATTGTTTTGTATTCCAATGACATGTTGCTTTTTTTTTTTTTCCTGAAGTTAGAAAATTATAAGATATCAAGTTTTGAAATAAAATGCTTATTATCTTCAGGTTGTTTGTTTGCTTGTTTGTTTGTTTTTTAAGCTTCCAAAATGAACAGAAAGCAGTAAACTCTGTTTTTTAGTTTCTCTGATACATATAAAATTGGGTTTATAGCAGTTATGAAGAAGAAACAGCAACAATATTTAAACTAAATAGGAATGATGGGATTGTATCCTCCCATTTTGCTACAGTCAGAAGTATAGTCATATCTTCCTCTTTTTACTTCAGTAAGGATGCTATCTGCAACTCCATTTCTCCTGCAGATATTCTCAATGTTCCTAATTTTTTGTTCATATCGAATATACAGAGAAATTAACATATTGTGATGTAATGTAGTATAAAGATTTCATTTTCATTTGTGGAATTTCTCTAAAATTGCATTTCTCAGAAATACAGCAATAACCTGAGCTAAAATGTTTGTGTTACGCCACATTCTCTGAATTCTTTTTCTAATCCCCTTCTCCCATTGCCTCCTTGAAAAATTTGCATAATTATAGCAAGGAGATGAAAAACAATTGGGAACAGAAACTACATTTTCTTATTTCTTCTGAGAAGTGCACAGTATATGTTAGAATAATATAAAGCTGTATATAGTAAACACTAGCAGTTTTTGAACTATATCCAGAATGTTATCATAAAGAATATGTCAAATATGAAAGGACAGGAAAAAAAACTACAATGAAGCCAGAGAGATCCAATTGTAGATATGACACCAGTCAAGAAATAAAATCAGGAGAGTTTTTGACCTGCATTTTACATCTAAATCAGTTTCAAAATTTCTTTTAACTAAGTTTTTTTGTTTGGTTGTTTTTTTTCCTTATGAGTAAATCTGGTAGTTCTCAGGCTACTATTTTATGTATGAAAATTTTGTCAATGTAGAGGGGGCTTACAAGTTTAGCCAAAGAACCTTGGCCCAACTCTTTTTTCTTTTTTTTTTTTTTTCTTTGTGTTACTTGGAAATAGCTGAAAGTGTTTGCCAGTTCATACAAGGAATCGCTGTTAAGAAGTGTATTCTGTATTACATTTTGGTCACTATTTATGGAATAAAAGGTGAAATGCTCAGGAAAAAAAAAATCTTGAAATGTTATTGCTGTTTCTTTGTGAAACTCATCCTTGTACCCTGTTTTCTAACACAATAATAAACTATCACTCAATTACTCTGAAAAGCAGAAAAGTTGATGATGGAAACACTTTTTAATGATGCCTGATTAGTACAGGGAACTCATTATAAATTAGTAGCCCTTGAGCAATATGTTTATCAAGACTTGAGAGTTAAATGTTATATGGATAATGCAAAAATTCAGAGCTGAACTCTTAAAATAGCCAAGAGTTTTGGAGTGGAGATGATCAGTGGGATAGGGGAAAGAATTGGAAGGACAAAGGCAAGAAAAACTCATGGATCAAAATAAAGCTTAATAAGTGAATGTGCTGCGCTTGTGTGTGTGGAGGGGGGTTTTGGTAGTGGGGAAGGGGGCTACAATGGTGGCCCCCTGTGAGAAGCTTCTTGAAGCTCCCCTGGTTCCAAGTCAGACAGACCTCTGGCCAAGGCTGAGAAAATTAGTGATGGTGGCTGCACCTTTGCAATAACATATTTAAGAAGGGGAAGCTGGGAGAGGGGATTGGAGTTGTGAGGACAAGTTGCGGGGAGGTCACCTACGCAAACAACAAGGTCAGTGGAAGAAAGGAGGGGGAAGGGAGGAGTGCACCAGTGCAGAGACCCCTCCCTGTAGCCCATGGTGAGATGGCAGGCCACCTCCCTTCCACCCTTGGAGGTCCACAGTGGAGCAGATGTCAACGTGCAGCCTACAGAGGACCCCATGCCGGACCAGGTGGCTGTGCCTGAAGAAGGCCAGGAGTCTGTGGGAAGAAGTCCCCGCTGTCGTAGTTCAACACTGGAAGGGTTGCAACGTGTGGGAGGGACCCATGCTGGAGCAGGTCAGGAAGAGCTGCTGCCTGTGGAAAGGACTCACATCAGAGAAAGTTTTTGGAGGACTGTCTCCTGTAAGATGGACACCATACTGGAACAGGGGAAGAATGCAAGGAGTCCTACCCCTGCAGAGGAAGGAGTGGCGGACTGACTGTAACCCAATCTCCTGTCCCCTGCACCACTGGCAGGGATAAAATAGAGAAATCGGGAGCAAAGCTGAGCCCAGGAGGGAGGGGTGAGGGGAAGGTATTTTTAAGAAGTGGTAATGCTTCTCATGCCCTACTCTGTTAAGTGCTGTTGTCAGTGTCTGAATTAAATTGATGCTCTTTCTCTTCCCCTAACAAGTCTGTCTGTTGCCTGTGACTGTAATGGGTGTTTCATCCCTCTCTGTCCTTATTTTCTCCTTCCCATTCCTGAGGGGAAGAGGGGAGTGAGCACCTGCGTGGTGCTCCATTGCCCTCTGGGGCTCAAACCACGACAGAGAAGAGAAACAAAGCAAAGAAAAACAAGCAACTCAGAGGGAATTGCTCACCACCTCCCCACTAGGAGACTGATGCCCAGCCAGTCTCCAAGCAATGCCTGCCTTAGAAAACTTATCCCTGCTCCAGACCTTCCCTCCTTCCCCCATTTTATTGCTAAGCATGATGTTATATGGTACTGAAGACCCCTTTAGTCGATTTGGGTTCAGCTGTCGCAGCTGTGTCCCATATCGACCTCTTGCTAATCCCTAGACAGCTCCCTGCAGGGGCAGGGAGAGTGAGAAACAGAGAAGTCTTTGATGCTGTGCAGGCACTGTTCAGCAATAGCTAAAACAGAGGTGTGTAATCAATGCTGTTTTGACCAGTAATCTAAAATGACACCATGCAGGCTGCTATGAAGGAAATTAACTCCACCCCAGCCAGACCCAGTATGATACACCCATTTTTTAACAGCAAAGTTTACTACTTCTTGCACTATTTTTGTAAAATAGCTGATCATAAGTACTGTCAAGGACATGAAGCTAAGCTAGGTAGAGGGAGTCTCCTGTGTTGATACTGTAAAACAATTGTTAGCTTCTTAACCCACAGTTCCATAGAACAAATCATGGGGAACTCCGCACTGGTGAGGCCACACCTTGAGTATTGTGTCCAGTTTTGGGCACCTCAATACCAGAGAGATATCGAGATGCTGGAGCGAGTGCAGAGGAGGGCAACGAAGCTGGTGAAGGACCTGGAGAATAAATCCTATGAGGAGTGATTGAAGGACCTGAGACTGTTTAGTTTGAAGAAGAGAAGGCTAAGGGGAGACCTCATCACTCTCTACAACTACCTGAAAGGACATTGTAGAGAGGTTGGTGCTGGTCTCTTCTCACAGGTGATTAGTGACAGAACAAGAGGGAATGGATTTAAACTGCAACAGGGGAGGTTCAGACTGGACATTAGGAAAAAATTTTTCACAGAAAGAGTGGTCAGACAGTGGAATAGGCTGCCCAGGGAGGTGGTGGAGTCACCATCCCTGGATGTGTTTAAGGGTCATTTAGTTGAGATGTTGGGGGATATGGTGTAGGGGAGAACTTTGTAGAGGAGGGCTGATGGTTGGACTCAATGATCCAAAGGGTCTTTTTCCCAACCTGAATGATTCTGTGATTCTGTGAAGCAGACTGGATGCTCATGTCTTAAGCTCTCTTAAGAAAACTAAATATCAGAGACAAAGAGTAAAAATCAGCTACACAGTTCAAAATTAGTTGTAGAAAAGGATTTTAGAATTATCCTCTTCTGAGAGCAGGGAGTCATAAAGAGTTGTCACCAAAATCTGCATACAGTTTACCCAAGTACAGGCTTAACAAATATGTTCAGAGAAACATAATGAACAAGGACTGAAATGAGAAAATATACATCAAAACATATACTCAGAAAGTTTTATCTTTATTGCAATATATTCCTTTGGAAAATTGAAGATGTTGTTTTGGTGACTTTTAGTAATTGATACAACTATGTTTTAGCAAGTGTTCCCTAAACAGATGAATAAATATGTATGGATATAATATCTATATACACTCACATACATACGACCACCAATATATCACAGAATCCCAGCACGGCTGAGGTTAGAAGGAACCTCTGGAGGTCATCTTGTCCATCTCCTCTGCTCAAGTAGGGCCACCTAGACCAGACAGTCCAGGACCATGTCCAGACAGCTTTTGAATATCTCCAGGGATGGAGATTCTACAGACTCGCTGGGCAGCATATATGTGTTTGTAGTATCAGTCTTTTTACAAATCTTTCTACAAAGTTAAATAACGTAAAAACTTGTAATTCTGGCAAACAGCCAAACAAAAGATTATAATTTGCTTTTAAGGGTACAATGCTTGATCATCTCCACTGGATATGGTTAATATACATACATTTTGTCTTTTTTTTTTTTTTTCTCAGTAGTAGGATGTTCCATTCAATGCTGTTTAAATAATTTTGAGAGAGAAAAAGAATATAAATTTGAGAACTAGTGTTTCAGTGTCATTATATATTGACAAAGTCTTGTCTTTTCAGGGTTGCATGAAATATTGTGTGTTATTTGATTAATCTTTTTCTTAAACCAGTCACAAGGCCACTTTTCTGCCCTTTCTATTTCCGAATATAAATATTAAGAGTGGTTCACACCTTCTTCTTTGTAAGAATAAAAATATTACAATTTACTGTTTAATTTAAAATGTTATTTATAAATTTTATAAGCTTATTTGTTACTGTGCTATGGGACCATGTTATGATTTTGAAAAATATATATGAGGACATTTACTTATCCATCTATGCATCTAATTTGCTGGCCATCTGTTGTGATGTGACTAAACACTAAAATCAATAAATGGGATTTTTCCATTGTGAAATTTATGCTGATTTAAGAGGTTAAATTTTGTTTTATCAAAGTTCTTTTCTCTTAAGAAATATTTTATTAGGGATTATTTATCTGGTTCCAATTTTAGTTTTCGTATGGTGTTTGTAAACACTGGATTGAGTTACTGATGTTCAAATCATAGAATCAAAGCTCATAAAGTAGGTTAAGTCAGAAGGGACTCTTAGAGGTCATCTCTTTTGGCTCCCAACTCAAAGCAGGGCCAACTTCTAAATATCAGGTCTTATCAGCCTTTCTGTAAATGCTGTTCTTGACACAATCATCAAGGGAGTAACTGAAAGTTTATTTATATCTATGAAGGAATTTCTGTTGACTTAACTTGACTTTCAATTAGCCAGGAGTCATTGATAAGAGGCACCTTTTGAGTTCCCTTGAAAATCAGCTTATACTAGTTTTGAGTGATTGAGTATTCTATATATGTACGGTGGGTTGACCTTGGCTGGATGGCTGGTGCCCACCAAGCCTCTCTATCACTCCCCCTCCTCAACTGGACAGGAGGAGAAAAAATATAATGAAAGGCTCATGGGTCAAGATAAGGGCAGGGAGAGATCACTCAGCAATTACCATCACAGGCAAAACAGACTCAATTTTGAGAAATCAATTTATTACCAATCAAATCAGAGTAGGATTATGAGAAATAAAAATAAATTTAAAAAAACTTCCTCTCCCACCTCTCCCATCCTTCTGGGTACAACTTCACTCCCTAATTCTCTACCTTCTTTGAGTGGCACAGGGGGGCAGGGAATGGGAGTTGTAGTCAATTCACATGTTATCTCCACCGCTCCTTCCTCTTCGTTCTCTTCTGCTCCAGCATGAGGTCCCTCCCAGGAGACAGTTCTCCATGAACTTCTCCAACATGGGTCCTTCCCACAGTCTGCAGTTCATGAACTGCTCCAGTGTGGGTCCTTTCCATGGGGTACAGTCCTTCAGGAACAGACTGCTCCAGTGTGGGTCTCCAATGGGGCCACAGATCCTGCAGGGAGCCTGCTCCAGCGTGGGCTCTCCACAGGGTCACAGCCTCCTTCAGGTGGATCCACCTGCTCTGGTGTGGGGTCCTCCATGGGCTGCAGGTGGAGATCTGCTCCACCGTTAACCTCCATGGGCTGCAGGGACACAGCCTGCCTCACCAGGGTCTTCTTCACCACGGGCTGCAGGGGAATCTCTGCTTTGGCACCAGGAGCACAACCTCCCTCTTCTTCTTCACTGACCTTGGAGTCTGCAGGGCTGTTTCACATATTCTCACTCCTTTCCTCTGGCTACTGCTCTACAGCAGTTTTTCTCCCTTCTTAAATATGTTATCACAGAGGCACTACCACTGTCACTGATTGGCTCAGCCTTGGCCAGAAGTGGGTCTATCTCGGAGCTGTCTAGCACTAGTTCTATTGGATATGGGGGAAGGTTTTGGCATTTTCTCACAGAAGCCACCCTTGTAGGCCCCATTGTTACCAAAACCTTGCCATGTAAACCCAATACAATACGTAAAAAAAACTATGTATGAAAGGCAAAGGGCCTATAGGACAAGTATATTTTTTAGCCTGTAACACACCACTTCTGCAAGACCCAGTTCTACCTGCACTGGAAATACCTGTGCAAGAACTCTAATAAAGTCTAATGAAATAGGCTTTTATTTCCAGTAGTCCCCTTTCTGCACTTTGATAAAAATATCCTTTATTTTCAGGGGTTCTTTAAGCAACAGTAAATTGTGTCTCCTTTCTCATGAAGTTCCTGAAATAATTCTCCAAACTTCTCAGCTGAGCTAGGTGTGTGAATTCACTTACTATTGATCGAGAAGAACAGACAGTTCTTAAATGTAGTTCATCTCATCCTAAAATACATCAGATAAGGTGATCACACCCTATATTCCAATGGAGAGAAACCATTCCTCTTTATATTAACTACAAAGGGAGCTGAGGTGGACCATATCACAAAGCCTACATATACACTGAAGACACCTAAATTTTAGTGAGATGATTCCTATCCAATGTATAAATTCCCCATTTTCTTATTTTTTGCTGAGAATTTTCAGGATTGTGATTGAAGACAATGCTGTTTATAACACTTCCACGCTCTTTGGATTCCCCATATTGTAACACTGGTGTTGATCCTTCCTCAGTCTTGTTGTCTTTTTACTGGCAATAACTTCAGTTCATCATGCTTTAGCCGTGTACTTTCACTCCTTATAAAATCCATTTGAACGATTATATAAAGTTACTCCAGATTCTCTTTGTCAAAGACATCCAATAGTGAAGGATGAGTTCCCAAAAAGAGAAAACAATTTGCATGTGTTACTTCTTCTTGTTCTATGTAATATATACAATGTAGTTCAACATGATGTCATTTGTTTAAAATGTAAAACCTTTTTCTCTGTCCTAACAGTACAAATAAATGTTCTCCTTTGTTCATGAACATGAAAACATTAAGGAAATCTCTTATATTTATGGTTCTAATCTTTAACTACTTTATTTACTTATTTATTTTGTAAAGAATATCTGGCTTGATGATTTCTTTTTATTTGAGACAAAAGTCATGTCTTTAAAAGAAGAAAAAAAAACCACAATAATTTTATGTCCCTAGTTGTCCACAAGTCTATCTTTCCAAATGACTATTATTTGAAAAAGAACAACTTTCAACCTAATACAAGACTCTTCTAGAATAACATTTTAAGATTATGTCTTTTGGCCTACTGACTTATAAAATTAATTTGATTTGTGAGAGAAAAACATGATCTCAGCCTTAATGGATGGAATCCCATTCTTTCAGGGATTAAAGTTTGTAAAATGAACCAGTACATTAAATAACCTGTTCAGACTAAGACAATATAAATTACCAGTATGGTTAGCAACTTGTATAAAATAACGTAATAGAAATTAAAAGAAACTATTTTATAAATAATTAAATAAAAAAAATCAAACAGTTTAAATTCTGTTTTTCAGCTTTAGTAGTACTTTATTTGGTTCTATTGCTTTGAATGTGTTTTGTGTAGGAAGGTAGAATACCTACTGTATTTATCAGTGTTTGGACCTATATTTAAAGTATGTCCTCAGATTTATTTGAACATATATATATATAGAATGTTTTGTGTATGGTTTGCCAGTATTATTTGCATCATGAAGTATTTGGGCTGTCCTTTCATTGAATTCTGAAACCTTGTATAACATCATTCTGATCTACTTTCCTAAACATTTGGCATGGAGGCAGTCATTTTATTATTCTTAAGCTGTTTTACTAACAAATATAGTAAAACCTCCTACAACAAATTTAGCACTTTTTAACACCAACTGAATGAAACTCATGCTAGTGCCAATGCCAAAGCTTTTCCACTTTTGAAGGACTGTTTAAATAAAAACCAAACAAAAATCTGATGTTCTTAAAAGGCATATCTAGACTAAAAGGCATTTTAGTCTGGAGAAGAGGAGGCTGAGGGGAGACCTCATCGCCCTCTACAACTACCTGAAAGGAGGTCGGAGAGAGGTGGGGATGAGTCTCTTTAACCAAGTAACAAGCAACAGAACAAGAGGGAATGGCCTCAACTTGTGCCAGGGAAGGTTTAGACTGGATATTAGGAAGCATTTCTTTACAGAACGGGTTGTTAGGCGTTGGAATGGGCTGCCCAGGGCAGTGGTGGAGTCCCCATTCCTGGAGGTGTTTAAGAGTAGGGTTGACATAGCGCTGAGGGATATGTTGTGGTTGAGAATGGTCAGTGTTAGGTTAATGGTTGGACTAGATGATCTTCAAGGTCTTTTCCAACCTAGATGATTCTGTGATTCTGTGTGGAAAGTATTGTAGGAATATTTACTATCATTTGTATTCATATATAATTTCAATCAGAGAATTAGCATAAGTGATACTAGCAGAAGTACTTTGAATAGAAATTGCTATGTCCATCATCAAATAGTTCATCCAAACAAATTAGCTCAACCATACAGTTATTCCCTAAAAGTATGTGAATTATCTGAGGCCAAATCTTTATAGACAGAAGAAAACCCCTGGAGACAGTTGACAAAAGATCTTAAGCGCTGGGAGGGTGTTGTGCGTTAACCACAACAGATAGCTAAGGCTGCTCTCTCACTGCCCCACAGTGAGCTGGGGAGATAACTGGAAGGGTAGAAGTGATAGTAGTCCAGTGATATTCATTCTTTCCTTAGACATTGTGAGATGAAAAATTCTGACACACTGATTTTTCAGCTACATTAATAACATAACATGGACTATTTTTTTTGTATTTAACAGGAGGAACAGAGCCTGAAGTGTATAGTGTGAGGAAAATTCCTTCACTATTGACAGAGCATAAAGTAGTTGACTATGTAATGTGTTTTAAATAATAATAATAACGACTATGGATGGGAAAAATATATTGTGTAGCATAAGTGAAACCCAGTTGTTTTTTGCAAAAAAAAAAAAGAAAAAACAAACAACAAAGTTGATATAGCAATTCTGGTCCAAAACTAAACATCTCCATGAATAAAAATAATTTTAATGATAGCATTTTCTAATAAAAAGAATACATCAATAAATTCGTGTAGTGACAAAGATAACATATTTTCATATAACCTTATTTTGCAGAATAACTACAAAAAATTAAGAACAATGCACATGAGAAGACTATTAAAAAGATTGCTGTTGTAAAAAAAGATAATTCCTGAGAATAAGGAAACTCAAATCCCTGAGATAGAAATTGAAATAATTTAGAATTCTGATTAATCTATGTAGATCAGTAGGGTCAAGATTCTTGATTAATGGTAGACTCAAGAAATGTTAGGATCACAGAAAAAAAAAAAAACCTTTGTTAAGATAACAGCCTCTCATTGTTGCCATGGCAAACACTGGCAGTCATCATTATATCCTTCTGTATTATCACTAGCTAGCTACAGTAGTCCTTTCAGGACCTGCATCTGAGGCTTTTCTTTGCCTGAAGCTGCTGCCTGGTACATTGAGATAGTGGCATTGCAAAAGATAGGGCTGATAAAGGCTAAAACCAGGAGGGAATGATTTCATATCCCCAGCCATCAAGCTGAACAACTGTTTATCTAAGAAGTGGTTTAGCTGAGAAAAAAACAAGTCAGATTTATCTGTAGTTTAGTGCTATATTGGGACAAGAGAGTCTCAGATTGTTGTCTCTGCACACATTGTTTGTGTCTTTCATTTAAGTTGCAGGAAAACTACATAAAGAACAATTTATGCAGTGACCAGAACTCTATGCTGTGCCTTTTACAGGGCTAAGGCAAAATGTTAACTAGTCTGATTTTAGCCTAAATGTTCAAAGAATTTTCTATCCTACTATGAAAAGCAATTTAAATAAACAGGTATACTCATGTAAAAAATAAATCAATACAGACTAGACAAAATTCTGCTAACATTGTTCAGTTTGTATATAAAGAACTCTAGTGGATTTCTTTTTTTTTTTTTTTTTTTTTTCTGATTCTACAGTGTGAGTAGTGCTGCTTAGTAAACAGAAGTTTTCATTATAAATTAAATGTAGGTTGAGTCTGAAGAAAAATATAATTGAAAAATGATATTATCTTTTTTGTATTAGTTTAAGAATAGTTGGGAGATTTCTTTATTGTTCTATACTTTAGGTAATTATTTATATCTGGGAAAATCAGTGCTCTGGGAAAAACTGCTCCAGTAAATATGCTTGATGTTATCTGGCAAACATGCATACTGCTTTCATAGTGTTAGAGTTCTAAAACTTTGATCCAGAATCTTTGATCCAGAATCTTTTAGATTGAAGTCTGCCCTGGTAGGTTGAAATGTCATAGATATGAGACTGTTTTTAAGCCACTGGAACCACTGTGTTTTAAACTATCTAACCTCTATACTCACTATACTATTCATTATATAGTAATATCTATTACATTCTTCATAGATTTAATCTTTTTAAGGAGTGTATTAGCCTGTGATACTTATTTCCATCTGTGTTGTCTAAAGAAATTTGGTTTTCTTTGAATTAAGCTCAGAGACTTCACAGTAATGTCTAATTTGTCTGCATTTGTTTTTTTTTTTCCAAATGGTAAGTCTAAAATGGTGTATATAGTGCCTTAAAACAATTTATATTTAATTTCCATAGATAAAATGTAAAGCACATAAGATCAAGATTATAAAGACTGTATACTTTTTCTTCTTGATTATCTACTTTAGAAATAATATTTGAAAAATAAGTCAATATAACAATTATACCACTAATTTGTTGATCATGACTAAGATCCAAATTGGAAAAAGTAATGAATACAATATAGACAGCTTTTCTTAATACAGACATTAATTTTCTATGCTGTAACTCAGTCAGATAACAAAGGTTTTAAATTATACATATAATACCTGGAAGCTATTCAAATGCATAAAATACTCATATGTTACAGGTTTGCATGATTCATATTAATTTTATTGACATGTGGGACTCTGTAGTGTGAAGATGTGAGTTGTTTTACATTATATAAATTTGCAGAATCGGTGACTTTTTACTGCTATACCATACAACAGTCTAAAATAAGTTATAAAATCTAATTATTCTTTTGTGTAGAGATGCTGAGGGTTATGTAAATTAAATTACAATATCCCACAGAAAGTAGCAGGGTAAGTTTTTCCTCAGAAAAACTCCAGTCTGCAATTTTACTTAGACAAACCTACCCTTCTGGAGTGAAGAACCTTGTAAAGTCTTTGGGATCAAAAACATGCAAAGACTTTGGATTTCCATTGAAGGGTCCTGGGAAAGAGGCTGCTATTACCTTCTCCATTTTTCTTCTTGGATAGTCCATCCTGTAGTGAAATTGTCAAGATATGGGATAAAATAAATTATTATGACAGGAACCTGTGTTTCCGCCCCCCCCCCCCCCCACACACCTTCTTTTCCCAGTTTAAGAAAGTAACCCACAGGATTTATAGGTCCTATTGAAATAAATCAATGAAATGATGCAGTAGAAGGCTACTGCACATCCTAGATGTGTCACTCCTTGAACACCCATATCTCCCTTAATTTTCAATTAGTTTTATAGTATGTAAAGAATTCAGTTCAGACTTAACATGCAGTTGATCAATATCAATAGTTATATAACCTAGAAAATGTATGCCAAAGGACATGGAAATCTGAATTGGGAGAATAATTCCTAATACTTTGTTAATCGAGTCTTTCACAAAAATTAAAGAACATGTAGATATTTAATCTGAGGAAAAAGATCAAATTCACAGAATAGCCTAAAATTACTCCTGAACAATTCATTGAAGGTAATTAAAATTTGCAGCACATTGCATAAACTGAGTAGTGCAGCCTGTGTTCCTTGATTTCCTAACTCAGCTAACAAATCAGCAACAGCTGAATTGTGGTCTAAAAATCCTACTTACTGGGTTTGTATGCAGTTCTACAAACTCTTCCAATCAGTCTTTATTTACCCAAGATCAACATTTACAATAACTTTTTGTGGAATGTATTGCTAGTGAACTTCCTTTGCTGGAATATTCAAAGCAAGTAAAACAAAAACGTTGCAAACATGGTTAGAATAAATTAGTTTATTTTGTAAATGCACAATTTCACTGGTTCTGATTGTAGTTCCTCTTACTGGACAAATTTTATATGGTTACATATAATAAATATAAAACCATTCAGCTGTCTTTAGGCAACATAATAGGCCTCCTCTGAATTAAAATAAAATCTTAGTGTAATTATAAATAAGTATTCTCACAAATCCTTTTGTTTTAATGGAGCCTATCAGACATTTTCACATGCCAGATAGGATGCCAGCTAATTTCTCTATTTTTTAATTACATCCTACATTTTGGCCTAGTGCCTAATCTGAGCTTTTTATGCTCTCTTTTCAGAATTAGCACATGCCAAACACTGATTGCTTCAGTCACCTGTGTCTACCTTTTCCTTCCTCTCAGATTTTAGAAAAGAGTCCATATTTCAATGCTATCTGTGAAACCAAGACATATTCACATTTTTAAGCTGGTTTTGTAGTATTTTGTAGTATTTTGACATGTTTAGCATTAAAATTAAATATACCTTTTATTAACACTGTGTATATTTAGAAATTTTAGAATGAAGAACTATGTGTGAGATTGATGGGGGAGAAGGAATAAGAAAAATCTTCGCTGTCACATCAGCCCTTACATCCAGATTTCCTGCTGCAGCACTGAAGCTACTCCTGCTCTCAGAACAGCAACTCAGCTGCTAACTCATGCCTTGATTTTATGAGTGCAGTATAATTACTTAAATATTTGAAAGCCTGTAGGGTATCTGAGACAACTACCTGGAACCTGCACAGATAAGACCTGATTTGTAGGAGACCCTTGCCTTTCTGGACAGGAAGGACTATCCCTCAAGTGCAGATGTCTGTTGTAAGGCAAATGAAATGCAGTTCATGTAAGAGATTGCTTCATATGTCTGAAAGTCAGGGACAAGAAAGAAATGGAAAGGAAATTCTTCTCCCTAGTTAAAAAAGTCCTGGATTATTGGCCTGCTGCTATTTTAAAGTTTTCACAGAAAGAGGCAGACAGCCTGATTGGTGAAGTGATATGAAGTAAGGGAGTCTCAGCTGTCCTCCCACTCCCTATTCACATCAAAGATGCCTTTTACTTGACTTGTTATTTGAAGTATAAACAACCTTGTTTTAGTAATGAAATAGAGAATGAAATATATGTCTCCAAACAAATTGGTGTTCTGTTTTGTTGTACCATCTACATGAACATGTTTTTGTTGCCATTAAACCATTTTGCAGTTTTGGTGGAATTAGTCATGTAAAATTAGATTTGCAGCACTGAGTAGTGGAGTATCTACCAGTCACAAGACACTGCTCATTGTTCTACACCTTATACCTCTCCTTCCCACTGAAGAATGCTGTAATAGTGGTTTGAGGAAAGTAAATTTCCATGTAAGATCCCTTTACAAATCTCTCATTAGCCCAGCTATTGGCCTGTCCTCATGGAAGAGCTCAGAGGCCCTCTTCTTCCATTATGCACATCCCAGAGGATTTTTACAGAAATTAGTCTGTATGAAGATATAGTTTCCAAGTTGGCTTTGAACACATTTTTTTCTCAGTCTTTTGGCTATGTTGCAGCTGTGATAGCAGCAGCTGCCTAACCAGACCTTACCAGAGAATTTTATATTTTCTGTAAAATTCCAATGGGATCAGTCTACAAAAAAATCCCAGATAAATGTTATATCACCACAATGCCTATAGACAGTAGTGTAAGAACTAGCACAAAGACTGGAGCCCAAGAAAGCACAGAACAGATTGTCGCACAGGGAACAAATCAGTAGATATATTACAGGACTTACATTGTTAAATAGTGTAACTTGTTACACAATCTAAAATCAACAATATAAAGTTTAAAGATTAAAAGAAAGAGAATAAGAGAATATTAGTGCAAATCCTGGAATAATATTATGAATCAGGCTATGGATATTCATTCTGGTACACACTGAAATTATAAGTTAGTGACTTAGTGAGTTTTTAAAGAGAATTTTGTGATTGTGAATATAATTATGTAATACAATTTATTTTGTTATAATTTAGTAATTTAGGTATATTTAGTAGTTTATCCAACATAAAATGTGCAATGATACTGGATTATAATGTCAGGAATTAAAAGAAACAGGAAAGAATAACCTGCTGTTGATTAATGGATTCCAAATACTCAACTGTGAAAAAGTGGAGCTTAGAAAAATAGCACATCTGTTGGACCTCTTTGATCTTCCGAATTTGCCAAAAAAAAAAAAAAGAAAAAGGCATTTTAACACAGCTATGTATCAATTTACAGTTGTGTTTAAAATTCTTCTCTAATGGTTTGTTGTCTGTTTGTTATGATACAATCCAGATCCACAAAATACCCAGCCATATGAAAATTTAATGAAGCTATAAGAAAAAAATGGATTTTAAATGAACTGATGTTCTGAGCAATGCAAACAAACAAACAAACAAGGAAAGAGAATGATTCTAAGGAAGAGCAAAGATCTAACATTTGGAAGGGATTCATGTTTCCTAAAAAGGATATAATCTCCTATCCTCAGGCTTCCTTTAATAAAGATTAATTCAACGACATTACCCAGTGCAAGGGACAGGGTAGGTAAAATTAAATAAAAATATTATTGTTCTTTCTTCCCTTCACCTACTGAACTTAAAAAAGGCAATAATATTTAATTTACAAAGTTCAGTCAGACTCACCTTTGCTATTGGATGGTATTTATAGTCTCTCTCCATGACTCCCGTGCCTGTACAAATGTCAATGATTCCTCAGGGTGGTTAAGACCATGCACTACATTTTATTGAAATCCATGCTGGGTAGGACCCAACAGCTTGAATAGCCACAGTTTACAATTTCACTTTCATAACAGCTAAGCCTTCAGTAGTGTCAGTTTATGGTGGTGCCATGTCTTGAAACAGAAGTCTCTCATAATTGTTCGACACACCACAGCTCCATGATTAAAAAAGCAGTGAGGGCCCATCATAGTCTTTTCAAACAGGAGAGCCACAGAAGTACAAATGTCATTGTGAGCCAATGTCTTAACAAGCCTAAGCTGGCATAGCTTCACTTTACATCTGCACTAGTCACTGCAAACACAGTCTATACACTCATGATTTTCAACAGAAATTTATTAATGTCTTAGTACTAAATTAACTGATTTGCCAGCTATACTTTTTCTAACTTAAAGTCACCAGAAGATGAAATTTTTGACATCAGTTAGTTTAAAAAATCTTACACACACCTTTGAACAAAGTTTGATCTTTATAAAAAGGCAACCTGAATGTGCAGAACTATGAATCAGATTTTTAAAGATAACTATGTAACTTACTCTCTCTTAGTGTCGCTGAGAAATTAGCATCTGTGTATTTCTTAAATACCTCCTCTCTTCTGCATATTTATCTATAAAAGGGTGCATAAAATGCAGTTATGTGGGAATGTTACCTCTGAAAATGAGGGTAAGCCTGAACTCCAATAAGGTGTTTAATTGTGGGAAAGATTGGGTTCTGTCTTATCAAATTGGTTTTCCCTTTTAGTCATATACCTTAAAACCCTAAAAAAAAATATATATGAAGAAGCCAAAATATTCTAATAAATATTTTAAAAGGGTATAATAACTGTATTTTTCAGTAATTTGATCACAGAGTTGTTAGATTTTTAACAATTTTCAGAATATAACATTTCAAAATACCATATTCAGACATTTAAATGTTAAAGCCATGCAAGATATGGCAATAGGTATACATGATGTTTCAAGTACACTAGACAGCAGTAAAAGCAATTTTTACGATATATTGTGTAGCTTTGAAGTCAAAGATAGCCTCTCTGTGTATCTAATGGGAGTTTAATTAAGCTTTATAATCAAGAGTTGTTTTTGATGAAACTTGTAATATGAATTGAATACCATAATATTTTGGAAAGAATATGCATCATTTTCTTTTAATTTAATAATTTTCTTTATTAGGGTAATATTAACCACAAGTGCATTGTCACCCAGAAACTTCTGTTCTGTGCTATTATTTGAAATTCTTGAATTCATTTGGCACAATTGCTACATTCCATGTTAGTAATAGCTTTAAATAAAGGAAGTGGCTGTTATGGCTGACACCTACTTACACAGAACACCTAATGGGAGGTCAGGTGGGTATGTCTTTACTAGTGCAGAGGCACTAAGCTGTTTTACATTCTTGGTCAGTCATACTACCTTGTAGGAATGAGATTGTTTTCATTTTACTTTGGGTTTTAGAAGGAATTCAGAAGTCCATGCTTCATTTTTACTCAGTGGAAAAAGACATGCTTTTCCACTGAGTGGTTTCTAAGATTACTCAGGAAGTTAAGTGACAGGAATTTTCCTTTCCACTGATTATAAAGGAAACACATATGTGTCACTGCTGTATTTTCAGAAAGTGGAAGAATTAAAGTAAATAAATCCACCATCTGTGGTTATTTCTGTTTGGAATAACATTTCAGTTTCAAAGGAAAAAAATCTTATTAATTTTATCTTCATCTTAAAAACTTTAAAAAACATTATAAAAGCAAGCATTTGTGGCATATTTACACTACTATCTTTTAGAGAGTCAGAGAAAATTTAAATGTCAGAACCTTAATCATCTGTAATGTTTCTTTTCTCACATCCTGCCTCTGTTTGAGACTTTTCCAAGCATCTTTCTGAAAGTCCAAGTTTGTTTTAATATGGTTACAATAATAGTTTTGTTCAAGGGCTGAACCAAAATGGTAGTTATTAATATGATTACACCAACTTAGTTTCCTCTACCCTCTTCAGTTCTCTCCACTCTGGGAGGCTTTGTACCCTCAAACATTCCCACATGGTCTTATGCTACATCTCAGGGCATACAATGTAGATACTCAGTTTTGTCCTCTAAGAATCATTCTGCTGAGCTGTTACACCACGGCACACTATTCCAGACACTTTGAACTACATAAAAAAGGAGAGAAAGAAATAATTATACTTGAGGTCTGAGGGTCACCAGAAGGGCCCCGGAGAAGATCAAGAACCAAGACATTTGTTTGGCTGTGATTCAAAAGGAAATTAAAATAAATGGTTTCAAATTTTTACACTGTATTAAATGATGAAACTTAAAAACAGCTGACTTTTCTTTGGTGTCTCAAAGACACTTTTCTTTGGTGTCTCAAAAAACTTTAGTTAGTATTTTGATAATAAAACAGAAAGGGGAGCAGAATACGTAATTGTTTTAAACTCTTCAAATAGTTAATGAAGTAATAAAGGTAAGATTAGAGTAGTACTCACTGGATTCCAAAATGTTAGAGATACAGGGACCTTCCCCTTTTAACCGGCACACCATTTAAATCTATTTTAATCTTAAAAAAAAATCTTTAGCTCCTGTGTCTATAATAGGTGAAAATATGTAGTATATTTATATAGTATAGTATGTATGTGTGAACACTGTTTATGTATACCCTTTCTAGATAGACAGAATATAACTGGCAATAGTGAGGTAGAAACCTTGACACATTTGGCAGCAGTTCCCTCTTACATACTCACATTCACACTTAAAAACATGGGTGGGAATAGCTCTGAGTGCATTGCAACTACATTACCTTGTAATTTCAAGACAGAGCTGGTTGCTAATAGTAATAGTTCTGGCTGCATCCATTTTCTTCTTGATGTCCTGCTCATTCCTGTTGTGTAACAGGAAATGAAAATAAAAAGCAGACGCAGTCTGGAGGCAGTCATTTCTCCATGACAGCTCTAGCAACTATTGTAAATGTGCAGAGGACTTGTTAGAAATTTTTTTGAACAGTGCTTAAATGCTTGCCTTGGAAGGAATCTATGAGACAGAGTCATGCATCAGTTTCTGTAGGATCCGTCTGAGTATCTGATGGCCTGTGGAAAGGAATGGAAGAAGTTTGGTAAGAGAACAGATATACTGAGACCTTACTTAAATTCTTCTCCTTAGTCAGCCTTCCTATGTGAAGTTTTGTGATCCAGCTGTCACACAAAAACACCTCTCTAGACCATTATTCCAAATACAGTTAATCCTATATAATTGTTTCTGTGTGCAAACTTGAACTTACAAAACAGGCTTGCTTGTCCAGCAGGATCTTGATTTCTGTTGGGAAGTCATTTGATCTCTCATATCCCATTTTTGTGCAGGTGTTCCTGTGGTCTGCATGGGGATGCTGCCTAACAAAATCTTTCCTTTAGCAGAATTCAAAAACCAGTTCAGATGTGATATAATACTGTTCCTTTTCCTTGTTAAAAAGTAGGGAATGGAAGAAGTGCAGAAGCAGTACTACCCTCAAAACAAATTGAATCAGAGCTGAGCATCACCTAAAGGCAAAATTTGTGCTCTGAAGATTTGAGGACACCTATAGTTGTGACAGATAATCATTATCTTGGAGGAGTCAATTTCTACTAGGTCTGAAAATGAACTGAAGTTTGAGAAAGAGCCAGAGGCTAGTAGGAATTTATGCATGAACAATTAAAACTAACAGCCTTTCAGAGGGAAGAGTTAACTACCATGAATCACAGAATCACAGAACAGTTAAGGCTGGAAGGGACCTCTTGAGGTCATTTGGTCCAAACACCCAAGGAGGCCCACCTACAACTAGTTACCCAGGACCATGTCAATATGGATTTTGGATATCTCCAAGGAGGAACACTCCACAGCTTGTCTGGGCAACACGCACCATTGCTCAGTCACCCTCACAGTGAAAAAGTGTTTCCTGATGTTCAGAGGGAACCTCCTGTGTTTTAGTTTGTTCCCATTGCCTCTGGTCCTGTCACTAGGCACCACTGAAAAGAGCCTGGCTCCATCTTTGGGACTTGTACTGTTCAATATCTTAATGAATGACATAGGCAGTGGGATTGAATACACCCTCAGCAAGTTTACAGACGACACCAAGCTGAGTGATGTAGTTGACACGCCTGAGGGAAGGGATGCCACTCAGAGGGACCTGGACAGACTTGAGAAGTGAGCTCATGTGAACTTCATGAGGTTCAACAGGGCCAAGTGCAAGGTCCTGCACCTGGGTTGAGGCAATCCACAATATCAGTACAGGGTGGGGGAAGAAGGGATTGAGAATAGCCCTGCCAAGAAGGACTTGGGGGTACTGGTGGATCAAAAGCTGGACATGAACTGTCAATGTGCGCTTGCAGCCCATACAGCCAACCGTATCCTGGGCTGCATCAAGAGAAGTGTGGCCAGCAGGTCAAGGGAGATGATTCTGCCCCTCTAATCTGCTATCATGAGATCCCACCTGGAGTACTGCATCCTGCTCTGGGGTCCTCAGTACAAGAAAGATGTGGACCTGTTGGAGCGAGTCCAGAGGAGGACCACAAAAATGATCGGAGGGATGGAACACCTCTGAGATGGAAAGACTGAGAGAGTTGGAGTTATTCAGCCTGGAGAAGAGAAGGCTCTGGAGAGACCTTATAGCAACATTTCAATACATAAAGGGGGCTTATGAGAAAGATGTGGACAGACATTTTTATGAGGCCTGTAGTGATAGGACAAAGGGTAATGGTTTTAAACTAAAAGAGGGTAGATTCAGACTAGATATAAGAAAGAAATTTTTTATGATGAGGGTGATGAAACACTGGAACAAATTGTCCAGAGCGGTTGTGGATTCCCCATCTCTGGAAACATTCAAGGTCAGGTTGGATGGGGCTCAGACCAACCTGATCTAGTTGAAGATGTCCCTGTTCATTGCAGGGGAGGGTTGGACTAGATGACCTTTAAAGTTTCCTTCCAACCTAATCTATTCTATCATTCTATCACTCTATGATCTTCTTTGCACCCTACCTTCAGGTATTTATATACAGGTATGAGAGCCTCCTGAGCCTTCTCTTCTCTAGGCTGAACAGTCTCAATTCCCTCTGACTTTCTTCACAGGAGAGATATTCCATTCCCTTCATCATCTTTGCGGCCCTTCATTGGACTCTCTCCAGTATGTCCATGTCTGTCTTGCACTGAGGAACCCAGACCTGGACACAGTATTCCAGATGTGGCCTCACCAATAGGTAGCTGCTTAAGAGACTTAAGGTAACTTCACTCAGGAAATACTTTCATATTTGTATCAGAGTTTTATGGGCTGGATAAGCATGGAAAAAAAAAAAAAAAAAAAAAAAAAAAAAAAGGGACATTTTCCAGTTGTATGTGCAGTGTTTCTGGTGTTAAATATCTGAAAGAGTGGTATTTGTTGAGAAAAATAATATGAATTAATAGATGAAGAGGAGAGAAAAGCAAAAGTAATAGACTGTGCATGGGAACTTAAAAGTGTGAAAGAATCCACAGAGAAACCTGCCTAAGCAGCCCCATGCTCCTCAGCTGTTAAAGGTTGAGTACCACTTCCATAAATGAAACTCAAGAATTATCTCCTTTGAATGGCCTCACTTATCAGCAATTTCAGTTAGTACAAAAAGTCTGTAACCTCATCAAAATGTGATACTGTTATTAATGGACAAATACAGTACTCCAGATGATTAATTTTTCAAATACCCTCTACTCTTCTCAAAGGCAGACCAGTAATATGACATTCACAGATGCAGACCAGCCGATTAGCTTATTGGCCTATTAGTTTGAAGTGAGATTAAATGATTATTTTCAAAGTATTAAATTTGTTACTAAGTGGTGGGTCTAGTAAAATACCTTGAGTTCTTGAATAATACACTGATTTGTGGATTCTACCTGAAAATCCGAGAGGAAAGAGAAAAAGATGCAAATTATTTCTTCTTTTTCTCTTCTACATTTTAAAACATTAACTCATCACACATACATAAATATTCAGCAAAAAATTGATTTTGCATATCACTATGTTTTCAGTGCCTGTGAGTACTGCTAAAAATATTTTGACCAGTGGCAGCTATTAATTTCTAACATATATTTTTACACCTTATGCTCAGCATTTAAGTCATTTTGCAAAGAATGGGGAAACAAGTAAATTGTAAAAGATAAATTCAGAAGTTCTCATTTAGGTGAAGTTTCATTACAGTCAGCAGGAGTTTTGTCTAACCCCCTGCCCCCAAACTGTAAGAGCATGAGACCTTATTTCTCTTTTCTTTCCAAACAGTATTTGTGCAACAAATATTCCCAATAATTCAGAAAGTATTTTATTTCTATTAGAAAAAAAATCTGAACCACAATTCAGACAGGATGTGCTCGAAAGTCTAGAGCAGCTGAGCAACATGATGCAAAGCTGTCATTTCCTACACTTCTACCATTCACATTTTAAGTGATCTGTGAAGTATTGTCAGTATGCTGAGGCAACTGTTCTAAGCAAATGACATTGATTCAGCTTCAAGGATGACATGAAAACATCCAGATGGCATGCATGCTTTACATTATAAACATCAGATAAATTATAACTTAAAAATTCAGAAAGGTGATCACAGTAACTATTATATCAGCAAATAGGAAAAAATAGATTGGTAATGGGTTTTCAAAACAGCAGTATACATATGCCTCATTTGTCTGAGAGAGAGTGATGTGTACTATAGTCTATAATTAAGATTTGAAATCTAATCAGAGTCAGCTGAAATAATTATTGCCCCTTTCTAAGCTAATATTATTGAAATGAAATAAGAAGGAATTGGGAGATTTTTTGGATCAGCTGTCATATACATGTCCTGAAGAAAGATCCTGTGTAATAAGCGAACTGAAAGTAATTTTGAAAGAAATTCTCCAAGGAGGAATTTTCTTATCATCTACAATTCATGTTAATAAAAGGGGCGTATTATCTTATGCTACCAGCCCATCCAGTAATTACATTCAAAGGACATTGAAGATTTGTCATTCTGTGCAAAAGTCAAAACTCAGAAGTTCATTCACTTGCAAAACCTGACATTTTTGGGAAAGGTGGGGGAAACAACCCCCAAAAAAATTGCTCATAAAGAAACTAATGCTTAAGAATAATTTCTTATGGTAGGAAGAAAAAACACCTTGATGGTAGCAATTAAGGAAATATTAGTCAATAACCACAAGTCTTGAGGTGTGAGAACTGCAAAGATGTAAAAAAGCTAATTAAGATATGTTTCAACATATATTGAATATCAATTTACCACTGGAAGAAAAGCTAACTTTAAAGGTAACTTTTTTTTTTATTGTATACTGCACCCAGTGACAGTATAGCCCCAGAAGCCGAACATCTTCTTAAGACAAGATTATTCAGATTTAAGTGGAACACTTAAAAATATTCTTCTGCAAATTCATTTTTATGCAATTGTCATTAAAATGATGAAGCGCTCTTTGTTTCCAAAGACTACTCAGTAATTAAAGATTAGTTTAAATGCAGGAATAATGATTTATTACAATAGACAGAAGACCTTTTATAGTTAAAAGTTCCATCAATCTTGTAAAATGGAACAATTTCCTAATTTTGACAAACATTTGACTAAGGAGATTACTGGAACTACTTTTAAGTACATAGATGATGCTCAAATTAATTATTTATTTCCTCGAACATTCAACACATGCTGTAGCAATATTTATTATGCATAGAATTAGGAAGACAGTTCAAGAAATTTTACTTATTTTGGATAAACAGATTAATAGCAGAAAACTTGATGGGATCTTTTATGTCTATATGGAGGGTAATCTAAAACGAAGTTTTGTAGTACAAGTTCTTACCCTTCCTGCTTCAATATACAAAAAATACTATGAAGATGAACTCTTGGGAGTGGAAAGATTTAAATATCCCTTGTGACAACAAAACTAGAAAGTGTAGTAGTATTCAAAACTTGAACAAACACACACACACACACACACACACACACACCCCAAATATGTGCTAGATTTGGGTAGCAACCTTTGGAGCTGCTCAGTTGTTAATCACCAAGAGTGATCAGTCACTCAATGTTGAAAAAATCCAAATGTTCAAACAATATATGAGAACATGTTGAAGTGATGATCTTTCTTCCTTTTACAACACAGGGAATGCATCCATCATTGATAGAGTAAGGACAGCAGTACAAATCTATGATTTATGTTCCTGAAGAATGAATCTTCTGGGTGGAAGGTAGCCTACTTTTTTTACTCAGGGAAAGTAAATCATGGTAGTATTCCATAAAACCAGTATCTTATCTTTGGAAGAATTAATGCATATTATTTTTCACTGTAGTAGGAAAAAGCTATATCATGATAACAAATAAATAAAAAAAAAATTCACATTTTCATAAAGTGTATTAAATAACTGGAAACACTGTAAAGATAACGGTAATGAATTTGAGAGAGTATTTTTATATACTGAAGTTGCAATGGTACCATGTAAGCTCTGTAATAGAGTTATAATACAATACATGCAATTACCATTTGAGATAAATCATGTTAAACTGACAGCAAAAAGCAGCATAGTGATGCTAGCTGCAGTATCTCAATTGCAAATTATTATGCAGTAACTACTTTCAGTAGCACTGCTGGAGTTCTCAGTCTTTCAGTGTTTCAATTTTATGCTTTTTTGCAGGATTTAGCACCTTAGCCATCATAGAGGGCTTAAATATGATACATATAAGATATATATAAAACTTTATCTTAAACCAGTATTCAGATCTATTTAATTGTGTTCCATTTAGTGGAAAGGATAATGCTTAAAATGATATGAAACTCTTATTTTTTGAAAAAAATGAGACAAAATAGATACTACTTCTAAGATAGTGTTTTTCAATATTATGACTCCCATAACTCCTCCCCACCCTTTACTCTCAAGACTGAGTTTTGATGGAAATCTCTCAATTGCCCCAGCATTTATTTTTTCCACCCAGCAGCCCTCATTTCCTTACTCTCACAATCAACAAGGATTTCTTCTTAGATTAATGAGCTTCTCAATTTAGTTGGTAAACAGTTCAGCTAAAGCTTCTGAAGCTGTTAAATTCAGCTGCAATTGCTTTTTATTATATTTTAAGAGAATATCTTGAGAGTTCTTTTTGAAAGATAGAAAGCAAAGTTATCTCAAAAGCTCATTCTATGGTAAGCAAATAAGACATTTAAAATTCAGAATTAGACTACAGAGTATAGGCAGTACTTCTAATTATGTTGTATATATTAACTTTGTCTAATTTAATTACAAAATTTAAATTGAAATTGACCTTATAAAGAGAATATATTGCAAAGTATATATATTAGTACCAGAATTAATCTTAGCCTGACAGTCTCTACTGAAATAAGGAGAGGGGGGTAAATAGAAGAAAATTAGCTTTGGAAAAAATAGAGTGAAAACCCCAGGGCTTTTCCTTTGTCTTATTTCTGCAAACAGGTCCAAGTCTTTCATTCAGCTTCAAAAGAAATAATCTTCCCCTCCCTCCCCCCTATTTATGGTAATGATATGGAAATTATTTAGACCCTTTTTAACTTGTAAATCTCAGAATTAAGGAAGGGTTCAACATTTGTGAAATCTGAACATCATTTGACCATGACAATAGTTATAGCTTTGAATAGTCACGTTTTCTTTATTTTCCTCAGAATTCCTACCTGTAATACAGAAGCTTTGATCAGTGTCCAGCAAGTGTTTTTTACAGTAACTTTAAAAATACTACTTTGATACAAGGGAGGTAGAAAGTCCATGCAATTCGGTTTAGCTTCATAACACAAAGAATTCCAGAGCACTTATTAAATAAAACACAGACCAAAGCCTTTCCAGAACTACCTTTTCTTGAGAGATGGAGAATTTTCTTCAATGTTCTTACTGTCCATACCCCAGAAATCTGGCTTGAGAGGACAGTGAACAAAACATAGTGGTTTTGATGATAACTTTGAAAATGTGATGCTTTCACATCAGATTTACTTTGAACCCTTTAGTTTTCACCAACACAAAACCTACAGTGAAACTTATACAGATCAAAATAATAAAATTGCATTCCACTTCAGTCAGCAGTGTGAACAGTGGAATTTGCACTTTTATACCAGCACTGGACACTTTTGAGTTTCATTAACTTCCTTGAGTTTCTGTGTAGAATTAATGCATTAAGGATTCACCTTCAAAAGCCTAAATTGTTCTGGCTAGACTTTTTTTTTTAATTGTATCATATTGCCTAAACTGTGATAACCAGAAATTTCTGATGTAGAGCTTCCTCCATATAATCAGCTGTCAGACTGCTTGATTTAGGACTACTTGATTCAGGGGGGTTTTTTTGTGTGGTTTTTTTTGGGTTTTTTTGTTTGTTTTTTTTTTTTCCTCCTTGGTCTGCTACGGCTCACATCTGTTAATCTCATCGTCTCATTATAAAACCCATCTTTTTTCCTGTGCAGCTTTAGAGAAGCTGGATGAAATGCATTAACATGATTGCTGTTTTCTGGTGAGCATACATTTAGAGAGGCAGGTTAATCCACTATGTGGCAAATGAGTATGGGTAATCTCATTTATGTCAGGGGTATAAGGGATTAGAATCCTTTGGACTGTATTATTTTAATTAAAAAGAAATAATCAGTCATACATCATGTTAGATGAAGTCTAACAAATCTCCTAGGAAGTGCCAAACCAGCCAATATATTGTTATGGAAAGGATGAAAAGTAATGTAGTGACTTCAATATTGTAGTCTACATGCATATTAGGATGATCTAAATATTGGTGAATTTGTTTATGCATATTTATTTCTCAAATAATAATAATTTAAATCACCTTTAAATAACTTTTGTATGGTAGTTAGAGATGCAGTTTTTCCTTTTTATTCTTCAAGAGCAATACGTGATGTAAAACCAACCATATGCCTTTACATGATTTGAATATTGAAAGAGAAATAACAAGCATCATTAAAATTAGTTTCCCATCTCAGATATAATGGATTGCTAGCAGTTTTCATTGCATTTGTTTGGATTAAGATAGTTATAAAAATTAATAAATTTTCTGGTGAATCTAATCTGTTATCATTAATATGGAAGGGGTGACGGTAAACTTACCTGAAATAAATTAGACTAGACTAGACTAGACTAGACTAGAATATTTCAGTTGGAAGGGACCTACAATGATTATCTAGTCCAACTGCCTGACCATTTAAGGGCTGACCAAAAGTTAAAGCATATTATTAAGAGCATTGTCCAAATTCCTCTAAAACACTGACAAGCATGAGCCATCAACCACGCCTCTAGGAAGCCTGTTCCAGTGTTTGACCACCTCTGTAAATGTTTTCTAATGTCCAGTCTAAACCTTCCCTGACGGAACTTTGAACCATTCTTCCCACACATCCTCCCACTGGATCCCAGGGAGAAGAGATCAGCACCTTGCTCTCCATGTCCCCTCCTCAGGAAGCTGTAGAGAGCAATGAGGTCACCCCTTAGTCTCCTCTTTTCCAGACTAGACAAACCCAAAGTCCTCAGTTGCTCCTCACAGGACATGCATTCCAGCCCTTTCACCGGCTTTGTTGCTCTCCTCTGGAGGTGTTCAAGTACCTTAAATGCATTCAGAGGACTACTATTTAAGTGATTTACTATTTAAATACTATTTAAAGTTTGATGGATATGCTTAAAATCATCACTTAAAAACTTCTTTCTTGCCACTAGGATCTAAGGGCATTTAACAGGTCAGATAAACTGAAACAAATTTTTGTGGCATACTGACTCATTTTAGGGCAAAAACCTTGTTCTGGACTACATCCTTGCTGGTTCCTTTTTGTCCTTAGCTAGACAAGTTCAATAAGAACAAGAAATTAAGTTCACTTAAAACAAGTGGTAGTGCAATAATTTATTCCTGATCCAGTGAAGAATTTAATGCGCGCTTTTTTTTTTCCTAGATTAGTTTCTAATGCAAAGTGGCTTGTAGGCTTGTAAGTTCTAAAACCCACTCTCATTGCTTTCCGTGGAGCTTGCTTATCCTCAATAGACAATATAATTATAAGCAATTTCAAAAACTGAGATGAGAAAACTATGGATTTCCATAGGCCTTTAATTTCTTATTTGAATTTTCTATTATATGTTAGCTTTTTAAAAACTGAAAAAGATCAAGTGGCTGATCTATGCTAGACTCTCTTCCTTTTGAAAATGATTTATGTACTTAAATAAGAACAAAAACTTATTAACATTCTATCTCTTTACTCCAATATTGAGATAAGAATTGATATAACTATAGAACTCATAAGAGATGCAGATATCTATCAGTCCATTTCTCTGGTCTTGTGAAATTTTACATTAAAAACCCCAACATTTATTTGGGACCCTTTAATTAGAGCCTAATAGGAAGTGTTATATACTCCCTCAGCTACCATTAGTGCTGCAATTAGAAATACAAATGGTTTCCTAAATTCTGTTGATATCGCTGCTGTGCTTATCCTCATTTATAATTGGTTTCAAGGTTCAGATAGGAAATACTTTTCTTTGATGTTTTCACAAGTGGGAAAAAATTATGTGCCTTTTTGTGCATATCTCAACAGAAGGTAAACAATTTTAATAGCCTGTGGGATTGCTAATTAGAGCTAATTGTGCCTTGATTGACCTATCTTGACAGTAAGTACCTTACAAAACTTGCTTTTTTCACAAAATGAGGATTCGTTTGCATGAGTAACTTGAACGCACTGAACCTCAGAGGTAGGGAGTTGTTTGGCTGTGATCCTCTGATTTTGTTAACTTATATTTCATAACTTCTTATCCACTTATAAAACAACAGCAAAAACTCAGGCTCATCATTTGTGTATTGAAACATGTGCTTTCTTATGCTGTTGCTACAAAATCAGAAACTAACACAGACAAAGTCTCTAGTGAATCAAGATCTGAATATCATGGATAAATTATTCTCTATACAAACTCAGACAAAAAATCAAAAGGGAATTATGAAATCCCAAAATCTTATGGGTAATGTAGGAGTTCGGTGCTGATGACTAAGATGAAATTATGGACTTTTCCAGATCAATAGAAAACCTCTCTCTCATTTCACCATACACATTTTTTTTTCACCAATTTTTGTTGTGTTTCTATTAAAAAAATCTGTTGCATGTTGAATGTTTTCCATAAGACATGTATATTGCCATATAGCATTCTGAACTTTTGGAACACTTTTTTTGAACACTTGTATTACTTTCTTTAGACATATTGGCTGTTGTAACTGAATGTAGCCCACCCAGCAGTACTACCTAGACAAATGAGACCTGCCCAGCTTGAACTAACTAGGCTGATTCAGTCTGATCTGGATAATGAAGACAACATTGTTTTCATAACACATTTGGGCAGCAACCTAGAGAGTGACAGAAAGGGGATATGTAACCACTAGTTGACCCTTGGGATGGTGTCCTGGTTTCAACCAGGGTGGACTTAATTTTCATTGAAGTATTTCATACCATGTGATGTCATGTCCAGGTGGGCGGGCTCTCTCTGGGGCTCCCACATGCGCTCTTGCTCTCTCTCACTCATGTTGTCTGCTCGTCTGGCGGTATTGTTGCTGTGGGGGGGCCGGTTGTCGTGCTCGGTAAGGCACTGCTGCATTTTACCCGTTTTCTTTTTGAACTCACTATTGTTACTGTTGTTCTCTTGTTATATTTAGTAAATTCTTTCTTTTTATTCAACCCACGAATTCTCTTCTTTTGACCCTCCCCTATCTTACCAGAGGGGAGGGGGAGGTGAATGGCTGGCCACGTGGCGTCTGGCTGCTGGCTGAGTTCAAACCTCCACAGATGGAGAAAGTCAAAGAAGTTGATTAGCTCAGGGTTATGAGAATAGCAATGTCATTTGTGGTTTATGCTGATACAGTAAACAGTAAAAACAATAAACAGTAAAAACAATAGCCCCCATGGGGACAGGGTAGCAGAATACACAGTATTCAGTGTAGAAGAATACACAGTATTCAGTGTAGAAGTTGTGCAGAAGTTGAAACCCAAGGAGAGGGACTTCTATCATGTAGGGGCTGAGCTTTGGCCATGATTTGGCTGCAGTGAATGTCTTGCTCCACTGGATCATTGGCTTTGAACTGGTTTCAGCTGGACAGATGGGACTGGAGATGCGCATTGTAGAATGGGTATATGTGGTGGGTTGACGCTGGCTAGACACTAGGTGCCTACAAAAGCCACTTTATCATTCCCCCTCCTCAGCTGGACAAGGAAGAGAAAATAGAATGAAAGACTCATAGGTTGAGATAAGGACAGAGAGAGATCACTCAGCCATTACCATCATGGGCAAAACAGACTCCACTTGGGAAAAATTAACTTAACTTATTACCAATCAAATCACAGTAGGATAATGAGAAAATAAAAACTAAATCCTAAAACACCTTCCCCCCAACCCTCCCTTCTTCCCGGGCTCAACGTTACTCCCAAATTCTGTACCTTCTCCCCTCTAGTGGCACAGGTGGACAGGGAATGGGGGTTACAGCCAGTTCATCACACATTGTCCCTGCTGCTCCTTCCTTCTCAGGAGGAAGACCCCTCACACTCTCCCTCTGCTCCAGTGTGGGGTCCCTCCCATGGGAGACAGTTTTTCCACAAACTTTTCCAATGTGGGTCCTTCCCAGGGGCTACAGTTTTTCATGAACTGCTCCATCATGGGTCCCTTCCACGGGGTACAATCCCTCAGGAACAGACTGCTCCAGTGTGGGTCTCCCACAGGGTCACAAGTCCTGCCAGAAAACCTGCTCCAGCATGGGCTCCTCTCTTTCCACAGGGCCACAGGTCCTGTCAGGAACCTGCTTCAGTATAGCTTCCCAGAGAGTCACAGCTTCTTTCGGGCGCATCTGCCTGCTCTGGCGTGGGGTCCTCCATGGGCTGCAGGTGGAGATCTGCTCCACTGTTAACCTCCATGGGCTGCAGGGTCACAACCTGCCTCACCATGGTCTTCACCACAGGCTGCAGGGGAATCTCTGCTCTGACACCTGGAACGCCTCCTCCCCCTCCTTCTTCACTGACCTTGGTGTCTGCAGGGCTGTTTCTCTTACATATTCTAACTTCTCTATCTGTCTGCAATTGCCCTTGCACAGGTTTTTTTTTTTTTCTCCTTCTTAAAGATATTATCCCAGAGGTGGTATCACTGTTGTTGATTAGCTTGGCCTTGGCCAGCAGTGGGTCTGCATTGCAGCTGGCTGGCATTGGCTCTGTTGGACACAGGGGAAGCTTTTGGCATCTTCTCACAGAAGTCACCCCTGTAGCCCCCCCACTACCAAAACCTTGCCATGCAAACCCAATACAGTATAACAGGTGGAGAGCAATCACTATCCTGCAAACACAACAGTGATTGTTATACACCTGCTATACCCATCCTACCAAGCAAATAAACTGGGTTGTGTGTTCCTGAATGGTGTGGTCTAGTAGCTCTAGCAGCTGCCTTACTCAGTCTTCCCATGGCAAACTCTCATAAACTGTGTTACAACCTGACCCAAGTGCCATGGTTTAAGCCCAGAGGGCAACTGAGTGCCATGCAGCCGTTCACTCACCCCTTCCCCCCCCAGTGCTGAGAAGGAGTAAAATGAACAAAAATGCTTAGGAATGGAGATAAGGACAGAGGGAGGTGGCTCACCCATTAACGGTCACAGGCAAAAGACAGGCTCCTTAAGGGAAGAAAAATTACATCAGTTTTATTTAAAACACTAATAACAATGACACTTAACAGACAGAATAGGACAGTGGGAAGTGTTACCATATCTTAAAAACAACCCACCCACACCCCTCCCTTCTTCCCAGGCTCAGTTTTGTTCCAAATATCTCTACCTCCTCTCCCAGCAGCACAGGGGCAGGGGATGAGGGGTGCAGTCAGTCTGCCACTTCTTCCTACAAGAGTGAGGAAAGCACTCTTCTGCGTTTTTCTCCCAGCTCCATGTGGTGTCCCTCTGACGGGAGACAGTGCACAAACTTTCTCTGTCATGAGTCCTCCCCATGAGATGCATTCTTCTTGAGATGCTCTGGTATGGGTCACCCCCATGTGTTTCAGTCGTCCCAGCACCAAACTACAACAGTGGGGGCTGCTTCTTCCCTCCAAGTCTCAGTATCCTTTAAGCACAGCCACCTGCTTCAGTGTGGGGTCCTCCACACTGCTTCTACTCCACCGTGGACCTCCATGGGTGGCAGCGGAGCAGTCCTGCCATCTCACCATGGGATACAGTGGGGCTCTCTGCTCCAACACACCTCCCCTTGCTTCCTCCTCCTTCCTTCCACTGACCTCAGTGTTTGCATAGGTGTCCTTCTCATGGCATCTCCTCACAAGTCCCCCCAACCCCCTCTCAGGTTTCCCTTCTTAAATATGTTATCACAGAGGTGTAGCCGCCATTGCTAACTGGCTCAGCCTTGGCCAGAGACAGGCCTGACTTGGAGCTGGGGAAGTTTTCAAGAAGCTTCTCACAGAGGACCACCACTGCAGCCCCCTCCCCCACTACCAGAAACTCCACCACACAAACACAAAACACCACACACACAGCACACTGATTCATTCAATAACAGGCTGTTCAAATAGAAACTGTACAGATTTTGAGAAATGACTAAAAATGTGTTACTAACTTGTAAATCTACTGCCTCTCCTCAACAAAAGAACATATTGGATACATTATTTCTAGAAATTATCTGGAAACTATATGGGTTAGGAAAACATTAAAGAAAATCTGAAACTTTAAAAAAATTAGTAGAGATCCTAAGAATCTGAAGAATGAAAGTACATGAGCTGTGAGGCATCCTAAAACAGGTTCAGCTCTTGATCCTGATCTTTTCAAAGTCAGTGGAGAATCACACTTCCAAACAACTAAATAAATAAGCAAGTAAAGAAGGAAGTAGCAGACAAAGTGTGTTTGTATTTGTGAAGTACATGAGTGTACAAAAACATGTGACAGAATTAGGAGGAAAATATGTTCTTCTGTTAATTTTCCATGAGTTGGAGGTAGGGTTTTCATGATAAGGAGAAAAAATGTGAACTTCCTAAGAATTTTTAAATCAGAAGCCCTGTAGTTTTAATAATTTCCATCAAAAAGTAAATTTTAAATAAATTATACTCAAATTGTGTATGGCTTTGTTTTTATGCAGTTTTTACTAAAGTCATTTTTTTAAGACAGAAAACAAATTATATAAAAAATTACAAGAAGACTTAGAAATTTAGAATATTGTTTCTTAAACAGAGAATTATTGCTTGATACTGTTGTGTATGGCATTTAGGAAAACTTGATTTCTTTCATCTTTACCTGACAAAAGGCATGATATTTAAAAATATTTATGTGTATTCACTGAGAATATGCATATGGCCTTTTATAAATGTTTAGATGCTGTTTATGTTTAGAATTTGGTGTTGAGAAAGAATAAACTAGCTCCTTAAAGAAAAAGGAATTACTAAACTGGCCTTTTTGAGAAAGAGTGTGGTGGGTGTGCCCACTGTATGCTAATATCATACAAAGAAATTATATACTTACAGAGCCTCTGACTCCTTTTGGTCAATATATTGCATTCAGACTTCAGAAAATTATGTGTCTCCTGCAGGCAAGAAATCATCAAAATTATTTAATCTCTGTGTGAGGTCAGTTATATCCTGAGCCCCCCAGAAAATGCTCACAAGCCTACTTGGCTTCCTATGACATAATTCCCCATCACTGCCCTGTCCCAGTGCATGGGTCTGTTCTAGAAAAGCATAACAGCTCAGAGCTCAGAGCTCAGTGTCTGCATCTAGGAATGAGTAAGTCTGTTCATTATATCTGTTGCTCCATAGCTTAAGTCAAGAGAGATGTATCTAGTTGGCATAGTCATATTTGGTGTGACTGTAGACAAGGAGCTAGAATGTGTATCCCCAAAAAGCCTCCCAAGAAGGATATCCTGGGCCAAACTCAATTTAAAAATAAGCATCTGGAACTCAAAAGAAAGGGAAAAAAACCCACAAAACAAAACCTCAGAAGCTGCACAGTTATAGCGACATTACACTTGAAAATATCCATAATTTTTATAGCTTATTATGCAGAGGGATTAAGAAGCAAAAATATTTTCAGTTGATAATAAAGATGATTACTGTGCACTATGTTACAGATTTTAAGAACAAGAAAGCTTTCACAAGATAAATCTATGAAAATAATATGTATTTTTTTTTAATTGTTATGTATATAGTATCTGCATGTTATTTTCTATGTAATGCAGAAAGAACTCTGAGTTTGTAGGGTCTGACACGTGAACTCTTACAGGTTAGCAGTATTCAGCTAGATCAGCATTCCTGGAGAATGAGTAAAACTGTGAATTGGACCAACTGTTTGACACAAAGTACCTCCTTCCATGCAGTTAGCATCAATGATATCACATTAATAATGTGCTCTATTTACTCTTATTGATTTTAACAACTTCTCTATCCTTGTGTGTGTATCCTTAATATCAGAGAGATGAAGGATGAATATGAGCATTTTGATAAAAATGAAATATAATCAAGGAGAGACTCTAAATTACTGGAAGAATTAATTAACCTCAGAATGCATAAATACATGTAATGGCATATTTATAAAGAAAATTCATGGTCAAAAATGAAGAATTAACTATTTTTTATGTGATCATTGAGTAGTTTAACTGTCTGTATGCATTATTTCAACAATAGCAATACATGAATCTGAGGAAGATGGATGTAAATGGGGAGGTGGGGTGGGAGGGGTGTGTGTCTCCAAAGAGCTCAGCCAATTAGGAGCACTGGCAGCCCAACCAGGGACTACAGATGACGAAAAGATGGATCAGCATTTTTTTAAGCTGCCTACATTAAAACCAAGAAAAAGAAGTATTCCAGTCCTATACATATACATAACTGTTCACTCACTCCTCCCCGCCCTGGTGGGATGGTGTGGTGGTTTAGCCCCTGCTGGGGTCTGAGACCACGCGACCGCTGCCCCTCCCCCACAAAGGGAGTGAAATACAAAGCCCCGGGGCTGAGATAAGGAGAGGTTTAATACAACAGTGCAACAGCAACACAACAAACAACAACAATAACAGTAACAGTAATAACAATGGACAGAGCAAGATATCTACCAATACAGCAGTGAGAGGACCAGCTGCGCCAACCCACGCGATCACTGATTCTTCCCGCGCTCTGGTGCTCGGACGTGACGTCAGCATGGTATATGAATAACCCGGCTGGAGCTTCCCCCCCACTGCTGGGGAAACTTAACCCTATCCTGGCTAAACCAGGACAGATGGGGAAGAGAAAATATAACAAAAGATTCAGGGGTCGAGACAAGGACAGGGAGGGCTCACTCACCAATTATGGTCACAAACAAAAGACAGACTTGACTGGGGAAAGAAAACCATCAATTTACTTTGAACACCACCACCACTAGTAATTTACTAATCAAAACAGAGTAAGACAGTGAGAAATGCAACCACATCTTACAAACACCTTCCCTCCACCCCTCCCTTCTTCCCAGACTCAGCTTTGCTCATGATTTTTCTATCTCCTCCCCTCCAGCAGTGCAGGCGGGCAGGGGATTGAGGTTGCAGTCAGTTCATCACTTTTTGTTTCTGCTGTGCCTCCCCCCTTAGGGGGAGGATTCCTCAGATTCTTCACCTGCTCCAGTGTGGGGTCCCTCCCATGGGAGACAATCATCCATGAATTTCTCTGACATGAGTCCTTCCCACAGGCTGCAGCTCTCCATGAACTGCTCCAGCGTGGGTCCCTTCTGTGGGCAACAGTTCTTCATGAACTGTTTCAGCATGGGTCCGACTTAGAGCCAGGGAAGCTTCTAGCAGCTTCTCACAGAAGCAACCACTGTAGCCCCTCCTTCACTACCAGAACCCTGCCACACAAACCCAATACAATAGTGAAGTACCAAAATCTGAATACCTTTCCTGTGTGGACTTAGGGCAAGAATACCAAGACTAGTCAGAGAGAAGTTCTATCCGTCAGGAAAAAGCAGGCAAGAAAAAATTTCCCTGGACAATTGAATTATATTCCTAATTTTTTTGACTGAACTTCTTCATGCCTTGTGGGTTTTAAGTCTTAGCCATGTTTGATGGACTACTTTGACTTCATCTTTACATCACCTACCTTGTTTATCTCCTGCCATTCTTTGGTCCTTTCAAACTCCTTCACTGATTTTATCTCTTCCTAAATACCCTCTCTGTTAAAACATGATCTTCTACAGTACACAGTTCATTCTCACAGTCCCTGCCTTTGCCTTCTGCATTTTGAGTGGTGTGGCTGGAGCACTTGTCAGTGAAGACTGAGGCAAAAAAGTAGTTGAGTACCTCAGCCTTCTCCATATCCTCGGTGACCAAGTCTCCTGTTTCCTTCCGGAGAGGGCCCACATTTTCCCTACTCTTCCTTTTATCATTGATGCACTTATGGAAGCTTTTCTTGTTGCCCTTGACGTCCCTGGCCAGATTTTATTCTATCAGGGCTTTGGCCTTCCTAATCTAATCCCTGGCTACTTGGACAATTTCTCTGTATTCCTCCCAGCCTACCTGTCCTTACTTCCATACTCTGTAGGCTTCCTTTCTGTGTTAGAGCTCGTCCAGGAGCTCATTGTTCATCCATGCAGGCTGGCTGGTGGTCTTACCTGACTTCGTCTTTGTCAGGATTCATCGCTCCTGAGCTTGGGGGAGGTGATGCTTGAATATTAACCAGCTTTCTTGGGCTCTTCTTCCCTCCAGGGCTTTTTTCCATGATACTCTACCAAGCAGATCACTGAAGAGGCCAAAGCCTGCTCTCCTGAAGTCCAGGGTAGCGAGCTTGCTGTGCTCCCTCCTCACTGCCCTGAGGATCTTGAACTCCACCATTTTATGGTCACTGCAACCAAGGCTGCCCTTGAGCTTCACATTCCCCACCAGCCCCTCCCTGTTGGTGAGAACAAGGTCCATCATAGCACCTGTCCTTGTCGGCTCCTCCATCACTTGTAGAAGGAAGTTATCATCAGTGCATTGCAGGAACCTGCTGCATTGTTGTCCTGGTTTTGGCCAGGATAGAGTTAACTTTCCTTGGGCTGAGAGCGAGCACAGATAGAGGGCCGGGTCCAGATCAATCATTGCACTATTCCATATCATATGACATCATGCTCAGTATATAGGCAGACATGTGCTCTCTCACGCCCTGTTTCGGATTCCGGGTCGGCACAGTGGGATTTTCTGGTGTGGTCAGGATTGCTGCTGGGGGGGGTGGGCTGTGTACCGGTCGCCAGTCACTAAGCCACTGCTTCGTTTGACCTATTTTGGACTTACTATTTTTACTGTTGGTTTTGTTACTATTACTAATGTTTTTTTTTTTTTTTTTATTCAACCTACGAATTTCTTCTTTTGTCCCTCCCCTATTTCACCGAGGAGGAGCATGGGGGGAACTAAAAAACTGGCCATGTGGTGATTGGCTACCAGCTGAGTTCAAACCACAACAATTGTTTATGCCGTGCTGTGTTTTCCCTCCAACAGATATCAGGGTGGTTGAAGTCCCCCATGAAGGCCAGGGCTTGTGAATGTGAGGCTGCTCCTATCTGTCTATAAAGGGTCTCATCTGCTTGATCCTCCTAGTCAGGTGGCCTGTAGGAGACCCCTGCTATAAAGTCACCTGTCTCTGTCCTTCCTTTAATCCTGACCCATAAGCTGTTGGTTGGCTCCTCATCAATCCCCAGGCAGAGTTCCATGAACTCCAGATGGTCATTGACATAGAGGATGACACTACCTCATCATCTCCCCTACTTGTCCATCTAAGGAGCCTGTATCCTTCCATTCCAACGCTCCACTCACAGGAACCATGTTTTTGTGATGCCAATAAGATCATAGCACTGGAGGTGTGCACACATCTCTAGCTCCACTTGTTTATTACCCGTGTTACGTGCATTTGCATAAAGGCATATAAGTTGGGCCTCCAATGAAGCTGACTTACTGGCTGGAATGGCTGGAATTCCTTTGTGCTGCTCTCCAGGTGCTCTTCTGCTGACCTGTGATCCTTCTCCAGGCTCTGGGCATCTATTGCTGACACTGGCATCAAACTGGTAAGAGTGGGATATTCTGAGGATCCCCTCCCCTGGCAACTTTAGTTTAAATCCCTCTTCACCAGCCTGGCAAGTCTATGACCAAAGATACTCTTCCCCTTCTCTGACAGGTGGACCCCATCAGCCCCCAGTAGATCAGATTTCTCAAAGCCAGTCCCATGGTCTAAGTAGCCGAATGCCTGGCTGTGGTACCAGTCAACCATTTGTCAATTTGCCAGATTTGACTGGCCCTTTCAAACTCCTTCCCTTTGACTGGGAGGATTGATTAAAAAACTACCTGTGCTCTAGAGTCCCTTACCACCACTCCCAGGACTCTGTAATCCCTCTTGATACTCCTCAGTCTGCCCCTGGCTGTATCACTAGTGCCCATGTGAAACAACAACAGGGGATAATAGTCAGCGGACTTTACTCAGCAGTCCACTCAGTAGTGGACTCAACAGGTGTTAGATCTCCATAAAATGGTGGAGTTCAAGATCCTCAGGGCAGCAAGGAGGGAGCACAGCAAGCTCGCTACCCTGGACTTCAGGAGAGCAGGCTTTGGCCTCTTCAGTGATCTGCTTGGTAGAGTATCATGGAAAAAAGCCCTGGAGGGAAGAAGAGCCCAAGAAAGCTGGTTAATATTCAAGCATCACCTCCCCCAAGCTCAGGAGCGATGAATCCTGACAAAGACGAAGTCAGGTAAGACCACCAGCCAGCCTGCATGGATGAACAATGAGCTCCTGGACAAGCTCTAACACAGGCTCAGCAGTCTCTCTGTGACATCCCTGATATGAGTCCCCCATAAGCAGCACACCTTTCTAGAGAGTGAGTCAGGTCAGCAGATGGGTGCCTCTGTACCTCTCAGAAGAGAGTCACCAACTACTATCGCCCATCGTCTTTTCTTATTTGTGCTGGTTGTATACAGGGAGCACATCAGGCTGCCTTACTCAGCTGCAGCATCTGTGCTGATGTGACGGGTCTTTCCTCTTTAGTCTGCAGACCAGTGGAGCAGTTCTGCAAGGGCACCTCAGGCTTTGGGTGAAGTCTCTTCCTCCTGCAGGTCCTTGCTGTTGCAAGATTCCATTCTTCTGCATTACTGGCCCCCCTCCCTCCCATGTGTGCTGGTGGGGAGTTTTTGTCTGTTTGACAGTGGACTATGGATCCACTGCAGGCAGTGTTTGGAACCAGCTATCTAACTCCTCTCATCCTCCCTGATGTCAGGCAGCCTTATCACTCCCTCCTGCAGCTCAGCCACCTGCTGCAGGAGCTCCTCCTCTTGGGCACACCTTCTGCAGGCAGATCTGCTGCCTGTCCCTGCCCCAGGAGAAAGGTCCAGGCACTTCCTGCAGTCTGAGGTCTGCACTGCAGCCTCTCCCTTCAGCAGCTCCATCTGGGTGGAGGCTTTGGCCACCTCTGGGGTAGATGATGCAGACACCCCCAGCCAGAGCTGCAGCCTTTGCTCTCAGACTAGTGCCCGCCATCGTGCCTTGAGGGTCGGGCCGGATGAGTGTATGTAGATGGTCACAGAATGGTGTCTGGTTGATGGGTTATCTGAACTTCAAGCCTTTCCACTCGGCCAGTGGAACGTCCCTCCTTTGAAGAGCCGCCTTTCCTGCGTACCCTCCCGCATGACCTGCAGTGCCAACTGCCACGCCAGGCCCTGGCCGGCGCTCCAGGCTGTGTTTGTCCGTCCTGGTTGCAGCATCCCTGGGACTGCTGGTGGGGAGCGGGGGATGGCTTCTGTTACTCCTGGCCCTACCCACACCTCTTCAGCTGCCCTCTCATGAGAGCTGCTGGCTCCTGGCAGGTCTCCGTGTGCTCTCCTGGGGTTTCCTGTGCTCAGGAAACCTGTCCTTGCACCCCAAAATTCCCCACTCCACTGTGGGATGCACCTGCACTGGAGCTGATCACCTCAGTAAGTGGTGGTTGATGGAGGTTACAACCCATTTTCCAGTTGGGCTGTAATATTATACACAATTTGCTACAAGACTGGCAAGGATTTTGACATGACAGAGTCAGGATTTTGCAAGTGTTCAGTCATCTCAAGCTCTGCAGCACCTACAGCAGACTATTTATACTTTAGAAGAAGTCCTAGCAAACTGTCAGAATTTCAGAAGTGTCAGAAAAACTAGCTGAATTACAAAATAGCATCTACAAGGGGAAAAGAATGTGAATCAAAAACCTTGAATGATACTGAATTGTAAGGCAGACAGAGAATTATGCCTGAATACACAAGTTGACTGAAGTAAAATTTCAAGCTCCAGGGTAAATCCAAAATTAGAATTCCTAAGATTTCTAAACAGCCTGGGAAAATAACAAGAATACTGCATACCCAAGCATGTGAAATATACACTGTCTCTTTTCACCACAGAATTTTGTCAAAATTCATTTCCTCTGTTATGATTGTCAAAACTCAGTTCCAAGATCTGGTCCATAACATCCTAAGGACTTGATTCATTAACCAATGAGTATTCACACCACTAGTGTGTTGCAAAGCCTGTTGGACATGTGCATACCTGTGTCAACATCCAGAAGTTTAAGAAAAGTGTGGGACCCTGAATCACTATCAAAGACTTTGTCGGTGTCATAATTCTAAAAAAAAGTTTCACAGATACCTCTCTCAGGAGTTATCTACTCTCACAACATTTGTTCTTCCACTCAGGAGATTCAGATATTTGCTCTTTGTAACTTCATATCTACCTGTGGTTTTCAAGCATGATGGAAGGACTGACAAGGCTGTTTTGCCATCTGGATTCATGTTAGGAGCTTCCAAATCTGGTAGCTCAATAGAACAGAGGCTGTTGCAGTTTTCTGTTCCCCAGTCCAGCCATTAATGAGTCTGAGCATGTATTGCCAATAGCATATACACACACATACACAGTACATACATACATGTAAACATAGCTGTCCACACAGCTGGGCACACAGCCAGAAACTGTCAGGCAAATTCAGATGACATAAATGGCTTCATCCCATCCCCTTCTCTGTCTGATCAAGATGAAAGTCTGTTAGTGGGAAATATATGCATACATACAATATGAATCACTCCCAGTAACTGGCCTTAGACACTTACTGTCTAAGGATGCCTCAGTAACTGGCCCTTGAACTTCACTCTCCTCAGATACTGGCACCTGGGTGTGTAAACCCCCAAAGCCCACAGATGCAGTCCAGTTTCTGATATCCACACCCCTTGCACACACCAATGTACATGCAGACATAGAGTATGAATCCATTCAGTAACTGTCCTTAAACACTCAGTCTACCAAGTATCTGTCACTCGAATCCTTTCATCTCCAGTTGCCTTATACACAGACACTCACATGCAAATGGATTTCTGGTTAACCCAGAGACACCGCGGTCTGTCCAGTAGCTGCCTTGGACCTTCTGGTCGATCCAGTAGTCAACTTGCAGACCCTCTGGTCTTTCCAGTACTCAGCCTGAACCTGTGGCTGCTTCAATACCTGGCTCCCAGGCCTCCTATCCTACTTGGTATCTCATCTGACTTGATATTTTCTGTGAATTGATAGAGCTGTACAAACCCATGGGGAGCATGCAGGGGAAAGGGCAGCAGGGAAGAAAAGGACGAGTAGACAGAAAAGGGTATAAAAGGGACTGGTTGTATGTAAAACGAGGCCTTCAGGAACAGACTGCTCCAGTGTGGGTCCTGCATGAGCCACAGTTCCTGCCAGAAGCCTGCTCTGGCACAGACTCTTCACAGGCTTCAGCTTCCTTCAGGGCACATCCACATGCTGCAGTGTGGGCTTCTCCACGGGTGGATGTCTGCTCCACTGTGGCCCTCCATGGGCTGCAGGGCACAACCTGCTTCTCCATGGTCTTCTTCATGGGTTACAGATGAATCCCTGCTCCAGTGCCTGAAGAACCTCCTCCCCCTCTTTCCTCACTGACCTTGGTGTCTGCAGGGTGTTTCTCTCACATTTTTTCACTCCTTTCTCACGGCCACTGTACAGAGGATTTTTACGCTTTTTTTAATGTTATTACAGGGGCACCACCAGCATCACTGATTAGCTCGGCTTTCGCCAGCAGTGGGTCTGTCTCGGGGCTGGCTGGAAATGGCTCTGTTCGACATGGGGGCAGGTCCTGATCTCTTCTCACAGAGGTCACCGCTACAGCCCCCCCGTTAACAAAACCTTGCTGTATAAACCCAATACGCCTGCACTGTCAGGTAAACACAAAACCATCTACTAATAACAGCAAAATTTTATTTATTTGCCTGCAGATTTCACTTGAAACAGTTTATCAATAAGACAAAATTCATTTTCATTAAATAGGATGTCGCCATGAAGATCACACAGGCAGACAATAAATATGAGTAAACATTTATAAAATTATTTGTTTACAAAAGACCACAGTGTAGTCCATGTCAATTTGTCTCACTCTCCATAATGCAACTATCATTGAGCCAATGATAAATATAATACAGTCATATGTAATGTTGTCGGTCCACATCAATAGTTTCAAATGGTTTCCACTTTTTTCATGAACTTCTCATGAACAGACACATTTTGACATCAATTCTAGAAAGTATCTTTGGGGTAAAATCATATATCTTTCCTACCTATACAGTCTGAAATAAATGAAAATGCACCTTGGAAATAACAAAAGTTTATGATAGACCTCACAGAGGATGAGAACTTCCTAGTTCAGAGGCACATGACCATGAACAAATCAAAGAGACTGAGTAGATTTTCTATGCAGACAGTGTAATACAATGTTTATGTGTAGATATCTGGGAATCAAACCAGATTACAGCAGTAAAACAATGTCAATTCCATGTTCAATATTTGTGTCAACTGTTCTTGTGACATTTCCACTGACATCAGCAATTCATGATTAAGATAGATTTATAAGGAAGTATATGCTGGTAAATAAGAGTGTTGTATTCAAAGACAGCCAAAGTAGTAGTACAATTTAAATGATGATAGACTTATTTCAAGACTCTGGACTCTATAGTTTCAACACAGGCAACCAAAACCAAATTTGTTTTGTTCTGATGCTCAAATAATATGCAGTAGAGTGCTTTATCTGTACACCAGCTCTACATTTTCAGAAGTTTAAATGCTTACGTATATTTACATATGCAAAATAGAATCTGAACTTGATCATTATCTTTGGCAAGCACAAAGGTTTAAAAACAGAGTCTTCTAATTATGAAACTTTGGATATAGTTCTCAGGGTTGAATATTCAAGCAGACTTGGGTAAGTAGTTCTTATGAGAGCAAGATTAGCAACACAAATATACGCAGTAAATACCCATAAAATATATTAAATTGTCTTGCTATCTGTAGTACTTCATATTAATGTATAATATTTTTTGATAGTGCTTCTCTGACCACATTAATCGGTTCTTCATACTCTTACTTATTTTGCATATATTTCTATAGATAGATAGATAGATAGAGGCACTATACACTTCAAAACATTCTAAAATTGTATTTAGAAAGTGTTATGACAATAATACGTGGAAGGAGAGTTGAAACAAGCTGATACTTTTGAACTGTTTACAGAGGACAGTATACAAAACAGTCATAATGGGGGCATTTAAATGTTCACTGTTTATTTGTGTGTGCATATACATGGAAAAAACAAACATTTGAATTTGTACAGTGAAATGCATGTGTAGTGCAGATAATATAATATGGTACCTATTTTACTGCTATAAAAGGAGTAACATTAAAGCTTTTATGAAAAGAGTTGTTAAGGCTTTTTAAGTAAAACTGAAAGCTAACTTCACCAAGCGATTTGTAGAAAGAATGTTAGAAAGAATGTTCTGTCCTGTGGGTTCTGTGTCAAGAAGCAGAAGCAATCTCAATTGAATCTTCTATTGCTTTTATTCCTGTTGCCTTGACATCCTGTATTAGCTGTTTGTGGTATTATATATGCCCTCATGATAGATGAACGGGCATTCTGGGATGATTATTTTCTTTAACTAAAAAAAAAAAAAAAAAGGAAAGGAAAAAAAAGAGAGAAAATCCCATTTTCTTTTATTTCCAATAAAAAGGAAAACTGGTAAAGAAGCCACAGCTCTGTTCTTACTTCATGTCACTAGAACCTTTAAGGACAGCTCTTTAAGGAAGTTAGGAAGGGAGGAAAGAAAGAAAGAAAGGAGCAAAGGGTGAGGAAGGGAGGGAACAAAGAAGATGGGAGTGAGAAATATTATAACTAATCACAACAGCATTTTTCATTACTAATTATTAAATGGCATTAAATCAAATTCATATGAAAGTAATTTTGTTTTATGGAAAGAAGATAAAAGGTAATTACCAAGACTACGAATCAGCTTTTTGTACATAATACCTTCCTCACTATGCTAACAAAAATTACTTTTTTTTTTTTTTTAAGGGACAATAAATATTTCAATGCATTATAAAAATAATACTGATAAACTGAAGGTTCAAAGATGATCAAAAAGGCTCTAAGAATATCAGTTAGAATAATTAGTTAAAAGCTAAAGGCAAAATGTTTTTTGTGTTAACTGTCATGAACTAAACTTGTTAAAAGAGGTCAGGACTATACAGCTATATCTACACCACTTCTTACTAGTTTCATGAGGACTATCTAGATAGCTATTTGCTATTGACTGTAAAAGTGGCAAAAACTGGTCCACAAGTACTAGAGAATCTAAGTATAGAGATTTTTCAAAGATCTCTGTATTCCTTGGAAATATGAATGCCACCTCCACAACTTAATCATCATATTCCTATGTAAGTCCCTTTGTTGGGATTTCATCAAGAAAACCTCAATGAACTTAGCTAAAAGATGAGCAGCATGGTTATACATCTTCCTTTCTTAGGTCCTGAACTTCTACTCAAAAATAAAGTGAAGATCTGTGTGACTTACCTGGGGTACCCTATATCAGTCCAAATATTCAGCATCTTGTTGCATTTAAACAAGTCATAGAAATTTTGATGATTTACTACTGATGAATCTTCTGAAATCTCTCTTGCAACTCACACTACAGCGATTAGTACTGATGTGAGTAAAATATTAGACTGTTAAGACAGAGTCCCAAATGACTATAAAAATGGGAAAAAAAAAAAAAAAAAAAAAAGTACTTGTCCCAAATACTGTTGTGACTTTTAAAAATAATCTCATCTGGTTTTCTGAAGGACAAGTAGCATCCCTAAAATTCTCAAGTTTAGACAATATGTTTTTTATACCTTTATAATGTGTTTTAATTTTGAAAGAATGACAGCATTAGAGTTTGGAGTAAGGATTAAATACTATTTCATCTGTGTTTTATCCTGTGAAGATTTTCTTATTCCCTACCTTGGCAGTTCCTAATAATCATTACTTGCACTCAAGTAGATGAAAACTATCGGTCTCGGTCCGACCGGGATCAGGGTGATGCGCAAAAGAAAGACAAACTCACACCAGTTTTTTGAAGGGAGGGCATTGCCAAGAGCAAATGCCCCTGCACTATGTGTAAGCTCCCAATTTATTACCACCTGTTTACATAGGTTCATTTTTGCTTTTACATCCTACTGACCTTCAGGGTTTGCCTGTTTATTGCTTACATGCTCACCACACCGCAGGTGGTGTTTTCTACTGCTGTTTTTCACTCAACATAGTGTTACATAATGCTGCCTCAGTTTCCTGCAATCATTCTTCTAACCTCAAGGTCAGTTTACATTTTGCTAATCACCAGTTCTTAATTCTCACAGAAAACATTAGAATAGACACCAGACCCTAATTATAAAAATGAACTAGTTTCAGCTCTAAAAAATAACCTTGAGCAAACAAATTTAAATGGGCTGTAGGGAAGCAATTTAGTTGCCTAAATATTGGCATCTAATACAATTTAGGATAACCTAGGCTGTCTTGATTACCATGTGCCAGTTCAGAAAACTTCAGGTCTACCATAATCAGATGTCTTGTGCAATATCTGTCGTATAACCTAGGGCATGGGAAATAAAACTGGGCTCCTGTGTTTATGCAAATAAACTCTAGATTTTTGAGGAGTCCACACTTCCTTAGGCACTTGGAATGGGATTTAATCTCTCAGTTTATGTTAGCTCAGAGTCTAAAATAAACTTCTTCCACATTTTATTCAGTAGTGAGAAACACTTCCAGACAATCACTGAGAGAGGTGCATCTCTAAGACAAGTGCAATGAAATGCTCTCCAGAGATGCCAGAATCTCTCCATGGATTATACAGGTAACCCAAACAGCTGGTTTAGAATACGCGTATGATTCAATTCACTCCTAATTTTAGGTGTCTGTATGCACATTTGGCATTTTGGTACTCACTTAGACACTGGATTTCCGGTCATCAGGGCTTCATTCAGGTATCCAACTTTACACACCTACTGTGTAAAGAGGTCTCTCAGATGTGCTGTGATGTTTATTTCAGTCCTTTGCAAAAGCTTTGATTAGCCAGGACATTTCATGTGGAACAAGGTTCCTACCTGTGGAAAATGTCTAGCTGAGACTTTGGAGTCCACAAAGCTATTCAGATACTCTAAATCTGTAATTTATTTGCCTAAATCTACTCCCTTCTTAGAAGTTCTACAGTATCTGAGACATCCTCATAAGACAGGTAAGACACAGGACAGATAGGAGACATACATCCTTCTGAAGTGGCAGCAGGAAGACACACAGGATATGGTAGGGCATCTCAAGTTGCAATAGACATTTACCTTTAGGCACATGAGTCCCATCCTAAACAATCGAATTTTGACTAACTAAAGTTATCTGAGATTTTCATTATTACAGTTATGTGTTCAGTGTATGGATAGAATTGTCTTGGACAGAATGACTGTACTAAAGTGAAAGGCTAAATCTCTGATAATAAATTAAATTTGTTCAGGATAGACCTTTGGCCCTGAGACCATGGACTGGTCTGCACACAAACTATTAAACTGTCTGTAGAACAAGGTGTGAGTATGAAGACTGTCTATTTAGAGCGGTCCTTAGATTATGATTAGTTTCATAGAATCATAGAAGATTTCAAGTTGGAAGGGACCCATAAGGATCACTGAGTTCAACTCCCCACTCCTTACAGGATTACCTAAAACTAAACCATATGACTAACAGAATCATACAGACATTCCTTGAGCTCTGATAGGCTTGATGCCATGACCACTTCCCTGGGGAGCCTGTTCCAGTGACCGACCACCCTCTCAGTGAAGAACCTTTTCTTAATGTACAATCAGAAGTTCCCATGATGAACTTCATACCATTCCCTTGTTTCCTATATCTGGTGTGCTGGTTTTGGCTAGGATAGACTTAATTTTCTTCATAGTAGCTGGTATGGGGCTATGTATTGGATTTGAACACAGTGTTCAAATTTGAAACAGTATTGAAACAGTGTTGATTATACAGAGATGTTTTTATTATTACTGAGCAGTGTTTACACAGAGTCAAGGCCTTTTCTGCTTCTCACGCCACCCCACCAGCAAGTAGGCTGGGGGTGCAGAAGAAGTTGGGAGGGGACACAGCCAGGACAGCTGACCCTGACTGACCAAGGGGATATTCCATACCATATGATGTCATGCTCAGCATATAGAGCTGGGGGGATGAAGAAGGAAGTGGGGGATGTTCAAAGTGATGGTGTTTGTCTTCCCAAATAACTGTTATGTGTGATGGAGCCCTGCTTTCCTGGAGATGGCTGAACATCTGCCTGCCGAAGGGAAGTGGTGAACAAATTATTTTGCTTTGCTTGCATGTGTGGATTTTACTTTACCTATTAAACTGTCTTTATCTCAACCCTTGAGTTTTCTCACTTTTACTCTTCTGATTCTTTCCCCCATTCCACTGCAGGGGGAGTGAGTGAGCAGCTGTGTGCTATTTAGTTGCTGGCTGGGGTTAAACCATGACAGCTGGTAACTAGAGAGAGGAGATCAGCACCTCCCAATCCTCTACCTCACTTGATGAAGTTGTAGGATGTGATGAGGTCAACCCTCAGCCTTCTCTTCTTCAAGCTGAACAAACCAAGTGACTTCAGCCACTCCTCCTCAGTCTTGCCCTTGAGGTCTTTCACCATCTTGGTTGCCCACTTCTGGACATACTTCCCTATATCCAGTAGAACCCATACCAGCCAGCTCCAAGACAAACCAACTGCTGACCAAAGCTGAGCCAATCAACGATGGTGGTTGTGCTTCTGTGATAGCATCTTTAAGAAGGGGAAAAAGTTGTTGTGCAACTGGGCAACTGCAGGCAAAGATAGGAGTGAGAATATGGGAGAGAAACAACTCTGCAGACACCAAGGTCAGTGAAGAAAGAGGGGGAGGAGGTGTTCCAGGCACCAGCACAGAGATTCCCCTGAAGCCCGTGGTGAAGACCATGATGAGGCAGGCTGTCCTCCCGCAGCCCATGGAGCTCCATGGTGGAACAGACAGATGCACCCAAAGGAGGCTGTGTCCCTGTGAAGAGCCCACACTGGAGCAGGCTCCTTGGAAGGACCTGTGGAGAGAGAGAAGCCCATGCTGGAGCAGGTTTGCTGGCATGGCTTGTGACCCCGTGGAGGATCCGCACTGGAGCAGTCTGTCCTGAAGGACTGTACCCCATGGAAAGGACTCACTCTGGAGCAGTTTGTGAAGAACTGCAGCCCATGGGAAATACTCACATTGGAGAAGTCCACGGAGGACTGTCTCCCACAGAAGGAACCCCACACTGGAGCAGGGGAAGAGTGTAAGGAGTCCTCCCCCTGAGAAGGAAGGAGAGGCAGAAGCAATGTGTTGTGAACTGACCGCAACACCCATTCCCTGTCCCGCTCGTTGCTGGAGGGGAGGAAGTAGAGAAACTCAGGAGTAAAGTTAAACCCAAGAAGAAGGGAGGGGTGGGGGGAAGGTGTTGTTTTTTGGGTTTTTGTTGGTTTTTTTTTTTTAAGATTTGGTTTTATTTCTTATTATCCTACTGTGATTTGATTGGTAATAAATTATTTTTTCCTCAAGTCCAGTCTGTTTTGCCCATGATCTGTCCCTCTCCTTATCTTGACCCACAAGCCTTTTGTTATATTTTCTCTCTCCTGTCCAGTTGAAGAGGGGAGTGATAGAATGACTTTGGTGGGCACCTGGCATCCAGCCAGGGTGAGCCCACCACAGTCAGGAAGGATTTGGGATGCTGTTTATCCTTTTTTATTATTCAGGGACATGACTTATTTAAAAGATTTGTTTAACCCTCTGAAAAACATTAATAGCTAAAAATCATACTTCGCTAATCAGAATTAAATTATCAAACATATATTTTTAATAAAACTGCTAATATAACAAAATAAAAAGTAAAATCTTCTTTTGTAATTCCAGTCAGTCAACTAATTTATATTCCAAATAATCGTGTTCCATTAACAAACATGTTATATTAAATTACAAATAATTGTTCACGTTCCTACATGTTTATGTCCATGTTTATGTATTGGGTGCCGGTGTCTAGGTGTTGGCAGTGGAGGGGGCTGCAGGGGTGGCCTCTGTGAGGAGAGGTCGGGTCTGCCCTGTGCTGGGTACAGCCAGTTCCAGCTGATTCCGATGGACCGATTGGAGGGCACAGCTGAGGGGCTCAGTCAAGGTGGTGGCACCTCAGGGAGATCATATTTAAGAAAGGCAGAGGAGGAATGGCTGGTGTGAGGCAGGGAAAGTGAAAAAACAGTGGAGGGCTCGCATCTGTGACAACATATTCAAGAAAGGATAAAAAATGCTATGCAGCAGCTGTGTGAGAGAGTTGTAAGAAAAAAGTGAGAGAAAGAACTCTGCAGACTCCAAGGTCAGAGAAGAAGAAAAGGGAGGAGGTGCTCCAGATCCCAGAGCAGATATCCACACTGCAGCTCCCACAGTGGAGCAGGTTTTTCTCTGTAGCCCTTGGATGAGACCACACCGGAGCAGATATCCAGACTTCAGCCCATGGAGGACCCCATGCTGGAGCAGATGGATATTTCCTGAACGATGGCAGCCCATGGAGAGAACCCATACTGCAGCATGGGAAAAGTGTGAGAAGGAAGGAGCAGCAGAGAGAAACTGCCGCAACCCGCCATTCCCCATCCCCCTACACCTCTCAGCAGGGTGGGGAGAAGGTTGAAGAGCTGGAAATGAAGGAGGGGACTTGGACCTGGAAAGGTGGGCACAGTGAGGGGGTAAGTGGTTTAATTTTTTAGTCTTTGTTTCTTACAACCCAAATCTGTTTTATCCGGAAATAAATTACATTCATTTTCCCCATATCAACTCTGATTTGCCCATGACAGTAATTGGTAAGCAATCTCTGTGTCTTTATCTCAACCCACAAGCTTTTTCATCCTATTTTCTCCCCCTGTACTGCTGAGGAGAGGGAGTAAAAGAATGTCTGGGTGGGAGTTTGGCCCCTAGCTGAGGTTAACCCTCCACAAAAATGAAGTCATCATGTCTCTTGTGGAAGCATTAAAAAAAATTGTTGCAGATATCTCATTTCAGTGTTTCACACTAATGCAGAAAAGAACAGATTTACTGACTGCTATCAATTCTACTTTGAACTTTTTTTTTTTCTTCTTACAAATTACATCACCTATAAACTATCTACTGTAAAAGAGGAACTTTCTGGATCAGAAATAATGCTTCTGTAAATGAAAATAGATCACTACATACTACATATGAAAATACAAAACACTGAAATATGTAATAATACCAAAGATCAATAAAATATGAATGCAAACATTTTAGGTTCATCAAAGTAAAGTACTGAGCATGAAGTAACTCAACTGTAGGTATGTGTATAGAAATTTACAGATTTTAGAAAATACAAATCCTAAAGCACATATAAATCTCATTCAAGTTTAAGAATTACTAGACTCCAGAATTTCTTACTTATGACCAGTGCTACTCTATTTAGTAATCCCATTTACTTCAATTAAATGTCAAGTTTCAACTCAATGTGAGCAAGCATATCAAATCATTATTGATTGTCAGGTAGTTCTACTAAGACAACTAAGTTCAGTCTTAAAGGTTTCTTTCATTACAGAGTTGTTTATATGATTAATGTCATTGGTTTCAACAATGATATTCTTATAAATAAGCATCCACATTTATAAGTGTAAAATGTATTTATATGAATATATTGATGTATCTGTCTTTAAACATCTACAGTAGCGTTCAACTCATATAGCTTTAGATATTTATCAGCTAACCACTCCAGGCTTCTTTTTATACTCAAGGGAGAGAAATAATAATTTTTAGGGAATAATTCACACTATCTATTTTAGACATCTATTTTATGAGAGGAGAAATGTATGCTGCTCTCCATTGCTCTCTATTGACTACAAGTGAGTCTATGTTGAAAATTCAGATGTAGAGGTCTCGTTTATATTTCCCTATAGTCAGCTATATTTGAACTGATGAATCCCATCCCAGTAATCATTTTAGGATAAATTTTTCTATGTAATGCATTGATGATGTAAACAAACATTGGAAGGTCCAAAAATAGTACAATGTTTTTCATTAAATGTCAGGTTTATTTCTGAATTACAGTCATCTTATGAAAAAGACAAGTTAATTTTACAGGATGTCAGTCAATCTCACCAAGTGAAATATAGATTATAAAAACATTCAGTTCTGGATATGTATCTAAAATTGAATTGGTTTATATAAATACTCCTATCACATTATCTGAACTTTTTTTGAGAATATTACCTTTACTAACCCTAAGAAAAAGAATTTGTGAAACAGTATAATATATGTATTGTGAAAAGTAATGTATTAAGTAATGTCATTTACACTTATGCAAATACCTAAAAAGACACTGACTTCCAAACATTATGAGTATATATAAACAAGTTCAGATTAAGATATAGAACTTGCCAGGATCCAAGTCACAGGAAAAACAATGACATAGGATTCAGATAAATGAATAAAAATGATACCAAGTCACAGGAAGGGAGGGGGATGCCCCAAAAAAACGACCACCAAAACCACCCCTAAACCCAACTAACCAAGCAACCCCAAAAAATCCAGCATAATTACTAACCCTAAAAGTATTGCAAGACACTTCAGTGAATGGTATAGAGGCTAAAGCTTCTTCCGAATCAGAAGTATTTTTCTGAGCTCAAAATGTATTATGTTATGAAGTTGTACACCATTGCATTTGCTATAATTTGAGAGGACTAGTTAATAGAAATATTCATGCTGTATAAATGGATTAAGGACATTTTCTTTCCTGACACTAAATGCAAACTTAATTCAGTCTAATGATGGTCAAACGCAGCTTCCTGATGTTCTCCTTTCTTTGAGTGAAATGTCTTCATGATCTTCATAACTTAGATGCTCTCAAATACAACTACCTGTATTGCATTGCAATAAAAATCATTAGAGTTGCATTGTTTTGAAGAACATATTATAGCAGGAAAAAGAATTCTGTGAGATTTTTGCATAAGAATTTTTACTTGTGTGAATGACCAGGCGAGTGGAAATGTATCTTTGTAAGACAATTCATCATTGCAGAGTCTTCCTGGCAAACTCACTACTTCATGAGAAAGATATGAGAGAAAGAACTCTCAAAATTTAAATCTCAGAAAAATATATTAAAAAATTGGTAAATCAATAAGATCTCCATTGGTAGTATATTACAATGTGCTTCTTGCACTGTTAGATTTTAGATAAAAATAGAATCGTAGAATCATTCAGGTTGGAAAAGACCCTTGGGATCATCGAGTCCAACCATCAGCCCTCCTCTACAAAGTTCTCCCCTACACCATATCCCCCAGCATCTCATCTAAACGACCCTTAAACACATCCAGGGATGGTGACTCCACCACCTCCCTGGGCAGTCTATTCCACTGTCTGACCACTCTTTCTGTGAAAATTTTTTTCCTAATGTCCAGTCTAAACCTCCCCTGTTGCAGTTTAAAGCCATTCCCTCTTGTTCTGTCACTAATCACCTGTGAGAAGAGACCAGCACCAACCTCTCTACAATGTCCTTTCAGGTAGTTGTAGAGAGTGATGAGGTCTCCCCTCAGCCTTCTCCTCCTCAAACTGAACAGTCCCAGCTCCTTCAATCTTTCCTCATAGGATTTATTCTCCAGGCCCTTCACCAGCTTCGTTACCCTCCTCTGCACTCGCTCCAGCACCTCGATATCTCTCTCGTATTGAGGTGCCCAAAACTGGACACCAGGTGTGGCCTCACCAGTGCAGAGTACAGAGGGACTATCACCTCCCTACTTCTGCTGGTCACACTATTTCTAATACAAGCCAGGATGCCGTTGGCTTTCTTGGCCACCTGGGCAAAGTATTAAAAATACATAAAGTATCTAAATTAATTTTTCTGTATCCTAAAAATAGTCTCACTATTTTAGGCATGACTTCTTGGTAAGTGTGCTAAAGTATTAGGTGAAAGATTGCTGTCTATTGTGTTCTATATGATGCATATGATAAATAATTCTACAAAAAAAAAGCCATAGAATTCATTGTGAAGAATGCATTCCAGATTTAAAATTTGCCATTGTTTTCTGAAAGAGTTATAATTTAACAAATAATTTGTATTTTAAATCTACTTCAGGAAATGAACAATCACATTTGTACTGGAGTACAGAAAAACAGTAAGTCAGTACATACCATTTGGTTCAACAGAGAGGAAAAGCAACTTCTGAAATAATTTTCTGGAAGATGGTTTGATAGCCTTACATGTCAAACAATTTTGTTAATCTAACCTGAGTTCCTATATAACATAGGCCAAAAAAATTCTGAACATTGATTTCTACAATAAAGTAGTTGCTTTTCCTGGGTAGATTGACATTCTTTGTCATAATAACTAACCGACCACACTACAAAAATGACAAGTGCCATTAGGGATTTGTGAGTAGTTTGATTTTAATGCTGAACTATCTATGACAGAAGACAGATATTCTTCCTATACTTCAAAAATTTTGTTTTTAAGTCTTCCCAATTAAAATGATTCTGTCAAATCAATTCCCAAATTCCTCTGTTCCACTCTCGTCTTTCAGATCTTCAGGTTCTCACTGGCTTCCAAGTATGTGACAGATTCATAATCTTGTTTTTACCTCCATGTCCTAGTGTAATTTTAACTTCACCTACTTTTTTGGAAGCAGGGCAGAGAGGAGGGGAAGTAATTTTTCCTAGTACCTCATAGTAGTTATTGCACTTTTTACCTGAGAGTTACCTTGCACAACTAGACCTGGATGTGTTTTTCTGTTCTCAGTTGAAAGTGCATAATTATGTATCTATAAAAGATGCAGAGGAGATGGTGTGGCAGGTGCACCCGCCCAATGAAAACAGGACTTCTTGGCTGCTGAAGGGTAGCAACTCCTGATTGCCTTTGCTCTTGGGGGCTTCGTGGTAACTGGGGCCTTTGGCCAATGGGAGTCGCTATTGACCACTGATCAGATTCGGCCTGGGTATAAATGGAGTCTCCTGGGGGAGCCATTTTGAGCTCGTCCCCTGGAGCAGCATGCTGTGGTCGAGGACTCTCCCTTTGGGTCAGGACGCTGCCCAAGGAAACTCCTCGAGGTGACTTAGGTAGGGATGCTGCCCTGAGAAGATCCTCGAGGTTGAGAGCCCTCCCTTGTCAGGTGAGTGATAGAGCATTTTGGGTTGTCATTAAACCCTAAGGAGTTGTTCTTTGTTACGCGTTTTGGGTTGTTGTTAAACCCTAGGAAGTTGTTCTGTTCTCCTCTCACAGACATTCAAACCTGTAATTTGCGGAGGCCTGGTTAATTGTGTTGACAGTAAACTTTTAATTTTTGGTGGTTGCTTGTTTGAAAGCCTCCATAACAGATGGTAAACATGATTCATTGCAGGAAGTCTCTTCAATCTGGATGACTGGGGAACTAGGATACAAAGATTTGCCATGGCACACTGCAAAAAGTAATCTAGTTCTTAGTGTTCCTTTAGATTTGTTTGTGGTTTTTTTCTTTTCCTAGCACTTTTTGCAGTGTTCCTGTCTTTAATTGCTAAGAAATTTTTGCCTTTCAAATCATTCAAGATATACATCTCAGTGTATATCGTGTACATCTCAGTGTATATTTTTTTTATCACTAAGTGGTCTTCCAAATATCCCTAATCAAGCAATTCTAACCAAAGGCCCCTTCTTCCAGAGCACTATCCAATGTCATTCCTTCTAAGCAGATTGTCTCACTACTATTAAAATTAATAAAATAATAAAAGACGATGCATCTACAGCTACACATTTGATAGTCTTTTCCAGTTCTGCTAATACAATGTATTTAATAAACACTCTATTCATTAACATGGAAAGAAATGCACACACATTTTTTTTCTGTCTTTCTGATTGTCCTGGTTTAACCAGGATAGGGTTAAGTTTCCCCAGCAGAGGGGGGGAGCTCTAGCCGGGTTATTCAGATACCATGCGGACGTCACATCCTGGCAGGTCACATTTTCCTGGCGCGGGAGCGCGGTGCACTCGTGGTTTTGTACATCGTGCTTCCCACTGCTGTATTTGGTAGCTATTTTGCTCTGTTCATTGCTATCACTATTACTGTTATTGTTATTGTTGTTGCTTGTTGTGTTGCTATTGCACTGTTGTATTAAACCTTTCCTTATTTCAGTCTTGGGGCTTTGTATTTCACTCCCTTTGTGGGGGAGGGGTAGCGGCCCCATGGTCTCAGACCCCGGCAGGGGCTAAACCACCACACTGATTATTTTGTAATGTTACAGGAAATATTCTTCATTCATTCAACTGGTATCAGCAGCAAATCTAAGCACATTAATAAGTCATTAATGGCATTGCAATAACTTGGAGCAGGTGCACCATTAAAATCAATAATTGAAATTATTTATGGACTTCTGGATAGGAATGTATGGGTAATTTCAATAATGCTGTCACATTTGATACACTAAATATGTAAAATGTCTGGCACTTTTTGTCTAAGAAAAGTGTTAAAAGATGGAGACAGGAACAGTGTTTACTATCTATCTCAGACACTTTGGAAACTTCAGAGCTCTTCTTTTCAAAGTGAAGATATATTGATTTATATTTAGGCCGATGGATATGTCTACACAGTTAAACAATCTTGAGCATTCTTTCCCTAATCACCCACATTGACTGAACATTAATTTGCTTCCTGATTTCTTGGCTAACCATCCCTTCCCAAAATAACTCTATTAAGACAAAGCCCGGATACACTTGTGAGGAGTCCATGGGCTGCCCTCAAAAGAGGATGTAAATGAACCACCTTCATCCTCCTCTGTCTTCCACCACTACTTAGGCTTTGCCTAAGTAGCTCTTTAAATTCTCCATCTTCATGATCAATCACACCCCATGGCATTGAGCAACATTCACACTGAATTTTGAACTAAAAAAATTATTACTTTGGTGGTCTTCCACACAACCTTCACATTTTCTTTTGCATAATTTGACCTGAAAATCAAACTCCAACAAAATGGCAATGTATTCTGCCAGTAGGGTACAACTTGGTGCCATGAAGAGACCCAGAATCAAGTGCTACATGGTTTGGAACCAGACAACATCTTCTATCAAAAGCTAGCTCTTGAACAGAGAGGAAGTAAGCCAGATGGTGTTACCTTGGCTTGAAACCATTTAGCCCGGTAGATAGAGCATTGTCATTGCTAGTTACAGGTCAGAGTCTTTGCACCAGTTGGGGCAAGGCTCGTCAGGCTGTGTCTGAACTCCTCTTGGCCTGCCTGGAGCTTTGATTTAGCTTGTTTAGCTGTAACAGTAATCTTCTAATGACCAAGTAGTTACTATCTCATTTGTTTAACTTTACTTAGCTTTGTATAATTGTGTGGCATAACCATAATTTTTATATAGATAGTAGTAACAAGTTGGTAATCTGTGTGGATAGAAATATTCACTGTTAATATAAAAAATGTAGTTTAGATACAAGTAGGTCTTGTATCATAGGAAGACCCTTGAAAGTGGGGGCCCAGGATGCAGGACAGAGGAGTACTGGTATGGGACCAGAATACAAAGGGCACAGGATTATACTGGAGACCCCAGGACTACAAACAATTTGCCAAACAAAACAAAACAGCCCTGACATACACCATATGTAGAGCAATATAGCAAATTCAGGACCAAAGGACCCTGAAGGGCAGAATGGTAGATACAAGAATGTGTGTTGATAATAATTTAAAATTTAATATGAAACTTTTTCTGAAATGTATTTTCTTTTTTTACTTTCCTCTTTAATAATTAAACCTGGACAAATAATTTATTGATTAGACTATTAAGATTTTAATTGAACTAAAACTAAATTCTTCATTTTATGTGTAAAACATATTTCCTTCCACCCAAATCAAGGTTTTGAGTAGCCACTCCATAGACCTCTTCAACTTAGTTGCCATATGTACGTTGCCATAATTGTTTTGAGTATTCAAAAGCAAGAGACTCCTCTTCATTTGTTATTTAAAAAAAAAAAATACAATTGGTATGTGCAAAACTTTTTTTTAAAAAATACTCATCAAAATCTCATATTAAGGTCCTTCAAAGAGGCAATGCCTTATTACATAATCCTTCTCAGCTTTGTGTAACTGATAACCCATAAATAAAAACATTGTAAATATATCGATGAAATATTTTTTCCAGACTAAAGCACAGTTTTGCTAAAAGTTTTTCATTAAAAAGACAAATATTTTTATAATTATTTGATATATGAGCATTACAATAACATTGATTGTGACAACAGTAACCTTTGATTCTAATTATTTTTTGGGGGGGGGAAAAAAGCCCACTCAGAACATACTTACTCAGATTTAACTTGTCTTATATCTTTTATATAAATTCAATGTAATATTTAATATTTCCATTTAATGCTCTATAGTGAAATTTTCTGATATCAACAACATAACTATTAAAACATGTGGAAAGTAAATGTTTTGATATTTTCCAATGTATTCACAGTGATTTATTTAGATGCAAAAAGTTGTTTTTTTCAATTTCAGTTCAGGAAAATTCAGAAAAGTCAGAACATCTCAGTGGATGAAATCATAGTTGATCAGTTCTATCATAAAGTTATGAATAACCCATAATGAAGTTATGAATTATATACTGATTGTAAGCAGTGCATGAAAATATATGTATTGTTATATCTTTATTTCTCTACCCTTAGGTATATTTTAACAGAAAATTCAAGTGAAACTGCTTTTATTAAATGTGGTTTTATTTTTCTTTTTAATGTGGTTGCTATGGTGAGTCACAAATCCATGAGGATAATGTGTCCATAGATTCAGTGAAAATTCCTTAACAGTATGATTCAGTGTAGGAAAGCAGTTTAACTGTTCTGATTCACTCCCTTTCTGTTTCTCTAGTTCCGTAAAATGCAACATTTTAGTAATTTCATTATGTATTCCTAACCTATAAGAGAAATAGGTTTAAATCTATGAAAGAGATTTAAAAAAAGGTACATATGCACCTTATCACAGTAAAAATTATTATGCATGATTTATCTTTGAAGTTTTAGGGGTTTTGAAAATATAAGGAATTTAGTTACTTTTATCACTTTTCTTTTTATAACAGATATACAAAACAGTAACAGCTGAATAGCTGAACTTTGTCTTGCATTGAATATCCTGACTGTAGAGACACAGATACAATATTCTTATACAATGGGAATTTTTCAGCATAACCTCTCTGACTTACTGTGAATAATTCTTATTTTCTTTATGCTCAGTAACAGGTGTCTTAATGAGTAGTACCCTCCACAGATTCCCTGGCTCTAAAATCAAGGTAATCACAGTCTTTTTTTAGCAGACAGAATACATTTTTGTGGACTGTTTTCAGATACCAAAGTAGTAGGACCTATTTCATCTATGTAATCCAAATAATCCAGCACAAGGTAATAAGAAGGCATTTGTTACCTATGCTAACCTTTTTTAAGAATGCAACCTGCTGCAAATAAAAATCACAATCAGAAGAATTCCAGCACAGAAGAATGTTGGTTTCAGAACAGCATGATGGAATCTTCTCTTTGTCTGAATCATGAAGAAGGGAAGGGTTTAGGTTTGGAAGCACTAATCAAAGTCTTCTTTACTTAAAGTGAATATTTCGCAATAAACTGTTAAAGAAACTTGGCAATAACAGGTGGATAAATATAGTAAAGTGGCAAACCTTTTGGAAGCCATCTATTACCTCCTATAGAGTCTGTAAAATGGTATTGTGGCAGGTCATAAGCTGAGACTAGATATACTACTACAGAAAATGCTAGCAGCAATTCTGGATAATAGAGAAGTCCATCATAAAAGAATTTACTGAATATTTTGCAAACTTTTCACCCATGGAAAATCAGGGTTGCTCAGATCTGATGAAGGTTGTATAACTAGAGTGCTAGCAGCTGAGCCTTTCCTCTTCAACTGCAAAGTGCTTTCCAGGACCATTTCAAATCAGCAAAGGCTCCAACATGGTCTGTTATGGCCAGCTGTAAGCTTGGATGCTATTGCTTTGCACTAATACAAATTATAATTATTTGCTAAATAAAGATTAGGTGGCAGAAATATAATGTGGATTTACCAAGAAATAGAGAAATGAAAATATACATGAAATTAATCTCATAGGTTTCACTCCAAAGGCATATTAGACAGCAAATATAGAAGTTGGCAGGTGTGACTCGCACTCTATAGTTCGTGTTTTATAATATTTTAACTGTGTCTAAAATTCCTAAGTTTTGAAACTGATTCAGCCATGCATTTTGTTATTGACTTATCTCCATGAAAAATATTTCTGTATTTTTTAGGACATGCCACATTTTAAAATAAAATTATACAGGTATTAACATAAAATAAATGTTCAAATGTGACGGAATTCAGATTTTTTTCTGAAATATTTCAGATTTTTTCCTACTCCTAATTAAAAAGAAAACAAAATCTATTTTTTGCATTCATTTAGATTCATAACACCCTGAGAGGAAAGATGCATGTTTCCCTCCTTGTTATTGAAAGACTCTTATAGTGGGACAATTTCCACATATTTTCACTGTCAGCATGACCTCTGTTGTCAGAGAGAGAGAACACTACAGAGTGTGAGTCATTGCACCTATCATAGATATTAAGAGCTGAATTTGACATTGCACTCTGAGTTTCTTGTTTGTAAAGTAAGAATAAAACCACTTACTAGCTTCAAAGAATTCATTAAATATAAATCAGCAGAGTTTATTGCCTGATCGGGTATTACACCTTATAGCCCTAAGGAACAGTCCTTCATTGTGAATCCTTTCCTACTGATCAACCAGTTTAAAAATCTGTGACAAGACTTGGCCTTTTGTCTTCTAGTTATCCGTTAATTCTAATGAGCTCTTATGTACCACATTATCAGAAAAAAAAATAAGGCACAAATTACATCAATTAGGGTGACATTCATATATTATTAATTTTTCAATAAACTCTAACAGTTTAAAAAACCATACTTTTTACTTGTGTGAATTTGTGTTTATAATGTGATACTGAGTCAGATATTTTACTAATCTCACTTTAATTACATGCTAAATCAACTTCATACTAGCACTGAGATGAAGCACTTAGGTCTGTAATTCCCAAGATATCCTGTGGCTCACAACATTGGAAATAGTTGGTTCTTTTAAGGAATTGAAATAAAAAGCAAAACAACAAGAATCTGCACAATGGATAAATTCACAGAGGTTTTCTGTAACGATGGTAATAAAAAAACCCCAAAAAAGTCCCGAGACATGTTGTCTATTTTAGTCATAGAACCATAGAATGGTTTGGGTTGGAAGGGACCTTAAAGACCATCTAGTCCCAATCCCCCTGCCATGGGCAGGGACACCTTCCACTAGGTCAGGTTGCTCAAAGCTCCGTCCAACCTGGTCTTGAACACATCCAGGGAGGGGGCATCCACAGCTTCTATGGGAAACCTGCTCCAGTGCCTCACCAGCCTCACGGGAAAGAATTTCTTCTTTATAGTTAATCTATATCTACCCTCTTTCAGTTTAAAACAGTTACCCCTCATCCAGTCACTACACTCCCTGATAGATTCTGTCCCCATCTTTCCTGTAGACACCCCTTAAGTACAGGAAGGTTGCTATAAGGTCTTGCTGGTGTCTTCCCTTCTCTAAGCTGAACAACCCCAGTGCTCTCACCCTGTCCTCACAAGGGAGGTGCTCCAGCCCCCTGATTGTCTTCGTGGTCCTCCTCTGGACCTGCTTGAGTAGGTCCATGTCTTTCTTATGTTGGGAGCCCCAGAGCTGAACACAGTACTCCAGGTGTGGTCTCATGAGAGCAGAGTAGATGGGGAGAATCACCTCCTCAACCTGCTGGCCACAATTCCCTTGATGCAGCACAAGATATGGTTGGCTTTCTGGGCTGTGAGCACACATTGCTGGCTCATAGTCAGTTTTCCATCCACTAATATCTCCAAGTCCTTCTTCGCAGGGCTGCTCTTAATCCAATCATCACCCAGCCTGTATTCATGTTTGGGATTGTTTCAACCTCTGAGCAGGATCTTGCACTTGGCCTTGTTGAATTTCATGAGGTTGGCCTGGGCCCACCTCTCATGCCTGTCAAGGTCCGTCTGGATGGCACATCCCTTCCTTCCAGCATGTCAATGACAACACACAGCTTGATGTCATCCACAAGCTTGCTGAGGGTGCACTCAATCCCACTGTCCACATCACCAACAAAGATGTTAAACAATACTGGTCCCAATACAGAACCCTGAGGGACACCACTTGTCACTGGTCTCCACCTGGACAGTGAGCCATTGACTGCAACTCTTTCATTGTGAACATGCAGTCAATTCCTTACCCACCAAGTGGTCCATCTGTCAAATCCATGTCTCTAATTTAGAGACAAGGATGTTGTGCAGGACAGTGTGCAATGCCTTGCACAAGTCCAGGTAGATGACATCAGTCACTCTTCCCTATTCCACCATCATAGAAGGCCACCAAATTTGTCAGGCACAATTTACCCTTAGTGAAGCCATGTTGGCTGTCACCAATCACCTCCTTATTTTCCATGTGCCCTAGCATAGTTTCCAGGAGGATCTGCTCCATGATCTTGCTGGGTGCAGAGGTGAGACTGACTGGCCTGTATTTCCCTGGGTCTCCCTTTTTTCCCTTTTTAAAAACAGGGATTATGTTTTTCCTTTTTCAGTCAGCAGGAACTTCACAGGACTGCCACGACTTCTCAGATATGATGGGTAGTGGCTTAGCCATGTCATCTTCCAGTTCTTTCAGGATGTGTGGGTGCATCTCATCAGGTCCCATGGATTTGTGCACCTTCTTTAAATGGTCTTGAACTGATCTTCTCCTACGGTGGGCGGTACTTAATTCTCAAAGTCCCTGCCTTTGGATTCCATGAATTGGGTGGTGTGGCTAGAGCAGTTGCCAGCAAAGACCGAGGCAAAAAAGTTGTTGAGTACCTCAGCCTTCTCCATGTTGGTTTTAGCTAATCAGGGTGAATACAGTTTCCTTCATCTTCTTTTGTTCTCCTATGTACCTGAAGAAACACTTTGTATTTTTCACATCCCTAACCAAGTTCAGCTCCAGCTGTGCCCTGGCTTTCCTGATCCCCTCCCTGCACTCTTGGGCCATATCCTTATAATATCCCCAGGATGTACATCCCTGCCTCCACTGCCTATGCATTTTGGGTTTGTGTTTGTTTGGCTAAGAGGTTTTGACTTACCTAAGCTGGCCCAACTCCTTGCACATTAGGTTTGAGAGCTCTTGCGCCCTAAGAAAAATGTCTTCAAATATCTCCCAGCTCTCGTTTGCACCTTTGCCTCTGAGGGCAGTTTCCCAAGGGATCCCCCACACTAGTGCCCTAAACAGCTGAACGTTTGCCTTTCTGAGGTTTAGTGTCCTGACTCTGCTTTTTACCCATCCTGTACACCTCAAGATTGAGAATTCCACCAGGGCACGTTTGCTGAAGCCCAGGCTACCTCTAATCTTGATCTCTCCAGTAGGTTCTTCTGCATTAGTGAGTAATAGGTCCAACAGTGCCTCTCCTCTGGTTGGGCTCTCCACCACCTGTACTAGGAAGTTGTCATCAGTGCACTCCGGTATACTGGACTTCTTGCAGTTCACTGTGCTGCTTTTCCAGCAGATGTCCAGGTGGTTGAAGTCCCCTATCAGGATCAGGGCCCAAGAGCATGATGATTCCTGAAGTCAAAGAACTTACTCTTCATCAATCTCCTCTTCTTAATTAAGTGGCCTGTAGTAGACACCAACCAGAGTTTCCTTTGTTGACTTGGTCTCCATTTTTCACCCATAAGCTCTTAACTTGCACATTGCTGTTCTTCAAAGATAGCTCCATGCCATCAATCCCATTTTTGACATAGAGGGCAGCTCGACCATTTCTCCTTCCTTGCCTGTCCCTTCTGAATAGATTATAGCCATCAATCAGAGCACTCCAATTGGGTGATTCATCCCACCAAGTTTCTGTGATAGCAATCAGGTCATAGTTTTCCATTTAGGCAGTGGCTACCAGCTACTCCTGTTTTGTTCCCACGCTGCATGCATTGGTATAGAGGCACTTCAGCTCAGCTATCAGCCACATCCCCTTCTTAGTGGAGCTCACCCTATTTCTCTTGAGGCAATTCACAGGTTTCCTTTTGCTTCCTAATGCCTCAGCAGCCCCTAGCTCTTCTCCAGTGCATAGAACACCATCCCCATCCCCTGATAAATCTAGTTTAAAACTCTGTTTATAAGTCCAGCCCAGGTCATCATTTCCTAAGTAGGTCAGCAGAGATTTAAAACCATTCTGAGATACTTGTTTCATGAACATATGAACACAAAAGCCAAACATTACTATCAAGATGAGCCAGTATTATTTCTCAGTAAGTGGAGTAGTCAGAAGGGAGAAGTTGTGCTGTGGAAATTGAGATGTATTACCTCTAGTCCTCCAAAACCTTTGTTACTATTTACCAAAGTACTGCAACTTTAAATAGAGAGTGGGTTCCATCAAAATGCTAATTTTGCCAAAATAGATACGCTTTGCCCTTTAATTCCCACCTATATGTGGACTAATGCCATTTGAATTCAATCATTTACTGCCTTCAGGTTTTTTTAAGTATTTCATATCTCTTTCTTAATATATTCCACCTTAGTAACATGAACATGACTTGCCAGACGCCATACTCCTTTGAACTGGCAGGGTCAGAAAAATGAGAGTCTATATGTTATCTCTATGACACAGAAGTATATATATAAAAAAAAATCATCAGCATGCTTTTACACTGGGTGGGCAAATTGTTCTTATCCTGGTTAAAACTGATCATCACAAATTGTCCTGTGTCTATAGCACTAGCACTAAGTAGAAAAAGCAGAGAAAGGTGTATGACCTTGGGACCAAGTGGAACTGCCTGTCCACAGTACTCAGTGATGTGCCTCTCTAGAGCAGCACTGGCCATCTCCATACTCCACACCTGAGCCTGAATCTTTTATGGGCCTCATGTGATGCTTCATGCACACAATTACTATCTTATGTTTTTCTGTTTTGGTGTGTTTCAAATAATGTGGAGACTATGCTGTCTCCCCAGGAGACTGATGTTTCCACAACATGGAATTGGACATATATGTTGCATACTCAGGTGTGTGATAAGATAGCATGAGGCATGTCTGAGTGTGTAAAATTTTCTAGGACACTGGAAGGAAACAAATATCTGGGAGCACTCCCTGCTGAGATTTATCCCCAGAAGCATACAAGCTTTGCCTCGAGACAGCTGAATAGAGGCATCCAAAACACATCCAGAGAGTGAGCTAACAAGTGGTGTGACTGAGCAGAAATTGAGTATATGAGCTGATTCTCTGGCTCTTTTATTTAGCAGTATGGACATAAAGTACAATATTATGCTAGTCAAGGGGGGAAATTTTATCACAATTGTGGTCTGAGCTACTGAAAAACAGTCTTATTATGAGTAAGGGTCTCCTAAATGTCCTGTCATAACATTTTGCACTCTGGTGGTCTTACAACTTAACTTGCAAGATTTTTGCCTATAAAATCTTTAAATCTGATTAACAGGTCCATCTTTGCTAAATTTAATAAATATTTACATACATGTATATATGTGTATACACACACATATATATAAAAGAGATTTTGTCATACATATATATTTATATTTATATGACACTTAAAAGGAAAACTCTCAGGATGGGATTTTGCTGACCACACTCTAGGGCTATGATACATAGTTCCAGCCACTGGTGTTGACCCTGTCACTCACCTCATTCAGTCTGGTCCTTCCAGTAGCTATTTTTGGGGACACAGCATTCCCGATCCAGTGGCTGGGAGTTAAAGGCCCCTACTCACTCCAGTTACTGATGCTGAGAACACACTGGCTCCAGTAGCTGACACCAAATTTCACTCACACACACACAGGTCTTACTAGCAGCTAGTACTGAGACCTTGCAGCACATGCACAAGATACAGAGTGAGATTACATGGAGAGAAAGTTAAGAAAAGATTTAATAAGAAGATATAAGAAGACAGGACAGACTGCAGTGATCAAGCAGAGGGCTCAGTCAGACAAGTGTACTGACCAGCCCCTATTTACACACAACTGACTTTTATAACTTTTTCTGCCTACGGTTCCTTCCCGTGCACACTGCCTCCTCAGTTGACACAGTCCCACTGACCCCTCCAACATCCTGGACCCTCAGGTTTGCATTCTCATCCATTGCAAAGTTCCAGTTTGTCTGCAGTTTCTTGGTAGCCCATCAATCAGTGTGACTGATCATGTTTGTTTCTGGTTATTGTTTGTTAATGCTAATTGGCCAGGTTTTACATCTCTGTGTGTTTGTCTCCCTGCCTTTCCTTATCCTTCCAAGTGAAAAAATAAACATTTTGACACCCTACATATCCTTACCAATTCATGCCACTGACCAGGTTTGTTCTCTTCCTGACCTCTATTACCATGTGTTGGTGAGGTTTGTCTCTGCTACAATGTTCTTGTTTATGGCTCCTTTGACCAGGTACACTTAAAGGAGCAGACACCCTCCTTCCTCTTACAGTAAACATCTTCATTCAGGGTGCAGTGACCTTCATATTGACCTGGTGTAACTGCTGACTGCCCACAAAAAGGGTGTTTCACATTCTCCCTTTCCCCCATCTCCAAGTTTTTGATCCTGTCATCTTTGGCAATACCCTACTCTTATATCAATTCAGGGGTTGTGAACTATTTCATTATTCAGCTACACCTCAATCGCACTAACAGCAGTGGGATAAGGAACAGATTTCTAATGAGGATCTCAAGCCTTATCAAAGTTGTCATCTCAGTTTTATATGGCAGAAAAGACAAATCATCATTTTGCTTCTACAGGTGGTGGAAGACTGTACTATTTTGAGAGGTAACAGAAGGCTTTGCTTGTTCTGTTTAACTACATTTACAGGTATTAAATTTGAGAAAAAAAAAAGAAACAAAACTTATTTTCGTTACTTTGAGATGCTGGACTTAAAAACTTTAAAATGTATGTATTTTTTCCATTTCTGGCTCTGAATCTGAGTCTTTTAGTCTCAGATAAAAATAAGCTACATTTATAAACTAGTCAGTGATATTAGAGAGCATTTCTTTGCTTACCTAAGAAATTATATGGTAATTTAACCTTTAGTCTACTAGTTTCAAATGTACTCACTAAATGAAATTAGTTATCAAATAGTTATTTTCTGATATTTAATATGTCCTAAGTTACTTATGATTTTTTTTCTGGTCCAGAGCTCCTGCCTATGAGTTATACCTATATAAACACTCAGAATTATTATACAGTCAAAATATTGCAGGAATTTCCTGAAAACAGCTCCGGCTAAGGTGTAAGCTTACCAACTCCTTCATATTTAAAAGGTCACACATTCAATAGAGAAAACTCAAATAAAGTCAAGGTTTGTTCACCGCTCAAGTTCATAAAACACATAAAATGTTTTGAGCCCTTTAGCAAGTAACTTCAGCTCCAAGACAAAATGATCTTAAAGCAGGTCTGGTACAGTAACTTTCATAAAAGCTCTAGACCCTTGCTTCTCTAAGAAATGGTTTAGAACCTTTAAACCCGTATTCACCGCTTAGAAATCCTGTGGTAAGTACCTTAAGATGGCTTGAAGCTACAACTTAATTAAAAAAAACATATTTTGCTTCATATTTTTTGTCTATCCTGCTTGTTTGTGTTTTAACTACATAAGCCTAACACAGTCACCAGCCAGTGATGAACATAGTAACTAATGCCTTACAGTTCAATATCATCAATTTTTAGTTCAGCTTCAGTCCAGCATTTTAAATCTCTGGGCTAGAAGAGCACTGTAACCTTAAGTGTTTATTGAAAAGAATGGTTACACCTCCTAAGATTATTTATGAAGGGAAAAATTGCTTCAAAGACTCAGCCCATGGTTAATATTTGGGGTTTGGATTCCATCAAGCATGCTTCCTGGAGAAATGCCATTCAGGATTTAATTTGTTTTAAAGACCAAAGGCGTAGGGCCAAACTATGTACTGAGGGCCAATTCATGCACATCCAGGGCTCCTACATATCCATTCAATAGCATTTACTCCCACTTCCTGGAATAATTTAATCTTTTTTGTAAGTGAAATGATGAAAGAGGTGCTGCGGCACAAAGAAGCACAAATGAGGGCCAGGATGAACAAGGTTTAGATACAGGGATAGGAAGAAAACCACATTTAAACAACATCATCCAGGCAGTTGCCAAGAAGAACTGAGACAGATTCAGTCAACGAACAGAATTCAGAATGCATTTATAATTTAAATTTATATACATAATCTTTAGTATGTAATCATTAGACCACTAGTAAGACTGTGTACTAAAGGGCACTAAATATTCTCAGCATCTCTTTAAGATTAAACAGAAATGTCCCAAATATCTCAACCTTTCAGGACATGAGACTGCCCTAATGCAGCACAAGTAAAACAAAAATGAAGTAATCCGACAAGAATTACTTTCAAAATATTACTTTGTTTCAGCCTTTCCTACCTCCTTGTAGGTTAAAGGGGGAATTCTAAATCTAGACAAACAGCTCTTGTTGAGATAGATGGGTATCTAAGGGTAGGGAAGTAAACAATGCCTGTGTAAAACATACACAAAACAAACAGCCCATCTCTCCACTGCTTGACACCCCTACCCCGGAAGTAGGACCTGCTGTTACACAATGGGAATTTCTAAACTGAAAGCTTAGAATATACAAGCATATATAAGCTAGAACAGCTTGCTTTCATTAATAAAGTGCAGCTTGTTTTCTTTACATTCTGTATAGCAGAGGAGCTCTAAATCTGGGATATTTCCTTAGTATCAGTCTGCATGAGAGCTTAGTTATATGTAAAATATATGGACAGTCATTGACTCCAGTGCCCATATTCACAAATTTACAAATATTGAGTGCTCATTAGTATAACTTCCCTCCCTCTGGAGATCAGTTCCAAATGCTGCTCTCAAACTGTCCCTCCCAGATAAATTAATCCCATCCCAAGATGTTTCTAGCTTCCAGCTTTCTATAATTTTATTATGTCTCCTTTTGTTGGGAAAGGGGAATTAGTTAATTTTTCAAGCTTTCTTAATTAAGAGCATAAAATTTTAGACATTATTGCCATTGTTCAAATAACAGGCACAAACAATTATTAGAAAATGGCCCTTGAGGCCATTTCTACAACGATTACTGGGTGCCTAACTTGTATGTAGGAGACTTAACTCCTGCTGAAATCAGTAACAGTTTAAGAAAAAGCTGTCTTCCACATTTCAAGCTAAAAAATTCCAGAATACATTTCTGTAATTGACTTCTCAGGTCCATTCTGAGGAAACAATTTATTTCCCCCAGAAAAGAACATGGTTGCTGTGTAAATGACTGCTGGGCAATCCAACTTCATGATATAAGTACACTTTAATAAGGATAAGGAAGGAAAAATGCTAATTTTTTAACTCACCATCATGTGTCCATAATGGATGCATAATGGTGGTAACTTCTTGTTATTATTTCCATGTGTATATGAATCTGTTCACTCAAGAATGACCTTCGTTTACTACTTTTGGAGAGAAAACAGATGGCTCCAGAAAAATAAGTCATACTCTGCATATATATGTAAATGGGTAGACAGAATATCTAATGAAATACAAGACAGGAGAAGGCAAAATAGTGGAGATAATTGATGGGAAATCACAGCATCCAGAAGGCTAGGAATCATAGGAAAGGCTGAGATTAAGAGAAATATGAGATGCATAGGAATTGTGGAAGATGGGGATGTGGAAAAAATATAAGACTGGATCCAAGGTTTTTAATTCATACTCATTTTCAAGTTTCCTGTCATCAAATCTGGGTATTTTCACCTATTTAAAACCACGAAACTATCTTCTCATTTGCCATTGTCCTTAGCAATATCTGTGTACTGTTACTTACTGAAAATGCTAATAAGTAATATTTCAGCTGTGCAGACTTCATATCTGATTACTGAACTTCTTACATTCTTCATAAATGGCATGTAAAAAGACTTTTAATTCTTGCATCAGAACAGGGTTTTTTCTTTGTGTAGCTATCAAAATTCTTATTGGCACAACTGTACAAAGGTATTGTACTAAATCACAGATTTTTGCTTTACTAAATTTGCAGTTGTATTCACCCTTTAGGAAACTGAAAATTTCATCTCTAAGGTGTCCTACCATATCTCTCAACATAATCAGCAATGTGCTTCTTTAATGGTATGTTGATATTGGAAAAATGAGAACTATGACCTTTGTGCTAATTAGTTATATGAAGAATCCAGTGAGGTGCAAAGTGTTAGACTTAATGGTACCTCAGATTACACATTTTAATCAAACCTGTGAAGGTAATACATGGTGCTAATTATACCACAGAAATGAATTCAGACAGATACATTGTAACATACTTGTAGGCTTAAGTGCATTTCTCTTTAGAGATTTCTAATCTACTTCCTAATTATCTAATTAGTAATGAGTATTTCTAATTTTTTAAACTTTTAATGAGAAACCATGGCAGGCTGAATACTGTTTTCTTTTTTAGCAGAAAAATGTATGAAATGTAATTGGTACTTTATCAGCAGCAATGTATCTATATCAACTTATATGATGCAATGTCAGGACAATATGTTAAAGCTTATACTTGGCAGTAAAATGCAATGAATGTATAACCTTTCAGCGAAGGCTAGCACTTCAGAGGCTGCTAAGGAAAAGATTCAGGTAGCAACAATATCCTTCTGGACGTATTTTGATGCCATTTGATGCATTAAGTGTTCATGCTCATGTCTATTTTCATTCATCCAGAACACTAAGGTTTGAGAAGATAAAGTAAAACAACTTTAGCTCATGAATTTTGTACTTCCTACTCCAGTGAATCATGGACTCTGAGTCATTTGTGGTAATGGTAAGAAAATGACACATTAATCTGGACCCATTTATAAAACCTTTATCCATGTATGTAGTATCTCATTCTTTGAAATAAATGGAACTGCTAATGTTCTGTTCAGTGAGAAAGGGTCTTGCAAGGTAAAAGAGAAAACCAGGTAAGCAAGCTTATGAAGAAAGTAAATTACTACAGTGGAAGTGCAGTAGACAATTTTCATTAGAAAACAGAACAGTATAGGAAAAAAGGTCTCTTTTGGTTTCCTGGGAACTTCAGGATAAAATTCTGCTACTCAACTAAAAGGAAGGCTGACACAGATTTATTCTTCACCATATATCACACACATCTAGCTTAAGAGTTGTAAACATTTTAATAGTATACTAATGGCTTTTAAGTTTACCAAACTGTGCTGGAGACAGCTTCTTTTTTAAAATACAATTCCCACAAAACACAACCCAATCTTACCCTTTCTCCCGGATTCTGTTATTTCTGCACAGTCTTCTTGAACTTGGTAAACCTGCGTTGTATATAGAGGGTTCACTATTTCCTCCCTGCACCTCGGCTCTCCTGTGAGTGATTTCAGTATGACTGCTTCAGCAATAAAGTATTAAACTTTTTATCAACATTCAGCTCAAAATGATCTTATAAAAAAGTTTTTTCTCCTTTGAAGGTTTTCCTCATCTTCCTTTGGTTACCCAGAAAAACAAATAGAATTCTCTATTTCCACAGAGAAGCTGAATGAAACACAGGAAAGAGGGGTTTGTTTAAAGGAAGGATAGTGAAAAAGTCTAATTTATGTAAGGCACTGTTGCCAAGCTATTTCTCACAATCTTTATAGGTCTTTTTATGTTACCACTGTTACATCGAAATCTCCTTATGGACAAAAAGGAACACACCATATATACAAAGCCAAGAATTCACTGTTAGTGCAATTAATATTTCAGCAGTTTAATGTCCTCAATTACCTAATTGATACAGAAAGGTCTTATTAACAATACATTTCAAACTGTTATACAATAAATACCTTCCCGGTATCTAGCCCCTTTCTCTGGTGGTGTGCTCACCTCTCCAGTGTCTCCATGGGTCCCAAGGTGAGCACTTCCACCTTCCTTAGGCAGTGGGGTGGGTGAGAGGGTTGTCCAGAGCCATTAACACTTTGTGGTCCTCATCAGCAAAACCATGATGGTCATGGTGGGGTGGGTTGTCAGGGCACAGCATGGACTAGCTTCTTCCCGGGGGACAGAAGTGTGAGGGCTCCCCAGAAGGTGAGGCAGGGCCTGGCAGCCAGGGCCTGTCCCACAGCCCAGCCAGGAGTAGGCCAGTGAGGGGGCACTGGGGCAGCCCCAGCCCTGGGCATCAGGCAGGTACCAGGCCACCAGGCTGGTCTATGGTGCCATAACCCCAGTCTGACCAGCAGCAGCTCCCAGTGGGCTGCGACAGTCTCCTGAGTAAAGGGGTGGGGAACCAGCTCCAGCTGGCTCCAACTGGCCAAGGCCAACCCAGCCCCCTGTGAGAGACCTGCCAGGCCCCTGCTGGGACAGCAAAGCTGCAGGGGCCCCAGAGCAGGGGGATGCCAGCTTCAGCCACTGACTGTGAGCACCCACGCCTGGCCGAGGCGGCGTGTGCCCTAACGACGCCAAGGGCAGGTAACGCAAACTGTGTGGAAGACAGGGGCACTTGGTGAAGTATAACCCACTCTGATCCAGGTAAATTAGTCTTAGAATGAAAGTTGTGATGAAAATATGCCAGTTGTGACTATTTTAGTAGTCCGAAGCTTTTTGAAATGTGTTTGTATTATCTACCTGTAATAAAAATCATTCATATGCTGCAAAATCTTTGGTTTATCCCCCTGTTTGATTTGAATTGTTCTGCCTTTCATCCTAACTAATTTCTAAGAAAATCATGTTGTCGCCCATAATATTGATGAAGAGGTCAGAGCAGAAGTCCCTCACTAGGATCTCACTTCCCCTGGATTTCAGAGATTTTTATTATGGCATCTTTCATAAAGTTGCAAGTAAATCACTAAGGCAATCATCCTGATCAGACAGCAGTGATTCAGAGTATGCATTGCTCTCGCTTCTTGATCAACACAGGGGTGTTGAACTCTGGTGTTTTGGTTTGGGGTTTTTTTTAGATCCCTTTCTAATGAGTGCATTACAGAGAACAGATAATGATACAAGTAAGGTAGATTAGAAGGAAAACTTATTTTTAAATGCATTTAATAAATGACTCACAAAAATGCTAAACCACAGATGTCAAATTACACTGACTGTACAATCTCAGATACTTTCTGGCAAAATTTTCCACTCAGTGGGTGCTCCATATTCCACAGTATACTGAGTAACACTGGAGAAAACAAATTAAATCCACCCTCAGTTTCCTTCTTTTTCCCCCAAAAAGCCCACCAGAAGATCTGAAGACAGTCAAATCCAAACCAAATATTTTTAAAACAAATATTCTCAGATATGCTCAGGAAAATGCAGCTCAAGTGAGTTACTTGTGGGACTAAGGCTTTTTATTGCTTTAAATATTATCTGCAAAGTTTTTCATATTAATACTTTAAAATGGGAACCCTTTCCAGCTCAGTTTATAAAACTGAATATTCAGATTCTCGGCTGAAGTAAGTCAGTTTGATGGGATTATGCCAGTTAAGAGCATCAGAGAAATTGACCAGAATGTATTATCACCCTATAGATATAGGGAGCCTTGTCTTATCTTTTTTCCTTTGGTTTGGGGTCCTTGACTCCTTTAACCACAGTGACATACAAGCAGATACAGTGATACAGTACACATTGTTCCCTAGCAGGATTGTGGCACTTCATTAATAATGCCAGCCAACACTATTCTCAGGGTCAGTCACCCTCCAGTTCTCAAATCTCCAAGACCAAACTACTGTAAAAATATATGAAAACCCCATCTGGCTTGTTCATGAAAACTCAGAAGCTTATCATTTGTCAAAAAATGATCTTTCTTGCTCAGGCTCTCCATCTCTCTCTTTTATTAAATACAACTGTTCATCCTCATCCTTAAGTGCTGCAGATCTTTCTGCCTTTTTGACAGAACAGAGTCTTCTGAAACTTCGGAAGTTTTCAGAGTTTTAACTTCCACAGATATTTTCTTATAGCTTGGTGCTATATTTTATAACGAACGTCCAAAACTCAAAGCTCCTGGTAATTTTATGAGAAATAAAAAGGAAGGTAAAACAGTAATTCACTTACAGTCTGCCCCCATCAGGAAAGAAAAGAAAAAATAAGATAACATTGGTTAGTTCATAAAACAGTTTTCTATTTATTCTTCTGAAGGAGGTTGCTAATAACCCAAATAAATTAACACTGCAGTACTGTAGAAAAAAGAGTAGGTTTATATTATTTTTCTGTTTAAGTAAACCCTAGGACTGCTTTTGTAAAATATTGGTGGAAAATCTAAAGGTCTCCAAACCAAAAATAATTGATCAAAACCAAAAATGCTAGCTTTGCTTTTTCTGTTGGTTTGATGAAAGATTTACATTTTCTGAAGAATAATAATGTTACTTAAAATAAAGCACAGGACAGTAAGCCTTCTTAGTTCAGTAAGCAATCTTACCCTCTATTGAGATTCTGTGACATAAGCCTACCTCTAATTTTCATGTACGTTTTTTGGAGAGTGAGAATGACTTCGTTTCCTATTAACATTCCTGAGTTGGCTTATCAGTTTGTCAGTCAATTATTTTCAGTCTCATTTTATTTTGTTTTGCTGAGCTATGCATTTCCTTCAATTACATTATTTGGTGTGTGAAACTGAGAAATAAAACATCTTCATAAATCTCATACTGACACTCTTTGTTTGTAACCACAAAGAAGTCATTTAATTGTCCTCAATTACCAATTTGTGAAATGAAGAAATAAAATGAAAGTTTCCCTATTTAAGGAGATTTTCATAAATGATCTGTATGAGTTTTTGCAAAGTCTTTAGAGTGTATGCTGATGAATAATATAAAAACATGTCACAACTGTTTGTATAAATTAAACACCAGTTGAAAGGTAGAAAATAAAGAAAGGTTATGGTTAGTAATTCAGGGTGGTTTCCAGCAGTGTCATCCATGACATTTCTGTCAAAAAACTGAGTACAGAGAGATGGATCTCTTTAACACCCCACAACAAGTTATTCGTTCTGGGGCTGCTCTTGTTCATCTCAGAGCTCTAGTTTTTTCTTCCTGCTGCCCCTGAACTGAGATCTTACAGTCCCATGCTTTACAACACTTCCCAAAGAAAAAGTCCTGAATGGCTGATCTTCCCTCCTTGTCCTTAAAATCCCAAACTTCCCAAAGTACTTCACTCTTAACCTTTAAAGCATGTCCAATCTTTTCTGGTCCAAGTAGTCTTTTAGCTTTCCCACCATGCTAAGCTCCCTCTCAACTCCCCAGTCCTCTGGATTTTGTCACACTTCTCCTGAACCCTTGACTACACACTACCACTCTGCCACCCCATCTATATTCCCAGCTTTGATGTTTCTGTGTTCATGAACCTCATCTTTCTTGCCCTCCAAGTCCTATAAATAACATAGTAAATTCCCCCACTTTTTATATATTTTAAAAGTCCAGGGTCTTGTGACTACTGCTGCTGCTCTCCCACTGGTCACAGAAACTTGCTCTTCTTCCGCATCTTCCTTACTCCCTACTTGGTCAGGATCATAGACTTGGCACTGCTGTGGGAAGGATTTAGCATAACAAGACACTCGCCAAAATCCACTTAGATACAACCAATAGCACAAAAAAAGAGATCCAAGAACAAAAGGGGCAAAAAAGATATATGACAGCCTCACCCATGAATCTATGTGAGTTGTTCTTTTTTTAACTTACTCATAAAGGACTTGGAGAAGGGAACAAAACTTGTGATTTTTCCAGTTGAACAAATCTGAATCTGATGGTACAGACTTGCAAGGATTTGAAAATGCAACACAAGTAGCTGATGGAACAGCAGATGAAATTCAGTGTTGATAAGTGCAAGGTAATATGCCTGAGGAAAAAATGACTGAAAGTTAGCTCTTACTTCTCATGAAAGTGATCCTGAAGATACCGTTGACAGTTGTCTGAAAATTTTAACTGCGTGTTCAGCATCAGAGAGGCTTAAAAAAGAACGAAAAAGAAAAAAAGAAAAAAAAAGAAAACAAACTAGAAAGATTATTTATTCCTGTTTAATATATGGTTTGCTAGCACTTTCAATGCTATGTGCAGTGCTTTTGACCTTATCTTCATCCAAAAAAAGACTTTAACAGAAACAGAAGAGATTTCTATATCCCAAAGTACTTCTTACTTTGGGCATGGGGATGTTACCTGTACTAAGCACTTCAACTTATAAAAATAAGCTAGGTCAGGGAGACTTTGGTAGATACAGCTAAAATCATGAATGAATGGAGGAGGTGAACAGCAATTATTCACTGTTTCTCATTACCCAAATAATAAGTAATACCTAATGAAATTCTCAAGCAACTGATTAACTAGTTTAAGCAAGAACACAGAACTACTTCTGCATATAATTATCTATGATTATATGAAATGGGAATATAATATACATGTTGGCTTGGGTACACATTTAGCTTGGCAAAATGTAGTCATAGGCTGGTTTTAGAATGATAACCCAGGGACGATTTATACAGTACATACCTTATTTCCTATATCATTTAATTAAGCATCTGCTATAGAGCAGTGTCAGAAGATTTTACAGAATTTAAAAATGCTCCAGGGTCTTGTGACTACTGCTGCTGCTCTCCCACTGATCACAGAAATGATATATTAACTCTAAAAAAAAAAAAAAAAACACCCCAAACCCCCCCCCCCCCCAACAAAACCAAACTAGAAAGATTATTAATTCCTGTTTGAGTGCCTGACATAGTCTCACTTGACAGATTCAGTACAGAAAATAGCATAAATTAGTCCTGAAGACCTATGGAAATCATTAATTTGCTGTGCATTTTTCACAGGTCAGGTGTACTGATATTAAGCATATCTTTTTTTTCCCCGATATCATGTTACTTAAAACACACTTGTTCTGCTAGTGGTTCCAATTGGAACCCAGATTCCTAGCCAGTTTATATTTTCCAGGATCAAACTGTACAATAAAACCTATTTCAAAGGAAGAAGAATAATCGTGAAAATCCTTGATGCTTGCCACAGCTCCCCCTGCCAAAAAAAAGGGGAGAATTTCCATCAAAAAACAAAAAAATCTCTTACTGTTTAAAAAGAAAATGTCATACTTTGTGAAAAAGATTGTATGTGCCAGCACCACCCAGTGTAACCCAACTGCTACCAGAATGACATAGATGTTAAAGGTGAACTATGAATCAGATATATAGGGAAAAAATATTTTTAATGGATAGGCCTTTGAGTAAAATATATTGTTTTATGAAATTATCATGAGGAAGTCAGATTAAGAAAGAAAAGAAGATAAAATTGTGGTCTCTAAAGCCAAAGAACTTAAAAGAAGGAACCACATCAAATGAGGTTAGTAAAGAAGAGGCCAGAGAGGGGAGGATTTTGACTCTGTTGCAATGGAAACAAACAAAAACTCTTATACTGCTTCATGACTAGACAATTCATTGTAATTCTCCTGGAAAGTGACAAGGTATTACCTTGCTTTCATCAAAGAAGTAAGAAGGATGATTCTCAGAAACGATAAGTTTTTGACACTACATATACCAATCTTCTGAAAATGAAATGTAGTTTAATTTAGAAAAGATAATACTATACTGTGAATGGTAAAGTTCATAGGGAAGTATAAAGCTGATATGAAACGTCAAAGCAATAACTCTGTGTTATGATGCACAAAATGGCCAGAACAAAATAGGTAAGGGCAATTGATAAATCAGAGACAGGGAACATGGATTTGTATCAGGTTTTCTCCTTTGTGGTCACAAATGCTTAGTTTCATAGGGAAAATGCTGTTTCCATTAAAAGTAATGTGACTCTTTCCAATTACATCAACAGACATGAATTAAGCCTCAGGTCGGAAGATTTTAAGTATATCACAAGTCAGAGGTGGAATATGTTTGTTGTTTCTGTTACATAGTTTAACATCTAACTTTTAAGTATTTCTCTATAGGAGACTATGCTGATATAATGAATATTGAGGGATATAAAAACATATAGTATAGAGATAAATGAATATGAGGGATAATCCAGCCAGAGGTCTAATAAGAATGCTATATTATCATTCTGTCAAAAGAATGTTTTTCACAGTTAATATATTTATCTCAGTGTTTTTTGTATAACTTTCCTAGAACTACCATATCTAGAATTTGACATTGCAACAGAAAAGATCACTGCAAACATATGCATAACATGTAATTTTATATATTGAAATAAAAATGGATTTCTAGGCAATCTTTTTTCTCTGAAATGAAGATAAACTTATATTTTTTTCTCATGTAGCTTTTTCCCCTCCTACATCTAAAGGATCAGATTAAGCTGAAACTTGCATTTTCCTGATTTATTTAGGAAATTCCTTCATGTAGGAGAACATATGACTAAAAAAAGAACGGAGGAAGAAAAATGGGAGAGTGCATGTGAGAGAGAGAAAGAAAGCAGGTCTTTGAGCCAAATATAATGGATAAGTTTCGGAGATAGCTATAGTTTATGCTCTGTGGCTGTTAAGAAAGCAATAGGGATTTAGAGAATCAGAGGAAGAAGAGAAGGATACTGTCACTCGGTCAGGTTCAGTGAGCTATATAATCTACTTAAGAGTTTGATTAGAAATTCTATTGTGTCAGAACACTGGGCAAGTTGCCTTGTGGACATGAAGGAAAGCAATGCGTTCTTAAACTTACCTGTGGCAGCAATCCCATTGTTGCCTCTTTTTACTTAATGACATGGAGGCAACCATGATAAGTCTAAATGGGCAGACCACTGATTGGCTTAAGTGAGCTTCCTATCTATAAAGCTCTGATATTCTCCTCGTTGGCTGTATCTCTATAGCAACAACTGAAGGGCAGGAGCACGTTGAGAAAAAAGTAGTAAAACACTTTCCTGCAGTATGATTTGTTCTTATCTTAACTCTAGTTCTTTTTCAAAGATTACTCTTGCTTTATTGAAGGATGTCAAACTGTGTTTGCTTCAGAGGGGTGAAAATGTTTAAGAGTAAAACAGTCATGCCCACAGTCCTGGTATAACATGCACTCTGGAACACATATAGAAATACATGAATATCTGTATTCAACAAATATATTTTTTAAATGGTATACTCCTCACATGTATCTTGTACTTGCTACTTATTTATTTTAATGTTCTTAAATATTAACTGAGGTAAGTTCAAAGGATAAAATGAAATATTTTTTCTCAAATTTTCATCTAGCTTTGCTCTTAGAAGTACTTGGAATTATGTGTTATAAAATATATTAGTAGAATAGGATTGTAATGTAACCTCTGTAAACAAGTTATCTGAGAGAAAACTGTTTCAAGGAGCCTGTAAACTGTGAAATTTAATTTCAGTATGCATATATTAATGAGTTTCACTGTATTATCTCTACATAGTGGTCTCTACCTGGCCTCAGACGATGTTTTTTAAATATGCATGCTATTACTGAAGAATTATTTTTGCTCATTTCACACTGTAGAGACCACTGCATGTTGCAAGTTGCATAAGTGCTTATTTGCCATTAACACTGAAGATGATAAGCATTCTGTGCTTTAAACTTGCTTCACTTTTTTTACTTTGTAACATTTTTACATTTTCTTCTTTGTCAATAAGAGGAATCCAAGGTCATAGTCTAATAGTCTAAACATAATTTGATACTAGCATTGAATGTGCAATAACAACACCTATATATCACACATTCATGTCATCATCATTATAACAACTGATGCTAAAGCATTTTGTCAAAAGCAAAAAGATGCTATAATTATTCGAGTCTTTCCAACAATTTTTACTTTTCCTACAGCTTATTACAACACTTTCATTTTCTTCTCTATAAAGTATATTTTATTCCAAGAGCATGCAATGTGATTGCATCAGCTATACCATAAAATGTTCGTGTTATCACCTGATTTGAACAGGATTTTACTTTCTGTATCCATATCAGAAAGGTATAGTGAATTACCTGTGAAATCCTTGAAAAGATATCCTGAATGTGACACAATGTTAAATGGTTCTAACAGTTAACATAAATTCATATGAATTTCTACTAAACTCCTTAACAAAAATGAGAATAGCACATATTTTATCCATGAATAACAGCCTGTGTTCATCAGGTTTAAGTAAATCAGAAACAAATTTTCCTTAATTATGCTTAGAGAAAGAATTCAAAAATCAGGAGAGAAGATTCAGAAGGAAGAGACATTTTAAATAATTATGTTATACTTTATTATGGTTGTTTTTCATCCATTATATCCGCTGAAGACTTATTCCACTATTGAGGGCTTTTAGTTGTCCCTTCCCTCCAAATACCTGCAGAAATGTCTAGATAACTTATTGCTGGATGCTGGACTTGATACACACCACAGATTTTAGACTGGTGGTTGTCACAACCCAGACTGGAAGCCCAGACAATCCCATTGGTCCTGTGATCCCCTTGGGTTAAATTAAGGTGAAACGACACCAGACGACCAGTTAAAATGTTTTACTTGCAGTAGAGAACAATTTCAACTTGGAAAAGGATAATAAGCAATGTGGTTTCTTACAAATCTATAAGGAAAAAAAAAAAAAAAAAAAAAAAAAAAAGAAAGGAAAGAAAAGAAAAGGAAAGGAGAGAAAGAGAGTCAAAGAAATCCAGATCACCACCCCTGGATCAGGTCCAGTAATCCTGGGTGGTGGGTGCGCACACAGCAAAGTTTCTGTCACCTTTTAAGTTCAATTTATTAGCTGATTAGCATTCTAGATGAGAAGGGGCAGGTATTCCACAAATTCATTTCCATGAGAGACGAAAGGTGGAGCATGGGTTCCAGTTGAGTTGGTGGTCCTTGCCCAGCTTTGGTTTTTCCTCTGTTCCCAGAGATCTTATCAGTCATGCCAGAAGTGATCATCTCTTATCAGTTCTTGTTACCACTTCAATGGCGAAGGTGCGAAGTCATTAGCAAGCCAAGCTGGTGTCTGGTTTGCACAATAGAGCCACAAAGTATTGGGTTTAGCTGTGCTTGTGCTTGAGGGGAAACACCTGGTTTCACTCAGTCCATGTCCCCCCCTCTAAGGCTTGTCTAAGGAGTTTGACAATGCAACAGCAAGGTAGTGGGGGGTGCATCCTTTGATACACTCCTGCTTCCTTGGGTGACATTCCTTAGACTACTCCAAAGGCCACAGCTTGTCCTTCAGGTTTTCTGTGTTGATGAATGTTTGAGGCATTACTTCTTTCAGTTCCTTACAGTGATCCCAAGTAAATTAGGACAAGACTAGCATAATCCAAAAGGAAAATACTGTCACATTTCAATAGGGAAAACTGAATTACTGCTTTAATTAATTATCATAAATCTTAATGAGGATAAGGTGTAGTTGCTCTGAACTCTGCTCTGCATTTTGGAGATGGTAAAGAAGGCTCCTAATTACATACAGTACATTTTTACTTTTTCAGCATATCTGTATTCTTCTGCATGAATTCATAGAAAGAAGACGAAATTGACTTCAGCCAGTATATACTATTTTCTTTCATTTCAGCAGACCTTAATAGATATGGAAGTACTAACCAGAGAAGGCAGAAGAGACATGATCAAAAGACATCCTAAGCCCTCAGGTCTTCCAGTGTTTGGAAAGCAACATAAACTCCTGTCTTGTCATGCTAAAAAATGTCAACATAAAACTACAGCTCTGTGCCTCAGAAAAGATATGATCTAATAGTTATTATGGGACACTCTTCAATATTCATGTTAGGAGCAGTAAAACTATTTGCCAGCATCATGAACACTTAAACATATAAAGCAAAATGTCAGAAGGAGATAAACCAGAACTAATACAATTGAAAGTCATCAAAGAATCAATATAGGAAGAAAGGAAGAATAGTTCAAATAAATAACTACGAAACATAGCAATGCCCTTTCTCTTGCTGAATATTTGACCAGGGATTCTTAGAAGAAGACTCAGTTATATGTGTGTCAGAGACAGGAGAGATAATCTGAAGAAATCTCTGCAGCAGAAAGTGTTTCCATTTGTGTTGGGTTGACCTGGGCTGAATGCCATGTGCCCACCAAGCCACTTTGTCACTCCCTCCTCCTCAGCTGGACAGGACAAAAGTCTCGTAGGTCAAGATAATGTCAGGGAGATCACTCAACATTTACCACCTGTAAGGGACTGTGTTGGACTGTTTGTCTCAACATTGCTGCTGCACCACTACCACTTCCTGGCCTCAACATCCTGTCGCCGTGGAGGAGTACGCTCTGAAGGAGACAAATTGTCCCCGAAGAAACCACGATATCTGCCTGAAGCTGGAACAACAGCATCCTTGGCAGTGCCTACCAAGCTGCACTCATGCGCAAGCCGGGTGAAGAGGAAATCAGGGTGAGGAAGATGTGAGGAGGCTGAAGACGCCGCAGGTCGACTCCCTGCTGGCACAACCACCATGAACACCTGGGCATGCGCACATGGAAGAACACAGCACGGCGCGTATGACAATGAGCTCCGTGGAAATGGGCGGACTCTTCGGAGAAATCATGGGGACGGGGACAATAAAAGGACTGTGTACTCCTCTCTTGGGATTCTCCTTCCTTCATCCGTTCGGAGCTGAGACTTTGGCAGAGCTTGGAGCTTGGAGCACCATCACCTGCACCGGGCCCGAGCCAATGGGACATCACTGGATTCATGGTGATGGTAATTAATCTTGCTGCATCTCTTTCATTGCTTGCTTAGGTATTCTGACTTTTCCTTTCTTCTTCTCTCTGTCCTATCACTATTATCAGTTGTTAAGGAAAATGAAGTTCACAAGGTTGTACAGCATCTGACCTTGTTTGTGTCTTAATCTTGCTCTTGGGATCGTTTAAGAACCCTCCCCGATATTGGATCGGGACACCATCATGGGCAAAACAGACTCCCCTTGGGGAAGGTAATGTAATGTATTGCCAGTCAAATCAGAGTAAGATAATGAGAAATAAAAAAATATCTTAAAATACCTTTCCTCCACCCCTTCCTTCTTCCCAGGCCTAATTTCACTCCTGAATTCTCTACCACCTCTCTCCTGCATGGCACAGGGAGATGGGGAATATGGGTGGCAGGCAGTTTATCACACGTTATCTTTGCTGCTCCTTCCTCCTCATACTCTTCCCCTGTTCCAGTGTGGGGTTCCACTCACAGGAGACAGTCCTCCTCAAACTTCTTCAGTGTGGGTCCTTCCCACGGGCTGCAGTTCTTCATGAACTGCTCCAGCGTGGGTCCTGTCCACTGGGTGAAGTCCCTCAGGAACACACTGCTGCAGTGTGGGTCTCCCATGGGGTCACAAGTCCTGCCAGCAAACCTGTTCCAGCATGGGGTCTTCTCTCCACAGGTCCACAGATCCTTCCAGGAGCCTGCTCCAGCACAGGCTTCCCATAGTTTCCCAGCCTCCTTTTGGCTATATATCCACCTGATCCAACATGGGGTCCTCCACAGGCTGCAGGTGGAGATCTGCTCCACCGTTAACCTCCATGGGCTTCAGGGGCACAGCCTGCCTCACCAGGGTCTGCACCACGGGCTGCAGGGGAATCTCTGCTCTGGCACCTGGAACACCTCCTCCCCCTCCTTCTTCACCGACCTTGGTGTCTGCAGAGTTGTTTCTCTCACATATTCTCACTCCTCTCTTCTGGATGCTGTTGTGCAGCAGTTTCTTCCCCCTTCTTAAATATGTTATCACAGAGGTGCTAACACTGTTGATGATTGACTCAGCTTTGGCCAGCCCTGGGTCCATCTTGGAGCCAGCTGGCACTGGCTCTATTGGACATGGGGGAAACTTCTGACATCTCACAGAAGTCACCCCTGTAGCTCTCCCTGCTACCAAAACCTTGCCACGCAAACCCAATACACAATTTTAGTATACTGAAGATGTGGGGACATAACTGATGCTGAGATAATGTATCTACCACATGTTGTCTTGTAAGTAGATGAGAAAAGTTGGTACCTGTAGCAAAAGATGAAGTGAGGCAGTATCTGCTAAAATGAAACACTTCATCAAAGGCAGAATAACCTTTGCATATCTTTGCCATCTTAAGTGGAGAAGTTGATAATACTAATAGGGATAATATTTTTGACAATCATCAAAAACAGCTCCAAAGGGCTAAGGAACTATTGATGTACTTTAACAGTTATCATAACAGCATATTTTATTTCTTTACTTTAGTTGGTCACCAAGGACCTGATTTCATATGTTCTACTGTCCTTGTGAGATCTAACAGGTTAGATTCCATCATGGGACTAGGATTCAAATTCCATGACTTTAACTGTCAAATGTAAACTAATTAATTTATTCTCTTTGTACTGTTTCCAGGAGAAATGCTAGTATAGTCTTTTTATGTCTAAGTAGTTTGGATAAATAAGTCAGCATAGACATTCAACTTTTAGATAGGCATATTCAGGTTTTCTGAGTTTTGCACCTGAAATCTGAAGAGTTCTAGTCTATCTTAACTGAGCTCCATATCTGACTGAGCCAAAATGTTTGTCATATTCAAGAAGTCAGAGGAGACAATCAAGTGGTGTTTTTCAGTCGGCAGCTATTGAACTAGTTTTGATTATAAGAAAAAAATAATTTAAAAGTTTATTATAAGTCTAAAGGGACAAAAAGAGGTTAGTCATGACACTAGAAAGTGACATGCTCTAAGTCCCTAAATAGAAACATCCTGTTAATAGCTTTCCTCAACAATGTGATATAGAAAACAAAGACAAATCACATAAAATGCAGAATTAACAATTGTTGTCTTGATGAAAATGGGAGTCATAAACCATTTTGGAAATTATGGAATACAGTGAAACTGAAGCAACAGGAAACTGAAACAGAAACAGTTTCCTATTTTTTCTTTCCAGACAACTAGAACTTGTGCAAATTAATTTCTTGTGCACTTTGTTTTTCAGAAGGCTACATAAAACAAGATTAGGGCATTGCTTAACTCATAGAAAAGCAGAGAAACAATAAGGAAAATGTCCAGCTGTGCATTGTGCGGTCATCATAACAACATAAATCTCCAAATCAGCATGATAACTGATGACATGCATCTGGTGTGCCTTCCATCTTCAGGAGGGAAGGGCAGCTGCATTGTGACTGAGCATTATCTCAAAGCTGCAGTAATTCAAAGGAAAGTCATAAAGAGAATTCAAAAATTGTAAAGAAAGTTAATGATCATCACAAGAGAAATGGTATGCATAGGAAAATGAGATAGGAAGTGTATATGTATGTGTATTTGAAGAAGTCAAAATGAAGATGAGGAAGAAGCATCCATTAATTTGTGAGGCTATTGAAATTTTCACCCTATAGAGAGGTTAGATTATGTTACTTAAAGGATCTTAAACTTCAAGGAACCTGAACTGCTTGTGCATGGGCCAGTTGCTCTGGAGCTAATTCCAAATACCTTGGGAGGGTAATGAAACAATGTAAAGGATTATTAAAAAGGAAGTTAATAATGTAGCTGCTCAGGTTTCAAGGGTAAAGAAAAGTTCTGTACATCTTTGTCTATGACAAACTGCAACAGGACAATGGGAAATTCTGTTGGGTCTAGAAGACATATTAAAGCAGAGAGAGTTTCATTTAAGGGGAGTTGTCACAGTCTAACCTCAGGTTTGCATCCTTACCAGTTTCAAAGTCATGGTTTGCCTGCAGTTTTGTGATTCACAAGATGAATTCACAAACTTCAATTAGTGTGTGTAGTGATTTAGTCCCTGCCCCGGTCTGAGACCACGTGGCCACTGCCCCTCCCCCACAAAAGGAGTGAAATACAAAGCCCCGAGGCTGAGATAAGGAAAGGTTTAATACAACAGAGCAACAGCAACACAGCAAACAACAACAATAACAATAGCAGTAATAGCAATGAACAGAGCAAAATATCTACCGATACAGCAGTGAGAACAGAGCAAAATCCCACAGTACACGCGGTAACCAAGTGTCCGCTTCTGCACCAGGATGTGACCTCCGCATGGTATCTGAATAACCCGCTAGAGCTCCCCCCCCCACTGCTGGGGAAACTTAACCCTATCCTGGCTAAACCAGGACAGTGTGACTAACAGATGTTAGTTTCTTGTCTTTGTCTCTGCTATGTTTTTCTGTTGGATCTATGACTCCAAATGTTTTGGTTATGGTTTCCACCTTTTCCTTGGTGTCTCATTTGACAAGGTTTTCAATCAGATAATCTTACTGAAATAAATAGTCCCACATTCAACATATACTTATCAACTAGCTTGACTGACTAGGTTTGGTTCTCATCACTTCCTCCCTTATCATTTGCTAGTCAGATTTGTTCTTGCATATGGTTTTCCTCCTTTTTCATTATCTCCTTTTGCACTGAAAACATCCTTGACCAGATACCCTTAAAGGAGCAGACAATCTCTCCTTCCACATACCCTTACATATTGCCACATCTTTTGTGGCCATACATTTTGCCATATCTCTTCCATCTTCATTCTGGCAATTCCCTTGTGATCCAACCCTGTGTCTTCTAAATACCTCTTAGTATTCTATATATTTGCTATTTCCAGTCAGTAATCTGCAGGTTTATGAAACAAGCCAGTGAGTCAGAGTCTCTTTTTCCATATCTGCTGACCAAATCTTTGACTGCTTTCTGCTTCCAATTTATTCCCCTTTCACAGTCAAGTCTCAGTTTCCTGGCCTAAATAGTGTAAACTCCTTCATCCCACCTTCCTTCAATATTCTTCATCCCAGTTTTCTTCATTCAGCTTTCATCCTGGCCTTTTTCTTGTGTCCTTATCTTCACTCTATTGCCTTTGCTAGTCTTTTAACCAGAATGGGAATTCAAACCAAATAAAACAAGATGAATAATGAAGCAAGCAAATGAAAAACAAAAGAAAAAGATCAGACCTTCTAAGGTGACTTCTAAGTCTGTGAGATACAAACAACTTTTATAAAGATAGAAACTGCTGTCATTTCTAGATCAGTTTTGCCTACCACTTGACCATTACTTATTTTCCCATTGCCTACTGTCATAACAATAAATGTGCAAAAGCATAAGCTGGTGTGTTTGGTCTGACCTTCTAAAAAAGACTTACAGTTATATTTGATCTTACACTCAAAACATTAATTGAAGAAACTATTTCATTCACTCTTGTCTAAATAAAATAGAAAAAAGCAGGACAAAAGTTTAGGAAGTTAAAAGAGGTATGTATCAACCAAGTGAAATTGAAGGAGTTGGATTCATGGCTGTATTTCAGCTAGTGCTAATTCAAGAGATCCATGAACACTTGTATCACATCAATATAAAAATGATGAATCAAGCCTGGTTGGAGTTATTTATACTTAAGATCTCTGTTGATTTTCCAGTCACAAAAGTTTGTTTGATTTTTATGACTGTGAAGTATCTTCTCTCTTTTATTTGGATTTATAGGTTTAAATATGCATTTAATTTTTAATTTTCTTACTAAACATAAGAATTTTAAGTAGGGAATATTACAGATGATATTATTTACATATACACATAAATATAGAAATACACAGTACATCATGTTACGTATAGTGATCAAATAGGATCAATTTTTGCAATATTTAATCTTCCTTTCTTTTAATTTATTTTGGAGGATAACAAATAAAAGCTCCTTTACAAAAAGCATCATCACTGAACTATGAATTACTTGGTTGATTACAAACAATAACAAATGCCGAATTCAGTTAATTATATCTGCAAACGATGTGAAAATTTCATTATAGTATTTTCCACTTGTATTCCATCTCATTTTAAAAATAAATGATTGCAAAACCCAATAATACATAAGTATATGTATTTTCTTTTAGATGGTTATATAATAGAACCATGGAATCATTCAAGTTGGAAAGAACTTCAGGAGATCACCTAGTCTGACCTCCTGCACAACACTGATTTCAGAGCAGGTTTTTCAGAGCTTTGTCCAGTCATGCAACCTCCAACCTCTAACTATAACTTCAATGAAGCGTAACCTTCTGTCATGGTTTGAGCCCAGAGGGAAACTAAGCACCGTGCAGCAGCTCACTCACTCCTTCCCCGTCAGGAATGGGAAAGAGAAAATAAAGCAAAAGACTCGGGAATTGAGATGAGAACAGGGAGGGATGATTCACCCATTACAGTTATGGGCAAAAGACAGACTCCTTAGGGGAAGAAAATGAACATCAATTAAATTCAAACACTAACAACTACAACACTTAACAGACAGCATAGGACAGTGAGAAGCATTGCCACATCTTAAAAACACCTTCCCCCCACCCCACCCTTCTTCCTGGGCTCAGCTTTGCTCCTGATTTCTCTGCATCCTGCCTGCCTGTGGCGCAGAGGGCAGGGGATTGGGTTACAGTCAGTCCACCATTCCTTCCTCCTCAGGGGGAGGACTCCTTGCATTCTTCCCCTGTTCCAATATGGTGTCCCTCTCATGGTAGACAGTCCTCCGTGAACTTTCTCCAATGTGAGTCCTTCCCATGGGCTGCAGCCCTTCCTGAGATGCTCCATCATGGGTCACCCCTGCACGTTGCAATCCTCCCAGTGCCAAACTACAACAACAGGGGCTTCTTCCCACAGAGTCCCGGCCTTATTCAGGCACAGCCACTTTCTCCAATGTGGGGTCCTCCACAGGCTGTAGGTGGGCATTTACCCCACTGTGGACCTCCATGGGCAGAAAGGAGGCGGCCTGCCATCTCACCATGGGCTAAAGGGCAGGGTGTCTGCACTGGCTCCCCTTCCCCACTTCCTTCTCCTTTCTTCCAGTGACCTTCGTGTTTGCATAGATGTCCTCCTTGCAATTCCTCCTCACAACTCCAACCCCTCCTCCCAGGTTCTCTTTCTTAAATGTTATTGCAGAGGTGTGGCCACCATCGCTAATTGGCTCAGCCTTGGCCAGAGGTGTCTCTGACTTGGAGTCAGGGGAGCTTCAGGAAGCTTCTCACAGAGGGCCACCATTATAGCTCTCTCCTCCACTACCAAAAACCCCCTCCACACACACAAACACAGCACACCTTCTCTTCAAATGGAGCATAACAGCCATATATTTGCACACTGTCCACAATTAGGAAGAAAAGAAGACACAGACAACCAATTTACTGTTGCTTTCTGTTGGCTTTTAGAAGACTCAGCCCCACTTAGCTAGGGGCACCCTTAGAAATACTTAGTACTCTGAAATAAAAGTAGGTGCCTAATTTACAATGATCTCATTGCATGTGTCTATATTGCTAAATGAAGGATGTTGAACGAATGAGCTCTTGTATTGCATTCCTGATAAACAACCTTGATTACTTGTTTTAGACTGCTACCAAATAGCTTATACCTTGAGTAGTTTGACATAGAAAGGGCTGTCCCTTAGCAGTACCGAAAGAAGTCTGTCTGCCACTAGGCCCCAGGGACTAATCACTGGTTATCTTTTCTTTTCAAGTTTAGGAGTAGACATTAACTTCACACACACATACATATTTATCATAGAATCATAGAATATCTTCAGTTGGAAGAGACCCATAAGGATCACTGAGTCCAAATCCCTACTCCTCAGAGGAATACCTGAAATTAAACCATATGAGTAACAGCATGGTGCAGAAACTCCTTGAACTCTAATGATTCTTGCCCTTGAGGCTCTTCACCATCTTGGTGTCTCTCCTCTGGAAACACTCCAATAGTTTGATGTCCTTCATATATTGAGACACCCAAAACCGCACACGGTACTCAAGGTGGAGCAACACCAGTGCAGTTTAGAGTGGGACAATAACCTCCCTTGACTGGCTAGCTATGTTGTGCTTAATGCAGCCCAGGAATGGTTGGTCCTTCTGGCTGCCAGGGCAAGCTGTTGACTCATATTCAACTTACCATCAACCCAAAACCCCAGATCTCTTTCTGTGAGGCTGCTCTCCAGCCACTTATACCCCAATTTGTATGTATTTCTATAGAAACAAGTATTTGTTGCAGCTATATGTGGCTTATCCATGAAACTGAATTTTTTGGGGAACTCAGGTGATGGATATAAAATCAGACGTATGGTCATAAAATAGTTACTGCAAATACGTATGATTATGGAGCCTGTATATCTCATACAGAGATTTAAAAAAGCATTTCATAAATTCATCTATAATGTTGAATGTGACAAATTAAAAAAATATATTTTTTTAATTTTTTTTTTATCCAAAGTTTCATATCATCAAATCATAGAATCATAGAATGGTTTGCGTTGGAAGAGACCTTTAAATATCATCTAGTACAACACCCCTGCTATGGGCAGGGACACCTTCCACTAGGTCAAGTTGCTCAAAGCCCCTTCCAACCTGGCCTTGAACACTTCCAGGAAGGGGGCATCCACCACTTCTCTGGGAAACCTGTTCCAGTGCCTCACCACCCTCTTTGTAAAAAAAGTCTTCTTTATGTCCAATCAAAATCTACCTCTTTCAGTTTAAAACAGCTACGCCTCATCCTATCACTACACTCCCTGAGAAAGTGTCCCTCCCCATCTTTCCTGTAGGCCTTCTTTAAGTACTGGAAGGCTGCTATAAGGTCTCCCCAGACCCTTCTCTTCTCCATGCTAAACAACCTCAACTCTCTCAGCCTGTCCTCATAAGGGAAGTGCTACAGCCCCCTGATCATCTTCATGTCCCTCCTCTGGACCCGCCTGAGCAAGTCCATATCCTTTTGTTGGGGGCCACAGAGCAAAACACAGTACTCTAGGTGGGGTCTCACAAGAGTGGAGTAGAGGGGGAGAATCATCTCCCTGACATTCTGGCCACATTTCTCTTGATGCAGCTCAGGATATGGTTGGCTTTCTGGGCTGTGATTGCACATTGCTGGCTCATAGTCAGTTTTCCATGAACAAATACACCCAAGTCCTTCTCTGCATGGCTGCTCTCAATCCACTCTTGGTCCAGCCTGTATTTGTGCATGGGATTGCCTTGACCCATGTGCAGGACCTTGCATTTGTCCTTGTTGAACTTAATGAGGTTTGCACAGGCCCATGTCTTAAGCCTGTTAAGGTCCCTTTGGATGGCATCCCTTCCCTCCAGTGGTCGACCACACCACACAGCTTGGTGTCATTGGCAAACTTACTGAGGTTGCAGTCAATCCCACTGTCCATGTCACCAACAAAGATGTTAAACAGCACTGGTGTGAATACCGACCCCTGAGGAACACCATTTGTCACTGCTTTCCACTTGGATATCGAGTCTTTGACCGCAATTCTTTGAGTGTGACCATCCAGCCAATTCCTTATCCCCTGCCCGGCCTGCAGATCCCCAGGTCTTCCTTTTTTCCCTTTCTAAAAATGGAAGTTATTTTTCCCTTTTCCCAGTCAGTGGGAACTTCAATAGACTGCCACTACTTCTCAAATATGATGGATAGTGGCTTAGCCACTTCATCCAACGGTTACCTCAAGACCCGTGGATACATCTCATCAGGTCCTATGGACTTGTGCACCTTCAGGAACCTTAGATGGTCTCAGACCTGATCTTCTCCTACAGTGTGCAGTTCTTCATTCTCACAGAACCCGTCTTTGCCTTTTGTGACTTGGGCAGTGTGACTGGAGCCCTTGCTCGTGAAGACTGAGGCGAAAAAGTCATGAAGTACCTCCTTCTCCATATCCCAGGTAACCAGGTCTCCCGTTTCCTTTTAGAGAGGGCCTACATTTTCCCTAGCCTTCCTTTTATTACCGACATACTTATAGAAACTTTCTTCTTGCCCTTGACATCCCTGGCCAGATTTAATTCTATTAGGGCTTTGGCTTTCCTAACCTGATCCCTGGCTGCTCAGATAATTTCTCTGTATTCCTCTCAGGCTACCTCTCTTTGCTTCCACCCTCTGTAGGCTTCCTTTTTGTGTTTGAGCTTGTCCAGGAGCTCATTGTTCATCCATACAGACTGCCAGGTAGTCTTACCTGACTTCTTCTTTGTCAGGATGAATCACTCCTGAGCTTGGAGCAGATCCCTGAAGAGGCCAAAGCCTGCTCTCCTGAAGTCCAGGGTAGCGAGCTTGCTGTGCTTCCTCCTTGCTGCCCTGAGGATCTTGAACTCCACCATTTTATGGTCACTGCAGTCAAGGCTGCCACTGAACTTCACATTCCCCACCAGTCCCTCTTTGTTGGTGGGATCAATGTCCAGCATTGCACCTCTCCTTATTGGTTCCTTCATCACTTGGAGAAAGAAGTTATCATCAGTGCATTCCAGGAACCTCCCTAGATTGTTTATGCCCTGCTGTGTTTTCCCTCCAACAGATATCAGGGTGGTTGAAGTCCCCCGTGAAGACCAGGGCTTGTGAATATGAGGCTGCTCCTATCTGTCTATAGAGGGTTTCATCTGCTTGGTCTTCCTAGTCTACCTGTAGCAGACCCCCACTATATTATTACCTGTCCCTGCCTTCCCTTTAATCCTGACCCATAAACTCTTGATCGGCTCCTCATCAATCCCCAGGCAGAGCAACATGCACTCCAGCTGGTCATTGACATAGAGGGTGACACTCCTTCGTTGTCTTCCCTGCCTGTCCATTGCAAAAAGCCTGTATCCTTCCATTCCAACACTCCAGTCACAGGAGTATCATTTGAACTAGACAAATAAACACATTTCAATTACTATATTCATTATTCAGTGGAATTACGTTATTCAATTAAATTCAAATTAAATTGAAATTACAATCTGAATAAAATATAATGCAGGAATTTATAAGAAGCATTGTCTTTGTGATACACTTGTGCTGCATTTCTTTTAAAATTCCCATAGAAATATAATTACATAGGTATTAGTAACTTACTTTAGTTTTATGCTAATTATATTTTATTGGATACACAAGAATAAATAGAAAATCACAATTAAGACAGCATTTTATTTGCAGGTCTAATGACAACTCCCTGGAGTTAGAGTTTTTTTTAAAGACAATGCTTTTTTATATGTATATCTGTTGTAATGAAAAACAAAAATGTAGTTAATGTATACAAGGACATGCTAGAGATCTTTGTTGACGGTTTGCAATACCTTCATGTCTTGTTACCTGAAGATTATTCGTAAACTGCTCTTCAGTGTTATATCAAAATGTGATATAAAAAGATATCAAAATGGTCATTGGCATATCTTCAGCTTTGTGGAAAATGGCTTCTGTCATCATTCCCTCTTAAGAGAGCTTCACTTTCCATTGTGAGCATTATTAAGCAAGCATTTTTTTGTACAAATTTAGTAACACATAAAATCTCCAGGTTTACATTTGGCACAAGACAATGCACATAAGTGTATATTCTGAAATTGTTTTTCTCCTTTATCATCAACATAAAATGCAGGCCATTTTACAGTTATGAATCCAACTTAAATATATGTCATGCCAGAAATTACGTTTAAAAAGTTTATTTAAGCTAAATTTGAAAAGGCATTTATGTTCATGTTTATAATCAGTTTTGTTCAGCAAAGAACTGTCTAACTTGGAATATATGGTTGATGTTTAAAGGTGAAGATTATAGAGTTTTTATAGGGTTATAAAGTATTCCTATTAGGGCACAATCAGCCACAAAAAATATTTTGTGGAACAATACATGTAATAATTGAAATGGTACAGCTATGAGGGAACAACTTACTTCTACTTAATAGTGATTCATTATAGCTGGAAAGATTCTATAACTGCTCAGGAATACCTCAAGTGGTCTTCCTCATGTACTGAGGTGGTGAACAACCAATCTTCAAAAGTAGTTTCGATATAATTTTTTCAATGAAAACTTAATGTTTAAAAAATGAATTTTAAATATTGTAATTATTGACATTTCGGAAAAAAAATTCAAGTATGTACTTTAAGATACATGCAAAGACTAAATATACACTTACCAAATATATTGCCTAATTTCAGACACTTTGCATTTCAAATATAAAAATTAAATGTTTGTCCACTAAATTGGCATCTAAATGCATTAAAAATCAGACATCTGAAAAGTCCTGTGCATTGTGTATATACATGTGCAAAAGATTGCCAATTGTGCACAGGGTTTCGGAATCTGTTACACAGTTACGGGGTATAGACTTTTGCAGTAAACATGCAACATGCTCAATGCAAGCCTCTGGGCACCTTTCAACATGATGACTTGGACACATGAGACCTATTGAGTAGGTGGGGAGAAATTCACTGTGGAGAGAAATTTTAAAGTACTTATGATGCAGTATTTCCTCCACCATTCTTCTGTGGAGGGAGTGAGATTTAATCTTTAAAAAAATAGCCAACCAAACAACAAAAAAACAAAAACCAAACCAGGATCATCATTTAATATATGGGTCATGTGCTGTTACAGTTTTACTTGACAATGAAGATGTGAGTGAACACTGAATAGACCAGCCTTTGCAATGACAGGAAGAGGGTCTGTGTGGAATAATAAAGGTCTACCCATGGGAATGTCTATACTCAAAAGCCATAAATCCATTAGTCATCTAAATAATATCCAGTGATCATTATATTTTAATTTCCTAGTGGAAAAGAAGGAGAAAACATCCAAGAAATGAAGAGGAGAAAATACTTGGTAAAAAGAAAGAAAGGTCAAATAACACCTACTTTCATTTTCTTACATGTATATCTGAAATATCTTTAATGTGTAGTTGGAGTACAGAGTAAATCTATTCCTCTGTCAGATTTATTTCCCTTTCATACATTAATTTATGAAGATTTCACTGTAAATAGGACCTCACTATCAACAAGGAGTACCAAATTTATTCCTTTAATATGTTTATTCATTCAACATACTTAATCATATTTCATTTTTTCTCTGATTATTGTTAATTGAACAGATTGGTCCTTTATGAAGTACTTGTATACACCATTTTGTTTGAAATTAAATATGTATCCATTGTATCATTTATCTTTGTACTACTCTCCTTTTTTTAAATGTCATTCTGACACTTGTGATTATTCCAGGTTTTCAAATACCTAAAATTACATTGCTAAGAGAAATTTAAAAATATAATTAAATTTAATCCCAATGCACTCATACTGTTATATAAAACCAAAAATGTAATTTGTTCATGCACTAAGATACTTACCTGAGACCAAAATAATATATCACATGAAAAACTACTTTAAAATTAGAAGTGAAATATTACAAAACTAGCATTTCTGTCTTTGCGAACTTCCACCTAATCCCAGAGCATTAACCACATTTATATAGAATCATAAAATCATAGAAGTGTTTAAGTTGCAAAAGACTTTTAAGATCATCGAGCCCAACTATAAACCTAACACTGAGTCCACCACTAAACCATGTCCTGAGCGCCATTTCTACATATCTTTTAAATACCTCCAGGGACGGTGACTCAACCACTTCCCTGGGAAGCCTGTTCCAATGCTTGACAACCCTTTTGGTGAAGAAATTTTTCCTAATATCCAATCAAAACCTCCCTTTGGGCCCAGCCATTGAGACAGTTTTTCACCCAGCAGAGTATGCCTGTCCAAGCCATGAGGAGCCAGTGTCTCCAGGAGAAGGCTGTGGGAAAATGTGTCAAAGGCTTTACTAAAATCTAGGTAGACAACACCCACAGCCTTTCTCTTATCCACTAGGTGGGTCACCTTGTCATATAATAAGATCAAGTTAGTCAATCAGTTACATATATGAATATGAAAATATATTTATGTGTGTGTATATATACATACAGAGATGCATATTTATGGGAGACTGCCATCTTTCAGCAGTGCTAAAGTGCATTGAAGTTTGAGAAAAGCTGGCCAATGACCTTAGCAGTTAATGTAACAAGATAAAGATTAATACTCAACCTTTTTCTGCTAGTAGAAGAAACAGGCTGCTGAACTGATGGACTTCTCTGAAGAGCAGCTGTTTACCACACAAAAAGAGCTAAAATTTCTTAACTTTTCTGAGGCATTTTCTTAATCTTCTGAGGCTCCTGGAGCAGCAGACAGCTCCCTAGAAAGCCGGGATTACAGATTTATGGCCACGTACACCAAAGTCTCTATTAAAAAAACCCCCAACTGTTTCCCTTTTAGCTGATCAGTTAAGTGATCTTAGATGGACAATGCAGAGTATACAAGAAACAAAATCTAATTGAAACTTACACCACCAGCAGTGTATGCCAGACAGTAGTAAGAAAATATCACAGAGATGCCACCAGAGCATTTATTGTCAAAGCTAAAGAAAACCAAATGCAAGAGAATAACTATTGAAAGTGTATGATCTATGCTTTTAAAAGCATCTGATAGTACTAAACTAGAATAGCATTGCTAACACCTTCCATTATTAATAAGATGCAGCTCACAAAAAAATTCCTATTAGTGTCCATAAATATGGAGTTTTTTAAATGTGTAACAGACACTTTTGCACTTAGGTATCTGTAGGAGTACATTACTCTAGGGAGTTATATATGGGATGGATGTACTTATCCACAAGGAAAGGAAGGATGATCCTCTAAGCGGCTAACATAACTGTGAGAAACAGTTTTTTCTCATATATAGCAAAATTCTTTAATGACAAATATCTCTGAAACCTGCTGTCTCAAGCTAAAGTGCCTGATTCAACACTAAATTTATTCAGTCGAAACCTCCCCTTTTCCTTCTGTTGGCAACCCAACTTTGATCTTTATACTAAGGGACAGAAGTTATCTTCCTGAAGACTGAGAGGAAATAAAACCTTTTATTTCAAAGCAGCTGTAAATAACATTTAATGGAGCCACTAGTAATATAATTCTTACAACTGTTTTCATAATAATTGGCATTTCTTAATGAGTTTATAATAATTGGCATTTCATGCCAGGATTTCAAATCTATAGTTATAACTGAATTACTATAAAGTGATCCAAATGCAGTTCTCTTACTTCTATCAGTTAGCTTGGTCTGACTAATGATAAGAAGGTTATTCCTGATTTATACCAGAGTAAGAAAATAACCTTTATATTTAATATAATTTATGTCTGTTCATATTCCAACACAGTAAGTAAATCATACTGTATTATAAGAGAACTAATTACTTTTGCTGACATATACTTGAGTGCACTTCAGTACAAAAATCAGCTTCTATGAATTTTTAAGATTAAAATCAGAATCAAATTGAGAACTCAAGTAAGATACAGGACCTATTGATTAAACACTGATTATGGCAGCTCTGATTCCTTCAAATGGGTTTTTGTAACTGCTTGGCTCTGATCACCTTCTAGCAAAGATGATTGCACCAAGCAGTCTTACTAGTCTTAATAAATTAAAATTCTTTCTGGAGTCCTACCACAACAAATAAAATTAGTGAGACTACTAGTGGGGTAATGTATCAGCCTGTGTAGGTCAGGTGGCAGAATCTTATCCATGAGACTCTATTTATATTTCTCCTTTGAATGTCTGATCATTATTGGGTGCCATCATATTTATTCAAAGTGTGACTGCAGCTGCATGATTTTTATTTCAGAAAAGCACGAGTAAAAAGCACGTAAAAACAAAAAGTCTACAGATTCTTTCTACAGATACAGTAATTTCTATGTTATATTGGGTTTGCCTTTGGCATCAGACTGTTCTTTTGCTGAAGATATTACTATGATAATAATAACAACAATGTGCATTTGCAGCCCAGAAATCCAAGAGGATCCAGGACTGAATCAAAGGAAGCATGACCAGAAGGTCAAGGAAGGTGATTTTTCCCCTCTACTCCACCCTTATGAGATCCCGCCTGGAGCACTGGGGCCCCCAGCATTAGAAGGACATGAATCTGCTCAAGCTGGTCCAGAGGAGGCCACAAAGATGATCACAGGGCTGGAGCACCTCCCTTCCGAAGACAAGTTGAGAGAGTTGGGGTTGTTCAGCCTAGAGAAGAGAAGGCTCCAGGGAGACCTTATTGCTACTTTCCAGTACCTAAAGGGGGTCTAGAAGAAGGCTGGAGAGGAACTTTTTACAAGGGCATGTAGTGATAGGTTGAGGGGTAACTGTTTTAAACTGAAAGAGGGTAGATTTAGATTAGATATAAGGAAGAAATTCTTTACTGTGAGGGTGGTGAGGCACTGGAACAAGCTGCCCAGAGAAACTGTGGATGCCTCATTCCTAGAAGTGTTCAAGGCCAGGTTGGATGGAGCTTTGAGCACTCCTATCTAGTAGAAGGTGTCCCTCCCCATGGCAGGGGGGTTGGAACTAAATGATCTTTAAGGTCCCTTCCAACCCAAACCATTCTATGATTGAAGGATTCTATGATGCTACAACATAAAATTGTAAGTTTCTTTGTGGTCTTTAGCAGGTCCTGTAAGAGAAAAGTTTTCTGAGTTTATTACTTTTTTTAAAAAAAAGAAACTGCAAAGTACCAACAAATATAATTTAACTACAATGCTCTGAAGTAAGACTTTTTAAAATTTAAAAAAGGGAGGTAATCTATAAGGTGATTTCAAACAGGCATGGAATAGTGATCATATAGCTACAGCCACTAGAAACATCGTTAACATATTTACTCCATCTATACTATTTACAAGTGTAGATGATTGTGATAGTGATTATGTAGATTTTACAACACATTAGAGATTGATCTCACTGAAAGTACAGGTTTCCTTTACTGTGAGAGTACTTCTGAACGTTTCTAATATATCTTTCAAAACCAATTGCCTGAAGACAAATTGAATAAACACTATCCTAATGGAAAGACCATATTTATAGTGCACTTGGACATTTAGAACAGGGAAAAACTGCTAAACTACATCAGACTTTCTTTTTTAGTGAAGTTATACAGTCAAATATAAAAAAAAAAAAAAAAAGTGAGAAAAAAGATTCTTTTAATTCCTCCCTTATAAGAATTATATATTTTTTGTTAATTTAAGAGAACAAAGATAACATGGGAGACTAGTCTGCAAAGGTGAATATTATTTGGAAAATTATTATCCGAATTCCAGAGGCATATTGTTTGAAGGAGTGACCTAATAAATGCTTCGTGAAAGAAAAAATGCTTTAAGTTTTTTTATAAACTTCCTAAAATAACAGTGATGGCAAATATAGAAAACCCTAAATGCACAGATTAAATGCTGTTCTACTGCTGCTAAAATTCAGGTTTACAGTACATAAAACTCTGATAAGCACGATAAGCTTTTTAGATAAAAGTATTTGCTTATGTAGTTTATCAATAGTGTAAATATTGCAGGCACAAAACACTGTAAGAAATACTTGAAATACTGTATCTTTCAAAGACAGATTATTAAGCTACAGATCTAATACAGATTTTGCCCTTCTTATGCTGTTGCACATAATTATATAAAAAGCACAAACATATGTGCTTGCATATGCTTTAGAAAATGTAGATATATACATTTTTTTCTGTGTTTTTTTTTTTTCCAAAGATAAATTCTCAGGATTTATGACATATGTATCACTTGGGCTGTGTAGTGCTTGCAGTCATCATAGTTCACAATTACATCAGGAAAGTGTAGAATAAAAATTTCAAAAAGCATCTGTATTTTATCTATCAATTTTTACTATGAACAAATAATCAATCAGCCATTAATTATAGAATCATGGAATCATACAATCATAGAATAATAGAATCATAGCATAATTTGGTTTCAACTAAATCAGGTTGCTCAGAGCCCTGTTCAACCTGACCTTGAATGTTTCCAAGGATGGGACATCCACAACATCGCTGGGCAACCTGTTCCCAGACAGGTGTTTCACCACCTTCATTATAAAAAATATCTTCCTTATATCTAGTCTATATCTACTCTCTTTCAATTTAAAACATTACTTTGTGTCTTATTGCTACAGAACCCATTAAAAAGTCTGCCCTATCTTTCTTATAAGCCCCCTTTAAGTATTCAAAGGCTGCAATAAGGTCTCCCCAGAGCCTTCTCTTCTCTGGTCTTTCCTTATAGGAGAGGTGATCCATTCCTCTGATCATCTTCCTGGCCTTTTCTGAACTCGCTCCAACAGGTCCATGTCTTTCTTTATTTGAGGACTCCAGAGCTGGATTAAGTACTCCAGGCAAAGTCTCACCAGAGGGGAGTAGAGGGGCAGAATCACCTCCCTTGACCTGCTGGCCACACTTCGTTTCATGCAGCCCAGGATACATCTAGCTTTCTGGGCTGTGAGCACACATTGACAGCTCATCTCCAGCTTTTCATGCACCAGAACTTCCAAGTTCTTCTCCGCAGAGCTGCTCTCAATGCATTCATCCCTCGGCCTGTATTGATACCCAGGATTGCCCTGACCCATGTGCAGGACCTTGCACTTGGTCTTGTTTAACCTCATGAGGTTCACATGGACCCACTTCTCGAGTTTATCCAGATCTCTCAGAGGCTATCCTGTCCCTCAGGTGTGTAAACTACACCACTCAACTTGGTGTAATCTGCATACTTGCTGAGGGTGCACTCAATCCCACTGTCTCTGTCATTGATGAAGATATTAAACCATACTGGTCCTGATACAGACCGCTGAGGGACACCACATGTCACTGTTCTCCATCCAGACATTGAGCCGTTGATCACTACTCCCTGGATGCAACCATCCAGCCTATTCCTTATCCACCGAGTAGTCCATCCATCAAGTCCATCTCTCTTCAATTTCAGGGTCCTGACTTTACTCTTCGCCTGACCCATACCCCTCAGGGCTGTGAACTCCACCAGTGCATGATCACTGCTGTCCAGGCTGCCTCCAATACTCAACAGTTAAGATACAGATGATATTGATATTGTGTTCCTAGTAAAAATTAAACCTATTGTTTGTATCCAAAAGAGAAGTACTGAGCTCCGGTTTCACAAGAAGTATTTTTGGTCTGCCGAAGACTGGGTGCTGAGCCTACACAACTGTGTCTGATCTAGTTAGCACTTTGTTCTCTGACAGCTCTGTTTTCATTGCACACATAACTATTCATAAAGAAATCTTCTTCTAAAGCTTCACAAGAAGCTACTGAGAATATTCACTACTTTTTATATTCTGTTTTTTTCTTTCTGGGACCTTTCAGCTTAATAAAATGGTGCTCAGACTATCAATAGAGACAGACAATTCCAACTAAAATCTTTCTATTTCATCCTACCTTATACTTTGACATTGGATGAAAGGTAATTGTTGCAATATATAACATGGCTTACAGAGAGACAACTTCAATAACGTTTATTAAGGTGTATATATATTTTTCCTGTTGTTTAATATAAAAATTATTAAAAGATTTTAGATATCTCTGAGCCTCATAGAGTGATATGTTCTACCTCTTTAAGATTTTCAGAAGAGATCAGTCATGTGGCAATTATTCTCTTATTTCATTACTTCAAAAATATGAAGCACTGATTTTGTATGTATTTTTATATTACAGCATTATTGTTGATAGAATAGCTTTTGAAAAAGTAGGACAGGATGAATACAGTAGCAGGAGATGGTCTGTTATGTTGTACTTCCTGCAAGATACTTCCTCTGTTGTACTTTCAGATAGCTAGGTTTAATATTACAGAGATAAATAAACAAAATATGTTAATATGGGCATATGCATATATATATGTGTTTACTTGCTGCATGATTTAAATAGGTGCACATATATACATCTCATATGTGAACACATATGAACATTAGTATATATCCCACCTTAACTTAAGCAAGTAAGGAACATACCTATAGGAACTTTATGGAAACATGGCTTTCTATATAGTCGGTGAAGAGAAAATCTCCACAAGAAAGGTCAGCTATTGAATGTATTTTCTCTCTACTAACTTTATAGGGAGCTAAGGGCAACCCTACTGTTTGTTGTAAGTGTCTTATTTTGATACATAAATAGGTACCACTGTAGATATGGCAGATGGGTCAAGGTTAAAAAAAAAGTCAAAGGAGAAGTTTTGGCCACATCAGCTTTCAGTGAGAGCTGATTTCTGTGTAGGAGAAAAATGTTTTATTTCTTCACTCTTTTTTTTGATCCTTTATTTTTCTATATCCTTTGATTAAAGCCTTACCCAGTGAAGGCTCAACAATTCAGGAATTTCAGTTTTATACTGCTGCAAAGTCCAGAGAATTTAGAAAAGGCTTTTGTTGGGAATCACTAATGAATAATTGTGACATTCTACCGATTCCTAGATAAAGCTGTCAGCAGTGTTGGATGTTTTTAGACAGGCAATCAACATTGTATCTTTAATAATTGCAAACAGTAGAACAGTTGATGCAATAGGAAAGAGGTTATGGTTGTTATGATATTCTTACTAATGTGTAAATCTATTAAAAAGAAAAAAAAGTTATGTGATGGAGAAAAAGCATGAACGCTCTATTACCTAGATTAGCCTGGGATAATGCAAACAAATATAAATTACATCTTTCTTCCGTGCTGTGGCCACCCATGTCCAGGAAAGTTTTATCCCTAGAAAAAGGAGGTAGAAGTTTCTCCGTGAACCAGCACCTTAGAAAGGTTTCTAAGTTATAAAAACATTTAACATTATACATGACTTCCCAAGAGCTCTGACACTAATAAGCTGTTTAGGGAATATGTTGAATTGGTGTATCCTTTGACAGTCTTTGTGGCAATCACTTCCTCTTCACTTTTAAGCCTGTTTTGTCTTCTGGAAGATTCCTTAAAAAAAGGAAGAAGTGAAAGTTGATCAAAGGTAGCATATTCAAGGAAAGGTTTTCAAAAGTAGTTCGGCTGTGTGAGCCTGTCCCCACGTAAGGAACAGTAGGCTGAGTTGAACACTGTTGCCTCTAGCTCCCTCAGGAACTATGATGCCTTCCAAGTAGTCAGTATGATTACATGCCCAAAGGAAAATACAGGCCACTGGCATGACATGGTTAATATTCAGACTTGGGTGTTGGAATCTGGATCATGCTATAATAAAGGGAAATAGGTTATGGGAATAGGGATTTAACTACACATAATATGGTAGTCTGTTTCCCCACCTTATAAATACTGTGGTCTTCCACAAATACAGAAGGTAAAATGTTTATTAATGATTGACCATCCACTGTAGAAGAAGATCAGGTTCGAGATCATCTAAGGAACCTGAAGGAGCACAAGTCCATGGGATTTGATGAGATGCATCAAGGGGTCCTGAAGGAACTGGCAGATGAAATGGCTAAGCCACTACCCATTGTATTTGAGAAGATGTGGTAGTCTGGTGAAGTTCCCACTAACTGGAAAAGGAGAAACAACCCCCATTTTTGAAAAAAAGAAAAATGGAAGATCCAGGGAACTATAGGCCAGTCAGTCTCACCTCTGTGCTTGGCAACATCATGGAGCAGATCCTCTTGGAAACTATGCTAGGGCACATAGACATAGAAAAAGAGGTGATTGGTTGTCCTGGTTTTGGACAGAATAAAGTTAACTTTCCTTGGGCTGAGAGGGAGCACAGATAGAGGGCTGGGTCCGGATCGATCATTGCAGTATTCCATATCATGTGATGTCATGCTCAGTATACAGGCGGACATGTGCTCTCTCATGTCCCGTTTCAGTTTCCGGGTCAGCATGGCGGGATTTTCTGGTGCGGTCAGATCTGTTGTGGGGGGGCGGGCTGTGTACCTGTCACCATGCTCAGTAAGCCACTGCTGCATTTTTACCTGTTTTGGACCTACTATTGTTATTGTTTTTGTTACTATTACTAATTATTATTATTTTTTTAATTCAACCTATGAATTCCTTCTTTTGTCCCTCCTCCATTTCACCAAGGAGGGGCGGGAGGAAGTAAACAACTGGCCACATGATGATTGGCTACTGGCTGAGTTCAAACCACAACATTGGTGACAGCCAACATAGTTTCACTAAGGGAAAATCATGCCTGACAAATTGGTGGCCTTCTATGACAGCGCTACAGTGTTGGTGAAGGGGAAGAGCAACTAACATCACATACCTGAACTTGTGCAAAGCATTTAACACTATCCCACTCAGCATCCTTGTCTCTAATTTGGAGAGACATGGACTTGACAGGTGGACCACTCAATTGATAAGGAAGTAGCTGAATGGTTGCACTCAAAGAGCTGCAGTCAACATCTCAATGACTAAGTGGATAGCAGTGACAAATGGCATTCCTCAGGGGTCAGTGTTGGGACCAGTGCTGTTTAACATCTTTGCTGGCGACATGGACAGTGGGATTGAATGCACCCTCAGCAAGTTTGCTGACAACACCAAGATGTGTGGTGCAGTCAACATGCTGGAGGGAAGGGATGTGCCATCCAGAGGGACCTGGACAGGCTTGAGAGGTGGGACTGTGCAAACCTCATGAAGTTCAACACAGCCAAGAGCAAGGTCCTGCACATGGGTCAAGGCAATCTCATGCACAAATACAGGCTGGGCCAAGAGTGGATTGAGAGCAGCCATGCAGAGAAGGATCCTGGGCTGCATCAAGAGAAATGTGGCCAGAATATCAGGGAGGTCATTCTGCCCCTCCATTCTCATGAGACCCCACCTGGAATACTGCATACTGCTCTGAGGTCCTCAGTACAAGAAAGACATGTACTTGCATAAGGGGGTCCAGAGGGGGGCCATGAAGATGATCAGGGGGCTGGAGCACCTCTCCTATGAGGACAGGCTGAGAGAGTTGGGGTTGTTTAGACTAGAGAAGAGAAGGCTCTGGGGAGACTTTATAGCAGCCTTCCAGTACTTAATGGGGGACTACAGGAAAGATGTGGAGGGATTCTTTATCAGGGAGCATAGTGATAGGACGAGGGTTTAAACTGAAAGAGGGAAGACTTAGATTAGATATAAGGAAGAAATTCTTTATTGTGAGGGTGATGAGACACTGGAACAGGTTGCCCAGAGAAGCTGTGGATGTCCCCTCCCTGGAAGTGTTCAAGGCCAGGTTGGATGGGACTTTAAGCAACTTGATCTACTAGAAGGTGTCCCTGCTTGTAGCAGGGGGGTTGGAACTAGATGATCTCTGAGGTCCCTTTCAACCCAAACAATTCTATCATTCTATGATTTAATTTAAATATATGCTTTAAACAGTTTTCACCTCCAACCAAGACAACATCACAGAAAAATTTCTGTTCAGAACAATATGAAAGCAGCAGAGAAAGAAGAGAAATCAATGACAGAGATCGAGTACTTTCAAATAGTCACATATAGTCAATATAGTCAATAGTCACATATATATATATAAAAAAATATTATTACAAGAGTAGTACCAAAATCATGGTACAATAACAGAACATCTTTGAGCTTTGAAGAGGTTGATATGTATGACATTCTGATATAATCACAGGTTGTGACAGGCTTGTAAATATTAATGACCTCTCATGAGGAACCAAAAGAAACAAAATGGAGACCAAGGAAAAGGTAGTTCTATTTAAATCATGATTATTAAACTGACATTATATAAAAATATCATAAATAACATCCATATTTTTGCTATATTAATATAAATAAGGTAAATATTAATATGAATAATTTATGAGGAAAAAAGTCACACTTCTGACCCCTTTTTTAAATGAAAATAGTTTTGATGTTTGTTTGTTTTTTTTTCCTGCAAGACTGCCAGGTAAGCAGGATCCTCTGAATTTATACACAGTGACATCATTATTCTCAGGAGGATTGACCTAACAAAAGCAATGGACATTATACATTTATATGAACTTTAAGGTAATTAAATCCTATTTGGAATTAGGTAAATGCTAAACTCTTGAACTGCTTGGCAGTAATTTTTCACATGACTAGATACTTAAGCTATAGATTCACTGGAGGTTTTATGGCATCATTATCCAATACACTGTTAAAAGTGCATTTCAGCAGTTTGTTTCTAGTGTAGTACTCACTGACAGCTATAGAAAAAATGCCAATGTGTATATAGATTTAGCCTCTATGGACTTGCATTAAATAATAACTGGATAAAATACAAAACCAATATAGAGGCAGAGATCAAAACATATCTCATCCCGTTCAAGAATTTTCCTAGCCATTACATCAAAAACATTATAGCTAATCTTGTTCATTTTTCCTTTCTTGAATAATTAATCCTTAATTCTGTTATGCAGTGAGAAACAGCTGCATAAGAATATGTCCACAAAAAATAGTAACCTGCCAAAAACCTGACAGAGCACAGATTTGGTGACTTCTCTTACAGAAAAGAGGAATCTACAACATTTTAAATAGATATTGAATAATTTTTTTTTGAGGAGGAGGGTGGTGTGTTTTTTAACAGAATGAGGTAAAACAATGAAACAGTTATGTGGTACAAATTCTGGACAAATGTATCTTGTCACTTTCAAGTTTAAGATGCATAAATTCTGGATGATATGTTCTTAATATATATATTTCTGGTTTTAGAGTGTCTTGTTTGTCAGTTTACGGACATTTCTAATTATGATACTGATTGTTGAGTCTTTTTCCTGAATGTCTAACCAAATCATAGAAACATAGAATAGTTTGGGTCGGAAAAGACCTTTAAAGATTGTCTAGTCCAACCCCCCTGCCATGGACAGGGACACCTTCCACTAGATCAGGTTGCTCAAAACCCCATCCTACCTGGCCTTGAACACTTACAAGGGAGGGGGCATCCACAGCTTTTCTGGGCAACCTGTTCCAGTGTCTCAGAACCATCATGGTAAAAAATTTCTTTCTCATGTCCAATTTAAATCTACCCTCTTTCAGTTTAAAGCCATTGCCCCTTGTGGTCTCATTACAGGGCCTGGTAAATATTCTTTCTCCAGCTTTCTTATAAGCCTCCTTTAAAATACTGGAAGGCTGCAAGAAAGTGTCCCCAGAATCTTCTCCAGGCTGAAAAAACCCAACTCTTTTAGCCTTTCCTCATAGGAGACGTGTTCGATCCCTCTGATCATTTTTGGGGCTCTCCTCTGGACCCTCTCCAACAGGTCCATGTCTTTCTTGTACTGAGGACTCCAGAGCTGGATGCAGTAGTCCAGGTGGGGTCTCACCAGAGTGGAGCAGAGGAGGACAATCACCTCCGTCGACCTTGTAGCCACACTTTCTTTTATGCAGCCCAGAATATGACTGGTTTTCTGGGCTGAAGCACATGTTGCCACACAATATACACAGAATGTGATTGCAAAGCTTTTGGATTCTCTAATGGGATTCAGGTACTTAAAAAATAATTACTTTTGTACTGAAAGTTGAAATATTTATGAGAAATATGTCTGTATATCTAAATAGTAGCTCTACCTGAGTAATGTAGTGTCTGAGTAATATGTTTAAAAGTGGGTTGTATGAGGATCAGCACACTGAATTGTTCACGTTGAACGAAAGGAAACACTGAGATTAGGAATATGCTGAAAATGTCTTTTTGCTGTCAAGATTAAAGTTATATCTACAGTAGCAAGATATTTTTCACAGAAAATCTTTTTCTTTTGTAGGAATTGTTCAGTAAATCAAAACCATTTTTATGAGGCCTCTGCATCTACAGTGTGTTGGTTGGTTGCTTGTTTTTCCTTTGGAATAGATTTGGTTGATCTCTTGGACTGAACATCATGCATGTTGTTCAAAGGTGTATGGAAGATCAGGCATTTCTGCTTTAGGTATTGGAGGGCATTTGATAAGCACCTGGAACAGAATTTCCAATTAAGTTTTCTCTATAGGAAGAGTTTTTTTTTTTTTCTGGGGGGGGGAAAAAAAAGGAAAGCCAAAAGTAATAGTTCACTTTCTTCAAACCTCATTAAAACTGCTTCAATAAAACAACAAATAAGTGGCATGGGATGATCAGGAGAATTTCTTCAAAAACATATTTCTGTTCCAAAGTACAGTTTAATGTAGATGTGGCCTAAGGCAAGTTAGCTTGGACTAAACCTCTATACAACAAAGGCAAGTGTTTTTGAGAAATTCTTTTTCGAACCTCAGTTCAAAACTGTTATGAAATAAAGTTGCTATAGGACTTGAATTCACAGTTACTTTTGTGAGTCTGTCCCTAAGAACTGGGGTTTTTTTTAATAATTTATTTTAATAATATATTTAAACAATTACAGATTCAAGTAGCAAAGGTGCCAAATTCTAGGCATAATTTCTGCATCTAATGATAAACCTGCCCTTGGTTTTCATGTGACAAGATCAAGCTCAGAAATATGCTATGTCTAATAATGAAAAAAGTGTATCTGGATACTAACCACTGCTGTGTTCAGTTTTCTATGTCCACAAATGATGGATTAAGTCAGTTACAGTGTTTAGAATATTTTCTGTATTATAGTAGTGTAAGATTGCAAGAAGAATATCTTAATTTACAAACAAAATATACCAATTATTGTCAAAAAACAGTTATTAAATCAAATGTTTGACAAATGATACTTGTATATGATCAGTGACCTACAACGGTGTAGAAGATCATACAGTAATATAATAATTGATTGATACTTATGTAATGAAAAATGCAAGGTTTTGTTTCATCACAGTTCCTTATTTTTTAATGTTAAGAAATACATTTAAAAGTTAGAAAGTTATTAAAGAGAAGAATTTTAATTGTCCCCACAGCAGAGTTTTGAAAGGAATGTTACAGAATATTTCACTTACGTCTCTAAAATATTCCATAGCAACTAAGGCTGTGGGTATGCAATATTTAAATGTTCTTAGTTCAATTGAAAATTGTAAATGGAGAAAAATAATAATATTTGTCTTGCCCCTGAGAAAGTGTTTATCTCAATAACTAATGATTTGATGCTATACATATGCCAAGTACTGGTTTAATCTGAACTCACTTTTGGTTTCTAATTAGACATCTGTTAAAGTCCATAACAGGAAACCTAATAGAGTTGTGTTGCAATTTGTCAAAGTGATTAATGATTCACAGTGTTAAAATGTCCGTAAATGGAGCTCTTATGTGAATCATTATAGAAGTTGAAATTAAGCTCTTTTGCTTTTACGAAGAATATTTCAAACTTGTATTATTACCAGCAATTACAACAGCAAAACACCCTCAAAAAAGAAAAGATCAAATGGTAAAGCTATTTTTCTGCCATCATTCCCTAATTGGAATGCTTATGCACAAAGTAACTGCCAAAACTAATGAAAAATATATTTTCTCTCTTTTTGTCTCTAACTTTTTGACATTCTAAGATTTTATTGAAAATATGCATAGAACTCTTAACTGTATATTTTCCAAGTTGATGAGAAAAATTGTGAAATAACATTCATTATTTTGGGTACTATTTAATGAGTTGCACAAAAAATTCTCTTGTATTGAATTTATTCATTCAGACGATTGCAAGTGTAGGATGCATATTATTTCCTATAGTCGTTTACAGTTCCTCAGAAAGTCAGCAGAAAGTCAATATGGCAATTAAGTACCACAGCTGAGTTAAGCAAGTTTTTTTATTGCCCTCAAGTTTAAAGTATTTTTCAGTGTTTGGTAAATCTGTGTCTTATTTTGCTTTGGGTTTGATTTTTTAAAAAACATTCTGGACAAGAAGGACAGAACATTCCCTTTTGCAAAATAAATAAGCAAATAAATAAATAAATAAATCATATATGTCAGAGAAGTTACCATGGGCGTTGTGAGCCCAGTGACTAACAATAACTTATTGGGTGAAAAAAATGATGGCAATCTGTTTCCTCACTTTGCAGAGGAAGTCACTTGTGCCCTGTCATGTGAAATTCCCTTCACACCTCTTAGAAGGCAGATGGTGTACAAGAATTTCTCCTGCTGCTCTAGAAAAAAAAAAAAAAAAAAAAAGTGGTTTTCCAACAGTGTGTAGCTTGTGCGTGGCAATACCTTCTCTTACTCACAAAGTAGGTGGATGGTACTAAGTACTGCCCACAGTTCTTGTGTACCTTCAAAGCATTTTTAAGAGGCAGTGACCTTTAGAACTTGCAGTACTGTGTCTTTTTTGATAATGAGAATTGTTCCTTATTAGCAAAAGAACAGAACAATTCACAATTGTTTCCAATTGTGAAAGTACATGGTGAATCAGAGAGAACACAATGTACAAGGTCAAAATTCCATCTGGTTTGTTGGAGCAAGCTCGGTGGTGTTCAGCATGAGATCAAGTTCCATTTCATATTGATTGTGATTCAGAAGGTGTCATATTTAGAGTATTTTGTAAAAATGTATGGCCTTGTAAAGGTTCGTATATGCTTTGCTACATAGTTGACTTAAAATAAAGAGGAAAACATGACATACAGAGGCCACAGATAATATTTTTAATGGGAAAAAAAAAAAAAGATTAATCAAATTGTAAAAGAAAAAAAGTCTTGTACTTTTTTAACACCAAGGAATATCTGAAATTCCCTATCTGCCTGCAAAATCATAAGGAATTATTTGAAAGCAGTATATGAAAACTGCAATAGTTCCAAAGATATTAATAAATATAATTATGTGCAATATAGGAAAAAATGCTATATAATGCCTTAAAAGTCACTCCAGAGACTAACAAGATTTTGAACACTTAAATACATGGAAATTTCATTTTGGAAACAGACATAGAAAAACACCCTACTTGGTAGAATATTTCAAACTTTTATTTATTGTCAAAAAAATCCCAAATTTAATTCTTATTTTTAAACACTTAAACCCAGGATCTGATACTATTGTGAACACCTGTTATCTTTCACTTAATTACATGATTAACATGAAACAGATGTTGACACCTTTTCTTTACCATTACAAATTGCTAGAGACTTAAGCTAACTGTAGGCACTGAAATGTGAATTCTTTTTTTCACAGCAAATGCCTGAGTTAAACCACATTTTTTTCTACTCAGTTAGCAAAATCACATATTTTAAAACACATTAATAATTTAAAAAAAAAAAAAAAACACAAAAAACAAACCAAGACAAATGGACAAAAACCAGTCCCTGCAAATCAAAACAAAACGGAAGTTGGTAGTTGAAACTGTTCTGAGTAAATGAAAAAGACATTCCTGCACTTTGAACATTGTGAATAGAGTTCTGTAATCCAGCAAGTAGAATTTAGGTGGTACCTAACCTGCACACTTTAGCATAATACTTAGTTATCCACAACACTTTCTGACGTAACTGGACTCTGACAGCAGTTTTAACATATTGTTTTTCTTTTTGTACAATATATGCTTCTAGCATACTGTATTACAGGTGGTTATGTACTTATAGAGTTAAACTTGTGTAACAACTCAGATGTATTTAAGTGAAACCAAACAACTTAAAAGATTTAATTGCATAGGTGTGTTTGTTCACTGATAAATTTCATGTTAACCATGTGCAAGCTATCCCACTGAAGATTTACACCTGAAAAGGGAATGTAAAACTTAATTTGGATGTACTAGACTACCTGAGACTGTTAACCCCTGGATAAATTCAGGAGGCATTGACAGAGTCTGGAATGCAACTGCACTAAGCTGAACGGGCAAAACTAGACTTTGCATGATGTGTGACATCATGGGAAAGCAGTCCCCCTTCAAAATCATTATCATGAAGATTTTGGCAAAAGTATAGGAAAGTGCCTTTCCATTAAAGACAGATGATGTCCAAGTGTCTTTTGGACTATTAAAAATGTGTGGTTCTTTTCTTGAGCAAATACACTTGCAGATCTGCTTGTGGTTCTTGAATTATTCTGTGTAACATAAGTCAAATTATGTTATGTCTCTATCCATCTGCAAGCTAGGATAATCCTACTTTCTTTTTCCATGTGAAGAGAATATGACATTCAAGTAAGTGATGGTCTTCTGATCTTTATGTAGTGACTTGTTAAATTGTACTGAGATAAAAATTAATAACAACTATTTTAAAAATTGTCATAATAAATTACTTTTCACGTGTTAGAAAGACCTGGACTTCAGGATGGAAAGCTATGGTGTAACTTGAGGTATTCTTATATAAGCTTATATTGTTATATAGCATAAAAAATAGCTATAACTTAACTATAACTTAAGTTATAGTTTACACTATAAACTATATCAAGACCAACTAAACATTAATTCCTAGATCAGATGGACTAATATTCACTCCTTATGTCCAGGTCTTGCATCTTGTGAAGCAGTCTGGTGACATCATTTGGGATGGCTGTGACATCTGCCCTACAGTTCTTTGACCTCACAGACCTGTTTAACTCCCAATAGCCACTGTGCTAAATAATTTTTTTCATTCTGGAAGAAGAAGTTTGAGAAAAACAAAGAGGTATCAGGTCTGTAACCAAGGAAAAGAACTTTGAGCTGAGATGTGAACCTTTAGCATTATGTCACTAAATACCATGGTGGGGATAGAGCTGTTAAACAAAAATGGGCCTTGATATAATTTTGCTTTGCCTGTGGCAAATATTATTTGGCATTATCTTCAGTACAACAAAGTAACCAAATCACTGATTAGTATAGCTATAAGCCCTTAGAATACCTATAAACCACAATAAAATTGCTGAAGTAACAAACTTCTGTTTTAACACAATAAATACATAGGAAACAGAATGAAACATAGGAAATGAAATAACAGTGCAGTTAAGGAAGCTGTAGAACAAGCAGGAAAGGCAAGATCATCTCCAAGTCTGTTTTGGGGAACCAACTCCTCCAGAGAAGCAGCTTCAGGACAAGGACATAGTGACTGGAGGACACAATAACTAGTTATCTTTGGATTTGGGAACTGACCTAACAGAAAAAATTAATGATCAGTCTGGAAAAATGAAGGTCTAGGGAACAAAAAGGCAGAGGCCATAGTGTCTGGAGGGGACAAAAGACAATGTAAAAGATTACCCAAGCAGAATCTGTAGAGGAGGATTGCACTGAAGACCCCAATGGCTAAGAATCAACTACTGCAAAGCAGACTTTCCAGGGCACCTTGGCACACCAGGAAGGATGCCCTGGATGTTCTATGTCATGAATGTGGACTGTCAGGACCAATAAATGAGTCTTGCAGGTAGAGGACTGGAAGAGCTCAGGGATTTGGGTACTGCCTGTCATAGTCATAACACTAGACTTCTAGTATTTCTATGACAACATGGTTACGTTTCTTAGAAGTATACACTGTCTTCACCATACTTATCTCACAGTTATGTCATTGTTGTAGTGGTCTATTACTATGGTTTAGTTTATAGTTATAGTTGAATAGTGCTAAACGGTAGCTTTATCCACTAGAGCTGTGATTGCTACACAAGCTATTGATCAATTTAATCTATTAAAAATCATAATATATACCTTATGCAGTCAAAACTTATCTCTTTACCAGATGATACTGCTGTGAATTTTTCCCCTGCAAAACTTCTTTCCTTGCTAGGTAACATGTTGTAAACTTTTTCCCCTGTTTACACATTCCATGCACAATAGATGATTGCATCCGCATACTTTATAGTACAGAAACATGTTGATGGACACCAGTTGTTATATTATATCTCCTGTGAGAACCTGTTTCTTGCTACGTGGTCCTATGGTCCTTTGTAAATGTAGGTGACAATGTAACTCTTGGTCCAGAGTTTGATCCACCTGTTGTGATTCAAGAGATGTTGTCTCTCTGCATGGTAAAAGATTCCTGAACAAAAGTGACAGGAAGGGGAGGATCACATCACTCATTATAACCCTTCCTTTGGGTATTTCTGTTTACAAAACCTGAACAATGTAAAGGTACCCTACAAGCAGGATATACACAATTTAACAGCAAAAGGACTAAGAATAAGACCACCTAGGACTAGCCAGCTACTATGCAAAGCACTACTACACTCATCGTGCAAGTGATGCTCCTAGTACATCTTTGCTGGCCAAAGTCTTCAATAAGCAGGGTGACAGTCAGCCTCTATTACTGCTTGAATTGGACTGGTCTTCAGTGGTCCTTGGTTGCTACCTTCTGATATTCTGTTCTAATGTACTTTTTTTCTCCTTAGGGTTTTATACCTTTCCATGGAAGTGATTTTTATCTTGAATACTGGAGTTGCTATTACTATCCGAACAGTTATACTTCTGTCTGTGATTTTACTTATCCTGAAAGGCTTAGCTCACTTATGCGCTCACATATTATCAATTCATTTTCTTATTAAAATTAGCCATGATCACACAGCTGTGCTGCATCAGATGACTCCATGAATCACAGGTGGATGAAACTCCTTGGATGAGAGTTAAATGATGGAGTTCACTGTAGTTGCCAAAATATAGCTTAGTGTCATTTGAAGATGTGTAGATTTAGATGCATGCCTGGCCATCTATCTACAGTAAAGGTGTCTCATAAATCATGTGTCACATCTGGCATGGCGATGTCTAGGACGCCTTAGAGTATTTTAAGTGGCCCTAAGCAACTGTGTTTAAGCAATTGATTTGTGTCCATGGTGTCAGATGTTAGCTGTAGGATTTGACCATCCAGTGTTAGGAGGTCACAATGAGTCTGTAGTGGAAGCTACTTGTGAAATGTAAATTTTGCTTTATAGAAGGTTTTATAAACATGTACTGAGTGTTGAAGAGACTTACTTCAGAGTCCTGGATTGCATGCTTTTCAGAGAAAAGAGATTCTAGGTCAAGGAAACAACTCCTAAAACTATTTTGTCCCATGTGTTCCTCCAGAAATTTTAACATATAGTGGGCCATACTTGAAGTCCTCTATTGGAAGCTCAGTGAGCTTACCATGTTTCAGGAATACATTCTTTTAGTGAGACTATCTGTGACAGTCTTGTGGCTATTTTGGACTCCTACTAGGCAGTAAGAAATCATTCATTGTGGGGAAGTCCACTAGAGATATACTGGACTGGGACAGAAGAAACTCAGGTTATTATGACCTAAATTTCAGTTTACTGTCTCCTGTGGGTGTAGGCTGACACTGGGAACAGGATGGGAGATTCTTCTTTCAGAATCTTCAAGGCACCAGCATCCAGAATCTCCAGGGTGAGCGTGTCTGTATGTACCCTGAACTATCTTATGTTTCTCTTACGTGCACACTTAAGAGGATGAGTATCACACTTTTTTTTCAAATAGACTCTAAAATTTTGCAAGGTTAAAGTTGAGTGCTAATTTCAGCCAGCTTGTTGAACAGGCTGAACTCCAAATTCAAGATGACAGCATCAGTCACCATGTTTAGCTGTTTACAGAACACTTTTTTTGATGAGGCTAACTTGCTATTCTATCTGAATTAATTTCAGCAAGGCAGGATTATTCAGGTCCTAAACACCAGGTCCTAGCCTGCCACCATTGTGATTAACAGCTCCAGGGAGGAAGCTAGGTACATAACACTGTTATCAGTCATTTAGTTCAAGGCAAGCAACAACAGAGCACGACAGACAACATCTGAGTCTTCATGGTCAGAGAATGAGGTCTCTAAATGACAAGAACCATATCTAGATGTTCATAAACCCCCTTTGTACACTTTTCCCCCAGACAAATGAAGCATAAATACTAACCAAGTCCTTTTTAAATTCTGCTAACAGAAACGAATCCCTTCTATACTCACACAAAATAAAACAAGTACACTCAATTCCTTCCTCACATACATATAAATTAGACATTTGGCTTTGCTTCTGCAGTTCCATTAACCTTTGTGAGGGTATTTTCCTTCACCAATTAATTCAAGAATGTAATGGTTTGACCCTGGCAGGTGGCTAAGCCCTACACAGCCACTCACTAACTCCTCCCTTCTCCCCTCAGGATTGGAGGAGAGAATAAGAAGAGCAAAAGATCCCAGAACTTGATGGTTAAGATAAAAAAAGCTTAATAAGTGAATTAAAAAGGAAGAGGAAAGAAAGGAGAAAACTAAACCAAAAAAGTCATGCAAAGGCAATCACTCACCATTTCCTACAGTAGACTGATGCCAAGCTAGTCCCTAAGCAATGGCTACCTACCCAAAACCCTCCTTCCTTCCAGTTTTTACAGATGAAGATGACTCTATATGGCATGGAGTATCCCTTTGGTCATTTTGCATCAGTTGTTCTGATTATGTCCCACCCCCACTTCTTATGAACACCCAGCCTACTCGCTGGGGGCAGCATGAGAAGCAGAAAAGGTCTTGATGCTGTTGTAAGCTCACATGGCTGTGTTATCAACACTGTTTTGATCACCTACCCAAAACATTGTACCATAATGGGCTGCTATGGAAAAAATTAACTTCATCCCAGCCGACCCAGCACAAAGAAGAACAGATAGATGTGGCCTTCTTCGTATAACTGGCAGAAGTCTTATGTTAGCAGGTCCTGGTCCTTTGTGACTATAATGTTGATAATGCACCAGTGTTTAAGTTGTTGCTATAAGTAGGATAAGTAGTGCTTATTCTAATTTAAGGATTTTTCAGTTTCCCATGTTCTGCCAGTGAGCTGGTGTACAAGAAGCTGTGAGGGAGCATGGCCAGGACAGCTGACCCAAACTAGCCAAAGGTATATTCCATACCATAGAATACCATGCTCAATATATAGACTGGAGGGGAGTTGGCCAGGAGGGGCGGATTGCTGCTCGGGCATCAGTCAGCAAGTGGTGAGCAATTGCATTCTGCATCTATTATATTTTATTTTATTTTAGTTCTTAAACTGTTCTTATCATCTCAACCAGAAAATTTTACTTTTTTTCAGTTTTCCTCTCCATCCCACTGGGACGGGGAAAGAGTGAGTGAGCAGCTGCATGGTGCTTAGTTGCTGGCTGGGGTTAAACCATGACAAGTGGACAGCAAGTTGAACATTAGCCAGCAATCGGCTTTTGCAGCAAAGAAAACCAACAACCCTTCTCCCTGGCTGGACTATAAGGAGTGCCAGCAGGTTGAGGAAGTCTTCTCTACTCAGCCCTGATGAGACACATTTGGGGTACTGTGTCCAATTTTGGGCTCCCCAGTACATGACAGACATAGACATGCTGGACCAAGTCCAGCAAAGGAAAAAAAATATGACAAAATATTGGAACATCTGTCATATGTGGAGAAGCTGAAAGAGCTGGGACTGTTTAGCCTGGAGAAGAGAAGAATCAGGGAGGATCAAATCAATGTGTATAAATACCTAATAGAGTGAAGTAAAGAAGACAAAGTCAAACTCTTCTGAGAGGTATCCAGTGACAGGACAGGAGGCAATAGTCACAAATTGATCTACAGGAAATTCTGTTTAAATGTAAAAGAAAAAAAAAATCACAACAGGGTTAGTCAAACCCTGGAAGAGGTTGCTCAAAGAGGTGGTGGAATGTCCATCCCTGGAGCCAGTCAAAACCTGCCTGGACATGGCGGGTGTCCAGCAACCCAAGCAACCTGCCCTAGCTAACTCTTTTCTGACCAGGGCAGTTGGACTAGATGATTTCCAGAGGCCCCTTCCAACCTCAGTAATTTTATGACTCTAATTAGTTTACCACAGAGTCAGGTATGTACAGTGGAAGGCTGTTAAGCTTGAGAACCAACTTTCCTTGAAATAAATTATAATTTTCTTGCATCTGCTGTCCTCCTACACCTTCTTGAGACTTCTTGAGACCTTCAGGGAGCTTTTGGTCCTCAGCCATCTATCCTGAGAAGATGATCCATACTTCTTCCCAAGGGAGGGAAAAGTATGCAAAGGGTCCCATGAATACCTACAGAGAAAACGAAGTATACTACCCAAAATATAAATATTTTTTTATACAAAATACACAGAAAAATACAGGTCTGTATTGCTTCCCTCTCCCTAAAAGACTTAGTCTAAAGGATAAAAATACACTGAGACAAAGTGAGTGGGATTTATCCGCAGATTCTAACAGCCAAAGTTAGGTAAGTTTAGGATATCTGCCAAAGTAAGGGTCCACATGTTGAGTCAGGTGCCCAAACTTCTAGCCATCACAGCTCAGGTAAGTATGTGAATGTATGCTGAGATGCATCAGAAAAACACATTTCATTGTGAGTCTTCATATGCCCCACTTAGGGATTTTTTAAAGTTAAGTAAAGATTTTAGTCACTGGCTTCTGGCTGTGATCCAGGCACATAAAAATGAACAACCTTCTTTTCTCAAAGTCCTAGTCATGTCTCTTGGCCTTTTAGTCATTATCACATTTTTATAGATGTTAACAACAGGTCGACAAACTAACCAGCTAGCTGAATAACAAGTAGGATGCTCTGCAGCCTGCAGGAATAACATTTTTACAGAATGCATAGAGACGTATTCACAGATACAATGTGTGAGGTGTGTTCATGGGGGTGTTGTATGAAAGAAGGGAAGTGTCCTGCCTTATACTGTTCGAAGTGAAAGAGTTTGGAAGATTGGGTGGGAAGTGTTAAACTAGCTCTTTCAATGTCCATATTTTTTGTAGGGAGCAAACAATTTTTTTTTTTTTTTTTTTTTTTCCTGAAGGAAGCTTTCTGGTTTACTAAAAATTAATCTACAGGAACAAACTAGCATAAGCCCAGTGCAAATGACCTAGGGACCAGAGCTCTTGGTTGAAACACAGAGTGACCAGATTGAGACTATAAACATGCCTAAAACATGTTGTCAGTCATTCCATTACTCTCTTGTAATGAATCAAGCCCACTGAAAATAATCGATGACTGCAGTAGCACATTTTGTATCGCTCCCTTTACTATTGAACCACCAAACATGCTGGAAAGCAAAAACATAATTACAAAGAAAAAATATATTGCACAGATGTCATGGCAACAACCAAAGGAAACTAGAGAATAGGCCCCTCAGCAATTTTCACTTACACAAATGAGAAAACAAGGGAACAGGGACAAAGGAAAAACAGTACATGAATATACATTAAAGAAAACCTACTTGTTACTTGTTTAGGAGACAGATAGTTCTTGTTAGTTCCTTTTCTGGTAAAACATTGTTTTACTTTTACATTGTGAGTAAGCATTCTCAAGCTAAATGTAACTGCTACCTAAGTCCTGCTGGCCCCCATCAAACCTCCCCTGACTATGAAATACTCACATGAAGGAAAAGGGCTGTTGGGGAGACACCCACAACCCCACCACTGTTGAATGACCCACTTAGCAGCAGCTGTCAAGTATGTGAGTGTAAACAGGGGGGTGTGAACACATGGAACACACAAAACTGAGAGGGTTTGTGCCTGAAACCATGGTATTAGAGAGGAAGACGACCATTAACAGGATTAAACAGCAACCAAGAAATGACAGTCACTTCTGAAGAAGTCGGTCTTAAAAGAAGTATGAAAGAAACACAGAGATTTGTGACATAGGGAGACAGTGGAGAGAAAGCAGGAGCTGTCAGAGGGGGGCTGTCACAGCCAAGTGTCCCCAGGACACACCAACCCCTGCCCAGACCAGGAGTGCAGCCCTCTGTGGGGCAGTGGGCTGGCAGAGAGGGGGAAGAACACATGGACCCCACCTCAGGGCATAGAGACACCTCTCAAGATGCCTCCTCACCATCAGGTGCATCAGGAGTGGCAGAGGCATGCAATAGTGGGGAAGGGGTGATAGCAACCCCTACATCCAGGGGATGTATAAGTGCATGTGTGTGTGTATGTGCTGGGGCTAAACCTTCATAGGATTAGCTCTACAGGGTTGTTTATAAATTTGTAGGTGTTTATTAGCATCTCTTAATTTATCTATAATTGTGATTTATCTGTTCTATTAAGGATGTTGATTCTGAATATATAGTTAAAGGATTGCTAGTTGGTTATATGTCATTAATAAATCAATCAACTGCTTCAATCCTGATTTCAGTTAAACCACATAAATTGAGCAGTGTTTCCTTGTGACAAGATAGTAAAAATAATTATCCACAGTCTCAAAAGAACATGTTCTTTTAAAACCCCTCTGACAAAATGAGCAACTTGCTGGTGCCACTTGCAGACTGCATCATTAAAATGTGTGATAGCATACTTTGCTTTTAAAACCTCTGAATGAACCTTTATAATCTTATTGTCTTCAAGTCTTTAACTCAGAACTCACCAAAGCACCTAGAGTCACCTAATATTATCAGGCTTCTTTGCAGTTTTTGGAATTTGGTAAGATTCTAGAAATTATGAGTTCTCAGTAATAATATCTACCCAGTTTAACACTGCTTGAAACAAGTCTGCTTTGTTTTTAGCTTCCTAGCTTTCCACCCTTCATGTCAGAATATGGAACTACAGTAGAAGGTACACGTCTAGCTTCTGCCTGTTCCCTTGTTTTCCCTGTCCTCTCCAAAGCAGATCACTGTAGATGAATGTGATATACTCCTCTTGAAAATTATATAGAGCAATATGTGCATTACAGCAAACTATATGCACCTCAAATACAGTTGCAGGCTCTGTAAGCTCTACAACATTTGGAAAAGGTTCAAAAAGCCAAATCTAGAGGATGATTTTCTTTAAAGGACTGGGATATCTGGAATGAAGGAGGCAGCCCATCTGATTGATAACAGAAAAATCATTGTTTGTTAGAAAAGAAATTATTCAAAAAAGGTAAACAAAGTGGAGATGACATTCAGAAGAACAAGATCTGGGACAACAGTATGCAGGACCTGAAATTCTGGGGCTGTTAAAAAAATACATTTTTCCCTATAAACAATCTTTATATTGTGGTCACCCATATTCTGGTACACAGAGGTTTTTTACAGTGTGATTGGATAAATGACAGTACAATAACTTATTTACAGCATGACATGGTTTCTGTGTAATGCAATTGGCACTTAAATTATGTTATCTATGTTGGTATCTGGTGCAGTGACTTTTAGGCATATCACACTTGCTATCCTAATGCAGTATTTCCACTTCAGGTCTTTACCTGCTATGTAACACTTTCAATTACATGGGGAAAAAATAGCAAGGTCTCAATTCAAGAGACAAAAATATCCCTATGTTAAGCCCCAGATATGAGTCTCAGAATCTGTTCTTATTTCTTTTTCTCACCCAGAAGTGAACACCCCATACCGCCATTGTTTGTAGATGGAATTCATATCCAATATCTTTAAAAACAGCAGAAAAAAATGCATGTAATAATCTCGCCCTGAGCCACTTGGTTGTTTGCCAAACCTTTCATCTTTAAGGGGTAGGTTACCTAATCCATTTTTTGAATTTCCCTTTGGAGGTGCCAATCACTTTATCTTGATTGAAATGGAATGTTGACTAATAAACTCCTGCCTTGGTTGCCTCTTTTAAGTGGCTCTAGTGAGATGGAATCTAGGCTAAGGATTTGAGTAATATAAATTTATCTATGAGTAATCTATGAACTGGACAAACCAATTTTTTACTTTCATGTTTTAATTCCACCTTCAGTACTTGTATTTCATACTTTCATTACAAATTATTTACATATTTAAACAATAGACTATACAAAAACTTGTCACTAGAATTTGCTTTCAAGTGCACAACATTGTCCCTCTTCCTAGCATTTAAAATAACCTACATTCTTCTTAGCCACTTAGCATGGTTGTATATAACTTTAAATCCTGAGACTTGGCAATCTATGTCACTGAAGCAGCAGGATAATAAGGAAATAAGTCACATTATACTTTTATGTCGTTATCTTGGAAAGATAGAGTCAGACAATTAGAAGGAAGATATATAAGCCAACTGGACTCTCAGCTTCTTGCTATTTTTCTAAGAATGTCATTCATGAGACTAGTAATAATAGTGATAAATATCTACTCTTTCCCCATATGAAGGCTATGTGGAAAATACATAACAGAGGATTAGGGATGAATTTTATACCATTAAAGATATATCAGTTTGTTCATTTCTGCTGTACCTAATTTGTGCCACATGTAAAATGATAATGACTCTCCTCAAACCCTTGCCTAATTTGACATCCTGGTCTGGTTCATATTTTCATATTGCTCCTGATCCAGAAGGATTTATCTAGCTGTCACTTAGTTACTCTGACCCTGTTTTGGATTTCAGGTTTGGGGTTTCTTTTATTTGTTTGATTAGTTCTTTTACCTCTGTGAATGCCATCCATAAAGTGGTTTCAAATGTGAAACCAAGCCCATGCAGTACATAGAAAAATACAAATTAAATTTGACTTGGTACTGAGTCAATTATGCTCTATACACTCAGACTTCATCACATGCAAAGCTTCATCTTCAGCTGGCAGGGATATATTCAGAGTCATTCATTTGCACAACTTCCCTTGAACTGCTGAGCCATGGGCTGATTGCTCATTACATCCCTCAGGGATCTATACTGGGGCTGCTGTTGAATGGCTTTGTTAAAGACTGCCAACCCCAGTCTGAGGGACAGAACACACCTTCAGCCAGTGTGCAGTTTATACCGAGCTGTAGAAAGCACATAATTACACTGGAGGGATAGGACTGCTATTCAGAGGGAGCTAGACAAGATGTAGAAATAGTCTGAGGAACCTCATGCAGTTCTACAGTGACAAAGACAAACACCTAAACCAAGGTCAGAATACCCCCTGCAACTTTACTGGCTGGGAGCTAAGTGGCTAGAAATCAGCTTTGCAGAAAAGGACTTGGGGTCTTGGTTGACATAAAGTTGAACATGAGCCAGCAATGTACCCTTATAGAAAAGAAGGCCAACAGCATTCTGGGTTGTAAAAGAAAGAGGGTAGCAGGTCAAGGGAAGTGAGAATTCCCAGCATCAAGAGTGAATGCATCTTGAGTACTGTGTCCAGTTTTGGTCTTCTCAATATGAAAAGACATGGACATATTAGAGTGAGTCCAGTGGAGGGCCACTGAGATGGTCAGAAGGTTGGAGCACATGAAATACAAGGAGAAGCTGAGACAACTGAATTTGTTCAGCCTGCAGAAAAGAAGGTTCCAGGGAGACCTTTTTTTGCTGTCTACAACTTAGTCTTTGGGGAAGGTATAGAGCAAAAAAGAGCCAGACTGTTCCAGAAATGCACAGTGGAAAGACAAGAAGCAAATGACCCAAATTGGAACATGGGAAAATTTGGTAACAGTTTTTCTGTATGTGGGTAGTCAAATGCTTGTTCAGGTTTCCTAGAGAGGCTGTGGAGCATTCATCCCTGCAGATATTCAGAACAGCTGTTCAGGACCCTGAACAATCTCAGTGGCTGACTCTCCTTTGAGCAGGAGATTGACCTAGGGACCAAAAGAGGTCCTGTCCAACCTGGATTACCTTATGATTCTGTGCTTATCATTAATGTAAACTCTGTTTACCTGAATGTATGTCACTCCCTACCCACATGCAGCTTCCACAGTGCTTTGACAAAGCAGTATATAGGTTATATGAATACCTCATTAGAAAACAAAGAAATGAGCTACAGTGCAACAGTAGTTTGGTTCCATTTTCAGACTGAAATTGAACACCTCCTTTTCACTCTTGTGTTCATGATCACACACCTGAGCTGTGTAATTTTTGAGGGAATCTATGGTCAGGATTTTGTGCCCACTTAACTGGTCCTTTCTCTACACAGAGAGAAAATGTAGGAGAACTGGTTAGTCCTTTCAGATATGCAACAAGATATTTCATTCCTTTTTTTTTTTTTTTTTTTTTTTTTTTAAATATAGTATTTCAAAGCACTCTCCTGACAGAGTTTACCAAGGAGATATAATCTCCATTTCAAAAATCATTCAATTAATAGTCTGACTGGTATTGAAATAAGTATTTAAAGTTTGGTGTGAGGAAAGCTAGCAAAGAAGGAGAAAAATCAGGGTGGTCTGGAGTTTGTAACATCTTTTATAAAAATCTTTTTTCAAGTGCAAATCAGATTTCACTTGGGATCTGCACTTGTGATATTTAAGCACTTTTTTCCTTAATGAATAAAATAGTTCTATGTGTTTAAAATCTGTTTCTCAACTCCTCTGAATCTTAATTAGACATATTCATCAGATATAAAAGGCAAAAGGAGTTTTAGACAGGACTTGTGGACATTTTGCTGTTGTGTTGTTTGGCTGTTTAGGGTTTTTTTTTCCCTTTCTTTCAGGAATAAACCAGTATAGTATTGAAGAAAAAAATTTCAAGACCTCAGGATTTAACAAGAAACTTCCTTCATTGTCTCAAAATATAAAAATATAAAAGCTCTTTATTGTCATTAGCCAAGGACAATTCATTATTTAATGGTTCAGATTTTCTTTCCTCAACCATTTTGAAGCCATTTATGACTTTTTTTACAGGAATATTGTTTGCATTTTATTTCCCATTTTCTCTGGGAAACTCCTAAATGTCTCTGAAAATGACTTACATAAACCATTACTGCTATAGTGTATGCCTAAAATATATAATTATATTGGTTTTGTAGCTCAAACTATTCTAGACACACTTGTCTAATGACTTCATAAAGTCTTTACATACAGTATTCATTCTAGTAGATATTATGTGGGAGCATATATACTTTGAGTGGCTTTTAATTTCATTATAATGTAGTGTAAAAATAATAAAGACTGGCCATACAGGTTCATATCAGGGACCTGTCTCTTCTGTACCTGATTCCAATATGGGCAGCAGCAAGAGGGTGACCATTCCCACCCCACTTCCTTAGGTTTTGCCAGCAGAAACTACTCACTGCCACACAAGCAGGATCTCTCATTCCTTGCAGCTCTACCTCCTTTTTTTCTTGGTGAGTGCACATGGAAGGGGCAGGACCAGCAATGCTGAACTGTCAGCTTCATAGATCTGCTGAAACCTCCATCATCACTGGTGGTATTTCCACCAAACGTACTGCCTGAGCTCTCTGAGCTGTAACTCTTCACTTTCTCATATCATAGAAGCCAAGGACTACACCTAATGCCACTTTGATGACAAAAGAGGAGCTCCTCTGGGGTCTAGACTCTCCATTACACCTCATCACCTGTCCCACAAAGGACACTACCTGCAGACTACCACCCCCTCAACTGTCTTCCACAATGTATATGCTGACACTGACATGGGTGATAGAGCCATGGCTGCGTGAACTCTTACTGTTAGATTTTGTCTCATTCTTTCACACTTGGTCATACCAGGGAGTTTGATCTCCCCCTTCCTCCAACCCATTGCTGCTTTGCAAGGCTCTCTGTCACCTTTGTGTTCACACTTCCTCCATGTGAGACCACCCAAATTTATCAGTTTCTCTGGACCCAAAACAAGTTGTCTATCTGCATAACCAGGAGGAGAAAGCTCAAAGGAGTGGATCCAGGGCATTGTGAGGACAGTTTCTGACAAAACCAGTAGCATATATCTTCAAACATAGAGCAAATTGGACCCTTTTTATGCAGTGGTAGGTAGATTTATGTATTTCACAACAGATATAATCATCATTTCCCATAAATGTGTTTTTTATTTAATGAAGAGTACCTCCTTTTCTTCAGTATGAAAACCTAACCTAATTAGATTTATTTGACACTACCCTAATTCTTGTATTAGAAGGAACAGTATTCATCAATTCCTATTCATCCTCTCAAACCACTAATTTTTTTTGTGACTTCAGTCTTATTTATCTTTTCTAGATTTCAGAGTTACAGCTTACCTAATCATACCTCACAAGGCAGCCTTCACACTTTCTTTCATAAAAATACCTAATAATTTTTCTCTTTTAAACGTCTACCAAACGCTGAGCTGGTATTCCTTAAAACTATCTGTCATAACTATCACAAACTTTTTCAGAATGAAAATGATCAGTTTAGATCCCATAACTTTATGTGCAAAATATGGATTTTTTTCCCCCTATTTACATAATTTTAAATTTGCCTGTAGTGAATTTCATTTTCTTTGCTGTTACTCAATCAATCTCACAAGATCCTTCTTCATTTCCCCACAGCAGTTTATTTTTACTATCCTGAAAAACCTAATCCCACACTTTTCGAAGCTGTTATGAATATGTTGAAAACCACAGGTACTATCACAGATCTCTATGGAACTTCACTGGTCACTTCCCCACACAATAGGAAATTTTTGTTTATTTTTATAGTCTACTTCCTATCATTTCAGTCTCTGAGTGAGAAATTTCTTTCTTGTACCGTAGCTGTTCAGTTTCCTCTAAAGTTTTTGATAATTGATAATTGTTAAAAGTCTTTTGGAAATACACGTGCACTACAGACAACATATCACTTTACCAAGTACCGAATCAGTTATGCTTGGTAGTACATAAAGGCAGCATGAAATCATCTAACGTACAATATTTAGTTATAAGCCTTTCAGTCTGGATTGACTAATCTTGTTTCTTTTTTCCTTTTTGTAAATTTCTGGGACTTCTCTTGGTTTGTAGTAGCTCCCTCTAGGACCAATGCATTTTTTTAAGACACAGACTGTAACTCTTAAGGCCCTGTATTGGGTGTAGGTGGCAAGGTTTTGGTAGTTTCAGGGGGTGGCCTCTGTGAGAAGAAGCCAGGGGTTGCCTTGTGCCAGGCACAGCAGCTTTGCAATGGACCCACCACAGGACACAGCTGAACCTGTCAGTGAAGTCGGTGGTGCCTCTGTCTAAACATATTTAAGAAAGGGCAAAATACCACACAGCAGTGTGAGAGGACTGAGAAGAAAACCCAAAATGTGAGAAACAGTCTTGTGAACATGAAGGTCAGAGAAGAGGGAGTGAGAGGCAGATATTCCTCTGCAGCATGTGGAATTTTTTGAAGAGACCAGGGTGGAACAGGCATTTCCCTGTAGTCCATGGAGAGAACACATCTGAGCAGATGTCTACACTGCAGTCTGTGGAGACCCCATGCTGAAAGTTTATCCTGAAGGACTTCAGCCTATGGGAAGGCCCCTCACTGAAGCATGGGTGTGGTCCAAACAGTAATGGAGTCAGACAACGTGTCATAAACTAAACTTCACTGAGGTAGTAAGAAAGACGAGCAACAACGTGCCTACACAGCGACTCACCCAATCACCAACAGCAAACACTAGACTGTGAGTGATGTCATGCAGACTATAAGGGTCACTTGGTGTCTGGGTCATCTGACCAGAAAAGCCAAATCTGAAAATGTCTTTTGAATGCAGACAGGAGTTGCACCACCCCTTCCCTCCACCAATAGTAGTGTGATTTGAGAGAATCATACCTTACATGTCAGTAGTGTGCCCTACACAGCATCTCAGAAGATGTGAGACGCATGCTGCCTATGTGGCAACATTGACCAAGGGGCAGGATGTCAAGGGGAAAAGTGTGACAAGGAAGGAGTGACAAAAAGGAACTGTTGTGGACTGAAGGTAACTCCCACTTCCTACTCCCCCATGTCACTTAGGGTGAGTGGGCAAGGAGAAGACTGGAGATGGGAATGAAGGAGTGAAGTTGAACATGGGAAAAAGGAGGTATGAGAAAGGTGGTTTAGTTTTTCATCTATTTTATCCTCATCTTACTCTATTTCTAATTAGCAATAAATTAAATTAATTTTCCCCAAGTCAAGTTTATTTTGCCTGTGATGGTAACTGATAAATGATCTCCTCATCTTTACCTCAACCCACAAGGTTTTTTTAACTTACTTTCTCCCCCTGTCCTGTTGAGGAGAGGGAGTGAGAGAGCAGGTGGGTGGGGGTCTGGCAGCCATCCAAGGTCAATCCGCCACAGGCTTTTAGTATTCTTTGATCATATTTTGTATTTGAAAAGCACCTAAAATAAGTTTCAGTAGCTTTTTTAAGTGTTTAGCAGTATTTCAACAGAAAACCTCTGTCTATGTCAACAGTAAGAGAATACAGTCTCTTCATGCCACATTAAGTACAAACTTAACAGTTTCTAGAATAAGTATTCTGCAATTTGAAGCCTGATTTCTTACATAGATCTTAAACATGTTAAGCCTTGGACCTTTCTACTGTAAAAAAAATCCGGAGCTTATGTGGAAAACAATATCTGATCATGTAACTGCTGGAGAAATGGGCTGACAGGAACCTCATGACTTTGAACAAAGGGAAGGGCAAAGTCCTGCACCTGGGGAGGAACAACCTCATGCACCAGTACATTCTGGGGGCTATAATTTTCCCAAACCATCTGGAAAGCAGCTTGGCAGAAAATAACCTGGGGGTCCTGGTGGACATCAAGTTGAACATGAACCAACAACGTGCCCTTGTTGCAAAGAAGGGTAATGGTATCCTGAGCTGCATTAGGAGGACTGTTGCCAGCAGGTCAAGGGAGGTGATCCTTCCCCTTTACTCAGCACCGTGCTGTGTCCAGTTCTGGACTCCCCAGTATAAGGGAGACATGGACATACTAGACCAAAAAAGGGCCACTAAGCTGTCTAGGGGTCTGGAGTATCTCTCTTATGAGGAAAGGCTGAGAGATCTGGGACTGTTTGGTCTAGAGATTTGAAGACTGAAGGAGATCTCATCAATGTACATACATACCTGAAGCTGGGTGCAAAGAAGACGGAGCCAGGCTCTTTTCAGTGGTCCCCAGTGACAGGACCAGAGGTAATGGACACAAACTGAAGCACTGGAGATTCTATCTGAATGTAAGGAAACACTTTTTTACTGTGAGGGTGTCCAAGCACTGGCACAGGTAGCCTGGAGAGGTTGTGGAGTCTTCATCCTTGGAGATATTCCAAAGTCATCTGGACATGGTTCTGGGCAGCCTGTTCTATGGGGCCCTAATGTGTCAGGGGGGAGGGCAGGGGGCAGGTTCCCCATAAGCAAGGGGGATTGGACTATGTGATGTCCATAAGTCCCTTCCAACCTCAACCATTCTTATTCTGTAATTAATGCTGCTTTCAAGAAACATCTAAACATAAAGCAAGACAGAGGCAATTACTTTTAACAGGCAAAACTTAACTCTGAAATTTATGGTCGTTGAGTTCATATTCTGAAACTGTAGACTTTTTACTATAGTCGTTTTACTGTTATTTTCTTATGTTATGTGCCTTCCAAGTTGTATCATCTGAGAAGTTTAGACATTTGAATTTACAATATAGACTTGTACTACTGCTTAAGATGATCATCTAAATGATAAAAGCCACAGGCTGGAACAGATGCAAAGAGAGGTCAGTAACATACTGTGTAAATTGCTAAATCTAGTTCCAGGTTCTGGAAGATAATGTACTGAATAATTGTACATGATTTGCTCCCAGTCTAGCCATTGCAAGCATCTCCAACATTATTCCTCAGCTTCTAGCCTCTAACTTTTCTTCCCTCTCCATCTCCAGGTTTTGCCTTTATTTCTTCTCTTTTGATGATTATGCAGTTTAGTAAACCTTGATTGTTGAAAAACACCCTCCCAGGTCTTCATGTCCATGCCAAGCTGCTTTTCCTTGTCCCTTAGTGCTCTTAACTATAGGCAAATCAATTTGCTTTCCCCTTCCTGCTTCTTGCATATGAGTGATGAGACCACTGAGAAGACCTAATCTCACCCTCTTACTCTCAGTTCCCCTCAAGAGGGAAATTTGTCCCTTATCAGTATTTGAAGTCTATAAGTATTGTTCCACAAAATGGTTGCAAAAATGTTTTGCGGTAGGAAAAAAAAATCTTAAAATTATTTGAGCTCAATACTCTCAAGTGAAACTTTCTAGAAAAGGATCAGTATGAGGCAGATGATGAAATGTAAATGTTCAAAGACCTGGCAAACAAAAAAGGTTTTGTTCTTTTTTTTGAAGAAGTTTTGAAGAAGTCTGGGAAAATTCAATTATACATTATACACTAGAGCTGTCCTATGTTGTGTATAATACAGATATATAGAATTTCTTACAAGAAGGAAAATTGTGGCATTACTTCTTCTTCTTTGAAGATAATATTGCTGTTAGTTATAAATATTGCTGTACCAAGAGTTCTACAGCTGACTGGGGCCAAACAGTGAATAAAACTTAACCAGACTATGAAAATATTCAGTAATGGAATTATTTACTTAATATAACCACATTATCTTACTATCGTGTTTTCTTCCACTACATGGTTTGTTTTCATAGAAGATGAAACACAATAGTCTGTGCCCAGGATATTATCAGATGTTAAAAGATAATAATTATGAATATAATTTGTCCATTGGAACTAACTAATTTTCTATTTTGTAGGAATAAGTAAGGCATTGTAACTGAGGAATCATTAAAATTTTGGAATGAAAAAAAATGGGGTTTAATTTGGTTTTAAAGTTTTTCTTAATTGGTTTAATTTTGTTTATTAAAATAATCAAATAAATTATCATAGCAAGTAAAGCATTTATTCCTTAATATCTAAGAGCAGCTGTCTTCATGTTTTCTATCATATTTTACTCCCAAAAGGGAGAAGAATATTCTCTACTTGCTCTTTGATGTTTTTTGCAAGGACTCGGAGAAAACAGCATTTTTTCTGATCTCAAGTAAATGCACCCAATCTTCCTCCCATTCTTCTCCCCTTTCCTTCTCTTCTTGGCTGTGGCCTTTCACTATCAGTCCTGGAAGTCATCCACCTGGAAGCACAAAGTCACTAATTCATTATTCTTGCAACAATGAAAATTTTGAATTCCCAGGAACATGGAGGATATATTTAGTTATCAGTTCCAGGAAGATAAGGAAGTTAGATCTATTTTTCTCTATATTAGAAACGCCATGCCCTAAGTCTGGTTGTTTTTGTCTGTGTGTTTGTATTTATCTGGGAGAAATCTTTCTCATCTTTGAGGTCATGTTTGAAAAAGCTGAGAATACAATTAACAGCCTAATCAAGTTGTTAATCATCATAATCAAAAGAGATTTGTAGGCAAATGGCAGCCAGCAGAGCATTTAACACAAAGCTGGAAAAGAAAATGACAGTGAAGGTTATTTTTTTTTTTTTAATATGCTTTTAAAAGGCTGTTAAAGCCTTAAAGCTGACTCAAAGTCTTGCAAATACAAACAAATATCTATGGACAGAAGAGGACAGAGTCAAACAGTGTCTGAAGTAAGAATGAATATAAGTGGTACATAGAATCTATTTACCTTTTTTTTAAAATTAAAAAAAAAAAAGTTAAAAATGTTACATACCCTAGAGATTAACAGTTTCAAAATAAAATTCCTACCACTAATTCTCAAATCAGTTACCAGTATGTAATACTAACGCTAGGTCATTTATAATGTGTAAGGTGGTGCCTACCTTTTTAACATATAGCTCACTTTGTAGAACAGGGAGGACAAATTGTCATTTTCTTTCTGTTAAGTTGTGATGACTTCAAGAAAATCTTCGAGAAAACAAAAGAAATACCATCTCAGGGTCAAATTGTTGGTATTAGTAATGAGATGCTCCTTAGAGATAATCAGTACCATTAATGTCTTTTAAGTCCATTAAAACAAATCTCTAGGCTGCTTGTCTCTTTGTCAAATTAACACTATAATACCTATATCAACACTTCTTGTCATGCACATTTTCACATAATCAATAAGATCATGAAAGCCCTTTGAGTTTATTTTACTTTCCTTTATGCTAAGTCCACATTTACCCATTCATCTTTTTTTTTTCTTCAGACCATTTGCTTTCTTGTTTATACTAGGATATTCAATAAAATAGTCATTAATTTTATATACCTTTGGATTCACTGTGACAAAATTAATTAGCATGACATCAAAAACTCCAAATGAGACATTCCTGACAATCAAAATCCTGAGAAAGCTCAACAATTTTGTTATAACATATGGTTCCCATTCTCATTCACATTCTCATCCAAGTTGGAGAGTAGTAGGCTGTTCCATTTAGAAAATCCTGCTTGGTCAGAGGCAGCATCTGACATATATAGTATTAACCTTTTCTCTACCAGATTTCACTGATGGTTCAGACTAAATTGTCCTCTCATTATTTCAGGATTCTTCAGCATCCTCACCTAAAATGACTCCATTCCACATGCACTGTAGCTGAAAGCAATACACACCAAAAACCTAAATTCTTTCTAAGTGTTTCATCAAAATGTGTGTTAACAAACTCATCCAATGGTGACAGCAAACTACCTGCAGATGGTGATTTAGTCAGTATAAGGATTCCTTGCTGGGGGTCCCCTTCTCTCTCAATTGACCATAGAGGGAACTTTTGTTAACAAAATTCAAAACTTAGTCAACTTAGTTTAGTGCCTGGAATTACATGGGCTAAATGTGAAATGAAGTGTTTGCAATTTTATTTTCTCAGCAAATTTATCTTTGTTTCATTTTTTTTTTCCCCCAGCTATTTTAAATGAAGGGCAGCAAAGATAATTATCTACTGTTTAAACAAAAAAACCACTAAAGATCTATAACGCAAAAGCACAATAATTTCTACAAAGCTGAAAAGTTAATGATCTAAGATATGCAGCTGTTATTTCTTGTATATTATTCCTAGGATTAAGAAAGAAGCAAAAGAAGGAAAAAGACCCAAACACAAAAAAACCTATACACACACACACAAGACTGAATTACTCCATATTTCTCTAGAAGAGATCAGTGGCAGAGAAGAGAACAGTCCTCTACAACAGTCAGCTTCCCCAGTCACACGACCAAATTGTTTTGCTCCTGCCTCTTTTATTCAACTTCTTATATCATAGAATCATAGAATGAATGGTTTGGGTTGGAAGGGACCTTAAAGATCATCTAGTTCCAACCCCCCTGCCACAAGCAGGGACACCTTCCACTAGATCAGGCTTCTTGAAGCCCCATCCAACCTGGCCTTGAACACTTCCAGGGAGGGGACATCCACAACTTCTCTGGGCAACCTGTTCCAGTGCCTCACCACCCTCACAATAAAGAATTTCTTCCTTATATCTAATCTAAGTCTTCCCTCTTTCAGTTTAAAACTGCTACCTCTTGTCCTATCACTGCACTCCCTGATAAAAAGTCCTTGCCCATCTTTCCTGTAGTCCCCCTTTAAGTACTGGAAGGCCACTATAAGCTCTCCCTGGAGCCTTCTCTTCTCTAGGCTGAACAACCCAAACTCTCTCAGCCTGTCCTCATAAAGAGGTGCTCCATGTCTGATAATCTTCATGTCCCTCTTCTGGACCCACTCAAGCAGGTATATGTCCTTATTTTGCTGGGGGCCCCAGAGCTGAATGCAGTACTCCAGGTGGGGTCTCAAAAGCACATTAGAGGGGGAGAATCACCTCTGTCTAAAACTATTCTCTATCTAAAACTATATATCTAAAACTTTTCTAATGACAATAACTGATTTAAAACATAGTTGGTATTTTCTAGAAACTTGGTAACACACATTTACTTATTGAATTACTGGTAAGGGATTAAGATGCTGTAGTAAAAATAGTATAACTAAAGGCTGTACTGTAACAGCATTTGTACAAAGGAGCTGAAGTAATACTATTGAGAAGATCAAATCTGGGCATGTTCTAACTTCTGATTTTGCAACCTTAACACATTTTAAGTATAAAATTAGACTGTGATTATTAAATACTCAATTTCAATAATGCAAGTATTTATTGCACTAATACAATATATTAATGTCCTCTCTCGTATGTTTTACTAATCTAATGAAGAGGAAAATAACCATAAATTTTAATTATTGTTATTAGAGCATTATCAATACAAGGAAATGTTTTGCTTTAAGATACAGTACAAAGTCTGAAGTTTAACCTTTGCATGTCAGTACAGTAAGAAGCTTCCAAAAATTCCTGTTTGAAATTGATCATATGAAGTTCTTCTAGCTATTCTGTCTTCCACTTTGCAAATCAAAGCACTATATGTACTCCAGTGTAACATTATGAAGTAGCAGATATGTGGGGAAGAGGGGTGGTGTTGTAAATTGTTTCTCATATTTTAATAATTTTCACTTCTTTAGGTTTGGGTTTGGTTTTTGTTTTTTTCATTTGTAATGTTTACACTATGAGAAGAGCATGTGTTTCTGAATCTCTCTTGTTGCCCAGTGAAGCGGGGATGGGGCCAAGCCAAGACCAATCCAGGATGTCAGTCCATGGGATGGGGGTCAGGTTCAGATTCAACTAGGGGAAACAGGGTCAGACACAGTCCCAGGACAGCAAGGCCATGGGGCCAGGTGGTGACATCAGCATGTGGGTCAGACCCTGCTCTGGTCAAACCCCTCCATGTCTGGGCAAGTCAGAGCTGGGGTGGAGCTGAAGATCAGCTCTGCTGCAGTGTTGCTGGTGTGGGAACAGACTACTCTGGGGTCCTGGGCCCATGGGCATTTTCAGCTGTAAAAGACACTACAAAAAGTAAGAAATGAAAATGCAGTTATTGATTTATATTTAACAAATCCTTTTTTTCCTGCCTTGGGATCTTAGCACAGGATGTGAGCCTCTTAACCAAGTCATCTCCCCCTGTAATTGATATTGATTTCACCAGTGGGCTAGTCCTTTAACTTGTAACCATTCTGTTTTCATTTTCTAATAGAACAAGTGTGTATACCCAGGGCAGGTTCTCCTGGGCACAGCTTTTTTGTAGTTTTGTTTCTCCCTAAGCTTGAAGCTTGTTTCTTGACTTGTTTGGTTTGATCTCTTTCTGTTTATCGATTCTTCACAAGTGCATGCTTTCTTGCTCTCCAGAACTGGGCAAGAAAGACATTCATGCTGAGGCAGGAGAACGAAATGCTTCCTCTTTATCCTCGTTAACATTTTGCAGTTTACATGACCTCTTTATTTGCATGTCTTTTCCTGGCAGGCTGTTACTGCTAATTGTTTTCTTGTAACATTGATAGACTTTAGTAATCATATATCATGATTTTTACACAGAAATCACTAGATTAATAGCTTGTATTTCAAATTGTACAGTGTTGATGACTGTGAATTAATAGCATAGATGTTAGCTTCAAAATTTACTTTCTAGTAATCAGTTCTAAAGGTTATGTCAATAAAATACTGTGGTAAAAGACAATAAAAATGTTTCTATAAATATAATAACAAAAAGAGGAGGGCTTTATTGGATGCAAGGGAAAAAATAGTGACAAAGGCTGAGGTACTTAATGGTTTCTTTGCCTCGGTCTTTAGTAGTAAGACCAGTTGTTCTCAGGGTACCCATCCCCCTGAGCTGGAAGACAGGGACAGGGAGCAGAATGAAGCCCCCATAATCCAAGGGAAATTTATTAGCAACCTACTACACCACTTAGACACACATAAGCCTATGGGACCAGATGGGATCCACCCAAGGGTACTGAAGGAGCTGGTGGAAGTGCTCAGCAAACCACTTTCCATCATTTATCAGCAGTCCTGGATAACCGGGGAGGTTCCAGTTGACTGGAGGTTAGCAAATGTGATGTCCATCTACAAGAAGGGCCAGAAGGAGGATCTGGAGAACTACAGGTCTGTCAGTCTGACCTTGGTGTGGGGGAATGTTATGGAGCAGATCATCTTGAGTGCCATCACACAACACGTGTGGGACAACCAGGTAATCAGACCGAGTCAGCATGGGTTTATGAAAGACAGGTCCTGCTTGACTAACCTGATCTCCTTCTATGACAGGCTGACCCACCTACTGGATGTTGTCTATCTGGTTTTAGTAAAGCCTTAGACACTATTTCTTACAGTGTTCTGCTGGAGAAACTGGCTGCTTAAGGCTTGAATGGGCATACTCTTCACTGGCTAAAAAAAATGTCCAAATGGCCAGGCCCAAAGAGTGGTGATGAATGGGGTTAAATCCAGTCTGCGGCTGGTCACAAGTGGTGTTCCCCAGGGCTCAGTTTTGGGGCCAGTTCTGTTTAATAACTTTATCAATGATCTGGACAAAGAGATTGAGTGCTTCCTCAGTAAGTTTGAAAACAGCATCAAGTTGAGTGGGAGTGTTGATTTGCTTAAGGGTAGGAAGGCTCTGCAGAGGGATCTGGGTAGGCTGTATCAATGGGCTGAGGCCAATTGTATGAGGTGCAACAAGGCTCAGTGTCGGGTCCTGCATTTGAGTGACAACAACCATGTGCAACACTACAGGCTTGGAGAAGAGTGGTTGGAAAGCTACCCAGTGGAAAAGGATCTGGGAGTATTGGCAGACAGCTGGCTGAATATGAGCTGGCAGTGTGCCCAGGTGGTCAAGAAGGCTAATGGCATCCTGGCTTGTATCAGAAATATTGGGGCCAGCAGGACTAAGGAAGTGATTGTCCCCCTGTATTCGGCACTGGTGAGGCTGCACCTCGAATACTGTGTTCAGTTTTGGGCCCCTCACTACAAGAAAGACATTGAGGTGCTGGAGTGTGTCCAAAGAAGGGCAAGAAAGCTGGTGAAGGGTCTAGAGCACAAGTCCTATGAGGAGAAGTTGAGGGAACTGTGGTTATTTAGCCTGGAGAAAAGAAGGCTCAAGGAAGACCTTACTGATCTCTACAACTACAACTACTTTAAAGGAGGTTCAGTGTCAGTCTTACTTACCAAGCAAGAAATGATAGGATGAGAGGAAATGGCACCAGGGAGTGGTTTTGACTGGAAGTTGGTTTTGGAAGTTGCACCAGGGGAGGTTTTGACTGGATATTAGGAAAAATTTCTTCACTGAAAGAGTTATAAAGTACTGGAACAGGCTGCCAAGGGAAGTGGTTGAGTCACCATCCTCAGAAGTATTTAAAAAAAGTGTAGATGTGGAACTTAGGGACATGGTTTAGTGGTAGACTTGGAAGTGTTAGGTTAATGATTAGACTCAATGATTTTGAAGTTCTTTTCAAACTTAAATGATTCTATGGTTCTGTATACTCCAATGCACAAAATAAAATATCTGTAAAATACAAAATAAATTAAAAAAATATGGTATGTGTCTGATTCTACTGAAGAAATGCAACATGTTATTACTGATTAGAATGAAAGTGGCTAATAACAAAAACTTCCAGGATTCAGAGAATTTCTTTACAAGGAAGTTCCCAGAATTAGATAACTGAAGTATACAAAAGTAATACGGAGAATGGTGATGCCAAAAAAAAAAAAGTAGAAAAGAGAAAAAAGAGAACCTGTCCTCATTTGAACCTGAGTCAAAAGTGTGTTTAAAAAAAAAAAAAAATTGCCCAAGAAAACTCTTAAATAGAGATTTCATCCATCCATTTTTCACCATCTGTATTAGTTGTTATCCACAAAATGAATTATTCTGAAAAGTAATTATTTATTTCCACTGGCTATTGTGGCGGTGTGTGAAGGTTGAGGTAGACATCCTTTTTCTTAAAGATTAATTTCTTAGCTGAGATTAAATCCTAATTCAGGAGGTAAAATTAGCATGAATACTGCTAGGACAGTCTGAAGGAGACTGAGCATGAGAAGGAGATGTGATAAGAGGTGTCTCATGACTGTGAGCACCACTGGAATCTGAACATCCAAATATGCTGAAATGGCATACGTGGTTTATGTGATGAAACATTATGTTTTAATATCAAATACTGTCTTCATTTTCTTGTACATCACATATATATCATATATATAAAAATATATAAGAGAATTTACAGACAGCTTTAATTTTTCAGAATGTTTTTGACATCTATGATTCTTTAATTCATTCCCTTAGCAGGGAACATATGTTTTCTGTTAATTTTACTCAACTTAAAATTTCATAGTTGATGGCAACTGTGATACACACTTTCCTGTGAAGTATATCTCACTCTGCATCTAAGTGTACTCTTCTTAATGTGGGAATCTTCCACTTTTACTCTGGAGTTTAAAATGGATGATTCACTCAGCAGACACTCCATAACAAGTAAAATGAATATGTAAAAAGCTTTACTTGAATGGCAAACAAATCAAAACCAACCAACTAACCAACCAAAAAAAATCCCAAATAAAATCTAGCCTATCGTTATGTGAGAAAACCTAGGAAAGTACAATGTTTTAGAACAATGAAACCTATATGAAAGAAAGAATTTTTCTGAAAATGAAGTAGAAACTGCTAGGAAAGAACCTTATCCTTGCTGATAGAGTGAAAATCATAATGACTTTATAAGCAGAAGATTATTTCTACACTAGCAAATTAAACAGGACAACTACCAAACAGTAGGATTGGAATGCTCTTAAAAAGATCAGTAAAGTATCTTTGACCGGTGCCAACTAACAGAATAGAAATAGCAGAACTTGATTCAACGAATACCATGGACCAGAAACTATACCTAGTAGACAACACAGCCAGGGCCACTGTATTAGGGAAGGGCAAGGAAGGAGAATTTAATTTTACAGACAAGACCTGTGGCATATCAACTGTCTGCGGTGCCAAAGGATCAGCTTGTTTGTTTAAGAATACAGACCCAGTCACAAGGACCCATTAATTGAATTTCTGTTCTTCATTAGGTAATCATGCAAAATGTTCAAGATTTAACTCATGCTTGCAAACTCCTTCAGGATGAGAAAGCCTCTAATTTTCTGGAGGTGTTCCCAGAAGTGGGAGATTGAAAATGCAGAAGAGTGTGTGCTCTGAGACTCTGTCAGGACGACAGAGTCCTCAGTGGAGGGGAAGGGAGATAGCTCTGATTTAGGTCAAGTCGCAGCTAGTTAACATGGCATATGTTTGAATATAGCAAGCTAATTCCTTTATATTTCCCTTCCATATGTATGTGTGTGAATAAGTATGACTTCAGGCAGGTTTACTGGTACTTCGTTTGTGCTTTGGAAGACTTATCATGTCCCCTTTGCCTCCTTCTTTACCAGGAAGCTTCTCTTCATGACCCCCATGCCATCCACCCCTCTCCACCATTTTACCTAGGTCATGTTTTCCAGGCCTCATAGTATTTCTCTGGCTCTCCTCTAGATTGTGTCCCATTTTTTCCTGCTAATACTTTCTGTAAGTGGCAATCATTATTGTGTAGTGTTCCCTCAGGGTCCTCACTAATGTTATGTAGACGGGAGCAACTGCTTTTTATTAGCACTTACTGTACTACCTCCCCAAATGCTATTCCATGCTTTTTCTTTGTTTTCACACATTATTGTCTAATACTCATCTTTTTATCAGTCTAATCGCCAAATCCTTTTTGCTTGCACTCTTCCCAAGGCAGTTTTTCCATATTTGGTAAATCAACATTTAGTTTCTTCACTTTGAGCCTATTACTTGCCTTTATTTCATTACTTCCATTTTGGATGATGCCTTCAGTTTGTCAATAACATTTTGACTTCTGACAGCATTCTCAAAAGCGTTGATATTGTTTTTCAGCTTGATAGCCTTGAAAAATTTTCAACACAAGTCTGTGGCATCATTCAACTTGAAAAATCCAAAGAAATGTGATATAGGGGAGGCCCCAGTGGAACTCCCTTTGAGATGCGCTTCCAGTTACATAGGAAGATTTGATGATATCTCAAAGACTATGCACCCATACAGTGGTGATTACATGTCTTCCTTTTAAATAACCTGTTTATGAGATCTTTATTTAGAAAAGATCAAAAATTTAAAGTCAGCATACAGAAGGGATTATAAGCTTTTTACTGATTCATTATGAAGCAAATATAGGAAATATCTATTGTAAAGTAAACTTTCTGGTCAGAGAAGTAGAATTAAGAGAGTAAACAGAAGTAACAAGTAATGAATCCTTTCAAAAATAACCCATTTCAACTGAAATAAAATAAACCAGGAAACATATAATTATCTTCTTCTCCTGCAGTAGACAAATGAGAAAATTAAGTTTTTCATTAATATCTGTAAGGTGCCTTTAAATATAATTCTCACGTTTACTGTTTGCCACGTCTAATCAGTAAAACTACACTCGTGGAAGCTTAGTTCTACAGTAAGCATTTAGTAGGAATTTTTGTCTGTTTAATTATTTGTTATAAATTTCACCTTTTTTAAGGAATTTGCCAAAATAAAACTTTAAAATATTAAGTACATTTTTTACCACTGATCTGATGCAAAAAATATGTTTATCCTCAGAGTTAAATAATCAACACTTAGATAAATATCTGGGGAGATGGGAAGGCTAGCTCTATGCTTGAGTTCTTTTAGAGATATAGTCTAACTCCAGGACCATGAAACAGTTTAGAGGGCAGCAGATATTACAAATTATAAAGTTGAGGTAGCTTTTTCCTTAGCTTGCAAAAAATATGATACATTGACAAGAACATAATAGGAAAGCAAAACCCATAACTATCCTTGAACTCAAATACTTCACATTTTTGAAAATAACTTAATCTTTGTTCCTGCAAATTCATACTCACTGAAATAAATATAAGAACTTTAGGCTAAAAATTAAGTAGTTTTACAGTAGGTGTAGGGCTTTAATATCTTTTAGTTGAAAATGTGCTTAAAGGTCTCACTGAAAAGCAAATATTAAAATAAGACAGAAAAAAACAACAAATAATTCTAATGCTTAAGAATCAGCCCTTTCAAAAATCACATTTCTCTAAATAATACATTGGGTTTAATGGAATTACTGTTACATGAATTTTGTTTTTCCCAAAGGGAATATGCATATGTTGTCAGAGTCCAATATTCTCTGACCAGGTTCTTTTAGATATTCCACACAGAGAGGGTTTAATGTTTTAACACCAAATTTACTTATTTGAAGATATTTGATGCATCACTTGATTTAGTAGAGTCATACAGCAACGTAGTGAAGTCACAACATAAGCACTACATAGCAATTGTAATGTGCAGTTAGACCACAATACAGACATGATTCCCTTTACCATCTCTGTATTCTCACTATCATAACATTGGGCAGCCTCAATCACTGGGAAGGAATACATGGATTTAAGCCTGTTGCTCTCTTCAAAATTCATTGTGTTGATTGCTCGGAATTTTTACTCTAGGTTTGGCTGAGACGTATACACACTTCTCCCATGCTGATCTGGCTGAATCAGGAAGACATTCACAACATTTAATGATTAACTCGGGGAAGGACTTTTACACAATCAGCTGATCCGCCCAATTGATGAAGAGACAGCTGATGCATTAATCCTAGGAAATGTTCTTCTGGCCACACTCTGGTCCCCTTTGTATTGGGATAAGTTAATCTTTCTTTACAGCACCTGTGAACACTTCCCATATTCTGCCCTGAGCTTCACAAGCGCATCACCTGTGCTCGTCTCTTCTGAGCCTTCCTTCTTCCATGGCAGGGTTTTTTTGATCTGTCACATATGTATATGTGTGAGTGTGTGTGAATAGCTTTATTACTTTCTTGGGAATGCTGTTAATACTGGTGTTTTGCAGACATGATACTTAGGCTTGATGTGAATATGAAAACCTTTTATCTCAGTATTCATACTTCAGAATTTTCCATTCATACAGTTGTATTAGCTTCATACATGTACACATAAAGTAAATAAATTTTTGACAGGATTTTGAGAATATGAATATCAGAGTTTTATAGAATTAATTGGTGCTACTGAAGAGTGTGAATACTGTAAGTGTAAGACTAACATAATGAATTGGGTATTACTGTTATTCAGATGAGGATGAAATGTTGATTTTCTTTTAAATGATTATATAAAGTTTCTCATTTATCTGGCAGACTGATGAATCTAAGATAGGAACTATACTGTTTTAGTCATGTCAGATATTAAAGTTCATGAACTGTATAAATTAATAAGATTGTAAGGTATTCTGCTTTTCATCACCCTTTGCAAGAGCCTTTCTCTTCCCTCTCTCTCGACTATATGAAGTGACAAAAAAGATGCCTAAAATTTAATTAGATTACTAACGTGAGTTCCTGATTTAGGTACCATATGTTATGTATCACAAGTAGCTAAGTTCTATGTCATTTGAAACATGCTGACATCAGCTTCTTAGCACAAAACCAAATACTTCTTTTAGTGTTTCTTGTAGTGAAAATTTTCTGCAGTTTTTTACATTTGTCTCCATAAAAGACATCCTATTTGGTGCCGTAAGCCAAAAGGTTTTCCTATTGTACTTCTGATAAGATATTAAATTAAAAAGTAATTCCCACTTATAGAATCAAAGAAGTTACACATTTTACTGCAATGTTGTAGTTATCTCTGGGTTATCTATTAATTTAAATAAAATGTAAAGAGCTTAGTCCTCTGGACAGTGATGATAAGCCTTGCTGGATAGTAGCAGGCAAAGGAAATCAAATAGAAGGGTATGATGTGTTGACCTTGGCTGGCCATCAGGTGCCCACCAACCTGCTCTATCACTCTCTCTTCTCAACAGGACAGTGGGAGAAAATACGATTAAAAAGCTCATGGGTCAAGATACGGGCATGGAGATCACTCACCAGTTACTGTCACAGGCAAAACAAACTCAGCTTGGAGAAATTAATGTAATTTATTGCCAATTAATAATAGAGTAGGATAGTGAGAAATAAAAACAAAAGCAAAATCACCTTCCCTCCACCACTCCTTCTTCCCAGGCTCAGCTCTTGACTCTTCTATCTCTTCCCTGCAAAGTGGCACAGGGGGATGGGGAATGGGGGCTGCGGTCAGTCTATAACATGTTGTCTCCTTCCTCCTCACACTGTTCCCGTGCTCCAGCATGGGGTCTCTCCTATGGGATACAGTCCTTCACAAACTGCTTCAAAGTGGGTCCTTCCCAGAAGCTGCAGTTCTTCAAGAACTGCTCCAGCATGGGTCCTTTCCATGAGTACAGTCCTTTAGAAAAAGACTGCTTCAGCATGGGTCCCCCATGGGGGACCACAGGTCCTGCCAGAAAACCTGCTTCTGCATGGGCTCCAGTTCACAGAGTCACAGGTCCTGCCAGGAGTCTGCTCCTGTGTGGGCTTTCCCCAGGGTGCAGTTTCCTTCAGGGCATATCCACGTCCTGCAGCATCTGGTCCTCCACAGGCTGCAGTGTGGGTATCTTTACCACCATGGACCTCTGTGGTCTGCAGGGGGACAACTTGACTCACCATGGTCTTCACCACAAGTTGCAGGGGAATCTCTACTCCAGCTCCTGGAGCACCTCCTCCCCCTTCTTCTCCACTGACCTTGGTGTCTGCAGTGTTGTTTCTCTCACATTTTCTCTCTCCTCTCTCCTAGCTAATGTTGCCCAACAGTTTTTACACTTTCTGAAATATGTTATAACAGAGACACTGCCAATATCACTGATGGGCTCATCTTTGGCCAATAGTAGGTCCATCTGGGAGATGCTGGAACTGGCTCTGTCCAACATGGGGGCAGCTCCTGGTGTCTTCTCACAGAAGCTACCCCTGCAGCTCCCCTTTCTAACAAAACTTTGCCATGTAAACTCAACACAGAAGGTAAGTTGAAAATAAAGGCTTAGGAACAGTAGTAATATCATAAAGAATTATTATCACTGTCAGAAAGATTTTTTAAACTGTAATGACTTCATTTGCATCAACAAGGACAGCACCACCAGACATAAAGAAGTCATTATCCCACTCTATTCAGTGCTTGTTAGGACACACCTGGAATACTGTCTTCAGTTTTGGTCCCTGCTATACAAAAAAAGATGTGGACAGGCTGGAGAGGGTCCAGAGAAGGGCCAGAAAGATGATCAAAGAACTGGGAAGCCTGTCATATGAGGAAAGGCAGAGAACTGAGTTTGTTCAGACTTGAGAAGAGAAGGCTTAGGGGAGACCTTATCACCATGTTTCAGGATTTATAGGGTGTCTACAAAGAAGATGGAGACTTCCTTTTTACAAGGAGTCACATGGAAAAGACAAGGAGTAATAGGTTGTGTTGAGTTTGTGTGTGGTGGGGTTTCAGTAGAGGGGTAGGGGCTACAGAGGTGGCTCCTGTGAGAAGCTTCTAGAATCTCCCCTGGCCACAAGTTGGACCCACCTCTGGCCAAAGCTGAGCCAATTAGCAATGGTGGCTGCATCTCTGTGATAACATATTTAAGAAGGGCAACTGGAGAAGAGGTGGAGTTGTGAGGGAAACATATGCAAACGCCGAGGTCAGATGAAGAAAGGAGGAGGAAGGGGGAAAGGTGTGGTGGAGCAGAATTTCCCCTGAAGCCTGGGGTGAGAGCAGGCAGTCCACAGAGGTCCACGGTGGAGCAGATGCCCACCTGCAGCCCATGGAGGACCCCACGTCAGAGCAGGTGGCTGCACCCAAGAAGGCCATGATTCTGAGGGAAGCCCACTCTGGAGCTCTCTGTTGCTGGGAGGACTGCAGCTTGTGGGAAGGAACACACACTGGAGCAGTTTCTGAACAGCAGCAGCCCTGTGGGAAGGACTCACATTGGAGGAAGTTCACAGAGGACTGTCTCCTGTGAGAGGGATCCCATGCTGGAGCAGGGGAAGAGTGTGAGGAGTCCTCCTCGAGGAGGAAGGAGCAGCAGAGACAATGGGTGATGAACTGACCACAACCCAAATCCCCTGCCTCACTGCTGTGTTGCTGGGGAGGAGGTAGAGAAATCGGGAGCAAAGGTGAGCTTTGGAATGAGGGAGGAGTGAGGGGAAAGGTGTTTTTAAGATGTGGTTGTAACTTCTCACTGTCCTACTCTGTTTGGTAAACCAGTGTTGTTGTTGTTAGTATTCACATAAATTGATGTTCCTTCTTTCCCAGTTGAGTCTGTCTTTTGCCCATGACCATAATTGGTGAAACATCCCTCTCTGTCCTTGTCTCGATCCCTGAGCCTTTTGTTTTATTTTCTTCTCCCCATCCATGAGGGGGAAGGAGTGAGTGAGCAGCTGCGTGGTGCTCAGCTGCCCTCTGGGCTTAAACCATGACATGCATACAAGTTACTCCTGAGTAGATTCCAGCTGGATGCAAGGAAAATTTTTCACAATGAGAACAATCAGCCATTGGAATAATCTCCCCAGGGAAGTGGTGGATTTCCCAAGATTGGACACTTTTAAGATTCAGCTGGACAGAGTGTTGGGCCATCTTGTCTATACTGTGCTTTTGCCCAGAAAGTTTGGACCAGATGATCCTTGAGGTCCCTTCCAACCTGGTATTATATGGTTCTATGATTAAGGGTGGAGCTTTTTGTCATTTTGGGGTTTTGTTTTGTCTTGTGTGGGTTTTGTTTCTTGGTTTTTGTTTTATATAGGATTTTTTTTCTGAGAATAGAGTGTTTTGTATGATAATCTAAATGACTACTTCTGTGGGTGTCTCTGTTTTAGTAATTTCAAATATTTATATTTGTTTTGATAGACCCCCAAAAATATAGACCATTAAGAAAGTTAATACATCTTTTAACTGCTCCAAGAACTGCATGATATGAAGATGTGTCTACCAAGTCAAAATTCTGTGAGTTTAAGTTCTAATTGTACAAGATATAAACTTACATCAGATAAAACAGGTCTTGACTGAGGTCATGTAATGTTGCTCAGTTCTTATATCTACAGGATCATTAAAAATCTCTTAAAATTCCTGACTGTAGTAAATAGATTGAAATCCACACTTTTTCATATAAAGTAATAAAATGTTCTATTATGCTGAAATTTATTTTTAGCAGAAGCAAAATATGATGGTGTTTTAGTGCCCGTATTTATTCACGGCATTTTCAAATGAAGAGTTATTAAAATATTTAAGATATTTCAGTGCTAAATTATATATTTTCTTGGTAGTTTTGAGAACAAATAGAGAGCTAATGAAAAGCTAAAAGCTGTTCTCATCAGCTAAAGAATAGCTTTAAGTTTTATGAAATACTGTTAAGACCAAGTTATACTAGTGATTCCTGATACCAAGGGGATATTTGGACAACTAGAGATTAAAAATCTACAAAAATTAGTATGTTTTGAATTCTGTCAGGGTTCATCAGCCCAACTGCTTAAGAACATGATGTCTTGTCTAAATTATGCACTGTCTGTTTAAAGACATATAAGATTTTATTGGATCAGCAAATACAGTTTGAAATAATACACAAGCTTTTAGTTACATGAAAAAGTTACCGTGTTTTTGAAGGCTGTCAGGCACAGACAATTCAGGCTAGATATCTAAGAGCAATTGAATTGTGCTGTAGGTATGTTCCAAGACTAGTTTTGAAAAAGTTGTTCTGACCATTAATGAACTAAGAACTTATGAGCAGAAATTCCTGTGAAGAACAGGACTGTTGTGCTGCTTTTGTACAGCTGAAGTCGTACAGCAGATTCCACTGTCTGGTGCCAGAAATCTCCATCAATGCTATTGCTTTGTCAGAAGAATCTGGTTTTATGTATGAACCTGATAGAATATTATTTATGTTAGCATGCCACAAAGCATACTGTAATTTTTTAACTCAATATTGGAAAATTCTAAGCATTCAGACTCATCAAAGTTTTAGTAAATTAAATCAATTATTTCACCAAGTGTTTATTGCTATAAGTACATATGTAGATGTGGCTTCATGATTTTAATCATTGTAATAATCCCAGTACAACATGCTTGGTTGTGCTGGATTTGTGTGTGTGGCAGGGGATTTTGGTAGTGAGGGAGGGGGCTACAGCAGTGTCCCCTGTGACAAGCTTCTTGAAGCTCCACTGGCTTCAAGTGGAACCTGCCTCTGGAACAAGACCAAGCCAATTAGTGATGGCGGCTGCACCTCTGCTGTAACATATTTAAAGACATGGAATCGGGGAGGAGGAGTTGGAGTTGGGAGGAGTTGCTAGGAGAACACCTGTGCAAACACCGAGGTCAGTGAAAGAAAGGAGGAGGAAGTGGGGGAGGTGCGCTGGTACAGAGACTCCCCTGCAGCCTGTGGTGAGATGGCAGACTGCACTTCTGCTGTCCATGGAGGTCCACAGTGGAGCAGGTGGCCACCTGCAGCCCGTGGAGGACCCCACGCTGGAGCAGGTGGCTGTGCCTAAAGAAGGCTGGGACTATGTGGGAAGAAGACCCCGCTGTTGTAGTTCGGCACTGGAAGGGCTGCAGCCCGTGGGAAGGACTCACATCAGAGAAAGTTCATGGAGGACTGTGTCCCATGAGAGGGACACGACACTGGAGCAGGGGAAGAATGCAAGATGTACTCTCTCTGAGGAGGAAGAAGCGGTGGGATTGACCACACCCTTCCCCATTCCCTGCCCCCTGTGCACTAGGGGCGAGGAGGTAATGAAATCAGGAGCAAAGCTGACTCCAGGAAGAAGGAAGGGGTGCGGGGAAGGTGCTTTTAAGATGTGGTAATGCTTCTCACTATCCTGTGCTCTCTGTAAGTGTTGTTGTTAGTGCTTGAATTAAACTGATGTTCTTTTTCTTCCCCTAAGGAGTCTGTCTTCTGCCCATTATGGTAATGGATAACTCAAACGTCCCTGTCCTTATCTCAATTCCCATGACTTTTGCTTTATTTTCTCCTTCCCATTCCTGAGGGGGAAGGGGTGAGTGAATGACTGTGTGGTGCTCAGTTGCCTGGCTTTATGATTTTCATCATTGTAATAATCCCAGTGCAACATGCTTGGTGAAATTACTAAAAGACTTTACTGACCCAGAGATTACCTGTGTTTTGGTCATTCATCAGCTTTTGCTTTTTGCTGCAATAAACACAGCTGCCATCCTCACTTTACATTTCTGCTTTGGTTTAGCAGAAGGACTTTCTGCAGCTGCACTAGTGAGCTAGCCAATCATGTAATCTCTCTGCTATCTTCTTCAATGTCTGTGTTCTACCTTCTACATCGGGACAACCTAGCCCTGCCACATTCAAACTGATACATAATGGCATTCTTCCCAAAGCCCAGGAAGTGAAGAAATATTTTTCATTAATCATAGAATTTTCATAAACAAGAAAGTTAAATAGGTTACAGGTGTCCTTTGTGCTTCAGCTGGGTGCCTTCAATAACAACCAGTCACTGTGAATCATTTATTACATGTTTTGGTCATATTCAAATACGTTTTCTAATTGTAGCATAATGCTAAAAGCCACAAGTGTTTCAATAAATCTTCAAACTATCCATGGAAAGAAATAGTATTCAGTTTGGATAAAGAGATAAATCTTCTATACATAGTGTTCATCCATTCAGTTATATAAAGAAAATCTGTTTCACATGCTGCACGTTTCACATATATTTCCTCAGTGTGGTTTTCTTGATTTAGTTATTAAGAGAAATGTTGATTATATATAAGAATTGGGTACATTACATTTTGTTTTATAAAATCTTACCTTCTTTTATACTCATCATAAAAATTTAAGTGTTGCTTTTTTCCCCCCCCCTCTCTTTTTTTTCAAAGTCTACTCCATCGTATTGGGTATAGGTATGATGGTTTTGGTAGTGTGGGTTGCAGTGATGGCTTCTGTGAGAGGACATCAGGGGCTGCCCCATGCCAGACACAGCCGGTTCCAGCTTTCTCCAAAGTGGACCTCCCACAGGGCACAGTGGAGCCCATTAGCCAAGATGGTGGTGCCTCTGGGGAAGCATATTTAGGAAAGGCTAGAAAGCAGTAAACAGGCAGAGGAAGAGGGGGAAAAATAAGAATGAGAAAAAGCAGAGGGAACACCAAGTTCAGAGGAGAAGGAAGGGGTGTTCTATGATGCCAGAGCAGATATTCCCTGTGCAGTCCATGGAGGACCACATGCTGGATCAGCTGGGTATTCCTGAAGGAAATGCAGCCTGTAGAGAGCACACACTGGAGCAAAGGAAAGATGTGAGAAAAAAGGAGCAGCTGAGAGACACTTCTATGTACTGATCATACCCACTCCCTCCACAGCCTCCCTGAACTATTCAGGAGGGTCTGTAGTGAAGGAGAAAAGTTGAGCCTCGGAAACGGTGGAGGAAAGGTGTTGGTTTAATGTTTGTCTTTCTGTTTCTCACTACCTGAATCTATTTTAATTGGTAATTAATTTTGCCCAAGTTGAGCCTTTTATGCCTGAGACAGTAATTGGTAAGCAATCTCCTTGTTCTCTCAACACAAAAAATTTCTCATCCTATTTTTTCTCCCCCTCCTGTTGAGAAGGGGTAGTGAGTGTGCATCTGGGTGGAAGTTTAACTGCTAGCCAAGCCTAAACCACGACATCTGTAGACCATGATATTAGAAAGACAGTTAATTAATGATTGAGAAAGTCATGTGGGAATTGGAATGTTCATAAAATCTGTCAAGTGTAAAAATAAGGAAATGTGGGAAAAAAACCTATATTTCTCCAAACTCTTCAACCATAGATGTCTGTAATGTTCCATGCTGTAGTAAGAGGTGAAGCTATACCTTGTCATACATCCAGAATGCTTGCATGTTCCTACCAATGTATTAATTCTGAGTAATAAACTTCACTGTGAGGACAGGGCTCACTCATGCATTTTGTAGAAGGAAGATTATTTTTTAATAGTAAAGAAAGTCTCAATGTTTCACTTAACATTTTGTTGAGTTTTTTTGTTTGATTGTTTTTTTTCCCTGAGGGCTGGATGTCAAGAAGTAAAAGCAAAAGTAATATTCATTTTCTATGTTCAGCATCTACAAAACTTTAGTCTATTGCTATCCACCTCATTCAACTAGATTGCATAAGTAGTTTTGCAGATGTTTAGCATTTTTTTAATATCCACTCTTTTATGTTTTTCACAGGTTTTAACTACATCACGAGCCTGCATTGACTAGCATGTAATTTGGAAAATTTTCGCTTTGGCACTTTAGGGTAGTATATCCCTTTCATGTGTTCAAAAGAAAGTACACAAGAAAACAACACATTAACAAATAAGGAATACTTTGCAGATTTTTTTTCTTTTTTAGTTAGTAATGTTTTACTCTATCTCCATTACCGTAGAGTGAGCAAACATGCTGCCTGTGTGCCTGCTTGCCTCCCTCTATTTTACTCAGCCCCTTTCTCCCACCCTTCTTCCTTTTCTTCCTTCCTTCATTCAACGTAATTAAAAACAAATCTGTGTTAGTGTATTCAGAATGCATATAATGTGTAAGAGAGCCAAAAGTAGCCTCTCTACCTTGGGTTAATTCAGACTATTAGAAGGTCGTCGAACGGTAGGGAGAGGTCATTTATATTTCATATTTTAATTTATGTTATAGTTTGGAACAGAATCATATTGAGAGATATTACTAACTTGTGCAAAATGTAGCTTTCATTTACTGAACAGTTTTAGTAAATCCCAGCTGATGTTTATCTTATCTGCAGTTAATGAAATATTTTTTTCAGTATGGTTTCAAAGCTAAGTTAACCTATGTTCTCTCTGTAGTTATAAAAGGAGGGAAAGAAAGAGGGAGAGACAAATCTGAAGGGTTCCCAAGGTGAATATCTTTCCGTTCTGAAATGCAACCCGGACTACCATCCTGAACTTTTAAGATCCTAATGATAGGTGAAGTTATACTAAAAGGCAGGCAATTTAATAGACAGATTTTTCTTTGGAACCTTAACCTGTTCTGAATATAGAATTCAGATCTTTTTAATACACCCATATTCTATAGCTAACTGAACAAATATAAGTAAAAAAAATACTGCATGCAACAATATATTATCCAGGATGGAATAAAAGAACATAATGCAAAATAATATCTTGATATTTATAGAAGTAACATTTAAACTGAATATATTTATGATTTTGATTATTAATGAATAATTACCTGGCCAAGAAAATTATTTGTTGGAGGAGCAATTGCCTAAGGTGAAAGCCTCAATACCTAGGTAACTCAAATCACATTAAAAATGTAATATTAAATTAAAGAATTTCTACTAAATGTTTACTAAAGCCATAAATACCTGAAAACTCTATCATTTACAATCACTGTAAAATATGTATAAATTATTTTTATCATAAAAGAGATTGTGATTTTTATCATAAGCCCCCAAAATAATGGTTGTTAATATCCCCCAAAAGATAAGAATAAGAGACAATACCCAAGGAAACTGTTAGACTTACACATAAATCATCTTACAAATAAAATAAGTTATCTCAGATGGAAGGAAACAGGAATTTTTAAGGCATCTTCTAGAGTAATTATTTTTACCAATTTTTGTCATATAATTTTGTTTTCAAGGTCTGAAAAATATGAATAAGTAGGACCAAGACATGAATTTGCTTTCTGAAAAAAGTAATTGCTCTTAACAATTCTTCTCAAGATTTTTATAAATAATGAAACCATCCTCAACTGTAGTACAAACATATTAAAACATTGAAAGACTATTACTGTATACTACAATTATCATGCATTAAAATAATATTATTTTAATAAATAGCAGTTAGCATATTAATTATTATTCAGTAATTTTTATTCTAATATAATTAAAATCAAATCTCTGTCTTGATAGCTGCCCTTCAGGTAGCTGTGGGCCATTGTTAAATCATGCCTTAGCCTTCTGTATGCAAGACTGAGAAAGATCATCTCTCTCAATCTCTGTTTGTATTTATGTCTTCTAGGCTCCAGAACATCTTGAGAGCCTTTTCCAGTTTCTCCACATTCCTACTGATCAGGGGGACCCAAAGCTGGACACAGTATTCCAGGAGCAGCCTCACCAGGGCTGAGTAGAGAGGAATAACTTTGTTCCTTCCACTGATCATACTTCCCCTCATGTACCACAGTAGGGCAAGATTTCCTTTATTTGAGATAAGAGCACACTGTTAGCTCATATTCAGCCTAATGTCCACTGTATCTCCCTTGTCCTGTCCATCAGGACTGCTGTTCAGCCAGGTGCTTCCCAGACTCCCCTGCTGGTATGTGGCCTTATTCCCTCTCAGGTGCAGATCTTTACATTTCTGCTCGTTGAACTTCATGAGGTTTCTAATGGCTCAATGCTGAAGTTTCTCACAGTCTCTCTGGGATGAGGGTCTTCTATTTGGAATATCAAGTCTTTTCTTTCCCTCACATTTCTTATTTTTCTCAAATTTGCTGAGGGTGCATTCTGTCTTATGCTGATGAGGATGAGGGAGTCTGCTATTGTCTGCCTATGGGTAGCTAAGCCATTGATTATTAAAATTTGGTGCTCCAAACTCAAGGTTTTTGTCTAAAATTCCTAATGTTAAGGTGGATTCAGGGTCAAGCCCACTGTATAGAGAAATGATAAATTCCTGATCTGAAATAAATGTCTTGATATTTTTAACAAAATGTGTAATAAATGTCCTTGACCTACAGCCAATACTTGCTCTTCCTTTGTACAGTCATGAGGAAGGGTATTTGTATAGACATCAAAACAGAATGAAGAAGTCTTACAAGAAGTACTGAGGAAGGACTGAAGAACTGAAAGGAAGTATGACCTATAAACTCATGTTGACCAGAAGTCTGTGAGGTAATCAGAAGATAAGGCTCTGGATCATGTATGTCTGCAGAAAATGTCACTCATTTTAAGATTCAGTCTGATCTTTTTTTTCTTATTATCATTATCTTTCATCATTGCCACGGTGTTTATGCTGTTTTTTGGTTTCTTTGATTTTTGTTCAGTTATAGGCTATGGAAAGAGTAGCTACTGTTTCTTATATCCATGACAACCAAAACCAATGCAATAAATGCTGTTTATTTTCTTCAGGCATGCCTGTAAAATGAGAATCCTCCTCTTACAGTTCCCTGCTCATCTATCAATTTAAAGTCATGAAACTACAAGACATGACAGTAGTTGTAGAGCAGATAGGTGTTAACATTTCTCACATATTCCACCCAGCAATGTCTCCTTGAAATTTAAGATTAATTTTCTTCGCAGCACTTTGAAATATCTTTTTTAGAAACTGCTGAAAAGTAGGCCAATTTTTCTGAAAGACAGAAGAGACGAACAGAGGGTTCTTTGGAAATTAGGATATGAGTATGTAGTGAAAACTGCAATAAACTCTTTGGAGAAATAGATTCATCTGCTCTTAATTCTTAGGTGCTCAAATAATAGAAATAATGTCTAGTGTTTGACATATGTTCTGGACGCTGACCTGGAAGATATTAATAAGTATAAAACAAAAGAAAACATTCATTATTTTTTGATTAAAACTTTCTCCTTAGACTCACAGTAGGTGAGTAGGTTAGTCAAATTTCTTCACAGCAGCCAATGTGCTGATGTGTTTTGGATTTGTAACAAAACAAGTGTTGACAATATTTGTTCTAGCTGTTGCTGAAGAGTGCTTACACAGCATCAAGGACTTTCTTTTTCTCACCCTGTCTCACCAACAAGTAGGCTGAAGGTGCACAAGAGGCTGGGAGGGAACACAGCCAAGACAGCTGACCCCAACTGACCAAAGGAATATCCCATACTATATGACATCACACTCAGCAGTAAAAGCTCAGGAGAAAGGGAGCATGTTCATGATTATGTCATTTGTGCCTGTTCGGTGTGCTGAAGCTTTACGCTTTCCAGGAAGTGGCTGGACATCTGTCTGCTGATAAGTAGTGAATGAATTCCTTTTTTGATTTGCCTGGTGTAAAACTTTGTTTCACTTATTAAACTGTTTTTATCTCAACCCATGAGTTTTCAGCTCTTGCTCTTCTTACTCTCTCCTCCATCCCACTGCTGGGGGAGTGAGTGAGTGACTGGGTGGGGGCTTAGCCTTCAGCCAAGGTCAACCCACCAGAGTAGTTCAGGAAGATATATTCTTTAGAATGTGCTATATTCAAATGTATTTAATTAAGCATACTATAATAATGAAAAAAAAGTACAATTTATACTATGGATTAGGATGGATGAAATACTTAGTTCTATAAAATTTTGTTTGATGTAGAATTCAGTAGAAGCACTGCTGAAGTAGCTTTCTAACACTTCTTGAAAACAGGCTTTAATATACCTGATATAAAATGTAAAAGCTTTAGGGTAGGTATTTCTGGGTTGAAATTAAGGATTATAAAAAATGATTATACCTGGTTTTAACAGGTATTTAGATTCACTATTTATGAATTATATTTTTTAAACAGAAAGTTGGCTATTTTCTTCTTTATAACCTCAGTTTACTCATTACAATTCCTTAACTGATGTACATGTTTTTTCATATGATTTAACATATTTTCATTTTGTTATTTCTCTCTTCTATCCATTCTATTTCCAATCACCATTCTTTAAAATATATGTTTCCCACCATTAAATTTTCTCTTTTTGTGTCATTACCTTTGTATTTAAATCCTAACCACTACTAGTTAACAAAACCAATAAAGTCCAAAATAAGCATCGAATCATCAATGAGGACCTTCAAGCATTGAAAATTAAATCAACACAGGATCAAAAGCAAAAACCACTTAAGGCAATGTGAAAAGAAAAAAAATTTTCATAATGATGTTATTAAATATTGTTTCCAAATTAATATATCAATAGTAAAAAAGATATAATAAAGAGCAATATGTGCGATTACACACACAAACCCAACACAATTATGAAATGGATTGTATGAGGGGTTATAAGACATCATGAGGATGGCCAAATGTCTTTATTTAAGCAGGAAGCATGATTACTTGCAGAGGGTCGTCGTGTGCCCCACTGTTCGTCAGATGTATAGTGTAGTCAGGGTTGAAACATAAACAACCTAATGTCCCTAATGCTGAAACCAGGAACCATTGCCTCAAAGAAACAATAAACACTTGTCAAACTTTTTAAAAAGTCATCAACAGTATCCTTCTGCCCCTCCAACTGATAAGGCCTTATTTACATAATTATTAATTTAATTTGGAAATTACGCATTTGGGTTTGGGTGTATGGAATTAGTTGCCTTTTGTTTAGCACATTCAGATGTAACGGGGACAGATTTTCAATCTTATTGAACTCCAGAACTATTAGTTTCTGAAATGCTCACAAACTGAGACCATTATTTGGTCTACCTACTGGTTTCAGACTCTGCTTACCCAGAGAAAATGAAATCATGAATTAATAAGATCTGTTAATATTGTACTTATCCAGTGTGCCCAAAGGTACTTCTAAATATCTGGATTTTCTCTGTTACCCCACTGTCTCTGCCTGCCCTTCCCATTTATGCCTCGCTGTTGATGCATTTCCATACCATTTGAAGAATGAAAAACATATGTCTTAGTTTCAGTTAGCCATGTTGATTTACATGATTTAGCATGATTTGGCAAGTCTATTCTCAACTTCAGTTTTCATCTCGGACTGCTGCTTCTTATCTATGAGAAGTCTGCTTTCACACACATGTAAACGTGGGTGTGTACGTGGGTGCACATGTACAAGTGTACACACATACATACATGCATACATATAACCATATTTCAGCTTCTATCTTGATACAGAAATGTCTGAGTAGTCCCAATAACTGTTAAGATAGCATTTATCTGTCTAATCTATTTGTATCCTCAGATTTCCACGTTATTTGTGGGTCCTTAATTAACAGAGAGAAAATAACACTTTAGAGAGGTTGTTCACTTATACTATACTATGCTATGCTATGTTATGTTATGCTATGCTATAGATGTCTATTTTAGAGCATGATTATTCTCTCCCTAAACCTGCCTGCTTCTTGCATTGACTAAAATGTGCGTTTGAATTTGATACATATACCTACATTCAGTGAACTGAATCTGACCCTGGAACAAGAATCCTGTGTGCAGACTGGATGTACCTTTTAATTGGCTAGGTTTCTTTCTAACCCTGTACCCTGACCTGCAGATTAAATGTTTTGCACTCAGGTGTCTGGAAAAGATAACACAAGAATATCCATTGTAACTTTTTTAATGTAAGATATTAGTGCTCCACAGGATACATCCAATTTTAAGTCATTCTTATGATTAGATATGACAGCTCCACTAGATACTGTCTAGAATAATCTTTTTTTATTCCCCAGGAGTATTGCAGCATATTTTGATCTTCCTCCAAGATTTAAGAATATGGCTAACAAGAGGACACATAGCTATCATTGCAGGAGAGAAGAACTAGCAGACAGTTCTGCCATGACAGAGCTGAGGAGTTAAATAGTACTATGAAACTGAGCTTCAGGAGGAATTCACCTCAAGGTTAAGACAACTCAAATCAGGTTTCTATTGTAGGAGTCTAGAAATAAGCAAGATATCTAAGCTTCCATTTGTAGCCAATAGGTGACACAGTATATTTGCCAAGATTTAGGTGGTTTTTAGTATCAGTTGGGACCTCTTAAGTCATCCTGCCTGGCCTCCAGCTGCCTCTCCAGGAGGATGGGTTTCCTATATATCATCTTTCTTATTTGTCTGTGCCCTGAAGTTTCTTGAATGTTTTGTAGCATCTCAAATGGTGCCAGATGGACATGTTTAAGCAACTGAACTGAGCCTTAAATCTCTACTTCAGTGTGTTGAGTCACTCTTTAAGCTCCTTTAGATGAATGTAATGTTAAGGGCTTTTTCTGTCTTCGAATCTGAGCTGTTTTGCTGTTCTGTATGAAGCAGTTAAAAATCAGTGCAATTATTAACATTGGTATTTCTTCTGATTTTAACTGTATCAGTGAATGCCCTAGGAAAACTAGTGTTCCTAATGGTCATTGTCAGGATATATGAAAAAAGCCAACAGTTACCTTTCTGTTTTCCTATTGGCCTCAAAACTACATACCTTAAATTTTGAAAAATTACATAACTGTACCAACTATAACAAACTAGGAGGACATCAGCTGCCCTCACATTGCTTCAAAGGCACAAGGATGATATCTCTTTGGAGGAAAATTTGCAAACGGGCAAGTTCCTTTTTCAATGCAGAGAACACTAAAATAGTTTAGGTATTTTACTTCATGGCATGGCTGGAAAACTGTCAAATATGTAGAATATAGGATAAATACATAACCTTATAAGGTACAAATTTCACTAATAGCAGCTATAAATATTTTAAAAGCAAAATAGGAAACAAAATCAAAGTAGTTGCTTTCACAGCATTAATATATTATTTCAAAACACATCATATAACTAAAGAAACAGATCTGTATTTTATGAATATTCTAGCAATGAAAAAATATATCGTCTTTTAATTAGTATTAGTACAACATATAGATTGAAAAGATAGCCTGTGTTTTTGATGACTACAGACTCAATGATTTCCTGTTGTTCCTCTCTGCTGGCAAACCAACAAGCTGCTTCTGCTATAAATCACTCTAAACCAATTTAATATTAGTGCAGATACAATATGAAAGGCTTTAATAAATGCTTTTCATGTCATCAGATATCTTTGCCACCAGCAAGCTTACAAGGCTTGTTTACTAACTTGAATGTAGAGACTGTCAGGGCAATGATAAATGAAGCAGACTGTTACAGTGAAGGACATTATTAAACCAACTGAAATTATGACTTTAAAAGTTAGTGGAGATCTTTCAAATATATTTATGAACATGCATAAATATAAACAATTGAAAAAAGATTGGTATCTTAGAAAGAATATGCATCCAGTAAGCAATAGAGATATCACATAAAATGAATTAGTATAAATATAGTATATTAAAAATCATTGTTGAAGCACTATGTGGTATATGCTTTTAATGTGGAAACTGAGGAAAAATATGCAGTAGTGTGTGCAAAAAAGGGGTTTTTTACTGAAGATTTCACTCAGCAGTGAAGTGGATGTGGGTATGACTGGCTATGGGTTGGTATGAGAGTGGGAGAGGGCTACATTGTGAATTAAATTTATGGAGAATTAAGGTAGCAAATCATGCCTCTGAGAAGTGAATAATGAAACAGCAACCTTAACAAATACATATTTTGTAACTATTATTGATATACATTTTAACAGTCAATTTAGAAATTATTTTCTGTGTGTATTTTTTAATTTTATTAATACAAGAACTTTTAATTTTTTTGCTTGTTTGTTTTGTTTAGTTAGGTAGGTTTGGTTTTTTTTAACATGGTCCAGATGTTTGTAGCTGGCCTAATGAGAGCACCCTTTGGGAACCCTATGACCTTAAGCAGGTTATTTTTTCTTTTTATCTCTCAATAACAATATGTATATTCAAATACTAATATTAAGTGCACAATCACTTAAAAAAATTAATTGGTAGAGGACTGTTATTCTAATAAGTTAACAAGTTGGGAAGAAAAATAATTTCAAAGATAGTATTTTTATGAAGACTTAATTTTCCAGAATTATGACTGATCACTGTATATTCAAATAAATCAGTATCAATTTTGTATATAAGAAAATATAATTATTTCATATATGTATTGAAATGCTCTTTATTTTATAGGAGTTACATACTAAGATCTATTCTACCATCTCCAAACGAAATACATTTCACAACTTTGTTCTATCTGGCATTCTAATGACCAATATATCTAGTCACTAATGCTATTAAACTCTCAATAATTACTAGTAATTAGTGGGTTTCATAGCATAAAACAGTTTAAATATCTTTTGAAAATAGTTAAATATGTTTAAATTTTCTTGCTCAAAATTATCACTTCCAAAGTATGGGTAAGTTTCCATGAAACTGTTACAATAACATGTTACCAATTATTCAAATAAACACAACACATCACATTTTGAATTACAATTATTATTTTTTAGCATACATTTGTCATAAATTGTATTAGTATCTTCTTCACAGTCATAAAGGTTATTATGCACCCATTGGAATATGTGAGGTTCTCACACAGTTAGCTCATATGTGCCTTTCTGGAGATACTATGTCCAGGTTTAGGCACAGAGCAATTGAAGACATTAAAGACAATTTAGGAGAGAGCAATAAAAATTTTACAAAATATGAAGTATGAAGAATTATCTATTTGCCTTTTTTAATTAATAAGAAAAATTAATGAGGTGGTATACATAAAACTGAAAATTTTAGTTACTCTCCAAGTCCAGCACTGTCAGTCTGTTGATCCAGCTATACTAAACCCATGAAATTTAAATAATGCCTTTTTCAGTGGCTTTTGGTTGTGCCAAAATGACCATGTAGTTATGTTTCTTGGATGTTTGCCGTGACTACTGTAATAATCAGTGATATATTGTACCCATTGCTATCTCATATACACATCTCCTTTTCAATAAATTGCTCATAATATATTCTTCAACAACATGTGCTTAATAGAATAATTCCTACTGCATGTCACTAAGCATTAAAAAGTTTAGATATTCTACAGAGAGGTTTAAACAGAGGTCAATATTTGCAGCATCTCTGAAGTGTTTTGTATATCTGAATATCTATTAGACTTGGTAAGAACATTTTGTAGGAAATAGGTAAAAATAAAATTACACAGATAGAATTTCTAAACTGCATCAGCAGTATCAATCTGCTGTAAATTAATTTTATCTAGTTTTTTTATTTATAGCAAAAAATCATCCAGAATCATGAAGACTTGTTAGCATGTGAATCGTTAGTGGGGCATTCATCTCATTTAATTCAGGTCACATAAAAGAGGAACTAAAGCTAGGAGCCTTGCTACCTTATGTTCCTTATACAGTCAGTGGAGATCCAGAATACAGGTGTGGGATATCTTGGCAAGGTCTTTACTATCAGGCAGAACCATTCTCCTTAAAAGGGCTTTTAAAATCAGTAATTAGATTCACCTGAAACATGATTGGAAAAATAGTATAAAAGGGAATCAAACATTCATAATTACACCTTGTTGTGAATATTATTTTATATTGTAAATAACTCCTGTAATTAGAAAAATATGAATTTATTTGGTCAGATACTAATAATGCAGTATGTCTTCCTTCTTGTTGGATGCCTAAGGGAGAATTTGGGGTTTGAAGACACAAAAAATGAACCCAACTGAGCTCACTTGACAATAAGATTGTGAGGACTCACATACCAGTATTTTAATTTAAAGCTCTGAAACAACTTGTTGCAGGGCCAAATGTGAAGTACAAAATTTATAGGTAAAACAATTTCAAGGTGTACAAGCTCGGTTTTCCTTTCCTTGACTGAGATAATGGGGGAGAAAAAAAGTCCTTATAAAATCAGATGTGTTCACTGACGACTTTTCCTGAGAAATATTTTGTGTGATAGCAATATGTAATATGTTTCAAGTGGTGCAGTTAAAATATCAACAACAAAAACTCTCAGTTACTCAGTAATTTGTGAGGTTATTGGTGTTATGTTGCTTAAAATTAATATAATATTGAACATCCATATACTTAGTATTTCTATGTATTTTAAGTTTATTTAAAATTATAAGAAAAATTAATGAGTAAAAAGAACACAGTCACTCAGCTGTACAAAGGGAACTCTTGAAGATCTCATTATGTTTGCAGTATTACACTGCCTGCACTGAACAGAAAGACACACATGAACGCTAGTCTGCTTTTATTATACTCATAAAGAGCAATCCGGGCTCATAAAAAGTGTAGCTGACAACTTTGTAAAAACACAACAGATTGTTTGTAGTGGTTCCTTCATAGCTATCTAACAAAACAGTGCTTTCCAAAAAATAGCTAGAAGCTATTTATGTTCCAACTCCCTTATTTGTCACTGTGAAATGAGTATTCTCACTGTAGTCTAGTTCATAAAGAGGGGAACAGTTCTACCTACTGTTCAAAATCAAATGCAAAAAAAATAACACATTCAGTGTTAAAAATAACATGTTGTAATCCTTAAACATTAAGGATTAGAACTGCCTGAATAATACAGAAGTCACCTTTAGACAGATGCATTCAAATTCCACTCAAGAAATTTTTGTACATTTTATTTTTCATTTTCTAAATAATCCTGTATGAACACTGTTCTCACACATATTTAGGGAATTAATTCTCTCATTAAAACTATTCATTTTTCATGTGGACAGCTGCATTCTTTTTTCATTTGTTATTCATCATTCATTTGCTTATTTTCCCATTTCAAGAGTTTCAGTTATGCAATCACAAAAAAGATTATGTGTCACCTAGGTGAACTGTGCTGCACTGAAATGGAAAATGGCAATAGGGAATAACCACAGAAGTGTAAGAACACTCACAGACTGCATTTTATTTCATTTTTCCATGGGAGATATTCACAGCTAAATAATACATTTGTAGAAACCTGTACTGGTTCACAAATAATTTGTTATCATAAAAATGCCTTACTTTGTCAGATAGCTTATTCACAAAATAGCTTGACAGTTTCTTGTTTTATTATGCCTTCAATCATGAAAAAACACCAAAGGCTGTCAGTGAGGATTTACTCTTCTTTTACTATATAAAATCTTATGTATTTCAAATGGCTTGTATGAAAGGAAGGAAGGAAGGAAGGAAGGAAGGAAGGAAGGAAGGAAGGAAGGAAGGAAGGAAGGAAGGAAGGAAGGAAGGAAGGAAGGAAGGAAGGAAGGAAGGAAGGAAGGAAGGAAGGAAGGAAGGAAGGAAGGAAGGAAGGAAGGAAGGAAGGAAGGAAGGAAGGAAGGAAGGAAGGAAGGAAGGAAGGAAGGGAGTGCAAACCCAAACTTACATCTACTAGTTTCAATTTCTCTCTGACCTGGAATAAATTCTGACAGAATTACTTACAGTTATATTCTGTTAAAATTGAAGTTGGATCACCAGCTTCTATCATCATTTGCAAAAGTATCCTTTTCCTAGCATGGAATTCTGTCCCATCACCATTAAGAAACCAAATAAGAAATTATATGCTGCAAGCAGCAGAAGTAAATTTTATCCTTCCATTTCCCATATAAAAGGAATGACCTGATTTAATTTAAGGTGAGGGAAGGGGATACTGGAAAACTGATGAAGAATGGATGGGATAGCTATTCCTACACAACAGATTCTTAGTCAGAAGAGGAAAAAAGTAGATAATGATGGCTATGAGAATTGATACTAGGATTTAGTATCAGTTGCATATGAAAACAAGTATGTTTGTTCTACAAGATTTGCAAAGTGAGAAGGAAAAATTATTTGGATGGGCAGATACAGATTTGGGTATAGATCATAATTTGGAACAAAAGAATAATCCTTACAACGCAGAATCACAGATGGGAATCCAAAACTGGAGAAACTGCACACTAGGATGAAATGGAATTTGAAATATATATTTATCTGGTAAAATTCAATGAGAAATTAAAGGAAATCTTTAAAAAAAAAAAGTTTTGATAGTCTATTCTGAATGAAAATACATTAATATAGATATACCAGCTGTGTAAACCAGGAGACTGAGGGAAGACACGGACAAAAAGTCAGAAGGGCAAGTGAAGCAAGCAAAGTTTCAAAGTTTCATGAGAATAATGGACCGAAAGATTTAAGAGGTCAATGATTAAGTGAATGGATGTAGAAAAAAGGATTTGTGGAGATAGTAGTTGAAGAGGACAAAAAGTTGTGGACAAAAAGATCAGCAGACAGGGAAACAGTTTTTGTGAAAATAATCTGCATATATATTTAAATTTTGCATCAAAGTGCATAGACATAATCAGCCCACAAGTTTCTCAGGAATTTTAAGACCAGCATTTCCTCTCCTTTGAATATTGATACCATAAATCTATTTTTTTTACCTTTCTTCACACATATATATCTATATATAGCAGTTATATATATGTATGATTTTCATATATATGTATTATTCACTGTTCTTCAAAGTACCATGAGATCTAGTTTATTAGGTGATACCACATTTTCTAAAAAAAATGAAAAAAAAAAAAAGTCTTTAAATAGGCCATTCAGTTTAAATATTTATGTCATTTTAATGAGCTATTGGCATACAGCGAAACACAGGGCCATATATCTTCCTTGTTATTTTTGGTGGCAGCAAGGTAGAGATCTTTTTAACATAAGGATCCCCTGTGCTGGTTAAGGAGGACCTAAGAGGATTAATAACATGATTACCTGCATAGTTATTTTGCAGTAGTTTATACACACCATAACTGTATAGATAATTAGAAAGAGATTCTACTGTGATTTTATATAGCTTATAATTCACATGAGTTCATGTTCAGTGCTTCGGGTCTCCCAAAATTTACGGTAGTCTTGCTTTAGGAAACATCCTTAAAAGAGCAAATCAATGGCAGGGAAAACAGAAACTTGAATCTGACTAATGATCCTCCTACTCATGATGATCCTAGTTCATTCATTGCCTTGAACTATGACATCTATCCAGCAGTCACAAAATCTGTGCATAAATTTTTGCAGTCTTTCCAGTAACTTGCTACTAATGATCTAGTGTACCCACACCATAGTTACACTGTAGATGTTTCTATTACTATAATACTCAGCCTCAACATTTGTCCCCAAGTTATTGTAAAATTGCAAGAATAACTTTGCAAAGGGTAGAAGAAGGTATATCATCAAATGAATTTTTGAATAACAGCCAAGTAAGATCTATCTGAATAAATTTTCTCTTTTCTATGACTGTCTTAAAAGAGACAGAGAAGTTGAAGAGTTAGTATTGCTGGATAAGCAAAACAGTTTATAATCTGAGTAGATGGCAGCAGTCAAGTGGAATTACAAAATTAAAAATATCATCCTGTTTCAGAAATATTGCTTTCTTTAGGTCCTGACTTTTTTATTCTTCAGACTGAAGAAATGATCCAAAACCTATTTTAAAAATGAGCAGACTTCCCATTTCCTTCAGTGTGTTTTGCATCATGTCTTCAGTGAAAAATTTCACTATTCAAAGATATCCACATCTAAACTTTATGATTTTGTAGATTCAGTGCATTATAACGTATTGAGATGGGGTGTTTCAATGTACTTCTTGGACTTACAATATGCATCAAGTGACTATATTGGACTTTGATATGAAGATCTCAAGTAATGTTCAATTCAGGTTATTACCTGGAAAAAAATCCAAACACATGAAGGAAATGTTTTACATTTAAGTGTTGTAATGTGTCATTCCTAAAATAGCTTAGAAGTCATGTCTGTTTTGTTCCTCCTGACATGGTTACAAATGTGTGAACAATCTAAATGTTGCTTGGAAAAACAGTTCTCTGGTAAAGACTGAAGATTCTGATGTTGATGTTTTGTGATCTGATTTATAGCTATAAAAATACAGAAATAAAATTAGGTGGTAAAAAATGTATTTTTATGATGTTTAGGGAGTTCAATATAAAAATAAATCACATGTCCATTTTTTAAATTGAAATTTAAAAATAGAATGGGGTCACACAGAAAGTCCCAAAATCACAATTTTTATTTACATTTTCTTACATTTTGCTTCATTCAGATTTTCCTCATGATGCAGATAAAAACAAACGAAAAAAACCAATCAGCCCCACTCCCCCAGTATGGCTGTAACTGTTGTATTGAAAAAATACTGGGGTTTTTTGAGCCTATGTATCCTCCAGAATGAGACAAACTGTAACCTAGTGATTCCACTGATTATAACAGGAGCGCAGGAGACTAACTCTGTTGTACAATAAATGTCCACACGCAGTCAGGTCAGCCTTACTGAAAGGTTTTTGCAAAAGACAGATATTACATAAAACGAAGGAAGAACCATTGAGAAACAGTGATTCTGAAGGCATGTGCAGACTATCATAAATACAAAGAAAACCAAAGAGTACTGTGTGACAGATGAATTCAAGTTGTGAGAGCACCTGAAACAGAAGCACACTATTTGATGAGATAAAATCTAGCATTTATTTCTTAAGTGGGACTGGTATAGTGGGTGGACAGTGATTTGTATTCTAAGGCTCCCTTTCTATGACATTCACAATAATTTGAGCCCTAGGACCTCTGCTTTAGTTTAAACCACCCTCTAGGCCCAGGGGAACCAAACACTGACTTCTGACCAGTCACTGTATCCATGTCCTGTCTGGAAGCCTGACTTCCATGCATAGCAATTCCTCCTCGGTTTCAGCTTTCTTCACAATACTGGAACGTCCATGCATGTTTTCTCATAAAGGAACTATAGTCTTCACTGCTTACTGTTTTCTAACTTAGCTGGCCTTTTTGATCACGTCATCCCAAGCCAACCTGTTTGACTTTCCTCACATCTAAAGCCACTTAGCTGTTGCTATCTGGGCTACTATCACTTTCTAATTTCCCAATCCAAATGTTTTATATGGATGTAAAGTTTTCAAAGGTTCATCTGTGCTTCTTGTTTCTTTCCCACATGCACCTAAATTGTTAAAAGACTTCAGATGTCATCCAGAGCTCTTCGTAAGCTTCCCCCATAATAATAATCTGCCCTTCTTCATTTTCTCAGCACCTACTGGAATCATCTACTGAGTTAAAGCTGCACAGATGCAGCCAAGGTTCATTTATCTGAGCAGTGCTTTTGGGTAGGCTTCAACACATGAAACATTGAGTAGGACTATGAAACTTTTAATTATTTTATTGGTTTTCCTAGATATGATTACTTCATTTGTTAATTAAAAGAGACTTTAAACCATATTACAGCTACATGTTGTCCTTCAGGAACAGGTCCTGTCAGAAAATCTGCTCCTTCATGGGCTCCTCTCCACATGTCTCAGCTCCTGCCAGGAGATGACTTCAGAGTGGGGTCTCCACAAGCTGCAGCTTTCTTCAGGGCATATCCACCTGCTGCAGTGTGGGTTCCTCCACAGGCTGAAGAGTGGATATCTGCTCCACCTTGGTCCTCCATGGGTTGCAGAAGGACAACCTATGTCACCATGATCTTTACCACGGGCTGCAGGGGAATCTCTGCTCCACTGTCTGGAGCACCTCTTCCCCCTCCTTATTCACTGACCTTGGTGTCTGCAGTGCTGTTTCTCTCACATATTCTCACTCCTCTCTCTCAGCTGCTATGCAGTGGTTTTTACCATTAAATATGTTATCACAGAGACACCAACAATGTCACTGATTGACTCATCTTTGGCCAGACATGTGTCCATCTTGGAGCCAGCTGGAACTGTCAGAGAGGGACAGAGTAGCCAGTCAGAGAGGGACTGGGGATGTTGATTGACAGCCGGCTGAACATGAGCATAGCATCCTGGCTTGTATCGGAGATAGCGTGGCCAACAGGGACAGGGAAGTGATCTTACTCCTGTACTCGGCACTGGTGAGGCCGCACCTCGATTCCTGTGTTCAGTTTTGGGCCCCTCACTACAAAAAGGACATTGAATTACTCGAGCGTGTCCAGAGAAGGGCAACGAAGCTGGTGAAGGGTCTGGAGCACATGTTGTACGAGGAGTGGCTGAGGGAACTGGGGTTGTTTATTCTGGAGAAGAGGAGGCTGAGGGGAGACCTCATCACCCTCTACAACTACCTGAAAGGAGGTTGCAGAGAGCTGGGGATGAGCCTCTTTAACCAGGTAACAAGCGACAGGACAAGAAGTAATGACCTCAAGTTGCGCCAGGAAAGGTTTTACCATTAAGTTTTACCATTCTTCGGTAGTACTTTATTCTGAAAAATATATAACTCCTGTGAAAATTTTTATGGTTTTTCTTAGATTCTTTTCCAGAGCACCATAAAAATCATAAAAGAAAGATATTTTACACTGGATATTAGGAAGTATTTCTTTACAGAACGGGTTGTTAGGCATTGGAATGGGCTGCTCAGGGAGGTGGTGGAGTCCGCATCTCTGGAGGTGTTTAAGAGGCGGGTTGACATAGCGCTTAGGGATATGGTGTAGTTGGGAACTGTCAGGTTTAGGTCAATGGTTGGACTAGATGATCTTCAAGGTCTTTTCCAACCTAGATGGTTCTGTGATTCTGTGATTCTGTCTCTGACTGACATGGGGAAAACTCCTGGTGTCTTCGCACAGAAGCCACCCCTTCAACCTCTCTCCCTGGTAGTAAAACCTTGCCGCATAAACACAGTACAGGCATATGTTTTGCCTCACAAAGAAAAATTATATGTGCAATCTAATGATTTATGATTTCTCATGAATACCACTGCATGGTACCAACCATGCAAATGTTATTAACTAACCATGTAAATCACACGGACCATAACTACTTCCTGGGCAAAACCTGACCACTCATGAAGATATACAAACATATTGGAAATCTCTGAAGACAACATGATATGCAATTTTGGTTTTTAGGGGAGTTTATTTCATTGCAAATCTCAACTGCACCTAAAATTTCACTACCTAAACTAGTGGAAGAATAGTGACTGGGTCCCATAAACAAACAAATAAACAAGTATATAATCTCTAAAGTGTAAAGTAAGCTTTTGGTTGAAAAAAAGGTGTCTGAATCTGAAGTCATGAAGTAATACTGCAATTCCTGCTTATCTGTTTACCCCAGAGTTGCATGAACTTTGTATGTGCCTTGTTTCCTTAAGTTCATATTTCTTAGGTCCTAGAATTGCTTAGAAGTCAGCATCCAACATTATACAGGATAAAATGCATCACATCCCAGAACAGGATTCAGTTGACTAAGCATGGGCATCTCGTACTTGCTGAGATACCCTAAAGTATGTCATATGGCCTCTGGCTATTCTGCAGAAGGGCGTGGCTTTCTTCTTGGTCCAGTGTCACATCTGTCAGGCTTATGTGGATGTCTGAATGCCTTAATGCATCTCAGATGACACTGCATTACTTTGTCTGGGCAAATGAATACAGTCCCAGAAGCCTGGTACTTAAAAGTTAGATTTTCAGCTGCCTAAATATTCCACTAAATCTATACTAGTGTGTGTAAATATATTAAAATGACAGAAGATACAACATAAGTGTAAACCAGCTGTTTTAAAAATCATTATGTTTTATAAAACAGAATACATATTAAGATCATTTAAGTTTTACCATTCTTCGGTAGTACTTTATTCTGAAAAATATATAGCTCCTGTGAAAATTTTTATGGTTTTTCTTAGATTCTTTTCCAGAGCACCATAAAAATCATAAAAGAAAGATATTTTACAAGATCATCTGTCATGCGATTTTATCACTTTAGATAAATTTGTTTTTTCATTGAGGTGTTTTTTTATGGTTTCATTTTTTACATAGACTCCCATATACCCACTATCCATTGTCTCTTGTTCATAGGATTTACACAATCCACTGCTCTGTGAAGATTGTGTTGCTGAAGGTAAAGTGTCCAACAAAGACGTAAGTTTCAAATTCCAGTCCAAACTCCTTTTAAAAAGTACAACAGTTCTACTCATCTCTGGTGAGGCCACACCTGAAGTACTGTTTCCAGTGCTGGGCTCCCTGGAGAGACATGCACATCCAGTGAGTCCAGTGAAGCTTAACAAAGATGCTCAAGTAATCATTTGTCCTATGAGGAGAGACTGAGAGAGTGTGATTGTTCAGCCTGGAGAAGAGAAGGCTCACAGGGGGGTGTTTTATTAATATATATAAATACCTGAAGGGAGGTGCAAAGAGGGTGGATCCAGGCTCTTTTCAGTGGTGCCCAGTGACAGAACCAGAAGCAATGACACAAACACAAGAGATGCCATCTTAACATCAGGAAACACTATTTTACTGAGGGTGACTGAGCACTGGCACTGGTGAGGGTGTGGAATCTTCCTTCCTGGAGATATTAAAAACCTGAATGGACACAACCCAGAGTAACATACTCTAATTGACCCTACTCTAAGCAGGGGATTTTGGCTGAGATGATATCCAGAGGTGTCTTCCCACTTCAGCTGTTCTGTAATTCTGTGAGGAAGTTATAGAATTGCACAGCAAATAATGAAATTAAAATGGCTGAGTAATCCTTACAGCCTAAATTCCCCCCTCTTTTGCCTTTGAATGTATTCACACACATGTACTTACAGAGTGATTACTCTGTAGAACAATATTGACACTTTTATCTGTCTTATAATGTTTTTGAACATAAAATTTTTAAAAAATATGTCTTTTAAAGATACTTAGTGACTAGTAAAGTTTACAAGTTAATGCACCTATAAACTCAAGTTTTCCAAATGTTCTGTTTCAGTCATTGCCTGGCTCTTCATTTTGTAGATCCTCAGTTTTAAAAAAACAAATCATATTTGCCCATATTTAAGACATAAATAGACAGAAGACTCTGTAGTTTAACATATATATAAATCTGTGAAAATCTGAATGATTAAAAAATAGTGTTAGTTAAAATTAATGGAAAGTGAACATCAGGTAAACTAAAATTCTGTCTGACAGTGTAACGTCAGAAGACAACTAGGTAAAATATAATATTAGGACAAAAAAAATGTTTAACTAAAACATAATTTTTATCAAACATAATGTCACTTGTAAAAAAGTTACAAAATGATATCTAGAGCAAATTGTTTTCTCAGCCTCAGTTGTGGGTGTTCTATGATGGTACAAAATTCAAGGAAACACCATTAGGGAGTTTATTAAGAAAGTTCACAAGTTAGTAGTAGTGTCAGAAGATGTCTATAAAATCTTAGTGATTTTTCTAACGGCAGCTGTGTATCGCCCCTGACATAGTTTTAAATGGTTTTGTAGATCTACACAACTGGAGGAAACTACTTCATCTAGTAGTGCAATATATTTCTAAGTTAGTCTGAAAAATTGTCTTCAAAGGTGATTTAGAGACATCATAAAACAAATTTTATCTACAGTTCATTATGATGAAATTAAAATTATAATAGAGTTTTAAACTGACAACATATTAAAATTAATGTAATAATGTCATGACATTGATTAAGATGATAAGTAGATTTATAGAACAGTTTACCCATGGAGTAAAGTTTTCCAAAGGAGAAGCATTACAGTGAAAACGGAAAAAAGCACATTAGGGTCAAAAAAACCTGTACAGCAGTAATAATTTTAGTCTTCAAAGAGATTTAAGATGACGTATAAAAATGTAGTGTACTTTTTCTAACATTTGTATTAAGTGAAAAAGAAAAGTACTAAAACTATTTAAAAAGCACTTGGAGTTTTAATGAACAGCTTTGCAGTTGTGCTTGGACTAAGCTTGTACCTTGAAATGGGAATTCAGCAATGATTACAAAGATACTCCCCCCCCTGCCCCTTGATTTTTTTGTTGTTGTATTTTTTTAGATTTAATTACTTGGATGCACATTCCAGTTCAGTGGGATTTTTAAAAGCTTTTTGATGGCCTAATTCACAGAAGCCAATGTGAACAGAGATACTTAAGACTGAGAAAGAAGAAAACGGAGAAAACACACAATGAGACAGTGAAAGAAAACATCAACATGTCTATGTTTTTCTTATGATGGAAATAAAGCAGGGCAACCGAGAGCTGCAATAGGGTCACTGTCAGATCTGTATCAAAAATCAAATGGTACTCATGTTTGAGTTAATGTAATTAGACCTTACTGTTAATTTCAATATTCTGTTTATTTTCCACATGTGCAAGAGAGTAGAAGCTCTGAAGAGCATACCCAAAGGACTTCTGAAGCTAGACACAACTTCTGCTACTTTAGAAACTGCGCAAAATTTTGTCTGTGCTATTGTCAAATTTCAGGAAGAAAATATTCCTTCAGTTTTCTAGTTTTATACTGAGGAGCAATTTCAGTGGTTGTCAATCAACTGTTTAAGAGAATGAGTCATAATCTTTACTCCAGTCAATTATTATCAGAAGTATGAACGACTGATTTAATTATATAATTTTAGAAAATGGGATGATTCCTTCCACCTTGCACTGATAATAGTAATATTGAAATAATGCCTAGGTATCTCAGTATGGGATTATTTCAGTGTGTTCAGTATATAGATATATATATGCGAAAGAAAGAGAGAGACACCATCCTTATGATTTAAATATATGAGAAACTGAGAGGATATACTCTAAGGGCAAAAATTATATGGGACCTCAACGTTCATATGCATCTGAGAACATACATTGTAGCAGATATTATCCAGTGCAGATTGTTAGTGTCAGCTCAAGTCTTTTCAGCACTGCAGAGAAATAATGAAATTTGCTGCCCTCAAGGGTTAAGGGACTGCATCTGGGCTGTTTTTCCTGGACAGAAAAAAGAGCTGGAAAATGGGATCAAACCTGAAAAGCTGGTACTTTCTGTTCCAGCTGCACTGCAGTGTGGATTGGGTGTTTCTTTAGAACCAAGAAGCAGTTTTTTTTTCAGATAACATCTCATACTTTTTCATTGCTGGAAACAGAAGTGACCTATAGACCATGCAGAAGTCAACCACTTACTTCGTCAGTGTAACATGCTGTGCCTCATAATACATCCATGAGCCCCATGGAACATGATGATAGCTCTAGATAACAGCTGTATACTGTCCATGACAGCATGTGAGAGCCAAATAGCTCTCCCTTCAAATTTAACCTGGACAAGGCAGGAGGTAATTTACCCATTTGTGGAATAATATCTGAAGTGACTTTTGGTTTTTGGTCCTCCATGCAGAATTCTATTTGTGTGTTTTTGAAATGACACTACTTATTGAGTTGCATTCTTAAGTAATTCTCCATTTTTTTGTGTGTGCAAATTGATGATTTTTTCAAATGTAGTATTAAATCTGAGTTGCAACATACTGGTGCAAAACTAGAAGCAATAAGAATGAAATTAAATATTTAAGGCAGAATTTAGTTGCATAATGACAAAAATCTCAGTGTTTGTGTCTGACAGCATAATCCTCCATTTTCCAAAGATAAGTGGGAATAATAAGTAGGAATAAATTATAATAAAGCATTCAGAAGTAGCTAAAAAAGAGAGTATTTTAAATGCTTTAAAATGGTCACATTTTATCCAGAACTTCCAAATACTATGTTGATAAACCAGTTACTAAACCCCCAATAAAATATAAATAAATAAAAATTTGTATTAACATCTATTGAAGAATAGATCATTATTATTCTGCAAAACGAATTATGCTGAAATGAAGACAAGGGTGGAAAGAAAACAAATCCAAAGCAAATTGTTTTTCTGTAGTTAAAGAACAACACACACTTGGAAAATGCCAGGAGTTGCTTTGATGCAGGGGATGTTACAGCTCCTTAATTCTCAAAGTGACAAAATCCCAGTGAGCCTTATAATCTTTAAAATATACTACAGATATGTTTTGGCAGAGTTCTTAGTTTTGAAGGAGTAAATTATTATGAGTAGCGAAAAAATGTTGTGTTGTCTGGTCAGTTAGATGCTTAATACTACAAAATAAAGATCAGATATTTTGAAACAGTCTTCCAATTAAAAAAAAATAAAAAAGAACTGAACAAACAAATAAAAAAAAGCAGACAAAAAAAATTCCCTAAAAAAACCTCAGCAGTTTATGTGAGATAAACTCTGTAGTGTTTACTTTCTTTACACTGAGAACATGCTAAGTACTAAGAGAAAGATGTTTCCAAAGTAGTTGATGTGAGTTGATTTGAATAATGATTAAATAAATTGTAACAGGAAAAAAAAAAAATTCTAATATTCCTCCACAAGGTAAAGGCCCGTCTTTGATATACATATCTTTCAATGTCAAGTTAGTCTGAACTGTGGATATTCAACTTTATGGTTTTGAAATATATCCTCAGAACTCAACTGCAGCCTCTCAGGGCTGCAGCTGACAAATGGTATGAAGAAATAATTGTATCTAAAACCAAATATGAAGAACATTGTTGAAAAAACATAAACATACATTCAGATTCTTTGATATCAATATTGAGGAATTTGCTTTCATGTTGGGTGGGAGAAATGGGAGGAGAGTAAAATTGCTTATTTGAAAACTATTTTAAAACAACAAAAACAGGAAAGAAAGTGTTCTTTACTTCTCCACTTTATTCTCCACACCAGAAAATTTACTCTGTAGTGATTAGCTATAGTAAGATGGAATAGATAGATCTAATAATTAGAAGTTATTAATATTAAATGTGGCAGTTATGGTGAAAAACCATTTATTTACTTGATTTGACAGTGACAGAGGCTAAAAATTGCCCAGAATTACTAGAACAGAGATTTGCTCTTAGAAAGATAGGTGACATTAATACTGCTTGAGTGCTCTGTGATGCACAGGTCTCCTAAGATGAGGAATCAGACACTTCTAAGTGCCTTTGCACAGGTCACTGGAAGTTGCCTCAGAGAATTACTTTAGCTATCTGTTCTTCCTATAAGTCATGAAAGATCTGATGTAGCAAGGACACTGGAGCTCAGTAAAAAGGCAATGGAAGAGATCCCTAGAGCTAGCAACAACTAACTCCAGAAAGTGTTTTAGCTTGGAAGTCACTCTCCAATCCACTGTAGATGTATTTGTGAGTATTAGTGATATACAGAAGACAGGATCCACAGACAAAATGGAAAATGTTCAAAATCCATTAATTTCTCCTCTATTACGTGTGGTGACAGTGTTGTTGTTTTAACCTATTTTATTTTTATTGCTAATATACTATATGTGACACTGATAATTATTGCTGAAACCACTATTGACTCCTAATGAAAGAGTGATGTCATTTAGTTGAATGAAGTATCTGGAACCACAGGAAACCAAGAAAGCAGTATGTATCTTTTTCTTTTAAAGTGAAGCACATACAAGTCATTTGGTAAGAAAGAAGTTTTGTTATATGTAAATAAGTAATTATCAAAATTATTTCCCTTCCCTTCCCTTCCCTTCCCTTCCCTTCCCTTCCCTTCCCTTCCCTTCCCTTCCCTTCCCTTCCCTTCCCTTCCCTTCCCTTCCCTTCCCTTCCCTTCCCTTCCCTTCCCTTCCCTTCCCTTCCCTTCCCTTCCCTTCCCTTCCCTTCCCTTCCCTTCCCTTCCCTTCCCTTCCCTTCCCTTCCCTTCCCTTCCCTTCCCTTCCCTTCCCTTCCCTTCCCTTCCCTTCCCTTCCCTTCCCTTCCCTTCCCTTCCCTTCCCTTCCCTCCCCTTCCCTCCCCTTCCCTTCCCCTTCCCTTCCCCTTCCCTTCCCCTTCCCTTCCCCTTCCCTTCCCCTTCCCTTCCCCTTCCCTTCCCCTTCCCTTCCCCTTCCCTTCCCCTTCCCTTCCCCTTCCCTTCCCCTTCCCCTCCCCTGCCCTTCCCCTGCCCTTCCCCTCCCCTTCCCCTCCCCTTCCCCTCCCCTCCCCTTCCCCTCCCCTTCCCCTCCCCTCCCCTTCCCCTCCCCTCCCCTTCCCTTCCCTTCCCTTCCCTTCCCTTCCCTTCCCTTCCCTTCCCTTCCCTTCCCTTCCCTTCCCTTCCCTTCCCTTCCCTTCCCTTCCCTTCCCTTCCCTTCCCTTCCCTTCCCTTCCCTTCCCTTCCCTTCCCTTCCCTTCCCTTCCCTTCCCTTCCCTTCCCTTCCCTTCCCTTCCCTTCCCTTCCCTTCCCTTCCCTTCCCTTCCCTTCCCTTCCCTTCCCTTCCCTTCCCTTCCCTTCCCTTCCCTTCCCTCCCCTTCCCTTCCCTTCCCTCCCCTTCCCTCCCCTTCCCTCCCCTTCCCTCCCCTTCCCTCCCCTCCCCTTCCCTTCCCCTTCCCTTCCCCTTCCCTTCCCCTTCCCTTCCCCTTCCCTTCCCCTTCCCTTCCCCTTCCCCTTCCCCTTCCCCTTCCCCTTCCCCTTCCCCTTCCCCTTCCCCTTCCCTTCCCCTTCCCGTCCCCTTCCCGTCCCCTTCCCTTCCCTTCCCTTCCCTTCCCTTCCCTTCCCTTCCCCTTCCCTTCCCTTCCCTTCCCTTCCCTTCCCTTCCCTTCCCTTCCCTTCCCTTCCCTTCCCTTCCCTTCCCTTCCCTTCCCTTCCCTTCCCTTCCCTTCCCTTCCCTTCCCTTCCCTTCCCTTCCCTTCCCTTCCCTTCCCTTCCCTTCCCTTCCCTTCCCTTCCCTTCCCTTCCCTTCCCTTCCCTTCCCTTCCCTCCTCTCCCCTCCCTTCCCCTTCCCCTTCCCCTTCCCCTTCCCCTTCCCCTTCCCCTTCCCCTTCCCCTTCCCCTTCCCCTTCGTGGTTTTTTTTTCCAGAAGAGGTTATTCTCCTCATCTAGACAGATGTACTCTCTTCACTATTACATAATCTGTGGATGAACAGTATTTGCCATGTATTTATTCAAGGTGAATAGGGTCTTGAGCAAAAAAAAGCAAAGGTGAAATTGGCTATTGTCTACACATGTTTTTTTCTACATACACTATGTAATATGTATACACACAGAGAGATATATATACACACACATTTATATACATAAATACATACTACTTATGTATGTATAATTTATGTATATTATATCTACTACATAATGTGTACATGCAGCATGCATATGCATTATACAGATGATACACAGTGTACATATATACTATAGTACAGGAACAATAAAAATGTTTTTATCCTTAATATGTCAAATTGTCTGCTTTTTAAAAGCATTGAACTGATTTTACATTACTTCAGTGAATTTATTCTAATTCAGTGAGATTCAATGACGTTACATGAATTTTACATCAGCATGAAATTAGAAAGATCTCTTTGTAATGAAAGGTTGTAATAAAACAAGATTCTGTGTGAATTCATCTCCCCCTTCTTTCTTTCAGTTCCACACCTGCTGTTCCTACTATCTGTGATTTTTTTTTCTTTTTTTATCACTGCTTGTTTCAAGGAACTTATATTTTATCATTTTACAGTGTTGTATGATCCATTTTTAATAGCCCCATCAGCTTCCTTCAAATTAGTAATTTTATTCAAATTGTTTCTCATCTCAGTAGAAGCACACAAGACTAACGTCCTTTCTAACAGAATCCTTCTTGAATTTCATCTTTTCATCCAATCTCTCTTTCACTTTTGTGGTGGGTTGACCCCAGCCACTGACTAAGCATCCACCAGCTGCTCACTCACTCCCTGGGGATGGGGGAAAGAATTATAACAACAAAAGCAAGAAAAATTCGGGGGTTGAGATAAAGACAGTTTAACAAATGAAGGAAAGAGAGAGGAAAAAAAGCCAAGTGGTGCAGAGGCAACCACCACCTCCCTCCCACCAGCCGATGGATGCCCAGCCAGCCTCTGAACCTCTGAGCAATGGGTACTTTGGAAAGACTACTCCCCAGTTTTATTGATGACCATGACACTGGAACAGGTTGCCCAGAAAGACTGTGGCTGCCCCCTCCCTGGAAGCATTCAAGGCCAGGTTGGACAGGGCTTTGAGAAACCTGACCTAGTGGAAGGTGTTCCTGCTTATGGCCGGAGGTTTGTAACTAGATAATCTTTAGGTCCCTTCCAACCCAAACCATTTTATGATTCTATGTTACATAGCATGGGATATCCTTTTTGTTAAGCTGGGGTCAGCTGTCCTGGTTGTGTCTGCTCCCAAACTCTTGCCCACCCTCAGCCTTCTCCCTGTAGAGGCAGAGTGAGAAACAGAGAAGACCTTGATGCTGTGCAAGCACTACTCAGCAATACACAAAACAGTGGTGTGTTTCGACACTGTTTTAGTCACAAATGTAAAACACAGCACAATATGGGCTGCTATTAAGAAAATGAATCCCATCCCAGCCAGGCCCAGCACAACTTTTTACCTCTAGACTTGGCATGATTATGGTATCTTACAGTTCCTGTAAATTCTTTTGTGATGTATCTCCTTGTTTCTTTCCACTAAGAATTCTGATTTACTAAAATTGATTTTTTGAAAAGAATGGCCTCTCTTGGTATCTTTTATCTATTTTGTTCCACTAGTTTTGATGGAATTCATTATGCTCCCAAATTTTTCCCCGTGGTTGTATTTCATTATTGTACCCTCCCTTCCTTCTCCTCTGACTCTTGGCTCCTCCTCCAGAGAAAGCTAGGGCTGTTGAAAGATGTTGCTCTCCTCTTTGAAAATGACTATAGTTTGGGGTTTTGCCTCTCATGAAGAAGTAATGCCTTCCTCTATTGTATATCCTACTTCTCATATGCTGTAGCAACCATTACAATGTCATGGGGCTTGTACTAGATGTCAGGGACCAAAACTGATTAATTTAGTTTTGTAATTACATTAGGCACTTTAGATACTCCATTAGAATACTAGCAGGAAGGAGCCAGAATTCCTTGTTCCCAGATGAGTGGCCCTACCAAATATTACCTCACATGTGTGCATGGGCATCTTTCGTCTCTTCCTGTGTCAGCCTTTTTGAAGCTGTATCACTGAGCAGCAAAAAAAAAACAGACAGAAAAGATCCCCCATCTTTTATTTGGACAAATCTATACCGTGATGAATTAGGAAATTTTCAGGGAAATTGTGGGCTATTGTTTTTAACTCAGGAGGAGGAAACTGAAATTAACTTGTATACCTCTTAAGTGAGTGTTTCAGTTCTTAGACACGATTGTTATATTATGAAGTTACAGAGTTGCACAGTTCCTCCCCTCAACTAAATAATGGCAGCCTAAGAGAGGGCTGTAGGAGTGCTAGTCATCTGCATAAAAGTGAATTTAATCTAAAGCCATCTGACTCAAATCTATTCTTAAATTCAGAACAGATATTCTAATGTGTAGTTATGTTATTTTCATGACTTTTCAGTACTTAGCAGTAGAACTATGAGAAATGTACTATCTGGGAACATTATCATGCTCTAATCTTGAATGAACAGAGCTTCAACAAATTAATGTATTATTCCATTGAACTGAGGAGAGGCACTGTAGTATGAAAGACTTTCAAATTTGTAATGCAAATTAGACAAAGACGAACCAGATTTAAGCATGCCTCTGAAACAGACACAAGCTATGCTTTCCCAAATCTGCAGTGTATTTCAGTGTATTCTCACTGTTTTGATTATGAGAAACAGAAATCCTACATAGTCATGGATGACAGCTTGTAACATCTCCTGTCCTCTTTTCTTTTCAGAAATTGAAGGCTTTTCTTTTGTTTGGTTTGGTTTTACTTTGTTCCATTTAGAAGTTGCAGAATCACAGAATCACAGAATCATCAAGGTTGGAAAAGATGTTGAAGATTATCTAGTTCAACCATTAACCTAAACGTGACAGTCCCCAACTACACCATATCCCTAAGCACTATGTCGACCCGCCTCTTAAACACCTCCAGGGATGAGGACTCCACCACCTCCCTGGGCAGACCATTCCAATGCCTAACAACCCGTTCTGTAAAGAAATGCTTCCTAATATCTAGTCTACACCTTCCCTGGCACAACTTGAGGCCATTACCTCTTGTCCTGTCGCTTGTTACCTGGTTAAAGAGACTCATCCCCAGCTCTCTGCAACCTCCTTTCAGGTAGTTGTAGAGGGTGATGAGGTCTCCCCTCAGCCTCCTCTTCTCCAGACTAAACAACCCCAGTTCCCTCAGCCGCTCCTCGTACGACATGTGCTCCAGACCCTTCACCAGCTTCGTTGCCCTTCTCTGGACACGCTCGAGTAATTCAATGCCCTTTTTTGTAGTGAGGGGCCCAAAACTGAACACAGGAATCGAGGTGCGGCCTCACCAGTGCCGAGTACAGGAGTAAGATCACTTTCCTGTCCCTGCTGGCCACGCTATTTCCGATACAAGCCAGGATACCATTGGCCTTGTTGGCCACCTGGGCACACTGCTGGCTCATGTTCAACCGGCTATCAATCAACACCCATAGGTCCCTCTCTGACTCACAGGTCTCCAGTCACTCTTCCCCAGGCCTGTAGCGTTGCTGGGGGTTGTTGTGGCCAAAGTGCAGAAAAGCCTTACCACAAGAGAGACACTCCTCCTTTCAATAACAAGAGCCCTTTTACCTCCACCCCTCTAAAATCTTAATATAGGATCTCTCTCAGCCTGGGTTCCAGACACTGGTGGACTATAAAAGTCATTCTGCTTCTGCCCACACTTTTCAGTAGAAATCATTTCCTTTAGCAAGAAAAGCATAAGACAAAATTTACTTAATAACTTTATGCCTAAATCCTCGTATGATTGATCTATAATCACACAGGCCTGTAATAGAGTATTGCTGTCGCTTGTAACAGGCCATAACCATTTTAGTGAATTTGAAAGGCCTCAGGACTGAGGCTTGTCAGGCTTGATCAGTCTTAGCTTTCATTTACATGCTTGCAACTTGTTCTACCTGGTTTAGCTGTGACAGCAATTTCCTTAACTGACCAGGTGTCTAAGGCTAGTTTGTTTTACTGTTGTCTCTCTTTGTATGCTGCAGCTATAGTTTTGTATAGATAGAACTAGCAAACAGTTGCTTGATGTTGAATGAGATATTTACAACTCTGGAACAATGACCCAATGTAGAGAAAGATAGGCCAGGTATGAAAACAGTGGCCTTGAGTAGTGTAGACACAGGATGTGGTATGGAGGGGTACAGGCACAAGAGGGTAAGAGGTGGAGCGTGGGCTTGGCCCTGGAGATCCCACAGCTATGAAAAACTAACCATCTGTCAGTTAAAGATAAGCAGACTGGCACCTGGACAAGACTGGTTTTAGGGGTAATAAAGAGAACAAAGAAATAGTATCTGACATGATGCACAAGGCACCATGTACCCTAAACTCAAATATAATGTGGAGTTCAGACCAATGAAGGAAGAGAAAGATGTAAAACTGTGTTATCAAACATGTGAAAATTACTCTAGTGGATCCTAATTATGAAAAAGAAACCACCAACATGAAGAGCACATTCCAAAGGACTCCAGATGCCAGCAACTTGATGCAATATCTACCCCACCACCAAAAAGAAACCACCAGGCCCCAGGACCCTGGGGAGGAGTGGACGGGTAAGCATAACACAAGGAAAAGGTATAGGAACAAGGTGTATGTATAACAATTTTAACTGCATTATTATGTTTCATTAAACATATGTTTAAATAAACATACGTTTAAAATAAAAGTTAGATTTATAGTGATTCTCGAATTAGACTATGAAGATATATATTATACTAACAATGAACTCTTGTCTATCTCTATATATGTGTAAGGTTTGCCTCCTATTTGTCCATAAAGGATACTTTAAGAATAACACACTATTTCCAAGATTAATTAAGAAACCATCTTAAATACTGAACTTCTTATTCCAAACTGTTTATTCCTTTGTTTTTCTTGGGTTTTTTGTGTTTGTTTTTTTTTTTTTTCCCCAGCTTCTTAGTCTCGACAGCCACAACTTCTACCATCTTCTCTTTTCAGTCATCTTCCATAGAAACACCTTTCTCTTAGGATTACTTTCTGAAAACCTCTTAAATGCCCTTGAAAGAGAGAGCATAGATCTCCTTCTCTCCAGATCTCTTCTTCTGAATAAAAGAAAATATTTTTCTTCAAAATTCCCAGTTTAGAATATATCCACAATTCCCTGGCATCTGTACATTGCTCCATTTTGTCTTTTGAACCTAGAGTCCATTTCAAAGAGACAGAAGAAGCTTTATTGGTAATGCAAGTTACCATGAAATCAAGTTCCCAAGCATAATTTCTTTGGGCTTTGTTAGTGACCGATCCCACAAACAAGTACCAACCATGAAACACCAGCAAAAGCACACACCTGTGTCAGCCAGTACACGTGGCTACAGGAGACAGGTTCTGTACTTTTTTTCTTTGCTCTTGTAACATAATATTTAATTCCTTCAAAACAATTCAAGTTACAGCTTCACTTTTTATATCCAACATCATTCTTTCTTTATTAAGTAGGATCCCTGTTCTTACCCAGTCCCACCTCCCTAACACTTGGTGACCTATTCCACTCTTCTGCATACTTCTGCCACGCTGATTCCACATACCAGGCTTCAAAGAAATATCTGCAGTGGTAGCTTTCGAGAAACCTTTCTCTTCCTGTTTAGAAATAGATGGAAGACAATGTTATACTGTGCCTATGTACAGGCATGGCAGATACAAGAGCTGGAGTCAATTACTAGATCTCCTTGCAGGCAAGCAAAGGGCGGAAGGACCCAACAGCTAGCCCCCAGCTTTGCCTGTGGACAGGAACTGATGAAAGCTTGAAGCCAATATTTGATTTTAACAGCACATTTTGAATCACAGGAGCTCTCTTCTTGCACTGCCTTCCCTGAGCTCTTGACTCTGCTACATATCACTCTGAGGTTGTCCTTTACACATATGAAATGTAGGAAACCTCACTATAAAAACTGTCATGATAACAATCATTGCCCACTGTGGGTCAGATCTAGAACAGTCAGGCTTCTAAATGCCTACACGTAAAACCAGGATAAACTAGGAATAGGAAGTGAGTACCTAAGTATGTTCTATCTTTTGGACTAAAGGAAAAAAATAGAAGGTTAGGCTCATTTTTCAATTTGAGGTAGCATAAGACAATAAACATACTGTTAGAATTTATGCTTTCTGAAAACAGCAACAACAATTACAATAGGGAGGAAAATACTTTTCAAGTTAAAGTTTTGCAGAAGATACGTTTGTCACGTCCCAATTTCTCAGAACGATGACTCAGATTTGCCGGTTCCCAGGTCAGAATTAAGGTGAAATGACACCAAGGATTCTTCAATTCACAGAATTCTATTTTTATTTGTTCACAGCAGATATTGTCATGAAAATTTGTCAGTAAGCCTTGCAACCTCTGCAACAAGCAGTAATCTTCAGAACATACACTGACAAACAGCAAACCTTACAACATACACTGACTAGTGGTAGATTTTATAAAATGCCCAAACAAGCTTTAGACATGCCCTGACAAGCCTTGCCTTATATGCGGGGATACAGGGATAAAGAATGGGAGAGAAAAGGAGAGAAAGAGGGAAAAAGAGAGCAAGAGAGGCAAGGAGGGAGAGAGAAAGACAAAAAGGAAAGATTTCAGCAGTCCTGGTTCCAGTGTTGGTCCAGCCAGCCTAGGAGTCCAGTTCTGGTGGGACACAGCCACCCAGGGCTTTTATGTGCTTTTATAATTCTTTGCCCCTCCTCCAGGCAGGCACTTGGACTCACTAGGCTAATTAGACATCATGCACAGTCTATGCTTCTAGAATTCTCTTTGCTTTGGTGCATGCATAGTCCCTAACTTCAGATTGTTCTGGAAATAATTTGGTGGTCTTGGGGGTTGTTGGGGAGTAATTCCCCCCTCCCAGCAGGTATGACCATTGTGTGACCTTTCCTTTTGGCACATGCATCGTGAAAATGGCTTCTCTATTGAGTTTTTACAGAGTTGATCAATGTAAGGTAGTTAAGCCTCCAAAAATTGTGGTCCCACCTCTGTAGGATTCCTCCTCTCACTGTGTCTTCCTGCCGTTACCTGCACAACCCTGGCGTGTCCACAGAGATCATCTCCTTTACCAGAGTTTTTTATTGGGAGTTTGAGACATTAACTATGATTTCATCAGACCGTCACAACATTGTGTCAGTTTTATAGCATACGACACTTAAAAAGTCCTCTGTGGAAATCAGTGTGCAGGACTTCTGACTGTGACCCACCGAGGTGTAAATGATCTGTATTATATTTTCATGATTATGTATTTATGTGGAATGAGATATTTGAACAAATTTAGCACTTCCCCAAATCATGAGGAAAATAAAGACTATTAAGATTACTTAGATTTTGTTTTATAATTCCTGAGCTCACACAATTTCAAGATTAACCATGAAATTAAGAAGCCTGTTAGTTTGCAGTGAATTTTGCTTTGCTAGAGAAGATATTTCAATAGACTCACTTTTCCTTTAAAAATATTTATTAGTCATATGAACTCTAATTAAAACAGTAGAATAATGAATTACAGGAAAACCAACTGTAAAAAAAATAGTTCTAAAAGTTATAATAAAACCCACAGTAATTTTTTAAAGATGACTGTCAAACAATCATGCACACATGGGAGTGGTTAAACAATAGTAATCACAAATGACAACTCCAAAAAAATCATTTAGATATCCAAAGTGTGATTTAGAGACTACATTCAGAAGTGTAATCCACCAAAGCTGAATAAAATCCAATTAAGGGTCCAGGAAAATCAGATATCTGTCCAAAAAGCTACTGTGTCTTCCGTTCTGCAATATGAAACCTGAGCATCACTGTCTTTAAAGAACTGAATATCAAAATAAACATCCTGCTTAGGCTACTTGGGATCCGGACACTAAGCTTGTCTAGGTTATTTAATAGAGGTTACATCAGCTGGAAACACAAAGGCTGGGCTAATAATTTAAAAGCTTATTCTGAAAAAGTGCATGTCAGGTTCACATGCCTATGAAAATATGAAACTGCCTTTCCCCAAAAAAGTATCTTAAATGCCAGGAAACATCTGTTTCTTCTTTATTTTAAATTTGGTCAACATATAACATATCCTTAGGCAAGAAAATGCCTGATTGTAGCCTAGTTGGAAAGGAATTCCCTGAAGAGTTCCGATCGATGACTATAATCCTAGTTTGCCTAGTTTCTAGTTTCTCATTTCTGTTTTTATCCAGCTTGATATGAAATACAAAATAAAGTCCTGGAAGAGAAAATCTGAATAGCAGATCCCCTGGTGCTTACAAAAATCCTAATCAACAGGCTCAGCTTTCCCATGTATGCTGTACCCCTGCCCCTGCATGCTGCTGCTCCACCATGGGGCTGCCAGTGGTGCCCAGCCCTGGCACCAGCACAAGGTCTCAGGATGGAGAAGGAAGTGACTGTCTAACCTTGAATGTTGCACTCTAAGCAGCAGGTGACTCACTGGAAAATCCCGTTCCTCATTTCTCCTGAGGAAGCCTGACATAAGTCTCAGAAACCAGAGGGACCTTGGAAAGGAAACACAGCACTGAAGAACATGAGGTATTAGAAAAGCAACAATTTAAACTTATTTATTAGACTATTCTGAAAAAAATACTCCCAAACAACAACAACAAAAACAACAACAACAACAACAACAACAACAAACCCAAAGAACACCATAATTTGGAATTTAGAACTGTTAAAAAAATGGGTTAACAATTACATTTTTGCTGCATATTTATATTATGCTCCATTTGGCTCATAATAGTATTTCAAGTATAACAGTGCTGTCTTTCTGAACTACACATTTTTCAGTCCTAAATATACACTGGCCAAGACCCTGGAGGAAAATGACAAACCCATCCAGGATACCCACAATCTTACTGTTGGGGTATTTTTCTGGTCGGTAAGAGATAAAGATGCAAATCTTCACAGCAAGGTGAACTTAAAGTCCAGGTCTCATCATCCATTTCTGGGTAACTACTGTAATTATCATGCAAGTAGGTTGCCTTTTCTGTGTTTTAATACCAAAAATTGCTGAATGTAAGAGAATTTACACTCTGAATTGCCACTGGACAAAGTTGTTTAGATTCAGCTGCCAGATGAGGACTCAAAGTCGTGCAAAATATGTTGTTTCAAGTGAACTGAATATACTGACTTTGTGACCCCCAAATTAGATGCCTTTACCTCAGTTTTTTGCAAAGCTGAGAAGACCATTGCCAATGTTCTGTAGTTTACTTAGGTGTCCAGAAGTCAACAAGATTATTTTGAAAGATATTGAATGTGTAACAGAAATTTGAAATTCACTAGAGCTTTCTTACATATAGTAATGGACATGGCTACAATAATGCTATGATAACTACCTGGGACTCTTCAATCCAAACTGTTTTTATAATTGGTTTACCTAATGGCAGACAATTACATAAAATTATCTCAAAGTGACTACATAGCATGGGTAAAAGATAACATTTTGGAAACATTCTGATCTATCTATATACTTTTTATCACTAGCTAAAATGAGTGATTGCTTGTGAGAGTATTAGCACAAATACACATGATGGGTCTGAAACCCTTGCTTTTTTCCTTACATTTGTTTAATTATAATTTTTATTTTTCTAGGTATAATTCAAAAAAAAGGTATTTTCTCTCTTCATATTCTTGTTTGCTATCTTACCCACAAATCAGTACCTTTCCATTAAGAGCAGCTAATCAAGAAAACAAAACTAGTGGAATGATTGAGTTCTGAACATTCAAGGTTAAATTAACTTCAAAGGAAAGTAATTAGCTAAAATGTTGAAGTGAAGGCAAACAAAACAAATAAAAACCCTGCAACTTTAACCTCAGGAATTGATCTAGAAATAATACAAAGTTCACTTCAGAATTCAGTGTCAAGAATCTAAATTATAAAGCTTGATTTAAAAACTGTTACAGAATTTTGGGTTTTAAATCAATATCCCATAAATAGAAAGTTTCTAAAACCATGGACATAAATTAAAAAATTTAAATGACTGATATATATTGTGTCTCTTTTCTGTTTGTTCATTTATATGTTTCATTTAATTAGTACGAAACATTGAGAGAAAATTATAGACAGGAGAAAAAAGAAACACAAAGTCCCCCTCTTTGATAAACACTTCAATATAAAATAATTTCTACAAATGAGTCGAAAATAACAAGTAATAGCATAGGTGGAAATACAAAGATTAAATTATTTTTTCAAAAGAAAGAAGAATTTGTGTTAAAATAATCATGTTAAGAATAACACTTTCAAATTATTCTCAGCCCCTTTTTTCAAGTTGAAATGTATAGATGTTCAGTTACTTTGTTAACCTTCGTAATTTAATCTTAAATATGTATTTCACAGGGGCAAAGAGTGGAGTCTGTAGCAGGTATGTGTGTAAGTAGGAGTAGGCTGCAATTCTAGGCTTTTTTTCCCGTGACAGCAATACACAGAATATACATCATCACTTTTGTGTGGAAATTGCATACTGTGACACTAATGTACTCCTCTGTCTACAACCTCTGGCTATCTTCATTTTATTAGCTTACATTAAATATAGAAATACCTTAAAAGTTTATTCAGAGATACAAGTACAGAAATATATGGAACAAATATAGGCCTTTATTTCCTTGTTTAAGTTAAATTTTTAAATACATGACTTTTAATAAACTAGTATTAACAAACAGGCCTTCAATGTAGAACTTAAACATATGCTTACACGCTTGGTTACTTAGCTAAGGGTCCTAGACAGGGAAGAGTATTTGATTAGTCTTTCTAATAAAACTGTTTCACAAAATGAACAACATTATTTTAAATTTTTTCATAATATAAGTCACAAAAAAGGTTTTAAAATTCAGTGTGCTGCTTTATAAACAATGCCACTCATAAATTGTCAGGCCATGTTCATTCTCATTACCTTAACCCAAACCAATGAACAGATCATTAACATGACATTACAAGACAGAACTCTGTAATAAATTTTTATATTATTTAGTTATATACTATATGATATAATAGATCATATATATTTTAATATAGTTATATATAAAAAATAATTAAATATAAAAGTATGTGTTTATGTTTACATAAATGTATGTATTTACATAAATACCTATATTTACATATATTTTGTTACATTGGCGATATTTGTGGATGGAAAATTGAATGTGAGCTGGCAATGTGCACTCACAGCCCAGAAATCCAACAGCATCCCAGGCTGCATCAGGAGAAGTGTGGCCAACTGGTTAGGGGAGGTGATTCTTCCCCTCTACTACACTCTTGTGAGACTCCACCTGGAGTGGTGCATTCAGCTCTGGGGCCACGATCATAAGAAGGACATGAACCTGCTCAAGCAGGTTCGAGAGGAGGACCATGAAGATGATCATGGGGCTGGAGCACCTCCCTTATGAGGACAGGCTGAGAGAGTTGGAGTTGTTCAGCCTGGAGAAGAAAGGCTTCAGGGAGATTTTATAGTGGCCTTTCAGTACCTGAAGGGGACCTACAGGAAAGATGGGGAGGAACTCTTTATCAGGGAGTGTAGTGATAGGATGAGGGGTGGATGTAGATTAGCTATAAGGAAGAAGTTTTTCACTGTGAGGGTGATCAGGCACTGGAACAGGTTGCTCAGAGTTGTGGATGCCCCCTCCCTGGAAGTGTTCAGTGCCAGGTTGGACAGGGCTTTGAGCAACGTGATCTAGTGGAAGATGTCCCTGTTCATGGCAGGGGGTTGGAACTACATGATCTTTAATGTCCCTTCCAACCCAAACCATTCTATTGTTCTATGATTCTATTGGTCTATATAATTATTTATATGAAAATTTACATTTATAATTTAAATACTTACATATGTACATTTCAATTCAATATTTTAACACACAGCCAAACTGATTTGAAAACATGAAAGTATAATATGGTAAGTTTATGAAATTTGACTCTTGTACTTAAATGTTTACATGACTGTACTCTTAGATTAAATTAGCATCTGTCAAATTTAGTGATAATACTCGGTAATTTTGAGCACCAGAAGTGTGTCTTTATACTTCACTTTTTAAGATTTTTTTTATCCAAGGAGAAATTACTTCTTTGAAATATTAGAAATTATGAACAAATATTATTCTGTAAAAAAGTGTGTTGGCATCATAAGAAAGTGAGAAAAAGCATCAGATGAGAATTTTAGTTTTTCAAATGAAATATTTTTTTAAGAAGAAAAAGAAATCTAATGGGTTTTTTGTTTGCTTTCTTTGGAGGGTTTGTTCTTGCAGGTCTTTCTCCCAGGAGAATAAATTTTGTGATCACCTTGAGCAATCAAAACATTTGACCAACTAAATAATGGCCTCACTCCTTTTAGATATAAATTTCCAGTTATCTTGATCATTGTGTGATGAAATTTCCTTTTGATTCCTTGAGTGACTATATATTTTCTTATCCACTTGAACAAATAATTACACATTTCTAGCAGTAGTCAGCTTGTCTTCATATATAAAACATCAAAGGAAGCATACTATTTTTAATGTGAGTTTTATTTTGTATAAATACAGCCTTCAGTGTGACTTCAGAATGAAGAATATTGGACATATTTTGATGATATAAACATGGGGGATTTCTTGTATTATTTTTATGTGAACAGCTTGACTTTATTTTCTTTTGAGCTGCACTTGATAACATTTTGTCCTGTCTTGATTCGACGACAACAACAACAACAAGGTAACCTAAAGTATAGGCACAGCAGGAGGAGGCTGTCTTTACTGTTCTTCCTGCAGGGTGAAATCTTCTTTCTGTTGCTAGACCTTGTTTTTAACTGATGGTAGAGTGGAGGGGAAGAATCCTGCAGGGGTGTACTGATGTCAAGGCAAAAGCCCATTGTTATACAAGATATCCTAGGGTTTTTTGCTGTGTAGTTCTTTCCTCAATGAAACTGCTAATAAGTGCTTTAACCCTTGCTAAAGACAGGTGGGAACCTCTCTCAGCTAAGATCTTCCCCACATGCTGTTAAGAGTGGAATGTTATTACAGAGATTAATTTGATAGGTACGTGCACAAAAATCCAAAGCTGTTCTCAGTGAACTTTAAACATTAGAAAGAAAAGGCTCTGCCCATATATGGCTTTGGCTTTAGTAGTACTCTCTTGATTTCTGCATTTATCCTGCTTCTGTTATGAACTAAGCTTGCAGCTGGCACTGAAAAAAACCCAAAAAGGGTAATTTCATGCTTCCTAATATATTCTTCTGATGAGTAGACACTGTTTAAAATAAAAACACATTAACAAATTCCAGAATGATCCAGGATATGCACAAATGAGCTGAGTAATGATCCCAGAGATAAACTAAGGCTCATTTTCTTCCTTTTCAAATCCTCTCACATTTTCAGGATTTCTACAAGTTGCCACCTTTGCTAGATTATTAAGGTAAGCTTTATTTAATGAATCTTAAAAGATATACACTAAAAAATGTGTTTTATAGGTTTATCAGAGTACTGCATAACACAGATTATTAGTTATTGCATTCAAGGCAGGCAACAGCTATCTAAATGCCTTCAAAATCTGTCCCATTGTCCTTCTAAAAAGTTACAGTTGTATCAGAAAATGAAGGTATGTGTATGAAATATATATGTATAGCAAGCTTCTCCTTGACGGCAGTGATGTCAATGAGTTAGACTGTGCTTTGGCAGTATTGTATAGCCTGAAGTTATTTTAGTCACTTTTCAATATGTCACTGATCTAATAATCCACTATTATAAAACTTTTCCCTTTTTATTTGGAAAGTGTAGGTATTGACACTTCATATTCTGTCTAATGTTGAGGACAGCTTCCTTCCTCCCAGAAAATGAGCTGTTCATTTATTTAGCCCACTTAGCACTTTGCATCTGCATCCTTACTTTTATATTTGTCATATAAGGCTTTGTGTTTTGTTATGTCTGAACATGTGACTGTTAAAGAGTATATACATGTTTGGAAATATATGTACATAATGGTAGATTACTGTATTTAATGAAATATGTGGATACCAACTCTTGAACGGTGAAAAGAAACCAATACACATACAAATTTCCTCCTTTTTTTTTATGAAAGAAAATTCTTTCCCAAATATGAAATTCAGTATTTCCTTCTAGAAACAGTAGATCGTCAATAATCAGATCACTGATACAGATAATTAATTAAACGGAAAGATATAAGCTATCATCTCCATTGTAGTAACTACTATAAGCATGACAATATTAGGCTTTCCCAGACAAGATTTAAAACAATTATTTCAGGCAGAGATACAATACTGGAGAATTCAGCAAAATATAGCCATTATAATAGTGACTCCTAGGCAAGACACAACTTCTATGTTCAAGATTGGTGTAAGTAGGACTTAGGCATGTTACATGCAAATACAAAATGTTGCACTTTTTTGTGCCTAACTATGAAGACAACTCTGAATAAGAGTCTCTGACTTATTTCAGTCTTTTATAGCCTATATTAAATTAAATAAATCAGAAAACACCCACTTCCTTCTCTGCCCTCAGTCACTTGATAGCTTTCTCTAAATTTGGGATACAGTAGGCCACAATTTTGAGTGGGTAGAAAATTAGGTCACAAAAGTCATAATAAATCCTTCCTTTATCCTCTTTTTCTACCTAGCTTCCCTACTGATTAAGATACTATCTTCACAGAAAACACCTTACCTCTGTGTAATTATTACAGGAAATTATTATCAATGTAAAAGATTAAATATGGTTTACTATCTAATTGGTAGTGCATTTCAATTGACGTCCTGTAGATATCTGTTGTGAGATTAGTACTATTCAACTTTTTAATTATTTACTTATCTGATTGATAGAAATTACACTTAGGAAAACTGTGTATGACCCCAAAATTGGGGACGTTAAAAACACTTAAAAAGATGACATCATAATTTTATCAAAGGTTTGGACAACTACCCCCAAATCAATAGGATTACATTCAATAAAGTATTTGAGAGGAGAAATCCAATACATAGCTGCAAAACAAAATGAGGAAAAAAAGGCTAAGCGTCAGTGTTGCAGAGAGAAATATGGAGGTTATAAAGCACTAAAAAGTAGTTTTGAACAGAAAAGGTAAATCTCATTCTGAGACAGACTAATAAGATTGTTGCATGTCAGCCAAAAATAGTAATAGTAAATAGTGATAGTAAAAGAAAAATAGTTTTCTACCATCTGATGTTGGCGAGAATGCAGCTGTAATAAAGTGTGGTTTATAAGAACATTAAAAACGGTTCTTAAATTAGTAAAGCAGTCCTTTCCTCTCCTTTCCTCCTCAATTTCCCTAATCATGAAGATGTTCAGGAAGGAAGATACCTTATTATGTTGACTTTCAGGCACCAAATCTTAAGGAAGATATTAGAGATCCGGAGGAAAGCAACAAAATTAATTGAGTAGAAACTGAAGAAAACTGATATATCTATAAGATTAAGAGAAGATCTAGAAAGACTCAGACAATGTGGAAAATGTTACAGGGAGGCTGGTGACACGATTGTTGTCTTTAATAATTTGGGTAATTAAGACATTATGGAGCAGGGGGAAAAAAAGCTAAATATTTTCTAAAATAGAAGGGTCATGAAGTACTCTAATTTTTTGAGATCTCTCTCTGGAGATTTTTAAGAGTGAGTTAAACAAACGAAGAGCAAGTATACTTATCCTTCCTTAACAAACTATGGACTAGGTGTTTTCTGAAAGTACCTTCAAGACCCATATACTTATGGATGTGTGGATATGATGGATCATATAACCTGTAAATTTCCACATTTTGAATATTATGCTTATGTAAATAATGTGCAACTGCCCTATTGTAACTTGTAAGGATACAAAAGACACAGGTAAATCTCACCTGATTTCAGAAGGGCTAGGGGCTTTTGCTATTTAGGGAACTTTATTTTTTATTTACAGGTAAAGAAATAATAAATTCTATTATGGAGACCAAATTTTGCTATAGATTAATATTGACCTAAGATATGTTGGTTGTAGGACTGTATTTCTGAAAAACGCCTACAGGTTTTAGCATTGGAAATTCCTGTTAAAAGTAATATGCACTCAAGTTAACCAAGATAAGATTTATGTGAAATAGCTGTACATCTTTACTTCATCTACCAAAAGGTCTACCACTGAATGTATGGTTATAGGCTCTTTGGAATAGATAGCCAGGACAGGCAAGGTGGAGGGGTAGTGTTGCATGTAAAGGAGAGGTTAGACTTTACAGGACTTGCAGTTAGGGACGACATTTTTGAGAGCATCTGGTTTTAGATTAGGGGAAAAGCTAATAAAGTAGCTGGTTTTTTTGTAGTTTACTGTAGATCACCCATTTATTATTATATAAGGAATTAAGGGAAATCTCTAGATCAGTTGCCCTTGTCCTTATGGGTGACTAGATGTTAACTGGGACTATCATACAGCAGACACAAATAGGTCCAGGAAATTCCTGAAGTACATGGAAGATAATTTCTTGATACAAGTACTAAGAGAGACAACTAGGAAAGGGTAACACCTGGTTGGCAGCTATTCACTAGTGATGTTCCCCAGGGCTCAATTTTAGGGCCAGTTTTCTTTAACGTTTTTATCAATGACATGGACACAGGAGTTGAGTGCACACAAAGTAAGTTTGCTGACAATACTAAACTAGGAGGAGCTGTTGATTCCTTCAGGGATAGATAGGCCTTACAGAATGTAAGAGACTGTGGTGGACTGTGTTTGTCTCGACATTGCTGCAAAATGTCCCCAAAGAAACACACCATATCGGCCTGAAGCTGGGACAATATTCTTCGTAGCACCTACCAAGCTGTGCTTGCGTGCGAGGCTGGGTTAAGAGGAAATCAGGGTGAGGAAGATGTGCGGAGGATGAAGGTGCCGCAGGTCAACACCCCCACCCTGGCATGACGACCTTAAACACCTGGACATGCATGCATGGAGGAACACAGGGTGGTGTGTATGACAATGAGCTCCATGGAAATTTCTTCAAATAAATCGTGGGGACTGGGACAATAAAAGGACTGCATACTCCTCTCTTGGTGGAATTTGACATCACCTGAAAGAACTGCGTACTCTTCTCTCGGAATTCCCAATCACTTGCAATGAGACAGAGCCTTTATTGATCTTTATTGATGATCTAGATGAGGGGATCGAGTGCACCCTCAGTAAGTTTGCAGATGACACCAAGTTGGCTGGGAATGTTGATCTGCTCGAGGGTAGGGAGGCTCTGCAGAGAGATCTGGACAGGCTGGAGCGATGGGCTAAGGCCAACTGTATGAGTTTCAATAAGGCCAAATGTCGGGTGCTGCACTTGGGCCGCAACAATCCCCAGCAGCGCTACAGGCTTGGGGAGGAGTGGCTGGAAAGCTGCCAGTCAGAGAGGGACCTGGGGGTGTTGATTGACAGCTGGCTGAACATGAGCCAGCAGTGTGCCCAGGTGGCCAACAAGGCCAATAGAAGACCAATTCTGGCTTGCATCAGAAATAGTGTGGCCAGCAGGGACAGGGAAGTGATCTTACCCCTGTACTCAGCACTGGTGAGGCCGCACCTCGATTACTGTGTTCAGTTTTGGGCCCCTCACTACAAAAAAGGGCATTGAATTACTCGAGCGTGTCCAGAGAAGGGCAACGAAGCTGGTGAAGGGTCTGGAGCACATGTTGTACGAGGAGCAGCTGAGGGAACTGGGGTTGTTTAGTCTGGAGAAGAGGAGGCTGAGGGGAGACCTCATCGCCCTCTACAACTACCTGAAAGGAGGTTGCAGAGAGCTGGGGATGAGTCTCTTTAACCAAGTAACAAGCAATAGGACAAGAGGTAATGGCCTCAAGTTGTGCCAGGGAAGGTTTGGCTGGATATTAGGAAGCATTTCTTTACAGAACGGGTTGTTAGGCATTGGAATGGGCTGCCCAGGAAGGTGGTGGAGTCCGCATCTCTGGAGGTGTTTAAGAGGCGGGTTGACATAGCGCTTAGGGATATGGTGTAGTTGGGATCTGTCAATGTTAGGTTAATGGTTGGACTGGATGATCTTCAAGGTCTTTTCCAACCTAGACGATTCTGTGACTCTGTGAGCCAACAGGACTTTGATAGATTTGCGGTGGTGGTAACTGATCTTGCTTCATCTCTTCCTTTTGCCTGCTTAGTTGTCCTGACCTTTACTTCTTCTCTCTGTCCTTGTTTGTGTCTTAACTTCACTCCTGGTATCATATAAGAACCCGCCCTGATATTGAATCAAGACACAGAGAGATCTTGATAGATTACAGTGCTGGGCAATCACCAATTGTATGAAATTTAACAAGAACAAATGCTAGATTCTGCACCTGAGAGTGTAACTCTGGATGAATCTATAGATTGGGGGATAAGAGGCTGCAGTGCAGACAAGGATCTGGGGGGTTTGATTGCTTGTAAGCTTAATATGAGTCAACAATATTCCCTGGAGGTCAAAAGGACCAACTGTATCCTTGGTGGCATTAGTCACAGTATATCTAACTAACTGGTCGAAAGGATTGCCCAACTGTACACAACATTGGTGCAGCCTCATCTCGAGTACTGTGTGCAGTTTTGGGGTCCTGAATGTGAGAAGGATATAAAAATATTAGAATGTGTCCAAAGGAGGTCAGATGATGAAAGGACTAGAGGGCATGACTTATGCAGAGTATTTGAGGATACTAGGTTTGTTCAGCTTTGAGGAGACTGAGGGATGACCTCATTGCTGTCTACAATTTTCCTCAAGAAGGGGAGCAGAGAAGGAAATGCTGATTTCTTCTCTCTGGTGTCTGGTGATAGGACACAAGGGAATGGCTTACAGCTGCATCACTGGAAGTTCAGCTTAGATATTAAGAAAAGGTTCTTCATTGAGAGGGTGGTCAAACACTGGAACAAGCTCCCCAGGATAGTGGTCATAGCTCCAATCTTGTCACTGCTCAAGAAGCATTTGGGCAATGCTCTTAGCTATATGATTTAACTATTAGGCTGCCCTGTGTGGAGTCAGGTTTGGGACTCGGTGATCCTTGGTGGGTGTCTTCCAACTCAGGATAATCTATAATTCTCTGATTCCAAAAAAGGTACTTCAGAATACTTTTAGAGTGAATAAAAGGAGAAGAGCTCTTCTAGGGCATAACTCATCTCATTGTAAATTAGATTTGTATGTATGGTCATCCAAATTGTTCCTTAAAATGGCCTGTACCTCCTGATTTACAATGATAGTATTTTAGAATTCCAGACAGCTCCATTAGTGATGTCTGAAGTTATGTCAGTTGAACTGTATCCTTAGTCACCTTAGTCCTCCAGCATTGCTAAAAAATCTTCTAAAAGGAAAACAAAATAAAGAAATGCAATACATCTGATGTCCTAATCTCTTTAATAAAAGTCAATGACTTTGTAGTTTTCTTTTGGGAACAAGATTTGAAATTAAGCTATGCTATCAAAATACTTTATTTTCTTATAAAAAGGAAACTCAATCATCCATTCATTGCACTTAAAAGTTATGTTAGAAGGTACCTTCATAAAGTATAATTGCTTACATGAAGAAGCTTATTTTGTTCATAGTTCACAATAAATGAGACAAAGGTAATATTCTAAATTTAGACTGTAAGTAGTACAATGAATTTCATAAACATATTTCCAGGAAATTTTCTAAGAAACAGAGCAGGATAGAAATAGGCTAAAACAAACAAATCCACCCCCTATTCCTCTTTTTTTTTTTTTTTTTCTTCTATTCAATTTACTTCCTAATAGGGAGTGCATCACATTGACACATTCTGCAACTGCCTGCATAATGTGACAATGTCTCTTGTTGATCTGAATGTAAATACACAGACACAGATGCCCTGAGCATCCCCTGTTAACACCTTTTCTCTATTTAAAGAAATCTCCCTAATCATTGTTATCATTGGCTATGTATGCTTTTATCATTTTAAATGTACATCAAATATTTGTGAGCAAAATCACATTTCATAAAAGCAAACAGATCTAATATGATGTGAAGAGTCTGTCTGAAATCTAATGAAGCAAAAAAAAACCAAAAGAAAACCCCAATAGTGTTTCATTCACCTTCCAGCTCTGAAAACATTTATTGGTACTTTAACAGGGAGCAGTTTCCATCAACTACACCAAAAAACTTAACATATTATTAAATTGTATATGCAAGACAAGGAAGATAGAGCCCAAAATGCAGACCCTCTGCTGAAGGAAGTAGGGGATCCAGTGACAAAGAACATGGAAAAGACTGAAGTATACAATGCTTTCATCATGATCTTTATTGGTAAGACTGGTCTTCAGACGTCTTAGGCCCCTGGGACCTGACAGAAAATCTGAAGCAAGGAACACTCACACTAAGCAGAGGATGATCAGGTTAGGGAACATTTAAACAGATTGGATACACACTGGTCCATGGGATTTGATGGGATGCACCCACAAATGCTGAGCAAGCTGCTCACTGTTGTGAGAACAATCTTGATTATCTTTGAAAGGTCAAGGTACTTCAGGGAGGTTCCCAAAGGATGGAAGAAAGCAAATATCATTCCTTTCTTAAAGAACTTGTGAGAATTGCTGAGGCAATCAGCTCTGGTGCAGGGACATTCCTCAGTGGACCACAGTATTGAGGCATGCAAGACGGGGTTTGCTGAGCCAGGGAAAGCCAGGGAAATGCAGAGACCCATTAGGAGCCAGCAACTCTCATGAGAACATCTAATGAGGCATGAGCAGGGACATGAGTAACAGTGGCAGATTTAAACATGGTGTAACTGCCACCAACAGTCACTCACCAAGGAGATAAGCTCCAGTGCAGTGGAGCAGGGAATCACAGCATACGGAGAGGTTTCCTAAGCCAGGGAAACCCCAGGAGAGCACAGAGAGCACCAGAAGCCAGCAGCTCTCACGAGAGAGTGGCTGGTGAGGCGTGGGCAGGGCCAGGAGTAACGGGGGCCATCCTCTGCTCCACACCAGCAGCCCCAGGGAGCCCCAGACACCAGGGGCGCTGTGACCAGGACAGGCAAACAGGGCAAATGGGAGGGTGTGGAGAGAGGGCAGCTCTTCAAAGGAGGGATGTTCCACTGGCTGAGTAGAGAGATTGGACATTCACATAACCCAGCAACCGGGCACCGTTCTGTGATAATCTGCACAGGCCAAGGGTACTCATCCAACCTGAACCTCAAGGCAGGATGGCAGGCACTTGTCTGAGAGCAAAGGTTGCAGCTCTGGCTGGGGGGTCTGCACCATCTACCCCAGAGGTGGCCAAAGCCTCCACCCAGATGGAGCTGCTGAAGGGAGAGGCTGCAGTGCAGACCTCAGACTGCAGGAAGTGCCTGGACCTTTCTCCTGGGGCAGGGACAGGCAGCAGATCTGCCTGCAAAAGATGTGCCCAAGTGGAGGAGCTCCTGCAGCAGGTGGCTGAGCTGCAGGAGGTGGTGAGAAGGTTGCATAGCATCAGGGAGACTCAGAAGTTAGGTAGTGGGTTCCAAGCATGGTCTGCAGTGGACCCATAACCCATGGCCAATCAGACAAAAACTCCCCCACTGGCACACATGGGAGGGAGGGGGACCAATAATGCAGAAGAATGGAATCTTGCAACAGCAAGAACCTTCAGGAGGAAGAGACTTTCCCCAAAGTCTGAGGTGCCCTTGCAGAACTGCTCCACTGGTCTGTAAACTGAAGAGGAAAGACGGATCACATCAGGAGAGACATTGGAGCTGAGTAAGGCAGCCCTGTCTGGTCCCATATAACAACCAGTGCAACTAAGAAAAGGCTACAGGCGATAGTAGTCAGTGACTCTCTTCTGAGAGGTATGGAGGCACCCATCTGCTGACCTGACACACTCTCTAGAGACGTGTGCTGCTTACCGGAGACTTGTATCAGGGGTGTGACTGAGAGACTACTGAGGTTTGTACAGTCTACTGACAGTTAGCCACTGCTATTGTTTCACGTGGGCACCAGTGATACAGCCAGAAGCAGTCTGAGGAGTATCAGGAAGGATTACAGAGCCCTGGGAGTGGCAGTAAGGGACTCTGGAGTGCAGGTAGTGGTTTGTTGGGTTTTTTTTAAATCAGTCCTCTCTGTAAAAGGGAAGGAGTTTGAAAGAGCCAGTCAAATCAATGAATGTTTATGGGACTGGTGCCAAAGCCAGGGGTTCAGCTACTTGGATGATGGGACTCGCTTTGGGAAACCTGATCTACTGGGGGCTGATGGGGTCCACCTGTCAGAGAAGGGGAAGAGCATCTTCAGTCATAGGCTTGCCAAGCTGCTGAAGAGGGATTTAAACTAAAGTTGCCAGGGGAGGGGAACCTTAATATACCACACTCCTACCAGTTTGATGCCAGTGTCAGCAATAGATTCCCAGAGCCTGGAGAGGGATCACATGTCAGCAGGAGAGCACATGAAGAGCAGCACAATGGAGCTCCAACCAGTAAGCCAGCTTCATCAGGGGCCCAACTTAAATGTCTCTGTGCAAACATATGTAACATGGAAAATAAACAAGAGGAGTCAGAGATGTATGTACATCTGCAGTGTAGTGATCTTATTGGCATCACGGAAGCATGGTGGGATGACTCCTGTGAGTGAAGCATTGCAATGGAAGGATACAGGCTCTTTAGGAAGGACAGGCAGGGGAGATGAGGAGGTGGTGTCACCCTCTATGTTGATGACTAGCTGGAGTGCATGGAGCTCTGCCTGGGAATTAATGAGGAGCCAACTGACAGCTTATGGGTCAGGATTAAAGGAAGGACAGGGACAGGCGACATTATAGCAGAGGTCTGCTACAGGCCAACTGACTAGGAAGACCAAGCAGATGAGGCCCTCTATAGACAGATAGGAGCAGCCTCACTTTCACAGTCCCTGGTCTTCATGGGAGACTTCAACCACCCCGATATCTGTTGGAGGGACAATACAGCAGGACACAAGCAATCCAGGAGGTTTCTGGAATACATTGATGATAAATGCCTTCTTCAAGTGATAGAGGAGTCAATGAGGAGAGGTGCTGTGCTGGACATTGTTCTCACCAACAAGGAGAGGCAGGTGGGGAATGTGAAGCTCAAGGGCAGCCTTGACAGCAGTGACCATGAAATGGTGGAGTTCAAGATCCTCAGGACAGCGAGGAGTAAGCACAGCAAGCTCGCTACCCTGGACTTCAGGAGAGCAGACTTTGGCCTCTTCAGGGATCTGCTTGACAGGGTAACATGGGATAAAGCCCTGGAGGGAAGCAGGGCCCAAGAAATCTGGTTAATATTCAAGGATCACCTCCTCCAAGCTCAGGAATGATGTATCCCAACAAAGAGGAAGTCAGGTAAGTCCATTAGGAGGCCTGCATGGATGAACAAGGAGCTTCTGAACAAGCTCCAACACAAAAAGGAAGCCTACAGCAAGGTGAAGCAAGGACAGATAGCCTTGGAGGAATATAGATAAATTGTCCGAACACCAGATATCAGGTTAGGAAAGCCAAAGTCCTGATACAATTAAAACTGGCCAGGGATGTCAAGGACAACAACAGAAGCTTCTATAGGTACGTTGGTGATAAAAGGAAGACTAGGGAAAATGTGGGCCTCTGCAGAAGGAAACGGGAGACCTGGTTACCCAGGATACGGAGAAGGCTGAAGTACTCAATGACATTTTTGCCTCAGTATTCACTGACAAGTTCTCCAGCCACATTGCTGAAGTTGCAAAAGGAAAAGGTGGGGACTGGGAAAATGAAGAACCACCCCTTGTAGGAGAACATCAAGCTTGAGACTATCTAAAGAACCTGATGGTGCACATGTCCATGGGAGCTGATGAGATGCATCCACGGGTCCTGAGGCAAAAGGCAGATGAAGTGACTTTGAGAAGTGGCGGTCCAGTGAAGCTCCCACTGACTGCAAAAGGGAAATATAACCCTCATTTTTAAAAAGGGAAAAAAGGAAGACCCAGGGAACTACAGGCCAGTCAGTCTCACCTCTGTGCCCGGCACGATTATGGAGCAGATCCTCCTGGAAACTATGCTAGGGCACATGGAAAATAAGGAGGTGCTTGGTGACAGCCAACATGGCTTCACTAAGGGCAAATCATGCCTGATGAATTTGATGGCCTTCTACAACAGGTTTCAGTCATTGGTGGATAAGGGAAGAGAGCCTGATGTCATCTATCTGGACTTGACACTGTCCCACACAACATCTTTGTCTCTAAATTGGAGAGATGTGGATTTGACAGATGACCACTCAATGTATAAGGAATTGGTTCAATGGTCACTCAAAGATTTGCTATCAACAGCTCGATGTCCAAGTGGGGACTAGTGATGAGTGGCATTCCTCAGGGGTCAGAATTGGGACCAGTGCTCTTTAAAATCTTTGTTCGCAACGTGTACAGTGGGATTGAGTGCACCCTCAGCAAGTTTGCCAACGACACCAAGCTGTGAGGTGTGGTTGACAGGCTGGAGGGAAGGGATGTGCCATCCAGAGGGACCCTGACAGGCTTGAGAGGTGGACCTGTGCAAACCTCTTGAAGTTCAACAAGGCCAATTGCAAGGTCCTGCACCTCACTCAGGGCAATCCCAAGCAGAAATACAGGCTGAGTGATGAGTGGATTGAGAGCAGCCCTGTGGAGATGGACTTGGGGATATTGGTTGATGAGAAGCTCAGCGTGACCCATCAATGTGCACTCGCAGCCCAGAAAGCCAACCATGTCCTGGGCTGCATCAAGAGAAGTGTGACTAGTAGGTCAAGGGAGGTGATTCTCCTCCTCCACTCCGCTCTCATGAGATCTCACCTGGAGTACTGTGTCCAGCTCTGGGGCCTCCAGCATAAGAAGGACATGGATCTGCTTGAGCAGGTCCAGAGGAGGGCCACAAGGATGATCAGGGGGCTGGAGCACCTCCCTTATGAGGACAGATTAAAAGAGTTTGTTCACCATAGAGAAGAGAAGGCTTCAGGAAGACATTACAGAAACCTTTCAGTACCTAAAGGGGGCCTAGAAGAAAGCTGGAGAGGGACTTTTTACAAGGACATGTAGTGATACAACAAGGGGTAATGGCTTTAAACTGAAGGAGTGTAGATTTAATTAGATGTAAGGAAGATGTTCTTCATTGCGAGATAGGTTAGATACTGGAACAGGTTGCCCAGAAAGGTTGTGGATGTCCCGTCACTGGAAGTGTTCAAGGCCAAGTTGGATGGGGCTTTGAGTAACCTGACCTAGTGGAAGGTGTCCCTGTCCATCACAGAGGGGTTGGAACTAGATGATCTTTAAGGTCCCTTTCAAGCCAAAACACTCTATGAGTCTATGATTCTGTGATTCTGGAAAGAAAGGAGGAAAGTCAAGAAAGAAGAGACAGGGAATGACTGGAAAGTCAACCTTGCTTTGAACCTTGGGAAGGTAATAGCCTTAACAGTTCTGGAAACATAGTTGAACTATGAAAGGACAAGAGGAAAAAGGCACAAGTTGCAATTTCTCAATATAAAAGTTTTTTCATTACAAGGGGGATCAAAAACAAAGAGGTTACTGAGAGAGTTTGTAGAATCTCCACCCTTGGAGACATTCAAAACTTAACTGGACAAGGCAACATACTCAAACTGGATTTGCTTTGAAGTGAAGGTTGTACTAGGTGACCTCTAGAGTCCCCTTCCAAATTCCATAGTTCTGTGATTCTATGTTTCTTTGAAATAATTCTTGTTGCAAAGCTCCAGTACTAAATGTATTTATATTTCACTCTTTACCATTTGCTTTAGTTCAGTTTTACCACTGTAGTGAACTGAAAGTCATCTTTTTTTTGGTCTCCATTTATTTAATTTCTTTTGAAATGTGACAGAATAGGACAAAATCCTTATATCCCTTTCATCTGCTTCTCAAGAATCTGACTACTTCCGGGGTACTTCCCAAGAAACTGTCTGGCACAATTACAGAGCAGAAGTCTTCCCCAGTTAATATATCTTATGTTATTATAGCAGGGAATAGAATCTGAAGAATTTTTTGCCATGAAACAAAATAAAAGTCATGCTTATATAACAGGGAACGGTCAGAATGCCTTCTGTCTGATCAGTTCTCTGCTAAATCTTAAACCCTCTTTAATCTCTGCCTTGTCCAGTATCCTGCTGTTTATTAGGAAGTAGCACCTATACCTTTGTATAAGCTTTATTCAAGTTATGTTTTATTATATAGAAAGTACTTCTAAAAGAAAATTATTTCTTAACTCATAGGCACTTCTGAATTCTAACAATACCTGTCTTCTGTAACCTTTCTCAATATAACTGATATATTCTATTTCAAGAGTTTTGCTCTTAGTAACTACTTAATGGATATCAAGTAAAGGGTTACATAAAGTGTTAATCTAAATGCTGTGCTGTTATATTCAAGAGATGTGACATGATGTGTTTTATACAAAGTTCTAAAAGGAGGGATTCAGTATCACTATTATTTAATAATTGCAGGGAAAGGTTTATTCAGCCATTTTTTTTTGCTAATTATTTGAAGTAATCAGAGTTCAAAACTTTCAATTTCAATGTTAAGTCCGAGTACGTGGTTGTTTTTTCACTACCAATTTAGACCAGATTTATTGATACTCATGACTGGAATGACTTTGATGTAGAGGCATGCACTTTTGATAATCTTTGAGTAAATTATTTTAGCTCTGCTAGTGGTTGGCTACAATTAAAAAATTCCTTCATGTATGAATAAAAGATCTTTGAAGGCCACAGGCAACCTGAAGAACTCACTTTAACAACCGGAGAACTATGCAATTGGGGGTTTTATTGGGTTTTTTGTTTTTTTAAAAAAGCTTTTTAAAGCATTGAGAATTCTAATAAAATCACTCTTCAGACATTTCCAGAATGCTCCCTCACATTATAAATATTAAATAAGTTGAAAGAGAGTGAAACCAGGTTTGAAGACCCCATCCTGTTCACAATCATTACAGCTCTTTTGTTGTGTTTTAAGCTGTTAAATATTCAGTAGAACAAGTGGTGGAAGATGGGTCTCTTGCTGTGTAAGTGCCGCCAGCCTCACGCTGAATTCTTCTGGCATTCCCTTTTACCCAGTTAGGGTTTAATTAAGGCAAAGATGAAGAGCTTTTAACAAATTAAAACAAAAGGAAAAATACTGTCTCAAACCTTTCATGTCAATACAAGCATTTACTTGACTAGTGAAGCATCTCTATACTTCATGAAGTAGTCAAATTGTTCAAGTCTGTTCTGGCACCTGCTTCACAATCAAAAATTGGGCATTTGTTCTTCTAGTGGCATACTGGGTAAGAGATTACACTCACCTGTTGTTTTCTGTTGCAGCACAGAGTTGGTCTATGTATATAAACAGCAGAACAGAGCTATTGGCTGGGAATTTTAAATAAAATTCCAAACACACTAAAAATTATGGAGATGGTTTCCTGAAGCCACAGTCTTTCCCAGGTATTTTGCAGTAGCTTAGGTTTTTCCTCTCATTTAATACATTGTGAGTTTATTTTTTGGGTCTGGGTTTGCTTGTGAGGGTTTTTGGCTGCTGTTTTTTTGTTTGTTTGCAGAAACTATAGTTGTCAAGTACTCTGTTGTACTGCATAAACCCCTTGACTTTCTGACTTGAAGTTCTTCAGTCCCTAAGTCAGCAAGGTGTCTACCACCCATATCTGAATAAGAAACATAAGCATTACGACTGAACTACAATACCTATGAGTTACATACCGCACTTTATGAGTATATGTCACAATGAACAGTTGGGCAGATAAATTGTCATTGATCAAAGGAGGAATAAGTACACATATGAAATTTCTCAATGTCTATCATACTAGGACACCTACACTGAACAAGACAAAATAATGATGGCATGTGTATATGCAGAATTCTTCATTTCACCTGTGTTTGATGCTTTATCTCAGGGATAACATTTGGTTACCTTTAAAGGGAATCAAAAACCATGTTTAGGCATCTAGGTCATAAGAACATTTCCATGACTCTATTAGAAGACTCCTTAACTTGGCAGCTATAAACCTTTGCAATATGTAGTTCAATCCTCTTGGGATAATCAGACACTAGATGCCAATATGCTATTATTATGTATTGTTATTCTATACTACTAGTAGTAGGTAACACATTTATTTTGAACTGTCAATTCTATTGTGACAGTGGTTATAGTTTTGCAAAATCTAACCTGTCATCTCTTGTGTCCAAGATGCTCAGACAGACTTTGTGTAACTTCTTTTCATTACTCTTATTAACTTCAGCATCTTTGTTGTCTGATAGGAATTTGGGGAAAGTTTTAACCTTGGTCTTTCTCTGAGTAGTCCTCATAGGCTTCTGAAGTGTTTACATGTCTTTTTCAAGTGGATTTAATATTTGAAATTGTGTAAACATAGATACATAAAAACCTACTTTAGGACACAGAGGTAAGTGGAATTAGAACACACCAAATGCGTGTCCACTCAGAGCCCCTACATAATCCTCTGTCAAACCCAGAGCTAACAAACCCTTAGAGTTTTTCAATCAAAGATGTCTAGGTTCTTTCTAACTTTTAAAGAATCATTTTTTTGCATATCTTAATCTGGTAGGAACCCTCTGACTGCAGATTTATCCAACAGTCTTTTCAAGGTAAGCTACATCAAGAAGGTATCTTCTGAGTATAGCTGTGTGGAAAAAAAAAAAAAAAACCCACAACAAAACAAAAACACTCAACTCACAGAGTTCCATTCACTCTTACTTAAGAATACGATTGAAGAACTTGTAAACTCTATCTGATATCACAGACTGCTGGCTAGGGCATTTTCCTAAGAAACAGGATACATGATTTTGGAACTTTCTGCATTTTGAAAGAGGATTCAATAATAAATTATTTTCTTTTTAAAAAGCCCAAACTCTTTGTGAAGATTAATATCTCTGGTATCTGCCCAAAGACATGTATCAGAATGCCAGTGGTAAGGGGTGTTTTGCCTTCCTTTTTGTTACTGAAGTTTCTGCAGCAGTAGAGGAAGTTATTTCCAAATGTGAAGAAAAACAATTTCAGCTTTCCTTATTTGGATGTGAAAAAAACACTCTCTCCCTAAAAATGTAGAAGAAAAATATAATATATTAGAATCAACTAAAGACATATGTTTCTCCTGCTCTTGTTGGGTTTACTGTGTTTCAGCTTTTCATTCATTTATCTCTCATTTTTTTCAGTGATGAATGGTTAAGAAATAAGTACAACATGTTCTTTGGTTTGTTCAGTAGCTTTACAAGTAATTTGCTAATGATCTCTGGAACATTCTCTTTTGTAAGGCTTGCTCTACAAAGTTTCTGATTATAGACATGTGAAGGTAAGTTAAGTGTACCATGACTTATTCCCCACAGACAGGCAAACTTTTGGACAGTCTCACCCAGTGCAAATTTTCTTTTGCTGAAAGAGTTGATGACTTAATACTTTTCAGGTTTCCCCAGGGGTTCTCAGTAGTTTTTTTAGGCAGTATTTTGGAAAGAAATTAATTTTCCCAAAATAATCCAGATCTTGTATACAAAGTATTACCTCTTTCAAGGTCATATTCAATTTCTTTATAAAAAATACTGACTCTTACTGCCCCAGTGAACAGGACTCATTTTTTGGACTCAGCATAAACTGTTTTGAACACAGTGCAATTTTGACTGCAATTATTAAAAAAAAAAAAAAAAAAAAAAAAAAAAGAAGCACTACAAAAAAACTCCAATAAATGGTAAAAGACAAGATTGTCATTTGACTACATAAGCAAGTAAACAAGCATAAACAACCCTCTCAAGGTACTGTATGAGCTACTGATGTTTCTGGTTGTGTTGTGGTAAACAAAGCAGCAGCTGGTGTGCACACAACTATGGTGCCCTTCATCATCCCATAGCTCTTATCTGTGGCTGAGGGTAGGACAAGTAACAAAGTCTTCAACCCTGGGTCTCAAAGACCTTCAGAGGCAACTATGTTTAGACATAAGCTAGAGAAGCTCCACAGGCTGCTCAAATTTATGCTGGAGGCCACATTAGCTCAAAAGAAGAATTAAAAAAAGTCATGTATATTAAAGACCTTTTAGAATCCCAAAGGGTAGGTTTGCTGTATTATGGATCCTAAGTCATATACGTTGGTCATTCGAGGTGAATGTGTGGGCCAAGGAATCTGTCCCATCTCAGGTCATGCAACAAAAGTGAGATAGTGGTAAATGTCTTCAGTCAGCAAGTTTTTATCTCTGATTTATCTGATATATCTGATTTATTTTATTGTGATATCAGTATATTGCATTTTACTAAATCAAAATTCTATGTAATGTCAAAGGTCTTCAAATAAGTAAATTTGATATTAAAATATTAAACTTTCCCCATGTGGAATATGTAAATGAACCTAATCAGAGAATATTGGACACTGACAGTATGGTACCAATGCCAGGGCAGTGCATGAACTGATATATGAAGAGAGACTAAACCTTTCTTAGCCTCTCAGTTAGATTGGCATAAATTCTAAAATCAATATTTTCAAGGCTGTAAAAGGTTTCTGTAGAGCAGATTATCAAGAGTCAGTGAGAGAACTGGATTAAAATACCCAATTTTTTCCATATCTTTCATTAATGTAAGGCCTGATTTAAACAAGAAAGGGGGTTGTTAACACTGAGGGAAAGCTTTTACTTCTTATGGCTGCGATTTCATCAGGGTGGCTTATCACAGGACTCCTTTTTGATCCCAGTACCTCTGGTCAAATGGTGACATTAAAAAGAATGTTGATGTCCTAGAAGAGACATACTCCATGTCTATATGGCAAATAAAAAAGTGTGCTGGAAGCATAGGGTTCAATGAATTAGAAAAGTGAGGGTGATTTTACTTCTGCATGTAACAGTGATTGACAAATATTCTAGAAATCTTATGGGATCATATTGAAAGGATAGAGGAAGGGGGGTGGGAAACACAAAGTCCACACAAAAAGCCTGCAAGGTTTTAAGGAAATTATTAAAGGTGATAAAGAAGTGACCTAATTCTGTTTTGTAAACATATCTGTTTATATTTTCAGTATGACAAAAAAGGCATAATGAGCTGAGACAGACAAACGCAAATAGAAAATAAGGTACAACTAAAGCAGTGTGATTAACAGCTGGTGCAAAGAAAGACTTCAGCCAGTGATGTTTCTACACAAAACAGTTGGGAAAAGGTGAAAACAACTGCTCAACTACATCAAAACCACATTTCCTAGAACATGTAAATTGTGACATGCAATGCTCCAGACCTCTAATTCACCTCTCTATATTTGTGTTGAAATAGTACAACCCTGAGAGTCTCCATCTTGTGACTTCTGTCCTGAAGAGAGAGCTTAACTAAATTAAATTATCTGTGTTAGTATGAAGTAACTGAATGAAATTCTATAGCTTATTTAATACAGGAGGTCAGATTAAATTATGTTATTTTGTCACCAGGTGTCACGTCCCGCTCAGATGAGGGAGACAAGTGACTCAGATTCGGAAATCCCCAATGGAGCGGACAACAAGTCTCCAAGTCTAAACATTTATTAACTACTCACAATGTACTAATTGAACACACGATAGTTGGCTAAGTATATAGCAGGTTGTGGCAAGCAATATAATATGCCTTGCATTGCTTAATAGGAAAGGGAAAAGAGGGAGATAGAGGGAATGGGGAAATACAGATCACCGGTCTGGGTTTCTGCGCTGATCCTGCCGATGAGGGTTCTGGGAGGCACAGGAGACATCCGTCTTTTTCGCTGGCATCCGTCTTCTTCGCTTCACTGCACTCTCTCTCTCCCGGGCTGTGCCCCCTCCCCCCTTCTTGATTTATACCCACTTTCCTTGGGTCCATCCCCTAGGTCGACCCACATACCTACGTATCCCATGTATGGGGAGGGGTAAGGTGTTTCATGGGATGATGTAATTAGCATGATCATGTTAGCCCTCATTAGCATATTGAGGGGTGTTAACTTTAATATGCATTTCGTGGATAATGAAGCAAAGGTCATTCACCGGACAGATGGCCCTTGAAGTTTTGGCCAGGTGCACAGAGCAGAGCTGTCCTGTCTTCACAGGGCTCCCTCCTCCAGCTGCATCCTGTGTTATTCTGGCAGCCTTATCAGCTTCGACCATCACAGAATGCACCCTGTGACTCATAGTTTTGTCTTGCGAGTGTTTGAGGCATTTCTTTGATCAGCCTCAACTTTTGCTTTCTCAGGCTGTTTTTCTTAGTTTCTCACAGGCCTGGTTTCTTGTCTCTCACACCAGGTCTTTATGCTTTGGAAATGCATGGTAGAAATGTATTCCTTCACTCAATATCACTAAGGTGTGGGTAAGTTTTGTGCTTTTAGTCATCTTCCTTTAAGCAGCTAATAACCATAACAAATTCCAAATGGGACTTCTGCTTTTGTACAGGTCAGGCTGTTAGCTCATAGAATCATAGAATGGTTTGGGTTGAAAGGGACCTTTAAAGTTCACCCAGTCCAACCCCTCTGCCACGGGCAGGGACATCTTTCACTAGACCAGGTTGCTCAAAGCCCTGTTCAACCTGACCTCGAACACTTCCAGTGATGGGACATTCACAACTTCTCTGGGCAACCTGTTCCTGTGTCTCACCACCTTCATTGTCAAAAATTTCTTCCTCATGCCCAATATAAATCTACCTTCTTTTAGTTTAAAATAATTACCCCTTGTCTTGACACTACAAGCCTTGGTAAAAAGTCCCTTCTATCTTTCTTATAAGCCCCCACTAAGTATTGAAAGACCACAATAAGGTCTGCCTGGACCCTTCTCTTCTCCATGCTGAACAACTCCAATTTTCTCAGACTTTCCTCATAGGAAAAGTTTTCCAGCCATCTGATCATTTTTGTGACCATTCTCTGGACCTGCTCTAACAGGTCCAGGTCTTTCTTTTGCTGGGGGCCTCAGATCTGGAGGCAGTACTCCAGGTGACATATCAGAAGAGCAGAGCAGAGGTAGAGAATCACCTCCCTCTACCTGCTGGCCACATTTCTTTTTATGCAGCCCAGGTTACAACTGGTTTTCTGGGCTTCAAGTGCACATTGCTGGCTCATGTCCAAATGCCCACTGGAAATCCAGATTTGTGTTTTCCTTGGGTAGTAGAAAAAAAGTGTATTACAGTTCTGAGTGTCATGGCCTTTTCTTAAAAGAGTATTTTGGATGTGATATGTTTCTGCTCAGTCACTTAGACAATGTCACTGCATTAAAGGAGGAAATATTTTAATATTTTTAAACCAGGTCTCACACAGTGTAAACTGACTGTGATTTTTTCACTGAGGCTGATTGTATACCTGCCCTTGGTAATCTTTTCCAGAATTCATCTGTTATCACTGAAGTATTTCCTCTCCACCGTACTACTCTCTTGTCCATGTTGATGTTCCAGACTGAAGCTTCAGACAAGTACTTCTTGTTTTCAACTCACTCCCTCATCAAAATGAAAACATTGCTTATCTAGTACCTTAGTGACATTCACTATTAAAGAACTGCATTAACGTTCTTTCCTTTCTAATAGCTGTTGTTTGGTTTTGGTTTTTTTTAAATGACAAACCATTTGTGGTCTTAAAAAGAAGAGACCAATTATCAAACTCTGCCTTAGTAAACACTTAATTCAAGCTAATGGGGCTACTCCCAAATAGGTCACTTGGGAGAAATTCAGACAACAAATAAAATATTTCAACAAAAGAACATTGTTCTTTGCAAGAGTCAGAACTAAATTCAGCATTATAATGGTGCTTCATGAAAATTAAAAATGTTGCATTAAAAATATTACCTACTCTAAAACAGAGTACTTCTTCCCAAAACACTATTTTTAGCAGCAAAGTGATTCCCTTCTGCTTCCTCTCCACTCCCTGTCATCTCAGTTCCTTTTAATAACAGTCTTGTTCATGTAGTTTAAGAAAATAATAAATGTTGCCTTATAGCTAAAATATTCTAAAATTGAAAGTGCTTTATCTACATGAGATTGTGTTATTATGAAATCATATCATAGAATGGTTTGGCTTGGAAGGAACCTTAATGATCATCTAGTTCCAACCCACCCTGTCATGGGCAGGGACACCTTCTACTAGAGCATGTTTCTCAAAACCCCATCCAACCTAGCCTTGAACACCTTCCAGGGAGGGGGCATCTGCAACTTCTCTGAGCAACCTGTTCTAATGTCTCACCACCCTCACATTAAAGAGTTTCTTCCTTATCTATATTCCTTATTTACAAAGCATATTTATTTTCTGTGGCTTAAAATAAAGCTCTTTCCAATGCTAGTACAAAGGTTCTCTTCTGAGTGATTATCTTCAGTCATACTATTTCATCATTATCCAAATTTTATACCTATGTTTTTTTTTTTCTTCCATCAATTCTTAAATGTCAAAGCTGAAATTGTTTACTGTCTCTACTGCTTTCAGACAAGATAGCTCTGTTTAATCATGTGTCCCTAGGAGGAAAGGTGTTTCTAGAAGAGAAAGACAAATAAACAGAAAAAAAAAAAAAAAAAAAAAGGCAAAAAGGTATAAATCTTTCCAGGTAGAAACCACAGGATCTTACTATTAAGGCAGAACAGTTGGCAAGATCCTACTTTTTCATGTCTTTCCACAGTACTTTCCTTTATATCAGGGTATGCTATCATATTAATGAAACACAGCTGATGTGCCAACCTCTATACAGTATGTACCCTGGCATTCTTATTTTTTTCTAATTTAAATATATATGAAAATAAAGGGGATACTTGCTTGATGTTTCAAAAATAAGAAAGATTTTTAGGAAATGAACATTTGGAATCTGACAGCTACATATTATTTGCACTCCATGGATCTAAACAGATTTTCTGCAATTATCACTGTTAGCTAGAACATATCATTATCTTTCCTATTGTGATGACTCTTTACATTGTAAGGGAACAAGCCAATTGTCTTTTTTATAGTTTTATGTCAATATGAACTATTACAGATGTCAGCAGAATGACAAAGTTATAACTATAAAACTATATTTTTTTCGAAGTCATGTGTGATTATCTATATAGAGACTGCTTATAAAAGCTCATGAAACACTGAAGGTGTAGACAGAAACACTGCAAAAGTAAATCAGTGTTACATAAAATATATGTGATTAAAGCCACACAGATCAGTTGCCATAGCTGAGACATGTATCTCCTGTGTCTTTGTTTCTAGTTTCTCTGTTTCCTTCAGAAATCTTGCTGTGTATAAAATGAAGAAGTGTAGGTAACTGACAGGAACAGAAATGTTAAGAAGTTGGAGAAACCAACTTAGAAACACAGCTTCGTCTATGAAGTGTCATTTTTATGGGAAAAACACAAAAGGAGGGTTTTTTTTCCTAATCTATATTTTTCCTCTTCTCTATTCTGCACATCCTTTCTCAATTTAAAATTTCAAACAAAATAAAATGTTTTCAAAAAAATATTACATTTTCTTCTAAGATACATTTTTAGAATTAAAATAGAAACTGAAAGCTTTTTATTTTGAATTTGTCACTATTTTTTTCAGTGTAAATTGGTAAACTCATTAAACTGTTCAAAAATTAAGATGTTAAAATGCACCTATAAATTAATCTTTATGCTTTGCAGAAAATATAAATAGTATACCTGTTAAGAGCTTGAATTGACAAGGATTCTAGAAATTTTTACAAGACTGAATACTAGGGAGAAATTGTGGAGACTGTATTTTCTAGACTTATGAAATATCGCAGGAACTTTTAGTTATTCTTAAAAGAGCTTAAATCTGCAGTGATCTTTCCAGACTTGTTTGACTTCCCAGATGGAAAATATTTATATGAGTATGAACTATTGGTTTTTGTAGAGAGTTGGTCAAAAGTTGTGAATTTTCAGATTTGCAGCCGTTCTCCTTACCTATGTAATTGCTAATTATGCCAGCCTTTCATGGTCTTATACGTTTCCTGCATTACAAGTACTGAGTTTTGTGAAGGCATGATCACCGCTTTGAAATAGAGAATGCACTTAAAAATCATGCAGTAAATGCCCAGCACCATTCTTCACACATTTGTTCTGCAAAACCTGGAAATCCATAGTGAATAATTATAACATACAAGGATGTTCCTAGGCCTCACTGATCTGAGGAAATTTGCAATGGTTGGGAGGAGAATAAGGATCTCTAAAGTATGAAGAAGCATAAAGAAGATCCCAAGCATGTGGTTACTATGGCAGGGACAGACAAGGAATAGCTGCTGGATCTCCTTTTTAAAGTCTGTGGTCATAAGCACTATAGTAAGAAGGAATGGAGTGAAAAGAAGATGTGCTTTACACTTGAATGATAAAAAGTATTCATATATCTTAAGCAGCTTAGCAATCACTCTCAGTACTACCAGAGCTAATGTTTTCCCAGTTCAGTTGTGGGAATGCAGAATCTACATTCAGCTCCTGAAGCAATCTTCCTTTTGCACCAGAATGAGGTAGAATTGTAGTTCTCATCTGTAGAATTATTTGTGTCTGTTCTTCATAATTCCTTAAAACAGAAAATTAGCTGTAATATGTGACTATTAATAGAAGTGTTAGATACAGCTGTTACATAAATTCAAACACAAATTAAACTCTTATTAAGCAGTCTCATTCCTAAGGCTAAATGGGTCCTCTTGTTGGTGCAATAACAGTAAAAATTATTTGGAAAGTATTTTCTGGCTTGTGCGATTCTGACACTGCCCTGTAAGAATGGTAATAATAGTGATATAGATAATGTCTTTGTAAGTTACCAGTGTTTTCTTTGTACTAAGAGTTCCCACAGTGTGGTCACAATGATGGTTCTGATAGATTCCTGTTTTACTAATCCCTCTAGCTGCTACAATAATAATAAAATAAATAATTTATACAAGGAGAACTCTATTTTATGAAATTCATAGAATCAAGGATTATCTGTTTCCTTATATGCTGCTCCAGAACTGAGAACACAAGCAAGTGGGTTTCTCAGCAACTTCTCAAGTTAACTTCTAAACTACGTGATTTCAATAATTAACTGATTTCTATCAGCTGTGGGACTATCACAATGATTCCTCCCCTTTGTCCTTTGGTACGAGTCTGTTCCTCTTTGTTCAAACTTTAAAAATTGCTTGATATTTTTCATAGCGTAATACTTTTTAGTACTTCTACATCTTATGAATTAAACCATTTTTTTAGTATTCAATGTTCATTTTTACAGATATGATCAAATTAAACAGTGAATATATTTATTCTATATTTCATAAGCAAAACTGTTAAGGACTTTTCTACTTCATATGGAATTACAGGTCAAAGAACAATACTTAGCAAAAAATAGACATTCAAAATTAAATAGGATGGAGGCAAGCACCACTTGTTTCAGAAGACTTTTGTAAATGGTAGTGGAATGGTTCTCATAAATCTCCATATTATGAGTTTGGGAATAATACATAGTGTAATGAGAAGCAAACAGTGCAAGGAAGGTTCTGCCTTCTCAGTGGTGACCATTCATGACTGAATAATTATGCAAACCACATAATAGATGAGGAAATAAACAAAACAAAACAAAACAACAAACAGAAAACCCATCAGAACGAGTTCTTTGCATGTGACTTTGAGTCACTGCACCCTAAATATTTTGAGTGAGAATCAACAAAATGTATTAAAATAAAAGGTATGGCCTTCTATGCAGAACAAATGCTATTCAGAACATCTCAATTTGTCATTATGCAAAAAATTTTAAAATATCCTTTTCTACACAGGTAATATTTTATAGATTAAAGAAGCACACAGCAATAAATCTGGTCTCCATAACTGTATCCATATTTATTTAAAGATGTTGCAACTCAGAATGTGTCATTTTAAATATGATATATGATCTTACTCTGAAGAAAATTAGCAACATTTATGGTAAAATGCTTGTACAATGAATACATATATAAATTCTACTTCATAGGATCAGTATTTTATTAAATAGTCAAATAAATACCCAGCTGAACATTGCCTCACTGAAATCAGAAAATTGGTCCTGCATAGGTGTGAGAATGGAATTGATGAGGTCAATTTTGGGTCCCCCTCTTCCTCAGACCTTTGCCTTTCTGAAGAATTTTAGGTACCTCTATAAAGCCACCCTGCCCGATTAAACAAGGCTTTGTCATCTTCCATTAAACATATAGGAAATACTAATTAACTGATTGTTTAACTAGTGAACCATTATAAAAAAGGTGGATTTATATACTATACAAAGTACCTTGTGCTTATAAATAAACTCTAGATAAGTGATAAATATCCATCTGTTAAGGGCTTATGGGTATGTGTTTATAAGTAAACTTTGCCACATACAGAATATTTCTACAAAATAAAAAGGTATATCTGGAAATAGATTTCCCAGAAAGTTAGACAGTGCAGTAATTACTTGGATCTAGAAGGGCTCTGGGTGACAAAATCTAAATTAGGAAGGACTGAGATGAGCTCGTTTTCCTTCAGTTATGTGGCCAAAGGCTAATATATATACATTTTCAAGGTTATAACACTTGAACACTAACCTTCTTTTGGCTTTTATTGAGACTTAAGAACAATCTGAGCCTCTTCCTGCATCTCCCCTGTTTAGCAAACCTCTCTTTAATATTCTCTTCCCTTTATTTTTACCAGCATAACCCCTGAAGCTGTATCAGAACTTATTAGCTTTCTGTTTACAGGAAAGTGGGTAGATTGAAGGTGTAAAGTATTTCAGCAAGAGGTAAAAGCTGGTATAAAACTATGATGTTTCAGGCTAATGACAATGAAGAGTCACTGTGCAGTATGAATAGTAACTCAAGGAGTAATTTTAATACAGTAAAAATGTTTTTAAAATATGTTAGAAGTTGCCTGGAAGAGCTGTACATCATCTAATCATCAGTATCACTCCTATCACCCTAAAATACTCCATGAACCACAGGGAAGCTTATAGTAACAAGGAACTTAAGAAGAAGTAAATCACTTTCCTTTCCTTGGTATTGTCACCATGATTATTCTGCTTCTTCAAGTTCTTACAAAATGTTATCTATGTTCAACAGAAAGGTGTCTACTTATTTTAATGGTTTGTGGATCACACTACACTGCTCCAGTTGTCATGGTAGGTGAAAAACTAAGAAAATTGCAAAATTAACATCCAGAAGTGATGATTTTTTTTTTGTTGTTTATTTCTTTTGGTATTTGTTTCCATATTAAATTACCACAGAGTTAATATTGTTTTTTTCTTGGTATAACTGCTTCCAAAAGAAATACTGCTTTTGTAAGTATTCTAACAGCAAATGTCATTTGTTATTCTGCGTTCCATGTCAGGACTCAGAATGAACTTCTACCTCATGTTTTTTTCAGATCAATAATGCAAAGTCTACATTTGGAACAAAATGGAAGGGCTCAGATATGTATCTAGGTATGTAAAATTCTTTCTCTGTTTGCATTTTTATAGAAAAACATTTCACATATCACTCCAGTTGAGTTGGTAAAATGCATGAAGACTGGCCAAATGTCATTCTCTGAGGTGTATGAACACTTACGTTACTAGTCTGAAGGACACTGACCTGAGTGTCATGGCACAAACATTGTTTCAATCAAGGAAAGTCATGCCAAATTGAAGATAGTTCTTAACTTGCAAGCTAAAAACTTGTCCAATGAAAGAGAAGATTAATGTGTTTGCCTTGAGGAAAGTATTCTCTGAATATTAATTTGCATATTTACTTTCTTCTTTCTTAAAAAGTCTTTAGGGACACCTTGTGGATTTGAATCTGTTTTAGCTGAACTATTTGTTAGTGGAATGAATTACAATGTAGTTCTTCCAGTAGACTCATGGAGAAAGAATCTAAGTTCTTATAAAAAGAGGAAATAATGCCTACACAGTTGTTTTTCTGTTATATGCTTTTGTAAAACCAACATTTCACATTAAAAGCTGAAAGTTTAGAAAAAAATGAAGTTGAAATCTAAACATAGAATTCAGTTTGAGAAAGGGAAGGCTGTTGTTTTAGGCTAACAATAAGACAAACACAACCTTGAAATGAGTTTGCTAAGCCATCAGATTTACATTGTGTGATGAATGAGACAAATTTGACCTGTAGTTTAGGCTTGTCAGGGAACATCAGGATACTGAGAGACTAAGGAGTTTAACAGAGTCTTCATTTCCCCATGGATAACTAATCTTCAGAAAATATTTCTGATTTTTTGTTCCAGTCTTTTGTGTGGTTGATCAATGAGTTTCAAATACTGATCTCTACTGTTTGTCTCTGCTCCTCCCCAGCTGGAGGAAGAAGACATGAGAAGAAAACTAACTGTCTTGGGATAGGTATGTCACACAAAATATATGACAGAAATGGCAGCATTTAGATAAGTATCTGGAACCCATCTCCAGCTTCATTTTTTCCTAAGGAAGGATAGGACACAGAAGTCAAATAATAATAAGAAAACATTTCTGTATATATACTTTACATGAATACACACACACACTAAAATTCAGAGCTAATAAAATGCTGAAACAGCAAAAATAACAGCCCAGAACACATCAATATAGATTTCAGGTACCTGTTGTTGTGGGTACACATGCTTTTAAATTAAAATTTCCTCTTCATAAGGTGTTGGTTATGTGGGGTTTTTTTTCTTTTTCATAGTTCTTCCCAATGAATATCCAGAGACATACCTATAAACTTATAAAATGAATATTTTCAACTACTTTTTATTATTTTATGCTCAGTAAAACTAATAAATATCTAAACAGTTGCCTTCCGGAGCATAAAAATGTTATAATTTCATATACAAAATTTTCATTGATAGTTGCTATAGTAATTTTATTCACTATTGAGGGCAAAACGATTCACATTAGGTTGAGATGAAGCTTTACTGCCAAGAGCAACATACATCACTCCATTGTGTGATGTATACTTCTATGGTTATAAAATAAGTGGTGACCACATGCTAGCATATCTTCTTGATGAAGAAGGTGTTTTCTGATCAACCAGGTTAATGTGTGACAACTAACACACTCTAAAAACCTGCTGAAATGAAGCACACACTTAGAAATAGGTTCATTTCACTGACTGCCTGCTCATCTTCAAAAGATGAGACTGGAAAATAAAATTTAAAATACTCTTGAATACTGGAACTCCAAACTCACAGAGACCCTACTATATAGGGTATTTCATTACTTATCCTCTTCCCCCCAGTTATTTCCTTCTGTGTTCCAAAAGCTTCAAGACACAAATCCCCTTTTTCTTAGATTGTATATCTCCTCTCCTTCTCTCTTCCCTCTCTCTCCCTGACCCCCAACTTTCTGTCTTTTTCTCCTCCCTCACTTCCAATTAAAATACCTCCTTTCTCACAGATGCCAACTACCACTTCTTGCAAAGAAGGCAAAATTTATGCATAATAAACTAAACTGATATTCTCAATTTGCATTTAGGCTAAAACAAAGAATTGAGTACCCAAACCCTGGCAAACTTTTCCTGGTTTTAACTGTTGGTCCAGTAAAAGATACTATCTTTATCTCCAGCCTTGTCTGTCTTCTAATGTTAGACCTAGATAGTTTTAACAGCATATCAGAATAATTTCCATTAGCTCCAGTAGGATTTTCAAGTGTAAATACTGGTAAGAAATGTCTCCACTTCCATATGTAAAATGATCTAATTAGAGTACCGTGTAACCAAGTCTTAGAGAAGTGTGTTAAAGTATAATAGTAACAGTGGAATTACCATTTATGGTAATTGGCTTATACAGGTATTCATAATAAACAAAATATTTCTTATACTTGTCATTTTCAAAGAAGAAAACTTGCTATCTGTAAAGATAAGTTTTCCCTAAGAACTTCTGGACACTTTGATGAAAAACGCCATAGAGCTTTTCCTATTATTAATTTTTGCAAGTGTTAGTATACATCCAACATTTAAGGATAAATTATTGCAAATTGATGTTTGATTTAACCTACTGACAAAACCCATTTATTATATCAAAAGGTTAAACACAGAGGTTTCCTCAGTAGTATTTCTGATTAATTATGGACTCCTTCAAGCTTACTAATACTTACTTTTTGATCATGATGATAGATTACAGAAATTAACAAACTTTTAACTTTGATATTGGTTCATTAGTTAACATTTGCAAAACATTTAGAAAAAAATGAAGCATCACACTTGTACCATGCAATAAAAAAATCTTGAAATTTTACTGATAGTTCTTCTGACTGAATCATTCTCAAATTTCTTACAAACATTCCTCTACATCTACTTTCTTACTTGTTCCTCATTCCCCAAACTTGTATGGAATACTGTAGCTATCTTGCTGTATTGAAGGCAAGGATGATTTAAGACAGAAAACCGTTGTTAAATAATAACAGGGTAGAGACCTATATGTGAACAGGTGCTCTGAAAGCTTGATAAGCAAGCTTATGAAAAGAAATATGACATATATGTTTTTCTTGATTATTATTACCAAAATTGTCAAGAATAATAGAAAGGGAGAAAAAAGGAATGCAATCTTTTGCTTAGATGAAGAAAGACAGGTCTTGGGAGATGGCAAGAGCTGTGCGTTTCTTCAGCATGGGCTTGTGTACGTAGTCACTTGCAAAATGGACAAGAATTAACAGAAATTTCCAAACCCATACAGACATCTTATATAATCCCTAACCATCTCCATCTACTCTTAAACTGATGTCATTCACATGGTGGATTAAGTCAACCATAGGGTTCTTCCTGAAAAGTTCTACATTCTGTTTGCTATATAAGCAGACCACTTCTTTAAGGCACAAAAGTTATGCGGTGGGATATCAGTATTCATCATCCAACCATGTGCAGTTCTGTCAGAGAATGTACTGCTTCAAACACTTTTTTTGCTCCTGCTTTTTGGAACTATTTATTAGTTAGTATACCGCATTTTGTAAAACTATTTCTGAAGTGCTTAAAGTTTCTTAAGCATTGAAACATGAACCTATGAACATACTTCTGGGTTCATTCAGTCTGTTCAGAAGCCCAGGCACTAGCAAACTAAGTAGTGCTATGATGAGGTAATTTTTTTTCAGTTAATTCACTGTACTTGCTGGATCACCTTTACAATTATTACTACACAGAATAAATGTTCTGAAAACAGAGAAAAATAGAAAATATAGATGATAAATTTATTTCTGTTTTGTTTCCTTTATAAAGTCCTAGAAAGAAGGGTCTATCTTCCAAATAAATGTGATTTTTATTTCAACTACTATGTAATACTGACATGTATTTGACTGTTTATGAGCCAAACCGGTACTGAAAGAAATGTATGGTTTTTTCAATATTCACTATCTAAGAATCTAAACAATGGCATTTTACAAATTATGGGAAATCCAAAAATTATATTAAAAATCTCTAAGGAAGAATTCCTAATATTTATTTTTTAAAAAAAACAAAAAAACCAGAAAGACAAACTATCTAATTCAATCTTTAATGTAAAATACACTTATTGGAATGGAAAGGGTAGGAGAAAGAACATCTGAGGCTCCAGGTGTGATTTCAATCTTACAGGTCTTGGGAAACTGAAAACCAAAACCAAAACAAAACCTTAAATAGATGGTCTATTAATAATTGTTTAGCCTCTCGCTTTATATAAGTCTTTTCATAGGGTTTGCACTGATCCCATGAACTCATTCATTCTCCTTGGTAATTAAAACAAACCATCTCTTTTATGTAGGTTTCTTAAAAGTTAAATTGAAGCAGTTTAGTTTGAAGTCTACATACCTCGTGCTGTTACATAAAATTATTCTGAAACATTAAAGTTAAAAAAATTTCCAATCATTCAAGCACAATAAATGCAGAGACATTCTTGCATCACTTAATTTATTCTGGATGTTGGTTGAATTATCTTGTAATTCTAAAAAAACCACAGCTGCCAATGCAAAGTAATTTAAAGTGACAACATATCACTCTAAATCGCAATCACAACACAAGGTGCTACAATTTGTAAACCCAAGGTTGTTCTAGCATTTATTTTTATAACTATAATTTTTTTTTTTTTTTTTTTTTTTTAGAATGAGGAGAGATTTGATCAAGAAAAATCCAAGCATTTAATTTAGAAGGAATAAAATAAAGAGTATTTAGAGTTTACATGTGTATGCATACTTTCAAAACTCTCTTAGAATTTCTGCTTATTCTGTAAGAGAGAGACAAGAGAAAAAATTAAGCTACTCCTAGGTTATAGTGGCTCTCAGAGGCTGAATATCTGCATATTAATACAACAGAAGAAAAGAGTAAAGACATTAAAAAAACATAAGTACAACTGCTATTTTCACTAAAGTAATAACTTGCAAAGAACGTTAAGTCATAGCACTGTGTATTCTTTTATTGCAACTGTAACTGTGTTGTTTATTTTATTCCGCTTATAGTTACAGTTTTCAATTTGTTGGCATCCTGATGACCAGGTAAATAGATTAAGTTTTGCATGTGTATATGTTGTATGTTATATTTCTGGCAATTATGTCAAAGATATTTTTAACAGTTGTTTTACTGAATAGCATTTGGAGGATTAGCAATTGCATTCTGGAAAGTTCTGAGTTTGGAAAAAAACCCTGCATGATTAAACAAATTTAGAAAAAAAATCCACATTGTTTAATTTCTTTTTAAAAATGTTAAATTTAATTACATGGATTTTTAAACAATAAAAACCTATATCTACATTGAATGAGAGGTCAATCAGTAAAAAGCTAATGATTCTTTTGCCTCAAAATGTTTTAGGGAAATAGTCAAGTTGATGAAAAATATCTTGAAATCCTCTTTACTATTAACACAATCTTAGAAAATTGATAATTTACTCATTCTTCTTGGATCATCTATTTCTGGTGGAATTTGTTTGTTTGTTTGACTAGACTAGCTGATCCTGTATAAAAATGCCAGTGGCAGCTCCCCTCCAGCTGAAGGTGATAAATAAACTCCCTTTCTGAGCAGTTGTGTGCCTCCTGGACCTTACAATGATTATGTAGCCCCCTTGGTCAGTAATGCTATGTGCAGGCAAATGAACTTTGAAGGCTCTCTGCAGTTTATATGCTATTCCTTAAACCTTTAATCAGCAAGTCTCAGAATGTGAATTTTTGTCCTCAGCTACAGCAGCACAATTCCTATATAAATCAAAAATATTCTCCAGATTATTGTAGATATACTATAAAGTTTTATTTAATTTAAAAAAACAAATACTGATAATGCTAAAATGTATCTATGTGGCCATGCATGGTAAGGAAGTGATAGACTTACAAAAAGGTATGTAATTTTAAATTATTTTTATTTTTCCCATTAACTATGTAATTGGCTAAACATAAATATTTTGCAAATGCATATCATTTATTTGATTGACAGTAATGGCTTCTTTGGAATCAACCTAGTCAAGTGAATCATTACATACACTGAATACACACATAATTTGGAAACTATTTAAGTAACTGGTGAAATTAAATAGCTGCATATATGCATACCAGCTGCACAAGAGAGGACTCTTAAAACTGTAGTAATCATCCTACTAAGCAGGCATACTATTTTCCATAGTATGTTTCTATGGTTTTGTGCCCAGAATGCTTTTGAGAACTTATTCCTCTTTTTCCTATTTGGAATAGTAACTCAGCTATCAAAAACTGAAGAGGATAAGAAAGGTATGTGGCAGGGAAACCAAGCTGTCGGAACAGTGCTAGGAACATATGTTAATTAATCTGTCTTTTCTCTGTTCCCACAACAGTTAACATATATAAAGCGGGGTTCAGATGAAATAAGAATTAAACAGTACACACAAAATATATTCGTGTCATCTCAGTCTAATCTTGTATGCAGCTTCATGGAAGGACTGTGTCCTGACTGGATCAGAAAGAAGACCATATGGATCAGTTCAACAAAGATACCTTGCGATTGTAAAGAATGTAATACAAATGAAGGAATTGATTGTAATTAATTTTGTTGTAAAACTGATATAATGCTACTCATTTATTCATGCCTGAGATTTAACATGGTTAATTCAGGCTTATTTCCTTTTTCTTATAAAAAAAAAAAAAAAAGTATTGGATACAGGAGAAAGATCATTCTGATATATTTTATTAGGAATTGCAAGCTGTGGATTTTCAGAGTTTGTAAGAATTATGTAGGAAGAACACTAGCACAAGTACCATGAGATGTGATCTCTATCCTGTTGTGAGTGATCAACAAACCCCAACACTGGAAGACTCAGAGAAGACAGGCAAGACTGATGTGCTCATGAAGTTCAGAAAAGAATGTAAGAAGTCACCACAGCTATCGTGAAGGAAGCTGAACTTCTCTCAACATCAAGGGGACCAGAAGGTGGACTTTGCTGCAAATAAATGGCTGTAGTTATGTAAATGTTATGTTAGATATGTAAATGGTCTTCCTAAAATAATCAATCAAAAGTATTATCTCTGAGCCCGCAGATCAATGTGGGGGAAGTATATAAGTAGTTCAACACAATATAGAGTATAAAAACCAAGCAACAAACAGAATGAACTTTGAAGAGAGAAAAGGACTTGAGCTTGCTTCAACCCATGCACTCCTTCCCAGTCACTGGTGATGACCAGTGTTGTGATGGTGAGCATGTAGAGACTGGTAATGGGGATCATGTTTCTATTGTTATCCAACTGTATATTGCCATTGCTGTATTGTGTTTGTGTTGTGAATTCAGTATACGGCTGTATCACAAATCCCATATAATGTAGATTATCTTCAAATAAGTAAATTTAGTATTAAAACATTAAATCTTCTTCATCTAAAAGAACCAAAGAGTATTGGACTCTGACACCCAGTAGTTTGTATTTGTAAAATATACTTAGTATTGTGAAATTACCACATTTTAAAAGTCATCACTTTATTAAAGCCAACATTGATTGTGTTGAAGGAAATGTGGGAAGAGTGAGCTGCTAACAAGGGCAGCAGTGACTCAGAGTAGACGGAGACTGGAGTGACACCGCCACACACCCCTCACATAGAAAAGCATCCCCCAGAAAGCGCAAGTGACCAAGAGCGTGGCAAACAGGACGGGCAAACAGGGTGTGGTGCGTCAGAAGGGCGTGGTGGATCAGAAGGGTGTGGCACAGCAGTTTGCGCAGGCAGGGCGAGTGGACAGGGCATAATCTCCCTCCTGGCTCTAGAGTTTATCTGAGCTATTTTCATCTTATCGTCCTCCACGAGTAGACTGAACCATGATCTCCGCTCACATCAAAACCACCACCAGAAAGAACGTGGTGACCCAGACAGAGCTGCCACCCAAACATGCAGTGGTCCAAGTCCCAGGCTGCAGGGAGTGCCTGAGCCTGCCAATCCTGTCGGAGGACAGCAGGGACAACACCTGTGTGCACTGTGATCAGCTGGATGTCCTGCTCAGCTTGGTGGCGGAACTCAAAGAAGAGGTTGAAAGATTAAAAACAATTAGGGAGTGCGAAAGGGAAATTGATTGGTGGAGTAACACCTTAGGACCCCTGAAGCAAAAAGGAGCAAATGGAGGCTCCAAAAGAGGAAAGCAATCCCTCACCCTCTTGCTACCAGGCAGAAGGAGGGGACCTAAGATATAGGGGAGGCTGGAAACAGGTCCCTGCTCAAGGAGGCAGGAAAATCCCCTCCTGACCTCCCTCACCCTCCATGGTGTCCCTTTCCAACAGATACAGGGCCCTGGAACTTGTGAATGAAGCAGAGAAGGATGAAGAAAGTGAGTCAAACAAGGAAGAAGATGAAGATCCACCAAGGCCAGGTCACTCTAGACCAGGTATTAAAACCAATTCTAAAAAGAACACCAGAAGGGTCATTGTATTGGGTGACTCCATTCTGAGGAGTGTTGAAGGCCCAATATGCAGACTGGACCCACTTCATAGGGAAGTCTGCTGCCTTCCTGGGGCCAAAGTAAAGAACCTCACAGCAAAATTCACCACTCCAGTGAGATTTAAGGACTATTGCCCTCTCCTGGTTTTTCAGGTAGGTAGCGACAATATTACCAGGAGAAGTCCTAAATCAATGAAGAGAGATTTCAGGGCCTTGGGGAAACTGATTAAGGGGTCGAGGGCACAAATTGTGTTCTCTTCCATACCTTCAGTTGCGGGGATGGATGAGGAAGATTACAGAACTCAATAGATGAACTTGTGGCTCCGAGACTGGTGTTACTGGCAGGGCTTTGGATTTTTCAGTCACAGGTTAGTATACAGGATGCCAGAACTTTTGGCATCAGGTGGGATGCACATGTCCTAGAGGGGGAAAAGGATCTTGGGGCAGGAGTTAGCTGGGCTCATTGGAAGAGCTTTAAACTAGATTTGAAGGGGAAAGGGGACAAAACTGGAACTCCCAGACATAAGCCCCAGGGTAGTTTACCAGAGTTTGTGGGCTGTTGTGCCAGTAACGACCCTCACCCTGCCATCTCAGTGGAGGCAAGGGATGGAGACATGCATCACAATAAAGATGCAAGGGATATTCATGGATCAGTAACCGTGGTAATACTTGTTAAAGGTCAGGTTTCAGGACTTAGGACCCCTAAATGCAAAAAGGTGCTGGGGACATCAGCCCATCTGAAGTGCATCTACACCAATGCACACAGCATGGGTAACAAACAGGAGGAGCTTGAAGCCATGATGCAGCAGGAAAATTATGACGTAGTGGCTATCACAGAAACATGTTGGGATGTCTCCCATGACTGGAGTGTGACAATTGATGGCTACAAGCTCTTTAGGAGGGATAGACAAGGAAGGAGGGGTGGTGGGGTGGCGCTGTATGTTAGGGACTGTTATGATTGCTTTGAGTACAAGTATAGTGAAGACAAGGTGGAGTGTCTTTGTGTTAGAATCAGGGGGAAGGCCAACAGGGCAGATGTTGTAGTAGGATTCTATGATAGGCCACCCACCCAGGACAGAGAGGTGGATGAAATATTCAATAGGCACTTAGGAGAAATATCACCATCCCTTGTTCTTGTGGGAGACTTTAACTTCCTAGACATCTGCTGGAAATACAACCCAGTAGAGCGAGACCAGTCCTGGAGATTCCTGGAATGTGTGGCAGATAACTTCCTGACACAGCTGGTGAGTGAACTGACCAGAAAAGGTGCCTTGCTGGACCTCCTCTTTGTGAACAGAGAAGGACAGGTGGATGATGTGGCAGTTGGAGGCCGACTAGGGCACAGCAATCATGAAATAATAGAGTTCACTATTCTCAGAGAGGGCAGGAGAGGGGGCAGCAGAACTGACATCCGGGACTTCCAAAGGACTGACTTTGACTTTAGGCAATCGCTTGACAGGATCTCTTGGGAGATGATCCTGAAGGGTATAGGGGTCCAGGAAGGCTGGACACTCTTTAAGAAGTTAGTCTTAATGGCTCAGGAGCAGGGTGTCCCCAGATGCTGTAAGAGAAGCCAAAACCAAAGAAGACCAGCCTGGCTGAACAGGGAGCTTTGGCTGAAACTCAGGGAGAAAAGGAGAGTTTACAGCCTTTGGAAGAAGGGTTTAGCAACTCACAAGGATTAAAAAGATGCTGTGAGGCTATGCAGGGCAGAAATCAGTAGGTCTAAAGCCCAGCTGGAAATTAATCTGGCTTCAGCAGTCAAAGATAACAAGAAATGTATCTATAAGTATGTCAGCAGCAAAAGAAAGACCAGGGAGAGCCTCCATCCCCTGCTAGACACAGGAGGAAAAATGGCAACGAGTGATGAGGAAAAGGCTGAGGTGCTTAATGCCTTCTTTGCCTCAGTCTTTAATAACAAGAGTAGTTGTATTGAGGGAATCCAGCCTCCTCAGCCAGAAGACAGAGACTGGGAGAATGATCCCCCCGCAATCCAGGAGGAGATAGTCAGTGACCTACTGCATCACATAGACATACACAAGTCTATGGGACCGGATGGGATACACCCGAGGATGCTGAAGGAGCTGGCTGGGGTGCTCGCCAAGCCGCTTTTCATCATTTACCAGCAGTCCTGGCTGACCGGGGAGGTCCTGACAGATTGGAAACCTGCCAAGGTGATGTCCATATATAAGAAGGGTCGGAAGTATGATCCGGAAAATTACAGGCCTGTCAGCTTGACGTCGGTACCCGGGAGCTGATGAGTACCATCGCACAACACATGCGGGACAACCAGATGATCAGGCCCAGTCAGCATGGGTTTATGAAAGGCAGGTCCTGCTTGACAAACCTGATCTCCCTCTATGACAGGGTGACCTGCTTATTGGATGAGGGAAAGGCTGTGGATGTTGTCTAGCTTGACTTTAGTAAGGCCTTTGGCACCATTTCCCCCAGCATTCTCCTGGTGAAACTGGCTGCTTGTGGTTTGGATAGGCACATACTTTGCTGGGTAAAAAACTGTCTGGATGGCCAGGCCCAAAGAGTTGTGGTGAATGGAGTTAAATCCAATTGGTGGCCAGTCACAAGTGGTGTCCCCCAGGGCTCTGTTTTGGGGCCACTCCTGTTTAACATCTTTATTGATGATCTAGATGAGGGGATCAGGTGCATCCTTAGTAAGTTTGCAGATGACACCAAGTTGGGTGGGAGTGTTGATCTGCTCGAGGGTAGGGAAGCTCTACAGAGAGATCTGGACAGGCTGGAGTGATGGGCTAAGGCCAACTGTATGAGTTACAATAAGGCCAAATGCGGGGTGCTGCACTTGGGCCGCAACAACCCTGAGCAGCGCTACAGGCTGGGGGAGGAGTGGCTGGAGAGCTGCCAGTCAGAGAGGGACCTGGGGCTGTTGATTGATAACCGGCTGAATAGCAGCCAGCAGTGTGCCCAGGTGGCCAAGAAGGCCAGTGGTATCCTGGCTTGCATCAGAAATAGCGTGACCAGCAGGGACAGGGAAGTGATCTTAGCCCTGTCCTTGGCACTGATGAGGCCGCACCTCGATTCCTGTGTTCAGTTTTGGGCCCCTCACTACAAAAAGGACATTGAATTACTTGAGCGTGTCCAGAGAAGGGCAACGAAGCTGGTGAAGGGTCTGGAATGCATGTCTTATGAGGAAAGGCTAGGGGAACTGGGGGTATTTAGTTTAGAGAAGAGGAGGCTGAGGGGATACCTCATCGCCCTCTACAACTACCTGAAAGGTTGCAGAGAGGTGGGGATGAGTCTCTTTAACAAAGTAAGAAGTGATAGTACAGGAGGTAATGGCCTCAAGTTGCACCAGGGAAGGTTTAGACTGGATATTAGGAAGCATTTCTTTACAGAACGGGTTGTTAAATGTTGGAATGGGCTGCCCAGGGTAGTGGTGGTTGCCGTCCCTGGAGGTGTTTAAGAGTCAGTTTGACATATCACTTAAGGATATGGTATAGCTGAGAATCGTCAGTGTTAGGTTAATGATTGGACTAGCTAATATTCAAGGTCTTTTCCAACCTAGATGATTCTGTGGTTCTGTGAAATGTAGGAAGTATAGCAATAGTCGTGATAGCAGTATAATCTATTTTCATAATAGTGACCCATAAAAATTAATACAGAATGACTTACATTCCTAGATAATTTGATAAAAAATGACCATATATTCACTATTATTATACAGAATATATTCAATTATATATTATATATAGCACATATATATCTATATGTAGGCATACGCACACACATAAGTATTGCAGTAAGTACACATACTTTTTCCAGCAGAACACTTCAACAGTTTTACTTTTGAAGTTACAAATTGAGTGCAACAATTTCATCTAATTTATTGTTGGTTAGGAATAGGACTTCATAAATATATGAAGGAAGGGAGTAATTAGCATATAGAATACAAATTGTTACATAAAATATCCTTCTGCCTTATGCCTTTGATCAGGTATCTAAACAAATTAGAGAGCATGAAGATTTTTCACTTCACATTGCAGGCATGTTTACCTTCCCCTTAAAAAGGAATGGTACAGATACCACATTCACAACATTTTCTTCCACTAAATAACCAAATTTGGAAAACCACTAAAACATTTAATAGGGTGGTTTGGTTTTTTTTTTCTTTAAGTGACCTTCTATAATGAAATTGTAATTTCTTCTTTTGTTTCAGTGATGTCAGGTTCTGATATTTATCTAATTTTTTCTTCAAACTTATTTTTCATTTTGAGATTTACCATTTCTTAAAAGTTGAAAAGGATTTACATGTTCAAAATAAACCAATTTTATCAGAATAAAACAATTTATTCTGTTCTGAAAGCTTTTGTCTGATTTTTCAATTCACTGAAAATGATGCTGACTTTTTTTAGTTAGCACATTTATATTTGTTCTTACAATTGAAAAATAATTTTAAACTCAGGTATTTCCTAATCATTACTTAGTATATCATATATTCTTCCTTGGGTTTTGTTACGGAGGCTCTTAAATAAGCAACCAACTGCCAAAAACTAAGAATTTGTATTAACACCATTAACTAGCTCTCTGTAAATTACAGGTTTGAAAGTCTGTGAGAGGAGAACAGAACAACTTCCTAGGGTTTAATGGCAACCCAAAACACTCTATCACTCACCTGACAAGTGAGGGCTCTCAACCTTGAGGACCTGCTCAGGGCAGTGTCCCAACCCCAGTCACCTCGAGGAGTTTCCTTGGGCAGCGTCCTGACCCAAGGGGAGAGTCCTCAGCCACAGCATGCTGCTCCAGGGTGGATGCAGACATGAATCCCCAGGGGACTCCATTTATACCCAGGCCAAATCTGACCTGTAGTCAACAGCGGCTCTCATTGACCAAAGGCCCCAACTACCGTGAAGCCCTGAGTACAAAGCCGGTCAGGAGCTACTGCACTTCAGCAGCCAAGAAGCCCTATTTTCATTGGGCGGGTGCACCTGCCACAAGTTTAGATCTACTTAAATGGAATTTAGTGAAACAGTGGGGCTGTTTTATACCTCTGGACCTGGTGTCCGACATGATTATTCTTTACTTGCTTTTCAGACAGGAAGGCTGAAAAAAAGAAACTGCAGATTGTTCCTTGAACTCTTCTTTACATTTCCATTTTTCTTCAGTAAGCGAAGCCTGCATAAAGTACTGTAAAATTATAAGCTGAATTAGAATTAATATTTGAAGAACTTTAGAGTAGTTCTATGCTTTTCAGGCCAAAGCATGCACGTAATTCTGCAAAAGAGTATCTGTACAATTTAAAATTTTGATATATTTGGGTTTACCTGAACAATTTTTTAAAAACATTTTATATCTATTTATAATGTTCTTGCTTACACAAATATGAAGATTTTTTTTTAAAGTTTGTAATTGTACTTCATATATCTCAGATTCTAAACAGCTGTTTTCATCTGGAATGGATTTTTACAGTGCTTAATTTTAGACAACTGATTTATGCACTCAGATTAGGATCTTAATCTTTCTTGGTAATTGGTGAAAAGAGATGCTGACTCTTCCACAGTTTGATTCATAGTAAAAGCATAACTGAATTATTTAGACTACACCGTTGAACTAGTCATACTTCCCTGATAATCCATACTCCATAGCCATTAATAGCACTTTTAGCACTGCATATATTTGGTGTGGGTCTAGAAAATTGTGATTTGGTGCTTAGTGGAAACTAGAACCCTAAATCCATATGTCTTTCAAGGAGGGCATGTTCTAAGACAGAAAGCCCTGTTTGTAGAAATAATATTATTTTCCAAAGATCGCTGAGGGTGGTTGGTGGCAGATCTCCTTTGTGAAGTCTATCTACCAAATTATTCAGATCCTTTTATTGACATACATCCTCTTATTTGTGAGAGGAAAAACATAGTAGGGTATAGAAACTGGACATACTTTTAAAATCTCTTATTGTTCAGAAAATTTAGTACTGTTATGCATGCTCAGGCACACAGAATAATGATGTTCTATTCCCTTCAATCCACTTCAAGACAGCATTCATCTTAAAAATAGTGGTATTACTATATCTTTATGTATTTTTCCTGGTTTTTTCCTGATTTAATAATATATTATTATTATCCTATTCCTCTTGGTGACATCTGTTAATTTCATTTGGCTGTGCAATGTGATTACATTTACTCAATTTCTTAATGATTACATCGTGAATAATTAATACTTTTATATTCCATTTCATTGCCAGGAAAGCATTTATCTAAATTACACAGAAAACCTTTTCATATAATCAGCTGAACACATAACTGTTTCCTCTTTTCAAATTAATCTTAACTGTTAATTTTAAAAGTTACTTCTGGTAGATTCTATTATTCCAGCAGTGCCTTTATTAAGCCTTCTTGTACCCAGAATTGTCCAAATAAGAACACACAGTCTCTGCCCTAAGTAGTTTTTATGTGGCAGGAAAAAAGGAGAAAAGAAGATAGCAACTGAAATTACATGATATGCAGGCTCAAGTCTTTTTTGTGCAGAACTGTGAATTCAAAAGTGATTGCCCTTGTCAGTCTATTGTTTCTTTGTAATTTTTATCTATTGAATATTGTTTTTATCCATGAATATGTTTATTTTACAACTGATGATCAAGTCTTGAAGAATTCCTTAAACATCCTGAGATTTTTCAGTAGTTACTAATGATGTTATCTCCCCTTCACCTCTAGTATTTATACATTTACCTTCACGAAAGAGGGACTGCTTTCAACAGTCACGGCCAGTTGTTTCCTGAGAAGCAAATCCATATAGAAGATTGAAGTTGATCCCAGGATGCCAGGCACCAGTGATGGATCCATATTTCTGAGAATCATTAGTGTCTTTCAGTTGGTAGTAATTGATAGCTTTGGTAGGGCTGCCTCAGTGGACAGAATAATAGAAATACAAATTTTGCTTATACACACCTGTTGGAATATGGAGTACAATTTAATCAGTTAAAATTTAAGATCTCATTTTCCCTTCTAGACTGTGAAAGCCCTGGAAATTTACATAGACCCTGGCAATTTGGCAGGCCACTACTGTAATGAGATGAATTGTCCATATAGGTAGAGAGAAAAAAATCACAGCCTGATGCATTCCATAATTGCAAAGTGACACTGAAGAAGCGGCAATGTAAATTAGTAAACCTATAGTGTCTGAATCTATTTCTAGAATAGACAGTTTTGCTTGCTATTCAGTATCTATCTCAACATTACTGAGCTAATATCTAAACTGGGACAACCACTAATGGAGATTCTATAAGTATGATCTGTGTTTATTCTCAGCAAATCTACCAAAAAAACCCACTTCCATCCTGGAGTACTCTGCAATCAGTTGCACTATTGTTATTAATGTGATACCTGCAGACTGTTTCCATTGCCCTAATTACCACAATAATATTTTCTTCTTGAGTCAATCCTGTTTCTGATAAAAAAAAAAAAAAAAAAAAAACAAACCCAAAATTCTGAAATACAACAGCAAAATAATAACCTCATCTGACATCCAAATTAAGATACATTATTATTTCAAGGAGCAGTGTTAAAAGACTGAGAGAAATTAAATAAAAAGGAACAAAGTAAAAGAAAAGACTTTGGAGGTCTGGGATTAAGAATGTTAGGTACTGGATGAGTGGTATTTTTCAGTAGCTGTGGTGGTATAAAAAAGCTAATTGGGATAAGTACTATAGTAAATTAAATAGCTTTTACTACAATTTGTCTAGTATTGAACTGTGGCTATATAACTGTTGAATGAGTCTTTGTCTGTAGTCAGCAGAGAAAGAGAATGGCACAGAATGGCAGGAGGAGAAATAAAAGATTTAAGGATCCAGAATCAAGCAGTGTTAGAGCTGAGTTTACTCACCAGCTTCCCAGGCTGGAACACCAGACACACAACTTTGCCTTTTCTAAAATGATTTAGTGTTAAACAACTGAAATAAAATTAGGGTAGTAATTTTACCTTTAAAATAAAGCCTTTATCTTACACAGATGCAAAAGGAAATAATGAGTAGAATAAAGCTGCACTGTCAATGTAATAGGGACTAGAAGCTTCTCCTGGTGTCTTCAAGGGCTTTGCTAAAACATTTGAAGTAGAGACATCCATGGATGCAACTCCCCCATTTGGTAGGTAATAAAGCTGGATGATCCCCAAATGGGGAGCAGATTTATTTAAACAAAAAGATTGGCAACAAACTCTCTGTGTTGACACAGTTTAAACTGTTAATATTTCATTCTTCCCCAAGACAATATGACTTCTGGAACTAGCTTTCCTTTGATTCTTCTTAAGTGGCACAATATAGTGTTGTCTCCAACCATATGGTGGAAGGCTGAATGATAAACTGCCACTGAAGGCCCTAGGCCACTAAGAAATGTTTCAGTTAAATTGCTTATCTCAGCTGTACTTCCAAGCCTTTAGAGGCTCACCCATTTTTAATTTGCCATGAGAGTTGTGGGAAAATAATCCTTGCTGCTGGCAAAACTCATGAAAGTCATGTTTTGTCAGGAAAAACAAGGCCTTTTGAGGGGGGGTAGGGGGGCTGGAAAAAAATAATGAGGAATATCCAAAATTATAGAACACGGACTTAATTCTAAGAGCTACAATTTTATGAAATGAAGGCACTTTTACTAGTCTGTATGAAATACACATATTTTGTTACTGTCTTAGTGTTTTTGAGTGTATACATGATGCTATAATACTTGAAGCGGTGTCTTATATTTAAATATACACGTATTAAGTTTTTCACTGAATTTAATAGGTGATGATAAATGTTTTTTTTTCTTCTGCTCTGAAATAAAACAGTGCGGTGTAATGCACCTCATCCCAATCCAGTGCCGTTAACTTACATTAACTTTGAGGCAAGATTTCACGTTTTTCTCATGCTGTATAAGTAAAATAGATACAGAAATGGTCACTTATACTTTGCTGACTTTTCAGTTTACTCTTTATAAATCATTGTCATTGAGTGATATTCCCCCTATATTTATAAAAGGTTGAGAAGGAAAACTGAAATGTTTCTACTTAAAATCTCTAAAAAATAACATATTGCGTTCAAAATGCAACTCTGCCACAACAGTATTCAGGCATCAAAATAAAAACCTGTCATATTAGAGAATTTTGGGATTCAGACTGTTAAGATATGTTAGAAGTGTTTGCCTCATCCAGCAGCTTCAGCCTAAGACTCCCTCCTCCCTGGCTGCTGGAGCCCAGACTGGTACCTGAGGACCAGGAGTCTCTGCCCAGGCTGAGAGATGCAGCTGCTGCTTTCCCATTTGCAGGGCGACAGACAGTGAAATTACACAGAAAAAAAAAAAAAAAATAAGAAAAAAGGATTTATGTAATAAGAAGATAGTAGAAACCACAGCGATCAGGCACAGGGCTGTGTCAGGCAAATGTATTGACTAGCCCTGCTTATATGCAACTGGCCCCTTTTATCCCTTCTCCTCTCTGTCTTCTTACACTTTTTCCTCCCTGATCTAATGTGATGCCCCCTTTTCCCCATCTTTAGCCCTTAGCCTAAGCATCCCATAGTAAGTTTCATACATACCCATAGATCCCACTCAAGTAACCCCTAAAACTCTTGCTATTCTTGTTTCTCCATGCCAGCTACAATGTTCAAGGACATCATCTTCAAGGCTATGCCTGAGTAGTTCCTTTATGGCCCGTCCATCAGTAGCTGAAGAGTTCTGATCTTCATTATTGTCACTGTTATGATTTCTTCTTAGGTTTGTGCATCTCTATGTTTAATTATCACTTTCTTCATTACTTATTCCTCTTATACTGAATAGTCTTTAGCCAAGTAGCTTAAAAAAACACATGTCCTCACTTTCCGCATTTTCTTACACACAATGTAATGATTGTTTTGAAACTAATAAAATAAGGTCGAATTCTCGATCAAATATGCTGTTTAGGTTTTCCATCTCCAAGTTCATGGGTAGGTCACTCAGTTAACAATTTCTGTAATTAAATGACTTTCCTTTATTTTCCTTAATTATTTTTATTATGTAAAGACTTTAAATAGGGGTAATAAAAATCAGAGCTTTTGATTCATGTGATTTTTCTTCTTTTGTCTCCTAAATTTATTTTCTGTCAAAGTCAATTTATTGTTAAAAATATCATCCACTTATATATATGAAATGCCCATTCTCTATAAATCTTTAATAGTATTTCAATTCTTGAAATTCAGATAGAATTAATGGTAGTAGTTACAACGACCTGCTGAGATTGTCATTCTTCCATGTACACATTTCAATCTACTCTCCAGTAACGTTAGAATGCTATGATCTCCAGGGAAATTGTTAAATCCTGACAAGTTAGACACAACAGTTGGAGATGAAAAAGCATATTTGATCAAGTATTTGATCTTATTTTATCAGTTTACAAAACAATGCTTACATCTGCTCACACATCCAGACATGGCAAGGTCTTTCTTTTTTCCTCCTTTTCTTTTAATATGAATTTATTTGAATCATTGGCAATATTATTTTCTTCTTTCCAATATTGTGTTCTGCTTTGCTTCACTGCTACACTACATGTCCTCAAATTAGCTAATTTTAATAATACTCTTTTACATGTTTGTTGATATGTTTTAGGCTCCTGGAGTCTAATGTTATCCTATTATGACAGACTGATCTTCATTACTAGTTAGCTTGAGAAACTGCTGAGCAACCTCTGTTAATAGCGATGAGAGAGGTTGTGACATAACATTCTCAAAAAGCATTACAAACTCTTGTGGCATTTGAGATATTTATGCTAACCTTCTCCTCCTTCTTAAATATATCTGTTAAAAAAATCTTTCAGAATAGCTGAAGCATTTAGGAAATTCTAATCCCTGGATCCTATCTCATACATATATTATAAATATCTGCTCTCGTAATTTGAAATTAAGTAATTTTTGAGTGTAAAATATCATAGCCAAAGTGGTAAAACTATTTCCAGTGATAAATGGAAAACATGAACTCCCTGTGGAGCTACTTCTTTGGGAATACAGAAATGTTCAAAGAAGCCAGCTGTTGGTTTTAACTTTTTAGTCATTAATTCTTGATTTGTTGAAAACTTACCATACATATCTAACATATTTCTGTGACATAAAAAATAATTTCAGGATGATTGTTTGTAAAATATTGAAATACTGATATTATTAGTCAATATTTTTTGTGAATTTCAATTCCATTTTGGCACAGAGAGTTTGTAACTTATTTTAAGGGATAAAACCCCATTTTCTATTAATTTCTGCCAAGTTAGTTTGCAAATGACACCATGGTAAGTTTAGGTATAGGCTACAGAGGCAGTTTCATAATATATAAAGATGATGGTCGACAGGAAAAGCATAAGCATAGCAAAGTGAGAGAAATAGTGAGACACTTTTCAGGTTTTGGAGCAGTAGTATGTGTTAGATTAGAGGTGGCAGCAGATTGCTCAGCTGTCATAGGCATTTTCCTCAGGGAGTCAATGTAGTATTTGACTCCAACAGCAAGTGACTTCATGCCTTACTGCTTGCCCATCTTGTCCGGTTTTCTGCTTGCCTCAGCAGCTATTCTCTGACATGCAGAGGGCCATGAATTTAGTAGACTGTCCAGCAGAGAAGAGGAATATAGACTAGAAGTTGAGCATGACTTTTTCACCTACTTTTTTTCCCACTATCAGTTCTATGTTGTCTTGACAGAGATGGGGATACGTTCTGAGCATTAGTGGGAAACTGAAAGAGAAGGGCAAGCAGAGAGCAGAGCCAGGCACACAGGCAGCATGACCGTTACAGCGAGCAGCTGCAAGGTGTCTTCAGTCCTGAAAGTCTTGGGCTGTTTGGAGAGGATGGTGCCTGTGTGAGCTACTTGCTAGCACAGTTGAAGTGAATTGCATCACCCTTAGAATGAGGACAATAGTTTTACAGAGAGACCTTCAGTAAACCTGCAGTTCAACATGTTCACATAAATATTGCTTAAGTCTCATATTTATGTCCAGCAGATGCTGCCATCCTCACTCTGGACATGGCTTATAGCAAGTTAGAACAACTAAGCGAAACAATGTAATGGACCAGCAGCAATACAGCAAAATTATAAAAAAGACTTGCTTATATGTCTGTATTCCACTCTATTTAGCCAAATGAAAGCTGTCCTCTTACCCCAGGCAAAAATGAAATCTGTGCTCCTTACTTGCATATGTATTTTGTCAGAGCACTATTTTACATCTGTACTGTGCTTTGGGTCTACTAAAACCTACCACATCTCTGCAAGTGTTGTGAGGATGGGATGTTTTGATCTGTGGCAAGTTAGAATTGATATAAATTTTTGGTAACCTTTGTCTCACACAGATATAAAAGGTGTTGATGGAAGAAATATTACCACCCAACACACCACCACCTTTTGTCAGTGAATCAGAAGTATCTGATGTGATATTGCTGAGGTTAAGGAATTGCTACAGTTTCCTCTGATTTTAGAGCCATGAAACACACTCAGTATCAGTATGACAATGCCCTCTCTTTCTCTCCACCATATTTGTCCAATATGGACAAATATGATCCAGCAGATTTTTTAGATTCCTACCTAGGAGGGACACTTGGATGTAGGCCTCCCTGTGGAGTAAACATGTCTCACAGTTTAGGAAACGTCCGTAAGATTAACAGAAACTGCTTCTCATAATATGGAGCAGATCCTCCTGGAAACTATGCCAAGGCATATGGAAAATAAGGAACTCACTGATGACAGCCAACATGGCTTCACTAAGGGGAAATCATGCCTGACAAATTTGGTGGCCTTCTACTATGGGGTTACAGCTTTGGTGGATAAGGGAAGAGCAACTGAAGCCATCTACCTGGACTTGTGCAAAGCATTTGACACAGTTTTTTGACAGATTTTTTACCACAAGTTTTATGAGAAATCAGAGACCATCAAAACAATTTGTCACCTTGTTGAAATCAATGGAGAAACTCCAGTTGACTTAATCAGGTTACCAGTTTCACTCTACCTGTCATGTTTTATCTTGAGTTGCTTCAGTGACAATGTTGGTAAAACTAGGGGAACTTTTGAATGAAATGATGCAACTCAAGGTTATTTCCTTTGAATGGAACGAAGCAATTCAAGGTTATTTCTTTTTTTTTTCTTTAAAAAAATCAGAAAATTATATAAATCTGGAAATACTGTTTTACTATGAGGATGACCAAGCACTGGCATGGGATACCCCAAGAGCTTGTGAAGTCTCCTCCCTCCTTGGAGATTTTCTAAACCTGTGTGGACATAGTCCTGGTCAACCAGCTGTAGGTGGGCTTGATTGATCAGAGAAGGTTGGACCAAATGACCTCCAGAGGTCCCTTCCAACCTCAACCATTCCATGATTCTGTGAATTCAGAATCTCTAGATGAGCAGATAACTTCTGATAACTCAGTAAAAGAGTATTTTCCTGTTTATTTTAAGGTAATATTAAAACCAGCTGGCATTCAGGCTAGAATTTGAAGACTGTATAGAAAGGACTAGCTGCATGACACAAAATAATTTCATGTTTGATCTTGAAATGCAGAAAATTAACAATTTCTTATTTAGAAAATAGTGAAAATATGCAAAATTAGTAGAAGCAGCCTGTAAGCAAAATAATGGTTACTGTAATAATTTTATTGATTTAGTATCATTTCTATGTCATAAGAAATATGCTTCTTTTAGTATGAACTTATAGATATTCTAATTATAGACAAGGATATTTAAGTTCTATAGAAGCACAAACAAAAAAGATCTCTCGTTTCTTAGAGATACAGCAGTTTAAGGGAGCATTTGAGGGGAAGCAGGCAAGTACCACAAAGTGGATGAGCAGTATTGATCAGTACAATACAGAAAAATTTTCAGTGAATATATTGAACTTCTGTACAAGTATAACACAGCATAGCCATACATAACATTTCTAAAGTCTTGTTTCTATTGCAAGTCAGTCCAACGTATTATCATGTCTGTGACCTATAGGATGCATAACAACATGTTACAAGAAGTTTATTTACTCTGATATGCTACTGTAGTTTTCTTAAATTGTAAATATTAAAGATTTCCAACATTTTAGAAATAAATAAGAGAGTTTTTTAGGTTATGAAAAATAAATTTGAAGTGTTAACCTATCTTTCATAGATACTAAAACTGAGAGCATCTTTTGAAAAACAAAATTTTTATACTATACTTCTTATTCAGCTTTATTTCAGTAATTAAGATGTTTATTCTGTCTACAGAGTCTGGAATAGACCATTAAAACATATTTTTCTGTATTATCAGGTTTGTGCTTGTAATGAGAAAAAGTTTTGGTTGGTGTTATAAAGTTTACTTACAAAAAAGACTATTCACAGAATATACTAGTCATCCTTATTATTTGGATGTGAAGCATGTTGTTACAAAGAGTCCTAGTTGCAGTAGATCTTTTAAAGGTCGATGCCTGATCTGGTTTGTGAAGCAGTACAGCTACATTTATCCAGTTGTTCCTTCCCCTTAGAAGGTGGTAGTATAGAAACTCAGTTCCAGCACCTGCCTCTATTACAGAGTTAATCCATAATCCAGGTTTACTGTCAATGGAAGATTCAGTTGACTGATACATATCCATAAAAGGCAAAATCAGATGAAAACAACAAAGCAAACATACATTCTTTTCTCCTTAATCTTCAGGTATTACTTGCTGCATTTCAATGGTCTTTTTGAGAGAGAGGGAAGTAGGGGCATCTACACAGTAATTTCAGTTTGGTTTAGAAGTGAGTTTTGGAGCGGATATCTACGTTGTCCTCAGCACTCACTTTGGATGAAATTTACTGAGAAGACACATTCCAGGTGTTTGCCTGGTGCCTGAAGAGCTAATGGATGTTCAGTTCAAAGTAAAGTGGCTTTGAAATACTTATTGTGTGGACATCACATCCTCAGTATGAGTTGTTTCACTGTGCAAGCCCAGTCCAATTTATCTGCATTACTTGCTAATGTAGACATATTCACTGAGCCCAATTCAGTTTGGGCACACAGAGTAACTGCACATGTGCAACACAGATGGTAAATGAATATGAACAAATTACACCACACTGTAAGCATGTCAGACTTATTACAGATATCTACACATGTTCAATAGGGCTGATCTATCCATGCTTAATGGGTACTCCTACAGATATTGAACAACTGTTCAAACAGACAGAGCCTTTTCTCCAGCCGGGATGGGTGGACTTCTAGTTCGGTAGTCAAATTTTATAGATTTTGGCAAGGGTCTTTCCTATCAGAGAAACAGAAACATATAAATAAAAGTCTGTCAACTGTTCTTGGAAGATTATCATGCAGTCTTAAACAGAGGTGACAAAATATCATGTCTCTATTTCTTGGAGGTATTGTCTCTCTCTTGTACATGAGATTATCTTGCAGTCTTGAAATAATATTAATGATATCACCTTCTTAGCAGACTCTGGGTACTCTAAAAAATAATAAATAGTTTTAATGCTTGAAATCATTAAATCTAACATTAATATAATATAATATTAAACTGTTTTTTATCAGCAGTCATGTATCAAAAAAACCCCATGTCCATCAGAAAGAGTTTTCACTTGGAATCTTATTTCTGAAAACTTTTACAGATAATTACATTCGATTCATTCACTGCCCTATATCAATAAGTTTTGAGTTTATTTGTGAAAAGGAAAATTTAGTTTAGTTGCTGCTAATTTAACTTTCCAGAAATATGGACAGCTGTCATGTAAGTAGAAGAGTATAATTTGACAATGACAGAGGCTAAAGTGTAGCTCCCATTCACAGTGTGAAGAGGCAGTCAATGCCATTTAGCCTCTGCCTTGCTGTACAAGCTTGCTCTTGAGTTACATTGAGGGATGCTGCTATTCTTGCTTTTACAAACTCCAGCCCTCAACATAAGAAGGACTGGACCTGTTGGAGTGGTCCCAGAGGAGGCCACAAAGATGATCAGGGGGCTGGAGCACCTCTCCTATGAAGACAGGTTGAGAGAGTTGGGGTTGTTTAACCTAGAGAAGAGAAGGCTCTGGGGAGACTTTATAGCAGTCTTCCAGTACCTAATGGGGCTCTACAGGAAAGACGGGGAAGGACTCTTTATCAGGGAGTGTAGTGATTGGATGAGGGGCAAGAGTTTTGAACGGAAAGGAGGTAGATTTAGATTAGATATAAGGAAGAAGTTCTTCACTGTGAGGTACGTTAAATACTGGAACAGGCTGTCCAGAGAGGTTGTGGATGCCCCCTCCCTGGAAGTGTTCAAGGCCAGGTTGGATGGAGCTTTGAGCAACCTGCCCTAGTGGAAGGTGTCCTTGCCCCTGGCAGGGCGGTTGAAACTAGATGATCTTTAAGGTCCCTTTCAAGCTGTCCTGGTTTAGCTAGGATAGGGTTAAGTTTCCCCAGCAGTGGTGGGGAAGTTCTAGCCGGGTTATTCATATACCATGCTGATGTCACGTCCAGGCGCCCAAGCGCGGGAGAATCGGTGCGTCTGTTTTGAGATTGCTCTGCTCTCACTTGCTGTATCGGTACATATCTTGCTCTGTTCATTGCTATTAATGTTATTGTTATTGTTGTTGTTTGTTTTGTTGCTGTTGCACTGTTGTATTAAACCTCTCCTTATCTCAGCCCCGGGACTTTGTATTTCACTCCCTTTGTGAGGGAGGGGCAGCGGCTGCATGGTCTCAGACCCCGGCAGGGACTAAAGCACTGCCAAACCATTCTATGATTCTACATTCATGTGAGCAGGAGTACAAGATAATAATTGCCAAAGATGTTCTCTGCTACTGATCTTAAGTAATATTTTTGGTCTTTTCTCATTTTGAGAAGATTTATCTTGATTGCACTTAGATCAATTGACTATTCCAATTAGATCCAGAGTTGAAAAAATGGTAATGGACATTTCTTCTAAACTATAGGAAGATTTCATAGAAAATAATCTACAGGAATGGTAAATGTCTATTGGATGTGAATTTTTACATAAAAGAAAACAATGGCACTTATGTCTATATTGAGTTACTACATCCTTGAATAGAGTAAGTAGCTAAAACCAAATTTTTTTGAAAAAAAAGTTAAGAAAAAAGGCATTGCTTTCTTATGTTATGATGGGTAGTGCTAATAACTGATTTAGATAAAATTTTTTAGATTATTCTGGAAGTCATAGAAGTAAGAAGTCAAGTAAAAATTGTTCACTGAGATTAAGTTCTTGGCTAATTAATGAGGTAATTTAATTTTGCTGAGACACATTTCCTGTATATATCACAATGATAGTTCTTCTTCCTCCCTCAGTCTGTATTTTATATTGTGAGTGGATTTTTAACTGTGATAGGTCAGTTTTAACAGTCCAGAACTGAAAAGTCAGTGAGTGTGGTCATGTGTTAGTAGTTTGAACTGAAACCCAGTGTGGGAGGTCAGTCCACAACAAAATTGTCTAATATTCCCATTTCTCTAATTTGTCTTGATGTTTGTAGGTAATTTTGTAAACTAGGCAATGCATGTTTCTTTGTGACTTTTATACAAATTAATCAAGATGTTAGAACACAATCTCTTTAAGACAAAAGATTTTCCTTAATTGAGAACATGACTTCCTGCATGAAGGGAAGGCATGAGAGTTTTAGCTCAATAGATATGGGCTGTGGGCCTGAATGCTAGCAAAGTTAGCTTTGGTTTGTTTTTTTGCTAGTTTCTTGCACCGCACACTCTGTAGTACAGATGTAGTCAAGGAGTTCATAAAAACTACACAGTAGAGATCTATATTGATTTTGTGATGCATTTTCAGATATCATAAGAGGGTGATGAAAGCTATAGAGAAGACCAAAAAAACTAAGACAGTCCCAATTAAAGAGAGAAAGTAACAGAAAGAGAATGAACCAACATTATAAGATCTGTGTATAACTAACAGTCAGTGTCTGCTTCCTACTCAACTCAGTGAAGTGCTAAGGCTTGGACAACTGGCCCAAGCCAGGGGACCTATAGATGAATCCTGTATATTTTGTAACGGATAACCGTTGTGCTAGTAGGTATTGTACTAAGTTATAACAACCCACTTATGCTGGTGTAAAAAGTGCTAAAGCATTGAAATACTGCAGCCTGAACAACAGGCCCCAAGCTGAAGCTGCTAACTTAGCATGTAGTCATTAATAAAATATGTAAACTCACTAGTGAAAGACAAAATATAATCAGTAGTGAGGAGAGAATGTATCCAACTTTCCTTTCGCAGCCTTGTTCAAGGCTGAGAACCCAAGTGTTTGGCCTTGTTAGAAACTCCCTTGGTTTCCCCCCCGAGCCCTCACCAAGCTTTGGGTGGAATCCAACAGGAGAATGAAACCAGAAATTTTCCGCTCAAAACAAAGGTGCCAGTTATTCTGGCTTGTCGATCTCTGGTATATAAGGCTGGGCCCGTTTGCAGCGACTTTGGATGCCTCACCTATGGGTGGACGCACCGCGTAGGATTTCCCACTTGCCGGGACAGGCTCTCCAAATCCTCGCTGTAACCGGGGCTCCCCAGTGTCTGTGGATGTGGATGATGGTAACGTATGCAAGCTGTGATGTATCTTTCTTAATCAATATTCTCTCTCTCATGTAGTAATGATTTGATGCATTACCCTGTATTTTCCTATTTGTTTGCTTTAGGAGCATTATTCTGTCTTTTCTTACTGCATGTTTTCTGTATTACTCTGTTACATTATTTAGTTATCCTCAGTAAAATACGCCTACTCTTTTCACTCTGGTGTCTGAGTTTAATTGGTATCCTTAATCAGCAAAACACTCAGATATTCAGAGTAAGCTACTTGCAAATAATTATGGAATAGGACTTGTTGCCACTGGGATTTAGGAAGGTATTTTAAACAAAAATCCTGCTGTGAACTATGGAACGTGTGAAAAAACCCCAAACAGAGTATGTCTTTACTGAATGAATCTTTCCCTATGAATTATTCAGTCAGGTTTCTGTTGGTTTTCTTCCCCCCCCCCCCCCCCCCCCCCCCGCCCCAAGTACTATAATTTGCATAAAAAGGTAAGGGATTGGTTGACTAGACTTACTTTCTCTTGTTCTATCCACAGCCATCAAGAAAAAGGAATAGTCACTGTTGATTTTGTCTGACATTTTACTGTTTACAACCCTGTTAAAAGAAATAGTCTTTCTGTATATAGCCCTGTAAACTGACTGTATACTTTATGTAACTTCATTTTTCTGTGAGCAAATACATTAAAAATAGCTAGGAATAACTAACGATATGAGATAAAAGATGCTACTCTACTCTTTATAAATAGAATAGCCAAGACACTTAACTAGAGATGACTTAACAGTTGAACACTACTAAAAGTATCTCATATTACTATGAAAAGTGAAGATAAATTTTTAAAGATAAGTTCTTTTTTATTAAAAAAGGAACAATCTTTTGAATTATCTAGGCTTAGCAAAATTAAAGTTAACTGTTATTATAAAGACATTGTAATATTATGCTATGGAGGTCTTGTCTGATTTACAGCTATCTGCTGTACAAGTCAGTATGATTCTTTCAGGTTTCTCCAACAATGGCCTTAAAGGCAAAACAAAACAGAAAACCTTGTATATTGTACCTGTTTATCATAATGCTAACCTTCTCATCCCAACAGAACCCATCTGGCCAACCTTATCCATTAGCAGTTTAGAAAAAACAAACCACCAAACCAATAAACCCCAAACCTTTTTGTGACTTTGAATTTGAGAACCCAGGGTAAATTCATCATAACTGTTAAGCGGGTGCAAATAAACCTCATAACTACAGAATAACATGCACAAATGTCACCTTTTATTAACACTGACTTTTGATTCCACTATGAAAGTCACAAATACTTTATATATGACTCTCTAAACATCATTTTTTCCCTTTATTTTTTTATCTTTCTCACACATCTCCATTTCTAAAGAAAAACAAATATAATTCATTTTGGTTTACCGCCTTGTTACTGTTTTTGATAACTGTTTTTACAGGTAACATTTCTATGATGCTATTCCTCTCATTGTGCAGTTGATAATTTTTCCTTCAACATTACTTAAATAATATTTAAGTAAAAGTCTTTGTTGCTCTGTGAATGTTTGACCTTGTACTTAGGCTTGATTTTAAAATGGTAGAGGCTAGAGGAGTCATGACAGGTTATGGAGTGAAAGCATCAGATATTTTGAAAAACTTTACTGTGCATTGAGCTACAGTGCTGCTTCTACAGTCTAGTCTAGTTTGATGTTGTTTTGCTGATTAAGGATACCAATTAAACTCAGACACCAGAGTGAAAAAAGTAGGCATATTTTACTAGTGATAACCAAATAATGTAACACAGAAAACATGCAGTAAGGAAAGGCAGAATAGTGCACTTAAAGCAACAAACAAGGAAATACAGCGTACTACACGAGAGAGAGAGAATAGTGATTAAGAGAAATACATCACCACTTGCATATATTATCATCATCATCCAGATCCGCAGACACTGGGGAGCCCCGGTTACAGCGAGGATTTGGAGAGCCTGTCCCGGCAAGTGGGAAATCCTACGCGGTGCGTCCACCCATAGGTGAGGCATCCAAAGTCGCTGCAAATGGGCCCAGCCTTATATACCAGAGATCGGCAAGCCAGAATAACTGGCACCTTTGTTTTGAGCGGAAAATTTCTGGTTTCATTCTCCTGTTGGATTCCACCCAAAGCTTGACCAGGGCTCAGGATGGGGAACCAAGGGAGTTTCTAACAAGGCCAAATACTTGGGTTCTCAGCCTTGAACAAGGCTGAGAAAGGAAAGTTGGATACATTCTCTCCTCACTACTGATTATATTTTGTCTTTCACTAGTGAGTTTACATATTTTATTAATGACTACATGCTAAGTTAGCAGCTTCAGCTTGGGGCCTGTTGTTCAGGCTGCAGTATTTCAATGCTTTAGCACTTTTTACACCAGCATAAGTGGGTTGTTATAACTTAGTACAATACCTACTAGCACAATGGTTATCAGTTATAAAATATACAGGATTCATCTATAGGTCAACTCTGGCTTGGGCCTATTGTCCAAGCCTTAGCACTTCAGATGTCTAACAAGGACTTGAATGAATATGAGAGGTCGACACCAGATGTGAGAGGCTGGCCCATCTGAAAATGCTAAGCTTGTAATTACAAAACAGGTACATTACAGTAAAAATGGCAAAGATTTTCAGCAAACTTGAGATATTAATGATTAATACATTATTATTCTTGCCCATCAGTTATGCACATTTTTAGAAACTTTGCTGAACTTTGTCCCATGTCTTTGATTCCAACAGTATCCCACAAGTGGACCTTTGCACCTCACAAAAAGCACAATGTGCTACTTGGCATACAAATATCAATCCTATGAAGATGAGATCCCTATGTGAAGATCAGATAACATATCCCATTACTGCAAGTGGCTGGAAGATAAAAACACCTCCCAGCTCTTCATAACACCGTGTTACGGAGGCTCTCAAATAAACAACAAACCACCAAAAATTAAGAATTTATTATTAACACAATTAACTAGCCCTCCACAAACTACAGGTTCGAATGTCTGTGAGAGAACAGAACAACTCCTTAGGGTTTAACAACAACCCAAAATCTAGAACAAAGCACAACTCCCTAGGATTTAATGACAACCTAAAATGCTCTATCACTCACCTAACAAGTGAGGGCTCTCAACCTCGAGGACCTGCTCAGGGCAGCGTCCCGACCCAAGGCACCTCAAGGAGTTTCCTTGGGCGGCATCCCAGCCCAAAGGGAGACTCCTCGACCGCAGCGTGCTGCTCCAGGGGACAAACTCAAAATGGATTCCCCAGGGAGTCCATTTATATTCAGTTTGAATCTGAATCTGTAGGCAATAGTGACTCCCATTGACCAAAGGCCCCAACTACTGTCAAGCCCTGAGAACAAAGGCCATCAGTAGCTGCTACACTTCAGCAGCCAAGAAGCCCTATTTTCATTGGGCGGGTGCACCTGCCACACACCAAGACCTTATGTTGTGAAGTAATGTCACAACATTGAAGTAAATATGAAGTAATTTCAGGATATAGGAACAAAGATAATCTGTAAAGGTAAATACCCTGCGTCTTCTATTTTGTGTGAGCAGTGCACTTCAAATCTGCTATTTTTAGTAACAACAGCTATGAGCAATCTAAAACTGCTAAATTAATTGGGTAGTAAATGGATTATTTAACAGTTATTTTCATGGTGTCAGAGCACTGTCATCAGTCAATAATGACTTTTACCTGAAAACTATGGATAAAAGCAAAAATAGTATTTGTGAGGTGACATCTTAAGTATCTAATGTTAATAGTCGTTTAAAAATAATACTGTTATCAGCAGCTCACAAAAGCTAAGTAATAGTTGTCTTTAATAACACATGGATATTTAGAACAATGGATGTTTTACTGCCTCTGTAGTTATATAGCAAATACCATTTCTGCCTTTGTAATTCCCTCTAAAATTAAGAAAGCTTTGGTTTGGTCTTCCTTGAATTGCTGAATAACTTATGTGTTGGGAAAGAAATGCATTAAGCATACTGACTACGTTATGTTTTTAACACATTCTTTTTAGCTGTCCAAATTTTTATTCATGATCTAGTGACATACAGTGGTTTATAGCCAAAGATGCTATTTATCATATTGTTTATTATACTTTTGAGCAATGCCATGGTGGTATGCTGTTGACAAATGTATCAGAATCTGAGTAAAGTGAAATAAATAGAAGTAAGGGTAAGATTTGTTTCAATATGCTGTTTGTTTGTTTGTTTGTTTTTCACTTCATAGTTACAATTTTTCTAACCTAAGCTCTTGGCTTCCTTTAGGGAAGACATGTCATCCCATTCTAAGATAGATAGTCAGGATAAATAGAATGAAATAAGCTATGTAAATGATTCTTCACCTCTTATAGAGGGAGCCTAAGGAGGTAGCTGACACTAGATACTTGCATTTTAAGACAGCTAAAACTAGATAAACTGACTCTACTCCTGCAGGGGCTAATTCCACAGAATTAAATCAGTGCCACTCCATGTATGAAGATGAGTTTAGATATTACAGAAATTATCTCACAGTCCTTTTTGGGGGGGGGGAACTTAAGTGGATTCTTTTGTCATTTTATATATATGTATGTGCATATTATACATATATACACACACACATATAAACACAGTTTCTATATATATATGTATATATTATATATATTATATATAATATATTTAGTATATATAATATATATACTATATATACTATTATCTATGTATAACTATATCCACACTGACATATACATAGATACACACACACACACATATACCTCGCCAGGAAATAATTATACGCTTCTCAACCAACAATTGGACTTTTTTTGGACACAGTTCTCTTCTGATTTGAATAGAGTTTTCTCCGGTTTCACCAAGCAAGATAATTCATGAACTGTTCTTGGAATAATTAAGAATTAAAACCATATGTTACGGGAATGTATATGACACATTCTATCTCAGCTGTATACAAAACTAGGAGTTGTTTTTTTAATTTCACCAGAATATTCTCAACACAGAACCCCAGAGAAAAGGAAGTGTTCTTGTATAATGGAGGATAAACTTCACTGAAGCATAAAGCAGCCTTTCTCCTTGGGATAGCTTTCACTGGAGACGTTCTCCAAGTGTGTCTACAGTCTCTTTAAACTCTCTCCTTTACATTTCTGTAGCTCTCACAAAAATGGAAGAAACATAATTTATAAAATTCTAATCTAGCACTGGTATGGTTAATGAACTAGTTTGTTTAACAAGACAGGATCATGTAAGATTGTTATTTTCAGTTGTTATATCAAATAAAATTGTTAAAGACATATACTTCATCTCATTCTGTTAGTTTCTATTTCTTTCTATTGTAGATACTTTAATATTTGGATGGATAGTAAAATTCTGTAAAATTTCAGCATTTTGGTAGAGGTAATGAAAGACTTTGCCTTTGGTAATATAAGGAAATAATTCATTCTCCTTATTCTTAAATTTAGTTGGAAAAAAAACATGTGTGGTTTTCATATGAAAGCCAGACTCATATAACATTATACAGTTAATCCAGGAGACTTTTGTGTCTTTAGGATTAAGTATTTGGTCGATGCCTTACATGTAACATGAAAAAATCCATTATAACAGGAAGGGGGGAGATCTGCAAAACTCTGGGAGCTAGGTTCGAGATCCTGTGAGAACTGAAATGTTATTTATGCAAAAATTAGAGGTTAGTAAATGGAGAAACCCCTTACTTGACTGCCCTAGGTAAGGACTGAACTGATCAATCTACCAAAGTTTTCGGGCAAAAACATGCCTAGACATCTTCTGCTGTGTTACTGAACACAATTTGTAGACTCTCTGGATTTCCTAAACTGCCTGCATATCTCATGTCTAACTCCATTTAGATGCAAATGCACTTATTTTCTGAATGGGTTGTGATTTCTTATAATCTAGACTTACAGGTGTTCAGTTTTCCACACATACATGAGTGTACACTCTTCACTATCCTGTTTGAAACTCAGGTCATTTAGTGTTCATCAAAATTTAGGAATGGAAAAGTAATTCTACATATTCTGGGATAGACATAAATATTGAGGGACCAGGAAACAGATGTCCTAGAGGCCACTGTAGGAGAAGATCAGGTTCAAAATCACCTAAGGAACTGGAAGGTGCACAAGTCCATGGGACCTGATGAGATGCATCTGTAGGTCCTGAGGGAATTAGCGGATTAACTGACTAAGCCACTACTCATCATATTTGAGAAGTCGTGGCAGTCCAGAAAAGTTTCCTCTGACTGGAAAAGGGGAAACATAACCCCTATTTTTAAAAAGGGAATAAAAGAAGACCCAGGGAACTACACACCAGTCAGTCTCACCTCTGTGCCCAGCAAGAACATGAAGCTGATTCTCCTGGAAAATATGCTAGGACACATGGAAAATAAGGAGGTGATTCATGACAGCCAACATGACTTCACTAAGAGCAAATTGTGCCTCACAAATTTAGTGTCCTACAATGGTATTACAGCATTTGTAAACATGGGAAGAGCAATTGATGTTGTCTATCTGGGACTTGTGCAAAGATTTTGACGTTGTCCTGAAAGACACCCTTGTTTCTAAATTGGAAAAACATGGGTGGATTTGATGGATGGACCACTCGGTGGATAAGGAATTGGCTCAATGGTCACACTCAAGGAGCTGCAGTCAACATATTGTTGTCAAAATGGAGACCAGTGATGAGTGGTGTTCCTGAGGGGTCGGTACTGGGGCCAGTGTTGTTTAACATCTTTGTTGGTGACATTGAGTGCACCCTCAGCAAGCTTGACAACAACACCAAGCTGTGTGGTGCGGTCAACATGCTGGAGTGAAGGGATGACATCCAGAAGGACCTTGACAAGATTGAAAGTTGGGCCTGTGCAAACATTAAGTTTAACAAGGCCAAGTGCAAGGTCCTGCACATGGGTCGAGGGAATCCCATGTACAAATACAGGCTGGGTGACGAGTGGATTGAGAGCAGCCCTGCAGAGAAGGACTTGGGTGTATTAGTACATGGAAAACTGAATGTGAGTCAGCAATGTGCGCTCACAACCCAAAAAGCCAGCTGTATTCTGGTCTGCATCAAGAGCAGTGTAGCTTGCACATTGAGGGACATGATTCTCCCCCTCTACTCTGCTCTTGTGAGATCCCATCTGGAGTACTATGTGCAGCTGTGGGGCCCCCAATATAAGAAGGACGTGGAACTGCTCAAATGGGTCCAGAGGAGGGCCATGAAGATGATCAAGGCTGAAACACCTCCCTTATGAGGACAGGCTGAGAGAGTTTGGGTTGTTCAGTCTAGAGAAAAGAAGGGTCCAGGGAGATCTTATAGTAGCTTTCCAGTACCTAAAGTGGACCTCCAGGAAAGGTGGTGTCCTGGTTTAACCAGGATAGGGTTAAGTTTCCCCAGCAGTGGGAGGGGGAGCTCTAGCCGGGTTATTCAGATACCATGCGGACGTCACATCCTGGCAGGTCACATTTTCCTGGCGCGGAGCGCGGTGCACTCGTGGTTTTGTACATCGTGCTTCAAACTGCTGTATTTGGTAGCTATTTTGCTCTGTTCATTGCTATCACTATTACTGTTATTGTTATTGTTGTTGTTGGTTGTGTTGCTATTGCATTGTTGTATTAAACCTTTCCTTATTTCAGTCTTGGGGCTTTGTATTTCACTCCCTTTGTGGGGGAGGGGCAGCGGCCGCGTGGTCTCAGACCCCGGCAGGGGCTAAACCACCACAACTTTGGCGCTCCAACGTGAGGCTGGAGAAGACTGAAATAAGGACAAAAGGAGAAGTGTTAGAGCAATCTGTTAGGTGTAATTTTTTTCTGGTTTTACTTGTATTGTTTGATAAGCGTTTACAATGCTGGCCAATTTGCTTGCGTGGTGGGGCTGGATTAATCCTTATATCCCCTGTGTGTTCCCAGTGCTGGTATTTGTTCTCGGTGGAAAATGTATCAAGGGACTTGTTTTGCTCTACTGGTTACTGTCTGCTTATAATGGGCTCGTTTTGCTGCTTGTGGGGGTGCACCGCTACCTGTTTGCTGCCTGGTCTTTTGTTTGGGGTCTCACCTCCTCTATGGGTGAGCCAGGGGAGGAGATTCTCTCAGTTTTTGAGAGTTTCAGCTATCCCTGGAGCCTCCTGGCCACTGTGTTCGCGGCACAATGCTTTCTAAATGTCTGCCTGATCCTGTTTTGGGCCATGTGGTACTTCTCCAACAATAGCACCACCCGGAAACCTGCCCCGGGGGCAGATAGTTATAAATGGCAAGGTGTGTGGGAGAAGATGGGCAAGTGCCTGAGTCAGTGGTCACCCCCAATGCTTTGGGATTTCACTCCTGAACAAATGGAGAGTCCTGATAAACTGGTGGAGTGTTTAGAAAAGGTGTGCTGCCAATCTGACAAATCCCGGGAGACACAAATCCTTGCGATGTGCTGGGGGCTTGCCCATGCTTACCGTGTCATGTTTAACACTGTTCACTGCCCTCAAGGGGGCGAAAGAGATGCAGGGTCTGAAAGTGAGCCTGCTGGTACAGCAGCTGGGCCAGGGGGACAGGCAGCGCCAGTACCGGTTGCCTCCACCAGCACAGCAGCTGAGCCGAAGGGACAAGCAGTACCAGTATCAGTTGCCCCGATACGGAAAACCAAATATACCAAAAAATCCACTCGCAGTGCACAGGGTGATAATGAACCAGGCCCATCACGAGAGCAGGAGGAAGAGCCGGAGGTAATCATCCGATCTCTATCCCTCAGTGAGTTGCGAGATATGCGGAAGGATTACAGCCGCAGTCCAGGCGAGCAAATTCGCACCTGGTTGCTCCGGTGCTGGGATACTGGAGCTGCTGGTTTGGAATTGGAGGGGAGAGAGGCCAAGCAGGTGGGACATTTAGCCAAACAGGTTGGTATTGACAAGGCAATAGGGAAACAGGCTCAAACCCTCAGCCTTTGGAAGCGACTCCTGCTCGCTGTGAGGGAGAGGTACCCCTACAAGGATGATTCTCTATGTCGGTTAGGCAAGTGGACCGACATGGAGAAAGGCATCCAAAACCTCAGGGAAATGGCTGTGTTTGACATGATCTATGGTGATCTGAATGATGAGCAGTCACCATTGGATCCAGATCTGGTCCCTTGTACACAGCTGATGTGGCGGAAGTTCCTGCAAAGTGGACCAGAGGGACATTCCAAAGCATTAGCAGCAGCATCCTGGTGGCGAGACAATCAGACAGTGGATGAAGTGACTATGCAGCTCCGGCACTATGAGGGAAGTCTCCCTTCCTCCCAACATGCCTGGGTTTCAGCCGTAGAGGAACTGTCTCAGAGGCTCCAAAAAATGGAACAGGACATGTCCTATGTTTCACCTGCACAGGCCGATGTCTCAGCCATTAGAGGCAGGCGTTTCCCCACCCAAGAGAAGGGCGGTAGAAGGTACACACCACGGGGCACCCTGTGGTTCTTCCTCCGCGACAATGGGGAGAACATGAGAAGGTGGCATGGGCAGCCCACTTCCGCCCTAGCTGCACGAGTACAGCAACTGAAAGGGAAGACCACCATGAAAGGGGAGTCTTCCAAGAGAGATGCAGCTCCAGTGTCTAGTCGGAAATCCCCCAGACAGAATAGAATGGCCAGCAGTATGCTTGACCCTCTTGAGGGGACCAGTAAGTCATTCCTGCAGGAGTCACTCTTAGATCAAGTGAGTGATGGTGAGCAGGATTAGAGGGGCCCTGCCTCCAGCCAGGTGGAGGAAAGGGATAATCGGATTTACTGGAAGGTGTGGATCCGATGGCCTGGCACATCAGAACCACAAGAATACAAGGCCTTGGTAGACACTGGCGCACAGTGCACTCTGATGCCATCAAGCCACAGTGGAGTTGAATCCATCTGCATCTCCGGAGTGACAGGGGGGTCCCAACAGCTGACCCTATTAGAGGCTGAAGTGAGCTTAACTAGGAAGGACTGGCATAAGCACCCCATTGTGACTGGCCCAGATGCCCCGTGCATCCTAGGTATAGACTATCTCAGGAGAGGGTACTTTAAAGACCCAAAAGGGTACCGGTGGGCCTTTGGTATAGCTGCCCTGGAGGAGGTTGAGCAATTGTCCACTTTACCCGGCCTCTCAGAGGACCCCTCGGTGGTGGGGTCGCTTAAGGTCGAAGAGCAGCGAGTGCCAATTGCTACCAAGACGGTGCACCGGCGGCAGTACCGTACTAACCGAGATTCTCTAGTCCCCATCCATCAGCTGATCCGTCGACTAGAAAGCCAGGAGGTGATCAGCAAGACTCACTCACCTTTCAACAGCCCTATATGGCCAGTGAGAAAACCTAATGACGAATGGAGACTGACTGTGGACTACCGTGGCCTGAATGAAGTTACGCCAGCGATGAGTGCTGCAGTGCCGGACATGCTAGAGCTCCAGTATGAGCTGGAGTCGAAGGCAGCCAAGTGGTACGCCACGATTGACATCGCTAACGCGTTTTTCTCCATTCCAATAGCACCAGAGTGCAGGCCACAGTTTGCGTTCACTTGGAGGGGTATCCAGTACACCTGGAATCGATTGCCCCAGGGGTGGAAACACAGCTCCACCATTTGCCATAGACTGGTCCATACTGCACTGGAGAAAGGTGGGGCTCCAGAACACCTGCAGTTCATTGATGATATCATTGTATGGGGGGACACAGCTGAGGAAGTCTTTGAGAAAGGAAAGAAGGTAATTGAAATCCTTCTGAAGGCTGGTTTTGCCATCAAGCGACAGAAGGTTAAGGGGCCTGGAAGGGAGATTCAGTTCCTAGGAATAAAATGGCAAGATGGGCGTCGCCACATCCCAACGGAGGTGATAAACAAGATAACAGCCATGGCCCCACCAACCACCAAAAAAGAGACTCAGTCTTTCCTGGGCGCTGTGGGGTTCTGGAGGATGCACATCCCAAACTACAGCCTGATTGTGAGCCCTCTCTACCACGTAACCCGCAAGAAGAACGATTTTAAATGGGGCCCAGAGCAACAACAAGCCTTTGAACAAATTAAGCAGGAGATTACCCAGACAGTGGCTCTCGGGCCAGTCCGGACAGGGCAGGAGATTAAGAACGTGCTCTACACCGCAGCCGGGGAGAATGGCCCTTCCTGGAGCCTTTGGCAGAGAGCAGATGGGGAATCCCGAGGCCGACCTCTAGGCTTTTGGAGCCGGGGATACAAAGGCTCTGAAGCTAACTATACCCTGACTGAGAAGGAGATACTGGCAGCGTATGAAGGAATTCGAGCTGCCTCAGAAGTGGTCGGCACTGAGACACAGCTCCTCCTGGCACCTCGACTGCCGGTGCTGGGATGGATGTTCAAAGGAAAGGCTCCCTCCACACATCATGCAACAGATGCCACGTGGAGTAAATGGGTTGCGTTGATAACACAACGGGCTCGAATAGGGAACCGCGACCCCCCAGGATTAGTGGAAATGATCATGAACTGGCCAGAGAGCAAGGATGCTGGGATGTCACCAGAACAAGAGGTGAAACGTGCTGAGGAGGCCCCACCATATAACGAGCTGCCAGAGGAAGAAAAACAATATGCCCTGTTCACTGATGGGTCTTGTCGCATTGTGGGAAAACATCGACGATGGAAGGCTGCAGTGTGGAATCCCACACGAGAAACCACTGAAGCTGTTGAGGGACAAGGTGAATCGAGCCAGTTTGCAGAGGTGAAAGCCATCCAATTGGCTTTGGAGATTGCTGAGCGAGAAAAGTGGCCGAGGCTCTATATCTACACTGACTCGTGGGTGATGGCAAGTGCCCTGTGGATGTGGTTGCAGCAATGGAAACAGAACAACTGGCAACGCAAGGGCAGACCCATCTGGGCCGCTGAAGTATGGCAGGACATTGCAGCCCGGGTGGAGAACCTCGTTGTGAAGGTGCGCCATGTGGATGCCCATATACCCAAGAGTCGAGCCACTGATGAACATCAGCATAACCAGCAGGCAGACCAAGCTGCTAAGATTGAGGTGGCTCAGGTGGACTTGGACTGGCAGTGTAAAGGTGAACTGTTCATAGCCCGGTGGGCCCATGAGACCTCGGGCCACCAAGGCAGAGATGCAACATATAGGTGGGCTCGAGATCGAGGGGTGGACCTCACCATTGACACCATCGCAGAGATCATCCACGGATGTGAGATATGTGCTGCAATCAAACAAGCCAAACGGGTGAAGCCCCAGCAGAATGAAGATCGATGGATGAAATATAAATATGGAGAGGCCTGGCAGATCGACTACATCACACTGCCACAGACCCGCCGAGGCAAGCGCCACGTGCTCACAATGGTGGAAGCAACCACTGGATGGCTCGAAACTTATCCAGTGTCCCACGCCACCGCCCGAAACACCATTCTGGGCCTTGAAGAGCGAGTCCTGTGGCGACACGGCACCCCAGAAAGGATTGAGTCGGACAACGGGACTCACTTCCGAAATAACCTCATAGATGCCTGGGCAGAAGAACACGGCATCGAGTGGGTCTACCACATCCCCTACCATGCACCAGCCTCCGGGAAGATCGAGCGCTACAATGGACTGTTAAAAACTACATTGAGAGCAATGGGGGGTGGAACCTTCAAACACTGGGACACACACCTGACAAAGGCCACTTGGTTAGTGAACACAAGAGGATCTGCCAATCGAGCTGGCCCGGCTCAGTCAAAACTTCCACGTGTTGTGGATGGCGATAGAGTCCCTGTGGTGCGCATGAGGGACCTGCTGGGAAAAATGGTCTGGGTTAGTCCTGCGCCGGGCAAAGGCAAACCCATCCACGGGATTGTTTTTGCTCAAGGACCTGGGTGCACCTGGTGGGTGATGCAGAAGGACGGAGAGGTCCGATGCGTACCACAAGGGGACTTGATTGTGGGTGAAAACACACCGTGAGTTATACTGTGCTTTTGTTAATTTTTCTTTGTCAATGCTAATTGCTAAGTGGCAGCTGGATGTGACGCACATGGTATAGAATAAAGGGGTGGATTATGTCCTGGTTTAACCAGGATAGGGTTAAGTTTCCCCAGCAGTGGGGGGGAGCTCTAGCCGGGTTATTCAGATACCATGCGGACGTCACATCCTGGCAGGTCACATTTTCCTGGCGCGGAGCGCGGTGCACTCGTGGTTTTGTACATCGTGCTTCAAACTGCTGTATTTGGTAGCTATTTTGCTCTGTTCATTGCTATCACTATTACTGTTATTGTTATTGTTGTTGTTGGTTGTGTTGCTATTGCATTGTTGTATTAAACCTTTCCTTATTTCAGTCTTGGGGCTTTGTATTTCACTCCCTTTGTGGGGGAGGGGCAGCGGCCGCGTGGTCTCAGACCCCGGCAGGGGCTAAACCACCACAGGTGGAAAGGGAGTCTTTATCAGGGACTGTAGTGATAAGACAAGGGGTAATGTTTCTAAACAGAAAGTCAGTGGATTTAGATTAAATATAAAGAAGAAATTATTTACTGTGAATGTGGTGAGACAATGGAACAGGTTTTCCAAAGAGGTTGTGGATGCCCCCTCCCTGGAAGTGTTCAAGGCCAGGTTGAATGAGGCTTTGACCAACCTGATCTAGTGGAAGGTGTCCCTGCCCCTGGCAGGGCAGTTGGAACTAAATGGTCTTTAAGGTCCCTTCCAACCCAAAAAATTCTATGATTCCATTCTATGAAACTTATGTCCCATGAAGATTCTGTAGTTATATAATAAACATAAACATTGGTTAGTCTGTGCAGCCATATGTTGCTTGTGCTTCACTGACCTCATAAAAAAACCCCAACTTTTGCCATGCCTTGCTTTATAATTGTTCACCACTAGACAACTTCTCATATAACTACTGATCAATAATCAGAAAAGTAATATTGTGTTATTAGAGAGTTGTGTTCATAGGATCAAAAGCTCAGCTGTGACTTGCAAAGATGGCTGATTGTGTTTTTGAAAGAAATTAAACTGTAAATTTTGGTCTTTGGTTATCCTGCTGACAATATTGTCTATAAAACAGGGCAGTTCTTTCTTAAAGATTTTTTCTCCATAAAATAATAAAAATTTTAATTTGTTTTGTAATAACATTATTCTCAAATTGCAGATATGTCGCTCATTATACAGAAGCTACAAAGACTGAATAACCACATCTTCAAATATTTGACTAACACCTGTATCACAATTGCACAAAAACTACTTGAGAACTTTGATCTTCATTAAGGTGATAAAACCAATGTAACCAACAGGCTCCTAAAATGCCAGAAATTTCAACATCCTTAAATAAAATATTAATTATAGTAACTGATACGAGTAAACCAGTCTCAGTCTAAGTCATGACCAGTGGATATGTTAACTAGCCCTTCCAGGTGTTGAATGGTGGAAATAAAGCTTCAGAACTGCAGTTAGCACAAAAGAAACCAAGTGAAACAACTGTTTTATATGCACACAGCAAAGCATAGAACAACATTCTGTTTAGTGCACCAAGTTATTCATAGCCATAAGCATCTTCTAAATGTCAAAACATAGCTTAAATTTTGAAATTTAACAAAATAATATTTCAGTGATATCACTGAGTCATGGAAGTGTTACTAATCTTTTATAAAAGATAATAATAAAAAAAATTACTCCGTTATTTCCAACCTTTTAAATTAAGAAGGCTATGCATGCAAGTAATGGGTTAATTCGACCTTCTGTTTGTTAAGCAAAGATTCAGATCCCAGTCACATTGATATTTATTGGTGAGGCAATGGCTGAGAACCATGGAATGAACTTCCATAACAGCTAAGCACTTACCTGTTCCACTCCAAGTGCTGTTAGGTTTACCTAATCTATTTGTGAAAACACATGATAATAAGCACCTCATAAACAATTACAGCATGGTCTTTTTTCTTCTCTGTAATACAAAATAAAAGCTGTGTAACTCATATGAGACATCACTTAACAATCTACTGGAAGACATCTGAAAACCCACATTTAAGTAACTTAAATAAGAACTTTGAGAGCATGAAATAGTCCTGACAGAACTCAGCTTCCTCTTCCGCTGCCTGACTTCAAGAAAAGACTGGCATTGTGGCACATCTTGAAGTCCGGCAAAGCCAAGATTCAAACGAATAAAGCTTGAGAAATAAAAATCAAAAATCATTGTGCATACTGAAGAAAATACAGTATGATAGCATATTTTCTGATGTCCGTATGAAATCTAAAGAAAAGAGCAAAAAACTCTCTACCCAGGATATTCCTCTATTCAAAATATGGTCAACTTTAGTCTATCCTACTCTGAACTTCTGATTAATGTCATTGTACTGATGCCTGGTGGAATCAAAGGTCTTAATGATGTTGGAAAATATACTTGAAAAGAGCTTTTTCTTCTATCCAGAGGAGAGTTATACAACGTTTTCTATTTCAGACTGATCATAGCTTCAGTCATCACAAATTGAAGTTGTTTCTATTTATCGGGAAAACATTCTTAATGAGAAATCCTTAACTTTGAAATCCATTCTTCTTTTATTTTGAAAACAGTTATTGAATTTCAAGAGTTACTGTCATTTTATATAAGCTTTTGATTACACTGCTTTTTCCCTTTACTTATGAAATGCTTACAGTTGAGATCTGTTGGGGGTAATGTGTATCACCAGATAAACTATCCCTTAAACATTACCAAGTTTAGTAGCTGTCTTATCTCTTATTACTTCTAATAATAATAATAAATTACAAGTAACATTAGCACTCATTCTTGTAGAGAAGGAAGGACTACTCCGAGCTTACTAGCATCACTTCAGTGTAGCTGTGCTAATCTTTCTCTCTCTTCAATCTCTTTCAAAAAAATAGTGGGTTAGATCTTTAACTTTGAGTAGCTTTGGCTACTTTTTTTGGATTTATGTATTTAGGTACATCTAGCACCAGCACAGGAACTATTTTGAGATATTTATCAATATAGTCTGAATTACAGAGAAAAACCATCTGGAAGATATTTCAAAGTACACAGGAACAACAAAGGGATTTGGAATACCCAGGAGAAATTTATCATCTGTAAATCATAATTGAACAACCTGATGGACTTCTATGATGAGATGACTCACCTTGTGGATGAGGGGAGAGCAGAGGATGGCTGCAAGGAAGGCCCTTGAAAGAGTTTCCCATAATATACTTATAGCCAAATTGGGGAGATACAGAGTGGTTAAGTGTTCAGTAAGATGTAAGCAAAACTGACTGAACCCATCAGGGACAAAGAGTTATGACCAATGGTACTGAGTCTGTCTGGTGGCTGGTTGCTAGTAGCTGATTACAATCCCTCAGGGATCATTACTGGGGCAGTACTGTTTAACTCTTTATTGTCAACCTGGACAATGGGACAGAAGGCATCCTCAGCAAGTTCACAAATAACACCAAATTGACATGAGCGGTTGATACATTTGAGGACAGGTCCGCTCTTCAGAAGGATCTTAACAGAACAGGACAACACTTCCTCTGCTTGACATGCCCTGGCTATCACCCTGGTCCCTACTTGCAGCTGTTCTACCTTGGTTTCAAACATCTACAAGGATTGAGAGATCCCTGTAGAGAATTCCCTCTCAAGGGATAATTCTGTCATTATTTATTGTTTTCCAACTTTTAGAATATTAACATAAGCTGCCAAAAGCCTTGCTAGTTACCTAGGCCAATCTCTTTGTCTTTTCCCATATCTAACTATGAATAGGATTTGTTACCTGAGTTACTAACACCTCTTAGCTTTCACCTCAAATGGGTTACAAGAATGGAAATTTAACAACACATCTGTGTTTATTTTTTTCTTTCCCTTGCATATCTGAATGATCTAGTCAGTCAGAGTTAGATAGATATCGTTCAGGCCTCATTTACAAAATTGTGAAGTTAACAATAGTTGAATAACAGAATTCATCTATTTCTCCTCTGGTTTACAGCGTACATTAAATTATTTCTGTCAGTTAGAGAGGGACAGATGTAGTCCACACATCACTTATCTGAACAGTGCTTTTAGGTAAGCTTCATTCTGGGATGCTGCTCGTCTTTAACTTAATACTATAGACACTATATCAAGGGATAGTGTATTGTGCTGGATCTTGGATCAACATATTGAAAAATTATCTGAATAGTTTTAGTTCAGGAATACAACAAAGACAAGATGTTATATCAGATATGAAATACTTGTGGAACAGAAAAAAACCCCAACAAATTAAGATTAATCTGAAAGAACTACAAAAAGATTCTGATATGATGTGGACTATACATGTAGTGGGCTAAGAGCAATAAAGTATATATTTTTGTGCAGATAAGTTGTTGAACTGGAATTACATTGGAATTATGTATTCTCATTTACATATTATGCTTCCAGAAAGATACTAGCAAGGTAGTGAAGAACCAAACTCTAAGACTACCCATAAGACTGAAGAAACCTTGGGAACCAAAATAAACAAAAGCTTATTCTCAGACTTAGTGAATTCAGTAGGTCTCAGAGGGCACTAGATTGAGCTTTCATGTGTGTGCTAGCTTGCTCTGTTAAGGATACCTGCATTTACAGCAGCCTGTCAGCAAGAAACCTATGATGCAAAAGGCTTAAGTCTGCTTACATAAATTGTTAATATACACAAACGCTGTGTAGTTCATAAAATATTTGTAAAGACCAATGAACAGAAGAATGAATGATGTAGTCTGCAAGTAAAATAAACTCTGGAAATATTGTCATAACAGAAAAAGACTGGACTATCACCTATAGAAAGTCTCATATCTTGAATTGATAGAAACTTAGTAAAATTAAGATGTCATGGCATTTAAGATTAAATAATGTTGACTTCTGCAACAAAAATGTCTATCATGTGAGAAGTCTGGCAGTATAGCTGATCTTAGGCACAGAATCAAGAGAATGTTACAGTTCCTGGTTTGAAAAGCAAAAACGGTGCTGAAATACATCAGAATATACATTACAATAAATTTAAGGACATGTTAATGCCACTGATGGGACTTAAATGGAATATCATATTCAGTTCTTGAATCTGGTGCTCAAGAAAAAATGCATTTAAATTGAATTTGTGCAGACTGAAAGAATATTTCTTATGCAAGGAAAATGTTCTGTAAGAAACTATACACTGAGAAGTTTTCCATGTGCAGTCTAAACAGCAGAGTAAGGCTAGGGATAAAGAAGAGGACTGACACAAGAAGTACCATCTATAAGCTGGTAAATGAATAAATGTAGAATAAGTTTTCTATCCATTAGATCAGTGAAACTCTGGAACAACCTTTTCTGTAAGCATAGGGAGCAAAAAATATCAACTTCTTTCAAGCTCTGATTTTTATCAGTTTATGAAAGACTGCTATATAATTGACTAATATCAATCAGTTTGGAGTCCATAAATAATGCAGTAAAGCCTTGTATGAAAATGGTACTGACCTATATAATTCATTACGAATCTTCAATTTTTTCAAATTATTAAGGACATTACTCTCTATACACAATAAAAAGTACTTCATTAACTAGTAGTCTTAACTGACTTCAGTAAACCTCTGCTTGTAAAGAAATGAATGAATTCTAACATGTAATATTAAGATAATAATCATATTCTAAGGATTAATAATTTAAATATCCAAAAGTTCTTTAATAAAAAAAAACATTCTACAGTTCAGATATTTTGTAAAGGAGCAATGTTTGTATATAACAGTTTAAGGCATTTTAAGAATACACATGGCATCTTTTTCTACAGCCATGAGGGTAGCTGCCTTTCTTTAAGAAAAACTCTCCAAACGTTTATCAGTGAAACAGATAATGAGATCCATATTTACAGTGAGCAGAAGCTCTCTGGAGATCTGAAATCTTCCATTCATATGTATCAAAGCTTGAACTGATTACCAGTTCAAATGAAGACAGCACCTCTCTTTACAGGCTTCCTGCTGGACTGTTCATCTGTGAATCTTTTTGACTTCATCTGTAAAGACTGTCTTCAGCCTGGAGAAGAGAAGGCTCAGGGTGATCTTAGCAATGTGTATAAATGCCTAATGGGAGGGAGAAAAAGATGAGGTAGCCAGACTCTTCTCAGTAGTGCACAGTGAGAGGACAAGAGGCAATGAGTACAAATTAAAACACATGAAATTCCATCTGAACACAAGAAAAACTTTCATAATGTGAGGGTGGTCAAACACAAGAACAGATTGCCCAGAGAGGCAGTGGAGTCTCAGTCCTTGGAGGTACTCAGTACCCAACTGGATATAGTCCTGGGCAGCTTTCTGTAGGTGACCCCACTTGAACAGGGGTGTTGGACTAGGTGATCTCAAGAGTTCCCTTCCAACTTCAACCATTCTGTGATTCTGTGGACCTGATGCTTAAAGTGAATATAAGTACAACATCCTTGGTGAGGGGAAAGGGGAGGATGGCAAAAGCTGACTAAAACTTCTTATGTAAAAAACTACTTGAAAAATAACAGAAATGTCCTTGGGATCTATCAGTCAGACCCCATCACAAACTGTTCATAAACAGGAAACTGTTTGTAAAGAGGATGTCTCAAACAACTCGAGTGGAATGTGGGGGAGACGTGGAGTAAGGTCTGCGGATGTGGGGTGGTGGGCCATTTCTCTCCCCCTTCCTCCTGCCCAGAGACAGAACGTGCCTAACTGTGCAGGTACAAGCCAGAGAAAATGAGAACCTTCTGGAACAACCTACTGTGCATGCGTAAGAAAGACTATAGAAAGACAACACCCCACGTGTGTCTTTGTCAACCAACCATCTACAGACCAAACTGGGTATTCTGTGACAACATGGGATTCAAGGGCAGTGATTTTCCTTTTCGTATCCCCTTCTCCTCTCTTTTCTCTTTCCTCTTTCTGTTCTCTCTCTTTCTCTCTTACATATATTCATGTGTATAATTTTTATATGAATTGAATTATGTTCAGTTGAGCATTGATGGGTTATTAGGAAAATAGTCTCATCACCAAAGTCCCTCTATTTGTTCCCTTGACAGTTATCTGTTTATTGTTGCCAAATTGTCTCTATTCACTTACTGAAGAGGTCAGTTAATAAAGTCACCAGCACAATTGTTCCTCTGAGTCATTGCGGTGACTCAGCCTACCGTGTGGCTCTGCCGAGCAGAGACCAGCTCTTCCACCGGCACACAGGCTCTTGGGGAATTGAAGATTCACCTGCAGTGTAACCTACCATGTGGGACGAGACAGACACCCCGCATTTTAAGACCTTAATCTTGTACTAAACCCTATCCCTGAATTTTGAGCAATCTGAATCCTTCCCCAACCTTTATGTAACTTTGGATCAAATTTTTATAAGTGGTTAACAAAATATTGTCTTCTTACTGAAAAGGGAAGACAGTAAAATGTTCTGTTTAGCTACTACCTTTTTTTTTAACAAATTAATTAAACAAACAAACAAAAAAAAATACCCACTTCAGCTTTCTGCATTTTTTGGTTTTTGCTTGATCTACCTGACCCATGGAATAGAAGAGATTCCTTATGTCTAACATGTATGTTTAACTGTTGACTAGGAAGATACTTCTAGACTTATTTGGAGCCTTCTGTCTTTCAAATGGGTTTCCCTCATTTTCAGAGACATATCCATTTTCTAGTCATGCTTTAATTCCTCTAACTGTTGCAGAAGCCCTTAAGGAAAAAAGAGACATAGATACATAAAGCAAACCACATATAAATTATTCAGCCACACATATGCATACAGATATATTTTTTCATCCCAAGAAAAAATATACAGACATTATCATTTTTGTAAGGAGCCCTGTTGAATGTAACACCAAGAGGTATTTTACCTTTTTTTGTCATTTGTTGTATTTATTCATTAATCTGTGTTTGAGAGTCACTGTCACAGTCCAAATTCTGTTATGGGCAAAAAGGAAGACATATGCATAAAGGTAAGAGTTATTGTTAGTTTAATAAAAATCTTAACAATCTAATTCAAATACACTATACAGTCATTATTAGTTCGGTTATAACAGTACTAAACTCATAGCCCAAACTACAGATTTATTACAACACAGTCTCACTGATAACACCATTACTGTTATCAAAAGATCTCCTGGTGTCCATCCTTTTACTCTCACCCTTCTTATGCTTGTCCAGGCTTTACAGGCAAAGTCCCTACCTTCCCCAGGAAGAAGGGGGTTTATATCAGGGTTACCACTGTCCCAAGTCTCTCACGAGGAGGAACATGATGTTCATGATCAGAGTTTCTTCCTTCTTGGCCTTTGGTTCCACTCAGGTTTGTTTTTTATGTTTTCTCCTCTGCCTCCCCCACCATCTTCTTCTGGGGGCCCCACAGGGGAGGCAGAAGGTGCCCCCATTCCCTGTGACACAAAGGGCTGTTGTTGCCCCCACTCCATTTGAGCAAGAGTCATATGAACATGGGGAGGGGGAACCAGCTCCAACTGGCTCCAACCAGCTCCAATAGGTTCCAAACTGATGAAGGCTGCCCCTTCCCCTGAGAGAGACCTGCCCTGCCCTGACAGCACAAGACTTGTATATACCGACTGCTATATAGTCTCACTTGCATAAGAGTCATTCACCATTCATACATTTTAGGCACTTTAGGTAAGGGCAGATGACAGTCACCACCACCATCACCTTGTACTCTCCCTCACAGAATTTCCCCCCTGCTTTATTCATGTTAATTCTTTTAATTTCTTTTTCCTTCATCTAGTCATTTTAGCTGTCTGGAGTTTTTTATGTGTGTCCTTCCAGGTTGCATCCATCAACCATCCTTTTTTTTTAATCTTTCCCCATTAAGAAAAGATGATACAAAAAGCTCAACTGTTTAGCAATTTTCATGGTAGCTGTTATGGTTGTGGGACTATTGTATGTGGGCCTAGGGAATCATCGAGTGAGTGACCTGTATCCTTCAGAGAGTGAGGCTAACCTCATCTTGATTCATCATTATTTAAACTTTATCTACATTTTCAGCATAGGTGCTGTGTGGAATTTCTACTCTGCACAGGCTTTTTAATCCTCCACACTGTTGTGCATAATATTCACACTAAACAATAGCTAATCTTATTTATACAGTCTGTGTCCTTTTTATCTTTTCCTTCTTTCTCATCTCCTATTTTCCATTGAGTCCATTTTTAAAGTATTTCCATGTTTCCACTGAAGGACTTAACATAGTTATGACTACCGTAAAGTATTAAATAATAAGATTTTTTTATTATACAGGATTAAACTGTGAGAAATTATCTTCACACACAGGCAGAAGTGTTAACACTGGAGTGTATTACCACTCATGTCTATGTCAGAGATATTGCTATAAAAATTCTCAGAAGTTTTAATGTCTGTCTGTTATCATAAAACCTTTCTCTAATTCCCAAATGGAAGAAAGAAATAGAAACATTCTTACAGTGTCTTGAAAACAGTAAAATGAAGCCCTGCAAAACACAAATTTTAGTTCTAATCTGGGAGAGTGATTTTGAGTTTTGAGTGATTCTTACACATTTTCATTTGAGAACTTCAACAACAAATCAAAGACATTTCTTAGTGAAGAAACTCCACCTTGTTGAGAAAGGGAAAAGAAAAATATTTTTTCCTAATGAATACATATTTTGTAAAGACCAAATGAATATATTATTTGTATAGAAAGATTTCAGATACTAAGAATTATATGAGACTAAAGCATGAATAGTGTGTTATGCAGTAAACACAGTCTTTCATAATAATAGCACAAACCACTTCAAGCACTATATTTGGTGAAATACAGTATTATCTTAATATAATAAGTAGTGGTGCACAGTTGAATTTAATAGTAACATTGAAAGCAAAGAGCGAGTTCGTTGTGTGGATCATTCTTCCAGTAAACCTTTAAGCTGTCTGCTATAGATTCATTTGTAACAATTCATAACTCCGTCCCGATCCAATGTCGGGGGAGGTTTTGATATGATCCCAAGAGCGAGATTAAGACACAAATGAGGTCAAATGCCGTATATCCGAAAGAGGTTTTTGTTATTAAAAAAGTGAAGAGGGGTAGTGATAGGACAGAATGGAAGGAAAAGACAGAAATAAAGCAAGGGTGGGGGATAGGGCTGCAAGAATAGTCACCAGCATGGATCCAGCGGTGTCCCGTTGGTCCTCAGTCTTCAGTTCTTCAGTGGTGGGTGCACACGGATCTGGCTTTGATGGTGGATGCACACTGAGCAAAATTTTCTGCTGCCTTTTTAAGTTCATCGTATCCGCTGATTAGCATATCTGCCCACCTTTAGTTTTTTCTTCTCTGGTCCCACAGGTTTTGTTGCATCTGGCTTCAGGGCAGGAACGTTTGCCTCGTGTCAGTTCATTATCAATGCAGGCATGGGGTCTGGCCTACACAATAGAGCCACAAACGGCTACAGGATGGGGCCAGCTCAGCACACCTCTGCTCCTTTGAGGCTTGTCTAAAGAGTCCGGACAGTGCAACCGCAAGGAAGTGTGTGGGGGGTGCATCCTTCAATACACTCCCGCTTCTCTGGGCGACATCCCCCAGACCAATTCACAGGCCGCAGCAGCTTCTCTTGGAGGTTTGCACAGACACAAGCAAGCTTTGAGACAGTCATAGGACATTTCAGTCTCTCACACCACCCCATGGCTCAAAGATTGCTTTAGGACCCATGGTGGCTTTAGGAAAGGAGAGTTGTTCAGAAAAGGCCAGAAAAGAACATTTTATAATTCATCCAATGAAATAGTAATCAATTGTAGAAAATATGAAACAATATTAATACTAACAATGGTTAACAATATTCTAACCAAACATATAAAAAAGGTAACAATAACAGTATCAATTAACAATATTTTAACCTAATATGTTTAACCAACAGGTGTCCCAGACTGGGCCTGAGGACACGCTCCCAGCCCTTGGGGACTGGGGGGAGAAGGTGGTTGTCCACAAAAACAAGTACAACTGTGAAACGGGTTACATGGACATTTACAAGACCAACACATGAATATCACAAGGAAAAGCATAACAAGAGCTACCAGAGTAACCGCCACAGAATTAAGTATCAAAAGGGTATGTTGTCAATTGTGGAGCTGAAGATGGTGGTCTGGCTCGCTGGAGATGGGGTCTGCCTACACAGCAGGAAAATCTATTTCCACGCTCCCAGCCCAGAAAGCATGTGTAGTTTAGGCCTGGGTACTTTCATTTCGCCTTCATGTGTAGCTCACTGCTACGCTTACTCCCAATAAGGTAGTGGGTTGTTATATCATCCCGTGACTGGAGTGGTGGCCATTGTAAGTGAGAAAGAACACATGCATTTATACAACCTGTATGATAGATGGTGCCTTTTTACGTATGGCACGAATCTGTTTAACGCCATCGGGTGAAACGGTAGAGACAAATTGCATGTTCGATACAACGCTTTGAATCGATTGTATAAAACATGGAATCAAACAAGGTAAAAACACTACCATAGCCAAGCCACATAACATATAAAACAAGATACATTTAACCCACGGAGCACCTGGAAGCCATGAGAAGGGATGGAATTCCCAACCTTTCCAGGTCTGAACAGGGACATGGACTCATTTCCTAATCCCAGAAGTTATTTGTTTGACCACCTGACCATTGTCATCAATTTTTAAACAACAGTTTGAATCATTTAATTTACCATAAACACCCCCTTCTTCAGCTAACAGGTAATCGAGAACCATACAACGTTGGAATATTGCAGTTCGCATCTGCGTGGCCTGGTCTGCTAATAGATCTAGGGCATGAGCAGTCTCATTGGTGATATTTTCTAAAACAGCTTGTAATCAAATAATGCAATTCAAATTATAAATAGGTTCTCGAGCACTGCTAATCACTTCATTGGGGTTCCAGGTAGCCCACTGAAACACCTGCCCTAGATGTTTTTTATCTGTACTATTGGCATGTAGACAATTTCCAAACAGCGCATCAAAGAACCGATCTCGCATTACCGCTTTACAACCTTCCCCTGTAGGTTCTTGCTATGAACATTTTACCCAACTATTGTGAGTTTTACATGTGTTCGGTTCCATCTCCCTTGGTATTTAGAACAATCATAGGGTCTGCAATAGGGATCATAGCAATCAAAGCCTGGGGATAAAGCCCGTTCACAAACACTCTCCCCGACTCATACTCCTCTCTCTTTTGTCCAGTTAAGGCAATAAATACCTTTTCCAGGAAAATGGAGTTGCCAGGGATCAGCATCCTCAGTCTAGACATTTCAGCCTCTCACAAACTCTAAGGCTTAAATTAAGTTTATATTCAAGAAATTGTAATTTGTTGAGGAAAATAAATTAATTTTAAAAGTGAGAAATAATTCTAAGCTCTATGTACGGAGTTCAGGAAGGCTCCAAAATTAAAGTTAAAAAGAAATTAGAAAAATCTGAAAAAATTGAGTTTATTTTCTGTTATCAATCTTTCTCAGTAGATCTAATTTTTGAACATCTTATTCCAATGAGCATAATTAGCACACATATTGCTTCTGAAGAATATCATCAATTGCCTGAAATGTTAATCAGATATTGACAGCCCTGTTAACGTTTTTTTGTTATTTGTGTTACCTTGAGATACATTTCTTCTATTTTTGTAGATTTCCTAAGGCTGAGATTAAAGCTGTTTAAAAATTATTGTTCTTTCTTTTTGGTTTTGTTTGTTGACATGAAAATGATAGTGCTGTTGATGAACAGAAGTTCACATATATAGATTATTCAATTGTTATGTAAATACATAGGCTGTAAAGTTTGCAAATAGCTACCTCATGGAATGGTCTTTTAGAGTGAAAGTTTATACTTGTAACAAATAAATGGTTTTAAAAATTTAAAAAGGAGAGTTCTTCATGCATTTTTAGTCACTTCACAAAGAAATTAATCACTAGTCTGAGGTCTAAAAGAAGAGTTCAGATTTTTAAGATTTCTTCCTATCTTTTTCTGATTTTTCCCATCCATAGTTACTATGACAGCAATGGAAGTCCTCTGCACACTGTCCCAGTTCTGTATGGATACAGCAGTAAGACCTTAGACTCTTGTAAGGTTTACTTGTGATTTTTTTTTTTTTTTTTTTTTCATGTCAGACAGCTTTCCTCCAGGAAATAAGTATCTTTAATGAAATATGGAAGGTTTCTGGTGATGCCAGCAGCTGCACATAAGTTACAATGCTGCCAATTTTCATTAAGTTTCTCAAGACATTCTCACTGTTTGTTTTCTCTCTTAAAAAGCACCTTTAATATTCTGAGTTAATGGTATACATCTATATATCTAATGTAATAAAAGAAAACTTTTAAGCAAGTAGTAAATCTTTAAAATAGTTTGCCCTCATTATTACATCTATATTTACAAGTAAAACAGACCAGATAATGTTTATGGGAATGAAATGATTTATGTGTTCCTGGCGTAAGCACAATTTGAAATGGAAACATTAGAAATTGTAAGTTTGAATTGACACATTCAAAAATAAAAAATTTCAGTTTAGCTCTCTAAATCTTGTTTTGGAAACTGTTCCTTTGTAATTAATCCATGTGAAATTATTTCATCCTGAAAGGGGATAATAATATTTGGATTCCAGAATTTCTATGTATTCAATTTATTTTTTATTATTATTCTTATTTTGAATATTGTTCTTCATATGAGACTGGAAAAACGGATTCTTAAAGAAAAGATTTTCTATTCAGATCTGCTAGCATCATATATTTCAGAATTTCAGTCACTCTACATTAGAATTCACTGAAAGTGGTATAGTTTTCTGGTTGCAAAAGCAGTATCAGATACAAACTTCCCTGTAATTTATTAAAATTATCTTTAACATGTAGAAGGTTTATACCTTTAATAACTGTCACATTAATATGCATATTTTATGAAAATTCTAGATGCAGAGGATACAAGTTAAATTCCTTTAAAATTTTTTTTCCAACACCTGATAGATTTCTGTTTTTTATAAATTACATTTGTACAGATTAAAAACTCCTTATTTCCTAATTTCATGGAATTATAAACACTGAAGAAATATTTGATTCAGATTTGTTTTTTCTTTCTTTCACAATGGGAAGTTGTGTCTCCCCATCTTTCTTCTTCTCAATGGACTTAGATTTAATGAGCTTTGAAAGGTTGGTACACCAAGCAGAATTCTATCAACCCCTTTCATTCTTCCTAGTCCAAGAAAGCAGATTATTTAGAGATGGTGCATTTAAAGACATAGATTCAATGGGGGTAAGACAAGAAAGGAGAAAAGGTTCACTTCACTTTTTATAGACAAAGAAGAAATCTATCATCACTCTCACAAAATTAGGTTGGGGGGTTTTTTTGTTTGTTGGTTTGTTTTTTTTTTTTTTTAGATCAAACACAGTTTGCAAACCTTTTGTCCTAGAAGTTGTTACCTCTATTAACAGGCACACAGGTAAATATTGTTCCCTTCTCTTGCTATTTATAAAGCAGCTGTGCACTCACAAATTCTGTTAAAGTAATGGGAAACTCAAAGTAACAACAATGAAAAGTATTCTGCACAATAAAGATGATATATAGCAATTTTCACTACTGTGAATGTGCTGATTGATTCTTTATGAGTGTATTAATGAACTAATTTATTTTTTACATGTGTTCAGCAAATTGTGCTTATCTAGTACTCCAATCTTTTAATACCACTCTGTTTCAAGGATCCACAGCACTACTGATTGACATCTTGTTCTGCAAAGTCTGTAAGATTCTTTTGTAAATAAAACATAGAAAATCTAAAAAACTCCACCCAAAACAACAAAACGAAAGAAAACATATAAAGGAACAAGAGCAAAACAAAGGCAGAGTAAACTGGGCTGCAAACTCTGTGATAAAATGATTAGTCATTAGAATGTGCTTCTACTGTTTTAGAGTACATTATACAGAGTCACAAATTTCCCTAGAACTCATGTGTGTCTTGGTCCCTTGGACAGTTCTTCTACAATATATTTTCTCTTTCTTTCAAACAATACAGAACTGCTAGATTTTGTTTTACAGTCAGAATTGGTTTTTTTTCCTAAAAAATGACTAACAGAGGATGGGCCCATCTCGCCTAACTTTACACCTAATTACACCCACATTTGTGTTGGGTTTGGTGTATGTGGCGGGGCTTTTGGTAGTTGGGGAAGAGGCTACAGAGGTGGGCACCGTGAGAAGCTGTGAGAAGCTCCCCCAGCTCAAAGTCAGAACTACCTCCGGCCAAGTCCAAGCCAATTAGCAATGGTGTTTGTGCCTCTGGGATAATGTATTTAAGAAGGAGAACCTAGGAGGAAGATTTGGAGTTGTGAGGAGGATTTGTGAAGGAAACACAACTGCAAACACTGAGGTCAGTGGAAGAAAGGAGGAGGAGGATAGGGTAAGGTTCACCAGAGCAGGGACTCCCCTGCAGCCTGTGGTGCGTCTCCCGGCCCCCCCTTGGCCGGGACTCCAAGGTAAGCCCTTGCTGTTGTAGTTCAGCACTGGGAGGACTGCAATGCACAGGAGGGATCCACACTGGAGAAGTTCAGGAAGAGTTGCAGCCTGTGGGAGGGACCCACGCTGGTGCAGTTTGTGAAGAGCTGCAACCCATGGGAAGGACTCATGTCAGAGAAAGTTTGTGGAGGACTGCCTCCCATGAAATGGACCCCACACTAGAGCAGGGGAAGAATGTGAGGAGTCCTCTCCCTGAGGAGGAAGGAGTAGTGGGACTGACCACAACCCTCATCCCTTGTCTCCCTGCACCACTGTGGGGGATGAGGTAGAGAAATCAGAGGCAAAGATGAGCCTGGGAAGAAGGGAGAAGTGGGGGGAAGGTGTTTTTAAGATGTGGTAATGTTTCTCACTGACATACTTTGTTAACTGGTGTTGGTGGTGATGTTTGGACTAAATTAATGTTCTTTTTCTTCCCCTAAGAAGTCTGTCTTTTGCCCATGACCATAATGGGTGAATCATCCCTCCTTATCCTTATCTCAATTCCTGAGCCTTTTGTTGTTTTTTTTTCACCTTCCCACTCCTGCAGGGAAGGAGTGAACAAGCAGTTGTATGATGGTCAGTTGCCTGCTGAGCTCAAGCCACAACAACACAGAATGGTTTCTGTGCAATCGGTGGAAGTATTAAGCACTTACATTGAATGATTAATGCAACTTATTTTGGATATGTGTATTTTAATGTGAGGAGTGAATAATACGGTCCGTTCACTATAAACAGAGCTTAACACAACTAAAAGAGACATACGCACCTACACAATTCATTTGAATTCAGTTCATTGATTTGAGTTCAGTTATACTCTTTCCAGACCAAGAATAGTTGTTTAGCTCTTATTCTGAAAACTATTATACCTATTCTGTTTTTTGGACAAGAAATCTTAATATCAAAATTTAAATGAAACAATGAAAAAAGGGTAAAGAAAGTTGATTAGATAATGTGTATTAGTGGAAAAAGGATCTCGGTCAGTTGAAAAAACATGTTTCTAGGAAAGAAATTTTTGCTAAGGAGCAATCAAAATAGTAGCATGATAACCAGGTTTTATTGGTAAGCAAGAGATCCACAGCTAGGTTTCTACAAAGAATTTTCAAATAAAGGAAGTCTATTAAAATTCAGTGCTTTTTGGAAAATCTGGTTTTTATAGTACATATTCCAATGACTACCTGTTTGGTAGAATTAATGTGTTCTAACCCTTGAACTGAGAACACATATCAATTGTTTAATGAAAGTGTAACTTGTCAGAAAAAAATTATTTTTCTCATTAATTTTAACACTGTTAACTTGTTCTAGGACACCCCTTTATTGCTTAATTCCTACTTGGTTTATTTAAGTTAGTCACAAATTCAGATCTACATACAAACTAGAGATAAATAGTTTTCTTCAAACTCAGATCTGTACTCAAAATTGACACTCCCATTGCAAATACGAAAAAGAATACAAAAATGGTAGATGTTTCTGATTTTAGGGTAAGCTAAGAGAACATTTCACAACTTGGTGGGTCCTGGTGGACTCCAAGTTGAACACAAGTCATCAATATACCCTTACAGCAAAGAAGGTTAATGGTATCCTGGGCTGCATAAGGAGGAGTGTTATCAGCAGGGGGAGGGACGTGATTCCTCCCCTCTATTTAGTACTGCTGAGGCCACACACAGAGTATTGTGTCCAGTTCTGGGCTCCCCAGTAGAAGAGAGACACAGACCTACTGGAGAGAGTCCAGTGAGGGGCCACAAAAATGACTAAGGGATTACCTCAGATATGAGGAAAGGCTGGAAGATCTGGGACTGTTTAGCCTGGACAAGAGAAAACTTGGGGGCAATCTCATCAATGATTCTAATTATGTGAAGAAAGGGTGCCCAGTGACAGGACCAGAGGCAATGGGCACAAACTGAAACACGGGAGGTTTCCTCTGAGTATCAGGAAACACTTTTTCACTGTGAGTGTGACTGAACACTGGCACAGATTGCCAGAGATGTTGTGGAGTCTCCCTCTTTGGAGATATTCAGAAGCTGTCTGGACATGGTCCAGGGTATCCAGGTGTAGGTGGTCTTGCTTGAGCAGGGGGAGTTGGACCATGTGACCTTCAGATGTCCCTTCCAACCTTAACTACTCCATGATTCTGTGATGTTACAAACTAGGGTGGGTTCTTTCTGTAAGGGGAAGGTAATTCTGGAGACAGATGAGTTTGAAACTTAGCATGTATGCCTAAACTAAATATAATATATTGGTCTTTTTTATTAGTTCCTGTAACTGAGTGAGCAGATGAGGCTGTATGATGATTTTATCTCAGAACAAGATATGTGTGCACACCATCCGCCATCACAGTCTGCTCTGTCCTGAAAGAAACACTCAAATATGGACAGATATGGTCCAGCAGATTTCTTAGATGCCTACCTAGCAGAGAAACTTCCATGTAGGCCTCCCTATGGAGTAGACATGTCTCACAGTTTAGAAAAAGTCCATAGGATTGGCAGAAACTGCCTCTCAACAGGAAAAGATTCCAAGGACCTGTCAGGTGCCATTGAGATCAGCGTAAACTCCCCATTTTTCTTTTTCCTTAAGCATTTTGATTTTCAAATAAACTATCTTGAGCTGCCAAAGCCTGTCAGAAAGGCAATGGATCCTGAATCATTTTCATTCATAGTGCTTACAGAAATTCAGTAAGAGTAATGTTACGGCAAGTATTTCAAATTCAGTTGTTTTCCCAGAGAAGAGAGGGAGGGCCTCTTTTGAAAATTTTAGAGGGGAAGTATGACATACTATTATATCACATTATGTCATTGTCAGCAGTAAAACTGGTTCATTTTAACTTGGACGACCTGATGATAACTTTTTACTGCAACATTATTATTATCTGCATAAGTTTCAGAGATATTGCTTATGTCATGGAACTAAACACAGCCTCATCCCAATCCCCCCCCTGCCCCTCAGTCTTATGCAACAGCTTTTGCTATATGAAAAAGTTAATTTTAATGCTATCTCTGCTGGAATCCTCTCCCTGCTGCTGTGACATTGCTTTAATTTAACATCCTGTTTAAATCACTGGAACGCTGGGGTATATGAGGGATTCTGGTAGCACAAATTGTGTTCATCCTGTTCAAGAGATCAGTTCTTTCATCTGAGTTAACCAGGCTTAATTCAACACATGTCTGATAAAGTCCCCTACTGTCTGAACATGCGTAAGGTCCTGGGGGAGGCTTTTCAACATTACATGGCTAGTATTTCAAAATAGACTTTTTCACCCTCTAGCATCAAAATGCATCAGCAGTGTCTGACCATTAAAATATAATTGGTGAAAAAGTGCCAGTATTTAGAACATCTATAGCTTAATTTTGATGGGACCCAAATGGTGCTGTTGACCTACAGTAATCTCAGATGTGTGCTGGTTTTCAAGAGGCCCACAGTACTTTTTCTAACACCACAGTATGAGGCTTTTCAAAGACAGACATAAATATATCCTTTTTTTAAACCAGCAACTCAAAGGTGTAGAACACTATTCTTTCTTGCTTTTTCTGATATATATTAAAGTAAAAGCTAGATTTTCAGGAAGCCAAACTTCTATTTACAAACTTAAAAGAAGAAGCCAATATAACTCATTTTGCAGTAACTTTCTTAGAAGAATTTAGTGGGTATTGAAAACCTGGTCTCTGAATAGAATGTTTTGAACAGAAATAAGAATGACTAAATGTGTGTCTGGAGAAATATAAAGGAATATACTGATTTGTACCTAGGCTGTAAACTAAGCATAATTCATCTATAGCATTTCAAGAGACTAGCTTGCTTTCTGTAATGTTAGATTTAGTGATTATCTTTCCATGTTAGTTCAGAAAAAAAACATTTATAATAAATGATACTGAGTTGTTAACAAAAAAGTAGGCAGTCAAGGGCAACATGAAAAGCATTACTTCAATTACACTATCTTTGACTTTATCTATGCTAATGAAACAAGCACATCTTTTATGATAAGGACTGTAAGCAGACCTAAAAAAATACTTTTATTCTCAGCATTCCATTTATGTCTAATTTCAGAGCAATCCCTAACCCGAACAGTTTTCATGTTATTTACTAACTTATTCATATCATTATTTTGCTTTTTATGACTGCAAAATTCATCGAATGCAAAAGAACCTAGCTTTTTTCAAGACTAGTGACAGTATTTTCTTCCATGATTTTGCAGCTGTTAGTTACAATAAACTACACTTAAATATAGAAAAAATATTTTTTACATTTCAAATCTCATTGGGTTTTTTAAGTGTTCAAAAGAAGAAATAATTCAGATAATATGTAAAAAGTTGTTTTATTCTTGTAATACAAAGGACTGCATCACTTCTGAGGTTGTTATAAGTTTAACTGATATCTGAATAACTATTCTCTAAATGGTTGTGGTTTTTTTCTTGTGCTTCTTGAATAGCCTTTTGCATAATCTTTCTTCAGACATCTGATTGGGAAATTCAGTTGGGAACTGATCAGCAATAGTAATTTGTGACCAGGGAATGATCTGGCATAGAGGCCAAGAAAGCCCAACTGCAGAAGGGGTTAAACTGTCTGGCAGCAGGAATGCCAGAGATGCCCATAAAGAAGTTTCCTTGATGATGAGACAAAAAACATCCCCAGCATTATCCTGTAGCAATCCTGGAATGGGAGTGCTCAGGCCACTTTTGGGCAGCAGATCTGGACTGGGGGATGGACCCAAGGCCAGGTTGAGGTGTCTGTGTGGACTCTCACAGGATTGGTGGTGCTTATCTAACTGTATATAAAGACTCATCTTGTGACACATCTTTGCAGACTACTTGAAGAACCATTTATGGCGGTAGGACTATTCAATGCATTCATTATTTAAAAACAAAATAAAATTTAGCACAAACATGTATTTAATTTGCCTCAAAAAGTACCATAAAAGTTCCCCAATACTTCCAGCTATCTTCTCATTTTGATGAGATGATAAACAAAAATATTATTTAAAAAAAAAAAAAAAAACACGCATGGCTCTTTGATCTTTTTGGCTACAGTGTTCACAAATGCTTTTCTTAGGTCGTAATAAATAGGTTTGTCTGATTTTTTTTTTTTACCTTCTTCTATCCTAAACTGATAGGGGGATAGGCTAACTGCAACTGTCTTATTACATTAGTTGTATGACCCCACCCAAACACATGCTGGTTTTAATAATGTGCTTCACCTGAGAAATTAAAAATCCCATGAATCAGTGGCTAATTAGGAAACTACATATAGATCCACATTCCCTCACCTTGATACAAGGATGCATTTTTTAATTGATTTTGAGGAGATATATTCAAGGTGGAGAACCTGTAGACTATGATGAAGGAGCTTATTGATATGTCCTCATTACATAGTCAGTAGTACAGAACAAGTTATGCTTGTTCCTTCTTACAAAGTGTTTGATTTTGCAGAATATATTCTTTCCTTTCCTGTTCACTATAGTCTGACTATAATCTGCAAGTAAAGCTGCCATGAATGATCAAACCAATTTATTGTTAAAATGAGCCATCAAGAACAAACCACTGTCCCTAGCAGAACAAGTGAGTTACTGTCTCTCTTTCAAGGCAGTTTGTTTTCAATTCCACCTGCTATCAGTTATGAAGACATTCTCCAATGAGCTTCACAGTCTTTTTCTTGCCTCTGTCTCTTTCCCCTCTCTCTTTCCTCTTTCCTCTTTTCCTTTTCCTTTTCTTTTCCTGTCCTCACATCTACCCTAAAAGTAGGTTTCGCTTAATAAAAATGCCTAAGGAAACAGTCAATGAATCTTCTCTGCCTTTCACTTTTCTGCTTCTTCCAATACCATAAAAGAATATGTGCTTGACATAGAATTGTGAAAACCACTGGTTCAGGCAAGAGAAAGAAAAGTTGTTAAAAATGAGTGTTTGTTTAAACACATAATTTTCAGAATATTAACTTTTTCTCTTTGATAATATATTTTAAAATAATTTTGTCTCTGATTATTTACCTAAAAAAACCAAGGGGAACAATAAAGGTAAATCCTCCTGTGTAATTCCATTAAACTAAAAATAATACTTCAATATTGTGTCAAAAAGCTTAGTGATATCTCTGAGTTCCTATCTTCTGTGACTTTTATAATATTATGAGGATTTTTTTTTCTAAATCACTACAAAAAGTCAAATAAATTATGTACACCAGGTGACTTGTATCTAAACATCTCCAAGGAAATCAAACCTGTTAAAAAGTCAATAATTTATTTCAGAAACTATGCTTATCTAAGTAATGTAGATTTGTCATATTTTTAACAATATTTTAACTTCTAATAAATAAATAAACATAAAGCAATTACCAACAAATATTGATGTTCAAATTTAGATTACAAAGTTCAGATTTAAAGAAATCTGACTTCATACAACTGCATTTGCATTTACTGTACTTAAAACTAAATGGAAGCTACTGTGTATTCATGAGAGCTGCTGAGTATTTATGTCATCCTGAAAGTTGTGCTCATGTACAAAAATTATACCTGGCCCTGAATTTTTCATTTTCTCCCCCATGTTTCCCATTGTACCGATTTAAGTAATTTACATGTCATTTTTTTCTGCTGTGGCCAGATACATTTCTTAGATGTTTAATTCTGTTCAGACATTACATGGAAGACCTAGAGGGTGTATTCACATAGCCTATAGGAATAGAAATATATTAGATGTCTAGATTTATTAAAAAGTTGTACAACCTTTGTTAAAGCTTCTACAACCTACAGGTAACTGCTTAAACTAATTCTAAGTAATCAGATACCCACAACATAAGTTTTTCACTCATCTACTGACTTTTAAATCTGTCTTCATGTAATTCATTGTTATATATGGTTTTTTTTCCATTGCTCAATGTTCAGAGACAGGAGGTTATTTCTTCGGATAAACCTCCAAATGTATAGGTCTCATAGCTCAATAATCCCTTCTCAGTTTGATTCTAGAGGTGAGTACAAATGAAAATTTGTGCCATGGAAATTGCCTCAAACATAGAAGGAGCAGTCAGGACTAGATGTAAAATGGTCCTTATAAACCCAAGAATAGCAAAAATAACTGAAGTGAGATGCATATGAAAACTAATTTCACAAAATCATACTTATATACTACACATATAACGTATCACATTAACACATATTTTGTAATTATGTCATGTTTTCTGTTCTCAAGTCTTTTGGCTGAATAAAAGCAAAAAGCTGAACACAAAGAAAACTGGAGCAACCTTTCTTTGTCTTTAAATCGAGCACTGGTTTTCCAGGGAATTTCCAGGGACAGGGAGAAACTGTCCAACCTTTAATTTGAATTTCCTTCTTTGGCTTTTTTTTTATAGACAGCAATCCATTAGGGACTTCACAATATGCAGAAGAGACTGCATTTTTAAAAGGCATAGTTCACCCATGATGCTGCTAATTTGAATTTTAATTCCATAAGAACTCTCAGATGGGTACCCTCTGGTCCCAACGATTCACCGTACTTGAATTTTTTGTATTTCTCATAAGTTTTCTTGTACTGCACTCCTTTGTTGCTATGCTCTCATTGTCTATGAAAAGTATCTGTAAAAGGAGCTTAGAACTAAACTGAGCAGAAGGATGTAGCTAGGTGCCGTATGCTTGGAAACAGACAACCATTTATTGTCTGAAACTTCCTATGCAACATATTTAAATGTCTAGGTTTCTCATGACAGCACATACAGTAGACTGAACAGGGAATGTCTGGTTCTTATTCACAGGGAGATGTTGATGGCCAGGCTGTACACAGCTGGTGTATCTGATCTGCGTAGGAGTTGAAATGCTATGTCATATATTGCTGTGCACAAAAGGTAACACAATGCATATATGGAGCCAACAACTGTTAGTGCATTTAATGTTTTAACAATTAAATAATCAAAATGATCTAATTCAGAAAATCCTCACCAGAAGTTAAATCTATTATAAAAAACCATCTACTATCTATCATTTTTCTGTGTTTATTATGTTTACCTTCCAATATTCCTTTGGGTCCCAAGGCTGACAATGTCATCTTCCTCAGGAAGAATAGGTCTGTGGCAGTTACAGCAAACTGATAGCACCTCATGGCCCTCACTGCAAGGCAGAAAATGACAGTGGTAGGAGTTTCTTGCTCTCTCAGCTGGGGCCCCACTTGGGACTCGGGGAGTGTGTTTGTCTCCCGCCCTGGAGGCTCCTTCTGTGGGTCCCACCCTGTGACACAAATGGCTGTTGTTCCACCCACCTCGGGTCTGGTTGCCCCCACCCAGGTGGTAACACTCCCCAAGCCAGTGGCAGATTGCACTGGGGAGCAACAGTCATTTGTGTGTGGGGACAGTCTCCGATTCATAATGGGAACTACAGTGAAAGGTAGCTCAGGTCTTGACCACTTTTTCCTCACACATCAATCTGGGTTAATAAATAACTAAACACCAGCTTTGGGGATGTGGTGCTCTTTGAAGTTCTTCTAATATTTCCTGAATCTTGAATTTATAGGCCATAGATAGCTTCAACACAATTAAAGTTTTACAACCTTTTTCAAAGGTGCTCAAAAAACCATGTAGATGCCTAACTTACAGAGGTCCTCAGAAGGTTTAGAAGGAACAGCATCTAATTTCTGAATATGTGTGGAATTTATGTGTGCCTTGGGAGATACATGGGAGCTGCTCAGACTTGAGGAGTTTTTCCATATCCAGATGAATGTTACAATCCAATTGCAAAGAAACAAGGAAAGATAGGGAATTCAAAGTTTAACCTGACACAGAGTACTTTTCTGTGTGTTTTGTTTTCTAAGACTGTGTATTTTGGGAGATGTAGACAAAAGGTAACAGAGAAAGATTTACAATTTGGAAATATAAACCAGAAATCCACTTAAATAATGTTTTAGATGGCCAAGTTTCTTATTTGTGTGAGGTCTTAACAATGAAAATTAAGGTTTTACCTTCAACTACATATTGTTACTAGTTAGCTAATATACATGTCTACAACTCTTTAAAGTTATCAATATATTGACAGCAACGTTGTTTCAGTAACTTCTATAACTCTATAAATAAAATATTTCTGCCTTAATTGCCAGAGTATTTTTGGTTAGATGGTCTCAGTATCATTTAATTTACTTTCTTGTTTCAAATGTGAACTGAACACAGGTAGTATTTTGATTAATTTGCTCTCTCCATTGAGATTATTTCATTTGCCTTTTGAAAAATATTTTTTTAAAACCTCTTATTTAACTTCAGAAATTATATGTGTGTATATATATATATATGGGTTTACCATTACAGAGATTAGAAAATTTAATGCATACTTTGGCAGATAAAATCTGAAGAAAAAAAAGCAACATAAAAATCAGTCATCCATAGCTTTTAAAAAAAGAAATAAATTGAAGATTATATGCATTTTTGTTTGGATGTTTTGTTCATTAGGATCCATCAGATGCTTTTATCTGAGAACACAGCTGGAGAAGGTAATCTTAAAGTCCATATTTTGCATAATAGTCTAATGATAGAAATTTTCTTCTAAGTACTACTCACATTTCTACCTACATTTTTTAATGTCCAAAAACCATCTGAAGTTTAGTAGGCTGTTCCTGAGAGAAAAGAGACTGCTGTGTTCAGCCACATAGTGTGAATTTCATACTAGCAGCTGGATGTCTTAATCACTTTGTCCTTTCTCTTCTAGCAGGAGACACCTGAATGGATTTCTGGATCTAGGTTTGAGTGCAGTCTGAAAAAATAATTTGAAGCTACTTTGTTGGACAAGAATTCAGTAGGTTTCAAATAGAATATAGACAGAATAGATCCAGCTGTATAGTGACATGTAGAGTTATGTAACCAGGTAGTGAAGGGAAATAATATTTTTTGAAGTAAGTGCCAATACGGTTGAAAGAAGTGAATAAAGAAAACATTTATTCTTCATATTTAAAGTGTCTCTATTAGATACACCAGGACTATCAAGTAAATCATAAAGCATATGTAAGAAAGTGATGCTAGAAATCAACAGGAAAATGGTGGTGTTACTCAGTTTCTTCCAGAGCTATATTATTTTTTTCACAATACTGGGTGATTAAAAGTATTAGTGTTCTAAAATTTCAGATCTGTAAGATACCTTAGATTTTTTTCTACTGCAAGTTGACTCTAGACAAAAAAACATTGACATTATTTACCTGATACTTTAATGTTAGCATAGATTTTCAAATTAAATAGCTTTTTGATTTAATGAAGTGTAATTTCTACACTTTGTCCTAAAAGTTCATCAGTTATATATATAGAGGCCAGATGCCATTGTATTACTTTGCACAGCTGAGCAATATGTATATCACTTAATGTAAATAAAAAAGCATCTGTGTCTACTTAAACATGATGTTTCCAGTTACTGTTTGTTGGTACAATACTGCAAGTTTTTCTGAGAAATCAGAGACTATCAGTAAAATTTTCATCTTTTTTGAAGTCAATAGAGGAACTCCAGTTGACTTAATCAGATTACAAATTTCACTCTACCTGTCATTTTTTCTTGATACACTTCAGTGGCAATGTTAGTACAACATAGGGGAATCTGAACTGAATGATACAATTCAGGATTTTTTATGTTTTCAGGAAAAAAGTCAGAAAATTATATAAATCAGGAAACATGTCTTTATTGTGAGGGTGACCTGTACAAGCACTGGTACAGGATGACCAGACAGTTTGTGGAGTCTCCATCCTTGGAGATATTCAAAAGCTGTCTAGACATGGTCCTGGGCAATGGGCTCTAGGTGACCCTGCTTGAACAGGGATGGGTTTGGACCAAATGACCTCCAGAGGTCCCTTTCAACTTCAATCATTTCATGATTCTTGATTCATGATAATTCATGGATGGCTTCACACTTAGGGAATTTAAGTTCTACTTTATGTAGTATCTAATTGTTGCTAAGGTGTTTAAATTCCCCTATCATTCTTGTCCATACACTCTTTTTTCTAAGCTGGTGTATTCAGATATCTGTTGCCTAAGATCATCTGAGTCACAAAATGTGTATCCTGGTGAGTCTGATCCAAGAGTACACCTCTGTGCTTATCTAGCACATACAAAAACCATTTAATTCAATACAAAGTTCAAAAAACTAGGGAAATGTAATTAAAATTTGACTGCTGAGTAAATTGTTGTGTATTTCTCATCTTATACTGTTTTCTCAGAACTATGTTGTAAATCTGGTAATGTCCCAGGAATAATGATGTTATAATTAATAGACATTAATAGCAGGTAGTTAGTTATAAAAATATAACATAGATATCTTCCAATAGATCATTATGCTCATAAGCTATTCAGTGTCCCTAGTCCAAGAATGTATGTATGACTAGTTTGAGCTAACATATAACTAGTTATGTTATCAGGAAGCTACATCTTGAAGGTTAGTGAATAAACATATGGACCTGAAGCCAGACTGCCAAGAGTCTGAGCACATTACTATAGCAAAGGCCTTAAAATTGCAGGCCTAGAATGATACCAGAAACTCTACAGATATATAACACAAATAACCAACTACTAGTCACTAAGGAAATCCAAAGAAATCCAAAGAAATATGGTCTTGAGAGCTGGGTAGGACTAGTTCTAGGGCACAACATGAAAATGTATATAATTGTGTACCAAACCTATTGCATCTGTCTATAGTTGATTGCATAGGCAGAAATGTCCTTAAATTGTATTAAAGACTGCAGTGAACAAGCTAGCTGCACAGGCACCAGGCTCCATAACTGGGCATGTGCGATCATTCTCATACCTCATACTGACAAATAGGTACCTAAGTTTGGTCTTGTAACCCACTCCTAAAACTTGTCTGTAATTTGAATAGAACAGCAAGAACACTCATTTGAGAGCTAATGACAGTGTTCTCTTCACTTTGAGGTCATTGAGACTGCCTTCTGACAATCACAGGACTCAACTAAGCATATTAAAAGCAATAAATTTTTCAGCTTGTTATCATTCTTTCTGTTGAAGGTAGACTGTTGATTTTGCACAGATCTCCCCTTTTTAGTATCTGTTGGCTTCTTCCATTTCTTGCGATGCCTTTCATGCCTCCTGGAATATTAACAGCTTCTTTTCTTTGAAGAAAAATGAAATTTACACACATAAAGTTCTCCACTTTTGGAGCCAAATCTTTAGTAATAAGTAACAGTGGAAAAGATTAATTCATGAAGACACTTAGCTTGGATTTTAATATTGCAAAAGAGGTAATTTCGAAGGCTTTGGGAATGATCTGTTGTATGAACAGAAAAAATGAAATGTACTAAATATAGAAGGAATGCTTTGGGGAAAAGAATTCTAAAAACAATTCAGAAGATGCCCTATACTAATCAACAATGTAAAGGTAAAATAAATGTTTGGGAAACTGTTGTTTGTTTATTTTTGGTTTGGTTTGCCTGCAATGAAAGCTGTATAAGTGAATTAAAGTTCTAAAAGAACAGTTTAGTTTTGCAAGGCTGTGATGCAGTGAGTTGAATACTGTGAATTTTGCTGTTCTTTTTAATTAATTTGTCACTGTCTTTGCCATTCTCTAATGCCTGCCTGAATCTTAAATGTTCCAGTGCATATATAAAACATGTTTATGTTATTTTGGAAGGAAAATAAAGTTTCTATTCCTCATATCACAGAAATAATTTATTTAAAATGTATGAAGGTGTCACGTAAATTCTGATCATGAAGATCTAGGGCTTGTTATAATTGATCATGTATCAAATCCATTTATTATTTTTATTTTATTCTTAATAAAAAGTAAAAAGAAGATTTATTTTCCTTTTCTTTAAAATGCATTAGCAATCAAGATTCAACAAAATGTATGGCTGAATTCCTTATGGGAGAGGGGTTTATTTTGTTTTAATCTGAGTACTAGTAATTGAGCTTTTTAATGAATATTGAGGCTGCCATCTTCAAATTTGGCACTGCGTTCTGAGAACTGAATTGAAAAATTCTGGTTTAGTACTTAGGTTTCTTACAATTGAATCTGAAGAAAAAGTTCATGTAAAATAGAATTCAAAGCTTGGGGCTGGGGAGGGAAAGCACTTAAGACAAAGGCAGAAAATAGGAGAGTTGAATAATAGTAGGATCTAACCCTCCATGCAGAGAAACCTGTTGTATGGAGTTTTAAAATAAGAAGCTTCATGAGACTTCATGCCTTGAATCATCTCTGCATAAGAAACCTAGGTCACAAATTTGAGTATAGGAGCATGAATTCCCCTTTTATTCTAGAAGATGACATGTGAGAGAGGAAATCACCTTTCATCCAGACATTATAATATTTGTCAAGGAATTAGAAACTCTGTTCCAGGTCTGAAAGTGTTCAGAACTAATTCGGTATTAATTTGTTTAAGACACATTGTTTTATAAAGGTAGTGGTAATAATTGATACTGAGTAAGGACTAACCATTGTCAAAGTATATTGTTAATGAATGTTGGTCAAGCCAGTGTTGTTTTGAAGGTTAAAACAGATCTCATTTGAAGTCTTTTAAACATTTTCATCAGAGTTATTTCTAATTCCCTAGCTGATTATACATATATAAGTACATATATAGTTGAAACAGGGGTTTTCTTACTTGCTCAACCCATTGATAGTCACCCATTGTCCAAATACATAGAAGCGATGATGCAAGCAATGTCAAATCTCAATAGTAGGCTAATTTCTCAATACAGTGTCTCTACTAATATCTCTTCTGAGCTATGGAGAAGGTGCCTTATCCATGCTGTCCTGTCTTATTTTATTGTAGTTTGTTTTATTAATGCTACCCTATATCATTATCTCTATACATTTCACACTTCTGACAAGACTCTAGTTAGACAGAGCTTTGACGTTGTTTGACCTACATTTTTTTATTTCTTTGTATATTTTCGTAACAAATTTATCAGATGGGGTCAAAAAATAGCAGAGTGTTAAAACACAGATTTGAGTAAAATATAAACAGAAATACATTAATTTTAAATATAAAAATCTCAAAGTCACTAAGTAAGAGAGTATTGAAAGAAAAATGGTTTATAAAGTACCCTCCATTTATCCAAGACGTCCTACTAAGTTAGAACTTTCTTCCAGTTTTTATTTTATTCAATTCAATGATTGTATCATTACCATAGTCTACTTTTATCCTTAGGACACAATTATTTTAGTCATTTTTGAGTACAGGCTGTGCATATTCCCTAACTCTCTTTGTAATATCTCCTTCAGTTTCAGTTTCCTACTCTTGTCTGTGATCCTTCATTCTGCCACATTTTGCAGTTACTGGAAACTGCTCTACTTAAGGACACACAAGAGTTCAGGAAATGAACAATCTCCTGTTCTTCAAGGTACTCATTCCTTCTACCGGCTGTCCTTTTAAAGGAAAACAGCATAGGAAGCAAGAGAGAAAAAAAAAAAAAAAAAAAAAAGAAAGAAAAGAAGACTCAAACCAGACAGTCCATTACAATTCTATTCTAGTCATGTTTACTAATCTTTCTCCTTGAAAATGGAAATGTACACTTTCATGTCCTATGCTGTTGTCCAGTTTTCTCTGTTTTGTCCTCTTTCATACTATGCTTAAGTTGCTTTTTCAATTTTCTTCTCTGCATTAGCATCTAAAAATTTTAACTCTATCTTACTGACCACACTTAATTCCCTGGCTGTGTTAAGCAGTCTTTTCACTGTCTATATTTTGATCTTAATAATTTTTCAATCAATATTAGTACTTTCTCTTAGTACTTCTTCTGCTGGCTCTATGACATTCCTTTTGCATTGATATATTTTCCAATTTAAATAAAAAATAGTTAGTTATTAAAGAAAATTCGAAGAATTGCACTTCATCCCAGTTAAGAAGTCATCTCATTTTAAATGTTTGGTTTGTAATGCCTCTAACATTATTTCATTCATGTCAATAGGGTGAAACCAGAAAGCCTACCATTTTGTTACATTAATGTTACATAGTGTTAAAAGCGTGTTCCCAGAGCTCATTCCATTCGGTGGAAGGCTGAGTGACCTTTCACCATGGTGTTCACCCCTCTAATTGTAATTGACAGAACAATTTCCTTGTTTCCATTATGTCACAGAAGACTATGTATAGGCAATTTGTTACTTGAAACATGATTGGAACACCTTTAATTGCAATTGACAGGAGAGCCTTAGTAAAATTTATCCCAGTGAAATAGTTTGGGCAGATACATTTGTTATGATAGTGAGAAGCACTCATGACTTATGCACATGCACACACAAATAAATTTAAAAAAGATTCCCTAAGATCTCATACATCATAAAGTATCTGAATATCCCTGTAGCTTCAGCTCTAAAACTTAGTCGTTCAAGATTCATTCAGTTAAATGCATTTTGTATTAACATATGGCAACAGAGAGACACAGACTTCCTCTTTTGTTTGCTAAGTTTAATTTCAAGGATGTATTCTGATAAGCGTATATAATATTTTAATGCAATAAATTCAATATTTAGTAAGCTTTTGAAGTAATTTTTATATATAATTTCAACTTATGACAGAATGAAGAAGTATGTTATTGTTCAAAAAAATTTTAAAAACTTCATTTTGGAAATACAGAATTCTGGTCCCATTAGTGTGGTCTTGTCACAGCGTAAGACCTATTTGACAGTGGGAAGATTGAATGGGCTCAATACCAAAACACTTTTATATTTCATTTTAAGGAGTGACATGCCCTCCTTCCTACAGGGGAGGCAATGTGGCCTGGGAGAAAATATCAGGCCAGTCCTCACAGGAGGCACAGATATGTGGTGCATAGTCCTGTGTCTGGGCCATGGAGTCCCCTCTGTTATGCCTTAGTAACTCCTGAAGTCTCTCTGGGATTGCGTCTGTATGGGAGCTTGTCTAGGGTTTCTCTCAGGGTCTCAAGCAACTTGAGACACAGTCAATTATAGGACTGGTTAGGGATCAGCTCATCGAGATTCCCATGGTCCTGAACAACTGACTGCCACTGTTGCAGTAACTCGCAGCCTGTCCCTCTCAAAGGTTCTCTGGACAGGTCAATTACCCTTAAATTACTGCCCTATTCTTGTCTATTCTTTTTTTAACTAAAGTTTAAGAAACACCAACTGTGGCCAGCTGCCACGGGGCTTAACTTACTTAAATTGGAAAAAATATAATCAGTCTGAGTTTCTACTTTTTTTCTGCTTTTCCCTGTAGGACACCAGTGTGATTAAACCTTACTAAAAGCAATTATTTTTTTTTTTCCTGCTATCTTTACAAAATAATGGAATTTGTGATTTTCGTGATAGAAAAAATCTTAAGACTTTATACTAAAATTGTCACACATCATTTGTTTCTATTCTGTTGACCTTCTGTCTTTGCTTCACATCTTGTAAAAATTCATGTTATCTTAATTAATTGAGTACTGCAACTTATTAAAAATATCAAAATAATTGTAAATATCACAACTTGACATTAAGTGCAAGATTTTCTCTTTGCATGGGCACTTCATAGAACAAAAACAAAACCAGAAAACAACCAAAAAACTTCAGGAAAAAATATAGCTCCTTGATCATGTGGTCATTCCTTGCCCTCATGTCATTTGGAATGATTGTTAGTCAACTCTGGATTATGATACTGGCATACATTCCTCAGAGGACATTAATGAGGACATATTTGATAGTGTAGGACCTAAGCATGACAATAATATTATGGAATAAATGGTGGAGATTGTACTGAGTCTGGCTGGGATGGAGTTAACTTTCTTAATAGCAGCTCCTATGGTACTGTGTTTTGGATTTGTGGCTAAAACAGTATTGGTAATACAACAGTGATTTGGTTATTGCTGAAGAGTTCTTGCAGAACGTCAAAGTTTTATTTTTTTCCACTTTGCCCACTCAGAGAGTAGGATGGGGGTAGACAAGAAGCTGAGAGGAGACAGAGCTGGGACAGTTGACCCCAAAGGACCAAAGGGATATTCCATACCATATGACACCATGATCAGACACAAACAAAAAAATTGGTTTTTTGTTTTTCAAGGTGACCACTGCTCAAAGACTGCCTGAGTGTGGGTCTTCTTGTGGCAGATGGTGAATGATCACTTTTGCATCACTTTTGGGTTTGGTTTGGGTTTTGTTTATTTTCTCTTTCCTTCACATATTAAACTCTCTTTGCCTAAACCCATGAGTTTTCTTGCTTTTGCTCCTTTTCTCTCCTGGACCCTGCTGTGGAAGAGAGGAATGAGTAAGTGACTACATCCATGCTTGGCAGGGAGCTGAGGTCATTCAAACACAGTAGTATTGTGAGGCATTTTGAAAAATATAAAGAAATTTAAACTTCTGTGGCAAATGGTCCAATTGCTTCAGCTCCTGCTTCATGAATCATCTTACTAGAGGAGTTTACCGTATAGAAATACAGTTCTGATAATTCATAAATTGTATAGGTTTGAAACATCAGGTATTCATGAATTTAAAAATGTTCAATGCTATTATTTCTAGTGGGAATATAAGAGTAATTTGAATTTTGACCTTGATATTTTTGTTATTATATCCTTAACTCTACTGAGGTAGAGGAGAAATAGATAAAATCTTGAATTAGCCTTCTGTAAATTATCTTTACTATATAAATGTCACTGAAAGAAACTTTTGTTATAAGACGTGTTCCTCTTTTTTTTCACCAATTAAAGATAACAAACACATCCATTAAAATCAAACAACTCCCAGCTGAAGTTATCACAATAAATTTCATAGGTTTAGCTTATGTATTATGCAGTGTTACAATGAAACATTCTACATTAAGTAAAGCATTGACAGTAGGTCAAGGGAGGTGATCCTTCCCCTTTGTTCAGCACTGGTGAAGCCATACCTGGAGGACTGTGCCAAGGTCTGGGCTCCTCAGTGCAAGAGAGACGTCGACATACTGGAGAGAGTCCAGAGGAGATTCACAAAGATGATTAAGGACCAGGAGAACAGGATGAGAGATCTGAGACTCTTTAGCCCAGAGGAGAGAAGACTCATGGGGAATCTCATGAGTATGTATAATTATCTGAAGGGATGCTGCAAAGACAATGAAGACATGCTTTCGGAGGTGCCCAGTGACAGAACAGGGAGGAAATGGGCACAAATTGAAACACAGGAGGCTCTTTCTGAACATCAGGAAACACTTTTTTTACTGTGAGAGTGACTGAGCATGGGAACAGGTTGCCCAGAATTGTGCGGTCTTCCCCTTGGAGATATTAAAAAGTCATCTAGACACAATCTTGGGCAACCTGCTCTAGGTGGCCCTGCTAGAGCAGATGGAGTTGGACAAGATGATCTCCAAAGGTGTCTTCTGACCTCAACTGTTCTGTGATTCTGTGAAATATATTGAAGTCACATAATATAAAATATATTGACAACAATAATAGTAAATTGACAGGAATAATAGCTCTAGGTTCAACCCCATCCTACTTGAAATACTAGGTCATAAAACATAATGCATATTCTCAACCTCAGTATTTAATGCTATGATCACATGACATTATTTTCACAATTCCCATGTCATTAATGCATAGGATGAATGCTGCACCTGGAATGTATCACTGTTGCATATTGAGTTACTTTCTTTTCTGTAATATGCTTGTCACTTTTCTCACAGATTTCTGTGGTGAAAATGAAACAAAAAAAATAATAGGAAAAGAAAGAATGTCCTTCTTCTTAAGAAGACTGAATTAGACCCTGATTAAATAAATATAAGCATTTTGTTAAACAGAGTTCTTTTATAAGGCTGGTCAATCAACTTTTTCATAAATACTCACTAATTACATATCATTTATATAGTGAATATCCAATAGAAGACACCGAGAGTCAAATTTACAGATGTGGTGATGGCTCACAACTGTCACTAAATTTAATCAGTGATATACTTTGAACATGTGAATTTCTATGTGAAAATTCTACATGACCAGAAAAAAATCAGAGCTTCTCTGCTTCAAGTTCGGCATTGAGATCAGTGGACATCTAATGACTGTACGATAAGAGCCTCACTCTCTCAGCCTCTTATCATACAGATGAACACTGTAGTATTAAGTTTCACAAAGATGTCTTTAAGATCAATTCAGCATTCAGATGTTATGGTCAGAACACCTAGGAGATTAATTATTAGGAGAATAATTATTTATTTGGAGATTATTTTGAGATTTACATTATTTGGAGATTAATAATTTTACAGTAAATGAAAAATTTGGATGACACATAAAGAATAATCCTTGGAGCCATCTGAGAAGAATAAAGGGAAATACAAAGAAATTTTAATTCACGGAATATAGCTTGGGTGTGGGTAAAAACCAGTGTGGAGTCATGTAATTAAAAACTGAATCATAATGTATGGGTAAGAGGGCATCAAATTAAGCTACTTGAGTTTAAGTCCATCATTTCATGGATACTAAGTGCAGCTGCAGTGCAGAGTATCACAAAATGTTAGGAACTGCAATTGCTAAGTATCTGGAACTGCAAAATTTCACAGTTCAAAAATTACAAAGGTTTCAAAACCAAATGTTAAGGAAAAAAAATATGCTTGATGTTGATTTATGATTGTTTTTTTCTATTTGTGATTTCATAACAAAATGTAAGGCCTGATTGGGTTTTCATTTTTAAAGTTATTCACTAAGACTATTGTATCAAAATGGGAGAATTGGATAACATGCATAAACAACATTTGTATTTGAATTGTATGGGTTATCAGCTAGACAGAAACACCTGCAGTGTTTCTTGAGGTTTTCATTCTTTTGGGTTTTTTTGAGTGATCTGCTTCCTGTAAGGACAACGTATACATTTTATTTTCAAGATGGGATAAGGAAGTCCTAACTAGGGGATTCTAAAATTTTATAATTTTTAATTGTGCTTTCTGCAACACAGAAGCAATAGTTCTGGTTTTATGCCATCCTGCATAGTCTTAAATATTTAACAGTGAAAAAGTTACAGCAAAGAAGAAAAGATCTTTTTGGCTCTTGTAATAGTCTGTATGTCCTACAAGTAGATTACGTTTCTCTGAAGCCTATATTATACTTCTTTCATTATCTCAGTAGCCTCTGGATATGAACTTCTAGATTGAGTTTTAAAAATAATTTTTATATTTGATCCATAAGAGATATTTTTTTCTATAAATAATACAATACATATCTATCATAAATAAACTGATAGACACTGCCTTATAATAAATAATAATATCTGGAATACTTGCTTTAACACATAAAGCAATTCTTCATTCTTCAAGTGTTCTACTGCCCTAAGTGTTCCAAAATGAAATCACTCTCCTAAGTTGAAGAATTGCATCGATAAAAAACCAAGCTAAGGTCCGTATCTTTGTAGATTTTGGAAAAGATGTCTTCTGACAAAGACTTAGTTCAAAGGATAGGAATAAAGGCTTCTTTGAATGTTTGATTCTATTGATGTGTCCCTGATGCTTCATGTCTTCAAAGTGCCTGGAGGAAGTCCAGTAAAATATCAAGATCTGCAATTAAAGGAATATTCTAAGTCAGTCATGAGGAACTGGAATTGGTGGATGCACCAGGACACATGTAACCAGCACCTCTTAATTGTGATGGTATGTCACAATTTACTCTTCCGACCTTTACAAATGATGTGAGACATTCTAATTTTGTTCTGCCTTGAAGCAGTTTCATTTTAGCCAATAAATTCCATGAGATTCTCTAACGTACGGCTCAAATTGAATCTTAATTACCAAGCTGATCTGATAGATGACAAAAATTCAACTTTTCTGAAGTGTCAAATGGTATGTGATACTCTACTTTGAATTCTACATGGTGAGAAATCCCTTAAAGCTCAATTATAGCTTGACTTTTGAGTAACTCACCCTTTTGCTCTGGCACTATAATCATAAGTTTGATGGTATATACTTACTGGAACGAATATTAAAATGCTGGTTCACTCAATCATAGTCTTTCTTTTCTCTCTTCTGCTCTTCATTCTTTTTGTGCATGTATGCAAATATTAACATGAATACTAATCAACAATTACATAATGCGTTTCCCTCCAATGATAAAAAAATACTATATATATTTTACAAAGAAGTATACACTAATTATTGAAGTTTGTTTACCACTAGAACAGTGCAGAGTAAGAGCTTTCAAAGAGTGTTATATTTAACACAAAATAAAAATAAACAAGCATATGGTACTATGCATCTTAGATAATTTTTCTGTATATTAAGATTAATCTATACAAGCTCCTGGTTCTGTTCCTTGGAGATTTAGATGATCATCTCCTTTTCCATTTTTATTTTTTCTGTTCTTCTAATTTATCTGTTACTCTGTAAGCACCTAAAATGTCATGCAAAAAAATACCTTCTTGTATCTTGTCAGGGACTTCATTATATCCAGTAGAGACAGTCAACCCTTACTTTGCATTCCTTTTCACTTGTTTCACTGGCCTTCAGAATATTTCTTTTTTTAATTCTAATTTGTGTAACACTAAATTAGTTCAAGATAAGTAATGTATTTTTTGTTAGGATTTCTGATGTTTATTACTTTTCTTCCCTTAAAATATCATCTGACAGAAGTATCTTGGGGACATCATTACCATCTAAATAACAGTGCCTTCTGCTGATTCTTTAAAATATTTCTTATTTGTGATCTGCTGTATAAGACTTTAAGAATCTTTATCTATAACTGTAGTTATATTTGAGCTGTATAAAGAAGAATTGTTGAAATATAAGTATATAATAACAGGCGATTGCTGAAAGCAACAAAATAAATGAGACAATTTAGGATAATAGGGGAAAGTTACAGTAGATCAAATTTTTTCCCCTGGAGAGACGGTCTTTGCTTTATAGAATAAGCTTAAAATTGTGCTGATTTTCATTTGTGACGAATACCATTCTGAGTTTATGTCTGTTGTAATATCTGCTGTTGTCACTAGCAATTTTCATAGGTTTTAATTAAAAACCCCCCACAAAAAACTAATGCCTTGAAATTTTATTTATTTTGTAACTTTGTTATAATTTGTTGTTCACTCTTAAAAATCTTTTTTGGATCTTAGTATTTTGTTCTCAAAACTGTCTTCACCTTCTCCAAATTAAGAATATGTTACGATCTTCATTATCTTGTCAGTAATTCATTGGTTTTTATCATTTGAGCATAAATCTAATCTTTAGCACAATAAACTTGAAGGTATCCCTGGGAACCACCATTGATTCCATAAGCTGAAATATTGTTATCCCTTTGCTATAGTCTTCTATCTGCATTTCAGTTCATGTGAGATTATCTGCATACATGTAACAGAAATTAATTTTGACTCTTTGCCACTTCAGAGAGAGAAGGCCTTTATATTGCTTGGGCATTTGAATTATGACTTACTGAAGCCAGAACTATGATCTTCAGTTGTCCTCTGCTGTTCTCCAGAGATCTGAAGTCATCCCAGGCACTCTAAAGCACTATTTTCAACCATCTCAGCCAGTTAGAGGAATAATTCCTCTGCTTGGTCTTATAATGGTCATGCATGTTGCTCTACAATTTTTTTCTCAGAACAACAGGTATTTCACTCTGATCACAGCTCGTACACCTATATTGTCAGTTCAGATCACACACATTGCATTCCTGAATCTAATTCTACTGGTCATTAACACTAAAGCTCGAGAATGGTTGCATTATTGCAGGGGCTGCCCTGGTACCCAGTATGGACAGAACCATGTGTGTGAAATTCTTTGGTTAAATGTCAAAGTCCAGCTTTTAGATAAACATCACAAACAATTAAAAAAACCTCTTTTCTGTTTTAAAGTTTTCTGTGGTTTAATGGTATTAGATATATGGTTAGCTATGCTGTGTACTTTGACAAGCATCTTCCCTTTTAAATAATAATTTCTTCTTCTGATGCAGAACAGAGGTTCCATGGCAACAAGACAGTTTGAAGCAGAAAATGTATAGGCAGAAAACACAGATGGTCTGGTTTCAGAAAGTCTCAAGATTAATAGGTAGAAGCATAGCATGTGTAAAGCAGGGCCTAAAGAATTTTACTTCATTTAAAACAGCATATAAACATGTGAGCAGTCTTTCAAATGTCAGGGGATCAATTGACAATCAACAAAATACGTTTCACAATTTGACTGTAAAGATTTTATTACTGAGTTATTAAGTAAATGCATAAATACTTCTAATGTCTCTACCTGAATGTAAAATACTATCTGAAAAGAGGCTTGAAATCCCAGTCTCACTGAAATCAGAGATGCTGTTTTCTCCAAGCACAAATACAGGTTAGGCAAAGAGTGTATTGAGAGCAGCTTTGCAGAGAAGGGCTTGGGGGTATTAGTGGATGGAAAACTGATTATGAGCCAGCAGTGTGTGCTCACAGCCCAAAAAGCCAATTGTATTCTGGGCTGCATCAAGAGCGGTGTAGCTATCAGGTTGAGGGACGTGATTCTCCTCCTCTGCTCTGCTCTTGTGAGACCCCACCTGGAGTACTGTGTCCAGTTCTGGGGCACCCAACATAAGAAGGACATGGACCTGCTGGAGCAGGCCCAGAGGAGGCCACAAAGATGATCAGGGGGCTGAAACACCTCCCTTATGAGGACAGACTGAGAGAGTTTGGGTTGTTCAGTCTAGAGAAAAGAAGGCTCAAGGGAGACCTTACGGCAGCCTTCCAGCACTTAAAGGGGGCCTACAGGAAAGATGTGGAGGGACTCTTTATCAGGGAGCATTGTGATAGGACGAGGGTTTAAAATGAAAGAGGGAAGACTTAGATTAGATATAAGGAAGAAATTCTGTACTGTGAGGGTGGTGAGACACTAGAACAGGTTTTCCAGAGAAGTTGTGGATGCCCCCTCCCTAGAGGAGTTCAAGGCCAGGTTGGACAGGGCTTTGAGCAATCTGACCTAGTAGAAGGTGTCCCTGCCTATGGCAGGGGGATTGGAACTAGATGATCTTTAAGGTCCCTTCCACCCCAAAGCATTCTATGAATCTATGCTTCTGTGATTCTATGATTTATTCGTCATTGTTCTGTAAGATGAGGATGGTCATGACTTGCTGTTCACTAAATACACCTGAAGTCTCAAACGCTGTTAATTTTTCTCTTGCATGTGTCTGTTTCTTCCTTATCATTTTTCTCTTTTTTTTTTTTTTTTTTTTTTATTTCTCTCTTTCATTTTCTAGTCATTAGGTCTGTCTTAACCAGCAAAGATTGTCTTTTTTATTACAATATTGGTGTAAGCACTTGATAAGGGTGGCATTTCACAGCAATGTTATGCACAGTCTGACTCTTGTACAAATTATCAGTGTCTCAGAAGTCTGATTTAGGGTAAGACTCATCAGTCTACATTCTGTACCAGGCTTCTTCCATTATCAAATATCAGTTTGTGTCAAAATTTGAAACAGTATTTTCCTTTCTGCGTTTTCTGGGAAATAATAAGAGGAAACAATTTTTACGAAAGAGTAAGAGGAACAAAACTATACGTGTGTGAATATATATATATATCATATTTCAACATATATGCACATTGCTAGATTATTTTTTATTCCCCGGAATGGAAAATGGTTAATGAAACCTTTAACAATTATTTATTATCAAATTAAATTTTATCCTTATTGTGGTGAGTTGACACAAGCCAACAGCCAAGCACCCACACAGATGCTTGCTCACTACCTCTTTCCCAGCAAGACATAGAAGAGGATAGGAGAACAACAAGTGAGAAAACTCATGGGTTGAGACAAAGACAGTTAATGAATGAAAGAAAGAATAAAAAAAAAAGTGACCCACAGGCAATCACTTACTGACTCTCACAGGTAGATTGATGCCTAGACAGCCTCTGAGCAATGCCTAAGTTGGGAGACAACTCCCTGCCCCCACTCCTCCCCTTCCCAAGACTCTCCTTTGATTTAGGTTTTATTGCTGACCATGACTTTATATGTTATGGAATATCCCTTTGGATAATTCAGGTCAGATGTCCTGGCTCTGTCCCCTCCTAGCTTCTTGTACAGTCCCAGCCTACACTCCGAGAAAAAGAGAAAACCTTGATACTGAGCAAGAACTCTTCAGCAATAGCCAAAACATTAGTGTATTATCAACACTGTTTTAACCACAAATCCAAAAACACAGTACCATACAGGCTGCCATGAAGAAAGCTAACTCCATCCCAGCCAGACGCAGTGCACTTATAACTAGTTCTCATTGATAGAAAAAAACAAACGGGCTAAAGAATGTTATTGTAGTGAAAATGCTAATTCAGGTTCTGTATTTTCAATAATCTTGTTCCTCTCCCTTCCAAATCTCTGATAAGAAGGGTTATTTTATTAATGATATTTTATTATAAAGAGCATGCAGCCTATATTTTTATATCCAAATTTCATGTCTCAGTTAATGAGGTAATTAGCTAAACACATACATGTACTGTAATTTTTGATACTATGGGATATCCTGTCTCACCTCTCGGTCAGTACACAAGGGGAACTTGCATTTGGATTCAGTTGGCAAAGGCCACAGTGACTGTGTAATTACTAATAAGTCACAAAAATGTCATGAAAAGAGGATAAAGTACATTAAGGGTCATAATTTCAAACTGTGAGTAGCAGATCTGATTTTATTCAAAGATAATACTCAGATAACCTTATTAAATTTAAATATATGAAACAGTTATTGGTTTTATTTACACTATTCTTTTGAATTTTCATCTTTAAAACACCTTATTTTTAGAAACTTTGTGTACTCTGGATGCTAGCATTGCTTCTTCATTGTTGCTCTCAGAGAGTTCTGAGTCTTAGTCCACCCATATAGGCCTTAATTGCCCTGATCTGAAAATATCTTTTGCCCATGGGCCCAGGAGCTTCTTTTAAGCTCAGGGACTGTACCTCTGTTGGTAAATTCATTGCTCTTGCCTGTGCTGTGGACAATCTTGGCTCCAGCTCATCTCAGGGAAAAATCCTGCCCTTACTGTTCCCTCTCAGTTAAGCAGACCCCCCAAAAAAGAGGACAATTAAGTGAAAAGATTTTAAAAGATTCAAAAAAGCAAGAAAGGAGAGATTATCAAAAGTAAAAATGGTCTCTTCATAAAAGAAGATCTTGAGACCCACAAGCAACAGAGATACTGCATGGGAGTTAGCTTTCATGAGCTTAAGGAACTTGTTTCAGTCATACACACATAAGCATCTGATGATACCTCAAATAACCTCAGATAACTAGAGCACCAGCATAGGGATGAAGTATATGACCCAGAATCTATGATGGACTCTTACCTTCCTGGAGCAACAGCTGAACATAAGAAGCATAACCTAGAACACATCAAGAACCTATGCATAGACAACGGTATAGACTCTTGGTGTGTACAGTGTAAGTTAGCTGTATAAATTCCTACAAAATGGGCTAATCAATACACTCAACTGACTCATTTCACTGTAAAATAAACTGTTATTTTAAAACAAATGAGTAGTACTGACAATGTGATCAATTCATTTCTCGAACATAGGTGTGCAAAGTAATTCAAAACTCCCTAGGTTATCTGGGAAATCTGCATGAGGCTTGCAGTTATGACAGTATTTATAGGCACCCATGCCCTTCTGAATCAGCAGCTAAAGGACAGATGGGTAGCTATAGGAAATCTCAAATGGCAGTGTATACCTATGCTTAGGGAACTGAGTTGCCCTAGACCTCTACCAGCCATAATTAGATCCCATTTTAATGACCCAACTGACATCCACAGTCATATTTCAGCTATATCTAATATATCAAATTAGATCATTTAAGTCTAAGTGTTTTATAAAAAAATATATAGGTCACTATGTGATATGTTCAATACAATAAATTTTATGGGTTCAAATTAAAGCTGTTATTGTTATTTAAGATGTAACTTTATTTTAACTTTTTTTTTGCTGTGGGTTTGGTGCTTTGTTTGTTTGTTTTGTTTTTTCTGCTGAAGCCAAACAAATGGGAGATACGGGTTCCAAACAGGAACCCAAAATGAATAAGTTTTTCACAGTCCCTCTATTTTCCATATTTTATAATCAAAATACTTTAGAATTTGAACCAAGTCTGCTTCCAGATTATTCTCTTTACACTGAACTACAAAGTAAGTTTAGGAGAATTTCGTGTAACCTAAAGTTACATGTCCAGAATTCAGATATCTTGGACTGCATTATTCACCCTGGAGTAATTTAACAGTCACTGTAGACAATTCTTTTTGTTGATGCATCTGACCTGTTCAAGAAAGCTGTTTTTTGGATGAGTAATTTTAGTCTCTTGATATTCTTACCAACTATAAAATAATTGGTTTGTTTAAATACTAATATGTTTGAATTGCACTGCATTTATGCAACTTGACATAGTCTAATGTTAGTATCTAAATTTCCATTAAGATCAAAATAAATCTATTCACTGCAGTCAGTGAGGTCTAGAAGGCAATCAAGATCACTTTGAAGTAGAAATAAGGGTAAGGCTTGTTTCAATTGCCCACAGATAGTGATGAAGTGCCATTTGAAACATGTGACTAGTAAATCTGACATTGCATGTACAGTAGCTTCATGTTCTTCTGGAGAAGTAGGAAAAGGCCAGGTGAGGTATCCCAGATATTACAAGGTGAATCTTACCCAAAACCACAGTTCAGTCACGGTGAAAACTTGACTACATCTACCCCGCTTTTAATCAGATGATTATGATAAGTGCTGACTTACCCAGACCTGGCACTGGACAGTGAGCACATGTTTTGTACAGTGTGTGTGTGTGTGTGTGTCTGTTTGTCTCATAGAACTGAAATTGCTTTCCACCCTCTGTACAGATTCCACTTAACAAATAAATCTTCCATGTTATGTCACTGAGTGATGTTCTTGTGGCTACCTCCTCCTAAATTCCTGTGACACTCAGGGTTTCTCTAATGGCCCTTGATACCTGTCTTCCAGACAACTAAATTAAACCTCTTGGTTGATATGCTGACTAGCTCTGACTGTTTTAATTAAAGATAAGATTACATTGCTCACATACAGGCTTCTTATATTATTTGAAATATCCCGGGATATCTTACCTGGAATTCAGTTGTCAGTCCAGAAGATGAAAATCTCTCTCAAATCCAGTGTAATAGTTTACAACCTCATGCAGGTTATTTAAATCTTTATGGGGTAGCAGGAGGCATCTCCTTTTGGTTAACTGAATCTATTGCTGTGTCTTCATCTGCTGCAAGAGGAGTTTAGAGAGAGCTTATCTGCATATACAAAGATTGTGACACCTAAATTTATGTGTCTGAATCTCAGATTTAATCCCATCCTTAAAGTTTAATTCCTTTTATTTCTGATTCGTTTAAGGGTTTATTTTTTTCTTTTTTTCTATTACTGCCTATTAAGGATTGTTCTTACCCTTTTGGACCTACAAAGATAATACAAGTATTATGGACCTAAACCTTTTTAATGAACTAGCCCCTAAACTGCAAATTATTGTTGTTGTTGTTGTTGTTGTTGTTGTTGTTGTTGTTGTTATTATTGCATTTATATGTTATAGGATATTTTAATGATATTATGTATGCAATAAAATTGTTATTTATATTCAGTGTACACGTTCTTAGTGTTGCATCACATTGTTTCATTCTGCCACTAAGAGATGCCGAATATTTCAGTAATATTCTGATGGAAAAATATTTTCTCTTCTTGATCTGTTTTAGTTTCCACTGGCATTTCTTTGCCTTGGGTGCAACCTGTCAAAAGAAATTGCTCAACACACTTACTAACAACTGTAATAGTATGCCTAATGTGATTCAATTAGCACAATCTAGTAGACTCACCCTGTGACTGCTTCAGGAAACTTGTCATTGAATTTTAGCTCATAACCTTAAAGACTGAGTGGAAGTTATTCAAAAGGTCTATTTAGATTTACTTTTTTTTTTTTTTTTAAGAATATTTAAATATGTTCATTATTGATCTATCTTTTGTTTTTCTTTATCTCAGAAATTTTGAAAACAGAAGCCAAAACACAAAACAAAGGAAAGCAACTGATTCCCATCAAAAGATAGTAATGAGTAAAAATATTTTTCAGATTTAAATCTTGCTGGATGATATTAGCTTTTACATGCACTCTTGAAACTTGTTTGTACTGAAAGGGGCAAAGAATAAACAGCAGATATAGAAAAGAAATAGAAATAATGAGTCTCTCAGTAAAGGTTTTGGCATGGTATTTCTTGACAGTAATCACCTAGAAGTAAATGCGTATGATAGACAATATTTGAAAATGGATTGTGGAGTAGGAAAGACATTTTGTCTATAGTAATGGTTAATGACAAAGTTTTCATAAAGCAATAAGGAAATCTGAAAAGCACAAGGCAGGGAATAAAAATGGGTAAGTGTATGGGTCAGAAATAAAGAAGGCAGCAAAGCTTTATAGCCTGTTTTTCTATGCAGGTAAGGTACTCACTGAAATTAACTGAAAAAAATGAATGCAATTTGAGAATAGGTGAGTGGCAAAAAGATGTTTATGCTTGCCCATTATGTGATATATTTTTATCAGACCAAGCTAGAAAACACCACTATAAAAGACTGGGTGGTCCAGGAGAAATCTCTGCTGTTTGTATCTGACATTTAAATGCCAACTGTCCACCTCCCTACTTAATACAAGTTGGTGGAGAGCGAGTTCATGGAAAAAAGTAGTGAAAGAAGGAGCTGTGCCAAGAATGAAATACAAGCTGTTCAGACATAGTTTACTCTGGAATTTGGCACTATCTCAGTTTTGTGAACATGTATTTCTCCACTAAATTTAAGCATAGGCTGGAGAATTAAAGCCTTTTTATTTAAGGTTCAAACTCAAATTGTTTTACCACAGCTGATCAATACTGTGATAGAAAATGTTAAATCTCTTAAATGGATTAAGCTATCAGTACTCAACTTATTTGCAACTACCAAAACTTCTTCACCTCTACCAAAATTTTATGTCTGTCAAATCTACAATAAAAAACACTTTCAGTGCCGTCCTCTTACATTGTTCCCTAGCTCCTTCCCCCAGAACACTGTTCAAACACATCAAAACAATTTTCTAAACTATTATCAAATGCCTTGACAGCTACATGTCTCACTACCTATGTGTTCTTGTATTTTATATATGTTATTTCAACTAACTCATCATAATCATCAATAAGGTCCGCTTTAGGAGTACATTCACCTGCTTCTCCTTCTCTTATATGTGCACATCATTTGTTATTACTGAATACCTTCTCTAAGTGTCCATAAAACTTTTTTTCTGTAAAACCTTTTGGGCTAGGAGTGATGACATCTCACACTTATGTCAGTAAAAGCAAAAGATAAAATACAAATCTTTTGAGATTTCACTTTTTAACAGCATAAATAGAGGAAACCAAACATTGTTGGTGAGGGGGGAATAAATAAAGAAAACCACATGAAAATTCAATACTCAGATGTCATTGCTCTAAAGAATTGATATCTAGAAGAGTGGGAAAATGAAAATATATTTAAACTTTTGACTTGTAAAAATAGACAACAAGGTAATCAAATGCCATCAGTACTCTGGAGATTTGGTCCAGAAACTCAAAGAGCCACTTTAGAAGCTGCCAGAATTCCCTTAAAAATTGTACTACAGAAGTATGTTCTCTCTTTTGATACCTTGAATGCTAAAGAATATGAAGGTATTAATGTAATGGTAATAGACTTAAAATAATGCTTTCAATTTGCTTATCAGAATAGAGAAATTATTTCTAGGTGTTAGAAGTAGAGAAACTTATTCTTTATTGATTAAGAATAATTCATCCTATCCTCCACAGGTTTAACTGTTGGTAAGACTATGTTTACTTTACATACTAAGTGTTTAAAAAAATATCCATTCTCTTCTTTTTATGTTGTTGTCTGTGTTCTGCAGCCTTCACAGAATTTTCTTCAAAGGACAGAAAGCTGAATGCTGCTCCTGATGGGCAGTTGTTGAACTCAGAATCACACACTGCTCCTGTGCCAAAATTACAGATACATGGTATTTCTGAGCATTACCAACCTGTTAAATTTTTCATCCCATTACACTACATTTTCTCACAGTTCTATCACTTGTTTGTTTGGGTGACCAGGCAGTCAGGGTGATGAAATAAATGCTATTTTAATTACATTAATATCTACAAATAAAAGTACAGAATAAGAGCTAAGTATTTTTTTTTTGTTTGATTGATATTTTAATATAACTAATATATTTTCATTACAACTAGTAGAAATCATAATATTTGAGTAGTGATTGTCTCATAAATATCTAGAATTCCATTTCCTCTTATAAAGATGGAAATAAATTCATAAGGAATTGAGGGTTTTATTAGTTGACAACAATTTTTCTCTAATGAATTGGATCTTTTAAAAAAACCTGGCCTTTGTTTGATTTGGTTTTCTCAGTGGTTGTTATGATAATGTCATTCTTTCTGTGACATTTCTGATATTATAGGGAATCACTTCCAGTAACCGTGTCTTGAAAAATATGTAGTAAGTAAAACTTTTTTTCACAAAATCTCAAAAGATTCAGTGACTCTTCAAAAGAAAAGTATGGTCTTCTGAATAGAAATTTCACATAGACTCAAAAGACCTCAAGAGGACAGAATGGATATTACTGGAAAAACTTTTACTCAGTCAGTGGTGAGTGAATCTTATAGATGGGCTTATGTCAAATATTAGAAAATGTGCAAGTAAATTATCAATGACAAGAGAGAAAGAGCACATCAGGTGTAATGAAAACAAAGATAGGAAAATGTTTGACAGGAACTCTTGTAATATTTAGATGTCATCAAAAGATCCTCTCCAGGGATGACTGTGATGATTTTTATTCAGTCAAATTTTCCACTTAACTTCATATAGTTTTTGCTTATAAATTTATTTTCACAGAATCACAGAATCAGAATCATCTAAGTTGGGAAAGACCTTGAAGATCATCCAGTCCAACCATTAACCTAACATTGACAGTTCCCAACTACACCATATCCCTCAGCACTATGTCGACCCGACTCTTAAGCACCTCCAGGGATGGGGACTCCACCACTGTCCTGGGCAGCCCATTCCAACACCTAACAACCCATTCTTTCCTTTTTACAGCTAATATAGAATTGTAAACAGCTGATGTCTCTTTTGTATTGCATACAACACATAGATTTCTGCCTAGATTATATTTGCAGAAAGTATTAAAATATGCCTGATGATAGATAATAAAGATAGTACACCTTGTTCTGAGAATCCTAGCATCTTCAAGTGGTATGAAATTGTTATGCTGGGAAAAAAAAATAAAACAGCATTTGAACAGAAAACACCTGAACAAAAAAATCAGTACTGTTTTGGGATTTTCTAACAGTATTCTGCATGAAAATGTATAAATATATCCATACTATAGAAATAAGTAGTAGAGCTAGGAAATGCTAGAACTACTGCATCAGTAGTAAGATCTTAGCATTTACAGAGATCTAAACAATGTTTCAGTGAAAACATAGTTACTTCATTCATGAACAATTTTATTACAATAGACTGAGGTTTTATTCTGAGTCATACCATCATTTCCAGTACTGCACTGGTCCACCTGGCACTGTTTTCCTTTTGATGGTACCCTAATGTTTATATAAACACATTTTCAGAGAAGATAACTGGATTCATACTGTTAATAGCATTATTAAGGCATCTTTTGAGTGTGAACAAACTTAACCTTTACAGAAATTGCAGAATGTGGAGATTTACTGTACATATATGTAAGTTAAAACAATACAAAACAAAACAAACCCACCAAAACACCAGCCTTCATTAGCTAGTGTAACTCTCTTTAGCTGGTGTAACTCTCTTGGTAATATATTTTGGGTTAGACTTTCTCATATGCACTGAAGTTTTTCTCCTTCATACAGCATTTATCAAAATATGTGTATAATGTACCTTAAATACTTACAGAAAATTTAGCTCCAATAAGTATCAATATTACTGAGATATTACTTATCACCAGATGATGGAAATTTCAAGAAAATCTAAATAAATCTGAGATCATACAAGCAACTGTGAAATCCCAAACTGTTTTTGTTAAAGTAATTTAAGTCAGGGCTGCAAAAATATGAGGTAACCTATGTGGTGAGAAGGTGAAACAATGAGATAAGTGATATGAAAAGTAACCACAAGGTAGGTGGAAGAAACAGTAAAAAGAAAAATAGTTTTATCTTACCTTCTGTCAGTCATCTGAAGTTAAAGTCACACAGTAGTGACAGTCACTTATTCATCCCTTTTATTTTTCTTATTCATGACAGCTCCAAAGTCGTTCACAAGAGACTGCAGGAAGATGGATGTGTTTTTTTTTAATTCTTCATCCTGGCATCAAAGGATTTTGAAAAGACAGAGGTTTCCCTCTTTTTTCATTGTCTGTGCTGCAGAAACTCTCACCTGCACAGTACCTGCCAGTGAAGGTTGTAGGTGACTTACACTGCATCTTAGCTCTTAACAGCAGTATATACCAAAAGGCATAGCGACACAGAGAGGCCAAGATACACATGGCTTATGAAGATGTTTAGTAGAACAAAAAAATTGAATGGAAGAAAGAAAGATGGAAACATTGTGAGAAAACTTTATTTATAGAAGAAAGTGAGGTACTAAATAAAAGGGGAAACTAAAAGAAATAGACAAACAACAAAACCAGAAAAAGCAAATCAGACTGGCTCAGGAGAGGGAATGAAAATCTGTTAGAGCAAGTAAAAAGGGAATTTTGTCTGTCACACAGCAAAGAGACTAAGGAATCTTCTATCTTCCCCTTGCCACAATTCTATTAGTGGCTGCAAAACAAACTTTGAAAAATCATATTGATTATTTTACTGCAAGGACAGTCTCTGGAGTGGACACAAGCATAATGTTCTTGTTCTCCTGTTCACCATTTGATCACATAACTGTCACTCTTACAGCCTGTTTCTGGCATCGAGGTAATCCCCTGGATGTGCTGTGATGCAAAAAACTGTGTTCTGTGAGAGGGAATATGGTTGAAAGACATGTTGTGTCTGTGCTTAAGCCTGCATTTCCCACAGTCACAGAATGGTTGAGATTGGAAAGGACTTTTGCAGGTCATCTTGTCTGCCCCTTCCCCCTTCTCTGTTGCTTAAGCACAATCAGCTAGAGCAGGTTGCCCAGGACCTTGTCTAGTTGGGTACTGAGTATCTCCAAAGATGGAAACTCCACAACCTTTCTGGGTGAAATATTCCACTGTTTGACCACCCTCACAGTAAGTAAGTGTCTTCTGTTCAGGTCGAATTTTACGTGTTTTGAATTTGTGTTCATTGGCTCTTGTCACTGGGCACTACAGAGAACAGTCTGACTTCTTTGGTTTTGTTCCCTCCCATCAAGTATTTATATGCATTGATAAGTTTCCCCTGAGACTTTTCTTCTCCAAGATGAAGAATCACAGCTCTCTCAGCTTCTCCTCATTTGAAAGGTGCTCCAGAAGCTTCAGATGAGCCACTTGAAGGCTTACTGCCTGAATATCATTTGATGCTTGTTTGGAGGATAGTTAGAACTGCCCAACCTCTTTTTTCCTTTTAATTTTTTTTCCTCTTTTTTTTTTTTTTTTTTTTTTTGTTGGTTGGTGGTTTTTTTTTTTGTTTTGGGTTTTGTTGTTTGGTGGTTTTTTGCTTTAAAAGCAGACTGATTGTTCATTTCCCGTGCTTGAAATCCCAAAGATAGCCCTTGAGACTCTCTAAAGAACTTTGCAACTGGTATTCCTAGAGAACAAACTCCTGAACTTTATCTTGTTACTGAAAGCAACCATAGCATTAAATAGGTGAGTAGTGAAAATAAACAGTAACTTTTGTCATTCTCACTATATAGGATTGCAGTTCGCAACATCATGTAGTTTGAGCTAACCATCTAGGTTTTTAATAAAAAATCTTCAGTAATTAAAATATAGGATAAACAGCATTTAAACTGAAAATGCAAGATATTGTTTTTCTTTTATCACATTTTGAATAGTTCCTTTATGCTATCAAATTCAGAGCGACTTCATTTTCAAAAGAGCTGGAATCAGATATCTAGATATTCAGTATCCTCATCTGAGGCCAGATTTTTCAGTAAAGGTCTGTAACTAGTGAGGAATTTGGTGACAACATGGTTGGGAGTATCTGGTTAAAGATGAACGGGAAAACATATAAAGCTGATGTTGTGGGAGTCTACAATTAACCACCCATATAGGACAATGACACGAATGAATTATTCTATAAGGAATGAAAGGATACCTCTAGATCAGCTGCCCTTGTCCTTATGGGTGATTTTAGCTTCCTAGGTATCAACTGGGAATATCATACAACAGACACAAACAGGTCCAGGAAATTCCTGATGCACGTTGAAGATAACTTCTTGATACAGGTACTAAGGGAGCCGACTAGGAAAGGTGCCCTCCAAGATCTGTTGTTTGTAAACAGAGATGGACTTGCTGTCAAAGTGGTGATTGATGGCTATCATGGTCACAATGACCACAAAGTAGTTGATTTTAAAATTGCTTGTGATAAAGAAAAAACTACCAGCAAAACTTTGACCCTGAATATGGGGAGAGCAGGCTTTGGGCTGCTGAAGGAGCCAGTTAGCAAGGTCTCACTTCAGTGTCTGGTAAAATTATGGAGGTTATTCTGGGAATTATTGAGAAACACTTGAGAGACAATGTAGTCATTGGTCATAGCCAGCACAGGTTCTCAAGAGGAAACTCCTGCTTAACTGAATTAATTTCTTCTTATGACAAGGTCACCCATTTGGTTGACAAGGGAAGTGAGTAGATGTGTTTTGGGAGGGTTTAGCATAGCTTTTGATTCTGTCTTTCACAGTATCCTTCTGGACAAAATTTCCAGCATACAGCTAGACAAGTCCATAATACATTGGGTGAACAATTGACAGGTGGTTCAGGCTCAAAAAGTTATAGCAAATGGTGTTACATTAAGCTGGTGGCCAGTCACCAGTGGGATTCCCCAGGGCTCAATTTTAGGGCCAGTGCTCTTTAATGTTTCTATAAATGATCTGGATTCCAGAATCAAATGTACATTAAAGAAGTTTGCTAACAGTACTAAATTAGGAGGAGCTGTGGACTCCCACGAGGGTAAAGAGGCCTTACAGAGAGAATTGGATAGACTGGAGAGTTGGGCAATCACCAATTGTATGAAATTTAACAAGACCAAGTGTCAGATTCTGGGCCTCAGATGGTGTAATCCTGGTTATACATGCAAATTGGGGGATGAGAGACTGGAGAGCAGCCCCACGGAAAGAGATCTGTCAGTTTGCATGGGTGGCAAGTTGAATGAGTCGGCAGTCTGCCCTGGCAGCCAAAAGGACCAACTGTGTCCTGGGATGCATCAACCGCAACATCGTTAGTTGGTTGAGGGAGGTGATCGTCCCCACTTTCCACTGCACTGGTACAGCTCCACATCGAGTACTGCAGGTTTGGATGCCTCCATATAAGAAGGACATCAGACTATTAGAGTGTGTCCAGAGGAGGGTGATCAAGAGGTTTTTTCTAATGCTAAATTTAACTACTCACTAGAAATTTTCTGTATGTCAAAAATTAAATAAATATAAGATGTAAAATGTAAAAACAAGAAAAAAAGCTGTTAGGAGTGGAATAAAGGACAAATGTAATAGTATAAGAAGTGCATAATTCTGTATACAAAACACCTAGAAAATTATATGGTCTAAATTCATTTGAAGATCTTTTGAAAGAATTACAGTGAAAATATTTTTTACGAGCAAGATGCTTCGGGGGTGGCAGTGGGTCTGCCTCTAGTCTAACTGAAGAAGAATTTAACCTTGACGGGATTCCAGTGTATCCATGAGAGGCCAGAAAGTCCCGAGAAGTGCCATGGAAACAAGATTAGAGAACTAAGATAAGAAGAACTGTCCTGACGATTCAGGCGAGAAACTATCACCCAATCGTGAACTGTTAGTTACTAAAGTAAACCAATCCTGTATGAACACCTACTTTGAAGAAAGTTATAAAAAGGCTTGTTAGAACAATAAAGGTGCTTTTGCAGCCATTTTGGTCATTTCACACAATCTGATGTTTGTCGTGTCCATCTCTACTGCAACAAATGGTGACCCCGGCATGATTGGGTGAAGTGATCATTTAAAGGCAACGTATTCTGCTGCGGGGAGAGCTGCAGAGAAGTATAATGGCGGCGGGAAGAGCCGCAGAGACGGAGCCCGGTGTAGCTGAGAGCAGAGGGAATCTGCTTGGTCTGGACCTGAACTTCGACACCTAAAAAGGTGAGCCGCTGGGAACGGGACTGTAATTATGGGGCAGCAATTAACAAAAGAAGAGGAGACGATTTTGTCTACCTGGAAAGCCCTGTTAAAAAGAAAAGAGGTTAAAACCTCAGAACAAAGCCTGAAAAAGATTCTGATATGGAGTAAGATGCAAGGCTTTGAAGCCACAACAGTAACTGCATTCAGTGTGAGTGCATGGCAAGCAGTAGGATTGAAAATATTGGATGAGGTCTCTAAAGGACAGAAAGAGGCATGTGAGTTGGCAACCACATGGCATCTATTAAGTGAGACCCTGAAGGAATGGAAAGCAGAATGTGAGGCGAATGATGAGCAAAAGAAAGATGAGAAACAAGAAAATGTTAGGAAGGGGAGAGATTGTGACCAAGGGGCAAATGAAGCCGATACCTCAGCATCGGCTATAGCAGGCAGGAAACCCCTCAGGGGCAAAAGCAGCTCACGCCCTCGCCCACCTCTTCCTCCTCCGCCATTAATTATTTTGTGGGGCGATGAGGGCCCCCCCCCCCACCTAGCGGTGCAGCGGCAGCCCCTAGCAGCGCAGCAGCAGAAGGGGTGATTCCATCGCCCCCCCCCCCCCCCCCCCCCCCGAGGAAGAAAACCTGGCGAATAACACAGAGCCGGAGAGTGAGAGCGAAAATGAAAGTGAGGGAGAAGAAGCTTTAACTGCCGCTATGCGAACTCTGCATATTACAGATAAACCCATAGTGAAAAAAGCCCAGCCATGGACTCTCCCTCCATCCACAATAACTGTAGTCCCAAGATCCCCTGATCGATTTTGGGAGGGAGTTAGGAAGTATGCTGCTGAAGCTGGCAACTGGGATCTGGTTGAATGCCTCAGCCCGTACTCTCCAACCCCGGCATGTCCAAAGCCTGTAGATATAGCAGCAGAGGCTCCTGGTGCATTCCCTGTTTACAAAGCTGTTGCAGGCACAAACGAGCACGATGAGCACAATCCAATCAGTTGGAAAGTGGTGCAAGATTTGCAGAATAAAGCACAAAAATTTGGAGTCAATTCTCCTGAGGTGATGCAACTTATTCGAATAATCAGCACAGATTTGCTGTGTCCATATGATGTTACACGTCTTGCACAAGTGCTGTTTCAGCCCGTGCAATTACACGTGTTTCAATCTACTTGGAGGCAGATGGCACGCTCAGCCGCGCAGAATAATTTACGACTGCCACAGGATGACCCGAGGCTAGGCCTCGGAGAGGATACTTTGCTTAGTGAAGGGCCATTTAGTAATACTCAACTGCAGGCCACTTGACCCCCTATTATATTGGAACAGTCTCAACAGGTGGGACTCACCACATTGAGAAAGACGATGGAATTGCGAGGTCTAAGTGCCCTATTGGTTGGAAGATCTAGTAGCACTTTGAATGGATTAATTGTGCATGTAGGAATTATTGATGCTGATTTTACTAAACAAATTTGTGCTATGATTTCTACTCCTTATCCACCTATAATGATTCCAAAAGGCACATGCATTGCTCAACTTGCACCTTTTTTGAGTTGTGTTCCAAAAACAGAGCAGTGCCTCCATGAAGATAGCAGCTTTGGACCAACTAGGGTGCTGATGGATTTTTGGTCACAACCCATTGAGACACATTGTCCATCCATGAAGTGCATCATCTACAATCAAGACAGTTCTCCTCCTTCTACTACAATCTGTGGACTCCTGGACACTGGAGCAGATGTAACTATTATCTGTCATATTGATTGGCCAATTAATTGGCCCATGGTGGCAGCAGACACAGGGGTAGTGGGGCTGGGACGGCAAGGACGGCAGCCACAGCAGTTCTGATTACCAATCCTGAGGGCCAACAAGCAGTCATTAAACCATATGTGACGGTAGCTCCCCTCAATTTATGGGGGAGGGATTGCTTGTCACAATGGGGGGTGAGAATCACCACGGATTTTTAACGGGGGCCACCGTGCTGCAGGGTGTTAGACAGCCCACGTTTGTTTTAACTTGGTTAACGAATAACGCTGTGTGGGTGGATCAGTGGCCCCTACCAATTGAGAAATTAAAAGCCCTACAAGAATTGGTGGCAGAACAGCTAGCTGCTAGACACATTGAACCCTCCCAGAACTCATGGAACACTCCAGTTTTTGTAATAAAAGAGAAATCAGGAAAATGGCGATTTTTACATGACCTGCCGCAAGTCAATGCTGTCATGGCTACGATGGGGGCTCTGCAACCAGGCATGCCTTCACCTGCCATGATCCCTCAAGATTGGGAAATCATTGTCATGGACCTTAAGGACTGTTTTTTTACAATACCATTAGCCTCTCAAGACAGAGAAAAATTTACATTCTCTGTGCCTTCTGTCAGTCATGCAGAACCCACAAAAAGATATCAATGAAGAGTTCTGCCACAGGGCATGAAAAGTTCACCAACAATTTGTCAACGGTTTGTGGCACAGCTTTGTCACCTGTAAGGGAAAAATTCCCTACCAGTTATTGTTACCATTTACATGGATGACATCCTGTTAGCATCAAACAGCAAGGAGCAGTTGAATGACATGGAGAATTTAGCCAGAGATTCGTTACAACAATATGGATTAGTTATTGCCCCTGAAAAGGTACAGAAAGTAGAACCCTGGAAATATCTAGGAATGACAGTTACAGGTAAGCAGGTAATGCCTCAACCTGTGAAACTTAACCTTGAAGTTAAAACCCTTAATGATGTACAGAAATTAATGGAATCCCTGAATTGGATTAGGCCCTATCTCGGACTGACCAATTCGCAACTGCAACCTTTATTGGAATTATTAAGAAATTCCAATGATCCAACAGAACCCAGAATATTAACTGAGGAAGCATCAAATGCAATTCACATGGTGGAACAATCTATACATGAGAAATTTGTTTCTCGAATAGATCTGTCTCAATTGGTACAACTCTTTGTACTAATTGACGGAACTGTGCCATTTGGTGCTTTAGTGCAGTGGAATTCTGAGTGGGTTGACCCATTACATATTCTAGAATGGATGTTTCTGTCATTCCATCCACGAAAAACTGCTCCTGGATGGTTTGAGCTTATTGCTGATGTAATCATAAAAGCCAGAAAACGATGTACAGAACTAACAGGGCGTGACCCAGCTACGATTGTTTTACCTGTTCAAAATTGGTATTTTGAATGGTGTTTGGTGAATAATTATGAGCTGCAAGCAGCCATGGCAGGCTTTCAGGGACAGATATCATATCACCTGCCATCACACCCGCTGCTGAAATTTGCTCGAGAAGTACCATTTGGTCAGAAAAATTTAAGCCACCCAGAACCAGTGAATGGCCTCACTGTTTTTACAGATGGCTCAGGAAAAACAGGTAAAGCAGCAGTAGTATGGTATGAAAACAACAACTGGAACAACAAAGTAGTATATCAAAATGGTTCTCCACAAGTAGTAGAGCTGCGTGCAATGGCTGTTGTTTTTTCTATTTTTTCGACTCCTGTAAATATTGTAACTGACTCAGCGTATGTAGCTAACAATTTCTCGACTAGACAAAGTGGTTTTAACCATGTCAGACAATTACTTATTATTTGATGTACTTTTAGAACTCTGGAAAAGTATTCAACTACGGACAGAACCTTATTTTATCATGCACATCCGTAGTCATACCACTTTACCAGGATTTTTTACAGAAGGTAATGCCAGAGCGGATGCTCTTGTTTCTGCTATGACTCTGAGTACTGTTCCTAATATAAAGTAACAAGCTGTATTATCACATTAATTTTTTCACCAAGGATATCGAGCTTTATGACAGCAGTTCAGCTTGTCTCATACTGAAGCTGCCTGCCCTGATTGCCAAGGAACTCACACACCAGTGTATTCTGGTACTCATCCGAGAGGTATGCAGGCTTTACAGATTTGGCAAACTGATGTTACTCATATAAATTAATTTGGCCGACAGAAATATGTTGAAGTTTCTATTGATACTTATTCTCATGCCTTAGTAGCAACAGTACATAATGGAGAAACAGGAAAAGATGTAATTCGACATTTCCAAAAGGCTTTTTCTATGCTTGGGGTGCCACATCAAATTAAAACAGACAATGGCCCAGCATATGTTTCACAGAAAGTTCAAACATTTTTTAATTTGTGGGGTGTTACTCATGTTACAGGAATTCCCCATTCCCCAACAGGACAAGCAATTGTTGAGCATGCACATGACACACTGAAGTGGCAGCTTCAAAAACAAAAAGGGAGAATGATTGGGGAACCACCACAGGCATGTTTGGATAAAGCAGTTTATGTTCTTAACTTTCTCCATTATGGGGATAATTCTTCTCTACCTCCTCTTTTTCAGCATTTCTCTTCTCTTTTTTCAAAACAGGATTTGCAAAAGGACATCAAAGTGCATGTTAGATATCTAATTACTGGCCAGTGGAGTGGACCATGTGAGATATTAACCTGGGGCAAGGGTTATGCTTGTGTCTCTACAGATGCTGGCCCTCGCTGGGTTCCTGCTCGGTGTGTTCGGCCTGTGCTGGAACCTGCATCAGAGTGAAGGATGGGTAGTTCCACAACCCAAGCAGAATGTCTGGGTAACTTTGGCAAACATGACACATCAAGAAACCTTGTGCCTCTCTACTGTGAACCCAGAAAATCCATTCTCCATGTGTTTGGTGGGATTGCCAGTAGACACATGGCCAATCCCACAAACCCTTCAGCCTTTCTCTCTTTGCAACTCTCCAAAAAATCGTATAGATAATTGGGATGGTGTATATAGTCATCTTCCACAGGTTACGCAAGAACCCCAAGAACTAGAGTTGCTAGGCTCTGTCATAATGGATGCTTGGGTTTTTTTTAATTACTTTTATAATACTTCCACACAGAGAGGGCAAATGTGAATGCAACTAATGCTGCTTATCATAACTCAACTGCTTGGTGCAATTATACCTTGACTAACATCTCACGGTCTTCTGACGTTCCTCCTGCGTTACCTCCTGGTGTGTTTTTAATCTGTGGAGATCGTGCCTGCGGAGGCGTTCCATCTAAACTGAATGGAGGCCTGTGTAGCCTCAGATGCCTCACGTTATTAACACCAAATGTATCAATGATTCTGAATATGACTCGAAAACATAAGCGAGTCCAAAGGACTGTTCATCAGTTTAGCAGTTCTTGTCAAGATAAAATTGAATTCTGGAATCCAGGCCAGATCATAACAGCCTCCATACTGGCACCAGGAGTTGGTGTTGCAAATGCCTTAAGAACTTTAAATAAGTTGGGATGCTGGCTTAGCAAACAGACTAATGCTACCTCTTTAGCTTTAAGTGGCCTTTTAACTGATGTTGATAGTGTTAGACATGCTACGTTACAGAATAGAGCTGCTATTGACTTTTTGCTTCTAGCGCAAGGACATGGATGTGAAGATTTTGATGGAATGTGTTGCATGAATTTGTCTGACCACTCAGAATCTATTTTCAAAAGCATACAGCAGCTAAGGGATGGTGTCAAGCATTTAACAGAAGAGGATGAATTAGATTGGTTAACAAGGATGTTTAAAGTTTGGAGACTTTCTGGATGGTTGATATCTCTGGTCAAAACTGTGGGGGTCGTGATCTTGATAATTGTGACCGTGCTTTTAATGTTGCCTTGTCTTGTCAGTCTTCTGCAAAGGGCCCTGCAGAAGACTGCTCTCGTAATATTTCTAACACAAATACAAAAAGGGGGAATTGTCGGGGGAGGCAGCGGGTCTGCCTCTAGTCTAACTGAAGAAGAATTTAACCTTGACGGGATTCCAGTGTATCCATGAGAGGCCAGAAAGTCCCGAGAAGTGCCATGGAAACAAGATTAGAGAACTAAGATAAGAAGAACTGTCCTGACGATTCAGGCGAGAAACTATCACCCAATCGTGAACCGTTAGTTACTAAAGTAAACCAATCCTGTACGAACACCTACTTTGAAGAAAGTTATAAAAAGGCTTGTTAGAACAATAAAGGTGCTTTTGCAGCCATTTTGGTCATTTCACACAATCTGATGTTTGTTGTGTCCGTCTCTACTGCGACAAGATGCTACTTAAAATTAAAACTGGCATGGAGAAGCAATCATTACTTTAGTACAGACAATATTTGGAAATGTGCACCACTGTGCTTCATTGCACAAATAGAGAAAAGATATATGGGATCAGTGCTGATGTCCTTTGGCTGTAGTGAATGAATGACTTATTAGAATCACACCTATGAGAGGGTGAGAGTCAGAAAGATTATGTGTCACATGTATTGTATTGTAGTTGCACTTCATCTACTTCATCCTACTGCATAGTTTATAACTGTAAATTTAACTGATTAATAGTGTTGTAAAGACTTGCAGTAAAATAAAATTAAAATTGTCCAGATTTTGTTATCAAACTAGTGTAAGAATAGCAAATCACAGAATATATAATTCATTAAGTCAGTGACAATCCAAATAAGTGAAAATGTCCATTCAGTTATATTCTATGGCATCATAGTAAAAAATTAAACCCAAACAAAAGCAAACCTAAAAAAGCTTGAAAACCTGAACTAAATAAAAATATGTAGATATTGCTTTCTGTTACTGAAATACAATTAGAACTTTTATTTCACAGAAAAGAATAATGGCATAAATAATTGTAAATAAAATTGGCATGCTGTTTTCAACTATCTTTTTACACAAAAATTGATATGCATTTTGTTTGTGGTTCATGATCTCCAATTTATACTTTTCAAATCTTTCAGTAGAATAATAACAAGGATAATTTATAATCAGCTATATCATTCTTCTATCAAATGAGCTATTGAAAATCAGGATGTGTATGAAAGACTCTTATTCATCTTACTTAAGTTTTATAATGATTCTGAATACCTACAATAACAGAATTTAAATTATAGAGTGCATGAACAGGTGGGTTTTGACCAACTTTATTGCCAGCTATAATATCCAGCCACACACCCACCAATGAAAATTTGCTAGTACAAATTTGAGACATATATTGTGAAGTCTGACAAAGCTAAGTATCAAGGAGAAGGCTTAGAAAAAGCAAGCTTCCACTTCAGATTATAGAATAATATTCTGTCTTGTTGGACTACCAATTTTTGCTCCTTTGTGTGATTGTGGGTAATAAGATACAACTGATGGTATATACAGTTCTCTAAAAACAGTTAACAAATTAAAATACATGAATCAATACTGTGATCAAGTAGCATGATTTTTTTCATTATGAGAAAAATCTCAAAGAATGGGCTAACTTCATGGATAACCTACAGTATAAATGACAACATACACTTTCAAGATCCTTTTTTTAGTTGTTGGGGAGAATTAGGAATTTCAGTAGCTTGATTCTGTGTTCTGTGTAGGTATTTTTGCTAAGAGTAAATTTCACTTTGAAAGTGTAAGCTTTTCTCTATTGACTGTAAAAGCGAGTTCAAAAAAAATAGTTCAAATGTAGATTTTTATTTGGTGCAATTTTGTCATGTTTTGTCCATCTACACTTCTTTTAGAAATTGTCATTTCTCCCTGATGCTATTGTCAAACTCAGTCAAATGTTCAAAATTAGTTCAGCTTTGCCTTTCCTTTATTCACTGTCCCCTGTGATTCTTACTCCCACATCATCATTGCTAAAATAATGTAATACCATCTTCCATTGGAGCAGAATTATATTCTGTTGTATTTAATATTTTAACAGTTCGGGGTTTTTTTCTTAGTCAAGTTTAAACCTTGCTTAACTGATTGGAAATCAATAACTGCTAGAAATAATCAACATGTGTGTATATATAACTATCTGAACTTAAAGGATTGCTCCTTGACTATTATTGCAATGTAAAATAGATGACATCTAAACAACTCTTGTGAAATACAGACCTTGCTTGTCACAGCATAAACAAATTTCAGCATTCTTTCTGATTCCTTATTTAACCTTTATTGCAAGAAAATATCAGTAGCTGACAGTCTTTTCACCTACACTTGCCAAGAAATAAAATCGATCATTTTCCAGGCAAAGGGAGTTATGTTTCATTGTATCATAATAATTTTTCCTCTCATGCTATTTTTGTTCTGAATCAAAGTATGACAGTTAGGTTCTTATTGATTTCCTTCCTCAGTGGCATGGAAATAAGAGGGGAAGAGCAAGCAGAGAGAAAGAAAAAGGTTATATTTTCTATCCTTCCATTTTTTCACTTTGTGTGCTAGACATTTTGCCCTGCATCCCTCAGAAATCATGATTTCTCAGATATTTATTTACTTATTTGTTTGTTTATTTAAATTTATTGTCTCTTTAGTAGACTTGCTTTATCTTTTGGTTTCCTTCAGTGTCTAGGTCTAAACTGATAACAAACGAGGTCCAAAAACCATTACTTAACACTGATTGCCTTGGATCTATTGTGCTTATGGGTAGCATCCCTTGTATCAGATTGGAATTGTCTTAATCAGAGCCAGAGACTAAAAAAACACTGAACAGTGTTCATGGTCAGTGATCTAGCAACTGAGATTGTGATTTTTTTAATCTAGCAGTAAAAGTACAGTATCTTCCCCCTTTTTTTTTCATGTCAAGAGATATGATTTGTGGTATTATGGCAGATATATTTTCATATGTATACCTGCTATTCCTGTCTTCTTTGTACTGTCTTGCCTGTATTTATTCAGCATTCAGCAACAATGTTTTTCACATTTTCTCTTTGTTATATTTGAGGTTTATTTCAATGATTTTCAGCTTCACTTATTTCCTACAACTTTATCAGAAAATAGATCAAAACAAAATACTTCTTTTAATATTCAGATATTTTTCATATGTTCATATTCAATGTCTGCAGAAACTTCTACATATCTTTGGATGAAAGATACTGGGGGGTTACTAAAGAACATAATGATTTGGTTTAATTTAACTAGAATTTACTTTTGAATTAATATTTGGATCCTGATGTGCTGTAGCTACAGAGAGGCAGTATTTAAGTCACTATTTCAGTTTAATTTGTCTCTGGGTATCACCTTTGTATGCACAGGTTAATTTACCTCCCCTTCTCCATCATCCCCAATCTTTTTTTTTGTGAATATTAGACATACTATTTTAAAAGCTTATAATACTAGGTAGAAAATTACTTTAATACATACTAGAGAAATATGGTTTTCAGAATGCTACTTATTCAGCAGCTCTTTCACCATCCAGTTATGATGGCAAATCAGCCTAAAGGTGTGTTACTTTGCCAGGTTTTCTAGCTCAGAAACTACTCTGGATTTTGTTGTCATAATGCACTGTTCCCTAAAGGGCTTTCTACAAGCCCTTTATTTATGTACACTAGATATTTTTCAATGTTTGTCAGCTAATGCTTCATGCATGAAACCAAAAAAGGCACTAAACTGAATAAGTTAATACTAATTTTAGTTATCATATTAGAAGAAATTAGTGTATTAAACATATAATACATTCTTTAAACCAAGATATTACCTGATCTTCATATTTTTAGTATACGTATTTCAGTTGCCAGACCCAGTTCTGAGATTAGTCAGTATTTCCCCCCCATTGGTCTCTATGACCCTCAAGAAGTATTTTTTATTTAAATATCCAATTTAAACTTAGACATCAATTATAAGTTTATAGACTTCTATTTTTGCTGTTAAGATGAGGAAGGAAAAAGCCAATTAAACATCATAATACTGAGAGAGATAACACAGAATTTGAAGTACCAATTAGATCTTAAATTTAAAAAGAGAAGAAGTGCTTCCATGTGGATATTTCTTCCAGTTTGAGTTCAGTTCTCCTGAGTTACGTTAGGTCAGAATATATTAGCTTCTATTTGTAATGACAACTGCCAGTTTTATTCATTTGTGTAATCTATGTTGTATAATCATGTAATACAAAATAAAGGCTTATTTCTAACTTCCTTTTTAAAAAAAAAAAAAACAAAAACAAAAAACCAAACCTTTTTAAAGATTTAATATTAAAATTCAGCTATACAGTGTATATGTGAATTCCACCTTTTAAATGAGTTCATTTCTATTTAGGTAGCTCAGCTGTGATGACAAAAATGGAGTATACTTTGTTCAGATATACAGAAAAAGATTAACTTCATTTTTTATATAGTTCACTTCTTTGGAGTTGAACTTCCTATGTATATTTTAAATTTATTAAATGGACAAAGAGATATCAGAGTATATGTGAAAAGAAAAAAACCAACCAAGACCAAACCAAAACAAAAGACTATTCAGAACAAGCTAACTTCCTAAAATACTGTTACAGAAACATTTACAAGATTAGATTATCACCTCTGAAGACATTATCTTATATTCTCAAGGCAATTACAGTTGAAAATAGCCTGCAATCTATAGGAACTAATTTTGCTTCAAATAAACCAGTTAAATTCTTCCTCTAGAGAGTTACTAACAAAAATTGGACTTTGTCAAGGATGTTTTCGGTTAGTCAGTCCATCAAAGTCTTTTTTTCTAAACAAAGTCTTGCACTTTTAATCATAGACCTTTACATCAGAATACTTAGAAAATTGCAACTCAGTCCACATCTCATTGTTATTAGTTTGGTAGAAGTGAAGAATAGTAGTCCCCTCCCACATTTAACTATGCATTTTTTAGGTTTTTCTGCAAGTTCTATAGAGAGCTTTTGATCATATTTAAAATTTTATTTTTAAAATTTTACTCTAAACAAGCTTAAATCCTTTGTGTGGCTAAAGATTAAGACAATTTAGCAAGGTAGGTAAACATCTAACATGTGAATTGCATTATTGCTCAAATTTCCATGAGATGGACTCTACCACATACCAACTGAGGAACTTCTGTGGCTATGAAGTGCCTAGGGTTTAGGCAGATAACGTCAACTCAGATGAATCCCAGTCTGGCTGGTTTTGGTTAGGGACCCATGTACATAAGTAAAAGATTTGATTCCAGGATATATAGCTCATTATAATTCATCTCTATCTAAATAAAATGATCAGATCAATGTTTTATTAATATCTAAATATGAAAAGGTATTTTCACTTACAGAAACATGAGAAAAAAACAATAGTTCTAAAGCAGTCAAAAATATGCGGTTTGTTCAAAATTAAGAAGGTTTTGAGTGGGTTTGTTTGTTTATTTGTTTTAATATGCTATTTTGTTTTGTTCTTTCAAAGTTTTAGAGTCTTAAATTTACCTAATGGTTATTTTTAAATCTAGTATCAAACACTTTATTATTTTAGGTTCATTGTGGCTTCAATTACATCAAGAAATTTTTTTTTTAATCTCTTGTTAAATCATTCCTCTATGTACCAGCAATTACAATATCTAAACAAACAAACAAACAAAGGTATGTATAATGCTGAAAATCACTCTCACATTTGCTGTTAAGGAATTTATAAGATTAGAAATCAGATTTAAGGAATTGCCACCATAGTTCAATTTTAATAGTTGTTTTCTTTTTTCTTGATTTGTACATTTATTTTGACTTTAAGATTATGGAGATTAAAAATAAATATTTAAAAATCTTAAACAATAAAAACAGCAAAGTAAATAAGAGGCAGCAAAACGTCAGGTCCATTGTAAATGCATCCTAATTTAGTTAATTTAATGCATGTAAGACTTTTGCCTTTTAATTTTCATCTTTAGAAGTGTGAATAGAGCAATTAGTGTCAAAGATTATTTTATTCCTTTAATAAGACAAATTTCCCTTTTCACTGATTTCATGTTATACCTATACGGGTCAGATATTTGCCTGATGTCATTGTCTGGGATCTCAGAGACACACTGCTGTACTAGAAACTTCTAAGACAATAAAGATGACTACAGACAGTAAGGGAGTTAGACACCTAAATTTACAAGACTCCTACCCTCTATCTTGGACTCTATGAATCTCAGAATAAAATCTTGAACCACCATACATCTGTAGAAAGCAATAAACATGGGAATACACATGAAATTCTGTTCTTTATTGTGTTCTGCTAGGGAATCTGACCTCCCCAAGTTTCCAAAGGTGGTCATAAGTCTTTAGGTCCTGTTCCTTATCTGCTGCACTATTCAGGTGTGTTGAGCACCTGAAGGAATTTCAAATAGTACGTCAGTGTGGGCAAATTAACATATCCCTAAATGACTAAGAATTATAAAGGCGGTTGAAGCTAACTGTAGATAAATGTTAAGTGGTGTGCATGGGGGATGGGAGGGGGAAGCTATGCAGAAAAACAATCCCTATCTGCACATACAGAAACATGGCCTCCTAGCTGACTGTTTCAACTCTGCAGAGAGATGTAGAATTTATGATAGTTGAGCAAAATAAAAAAATTATTGTTCAATATCAATTAGGAAAGCAACTAAAAAATTCAAAATTACTAGAAAAAAAAAGAAGGCAGGACAGAACATGGTTATCTTCTATACAAAACAGAAAACACAGGGATCCCACTGCATAAAATTGTGGTTCAATTGCATTTAAGGTTGGGAGCAATTCTGATCCTCTCATCTAAAAAGGACACATTAGAATAGGAAAAATTTCAGACAACAGCAAAAAGATAGACAAGACTATGACTTACATGAAGAATATTGAATAGTTTAGAGCTTCTCAGCCTGGGAAAGAGAAATCATAGCAAAGTTATGACAGAGATCTACAAGCTTGTAAGTGCCAAGATGAAAGTGTATGAGCCATCTGTTCAATGTTTCTTCCAATACAAGAACTATAGCTCACCAAATAAAGGTCCAGGTTCAAAACAAAGAAGGTGGTGTTATTTCAGGAAGTGAATAGCAGACGTCTTTGCGCTTTGCAAAGGACTTCGTTTATGCTGGGAATTTAAATAAGCTCAGGGAGAAGTTAGAGAAATAATTGGAAGAGAGATCCACTGTGGGTTTACCAATTAGACAAACTAAATTTTAGGAAATAGAACAGAAAAGAAAACAATCAGAGGCTGAAAGAGTGTTAAGAGGAATGTATCACAGAATCACAGAATCACAGAATCATCTAGGTTGGAAAGGACCTTGAAGATCATCTAGTCCAACCGTTAACCAAGCATTGACAGTTCTCAACTACACCACATCCCTAAGCGCTATGTCGACCCAACTCTTAAACACCTCCAGGGATGGGGACTCCACCACCTCCCTGGGCGGCCCATTCCAACACCTAACAACCCGTTCTGTAAAGAAATGCTTCCTAATATCTAGTCTAAACCTTCCCTGGCACAATTTGAGGCTGTTACTTCTAACAGTTTGTCATGTTTTTACTTTTTCTTGAGCATCTATTTATTGATACAGTTGGAAACAAAACACAATGGATGTACAGTACGTCTTAACCACATCTTACATTTTAATGCCATTCTTCCTTTCAAATCCTTCTTTGAATTACAAATGGAATAATTCCTTATCTCTCACCTTAGTGTCATAGGCACAATCAGGATATTTTCTTGAAGATGAGCATTCTTGCTGAATTCTTTTCTCTAGGCAACAACACTATTAGGGATGAACTGGGGAATAGAGAGGAAATATTAACTTTGTATGTGATAAAGACTGTATCTGACTATTAAGAATTCTAGACTCTCAATTTTATACCCAGATCTATTTAAAAATCATAGGATCATAGAAAGTATGAGTGGCAAGAGACATGTTACAGGTTCTTTACCATTTATTGTGCCACAGAAGAATCAACGGCACCTGTCTTATTCCTAGCAGATATTGTCTAACATTTCTCCAAATCTATGTATGATTTAAGTTCCATAATGAATGTTTAATGTAGAACAGAGAAATAAGCCTAAAAAACTGAACCATAACCCACTTACTCCCCCTTCCAGAAATATACTGTACAGATTAAGTTACAGAATCTGTTCCATTCTTTTGCCATACGAATTTTGAACTATTCTTTTTGAGTGCAACTAATTTAGTAGATGTGGCTCTACCTCTCTTTTTCCCTTTGCTCTTTTTCCTGAGTACAAACTATGTGCAATCCCACAAAATTAACAACATATTCAGCCTAGAAATGGCAGTTTCTGAGTCAGTGCTCTAAATTTTTGGTCAGTATAGTCAGAACCTTCCACACCATTCCTGCCATGTATAAAAAGAATGCAATTGTAAGAGCATTTTGGAAAAGATGGATCCCATTCATAGGTCAATGTGTTCTGAGAATGTGTTCTGTGCACTGGCTCAAAACCAGTGGTGAGACACTGAAACTGGTTGCCTAGAGAAGTTGTGAATGCACAGTCCCTGGAAGTATTCAAAGTCAGGCTGGACAGGGCTTTGAGCAACCTGATTTAGTAGATGTCCCTGCCCACTGCAGGAGACACTGGCAATAGGCGAACTTCAGAGGTCCTTTCCAACCCAAACCATTCTATGATGCCATGATTCTGTAATCCTATGCTGTGTCTGACTATGGCTTTCCTGGTTATTTGACACAGATGAGCCATGACACCAGGCAGATAGTCAGTGTTCATAGCTCTTACTGATGATTTTAATCTTAAAAAGAGCTAATAGAGGAGGTTTCTTATGGTACAGAAAAGATTGGTATATTGTCAAGTTAGAAGTTAGTATAGAAAATGAAGGGACGAATAGGTGTAAAATCTGGACAAATGGAAAAAAGAAGAAAAGCATGAAGCCAGATAGTGGAGTTGTAAAAAAATACTTCCACTGCTCATAAAAAAAGAAATACTTCTGTGAACATCATGTTCCAAGATAGAGTGCTACACAGGTACCTAAGCTGGTCAGTGAAAGCTAGATTGACTATTTGTGTGCTGCCATGAGACTTCAGAGTAGACATAGCCTAAACTTGATCAAGAAATGGTAGATATTTTCAGCAAGATTTTTTCTTAGATTAAGAAATTGTGAGTTCACAATACTTCTGTGCACATTTCCCATTAATACAAGACTTGGTGAACGTGAATAAAGAAAGTGTTTCAACAAGTGTTTCTTAGGCATCTTTATGCGAATTGTTCATGATTTTATTGAGCAGTAAATTCTGACTACACATTCAGTTATAATATTCAGAACTTGAAACCCACATTCTCTTTCCCAGAAGTAACTCTGTGCGGGTGGATTTTTCAGAGTTCCATTAAAGTCAGTCAGTAGTCCACCTCTACAGAGGGAAAAAAAAATTCCAAAGAGAAGAACTTTACAGTTTGAGCCAGCATTTTCATCAGACTGTCCATGGACTGTGCATGAGGTAAAGAGGGGAGAATATTATAGTGGAATTTATTAATATTTTTTGTATAGCAAGTGCAGTTATGACTGTTACAATCTGCTTGTGAATATGTCAAGATAAGAGAAAAATGTTGATAATATATTAAAGTCAGCATTAATAAATATTAAAATTCACTGAGTTCCTGACACAACCTGGACTGGGAGCCCAAAGAGTCATAACAGTTCTGTGATACCCTCAGGTTAAATTAAGGTGAAATGACAACAAACAACTGGTTAAAATGTTATACTTGCGGTAGAAAAAGGTTTTAACCTGGAAAAGGATAGTAAGCAAAGTGGTTTCTTATAAATCTGTAAGAAGGGAAGGGAAGGGAAGGGAAGGGAAGGGAAGGGAAGGGAAGGGAAGGGAAGGGAAGGGAAGGGAAGGGAAGGGAAGGGAAGGGAAGGGAAGGGAAGGGAAGGGAAGGGAAGGGAAGGGAAGGGAAGGGAAGGGAAGGGAAGGGAAGGGAAGGGAAGGGAAGGGAAGGGAAGGGAAGGGAAGGGAAGGGAAGGGAAGGGAAGGGAAGGGAAGGGAAGGGAAGGGAAGGGAAGGGAAGGGAAGGGAAGGGAAGGGAAGGGAAGGGAAGGGAAGGGAAGGGAAGGGAAGGGAAGGGAAGGGAAGGGAAGGGAAGGGAAGGGAAGGGAAGGGAAGGAAAGGGAAGGGAAGGAAAGGAAAGGAAAGGAAAGGAAAGGAAAGGAAAGGAAAGGAAAGGAAAGGAAAGGAAAGGAAAGGAAAGGAAAGGAAAGGAAAGGAAAGGAAAGGAAAGGAAAGGAAAGGAAAGGAAAGGAAAGGAAAGGAAAGGAAAGGAAAGGAAAGGAAAGGAAAGGAAAGGAAAGGAAAGGAAAGGAAAGGAAAGGAAAGGAAAGGAAAGGAAAGGAAAGGAAAGGAAAGGAAAGGAAAGGAAAGGAAAGGAAAGGAAAGGAAAGGAAAGGAAAGGAAAGGAAAGGAAAGGGTCAAATATAATCTGGTCACCAACCCTGGATCCATCATTGTCTCAGGTCTGGTAATCTTGGGTGGTGGGTGCACCCACAGCAAAGTTTTCTGTCACCTTTTAAGTTCATCTTATCAATTGATTAGCATACTAGATAAAGAGAGGCAGGTATTCCACAAACTCATTTCTGTGAGAGATGAGGGGAAGGTGGAGCATGGGTTCTGTGCATGCATAGAGGGGAATGGAGTGAACCACCCCCTTGTCAAATTGAGTCCGTGGTTGTACTCACCCTGTCGCCTTTACTTCTATTGCAGTTCCCACAGATTTTTGCTGACTTCCTGTTTCTTGAGCAGTCATCCTGCTTCTGGGGCAGAAATACTCACTTCTTATCAGGCCTATCACCTCTTCAATGGTAAACTAGTTAACAAGGACTTCGTGGTGTCTGGTTTACACAGTAGAGCCCCAAAGTGTCAGGCTTACACAATGGAGCCAATGATCCTCCCTTTGAGACTTATCTAAGGAGTTTAGCAAAGCAACTGCAAGGGACTGGGGGGCACATTCTTCAATACACTCCCACCTCCTTGGGTGACATTCTTTAGACTAATCACAAAGGTCACAGATCATCCTTGAGGTCTTCTGTGTTGATGAATGTTTGAGGCATTCCTTTCTTCAGTTCCTTACAGTTGCTATTTAACTCTGCTTAAAAACTTTTCCATGTAACTCAAAAATGAAATGCAATTCATTTATAATTTCATATATTCATATTTTGGTTTAATTCATATAACATAAGGAGTGGAAATATTTTTCAATGACCCAGTACATGCTGTAATGTAGACTCAATATCAGCTTGTTCATGCTTTCTTAGCAGAACAATTACTGTGTAGTTCATAGAAGGAACATACCCTACAGATTATAATTAGTGAGAAATTGTTCTTAGTTCTCATGATAACATTTTGTTTCCACAAATGCATATCCAGTGCATTATGACTTGAAGAATAAAGCAGTCCTCAAAATATAAACAATAAAGTAGTTAATAATAATTTTAAAAACACTCTGTACAAGATTCCGCACATATATTTTTTATGGAAGGACTGAACTATCTATCAGTTGCTGAGTTGAACATGCCAGTGCCAGCATGATCTGCAGCAAAGGGGTCTAGCATGGTGCACTGGGCGGGGTTTCAAAAACAGGACAGGCAAACAGGGCATGGCACATCAGCAAGGGCGTGGCACAGCAGTTTATGCAGAAGGGTGTGCAGGAAGGGTGCTGAATCTCTGCCAACTCTACCAGGGAGTATGGCAGAAAACCATGGCCTCTCTGAGCTCTGCACCCACCATGACTGATGCAGCTTCCCAGACAGAGCTCCAGTGGGAACACGCTGCCACCCACGTACCAGGCTGCAGGGTGGGCCCTGCTTTTATGCCAGTACCAGATGGCAGCATTGAGCACACCTGTGGGAGGTGTGACCAGGGAGAGGAATTCCTCCGCTTAATGACAGAGCTCCAGGAGGAGGTGACACGGTTGAGGAGTATCAGGGAATGCGAGAGAGAAAGAGACTACAGGAATCACACCCTACCTTCCCTGGGACAGACCTGACAGGCAGACAGGACACATGACACACAGGATTCCTTCTTCTCTCTCCACCTGGCTGAACATGGTGACTCAAGTGATAGGGGACAATGGTGACAAGTTCCTGCCTGGCATAGTAGGCGTGTCTCCTCTGTGACTACCCCACCTTCCCAGGTGCCTTTACACAATAGGTAGGAAGTTCTGAAAGTGGAACCAGACAGTGATGAGGACGATGGTTCATCTAGCTTGGAGGTGTCACCAACGTTAAGTTGGCTTATGCCCTGTACTAAAACTGATTCCATAAAGAAAAAAAGATAGGTCATTGTCATAGGAGACACTCTCCTGAAGGGAACAGAAGGCCCAATATGCAGACCAGACCCACTTCCTAGGGAAGACTGCTGCCTTCCTGGGGCCTGGATTAAAGAAGTGTTGAGGAAACTTCCTAACCTGCTGTAGTCCTTGGATCATTATCCTTTATTTATTTTTAGGTAGGCACTGACGAAGCTGCAACAATAAGTCTAGGAGCAATTGAGACACTTTAGGGCCTTGGGATGACTGATTAAGGAATCTGGAGCACAGGTAGTGTTTTCCTGTATCCTTCCAGATGCAGGGAATGATGAGGGGAGAAACAGGAAGAGCGAGCAGATCAATACTTGACTCCGACCCTGGTATCACTGGCAGAATTTTGGAGTTTTTGATCATGGGTCAGTTACCTGACACCAGGCCTTCTGGCAACAGATTGGGTATACCTGTCTCAAAGGAGGAAAAGGATCGTTGCACAGGACTTCTCAGGGCTCATTGAAAGAGCTTTAAACTAGATTTGAAGGTGGAAAGGGATAAAACTGGGCTCACTAGAGATAAAACTGAGGGTGGCTTGCCAAAGTTTGAGGGATGCTGTACTAGCAAGGTCCTTTGGTTTTCCATCTCAGTGGAGATATGTGATGGCAAAGATAAAAGAGTTATTGATGTCTTGAAAATCATGGAAGCACCTGAGAACGGTCATGTAGGAATTCGGGTTTGTCCCTCAAAAAAAATGTGGCGGGACCAATAGCCCAACCGAAGTGCTTCTACACCAAGGCATGCAGCATGGGAAACAAACAGGAGGAGCTGGAAGCCATCGTGCAGCTGGAAAACTGTGATATACTTGCAATCACAGAAATACGACAGGATGACTTGCACAACTGGAGTGAAGTGATAGGCAAGTAAGGAGAGGGGATGGGATAGCCCTGTATATTAGGCGGGGTTTTGACTGTCTAGAGCTTGATGATAGTGATGATAGGGTTGAGTGTTTATGGGTAAGAATCAAGAGGAAGGCCAACAAGGCAGATATGGTGGGAATCTGGTATAGACCACCCAACCAGGATAAAGAGGCAGATGAAATATTCTATAACATCTGGGAGAAGTTTCCTAACCACTAGTCCTTGTTCTCATAGAGGACTTTAACTTACCAGACATCTGCTGGAAATATAATACAGCCTAGGAGGTTCCTGGAGTGTGTGGGAGGTAACTCCTGACACAGCTGGTGAGGGAGCCAATTAGGAGAGGCACCCTGCTGGACCTATTGTTTGTGAACAGAGAAGGACTTGTGGGTGGTGTGATGGTTGGAGGCTGTCTCGGGCACAGCAATCACAAAATGATAGAGTTTTAGATTCTCAAAGAAGGAAGGACATCAGCAGAACTGCTATCTTGGAGTTCTGGAGGGCAGACTTTGGCCTGTTTAGGGGCCTGGCTGACAGAGTTTGTTGGGAGGCAGTCCTGGAGGGCAAAGGAGTCCAGGAAGGCTGGACATTCTTCAAGAAGGAAATCTTAAAGGTGCAGGAGCAGACTGTCCCCATGTGCCAAAAGATGAGACAGGGGGGAAGAAGAACGGTCTGACTGAACTTTGGCTGGAACTCAGTGAAAAAAAGAGAGTTTATGACCTTTGAAAGAGGGGGCAGACAACTCAGGAGGACTGCAAATATGTCATGAGGTTATGCAGGGAGAAGATTAGAAAGGCCAAAGCCTAGCTAGAAATTAATCTGGCTACTACCATAAAATACAATAAAAAAATGTTTCTATAAAATATATCAGCAACAAAAGGAGGGCTAAGGTGAATCTCTACCCTTTGTTGGATGTAGGGGGAAACAGTGTGACAAAAGATGAGGAAAAATCTGAGGAACTTAATGGTGTCTTTACCTCAATCTTTAATAACAAGACCAATTGTTCTCTGGGTACCCAGCCCCCTCAGCTAGAAGCAGGGATGGAGAACAGAATGAAGGCCCATTAATCCAAGGGGAATTGGTTCGTGACCTGATACACCACTTAGGCACACACAAGTCCATGGGGACGGATGGGATACACCTAAGGGTTGTGAAAGAGATGGTAGAAGTGCTCACCAAGAGACTTTTAATTACTTATCACTTATCACTTAATCATTAACTGGGGAGGTCCCAGTTGACTGGAGGTTAGCAAATGTGATGCCCATCTACAAGAAGGGCCAGAAGGAGTATCTGGGCAACTATAGGCCTGTCAGTCTGACCTTGGTACCAGGGAAGGTAATGGAGGAGATCATCCTGAGCGCCATCACATAGCATGTACAGGACAACCAGGTGATCAGGTCCAGTCAGCATGGGTTTATGAAAGACAGGTCCTGCTTGACAAACCTGATCTCCTTCTATGACAAGCTGACCCACCTAGTGGATGAGGGAAAGGCTGTGGATGTTGTCTACCTAGACTTCAGTAAAGCCTTTGACATGCTTTCCCACAGCATTCTCCTGGAGAAACTGGCTGCTCATGGCTTGGAGAGGTGCCTTTTCAAGAAGGCTAAGTGCTGGGTCTTTCACTTGCATTACAACAACCCCATGCAATGCTACAGGCTTGAGGAAGAGTGGCTGAAAAGTTGAAACCCCCTATTTCTGAAAATTCCTAAGGGGAAAAGCAACTATGTCCCATAACTTGATTTTAGAAAAGTTTTATGGTGTCTTATGATCCATTGTTGGAAGAGACATTGATTGAAAGAAGTTAATATGAGACAATTAATAAAAAAATGTTTTAAAGCATATCTGTATGTTTGATATGAGAATGGAAGTCTATAGCGAGGAACATTTGTAAGAGGTTTATCCTGGTATGGGAATTCAGTAATTTCGGTATAGTTGGTATCATAATACTGGTTTAGTTGTGATGCTAGTACTCTACCAAGTGTAGTGTGAATAGCCCTATCTGCAAAGAGTTGTGAATATTAAAGATGATAATAGTGAATGGGGTTTACAGACCTGCACAGTTGTCTAAAAAATATGAATAGCTGAAGAAGAAATGATACAATTCCCTACACCTACAGAGGAAGAACAAACTGTCCAAAGGAAAGTTTGAAAACAAAGGTTATAGGGTACTTCTGGAGTAAAAGATCTCAGTGTTAAGACTAAAAGTAGAGTCCATAAGTGCACTAAAGCTGCACTGTTTGAACAGGAAACTTCATCAGGGTTTATAAAGAAGAACATTGTCTCTAATTAAGATAAAGCGAGATTCATAGGACCAAATACAAATATTTACATTGTAGACATCTGTATCTGAGTAGTCATCCCCTATCCCTGTATACTTAATTCAGATAAAAAGTCACTTTTACAGTGTGATTCACCTGAGCTATTTTAGATAGCTGTTATAAAGATTTAAACTTTCCCTAAAGGTGCACATTTCTTTCATTTACATGAATGATTTGAGTATATCTGATTCTGTATTTAATTTGGAGGGACTAGCCTAATGTTCTGTTGTCCCCAAATAATTTATTTATGAAAAAATCACTTAATCTGAAAAGCACTGAAACTGAGTCTCAACTCTGTCTTACTGGATTCCTGAATGAAGACTTTTTTTTTTTTTTTTTTCCATTGCATAGACTTGCACCCAGAGAGTGGAGATCCTCAGAATATGTCTAGGCAGCTCTCAAAAATCAGTCAAGATGAGTCCTTCTTAGTTTTACCCAGACTCTCAGACCAGAGTTTACATCCAGATTTTCTGTATCTGTCCACTGCAGAATTCCGATTGTGTGAATGATCCCATCATGTTTCTGTGACCCCAGTGAGATCATAACCTTGCAACTGCATGAAGACCTCTAATTCTCACCCCCCGACACACACCCCCACCCCCCACCCCCCCCCAACACCTCAATCTGCATGTGTTAGTATCTGGACAGTTCAGAGAGGTACCACATCATGCTCATTTCCCAGAGAAGGTATGAGAGCTTCCCCTGTTATGCTGTCTTATAGATACTTTGTTATTTGGGCACATATGCTTGAGGTGAGTCCCCTTCAGCCCTCTTTTGTTGAATAGGAAATCTCTCTTTTACACATCACCCTGCACCTTTTGCTTGCCAACTTGGTCCACCACTTCCTCAGTTGATTTTGCATCATTGTCCTCCATCTCTTTGTTCCTAGTTTAAAGTCCTCCTTACCAGCCTGCTGGTAATGCTTTTCCTCTACTTGAACAGGTGGATCCTGTCTCCTCCTAGAAGTCCTTGGTTCTCAAAGGCTTTCCCATGATAGTAAAAATCAAATGTCTTTTGCTGACACCAGTTGTACAAGGAGTTGTTGACATTCAGGATATGTCTACTCCTTAAGCACTTCACCTGCAGCATCAGGCTCAAGGGGAAAGCCATCCTTGATCTTTGTCCTTGGAGCCAGGTAGCTTGATATGCTCCAGGTCTTTCCTGGTATTTTTGGTAGTGCCCACGAGGAAGTGCAGCAGGGTGTCACTGTCCAAAGGCCAGACATGTTTGTGAAGCCTCCCCACAATGTCCTGGTTTTAATCCTCTAGCAAGCAGCAGGTCAGGTCAGTAGATATGGGTTTCCATCTCCTGCAGCAGGGAATCTCCCACTACTGTCACTCACCACTTTCTTCTAGTGTTGTTGTGTGGCTCAAGCTCAGCTAGTTCAAATGCTTTGCTGGCCACAGCTCCCAGCCCCTCATGTGCAACCAGGGCACTGGAACTCATTTGTAGATGCAAATCTGCAGTTGATGCTTACTGTATTTTAGAGTGGGAAAATTGATAGTTTTTTTAATAAATCAGAGAATCATAGAATCATTCAGGTTGGAAAAGACCCTTGGTATCACTGAGTCCAAACATCAGCCCTACTCTACAAAGTCCTCCCCTACACCATATCCCCCAGCATCTCATCTAAACGACCCTTAAACACATCCAGGGATGGTGACTCCACCACCTCCCTGGGCAGTCTATTCCACTGTCTAACCACTCCTTCTGTGAAAAATTTTTTCCTAATGTCCAGTCTGAGCCTTCCCTGTCGGAGTTTAAAGCTTTGTTCTGTCACTAATCACCTGTGAGAAGAGAGCAGCACCAACCTCTCTACACTGTCCTTTCAGGTAGTTGTAGAGAGTGATGAGGTCTCCCCTCAGCCTTCTATTCCTCAAACTGAACAGTCCCAGCTCCTTCAATCACTCCTCATAGGATTTGTTCTCCAGGCCCTTCACCAGCTTCGTTGCCCTCCTCTGCACTCACTCCAGCACCTCGATATCTCTCTCGTATTGAGGTGCCAAAAACTGGACACAATACTCAAGGTGTGGCCTCACCAGTGCAGAGTACAGGGGGACTATCACCTCCCTACTTCTGCTGGTCACACTATTTCTAAATGATTGGTCTAACTTAAAAATATTTCACCTATTCAGATTTAAGAAACAGTTATCACATGTGGTTGTAGCTTATGTCCTACACTTCTTGCTCTGCTAATTTCCCCCTGGCCAGTTTATTCTCCCCCCATTTTGTCCTTGAGCATCTGTTCATAGTACATTTCTATCAACATGTAGATAAGTAATATAGAAACCTAACATCAAGCTAAATAACTACTAAATAACAGGATATTTAGACATTACAGTGTTGAAACTTAGAACTTCCTGCTTGCAGTTTTATGGCTTAATATGTAGTAGTAATCAGGCATGTTGTTAAATTAATCTGCAATCAGCAGTGATATAATTTTCATTCAACTATATCTTTGCACTTAGCATAAATTGCAGGGTTTAAGTAGCATGGGTGACCTGTTTGGGAGGAGACTGCAAACTACAAATGACAGTCACATCCCATTCCAGAAAGCACTGAAACTGTTGTGAGTAGCCTATCATGCACCAAAACTTCAGACCATCAGAGAAGCACACAGCACACACCCCTACTCACACATGCTTGAGAAATAAATTGGAATGGAAATTGCTAGGGGCTGGAGACACTACACAATTCTGGAGGTGTTGCTGGAGACACTCAAGGAGGAGATATCTGAATCCAAAAGGGTCACATACATTCCTAAAGGGACTAAGTCTGCAGATGACCATGCTGGGGCAAGGACACCTCTGAGGGACTGTGGACATGGGTGACCCACATCACGGCAGGGACCACAGTAGTGAGCAGCAGAGGAAAACTTGTAGCTGTAAAGATCAGGAGAAAGAAACAAGTGGCAGAAGTCATTACACACATAACTCCAAGCCTTCTGTGCCAGTCAGCACCTCACCGAAGGAATTGGAAGCTGGTGAGTGTAATTCAGAGTGAAAATAAGAGAAATTGAGTCTAGGAAGGAAGAGAATAGGTGTTTGACTTAATCTGACTCTGAAGAAAGTGAAGGAAAAGGGATTTGTGCAATTTTTAAATTGTTTATATTCTCTTTTTTCTCAGTAACTAAATCAGTGATCAGAAGCCTGTATGAATTGGCAATAAATTAAATTAAGTAATAATCCCCAAATCAAGAATGTTTTGGCTATAACAATATTACACACAAATCAAGATTTCACAGAACCCTTTGAGGGAGCACCTCTGTGATTTTTTGGAACATTGTGATGAAATAGTGATCTGTAACGTATTCCAGAAAAATTTGCATTCTTCTGGTGCTCAAAGACATGGGAGTCTGATTAATTCCAAGTATTTTGAATCAATAAAGCTCAAATAAACATAACACCCCTTTCACCTTAAGAAACGAGCCTTAAAAAACTTGAAAAAAGTAATCTCTTACTCTATTAAATATCTGGGTGTCTGTAATATTGTAGAGAATCAAATATTGATAAATGAAGTTTAATCTGTGTTATATAACCCAAATTCTCCTGCTGGCTGCACCAGAAGAGTAACTTTTTTTTGCATTGATTTGAGACAAGCTGCAAGACAAAAATATTTTGTTTCCCATTAGGTAATTGCTAGCTATTGAAAGACCTTTTGGCAGTACATGGCAAAAGTAAAATATTTTTTCTGCTTTTTTTTTCTTCTTCTTTTTTTCACTTTTATTCCCCTATCAAAGATTCAAAACAAACAATGCATTGGCTTGCTTAAAAATAAACGTCACGGCACTTGTCAGAATACAAAAGCTTCTAAATTCATTCCCAAGTACACTCTCAGGCTACCTGTTTCTCAGATAACTCAGTTTTTTCCTTGTTTTACAGGTCATGAAAAGCATGAACAAAACAAACAGGACTAGGAAAATCTGTGTGCTCCATGTGCTTGTGTAATTCCTGTTTGTTGCTTTATTTTCATTCATATGCGTTGAGCATTTATAGTGATATTAGATTTACATCATCTATACTTATGTATCAATTACATAAGTTGTATCAACAAAATATTAAGACCTTCTAAATATCTGAGAATACAAAAAAGCTAAGTGCTCAAACTATTACAAATGAATTCCCAAAAATTTTTTAGATAAGTATGATCCTTAGGGAAACGATGGTAATAAGATAATCAAACTATGTGGCAAACTGTCATTTTTTCAGGAATAGTATGTCTGATAAATAGATCCAAACTCAAACACTGTGTGGTCTAGTTTGGAGTGGAAAAAGCAATTGTGACATATGCCTGAAGAGTCTGTTTGATGTTTGTACTCCAGTTTTATTTATACAGGTTGTCATATTAGTAAGCTTCACTGAATTGAAATTATCATGTTATTATAAATATTATCACAATCTTCAATGCCACTTGCAGTTATTTGTAAGGAAAATTTGACTCAGGAATTTTCTGGAAATTTCTATTGAAATATATTTTTCAAAATAAGTAAAAATGTAATATCTGTCAAATTAAAATACAATGCAATAAAATTCAGTAAAATGTGGGGGGCTTTTTTGTTTGTTTTGAGGTTTGGTTTTTTTCCATTATGCAGTGTATTATTGTTAGTATCTTCATTAGGATTTAATTCAGCTGTGTTACATTCACCATTCTCTTTTAAGTCTGTTTTGGTTTAAACATCTCTTTATGGAATATTGTACTGTGGAAACTCAGAAAGCATGTGGAATATCTGGATATATATAAGACAACAGCACCTTTCCAATCCTCAAGGAAATATAGCTGAGCACACGAAAGTACTTACAGATTTACCATATTCCAGTTTTGTTCAGAAGATCATAATGTGTGCATACCAGCTGTCCTCAGACCAATGGTTGAAAAGAGAACATTCAGGAAAGAAGAGGAAGCCAAGTGGTCATGAAATACAACTTTTGGTTGGGGAACGAAAGAAGCCAAAAAAAATCCTTTCAGTATTTACATCTGCTCTTCTTTCTTTCTGGTAGACATATAACGTATGCAATATTTATTTTCAGCCAGCTGCAACAGAATATGAGTGGGTTAAAATGCTATGACTGTAATTGAGTGTTCGTGAGATAAAAATTAGATTAATAAGGTCTGTTTCCTCTTTCCCATCTCTTCCACTCCTGTACAAAAAAAGCTGAGCTGAGGATCAAAAGATGTTCCTGTTGACATACTAGTAATGTGGGCAAATCAATAATAAACCTTTGAAAGGAGGCTTGAACAAGTCAGCTAATGATGAAGATCTCTTGGTTCATCATTGCACATGTAAAGAGTTTCACTTTCGGTGGGAGAGTTTATTCATCCACAGGATTACTGTACGTAGAAGATGAGTAACTGCTGAGCGCAAGAAATGTTTGCCTTTTTTCTGTTGTTAAAGACCTCTTCCAATCTCCACCACCTTTCAAATAGGAGAGAGGGTGACCTTGCAAAGACATCAGCCAGCTCTCTCACCACCTTTGTCTATCAGGTTCCATGGATAGAAAAATATTTCCATAGAGCATAGTTTCTTACACAATTAGAAATAATCTAGAAAAGAATATTAACATTCTAACAACAAATAACAACAAAAATCCAGGCCAAGTCTAGAAATACTGGTTTCTTTCTTCTTTATCCAGTTTCTTCAGTGCCAACAAGAATCACATGGTAGTATTTCTATGGCTAATTTTATGTCTGTGGCCATCACTTTTTTGCTTTCTCATTGAGAACTACTTACAAAAATCAAACCATATCATATCTGATTCTCTTGTCTCTGCTAAGGTACTGTGAATTGCTAGAGGAAAGAGACACAAGCAGAAACAAACAACTCAGCATTTTAATATCATCTGAATTTTTCATAATGTAATGATTTTTTCTTGAATCTCTGTTTTATTTTCTGCTGCAATAGCTTCTTAGGCTTCAACTTCATTCACATTCTCTCCAGAATAAATTCTAATAAGAAATTACAGATCAGAGCATAGCAATTTTATTTTAATTTTTAAATTAAAATTTTTTCAAGAGATTGTATGTATTAATGTAATGAAAGAAAACTTCATTCTTTGCAAAATGTATATTCCATGCATCTGAGGCTCAATATGAAACATAATCCTCGGTTAAGATACCATGGTCAATTGATTAGTTTATTAGTAAAAGCAAATAACAACATTTTATGTAAGGAAAACACATAATTTGCTTTGAGAAAATATCCATAATGCTTATCTCATATCACAGAGCTACCACAAAAGTCAATGCTCAAGAATGATCATTTATATTCTCAATTTCATGTCACTATATTGAAGCTACTGAGAGATGCTCAAACCCACATGTCGTAAAGGATCTTCTTGACAGTTTGATTGTAGTGTGATCATTACCTTATTTACTTCAGGTAGAAATAATTCTGTTAGCTTAGGTGAACTGTGAAATGTTCATGACAAGAGGATGATTTTCTAAACAGGACTGGGGCAAGAGACACTAGAGATTTACAGAAACGTCAAAAGTGATAGTCTCTGTCTGAGTGTTGTAATGAGAAAGTTGCAGTAGTTAATCCTTCCACCAGCACATATGGAATTCATCTCTAAAGTACTAGGTGTTTCAGTGACTTTCCTTGTTAATTTTAAGCAATCTTTTTTTTTTCCTCCTAATCCCCTCTAATCTGCAAGTAAAAAATTTACATTTGTGAGATATCCATTGACATTAATCATTCGCCTCTGATATCTCTAAAATCCTTGGTTCATTATGACTGTAAAACCCAAGGAATGTCACAAACTCTAAAATAAGATTACCTAAATAGAAAACATTGTTTTCTTGCAGTTTAATACCTTAAAACATATTGAAGAAAGTCAAAGTATTGTAACAGAGATCCCCACAGTACAGATGCAAGAGGATAGCAGAAGGATGATGAGTCCTTGGAAGCCTAAATTACATGAAGCATAACATTTGAAAAGTAGATGTAGCACCTCCTATTCTCAACATTCCTAGCTCCTTCTCTGATTCCTTCCATGGGAATAACCCTCCTTCCCACAGAAATCAGATAATCATCTGTTAATCTAACCAGATAAACTTTTAAAGCCTCTCTACTATAAAGAAATAGGTTTCTTGCTTAACTAGTATGTATCTGTAGAGGAAGGAATACTTGTATCACTAATACACAGTACACCAGTGACGTCTTTAGCAAATGATCAGAGAGTTCAAGAATGTGTTTATAATCTATGCATTACTGTTAATTGCCAGGCTGACTAGAAAGTATAAAGAGTTTAAGCATCTAATAATCATGATCTAAAAAGGTATGAGGGTGTTTTTTTGTATCTCAGATGTTTATAGCCAAGTTTACTTTAACTGTGGTATAATTCTCATTCAAAGTATTTTCAACTTTGTTGAAATACCTCTAGTATTAAGTCTCATGTAGAACATTTTTGGTTACCATGTCCCTTACAGCTAATCCACCAGAAGTAATATTTCTAAAACCCTTAGAGTGAGGGGCTTTCTTTACCTGTCATAAACAGGTAAAGAAATTCTAGAGAGAGAAGGGATGAACTACAAAGAACAGTGACCTCCCAGTACTTATAAAGGCAGGTGAGCATCTGTTTTTTTCAATACGCAGTATTTCTCTGAAAGTTTCGTCAACCTGCAGCACACTTTGATTATATCAATGAAAGAACTGTAAGGCTGAAATTGCTTTTAACATTATACCATTCAAAATATTCAGTAAATGTCCAAACATCTACAAGGTCTGAAACATGACAACATTGAAAGTTACTTTGTTTAAACCAGAATAAACATTTCCAAGAGAAAAAGAAAAAAAAAAAAAAAGAGAAATAAAATCAACACATAGTTCTTAATTTTTGTAATGACTACCAACCTTAGCATAAATTTAGTAAATTGTTCTAGTAGCATGCTTTGACCTTCTTTTTTGACAAAAATGTTTAAATTTGAATGTGACTTTAATTTGAAAATTTACAGGTTTAAATAGAAAAGTGTTCTTTGCTTAGCCACAACTACAATAGTTCTCTTGCTCTCATTACCTGATGGATATACTCACCAGCATTTAAGGTGATAGTTTTATATATATATTTATGTAAGCTAAATATGAAATAGTTTTCATTCATTGATCCATGGACACTGAATTTAACAGATTATCTTTTTCTCTCCATTGTCACCTCTCACTCTCTATTTTTCCAAAATTATATTGCCAGACTGCAGAAGTTTCACCATTATCAGATAAAACAATTCACAAAGTTCCACAAATACATACAAAAATACTTCCTTCATGTGTGTACCCCTTTCCTTTATACTTATTTCTTTTCCAAACACTTTATACACTTTAGTGATTCTTTTTTCCTTAGAGGTTTCTGAAAAGGCAGGTGAGAAATTTTTCAGAAACATGTTTTTACAGGGAAATGTATAAAGTAATTTAGAATTAAACATGTTTTCAAAGGAATTTATTTCAAAGGTAAAAGTTATTCTAGATTTGATTAAGTTACTTTAATCTATAAAGCAATGTTGCTATCACAAACCCAGTTTGAGATTCTTTAGTGGGAGATTAAAGAAAGTGCCTTTGAAATTAGGATGGATACAAACTTTTAATGTTAAACATTTGATAAATTTGTGGATGTTAATTACATGCTTGTTAGAGAATAAATTTAAAAAGTTTTCTATTTCTCAAATTTCTTTGGCTGTCTGCTTCCAACTTTTAAAACCGTTAGATTTCTATTCATCTACCAGTTTTCTAAACTACCTTTAGCCTCATACGTACCCTGTTGTATTTGTGTTTTTCTATTCTCTTTTGAAAGGATAATATTATGAATGTACACAGACGTGTCAAAGGAAACACTATTCTATGTGAACAAATTTGTATTTTGTAATAGCATCTTAGATTTGGCAAAAAACCTTTTTTTATTTTACTAAAGCTTGGCTATTTTTATATTTCACATGCCTATGTTGTTCCCACAAAACTAAGACTAAATGAAGAATCAAAATCATATATGCATATATGATAATAAGCTATAACATAGATCACACAGATATTCAGAGGCTTTGGAGAACAAGTACTTTTGAGAGTTACAAAAAAGTTTTGGGTCTATAGAGCAGTTTTGAATCTCCAGCTTGATTCTGTAACAAGTGCTGAACACATACTTCTGTGCTATTATACCACATGAGAGGTTTCTACTACTCCTGCTATCACTAGCAGATGAACTGGAGGATGAAAGGAAGAGGGAAAACAGAAAGAAGCAGAGTGGTGGCAGCAGGTGCTGCTTCCCAGTTTTCCATCAGTTTTCATTGGCAGCAACAGCCACCTCCCGGATGTTGTAGGGACTCTTTGGCACTTGCTGCTTAGGCAGCTGTCCTCTATTTTCTCAGAAGAGGAAAGAAATTAGGCTGTACAGAAAGATCTGCTGAAAAATAGAAGAAATCACTAATGCCATTTATAACTCCATTTGCCAGAAAATTATACATTTCTAAGTTCAAAAAAACTGTAGAAGGAAGAAACAGCTTGTGTCACCTAAACTACTTCAGAAATTAAAATCCTCTGCAACAGAGTAATGGATCAGCCCCAAATCACAGAAGTCTGTGATAGAAATAGTGACAGACCTCAGCTCTCATATGGCCTAATGCTTGTACTTTGACTACAGGTGTCTTTCTTTTTCATGGTCTGTGAAGTGAGTACTACAATTCCATCATGAAACTCTATATATATATAAAAAGCACAAAGTAATGACAGTATATTTTCTGACTGAAATTAAAAATAAATACCCACAAAAATGTTACTCCATCTTTAGAATCATTCTTAATATGGTTATAGTTATTAAGAACTTTCCAAATAATCAAAAAAGTTTGAAAATAATAAAGGTTTATATTAAAAATTTGAAATTTTTATTTTATTTAAAATAATTTCAGATAATTTTAGTAGCATGGATAACAAGTTTATAGATATTTTGTACAGGAAGAAATGACCAAGGATCATAGAAGTCACAACAAAACCTAGTAAAAATAGTCCCAAGGGTCTAATTAAGATTTCAAGGAAACTGTACTCCCGCAACAAGCGGTGTTGCAGAGCATTGCAAGCTACATTGCCAAATTCAGCATAAAAGGTAAGTTTATAGTCTAAGTTTCAACAAATATAAAAATAGCAATATTGAAATAATGTGAAAGTGTTTTTACATATACCTAAAAGCCTGATATGATTCAGACTTTCTGTGTTTTAGAGGTGATAAATACATCTCAGTAAAAAAAAAAATGTTCATTAACTAAAAGCTGTACCTTTTCATTTAACTGTGTTCAGCCAAGTGGAATTTACTACATATACATACGTGAAATACACATTAGCAGAATGAAAAATAATTACAATGTTAAAGATTTACAAATTTATTTGCATTTTATTAACGTTATAGCAATAGAAAACCAGAAAAACTGATGTGTAATTTTAAAAAATCACAATTTTACCAGATGAAATGTGTCAAAATATGAGTAGTGATTACTTGAAAAAAACATTTGGAAACATTATGAATGGATCAAAATATTGTTTTGAAGCAGTAAAAATTTGCTTAACAGAATTATTGTTACATAGCAAGTAGTCATAAAATTGAAAGGTTTTGTATCCAGCACAGAACATCAAATGCTGATATTGACAACAGCAGCAGAAAAGGCAAACTGAAGTGCTTTTATCTCAGACATGAACACCAGCTGCCATAACGCAGAAATGAAAGTAACTGTGCGCAGTCTACAAGGGGATCTGTCAATTGGCAAGATCTGCAAATGCCAATTTGACTGGAAAGTCAAGTGGTGACATTTTTCCAATTTTCTGAGCCAATCACACACTGATTTTACTCCTACATATGTGGTTAATACATAGTGTATCATTCAAAAATTCTCTTAAAATCTATTTTTAGAAGCAGACTAGCATTTGTGATACTTTTCAACATCCTTTCTAAAAACCATCCCAATTCAAAGGATAGTGTAAACAAAGAAGGCTTCAGAATAAGAATAAAAAATGTCTCGTATGTTTTCTTATAAGTAAGAAAATTAAAAGCAAAGAAAACACAATCAGATGCAGGGATTTGCTGAACTCTAAAAAACTTGAGACTTTATTTATTTCTTAGTAGCAATACTTTCACAACAACTCAGCCATTTTGTTTTAAAGTTCTCTACTTTGTGACTGCATCTGAAACACTAACCTCCTTTGAAATCTTCAAGGGAGTGACCTCCAAAGAAATAGAAGTGACTCACATCTATGTTAGAGTTTTAAGTAAAACAAATAGAATAATGGAGAATACACTCAACTACTGACTTAAATTTTGATTGACTTATATTGATTTGGCATTTATTTTTCTGATTTCTGACAGTGGACTTGCAAACCATTATGCACATTTTATCATGGCTGAAACCCAAGTAGAATCTTCAAACTAGTCTCTGTATCTCATTATATGTCCTATGACCTCGGTTCAAGAAACAATATTCTAAAGAAAGAAAAATAAAGAGCATACAAATCAAAGGAATGTGCAAAACAATTCATGTTTTACAAATTCTATTGCAGGTAAAGATCTGAGTCACCTTGTAGTAAAGGTAGAGACCAGAATGAATCAAATTTTTTTTCATTTACTTTGTTTTAATTTTTGACAGTTATGTTATTTAACAGTTTAACACTTTTTTTTTCAGGTTAACAAGAGGAGAAAAAACCCATAAAACAACAAATATAACTAAAAAATAACATTTTTTAAAACCCACCTCTTCATTTGTTTCTACATTTTACTTGCAGCTTCCTTAGAAACATAGAGAATGAATTAAGATGAAAAATGATGACAACCTCATAGCATTTGACATTGGAAAATTTTAGCTTTTAACAAATATGTGTAAATGTTTCAGTGACATGAACAATAATTTGTTCACAACAGGCAAATGTTCACCCTGTAGAATAAAATGAGTGCTATTAACAAAATAAAAAAATGGTATATCTTTATCTGGTATTGAAAGTTGAGGGAATAATGATTAACTCATACTGATGTGGTAATTTTGACTTTTTATCTAAAATAAATGGCAGTTTCCCTTTATGTTGCATCTTGCATCTTAATATATTTGCTATGTGTCTGAATAAGAGCAGAAGAAAGGGAAGTAAAATAATTAATTCTTCTGCTTACCTCTTTCATCTGATTACACAGGATTTGATGTATCAGTAGTAGTATCAGTCAAAATGACACAAAGACTGAAGACTCAAACCGAGGAGGAATAAATGGTATCATCAAATTTACTTTCCTGAAATTCAGAATATTCAGCAGTAGCTCAGTGTTAACTATAGCTGACTTGACTGTTTCTTTCCTGGATGTTGCTCACCAACTCATGTTGAACCTCTGAATTCCTTAGACACAGCCAAATAAAATAGCTTCTAATTCCTTCAAGAAACACCCAGTTGCAATGAAAAATCTTTTAGCAGTCAAGAATTCTGAAAGAAAAGTCATAGTGTTCTGCAATATAAGAGAATTCCTAGAAGTTTTGCCCTTTGATATTTAAAAAATAGAGGAGCTAATTTTAAAAACTTGATTTGTAGTGCTGTATCTCAGCTACAAGGAAAAATAAAAAATTACTAATAAGCTGAGAACTCAAGCAAAATAATAAGAAGGGTAGTATTCACTAGACAGTGTGTTAATTAGATTGAGTTTGGCAGATCTATCCTAAAGCTGAATTTAATGCAATATGTTACTAAGGAAATGTCAGGTTAAATTCCTTGAAAATGGCCAAGAAATTTAGAGCTATTGCTATATAATATTCCTGTCAACGTATCTTACAGACCCATGTAATGATGGTTAGATTTGGAATCTCAAAAATTTTGAAATAACTTTATTTACAAGTGACAAAAAGGATTGTTCAATCCATAGGGAGCAAGAAAACATAATGTAGCAGACAGACTGAGTACAGACACAGATGGAAAGGTCAGAGCATAACAAGGGCAGAAAATTCAGGGGCAGGTGTGGGTGATGGCTATAACTGTTGCTTCAGGGTCAGAGAAGAAGAGTCTGCTTGAGATATTAACATCCTATTAGTATCCTAAATGTCAGAGTTAGTCAGCTATGTGGCTGCGCATTGCTGATGCTCTTGTTATAGTGTTAGCCATCTGTCAGCTGCTATGCCATGTGAGATTCAGAAATAATCATAATGCCCCTAGTTTTTATCTCCTGTCTGAATGGTTTCTGGTGTATCAAGTCCCCCTTTGCTATCCTTCACATGTTGCTGAAAGATTGTCTTTCTTCCTTTCCATTTTTTAACCTGCAGCCTTATTACTGTGTTTGTCTTAAGAAAAAATATTACTTGACCTTATGGCTCATACTACAGAATTATTAAATAAACCAACAATAATTTATAGGTAGCAACTTATCTGGTTTATGACTTGGGTGAATTTTATCCTATTAGGACAAAAGACATCACAGCACATAATCAAGAAGTTCAAATTCAATGAGATATAACAGACTGGGACAGGACAAATGAAAAAGTCTTGACAGTTAAGGTTTCAGGAGTGTTCTTATAACTCTTAGATCAGTCACTTCACCAGCTGACTGGCATTGAACTGTGTCACAGAATATGTAGCATAAAATGTTATGTAGTAACTTGTCCTTAAGAATGGTATTTCAACCCAGGCTAATCCCTGCAATGAAAACCACCGTATTTTCCATGGAAACAGGACAAATTTCCCAAGTTACTAAGATGTCTTCACTGGAACATGTGATCTTTTATTTTCTGGAAATTATATTTGGCTGATCAGACATAGGTATACACAGGGAATTTTTTGAGATAGTTGTCTAGATGTCTTTTAAAACCAGTGGAAAAAATACAGTCATGTTTAGTTCATAAAATATCTTATCTCAAGGTAAACTTATAAAATAGGTCAGATGAAAGTGTCTGGTTTTCCCACTGACTATTAGTGAAGACTAGTTCTATCTGCAGATATATAAAGATAAGTGATGTAAATCCTGTTTAGTTGCCTACAGAGGATTCAGTCATGCTTTCATGTTTTCATGATACCATTGCAAAAATTTGCCCATTATTTCTTCTATTCTACCCACTACTTGCAGTAGCCATATCACAGCTAGCACCTAGATGACTGGCTCTTGTACATTAGTCATCTGACATGCAGGTGTTCATTGTTGAAGCTCCTTTTCTTGCAAATTCTGACTAAGAATCAATTTGAACATGTCTCCCTCAAACAGGATAATGCTGAAAGCACTGCAATGTGCCTCTCAGAGAGTTCTGTTGGTGGTTGGATGAGTAATAAATTGTTCATTTAGCTAACAGAGGTAAAAAAAAATCTGCCAGACAAAATAAAAGTGAAACAAAGCAAAAAAAAAAAAAAAAAACAAAACAAAACAAAACAAAAAAACCCCACCAAAACCCAAAAACACCAAACCATCATGGGTTATCCCAGAGATTTAGGAATTCCTCAAAGAATATTAAGATGATGGCTCAGATTTCATCTCAACAATTTTTAGTTTATCACAGAGATATGTAACTGAGACCAGTTCCAGGAGGACAGAATGGTACCTCAGAATCCAATACTCTACATGGCAGGGCAGATGGCATAGTGAATACATTTAAATTCTTTGTTTAAGTCATGCAGAACAAATCTGAACAGTGGCTTTCTAATTTGAAAAAAAATTGTGTCCCATCTTCAGTGCCATTGGCTGCCCTGAGTGTAGGTTAAAAAATTTGTCTTTGCCAAAACATTCTATCTCTTTTGTTCATGTACAATTTTCTTCAGGGCTAGGATTTCAAACAATACCCGGGTTCCAGTATACGATCACTTAACTGGAAAATTCATAATTATTTCTAGGAATAGGAAGAACTTTTTTTAAAAGGGTAGGAAAGATATAATTATTTATGTGGATTAATGCATGGAACAGGTAATGTGAATACTTTTAATTTCATCCTTTATGAACTTCACCTTTCCTCATTATAAGTGCCTTGGCTTCAGCCATTAATAAAATGACCTCTTTAAAACAGATTTGTTACAACATAGATGGTTCGCATAGAGACTATTACTGGTCATCATATTTTCTAATTTTTAATTTAATCTAGTGTTCCTATATTCATGTATATCACCTAGCTATTGAAAAACAAAACAAAATTAAACAAAACTAACTGCAACATTAACATTATTTAAAATGCCTGTGTGGCATTCAGCACTGTTCTGAATACTAAATTTCTTCTAGCTGTTCTATTACAGCCAGCTCAGATAAATGATCTGGCAGCACATGATGGCATTAAGTGCAATCAGGCACGCAGCAACACTGACATCAGATGCTGGCATCCTTTATTTGAAACAACATTTGATCCAGAATGAACTAGCTGTACTTGCAAATTTAGTGCAGTAATGCAAAAAATTATGGGTCTTAGATTACACCTGGAAATTGGATGTCGTCCAAGGAAAACTCAGAACTAAACTGCTCATACAGTTCATACTCCTCAGTTCAGGAGGATTTTGGTGCTGCTGAGAAAGGAGTTGTCTTTCTTATCTTGACTGCTAATTATTTAGTGGAAAAAGTTTGAAGCTCCAGTGGGGGTGTTGTTGGTTGGTTGGTTGGTTGGTTAGGTTGCTGTTGTTTTTCCCAACTGTTTGCTAAGCAATCCACAGCTGTTGGGCCAGTAAGCCACACATCAGGAAGACAGTAGAAATCTGTGTTACATTCATAAAGATAATTTTCCATGAAGAAGAATAAGAGACTAGGAACAACATCCATTTGAAAAATACCAGCGAAAAGCTGTATTTAGATCAAGACAAAAGTCACCAAATTAACTGTGAAACTCTGAGGCCTTATAAATTAGTCATATGTCTCTCTTGTGTTTGTTTATATTACACATTCATTTTTATTTCTTCATGGCTGCATTTGACAGTACATAAAGTATTCACATTAGTATTCACACTTCATAGTGCTTTACACACCTGCTTGAAAAACACATTTGTTTGAAATAAATGCACATTCATTAGTAATTTTTTAATTACAAAGATACTTCAATGGCAGGTTATTTTCTTGTTTGGTCTTCTTCAGTTCTTAGACAATCTAAGGTAGAAATAAAGGCTGCTCAGAAGTTATATGTATTACAAAAACTTGGTTTGCTTCATTTAATTACATTTTTATAGAATGCTAAATCATACTAACTCCTTAGAATAGGATTATGATGTGGTGTGTACATTACATATACATATGATGTTTTATATAACATATTCCAGGGGTTAATTTTCTAAGACTTAATTTGGACAAAAGGATCATGTCAGGTTAACAAAAGATTTGGAAAGCCGAAGAATCTAACCAGGCATGACAATTTTTTGCTAGACTCTTAAAATAAACAAAATTATTTATAAGAAGAAATTTTCCTTTCATGAATTAAGAATTAACTCATTATAATACTAAGGTAATTGTCTGGGATTTCTCATAGAATGAATATGGTATACAGTAATGTAGCACTCAACATTTTTGTTCATGTTGACCTGTTAAGAAGACTCCTATATATTTCAAAAAGAACACAAATTGCTTGTTTGAGTTTAGAGGTAAGAAATGTAGGATGGAACCACAGTACTCGTCATGAGCAGAACAGATGGGATAAACTTTTAAAGCTTTTGTTTTGGATTTGTTCTTTTATTTACATTTTCTATATGGCAGTGCAAACACTCATGCGCATAGGGAACAAACTACCACTATATGAACAAACATATAGTTGGCATTTTCTGCTTTTCCAAAGTCTGTCTTTGAAATGAAGTAAACTTTAAAACACAATTTCTTCATGTAACTTTTCAAAGCATTTGGGGGGTTAATTTCTTTGGTTTGTAAAGTACTTTTCAACAATTTAAGGATTCAAAACTTCAGTATTTCTTTCCTTCCCTTCTTAAGACTTAGCAATTTTACTCCCCAAAAATTGGTGCTCAGGGAACTACTTACATCAGAAGCAAGTAGGAATAGAGATATCCTAAAAAGTGTGGTGGTCACTGGGATGTCTTCTGCATATAAATAAGTTGAAGTAACCTGTCTGTTTTGTTCTTTCTTCCATGGATATCTTGTTCTGTCACAGGTCGTGGTGTCTGCTCCTTTGCTTCCCTCTCAGTATGTGTTAACTGCTGGGTCAGCTAGACATAGGTCTAGTCTTAGAAAGATTGCATATTACTTGCCTCAGCATATTCCTAGTCTTAGAAAGACTGTAAACTATTATTTTTAGAGCATGCTGCAAAAATTCTGATGAATGATTCAAAAAATACAGGGTGAAGGTAATTTTCAATAGTTTATGCCTCATCAAAACTTGAGCACAATCTCTTGCAACAAAGGAAAGGTACTTTATGCAAGTTTTGCCTTTGCTGAATTTAAAGGGTTTGTTACAAAAAAACCCCAAAATGTTGTAAAGCAGTCTTGGACGATATCACAAAAATATTTTATAGTGCCTGTGTTCTCCAAAATATGATAGGGCAACATAAATTCATGGGTTAGTACCAGTGGTCTCTGTTCATAAAGTGTTTTTAAAAAAAATCGTTAATTTTTCACTTAAGAGTACTTCCATGATTACAACCCTGTGGGGCGGCACCAGTCAGGAAGGCATAGCCAGCCCTGGGGTATCCACTCGCCCTGTTCTCTAATCCAAAGGAGCCTCCAGCTTGCACTGCGTTCTGGCACCTAGAAGGCAATTAATCTCCACCTTTTCAGGTACTTACTTTTGTAAGGAATTCTTCCCAACATTAATCTGACACTGAATCAGGTGATGGACAGCTTTTTAGAGAGCAGGTAATGTAAGTCTGTGTTAAACACCTTGCATTACCACACTGACAGTATGATTGGACTCCTGCTTCTCTGGTTGAATTCTTAAAAAATATTTTGGAAAGTGAACTATTTGCCATTTTAAAAACAGACAGCAGTAAATGTGTACCCTTGGTAGGATGGCTCAAATAATTTTATTACATTTATTTTCATTTCTCAGGATTTTGTCATGAATATGGCAGTTAAGCTTGGACCTCATTTTTCAATACGTTATTCTTATTTAATGCTAATATACCTTAAAAGGGCTTACACTATTGTAAACCAGAAATTAGATCACCCATAGAAAAAGTATTGGGACTAGCTTCAACTATTTTAAAAATAAATGTGTGCTTATAATTGCTAAATTTCTATACTGAAAGGCAATTAAAAATATCTTAGTTACTAATTTTAGGACCAGGAAGAGGTAGACAGACTTTAAAGAGTCAAGAAATAGCCTGTTCCTCTGCAATTCTTAGATGCCAAGAGCATATATTGGCATAGAATAATAGCTCATTGTAGTCCATTTCAAAGGCATCTGAGTTAGTTTTGAATGAGGTAATTTGGGTAAAGAAAGTAGCATAGTTATAGTGGTATGATATTCCATCCAGGATTAGAAAACCCTAATTCAGGTGAGCTCTGTAGCCATATGTAATAAGACAAATAAGGAACCTATTGGCTAGGTGTGTGACTTTTTTTTTTTTTTTTTTAATAGAAATAAAGGACAATGATATCTCAATGAGATATAAAGTTTTATTTTAAAAGGCATTTAAAAAAACCACAATCTCCCACAGTATATCTCTTTTTTTTCAAAAAGACTACATTTCACCTTCTCTTCAATATAAAATTCTGTTATTCTATGCTTCAAGGTGTTTTGTTTTGTTTTGTTTTTAATTTAAAATGATAGTTGTGAAGATCTCCCAGGAGAATAACCAGCATTGTTGATGGGCTCAGCTTTGGTCAGCAGTGGGTCTGTTTTGGAGACGGTTGAAACTGGCTCTGTCTGACATGGAGGCAGCTTCTGGTGTCTTTGTTTCAGTCCTCTGCTACAAAAACCTTGCCACATGAACCCAGTACAGTGCCTTAAGAGCGTGTAAGATGAGTGAGATATACATGAGTAGATTGTAGTCAAATGTTAGCAGAGAACTGTGCCACTAGACGTGTTTTAGGCAACTTACATTCATTATAAAATAATTGTTCTTCAATTCTTTTTTTATAATTTACTTCTTGGTAAATTAATTAAATTAGAAAGCTCAGCAAAATCAAAATCAGATCACTGTAATTCTTACACGCTATAATTAAATACAGCACAGTGTGAAAGAAATATTAACATTGTTCAAAATTTAAGAGTCTCTCTCTGCCATACCCAGGTTAATCATCTTACAATAATTAACAATAACAATCAGGTATTTAACAGAAGTAATTTTCAACAGGTGTCTTCTTTTAAAAGATCTTTAGAAGCACAGCATCCCATAGTGTGAAACTTCGGCCTCACAGTTCCATGGATACAAAATTACAAATCAAATACTGCGTTTAGATCTGAAATCTCATCAAATTAGCAAGATAATAGAAACTTGTATTACACATCTTTAAGTTCAATGATGATTTATTTATAATATACTTTCTTGGTTTTATTATGCAGCAATTGAGTAATACAGTGAGTTATGTAGAATGAAATACTTTTTTCAGTTTCCATTAACTTTTATGCAAACAGGTATTTCTTATATTTTCTTTTAGCATTATCAGCTGCAAAAGAGGGTAAGATGTCAAAAGTTTGCCTCAATTAATTTTGTACTTTTGTTTTCTAGAAATATTTCTTGCAGAGAGTAAAATAGTCCTTTATATAAGTGTAGTAATCTATAACTATCAGAAACACTCAGATATTTCCACAGTTCAAGACATCAATTACTATAATGGAAACATATGCCACTTTCAATCAAGTCTTATCTGTTTCTCAAATGGAAGAGAACTGGCACATTGTCAGCATTAGAAAAGACGTTCTCCTGTCAAGATGTATCATTGCAGTTTTGAGACAACAGTCCTGGTACATTTTGCTTACCTCCATTGCAGGTTATAAAACTAGGAAGACCATTTTGGTGTCTCAGTCCAATTCCTACCCTAAGATGTACTGGATCTTCACTGAGACTTCCAAAGTAAGGAGAGAAGACTTTAAGACCCTATTTAAAGCCATTTAAAATTGTGTTATGACAATTAACAAATAGTAGGGTGTCCTGGTTTGAGTGAGTGATGGGGGTTCTTTTAGTAGCAGGGGAGGGCGCTAGAGCAGTGGCCCCCTGCGAGAACCTTTTCAAAGGTCCCCCAGCGCCAAGTTGGACCCTCTTTTGCACCAAGGCCGGGCCAATTAGTGACAGTGGCTGCACCTCTGTGATAATGTATTTCAGAAGGGGATCCTGGGAGAAGTGGTGGGAGTTGTGAGGAGAACATCTGTGCCTACACCAATGTCAGTAGAAGAAAAGAGGAGAAGGGGGGGAGGTGCACTGGTACAGAGACCCTGCTCTGTATCCTGTGGTGAGATGTCAAGGCCCACTGCCTGCTGCCACCCATGAAGGTCTACGGTGGAGCAGATACTGATGTGTGGCCTGTGGGGAACTCCACACCAGGACAGGTGCCTGTGCCTGAAGAAGACCGGGACCCTGTGGGTAGAAGGCCCTGCTCTTGCAGTTCAGTGCTAGGAGGACTGCAACATACGAGGCTGTCTGTTGTCTCATGTTGAAGTTGGTTTGTGGAGAACTGTCTCCCATGAGAGGGGGACTGCACTGGAACAGGGGAGGCATGCCAGAAGTTTCCCACTACCTGAGGTGGAAGAAGCAGCAGGACTGACTGCACCCCCCATTCCCTGCCTGCTGCACCGCTGGTGGGAAGGAGGTAGAGATATTGGGAGCAAAGCTGAGCCCAGGAAGAAGTGAGGCATGGGGAAACGTGTTTTCAGGACGTGGTAATATTTCTTACAGTACTCTGTCTGTTGTTGTTGTTAGTGTCTCTATTAAATTTATGTTCTTTTTTTCTTCCCCTAGAGAGACTGTTTTCTGCCTGTGCCTTAAAGGATGACAAGATCCCTCTCTGTCCTTATCTCAGTTTCCTAGGACTTTTTCTTCCCTCTTCCCCAGCTCTGGGGAGAAGGAGGGACAGAGCAGTGTCTTTCCTTATTTTCCCTTTCTCAGTGCTAAGGAGGAAGGGGGGAATGAGCAGCTGCGTGGTGCTTAGTTGCCCTCTTAAACTACGACGTAGGTTATTTTATATCATAAATACATGAGATCTGTAATATAAATATTATTTTAGCTTTACTACAATCACAGAGAATTTAGTGTATGTTGCACACATTAATAACTTCTGGAGTTAGTAGGGTATTTTTCTTTTTCTTTTTGGGATAGCACTTGGTAAAGGAAGAGAAAAGCAGCAGTAGTAATCCATTTATTACGCAAGGAATACAAATATAGTGAAGACAGAGTGGAGTGTCTTTGTGTTAGAATCAGGGGGAAGGCCAACAGGGCAGATGTTGTAGTAGGAGTCTACTATAGGCCACCCACCGAGGACAGAGAGGTGGATAAAATATTCTATAGGCACTTAGGAGAAATCTCACAATCACTTGCCCTTGTTCTGGTGGGAGACTTTAACTTTCCAGACATCTGCTGGAAATAAAACACAGCAGAGCGGGACCAGTCCCGGAGATTCCTGGAATGTGTGGCAGATAACTTCCTGAGACAGCTGGTGAGTGAACCAACCAGAGAAGGTGCCCTGCTGGACCTCATATTTGTGAACAGAGAAGGACTGGTGGATGATGTGGTGGTTGGAGGCCGACTAGGGCATAGTGATCATGAAAGTGTAGAGTTCTCTATTCTTAGAGAAGCCAGGAGCAGCAGCAGCAGAACTGACATCCTGGACTTCAAAAAGACTGACTTTGACTTGTTTAGGCACATGCTTGACAGAAAGGTATAGGGGTCCAGGAAGTCTGGACACTCTTTAATAAGGAAGTCTTAATGGCACAGGAACAGGTGGTCCCCAGGTGCTGTAAGAGAAACCAGCGACAGAGAAGACCACCCTGGCTGAACAGGGAGTTTTGGCTGCAACTCAGGGAGAAAAGGAGAGTTTATGGCCTTTGGAAGAAGGAGGTAGGCACTCACAATGATTACAAAGAGGCTGTGAGGCTATGCAGGGTGGAAATCGGGAGGTCTAAAGCCCAGCTGGAAATTAATCTGCCTTCAGCAGTCAAGGATAAAAAGAAATGCTTCTATAAGTATGTCAACAGCAAAAGAAAGACCAGGGAGAGTCTCTATCCCCTGCTAGATGCAGGAGGAAACATGGCAACAAGTGATAAGGAAAAGGCTGAGGTGCTTAATGCCTTCTTTGCCTCAGTCTTTAATAGCAAGACTAGTTGTACTGAGGGAATCCAGCCTCCTCAGCCAGAAGACAGAGACTGGGAGAATGACCCCCGCCACATTCCAGGAGGAGATAGTCAGTGACCTACTGCATCACACAGACATACACAAGTCAATGGGACTGGATGGGATACACCCGAGGGTGCTGAAGGAGCTGGCTGGGGTGCTCACCAAGGCACTTTCCATAATTTACCAGCAGACTTGGCTGACCGGGGAGGTCCCGACAGATTGGAAACTGGCCAGTGTGACGCCCATATATAAGAAGGGTCGGAAGGATGATCCGGAAAATTACAGGCCTGTCAGCTTGACGTCAGTGCCTGGGAAGCTGATGGAGCAGCTCATCCTGAGTACCATCACACAACACATGTTGGACCACTAGATGATCAGGCCCAGTCAGCATGGGTTTATGAAAGGCAGGTCCTGCTTGACAAACCTGATCTCCTTCTACAACAGGACAACTTGCTTATTGGATGAGGGAAAGGCTGTGGATGTTGTCTACCTTGACTTCAGTAAGGCCTTTGACACCGTTTCCCACAGCATTCTCCTGGTGAAACTGACTGCTCATGGCTTGGATGGGCACACGCTTTGCTGGGTAAAAAACTGGCTGGATGGCCAGGCCCAAAGAGTTGTGGTGAATGGAGTTAAATCCAGTTGGTGGCCGGTCACGAGTGGTGTCCCCCAGGGCTCGGTTTTGGGGCCACTCCTGTTTAACATCTTTATTGATGATCTAGATGAGGGGATCGGGTGCACCCTCAGTAAGTTTGCAGATGACACCAAGTTGGGTGGGAGTGTTGATCTGCTCGAGGGTAGGGAGGCTCTGCAGAGAGATTTGGACAGGCTGGAGCGATGGGCTAAGGCCAACTGTAGGAGTTTCAATAAGGCCAAATGCCGGGTGCTGCACTTTGGCCACAACAACCCCCAGCAGCACTACAGGCTTTGGGAGGAGTGGCTGGAGAGTTGTCAGTCAGAGAGGGACCTGGGGGTGTTGTTTGACAGCCGGCTGAACATGAGCCAGCAGTGTGCCCAGGTGGCCAAGAAGGCCAGTGGTATCCTGGCTTGCATCAGAAATAGTGGGGCCACCAGGGACAGGGAAGTGATCTTACCCCTGTCCTCGGCACTGGTGAGGCCGCACCTCGATTACTGTGTTCAGTTTTGGGCCCCTCACTACAAAAAGGACATTGAATTTCTCGAGCGTGTCCAGAGAAGGGCAACGAAGCTGGTGAAGGGTCTGGAGCACATGTTGTACGAGGAGCGGCTGAGGGAACTGGGGTTGTTTAGTCTGGAGAAGAGGAGGCTGAGGGGAGACCTCATTGCCCTCTACAACTACCTGAAAGGAGGTTGCAGAGAGCTGGGGATGAGTCTCTTTAACCAAGTAACAAGCGATAAGAGAAGAGGTAATGGCCTCAAGTTGCACCAGGGAAGGTTTAGACTGGATATTAGGAAGTATTTTTTTACAGAATGGGTTGTTAGGTGTTGGAATGGGCTGCCCAGGGAGGTGGTGGAGTCCCCATCCCTGGAGGTGTTTAAGAGTAGGGACAACACGGCACTTAGCAATATGGTGCAGTTGAGAACGGTCAGTGTTAGGTTAATGGTTGGACTAGATGATCTTCAAGGTCTTTTCTAACCTCCATGATTCTGTGATTCTGTGAATTTATACTGTACTGTGACTAAGGTTCATCATCACTCATTGAATTTTATTGGCAGATGAATCTGTTCATTGCCCTTGAAATCAAACAAAACATGGGTGTTAGATTGTGATTTACTTTGAAATACATTACATCACTCCTGTTCCTTGCTATGTGATATTCCTTTAACTACAGGAATTAGAAGTAGCTCAGAAATTATGTATCCAATATTACTTAGTGTAAAACTGCGTAGCAGCCTCAACAAATAAAGAATCTGGTTATTTGTTTCTAAAATCAATTTGTTTTCTTAACCTGTTGTAAACTGTATCTATAAAGATTAGGTTGTTTTAAAGTGGAACTAATATTTTTAATTTGGACATACAGAACTCAGACCTTAATTACAAGTACATAATTGCTTGTGAAGCATCACTGAATATTAATGAACAGATACTCTATAAATATTTCGGCACATTTACATGGTTATTTGATTCACTCTGCTTATTAGCCTACAATGTGTGCCAGATTTTTTACATCTTTTTCTTATGTAAGCAAAATATTGTTGGTAACATTTGCTATAGATACATAGAATCGTATAAATGGTTAAATTGCTGTAGTGTACATAAATGTTCAGGCTAAATCTACCACTTTTGTCATAGTTAAAGAATGAGCAAGGAGTCTGAAGAACTAAATCACATGATGCATTATCATTTTACTTTCAGAATTAAGATGTCACACTGACAGATACTACAAATCTGCAACTGTATATCTGAAAAAGATCCGAGGTTCAGCTCACCAGACTTCAGAAATATAACCAAGACACCTGAAATTATGTTCCAGGAAGGTCTTCATGACCTAAGGAAGGAGGTCATGAAAGTACACTCTGAGATTAGCTTGGAGAGAGTAGTTCATATAGAGTTCACCTTAGTTCACATAGGGTTACTAGTGAGAAATAAGCTGCTTCAAACTAATAGTTGGAGGGTGCAAAATTAGGTTCCTGCCACGAATCTTCTTTGGGATAAACCCATGTCTAAAGGGATTATTTTGTGTGATACCTAAATTCTTAAGAACAACATTAGACTTTTATGAATATTCCATCAATTGCCTTTAATTCCTGCTAAAATCAATTAAAACCACAGAAATCCCAAGAGTCTATTTTAACCTTACAGATTTTAGGGTAAGATGAGTGGTCCTCTAAAAATGCACATCCCTATCCATTGTCATCTTTCTTAAATGAAGTAACTTACTTTTAGATGGATAAAGCTGGGCACAGTAAAAACTTTCTAGCCACTAAGATTCAGAAGATCTGCCTGTAAAAGGTTCAGAAAGTTAGATGTGTGAGATCTGGGCCACCTAAGCAAAGTTCAGGCACAAAGTGAGGCTCAGGACCTTAAACCTAAGGAATCAAATATGAATCCTAAACTACGTTATTATTACTGTATCATACCTAAAATAACGTAATAAAATAATTGTATAATATTTTATTTATTGTAGCTTTCTAAAAATAATACGATTCAGCAGTTCCACAGTATGTTTTCTCTCTATGTTAAGTCCTTTATTTTGCATAAGCAAATATGTTGAACTTCTCTTCAATTATAAAAATTTTAATCTTTGTTATATATCATACATAGCTCATATGCTTCATTTTCTGATACTGAAATAGTCTAGGTTAGGATAATGACATCCTTATTTGTATCTATTCTTCTGTTTCCATATATGAATCTAGAAGTTTGATAACATAACATGGGGATTATTTTTTTTTATCTCTGGTTCCACAGTTGATCATAATTATATGTGAAATTATTTATCAATGCAGTTAATCTGACTTGGATATCTAAGTACCTGGTTTACAGGTGCATTCAGTTGTATAGATGACTAAATTACTTTAATTATGCTTATAAATAATAGTTGGCATAAAACTGCCTGCATTTATTTGCACCTGCAAAATTTGTGGTTTCAGAAAAAGCCCTGTCTTTGTTAGTCTTAAGATAATGTCCATAATGTAATATTTTTCTCCCAAATGATGCACATACTAACCCAGATGTTACTATGCACTAAAATAAAGGTTGAATTTGACCTAGTAAAAAAGATTCTAATGACAAGAAAGACAACATAATAAGGCATATTTCTTTGAATAAATAGATCCTTTCCAATATTTTTTCTATCTGAAGAATGTCTTACTAGAAACTATTGAGAAATACATAATACAGTACAAAATCCAACATTAAAAATCCATCTTCAACTCAGAATTCTCAGAGATTTTTTTGACATTTTACAATTCTGATACTATTTCTAGAAATATTTTTTTAACACTGTTACTCCAGGCAATTACAATCATAGACAAAGCTCTAGTAAGAATCATGCCTTCCAGTTTGTCTGGCAGATTATGCTGTAATAATACTGATAACAAAAGTAATAGTACTAACAAACATCAGTCTCCTTCATTGAGCACCAGTCAGTCTGCATGATGGCTGTAACGTTGCCCTACAGAAAATTGTACGTGATAATTTAACAGTAAATAGATATTTGTATTAGTAAATTCTTTCAGAATCCTTTAGTATGCCAGTTACTAATTTTTAATTATTATTCTTTATCATGGTTGTTATTAATTATGTCAAAACACTAAAATCTGTAAGCTTTTTTCTTTTCATGAAGGAAAATGTATTTTCTGTGATAAAAAACAATTTTACATAAAAACAGAAACAGAATATCTGAGGTGGAAAAGCACCTCTAGAGGTCATCTGCTTCAACTCCACTGTTCAAAACAGGATCAACTATAGCAGGTTGTCCAGGTCCATGTCCAGTTAGCTTTTGAATTTCTCCAGGGATGGAGACTCCACAACCTCTATGGGCAATGTGTCAGTGTTTGGCCACCCTCACAGTGAAGGGAAAAAAAAAAAAAAAAAAAAAGTGTTTTGTTTTATTGAAGTGGAATTTGCTGTATTTCAGTGACCATTGCCTCTTATCCTACTTGCTTATCCTTATTTGCTGTGTGAGAAAAGCACTAACAAAAGCAGGTATGGACAGAAGTGCTTATAACACTTAGAAGTTGGCTTATTATGCTGTTCTTTAAAGATATGCTTTGGAGTGTTCATGCTGAAAATTGTCTTTGTACTTTTAGTATGGTAGTGGAGAATATGTTTCACCTTTCATTCAAATGCAAGTGTCAAATGTTTCAGGGGAAAAGAAACAAACTAAAACCCACTACAGGTCAAAGTTGTAAATCAATGTATTGTACGTAGTACTAAAAAAAAAAGAAAAAATAAATAGATGTATTTTAGAGATTATGATTTCACTTGTTAACGCTTTTCCCTTCCTTCTTCTCATTCCAATTACATACTTCCCAAGCTTAAGTATTGTACCTTTCTATGAAAATTTCCTCAGAAAACAAAACTGGTTTTGATTCCACACTTTCTTTTAATAAAAGAACTTTGGAGTAAAACACTAATATGAACTGTTGATAAACTTGACATATGACGAAGCCAAAATAATTTTGTTCTGCAGTCACCTTATTACTATGTCATTAATTTTATTTTTTGATTAAGCACCCATGAAAAGTGAATATGTAATGGTTTTTATGTTTTCATTTCTTAAGTTTTATTTTTTTTTATCTTTGAAGCATTTTGTAATCGGTTTATGAGTTACAAGTGTAATTCTCATAATGTTATAAAGTTCTTATGTAATTAGTACAGAGGAAAATTTCAGTAAAACATTTTCTGTAATTTAAAGGCATCAAAATAATTTTAAGATGACCCTTTACAGGTTTTGAAAAGTGCATTGCAATATGTTTCATGTATATAGTACTAGATACTTAAATAATACGAAGTTGACATTATGCAGGATCTCAGGGCAAATTTTAGATTTGTAATCGAGAGCCATGCCCTTCATCTGATATGTTCTGTTATCTGTATCTTAATTTCCTGAAATGTACAGTATGTAGTAATGCTTCTATAGTGGTTTTTGCTTTTCCCTCATTTCTCGATGGTAAATAATTGCTAAGCAGTTGTCTAAGGTAGGTGGTTGTCTAAGCTACATATGAATATTCTAATGTAATAATAAAGTACTTGTGGACTGTTTAACAGGGATGGCTGAAACTGTAGTTTTTCCTGGTGAAGTGGTGACAACAGGCAGGATAGATTTAAAAAGAACCAAAAAGCACCCACCAGAAACATAATGAAAAAGAACATGTAAAAGGTATCAGTGTTGTGTGGTATGATGGGATTCTCACAAGCACAAGAATAGGGAGCTTTGTTCTGGGCTGTTTACAGTGATTTTTCTGTACTTCAGCTTTGGTTGTTGGCATAATCTGTAGAAGAGAAATCTATGAGCTGGGGATTTTTTACTACCATTTTATGGGTGTCATTGTAATGAAGTTCTTAGTTGTTCATTTGAGCTTGTGTCACTCACTGAAAGATGTTCAACAAAACATATACTATCGGCATAGATTGTCTGTCTTTTTTTTTTTTAACCATTTGGAAGAACAATACTTGAGAAATATTTAAACTACTGAATTCTCTCAGTGTTACAGACTGTTACAGCTGAAGTGTGCTTTGGGTTTACCTTTTTCCAAGAAGTAATCAAATGTTTATTGTGAATATTTTTAAACTGAGGGCTTTTGATCTGTTAAAGGTCTTTGATGATTATGAAAGAATTTGTCACCACTGAGTTCACAGTAACTCTCCAACTGTGTATCTGCATTTTCTGATAAAGCTATTGGACTGTCTTTGTTACACCCCTGTTTCTTATTCCATGCTGACTTGTTTTGGTCAGTGTCCTAATAGTAGCTGATGGCAATTTTAAATATCAAAAAGCTAAGCTAACATGCAACTCAACTGATTAATTTAAAAAACACAACTTGCTTACAACTAAAATAAATTCATTTTAAAGGGTCTCCCATTCACAGAAAAGCTTAAGCTTGTGTTTGTGCTGATGCTTGTTCAAGAAAGCCCTTCACTGCAAACAGCATAAAATACATGAATTATGCCTTCTTGTACTGGGGTGCTGTTGCTTCCATTATATAACCATTGTAAGATGACCTGATGAAGAAGTCATGCTGTTCTGATTTGTCAAGTATAATATTTGAATTTCTAAGCTGACCACCAACAGCTCTACTTTCTGCATGGATGGTTAGCACAGGAGGATATAAAACTGCTGGGAAATTCAGTCTGCTGTCAGAAGGTACAAGGTATCATGAGGAATGTTTAATGTGAACCTTGCTAGTTTTGCATATACATTAACATACTCCACCTAAAAATGTTGTTACTAATGTTTTAATGACTAAAATGAATTATGCTGGCTGAAAGGGCATCTCTGCTCCTACCGTCTGTAGCTTAATGATTATGCTATTATTTTAACTTCTATTAGTAAACCAGTACCTTGAGATTTCTGTCACTAGCCAATAGTCATAAACTGGATTACCCACTGTATCAATGTTCAATAGCTTTTAGCCAACCACATGCTTATATACTCCTTACCAAATTACTTATATATTAGAAAGTAGAATAGGTTAACAGTATGATAATGAAATCCTAGAGCTTTGCAAGATGGTGGGTTTTTGGGGTGTTTTGTGTTTTTTTTTCCTATCCACCATTTATCTGTTTCTCATGTCTCTCCTTACCTTCAGATAAACAGAGGTAAGAATTAATATTTAGTGTTTGGCATAAAGGTTAATTTTCAAGAAAAGCATGCATTTCATGAATCAGAGGTCAAAGTCTTGGGAGAGCCTTCCTGAGACACCAAGCACTTCTGTCATTATGTAATCATTACATAAAATTTTTATCTAATTTCTCAGATTTACAAGCCTAATTAAAAGAACATCTCAGTTTCCTGAAGCTACCTTTCTTCCTTAAAAGGCTGGTTCAGACTTTTTTCTGACATCATTCCTCGCCAGAACTGTAACTAACAAATAACTGGTTTTCTTCAATTATGCTTTCTAGGTAACTACCATTTGTTAACTGTGAATAACCTTATAAATTAACAGGGAAGACAAGGAATTTCATACTGCCTGATACTTTTCTTTTTTTTCTTGTTTCTAACAGCATTTTCAGTTGTTCTTGCCTTGGGACAGTGGGAGCTTTATCTGCTCACTAGTCAGAGGTTCTACTTATCTGTCTAAATAAGAGGTAAAAAAAAAAATTATAGGTATGTTTATTTTTTTTCATTGTTTCTAAATATGAGTATAACACTTTTTTTGCAAAAATATTTATTATTTTTCGTTAATATTTACAAGATGGGAAGGATTTTGTCAGTAGAGGGTGAGGAGGTAAAGTTCACAAAATTCAGAGTCTGTGAGTACTAAGAGTCTTATAACAAGCAACAGCAACCACAAAGCTTTATGTGGAATTCCAGAAGCTCAAAGGAAACTAAATTTTATCATTTATGATTTCTGCTGTGATATATGAGTGTCTGACTAAAGTAAAAAAATATGAACTCTTTTCTTAAACTCTGTGTTTGAACTCTTACAGTTTCAAATGCTGTTTGCCAGATCTAGATGTATTCAGGATCTATAAAAATCATGTCCCATTAACAAATTCTCATACAAATAAATTGAACTGTCCTTAATGAACAGTGTTTTGTTAGTAATCAAGGAATGATCCAATAAGCTTTAGATGAGGTCCCAAAAATGTAGGAGGGAATTTAACATGTCTTGTTAATTTGAAGTTTATTGTATGTACCACTGAGCCTATTATTCATCAGCATCATATAGATGATATTCTCAGACATGAGTCATTTTAATTAAGTCCAGCAACCATAAAAATCCACACGTCTTATTAATATATACTCACATTTGATTCATTTGTGCAGTTTATCAAAGAATCACTTTACTTACTTTTTAGCTTAACTGAGAGTGTAGCAAAAAGACAATTTTTAATATATTTTTTACATAGTAATAAAATATAATTTTAAAGACAGTGCTATCATCGCTATCAATATCTTTTAGAAAAAGAATCAGATAAAAAAGAGAAGAATGTTATAAAACATTTAATGACAGATTTCAGTTACAAAGAAGGTGAAATAAATTGAAAGTATTACAGAATATATTTATTAGGACTATGAGAAAAATCAAAGAAATTTCTTATTCAGGAATCTAAGAAAATGCTCATAATGAGATTATCGTTGTCAAACAGAAACACTGGAAGTGATAAAGTTTTTCTGGGTATTGAAAGACAATTCAAGGGAAAATTATTGGATGACCTGAAAGCAAGAATTCTGCCTCATGACAAAATACTAAAATGCACGGAGTACATCTTTTTCTGGCATGAAACAATAATCTTTCTCATGGAAAATTAAACATAGTGATATACCTCTGAATGGGAAATACCCTTTCTGACAATATTCTTATTCTGGATTAATAAGAAGTAAGGTTGTGGTCTTTTGGTCCTCACAGAACACCTCCTCATCCTAAGTGAGTACTTTAAAATCTATACTCAAAAGATGTGCACCTTATTAATAACACATAATCTGGATAACTCACCATCCCACCCCAAGTTGCTTCAAAGGATATTGTTCTGTAAATTCCCTTATGAAATCTCTTAATATAGTCTTGACCATATCAAATATGCTTACTGAGGCATAACTCAAGTTTTGGGTCCCTGATTCTTCATAGTGGGGATTTAGGTTTGTCTTCCTTTTCTCCTCAAAGCCTGTGGGGATATAAGTGAATCATGTTTTTACATCCTATCTTTATATGAAGAAAAGAAATTACTGTTGTCCACCCATAGTGGCTCACTGTACAGTACAGAAGCAGTTCTTGGTGTGTTAGTTTAGACATAGTCTTTTCTCTCCTTTGCTAGGGAGACTAGTCTCATAGTTTGTTTCTTAAGTAGTCTAACTACTCATCAGATTTTGTTCAGGCTGTGACTAGAAAATCCACTGGGATCTAAAAGATATTTCCACAATAACAAAGACACAGCAATCACGTCAAAAAAAGTCTGCCAGAGTTTAGAAAACATTGTTCCAGAGGAGACTGTGATCTATTAGATAGCTACCTAAATATAAATCAGCACTGAATGCACAATATTATTTCTGCTTTATTTGCTTTCCAAGTTTGTGATGGAAAGAAAGCTTATATTTGAATGACAGTTAAGACATTTAATGTTGGTGTAGAGGAAGGATACTATTCAATAATATTTTAATAAACTTATCATCCAAATATGTCTCCCTATTATATTTTGAAAATCCAGGACAATTAACACTTTCAAAAAAAGAGATTAAAAAAAAAGAGAGACTTACTATAAATAAATTTAACTAGTTGCCAGATTTACTAGGGTTTTTTAATGGTATTAAGACTATTGGGTTTGATGGTGGCTGTTTAAAATATATAATTTTAACAAATATAACAAAGCCATTTTGCTTTCTAATTATAAATCAGTAAATGTATTCTAACTAAAAGCTGTGGGGGAATAAGGGAGCTTAGACCATATTGATCTACATGTCAGTGTTAATTATGTTAAATTCAAAGGAAGACAGGGTGACTGATAATCTTTCTGAATAGCATACAGATGGACCACAAAAGATGTAACCTCTGAATTTTACTTAAGATATGAGAAGGCTTGGATTTGAGCCTTCTGTTTAACTTCAGTACTTATCATATTCCTGTGATCAGAATGTACAAAAAAGGATGATGATAAAATCCTTCATAATACATTCATTAATCCAGAGGTTATCCCTTTCTCTTACAATCCCCTCAAGCACTGCTTCTGTCTGAATTTTAAACATAATGATCTTGGAGTCTGACCTAAGTCAGACATTTTAAATTCAGTACATCCTGAATAATTCATAGTATTGATGTGCATTGGTGTTTAAAATAAAAGAGATAATGCTTAGGGTCATGGACCTCCTCTTCATAAATACTTTGGGATTGCATAAATGTTAGCTGAGGACTCTGATACCAGGACAGAGAGCAGTCAATTCTAATTCCTGAGCTGCCTCAGACTTTTAGTCCAAATCAAACTCCAGTGAACATTACCTTGGGGTTTTGGATGTACTTGATCATTTACCTTGTAGGCTTGCATGGCATGGTCAGTAACATTTATTAATTATTCTGGTCATCTGAAATAACTATAAGAAAAATAATGAGAAAACCTTGGAAATATTAGGGAACTTACATTTTCATCTGCACATGAAATATCATGGGAATGATAATGTGCAAAAAGCAAATTGTAGACAGATTTTTCCCAGTGCATGAAGTCCACTGGAAGCTGTACTGGTAGCATCAGGTTGATGTTGACTAACAAAAAGTTTTGCTTGTGGTTATATAGTACCTATATTTTTGAGGCAGTCAGTGACATGATGTCTATACCAGACAAATCCACCACTGTCAGTGAAGACATATTACATAAAAAGTTGGACAGAGCATATGTGTAAAGCAATATAAAATATAATTTTAAAGAGTTTTTTGTAAGAGCATGTGTAAGGAAAGAGCATCTGCTCCCTTAAGGGGGGAGATCCTCAAGGACCTTGTCAAAATGGGATATCGAGGAAGAGGGGGAAGCAAAGCATACAGAGGCAAAAACCTAATAACAGAGACAATACCAAGAAACAAACTTGGTCGGATACACTAATTGATAGGGGGGTGTGGAGTGTGAACATGATGTCAGTAAGATCATCTGATTGAGGACCATGTAGAAATGGCTCGATATGGAAAAGTGGGAGGCAAAAAAAGCATACAGAGACACAGATCTAACAAACAACAATGGAGACAATGACACCCTGCCAGTTTCACAGATTGATGGGCTACCAACAAAGTTCAGGAATCACTTCAGAGAGGGTCAGCATGGATTTTGCAGCCCATAAGGATGCCAACCCAGGGATCCAGAATGATGACTTGTTTGGGGTGTGCAAACTGATGAAGGAATGTTCAGGGGAAAGGGCAAGCAGGGAGGAACAAAGAGCAGGAGTAGAGAGAAAGGGTTATAAAAGAGGACAGTTGTGCGTAAAATGGGGCCAGCCAGTATGCTTGTTCGATCACTGTGCAGTCTATTCTGTCTTCTTATAGCTTCTTATTAAATATTTTCTTAACTATCTCCCTGCATAATCTCACTCTAGACTCTGTGTGTGTGTGTGCTCCAAGGACTTGGTGCCAGCTGCTGGTGAGACCTGTATATGTGTGAGTCAAATTTGGTGACAGCTACTGGAGTCAGTGGGGGTCTTTAACGTCCAGCCACTGGAGCAGGAACAGTGTGTGATCCAAAACCAGTGACTGAAGGCTGGGGGTGAGTGAGGCAAGTGAGGTCCTCAGCACCAGTGACTGGAGCAGGACTGCAGCTCACATCCCATGGGCCTCATGATGGCTGATGGGGGGTGTGAGTGTCTGTATCTCCCCAAGCCAGGTATGCATGGAGTGTGTCTGTGTATTCACTGGCAAACTTCAAGCTGGATGAGCTGGCAAGTTGGGGGGACCATCAAGGTAGGTAAGAGGGACCGGGATCTGGGCAAGGGTGCTGGGCAGGGAGAGGAGCAGTGATGGTGTTTGGGGGATCCACAAACTTGCACATGTGCTTGTGAACCTGGAGAGTGTGATGTGTGTGTTGCACTAGTGACCTTCTGCCTCTGCCAGCCCAAGGGGAGGAGGAGACGTGGCTGTCTGGGCTTGTGTCTGGTGTGTCCTGTCTGTGGGTGCTGTTGAAGGAGGTGCCTTGTCTGTGGAAGGCTCTGTGACTGGCTGAGTCAGTGTCCTCTCTGTGTGTGTGTGGTTTTGTTCATTTTTTTTTTTTTTTTTTATATTATGGCTTTATTTCCATATGAAACAAAAACTAAGGTTAATTGATGTATTACAAGTGATGTCCTAAGACAATTACTTTTATTTTGCATATGTACCATATATTTTTTAACATCAGTTTAAGAAGCAAAACCAATACCTACATTGCAAATTTTATCACGTGTTTTGTGAAATGAATTTAGACAGTAGTAAGAAAAGAATGATCCTAAACTTGGTCCAATGTCTGAAATGGAGGTAAGCAGCATAGGGAAGAGGTTTGGCTACATACACTAAGAAAGCTTAAAGATCAGGTTTGCAACAGCTAGATCATGCTTCTTCTCTGTACAAGCCAATCTTTCCAGTTTTTAAAGTAGTGCAAGACTCCTAGTGTTCCTCAGCATAAGATAGAAATATATTTTCACTTTTTCATGTTTTGTGCCTACAGGGACTGGAAGGAAATATTGGTGATGTAGAGTCTCTTGACTGTTTTCTATCATTCCTGGGCAATTGTGTCCTACCCTCTTTTATTTATTTATTTATTTATTTATTTATTTATTTATTTATTTATTTAATTGTAGTTTATCTTCTTCCAAACCTTCAAAAAAGTATGAGGACTGCAGAGCTCACAAAAATTCATGCATACTGCCATAACCAATTTGTACCAGCTTGTCATGATTATGTACATTATTTAATGATTAACAGTTGTCATATGAGAAAATACTTTCTGGCTTCATCAGGAGACAAGAAACTGTATCTATTTAGACTAATATCATTTGAGCTGTGACATTTTTTCCCAACATATATTGTGCTTTAGAAGTAAATGTGGGTTATATCTTGAATTATGAGTAGAAATTGTTCCTTTACCTTTTTTGTTGTTGTTTTGTTTTTTGAGAGCTAGGAAAATTACTATAGATGAGAATAAAGCAGTATTCAGGAGGGTAAAATTTAAGAATTCAAGGGAAGGCTGATCACTCCTTTTTACTCCAGAAATGACAACCCCATTTAAATAACAATAAGTTTTTAAAAGTAAAACAGTAAATTTGCACAAACAGAAGAAATGAATGAAAATATTGCATGCAATCAATCATGCACAGAGCATAAACAAACCTGAAACATTAAAGGTAAGGAAACAAACCCCTTTTGCAGCAAGAACACTATTCCACAATTTTTTATGGTAAGTTTCTATCTTTCTTCCTCTTAAAAATTCAATAACATCTGCTATCAGGAGACAGGTACAAGTCTGAACAGGTTTTACTTTGATCCGATTTGACTATTCCTCCATTTCCTAATGGAAGAATGATTGTTCCATCAGCCTTCTTAATAGTTAAATAACTGCAAAAATAGAAGATGTTAAGGCACAAGAACTAAAAATTTTTGGATGGTATGAACAGCCTAAACAAAGAAGCATAAAGTTCTTGATGTTTGAGTTAAACACTACAGCAAAAATTATGTTGTCCACTATTCAGATAATATGAGATGAAGGATGATTTCTTACATGTTTTCTACTAGAATTTTTGCTGCAGAACAAAATATTTAAAACAGTTCTTCCTTGATAATGTTATAGTGTAAGGGGAAAAAAAAGAAAAAAAAAAGAGAACTTTAATTTCTTTATCCAAGTAACGAAAGAGGGGAAAAAAAAATTTAAAAGATGGATATCTGCATGTAGAACAAGTAAAGAGACCATACTGGGAAATCAACCCTAGAAATCTGAAAATGCTCTGAATTTCTCACTATTTTAATTTTCTTAATTTTAAAAAAATATCACCACCTAAATCTGAGGGCAAATATACATATTATATACATATACATATATTCACACCCAGTCAGAATTACATCAGATACAATTATATAACTTACATTTTTGAAATTAATTGCTCTTCATTAAGACTGAATATTACCTGTAATTTCCTGTTTATTCCTTCAGGCCCATCTTTTTTCCTCCCTTCACATTCGTGCTTCACGACATGCTTTCTGAAGTGATCCTCCCCATGTGCTGAAGTTCAGCTTGTCCTCTGCGTCATTCCAGAGAAAAGAGTTTGCATTTTTTTTCTCCCCCAGGATTCATTAAATCTTATCAGGCTTGAGAGGTACCAGACAAACTTCTAGCAACTGTTTTGTTTTCCATTAGACACTGACAAGTAAGGACTGACATAAACAACACAGTATGTTTATGTAATATGTCTCACAAAACATAAGCTTTCTGTTACTATCTCATGAAAACTTAAACATGATAGCAGATTTTCTTTGTATATTTTTTAAAAATCTCCCAAGTGACTGCAACAGACATCTCACAAATCAATGTAGCTAATGTTTGATATTTATAATTTCATTATTTTGTTAATTTGACAATATTTCATTTGAATTAAACCTCTATTTTATTTTTTTGAACAAGACAGAGGACATAAACCCCCTCATCTTTTGCTGTTTCCTCTTATTCCCTTCCTCCCAAAATTAATAATAAAAAACCCCATCATATATTTATACATAAAGGCACTGAAATAATTTATTGTTTTTAAAAATGCTTAACTGTAAACTGTTAATGTGTTATTAATTTAGTGTCTGAGCATACACAGGAGTCATGAAAAACTTCAACCACCAAAATAACAATAACAAAAAAACCCAAAAACAAAACTCAAAGAAACATGCAAAGCCAGGAGTGCAGTAACATAGCTCTTTGTAACTGAACATGCAACGGTTATACATAGGAAGTTGACACTGTTTCTCAGAAAACCAGACAAATATTTAAGATTAATTCTGTGGTCTGCTATGCACTTAAAACTATTCTGTGTGCTCGCAACCTTTTAGCAGGGTGTTTTGGGCTTTTGTTTGTTTGTCTGTTCATTTGAACAATGTGAAGACATAAAATAAAATAAAAAAATCCTAAAAAGAATATAATTTAAGGTTTTAAAAGATTTTGCAGTGGAGCAGAAATATCCCTTGACATTCACCAGGGTTAAAGAAATAATGAGAAAAAAAATAATTAGTTTATCCTCCTGTCTGTGGGTATTTCAATTATGAGAGCTGGAGCCAACTGTTATTTTGTACCAGATCTGAATAAGCAATGCTAATATTGAGATAGAATCATTTCATATTCCTTCAATATCTCTCTACAGCCTCAGTCAAAAAATGATATGGATTACAGACCTTCACTGTTAAGACTGTCTATTATTGCTTTCATTCTGCACCGATAAAAAGATATTGTATGTTAACTTCTTCATTACCAGCACGATCTGGAGGTATGGGTATAGTGCAGTATATGTTAATGCCATGTATATGTCATACTTTACTTTTTTTTTTGTTTAAGAAACATTTTACCACAGATTTTAAGTAGATTTCCTAGTGAAATGGAAATTCTTATCAATCAATTTTACATAATTTGGAAGAAAAGCAGAGATGTTAAGGTCAGTGATTTTCTTCTTTCATGAAAATTGTAGGCCCACTAGAGTAAGGAACACCCAACTCAGCAGAGACTACATAATGATCTCCACATATTTGACACCAAAAATCCCAAAAGAAAACATGGTAGCTTTATACCTCACTGGACAACAGTGAATCCAGCTACCAAAGAAAATGTTCTGGGAGAGCAGGCTTTATTTGTTTTATTACTCATGGAGGCTAGTTATTTAGAGAGTGTTATCATCTTTGGTATCAAACGGACATTTTTAAATTTTGAGACGGAGTAAGAGAATCCAGCTGCAGTTATACGGTTAGAAATTCAAGTAACAGCTCCAAGCTCCAAAGGCAATGCATACAGATTTATTTTTATCATTAGCTGACATTCGGATGCTCAGTGAAGCTCTTTGTAGAGTTTGTTTAGGTCATTTGTTGTGATCTTTGACATTATGTTGGCAGTTATCAAGTAACATATGGAGTGTTGGGGACTCTCCAGCGATCTAGATAACAAAAGAGAAAAATTAGTAAGCTTCAGATTGACATCTGGGAGGGAAGAGATCAATTTGTGTACTGCACTACAGTAGTCTACTGTAAACCTAACAATTATAGGATGGAAATTCTTGTCTATATTAAAGTCTGGTACTTATGTAAACAGAAAGCAATTAAGCTCCTCAGAATCCTAGCTAATTAAGATTGTTATTATTTGCAAAGGAGGAGGAAAGAGTGTAGGATAGTACATATGATGCTGGGGTTTTTTGTTTGTGGGTTGTTGGGGTTTTTTTGCTAATGGTATAATAAAGTAATAAACCATGTAGCACATTAACCTGTTAGATTAAATGGTGTACAACGTGGGTGTTTAATCATGAAGCATTCTGTCATAACATTTATGAGGTCAGGATGTGTTAATTCCGAACATTGTGAGATATTTGCAAAGTTGAGTTCTGGCAACATTGTAGCCTTTCTGATTCTATTAGCAAAGAGATGATGAAACGTCAATGATAAGCCAATGAAAAAATGTTGACATGCATTATAAGATATGTGAGTCTGTTCACTAAAACAGAATATATCAACTAGACAGAATGTGAGAAAAAGTATTCATTCTTAATTATTTTCTTCAAGGTTAGTTTTCTGACATCTGCCATTCATCTTGCTCCTGAAGAAAACAAAGAAAATATGTTAGAGATAACTTTTTCATTAAAATTTGCCTGCTTGTGCATTCACTTAAAGCTTATATCTTATTTCTAACCTTCTAAGGAATGTCATTATACAGGGAAGAAATACAGATTTTCCTCAGAATTACGCTATTCCCATAGAGAGAGAGACATGGAAGAATAACTTTGACTGGAAGGCTCCAAAGACATATGTAAGAAACAAGTTGCCTTTCATTCTACACAGTGATAAAAATATTTTCTAGGAAGGTGTTTTGCTGATTAGGGATATCAATTAAACTCAGACACCAGAGTGAAAAGAGCAGGCGTATTTTACTAGAAATAACAAAATAATATAACAGAATAATACAGAAAACATAAATAAGAAAAGACGGAACAGTGCACTTAAACAAATAGGAAAATACAGGGTAATGCATCAAATCATTACTACACGAGAGAGAGAATAGTGATTAAGAAAGATACATCACCACTTGCATACGTCACCATCATCCAGATCCGCAGTCACTGGGGAGCCCCGATTACAGCGAGGATTTGGAGAGCCTGTCCTGGCAAGTGGGAAATCCTACACAGTGCGTCCACCCGTAGATGAGGCTTCCAAAGTCGCTGTGAGCGGGTCCAGCCTTATATGCTCAAAATCAGCAAGCCAGAATAGCCGGCACCTTTGTTTTAAGTGGAAATATCTGGTTTAAATTTCACATTAGGTTCCCCCCAGAGCCTGGCCAGGGCTCAAGGAAGAAACTAAGGGAATTTCTCTGCTTATCTGATCGGATTATGCACAAGGTCTCACATCAGGCCTCGAGGACAGGCACCTGCCTCCATGACTCTGTTACTCTATTCATATACAAAGGAAGGGAAAGATACATTCATCATAGCTACATCCTCCATGCATATTTCATTAGGGATTACATACTGAATCAACAGTTTCCGTTCAGGGCCTGTTGCTCAGGCTTCAATACTTCCACCTTTTACATCACACTAGGTGGTTTGTTATAACTTAGTGTAATACCTGTTAGCACAATGGTTATCGGTTATAAAATATACAGGATTCATCTATAGTGGAACTCTGTCTTGGGCCTATTGTCCAAGCCTTAGCACTTCAGAAGGTCAAGGAATTTAGCAGGTTTCGCATATCTACTATATGACTACTGATAAATCAGAGCTCAGTGATAACAGCCATAAACATGAGAACTAGAAGATTCAGGTAAATCAGAGGTACCTCACCTGAACCATGATGAATATGTGTCATATCTGTATGGGAAATGGGTCTCAGGCTATATGGTATTCTGAATCCAGAAAGAATATGACATTTTTTAAATGCTGAGGTGAAGGTAACTGTGGAGCTTGAACTGAAAGTCTGAACTGTGTTAGTCTATTAATGATGAAAATCCAAGAAACCTGGAACATAGGATTGTTTCAGTAGTTTACTCAGTCCCTCAAAAGCCTGAAGGACACACCTGTGCTTTTATTATTTCACCATGCTCTGTGCAACATCATCCCATACAGATATTCAAACCCTGGTCAGAATGAACATTCAGAAAAGTAAATCTGAACATTTAAAAATAACAACAGCAACAAAACCTGAGGTGGAAATTGTAAAATCAATTATCTCCATCCCACTGTGTCTCATTTCTACTCTCCAAATGGTGTTTGTCTGAAATTTACTTGAAGTGCTAGTAGGGTGTATAGGCAAAATGGCCCATGCCTGAAACTGGAAGTTTTATAGCACTCTTAGTAAGTTAACTCTGCACAGCACTCTTTTCTGAAAGCTGGAAAGGCGTGAATTTGAACATGTGTTTGTGAGGAAAGATAGGCTGAGACTAAGACATGTTGCAGGTAATATAAATCTTTGTAATCCTCAGCGGCCTTTGAACTCGTGGAGAACTAACTGAAGGACTGCAGAGAAAGGAGGACTTGATAAGGATAAAAGAGTATTGCAAGAAGCAAAGTTTATGCATACATTAATAATTCATTAATGATAATTTCTAATTATTTTATTTTCTCTAAACACTAGACTCCAGGAATTATTTTTATCCTATTAATACCTGATTAAAATAATATCAGTACTGATGCACAGTTCTGTATTACACTGGCACAAAAAATGCATTTATAAAAAAATAGATAAGGAACAAAAAAACTTACCACAAATTTGACAAAATTTTTAAATTAAATAATTCTTAAAATCTTGAATAGATGAAGAACAATTGTCTACCTTTTTTTTTTTTTTTTTTGCTTGGTTTAGGAGACTTGGTTTTCTTTAGATTTTTATTTGAATATCTTTTCTTTTGCAGACTTTTGAGAGGCAAATTATACAAGAACACTTTAGCATAAACGAAGTTTCCAGTTCATTTCTAATTGGTTACTCACAAAAATGAAATTACTTGTAAGTAGTATTTTTTTTGCAAATACTAAGTGCTTTGACCTCTATGAAGCCAAGATATTTTTCTAAGAATACAGTAGACTAAAACCATTTGCCTAAAGCATAGTAACCAGTGATGTAAAGAAATAGGCATATTCTTTCCATCCTTCTTTTCCTCTCACTTGAATCCTCAGTGTATAGAATATTTTAGATCACTGCATGTAAGCTATACAGCTTATTAAAAAAAAAAAAGGAGAAAAAACAACAAAAAATAAATCATGTAAAAAATTTTCTAGTACAGAAATAATATGCAAACTGGAGAGAGATATACATGCAAATATAAATTAAAAGTTGTTATAAATTTTTAATTTTTGTTTATTAGTACACTTCTCTGGAGAAAGATTAAATAATAGCTCTTGATTTTCCATTGATTTCTTTTTTATTTTGCCATGTATGATTCAAACAGTAAAGGTAAAATACCCTATTCATGGAAAATAAAAAGTTTTATTTACTGAAGGAGCTAAGAATATGAGCTTGTTTACATGATTATTTTGATTTTTCTTTTTTTTTTTTCCATAAAGAATAACTTACGTAAAATACAGTCTTCAAAGCACAAACACCAATAAATAAATTCAATCACAGTGCTCTACAAGAGGAGAGTATTAATAACTTTGGGGTACATTTCATCTCTGAAAAAAGAGCTGCATATTACCTATTCAAGTATATCTGTAGAATAAAAAAGTTTGTATTCTAATACTACCATTTCCTGTTGACCTGCTACATTCAGTCATACAAGAGCTCCCCCAGAGGAATCCTTTTTCCTTTTGCAGTGGCACAAAGAACAGTAACACAGTTGCAGGTTTGGGAAAAGGGCAGAATATCTGCTGACCTGTGACTTGGCTAAGGAACCAGAAAAACCCTCAAAACCCCATCTCATCTAGGAACAGTAAGTTCAAGATTGGCACACAGAAATTTGAGCTTGAAAACACAGTGCCATAGCAGGTGTTTCTTAATTAGGGCAGTAACTGCCCTGTTCCTTTAAGTGTGAAGCAGTGGGGGCTGGCCTGCGGAAGAGCTGTGTAGCCCTTTGAGTGCCCTTCCATGCCCACAGCAATATTGGGAAGCACAGAGGGCTGGCTGTCAACAAACTTCCTTAGGAACAAATTGTTTGCAAAAGTCCCCTTAAAGAAAAACACAGTAATTCCTCCTTTCTGATTGCAATGTGGGTGTTTCTTTCTGTTTCTTCTGCATATTGGACCAACAAGCTGGGAAGTTACTATTTAACCAGTGACTTGCAGAAGTTTGCCTTCGTGTGCAAACATGTAAGTGTTTAACTATTTATTATTTGGAATTAATAAATAGCAATATTAATGAGAATCTATATTTTCTGGGTTTGTTCTGTCATAAGGCCTTTTCAGAGTAAGCATCCTAACCAGTGAACTGACATACTCTCTCTGACCTTATTACACCGACTGCTGAAAATATTGAGAAAAAATCTTGAGATATCATGCCATTTATAGTAGCATATTCAAGGTGTAATGGACCTAACTGACAGCAATATTTGCAGGTTTTACTTTTACTTTGCTAACAATTGCCAGCAGCAGCCCAGCATCAGTTGTCTATTTATGGAAGTTCCATCAGATTATTGTGGCTGTTGCAGAGAACACAAATCCTTGAAAATAATACCACAGCTTTAATTAATTCAGTTTAATTTCCTGTATGAGGTCATTCTAATATATGTGGATAAACCATTGACAGCTTTCATATGTCATTTGAATACCCCATTAAATAACAGTAAGTAAATAATAATCTGGGGACAATTTACAAAACTGTTAAGGTCAATGATAAGACTTCCACTGACTTCAAAAATATTTGAAGAAAGTTTGGATTATACCAGTAATGCACATGCTTAACATTTTGATTTAGGCTTCGATATTATACTCCATCATATCTCATTTCATCTGGATATAATAAAAATGAATAAAAATAATGTTTATTTTCGGTCACTGTGCCTATTTAAAGCCACATTAAGACAATGTGTAGATTCATTGTAGCTGCTGATGGTGAAAGATCAAATATAGCAAAGGCTGAATTTCACTTTCTCAGAGTTTTGTTAAACATAAACAAAGCCTAATCTTGCATGAAGGGTCTTCTTTTATGATGCAGCTTGTATTGAATTTCAGTGCCAGCGCTTGGGACGACATCAGCAGGAAGATACACTCATCTTTCAGAGGGGCTTTAGGTTTCTCAAGGTTTTTCTTAATTTTGCAGTGCCTGTTTTTGTCCAAACCATTTTTCTGTGTTGCCAGAATACCAGTCAAATATGTGGTTATAATATTCTTCACCTCTTTCTTTTCTTAAAAAATTTTGGTCCTCTTAAATGCTATTGATCCATGAAAAATTCACACTGATCCATGAAAAATTCAGCTAAAATCATGTTTTCTTTTGCAGTCATGGCTTCATAGAGTTCAAGCATTTGCTCTTTTTTTTTTTCTTTTTTTGTTTTTATTATCTTCTTCCCCTCGCACTGTGCTTGCACATCCCCCACCCTCCCCTGAATCAGTTCACTGGTAATCAGATCCCTTGTGTTTTCCCAAAATTTCACTAGGACTTGTTGAATGCATCTCCCTATCATTTATACTCTGTATTACCATGCAGATCTTATACTGTAAACTGGACTGCTCCTAGAAAAACTACAAATACTCGGCCCTCATCTAAAAAAGTCAGTTGCAAGGGAAAGCTGATGATTATGGTAGCAAATTTGGAATTACTTAACATCAGTGCCTCTAAACATTAAAATAACTGATTTTTTTAGATTTTCCCAGTATTCATGGCAGGAAGTATTTCTTTTTATATGTAAAATTCCTGGTAAACTTCTGTCAAAAAGAGTGATGTATTTACTTTAAATACTGTAATATACGGTAAAGGGTCATACAGTCTTTACAAGATAGGGAAGCAGAAATCGTGGTTATACCAGTCACATAATATGTTTATTGCTATGAAATAAGCAAACCCCAAAATATCAATACTTAGTGAAAGTAATAAGGTTTTTTACAGAAGGAATGCAATCTTGTTCCATATTTACTTGTAATGTTAAAGAGAAACAAATAAAGAGAAATTGTAATTAATTTAGATATTTGTTGCATACAGGAACCATAACCCAGGGCATAGTCAAAGTAAATCTGTGAATATAATAGCCTTGCAACCAATTTTCCACTGTTTTCTGAAAAAGTCATTAGCACACATTCTAAGTGGTGAAGTACCAATCAGGTGGTAAAGGGGTGGAGCTGTGCAATAAAAGCACCATGGCAATAATCATTGTTTTGTATAACTGCTCAGAGAATTACACTTATCAAATCTATGGCACATGTGACTGAACAAACTAGCATTTTCACATGTGAAAGCTTTGTGCTGTTTGAAAAAGGTAATCTTTTAGTGAATCAGAATTATGGATCTAAAGCTTGTTAGTTGACCCAAGAAACAGGTACACAATGCAGACATTACGGCACATTTATGGCTATCAATTATGTCATGTTTAATGGAAATTGCTAAGCAAATTGTAGTCTTTAGGAAACATAATGTTATCGAGAAAAAAAGACCTTCAGTGCTAGATAGGTGGTGCTTAAATGTGTAATTTTTACTGCATGCAATATAACTAAATGCGTCATTTTGTAAGAAGCTTTTTTTAAAGTAGAAATAAACATTCTAGTCTGCCTAGATTGTGCCTAAATTTTGTGTGCCTACTGTACCAGACACCCTAAACAACAGTTTTAATTTTGCTGTAAGTGCTTCTCACACGTATCTTTCTTATATAGGAAAACAAATTACATGGTGGCACCGACTGATGTAAAGAGATTAATTTCTTTTCCTAGCACATAGAAAAATAAAATAAAATCTAAAGCTAAACAATTAGTTGTGAGTAGCCATCTTTAAATGTTTAAGCTTTGGGAAGAGGAACTTATTTTCACATATGCTTAGTAGTAGGATCTCTTTCATCACATGGTAAGTGCCTAAAAACTAATCCGTAGTTGTTTATTTGAATCTCTGTATTTGATAAAGGCACTCTGGGCAAAAAATAATAATCTATTTTGGTCTTTTTTATAAGAGAAAATAACAATTGTTTCTAAGGTATGTCGGATGAACGATAAATATCTTAACATGGATGTTTCTATTTAAGTAGCACAAAGGCTATTCTCATATTACGCTTACTTTCTGGGACACCATATCAATTTCCACTGTGCTAAAGGGGCCTAAAAAATAAGAGCTGATCCATGACTTACATTGTTAGCAAACACTTAAAACTAGAATAAGTTCTACTCTAAATTGCTTATATAGTCAACAGAAAGGGGTAGATATCTTTGTAAGCCTCCAAAAGAAAAAAAAAAACCTCTAATTAATTTAGGTAAGAATGTCAGGTAAATAGGATCCTCCCAGTGATATTTTTTTTAAATGTTTCTATTGATTAAATAGCAAAGATCACGGAAAATTTAAAAACAACATAATTTCAAAAGTCAGCTATAGTTTTCATAGCTGTTTAAATTAGATTGGATCTCACTTCTCTTTTCTATTTCAGAAACTTATTTTTTATTCTTTTTACATTACATTATACATGGCAACATATTTAAATATTTTCACACTATCTAACCAGTTCCTGAGGAAACTAATATTATCACAGCTGTGCACCACAGATATGACTTTTTGTAGATAAGAAGTTATTGCACTCATTATTTAGCTGAAAGAAAAATCTCAGTTGCACTGCAAATTAAAATTTGAAGCCTTAATTTATTTTTTTACCAGTTAGTTAGTTTAGCAGTTATTTAAAAAAAAAAAAAAAAAAAAAAAAAGGTTTGGAAAAAACTTCTACATCATAATTCCTACTATGTTTATGCTCTGCATCAGGCTAACATTGTTAAAAAAAAGCAATCCTATGAAAGCTACAGATTTTTTTCTTTAGGAAATAATACAACTCTTTATCCCCTTGTTTCTCATGTATACTTATGACTGCCATTTAAAAATGTTGGCAACTTAGAAAAGATGATGACTACATAGTTCTTTTACATCAGTTAACTATGAAGTGGTAACTAAGGAGATAAACAGAATACTAGAAATTATTATGGACAGACAGTGAAAAAAAGCCAAAATATTATGCAACTGATTGAATACATGCATCACCTCTGCCTTGACTACATACTATTTTGACCACTTCAGTGATAAAAGGAGAAAAGAATACACACAAAAAAAATTCAGAAAAGTGTAGCAACAAACAACATTTTGATGAGTATTCTTTAACTGAAAGGGATTCTTGAGTTTAAATAAGAGATATCTGAGGCATACACAATACACCTCTACACAGTGTTTGTCACAGCCATAGTTTATTTCTGGCTTATCACATACTAACAGATTATCATGCAGCATGAACTATATTGAAGGGCTAAGGCCAGAACAGAACAGAAAGATGAAGCAGAGAAACTACTAATTTGTGACCTGAATATAGTGATCTGGGTCAAAATGATACAGAGATTACAGGCAGTTAAAAAAAAAAAGAAAAAAATATGTAGCATCTGCTGAAACGTGAACTCTTAATCAAAAAGAAGGAATAAAATATGGCTCAGAAAGAATAAACTCCTACTCTAGTCCTACATGATTGCACTTTGGGGAAACTAATTTGGCTGTTTGCTCTGTCCTTTGCCTTGTCCTGTTGGAGTAAGGAGCACAGTGGTGAGATAGCCCAGGGCAAGGCTCTAGGCAACTGGAACAATATGAGCAACACTAGTGATCTTCTCTGGTTTTTGATGAGTGGTTAAATATTTGGATGTGTTCTTTTCCTTTGTCCTTAATCCTTCACAAACATTTGTAGGTGGTTTTCATTGATCATGTCTTCCCCGCTGTCTTCTCTTCATTTTTCTTTCCACAGTTCTAATGTTATAGCTAACTAAAGTCTACGCTGCCCACTACTTTGACACACTTATTATTCACTTTGCAAATTACACAGGGTGATATCAAAAGGAGAGACCTCATAATCAACAAAATGGGGCTGAAAGGGGCCCACATCAAGTGTATGCATGCAAATAAGGAAAGATCTATGAGACAGCATAACGGGGCAAGCTTTCATACATTCTCTGGGAAATGAGCACCACTGGTGTACATGTATATTAATGCATGCTGTCTCGATCCAATGTTGGGGAAGGTTTTGATATGATCTCAAGAGCAAGATTAAGACAAAAACGAGGTCAAATGACATACACCCAAAACAGTTTTTTATTATTAAAAAGTGAAGAGGGGTAGCGATAGGACAGAATGGAAAGAAAAGACAGAATTCAAGCAAGCATGTGGAATAGAGTTGCAAGAATAGTCACCACCATGGATCCAGTGGCACCCTGTTGATCCTCAGTCTTCAGTTCTTCGCTGGTGGGTGCACACTGAGCAAAGTTTTCTGTTGCCTTTTTAAGTTCATCGTATCAGCTGATTAGCATATCTGCCCATCTTTATCTTTTTTTTCTCTGGTCCCACAGGTTTTTGATGACTTCATGCTTCTTGAGCAATCATCCAGCTTCTGAGGCAGAATTACTGGCCTCTTATCAGTTCATTAGCAATGCATACATGGTGTCTGGCGTACACAATAGAGCCACAAATGGCTACAGGATGGAGCCACTTATAAACATTTAGTGTCACTCAGCCCATGTCACCCCCTTTGAGGCTTGTCTAAGGAGTTTGAGAATGCAACTGCAAGGGAGTGGGGGTGCATCCTTCCATACACTGCTGCTTCCTTGGGTAATATTCCTTAGACTAATCCAAAGGCCACAGTTTATCCTTGAGGTTTGCACAGACACAAGCAAGCTTTGAGACAGTCATTTGACATTTCAGTCTCTCACACATGCACACAAGGAACAAACAGGAGAAACTAGAGGTCTGCCTGCAGTTGCAGGGCTACAGTCTCACTTGTATGACAGAAACACGGTCGGATAGCTCACACAACTGAGTGCTACAGTGGATAGGTTCTTTTGGAAGGACAGACTAGGATGGGAAGAGGGTGTTTTGCTGATTATGGATACCAATTAAACTCAGACCCCAGAGCGAGACACCCATAGGTGAGGCATCCAAAGTCGCTGCAAGCGGGTCCAGCCTTATATACCCAAAAATCAGCAAGCCAGAATAGCTGGTACCTTTGTTTTAAGCGGAAATATCTGGTTTCAATCTCACATTAGATTCCCCCAGAGCCTGGTCAGCGCTCAAGGGAGAAGCTAGGGAGTTTCTCTGCTTATCTAATTGGATTATGTTCAAGGTCTCACATCAGGCCACAGGGCCAGACAACTGTCTCCATGACCCTGTTATTTTATCCACAAAGATAAAGATACATTCAAGATAGCTACATCTTCCATATATATTTCACTAAAGATTACATACTGAGTTAGCAGCTTCAGCTCAGGGCCTGTTGTTCAGGCTTCAATACTTCCACTTTTTACATCAGAATAGGTGGTTTGTTATAACTTAGTATAATACCTATTAGCACAGTGGTTATCAGTTATAAAATAGACAGGATTCATCTATAGGTCAACTCTGGCTTGGGCCTATGGTCCAAACCTTAGCACTTCAGAGGGGGAGTTGCCATTTCTGTGAGACAGCAGCAGGAATGCCTGGAGATGTCTGGGGTCACATGAGGAGCCAGCTGAGAACTTATAGGTCAGGAAAGACCAGCATGGGCAATAACATGGTGAGTGTCTGCTCTGGATCACATGATAAGGAAGAAGTGGCTGAAAACTTCTTCAGACAACTGCAAGAAGCCTCATGTTCGCAGACCCTGGGGCTCACAAGGGACTTGAACCACCTCCACATCTGCTAGAGGCACTGATTCGTGGAAACAAACTCTACAACTCAGAGAGAGTTATAAAGCAGGTATGTTTACACCGGCGCCGTGGTGCAAGGGGATTTCTCCATGAAGCTTGCACACCAACAACACATTTTACCAGAAACTTATAGAGTGTGGATATACATATTTATTGGATTATATAACACAAATATACATATGCATGAGTAAGGCTGGGTTAGTTCTAGAGGCTGGTGTCAGCAGTTTATGTTATCTTTGCACCTGTGCATTGCCTCCTGGTGGGTGTCTTCGGGGGTCTTTTGGAGGAAGACTCACAGTCTTTTTCACCTTGTACTTTTCCTCAGAGCATGCGCAGATTCTCTTAGCCAATTTCTTGAATAACGAGAGTGGTTCCTGCTGGTTTACTACCTCTAAAAGCACCAGTATATTAGTTTCTACCATCCATATATGGCTATCTATCCATTACAAAGACTAAACTTGCTAGATCACATCTGCTTTCCAAGGACATGTTTCTTATTTTTGCTGAATATTGTAGTTCTTGGGAAGTTTCCACAGAAAACTGCTTTGTTTTGATGAACACAGTAGTCTTGGTAAGCTTCCACAGAACTGTCAGGGCAAGCAGGATTATTAAGCAATATTCAGAAATCATTATAAGTTGCTATAAGTAAATAAGTTGCAAAGTAGTGATCATTTCCTTGTATCAGTGCAACATACCAGAGCACAAACAACCCAGGAGATTTCTGGAGTGCACTGATGACAACTTTCTGACACAGGTGAACAAGGAGCCAGTGATGCGTGATGGTCTCCTAAACTTGATACTTACAGACAGGAAAGAACTGCTTGGAGTCAACCTTGGCTGCACTAAGTGTAGAGATGGTGGAGTTCAGGATCCTGAGAGAAGAAAACAAGGCAACTAGTAGGATCACAACCCTGGCCTTCAGGAGAGTAAATTTGGCCTCTTCAGAGTTCTGCTTGGAAGAATTCCAGGGTACAGGATCCTGGAAAGAGCTGATTGATTTTCAAAGATTGCCATCTCCAAGCTCAAGAATGGTCCTGCCCAGTGAACAGGATACTAAGCAGATGTTACAGGAAACTTGCATGAATGAACAAGCAGCTCCTGACAAAATTCAGCCATTAGAAGGATATATGCAAGGGGTGAAGGCAGGGTCAGGTGACCCAGCGAGACTGCAGAGACAATGTCTGAGAGTGCAGGTGGCTGGAATGGGACTGTGGGTCACAGCCCGTGTGCCTGGTTCTGGCTGAAGGGGGCAAGTGTCTGTATCTTCCCTAAACTGAGTTTGTGTGGGGTGTGCATTCACTAGCAAACTCTAAGCTGAACCAGCGAGTGACTAGAGGGGCCTGGGATCCAGGCTGAGTTATCAGGTGAGTGGAGGGTCCATGCTGGCATTTAGGGGAATCTGTGAGTGTGGGGTGCATGTGGGAAGAGTGTGAGAGTGGTGTGTGTTTACAGCAAGCACCCAGCTGGACCAGCTGGCAAATCGGGGACCTGTGGGGAGAGTAAGAGAGGCTGGGATCCAGGCAGTGGTGCTGGGCAGGCAGATGGGCTGTGTTGCTGCTCAGGGGATCCACAAATGTACATGTGTTTGTGAACCTGGAGAGTATGTTGTGTGTGCTGCACTAGTGAACTTCTGCTTCTACCAGCCCAAGAGGAGGAGGGGATGTGACTGTCTCGACTTGTGTCTGGTGTGAGTCCTGTACGTGGGTGCTGTTGAAGGTAGCGTCTTGTCTGTGGCAGGCTGTGTGATTAGCCATGTGTCCTTTCTGTGTGTGTGTTTGTTTCTGTCTCTGAGATAGGTTCTCGGCATCACTACTTGTTGAACCTGCAAAGGGTAAAGCAACAGGCACATTACTCAGCCTGGACAGAGACCCTGGGTCCCCAGGCACTAGGCTGAGCCCAGCAGCTGGGCCAGAGAGACGCTGATCCTTGCTGGAGGAGGCAGCAACAGTCTTAATATCCACGAACTCTCTCCATAATCTTTGAAACTTCATGGTGACTGGGGGAAGTTCCTGAGGACTGGAAGTAAGAAAATGTCATTTCTTTCTTCAAGAGGGGCAAGGAGGATGATCCAGGGAACTACAAACCAGTCAATCTGATCCCAATCCCAGGGAAAGTGATGAAGTAAACACTCTCGGAAACCGTTTTTAAAAATCTGAAGAATACAATGAGGGACAAGAAGGTGATTGCAAAGACCAGCCATGGATTTTTGAAGGCCAAATCATACCTCACTAGCCTGATGGCATTCTACAAAGAAATAAATGGCTCCATGGACAAGGAAAGAACAGCGGATATTTTTATCTTGACTTCAGTGAGGCTTTCAACACTGCCTTCAGTAACATCACAGAATCACAGAATCATCTAGGTTGGAAAAGACCTTGAAGACCATCTAGTCCAACTATTAACCTAACATTAACAGTTCCCAACTACGCCATATCACTAAGCGCTATGTCAACCAGACTCTTAAAGACCTCCAGGGATGGGGACTCCACCACTGCCCTGGGCAGCCCATTCCAATGCCTAACAACCCATTCTATAAAGAAATACTTCCTAATATCTAGTCTAAACCTTCCTGACACAACTTGAAACCATTACCTCTTCTCTTATCGCTCATTACTTGGTTAAAGAGACTCATCCCCATCTCTCTGCAACCTCCTTTCAGGTAGTTGTAGAGGGTGAAGAGGTGTCCCCTCAGCCTCCTCTTCTCCAGACCAAACACCCTCTGTTCCTTCAGCTGCTCCGGGTAAGACATGTTCTCCAGAACCTTCACCAGCTTAGTGATGCCCAGTGACAGGATGACAGTCAGTGTACATAAGTTGAAATACAGGAAATTCCACTTCAACATAAGAAATTTTTTTTTTTTTTTTTTTTTTTTTTTTTTTTTTTATGGTAAGGGTAACTGAGCACTGCCACAGATTGCCCAGAGAGGTTGCAGAGTCTATACCCTTGGAGACATTCAGAACATGACTGGACACGGTCCTGAGAAACCTGCTCTAATTGACCTTGCTCTGAGCAGGGGTTTGGACTAGCTGATCTCCAGAGGTTCCCTCCAACCTAAGCCATACTGTAGTTATATTATACAGTCATATGGCCTCTGAATCTACTGTCTCTACAGAGAATATGTGATTTGGCAGACTGTAGTAATTCTTAGAAGTATTGAACTGAAGACTATAGAATCACTGTACATCCTATTATGCAACAATGCAAACCACTCATGACCATGGAAATGGATTCCTTACAGTCACATTGTAGTTCACCAGTCTAGTCTATCAGAAGGGTGCATATATCATAAAAGAATTTCATTAATGAGCCACTCTGAACGGTGAAATGTTTTTGGACAAAAAGCATAACTGGAAACTTTAATTCTGAATTACTTTTCTTTTTAAAAAGCGAAGCAAAGGAAATAAATTCTCCCAGGGAGAGAACACTGCCTGTCTTTTCAATAGCATGGTACATATGATTTGAACATGAAATACCTGGGGTGTTTTTTTCAGAAAAAAAGTGAGAAGTAAATAAAAAAAGGAAATAAAACAACTTCATATACAACATTTACAATATGAAAGAAAAGTATTTAGACAGAGATCACAAACAACTAATATCTTTGTCTCATTCCAGACATTGTTTATTTGCTGTTGATTCTTTCTTTGTTCCTTTCCACTTTTCCTTGTGTTTCTTTTCTTTGTTCCCAAAGATGTAGGGGTATGTTAAATATATCGGTCACAGCTATGTGTGGGATATTGTCCTGATCCAATATCGGGGAGGGTTCTTAAATGATCCCAAAAATGAGATTAAGACACAAACAATGTCAGATGCCGTACAACCTTGCAAGCTTTATTTCCCGTGACAACTGATAATAACGATAGGACAGAGAGAAGAAGAAAGAAAAAGTCAGAATACCTAAGCAAGCAAACGAAAGAGATGCAGCAAGATCAGTTACCACCACCATGAATTGAGCGACGTCCCGTTGGCTCAGTCTCGGTGCAGGTGATGGGATCTTTGCTCCAAGCTCTGAGCTCCAAGCTCCGCAGAGAGAGAGATGATGTCAAAATCCCAGCTCCAAGTGATGATTTCAAAAAAATCCCCAAGAGAGGAGTACACAATCCTTTTATTGTCCCAGTCCCTATGACTTCTCCGAAGAGTCCGCACATTTCCACGGAGCTCATTGTCATATGTGCTGCCCCGTGTTCCTCCATGCATGCATGCCCAGGTGTTCACAGTGGTCATGCCGGTGGGTGGGGGGGGTCGACCTGCAGCATCTTCAGCCTCCGCATGCCTTCCTCCCCCCGATTTCTTCTCCAACTGGCTCGCGTGCAAGCGCAGCTTGGCAGGCAGTGCCAAGGATGAAGTTGCTCCAGCTTCGGGTGGATATCGTGGTTTCTTTGGGGACAATTCATCTCCTTCAGAGTGTACTCCTCCATGGCGACAGGATGCTGAGGCCAGGAAGTGGTAGTGGTGCAGCAGCAATGTTGAGACAAAGACATTCCACCACAGTCTCTTACAGATATCATGTGACAATTTTCTCAGTGCTTGAGGAAAAGTGACCTAACAAATGAAGTTTCCTAACTACTATTAAGTATTATTATTATTAAATTGCTTTCTAATAGAAAAAATAAAATCCAGTGATTGTGACTACATGTTGTGATTTGAACTCAGCTGGTAGCAAATCGCCACATGGCCAGTTGTTTACTCCCTCCCACGTCACACCCCAGGTGAAATAGGGGAGGGACAAAAGAAGACATTTGTAGGTTAAATAAAAAAAAAAATTACTAGCAAAACCAACAATAATAATAGTAGTCCAAGATGGGTAAAATGCAGTAGTGGCTCACCGAGCGGTGACCAGTACAGAGCCCGGGCTCAGCAGCGATCCGACCTCACCAGAGAACTCCGCCCAGTCGATCCCGAAACCGAAAACAAAACAACAACAACATGTGAGAGAGCACGCGCCTGCCTATATGCTGAACTTTGATGTCACATGATATGGAATGCTCCAGTGATCGATCAGGACCCAGCCCCTCAGCTGTGCTCCCTCTCAGCACAAGGAAAGTTAACTCTATCTTGGCTGAAAAAAGGACACTACATCATAAATATTTTCCCCTGATTTATTGTTAGTCCCAGTGCTAATCTGCTGTGAAAATCTCTATTACAATAAACTAGACTATTTTATTTTTTTAAAATTATAGGCTGTATTTAAACAAACAATCAAACAAAACTAGGTGTTATCCAAGCCGCTTTCCATCATTTACCAGCAGTCCTGGCTGACTGGGGAGGTCCCGACAGATTGGAAATTGGCCAATGTGACGCCCATTTATAAGAAGGGTCGGAAGGATGATCCAGAAATTACAGCCTGTCAGCTTGACTTCGGTGCCTGGGAAGCTGATGGAGCAGCTCATCCTGAGTACAATCACACAACACATGCGGGACAACCAGATGATCAGGCCCAGTCAGCATGGGTTTATGAAAGGCAGGTCCTGCTTGACAAACCTGATCTCCTTCTATGACAGGGCGACCTGCTTATTGGATGAGGGAAAGGCTGTGGATGTTGTCTACCTTTACTTCAGTAAGGCCTTTGTCACCGTTTCCCACAGCATTCTCCTGGTGAAACTGGCTGCTCGCAGCTTGGATGGGTAAAAAACTGGCTGGATGGCCGGGCCCAAAGAGTTGTGGTGAACGAAGTTAAATCCAATTGGTGGCCGGTCATGAGTGGTGTCCCCCAGGGCTCGGTTTTGGGGCCACTCCTGTTTAACATCTTTATTGATGACATAGACGAGGGGATCGAGTGCACCCTCAGTAAGTTTGCAGATGACACCAAGTTGGGTGGGAGTGTTGATCTGCTCGAGGGTAGGGAGGCTCTGCAGAGAGATCTGGACAGGCTGGAGCGATGGGCTAAGGCCAATTGTAGGAGTTTCAATAAGGCCAAATGCCGGGTGCTGCATTTCGGCCACAACCCCCAGCAGCGCTACAGGCTTGGGGAGGAGTGGCTGGAGAGCTGCCAGTCAGAGAGGGACCTGGGAGTGTTGTTTGACAGCCAGCTGAACATGAGCCAGCAGTGTGCCCAGGTGGCCAAGAAGGCCAATGGCATCCTGGCTTGCATCAGAAATAGCGTGGCCAGCAGGGACAGGGAAGTGATTTTACCCCTGTCCTCAGCACTGGTGAGGCCGCACCTCGATTACTGTGTTCAGTTTTGAGCCCCTCACTACAAAAAGGACATTGAATTACTCGACCATGTCCAAAAAAGGGCAACGAAGCTGGTGAAGGGTCTGGAGCACATGTCGTACCAGGAGTGGCTGAGGGAACGGAGGGTGTTTGGTCTGGAGAAGAGGAGGCTGAGGGGAGACCTCATCGCCCTCTACAACTACCTGAAAGGAGGTTGCAGAGAGATGGGGATGAGTCTCTTTAATGAAGTAACAAACGATAGCACAAGAGGTAATGGTTTCAAGTTGTTTCAGGAAGGTTTAGACTAGATATTAGGAAGCATTTCTTCACAGAACGGGTTGTTAGGCGTTGGAACGGGCTGCCCAGGGCAGTGGTGGAGTCCCCATCCCTGGAGGTGTTTTAAGAGTAGGGTCAACATAGTGCTGTGGGATATGTTGTAGTTGGGAACTGCCAATGTTAGGTTAATAGTTGGACTAGATGATCTTCAAGGTCTTTTCCAAACTAGACAGTTCTGTGATTCTATGATTCTGTGATTTTACGGTATCTGCAAAGGTGCCCAAAGGTGAACCTATAGTTTTGGGCAATACCATCTTTTATCCTGTTGTAATAGAACTATAAAAGAGCAATCATTCCAGTGAAACTACTTTTTATTTATTCAGTCTTAAGAGAAATCGTAGCATGATTGAGGACAATTCTATAAATTCTTGGTGAGTGAGTGAGAGAGTGAGTGAGACGACTGAAGCTACTATGTTACTGGCTACCCCTATTATGGATAGCCATAGAGTGCCAGAAAATGAAATTTGCTAAAGGGAAGGCTTATAATGGTACTATCCGGGTAGAAAAGACAATATATTTGATAATGTTTTTCAGTAGTTAAAAGCTAGCTTGTAAACTTATTCTCTGATTAATCAAACCACTAGACAAAATGGAAATAGTACTGAGTACTTAGTTTGAGAGGGCCGATCTTGGTATGACTTGTGTAATGAACCATTGGAAGAGAGAAACTAAGAGAAAGGAATCAAATAGTGTTTATATTAGTAGGAGATGTAAGAAAGTAATGAAGAAACACACTTATCAGAGAAACTGAAATGAAGGAACAAGACAACACGTAGTCACAGGAGGCAATTTTTTTTAGAAAGTTAATTTTGCTATCAGGGTAAAATAGAATGCAACCGTAAACTTGTGGGGCCACCTTAACTTGCATCACATGACATTTTGTCAGTTAAAAGCCTACCTATGTTCCCACATAGTAACCCAGTGTATCTTTTTTTCTAGGTTTACTTAATCTTGTAGGCTGCTTCTTAGCTTTATTGCTTTTTCAGACCAAACACTCAGCAACATTGAAGTGCAGAAGTTCTGGAAGAATAGTTATGTCTTACAGTGTAAGCTCCCTTGCAGTGTAAGGACACCATAGGGGCCATGAGCAGAACACACAATAAACCTTGCATAAACATTTGCCTCATAGACTAAATTAATTTAGTTCCTGATCAAGTATGTTGATTTACTAATGAAGCCACCTCTGGAAAAGAAAAAAAAACCCAAACAAAAAGAACAAGCAAAAAAACCCAAAAAACCTCAAACCACAATAACAAAAAACACAAAAGAAAAAATGCTAAATTGAAGGAACATGACGGGATTAAACAAAAGTGTTTGTAAGAAGATATGAAAATGAAGAGGGGTGGTCCCCAACACCAAATGGAAGTGTTAAAAAAACATTCAATAGCCTGAATAAAGCATTAATCAAAGTAGTAAAGAGAGAAAGCAATAAACAGAATTTTGACTGAGGGGCAGTATTTAATGGTACAGGAGAGCCACATCTGGGGCAATCTAGAACCCTATAGAAGTCAGCATCAAGTGTATGCAGCTCTTACTTTAAAAATAAACACCTTTATAGCTACAACACTCTAGAAATGGCTGTAATGGATGAAACTGGATGCTTTCATACAAGTCTCCATTAAAACTAAAATGTTTTTGAGCAAGTACGTAGGCTACAGGAATAGGCTTGCTTAAAGAAAAAAAGACGTACTGTCAGCCTTTGATCAAAGACCCCCCTCAGCTGTTCTGAATGAATGGAACAACTATATGCTTTGGAAAGACTTAACAGTCAACACATTCAACACAGTGAAATCAAATGGACTGCATTTGACAGATTTGACAATTTGACTGTATTTAACAAAGACTTTTCAATTCATAGTAGTGCTAAAATGCCTTCTTTAAAATACCTCTACAAAGATTAGGAAATAATCTGCTTACCATGTCACCAGCAATTGTCACCATTTAAGAGTGGCAGTTTAATGTGCATATATACACACATGAAATTAACGTGTTATTTAAATAAGTGATGAACAATACAGAAAACACTTGTGACCAATTATTTATTAAGTTCTCCAAAACTGATTGTCAGGTGATCAATTGCCAAAAAAAAAATCAATAAATGTGTCAAAACTATCATTTTTCCAATCAGGAAATTAACTTTTGATATAGGTATGTTAAGAAAGTTAAGCATAACTGTAAAATAGTTAGCTATAGTAAACTTAAATTATACTTTAAACTAAAATTCCTTTAAGCTGTAAAAGCAAGGCATTTCTGAATTGTAAAACAAGGACAAAGGACTGGGGCCTCTGACACCTGGAGATGGAGGACATCTGCATACCCAGAGATGGAGGACACCTGCACCCACCCCCCACCCGGATGACTCCCCATTCAAGGATATGCATCACACATCAAACCGAGAACCAAGGAAGATGGCACCGATTAAGGATGCGCATCATATCACATTTTGATAAGATGGAGGAAAGCATGACAATGTTGATACATTTATGGCCTACGGAAGAGACTGTTGATACAGAAATTCCAGGACTAATTACACATCATTATGAATACGTATGTTTGTATTGTAAGACCTTGTGAATATGTATGAGATACCTGCATTTAGGTCGGGGTTTCACTGGCTTAAGGTGTGCATGTTTGGTGGAGAGATCCCCCATGCACCCAGCGCTGAAATAAAGAATGCCTGCTTTCTAACACTCTGACTTCTGAGTTTTAGAGAGTTCTTCTCCAACTTTTACGGTATCACTTTAACACTTCTGTTTGTCTGCTTGCTCTTCTCTGATTACCTAAAAGGCCTGTTCCAGGACAAATCACTGAATTTGTTTTTATTTTGAACAATTTGTGATGAATCCCAATGAGCTTTGGAAGAGATTTAAAATGCTTGTTTACAGATTCCCCACAAAGGCAAGTATTCTGTTCAGGAACTTTACCTCATTCATTCTTTTAGATCTGACTCTTTAACGAATATGTTTACCATACTCTATTAGATATAGAACAACATATAATTTACACTTTCCACATACAAGAACAGAACTTTTCTTGCAAAATAATCACAGCAAGCAGATCCTGTCCAATGTTTTTTTGTTTTGGTTTGATTTGTTCTGCTTTGTTTGAGATTTTGGGGCTGGAGTGGAAAATATTCCTATCTCATATTTGATATGTTGTATTAGCCCTCTCGTGTCCTTTGTCCCTTTTTCTCTTCAAACCTTCTGTATCTTTTCAGATTCAATTATTTCTTAAGGTGTGATTTATATGACCTGATGCTGACATCTAAACTTCTTTATAGATGATAAGGAGAAATAAGCATTTTAAAGCATCTGTCTTCATTTCACTGTATCCTTTTACAAATTGCATGTAAATGTCTACATATCTTCACAGAAATTCCATCCCAGCTAGCTGAGGTTTAATAGCAATGATATCCAAAATTTCCCAAGGGTTAGGAATATGCTGTCCAACATGTTCCCATGCTCCCAATGTTTTTTATCTTCTTGCTGCTTTTGCCAGTCACCTTTCTTCCACATTCAACAAAATGTTCTGCTTATTTGCTGTCTCTTGCACTCACCTTATTTTTCGCTCTTTATCTTGCAAAATCTGTTACTTGACATGCTTTCCCATTTACTCTGCATGCAGCTACACAAATCTTTGCCCCTTTGGTGTTCACATTGCTCATATACTTGCATAAAACTCTTATACGTGGCTATGCCACCATGTTACAAGATACAATGGTTTTCATTACACTATTTTAACAGATTATATTGGATTTAAAGCAAATTCTTTCAATCCTGATTATTGTAATTGTAATTTATAGGTTACAGGCCTCTGTTTTTACTACATGCTATCTATTTTCCTTTATTCTCTCAGGATTTTAAACTCTACAGTCTCATGGTCACTGCAGTTAAGATTGTTCTTGACCTTCACATCTTCAGCAGTTCCTCATGATTTGTGACTAAAAGCTGGAGCAATGTATAATGTCTCATACCTGACTCATCGATCATATGTGTCAAGAAGTTTTCTGCAAAACACTCTAGAAATCTCTCCTATTTTTTTTACCCAGCCCTGTTATCCTTTAAGCAGATAGTGAAGTGACCTGCAATTTTGAGGGTTTTTTTCCAGTTGTCTAAAGAAGGCTTCACCTAATTCCCTCTTAGGCTTTCTATAACAGATTGCCACCTCATTATCACTCGTTTTGGTCTCTCTTCTTATCCTTACTCATGATGAACTCCTCAAGCAGCTCATTTCCATTTCCAAAGCTGCCTGCACTCCAGCCAATGCAAAGTCATTGAGTGCAACTTTTCCTCCTCCCTTTCTTCACCTGTCTTTCCTGAAAAGCCTGGACCCAACAATTAAGGCTCCAGTCATGCAGCCTATTCTACCACCTCTCCGTAAGCCCAGTGAGGTCACAGCTCTGCAGCTGTGGACAGACTTTTAGCTTCTCCTGTTTGTTTCCCATGCTACATGTATTTGTATGCTGACATTTGAGATGGACCTCACCTGTGCTGCTTTCACAGGGAAGTGAAAGAACCTCTCCCATCCCCAGTCCTGATTCTATGTAAGAACTGCTCAACAATAACTAAAACATCAGTGTGTTATCAACACTATTTTCAGCACAGAACCAAACCATAGCCCCATACAAGATGCTGTGAAGAAATCTAACTGTATCCCAGCCAAACCCAGTACGCTCAGACAGTTCCTCACTGCACCTGCATATCTTTGTATCTTTTCAGCTGATGACAACACTTCTCTCATGTACCTACTTTAGCCTTTCATCCCATTTGTCAGATGGATCCTGTCCTTTGTAGGCAGTCCTTTTTCCTCAAATTGGATCCCATGGTTATAGTAGCCAAAACTCTGTCTGGGTCACCAGTCACTGGACTGGGTGTTGACATGCTGGTGTGTCCATTTCTGCCTCAGTTTTTCTCCCTTAGTGGAGGGACTGATACCTTCATGTCTGTCACACCCCTGTTTCTTGGGATGACCACTCAGATTCACCAATTCCCAGGTGAGGATTAACATGAAACGACACCAAGGATTCTTCAGTTCACAAAACTCAATTTTTATTCACTCATAACAGATATTTGGCCTGAAACTTTGTCAGTAATCTTTGCAACCTCTGCAACAGCCATTAAACTTACACTGACTAGTGGCAAATCTTATAACATACCCTGATAAGCCTTAAACATGCCAAAACAAGCTTTATGTTATATGCAGGCATACAGAATAAGAATAGGAGAGAAAAGGGGAGAAAGACAGAAAAAGAGAATGAGAGAGAAAGACAAAAAAGGAAGATTTCACCAGTCCTGGTTCCAGCAGTGGTCCAGCCAGGCTAGGGGTCCAGTTCTGGAGGGGTGCAGCCACCCGGGGCTTTGACTTGTGTCTTTTTATAATTCTTTGCCCCTCCTCTGAGTGAGGACTTGGACTCATTAGGCTAATTAGGCATCATGTGCAGTTTATACTTCTAGAATTCTCCTTGGTTTTGGTACATGCACAGTTTGTACCTTCAGATTCTTCTGGAAATGAATCAGTGGGCTTGGGGATCGGACTCTCCAGTCTCTGCAGGTGTGACCATTGTTTGATCTTTCCTTTTGGCACATGCATTGTGAAAATGGCTTCTCTATTGGCTCTTCACAGAGCTGCTAAAGATAGGGAAGTTCAGCTTCAGGAAATCATGGTTCCACCTCTGCAGGACCCCCTCCTCTTGCCACACCTCCCTGCCATTACCTGCACAGCCCCAACATTTCCATAGAAACCATTTCCTTTGCCCAAGTTCTTTATTGGATGGTTGAGACATTAACTATGGTTTCATTGGACCGTCAAAATGTGAGCCTCCAACTGGAGTAACCATCCCTACTACTCACTGTCCTTTGCTTCCTTCCTGCTCCCAGAACTCTGTAATGACTTTTGACATGTGCAGGTGTGCTGGGTTTGTGTATGTGGTGGGGTTTTTTGGTAGCAGGGCAGGGGATACAGCAGTGGCCTCCTGTGAGAAGCTTCTCAAAGCTCCCCAGCTCCAAGTCATACCTGCCTCTGTGCCAAGGCTGAGCCAATTAACAATGGTGGCCTCACCTCTGTGGGGGGAATCTGTGAAGAGGAGTTGAGTTGTGAGAAGGAGTTCCAAGAAGAATATTTATGAGAACACTGAGGTCAGTGGAAGAAAGAAGGAGGAAGGTGGGGAGGTGCGCTGGAGCAGAAATACCCCTGCAGCCCGTGGTGAGAGGAAGGCTGCCCCCCTGCCATCCACAGAGGTCACTGGTGGAGCAGATGACCACCTGCAGCCTGTGGAAAACCCCACACCAGAGCAGGTGACTGCACTAAAGAAGGCCAGGACTCTATGGGAAGAAGCCCCCACTGTCATAGTTTGGTGCTGGGAGGACTGCAACATGTGGGAGGGACCCATGATGGAGCAGCTCAGGAAGGGCTGTAGCCTGTGGGAAGAACTCATGTTGAAGAAAGTTCATGGAGGACTTTCTCTTGTGAGAGGGACACCACGCTGGAACAGGGGAAGAATGTGAGGAGTCCTCCTGCTGAGGAGAAAGGAGTGGCAGACTGACTGTAACCCCATTCCCTGCCCCTCTGTGCTGCTGTGGGGGAAGAGGTAGAGAAGTTGAGAGCAAAACTGAGCCCGGGAAGAAGGGAGGGGTGGAGAAAGTTGTTTTTAAGATGTGGCAATACTTCTTCCTGTCTCACTCTGTCTGTTAAGTGTTGTTGTTAGTGTTTCAATTGAATTGATCTTTTTCTTTCCATAATGTGTCTGTCTTTTGCCCATGACAGTAATGGGTGAGTTATCCCTCCCTGTCCTTATCTCAATTCCTGTGCCTTTTGCTTTATTTTCTCCTTCCCGTTACTGAGGGGGAAGGGGTGAGTGAATGGCTGCATGGTGCTCAGGTTACCCTCTGGGCTCAAACCGTGACATCAGGGTTGCCCCGGCAGTATCATTGATGCCTATGTGGATGAGCGTCAAGGGAAATAGTTGGAGGGCTGGACAAGCCTTGACAGTCTCTAAGATTCAAAAGACAACCATGAGATAAGCAGCAAACCTTCCACAACATAACTTGGGTCAGCAAGTGGGTGCCTCCTTCCCTCACTAGAAGGCATCTCCAGTGACTGTCACCCTCCTTTTCTTTGTTGGTTCAGACTGTGGTGTCTCTGATACCTGATTAACTGAAGGTCATCTTCCTCACTCGGTCCCATCTTCCTCACCCCATTCAGTAACTGCAGAACTGTAGAAAGAGAAGGAGCTTTGCTGTGTTGCCAGAAGCCACAAGTTTCTAGCCTTCTCCATTGTGGGCACGTCCATCCACTGCTCTCTGTTAGGGTAGCCTCCAGCTGTCTCTCTGTTCTTAAAGAAAGGCATGGGGCTGTTGGCTTTTGTCTGGTCTTTGAAGACCCTGTGAATCTCTTGTTCATCCTCCCTGATGGTGCACAGCTCGCTCACCTCCTTCCACAGCCCTTTCATCTGGTGACTCAGCACTTCAACCAGAACACCACTTCCGCAGGGTAAGCCACTGCTTAGGCACTGACGAGAGGCACCAGGCACTGCTACAGCACTCCCAGAGCAGCAGGCACTGCCAGAGAGTAGGATAGCAGCACCCTCAGGGATAGTGTCTGCTTCTGATATGGTGGGGACAATCACTGCAGCTGATGTTACAGACTAAGCTATGGCACATCACTACTAAAGATTGCAAAAGCCAGTATCCACATAGATGCAAGGCTATGGTGGCTCCATGTCTTCAAGTTCAGCCAGTTGCAAGACTGAGTATGAATTTCTGATAGATGCATACACGCATATACATAATATTGATGTCAGATTATTAAAAGACATGTTGAAAGGTTAGAGGCCAGCTTTGTTAGTAACACTGTAGAACCAAATTATTAGCTGTTAGGATAATGGTAGAAACAAATTATTAACCTTAAAACAATCTGCTGTTGTATATGCCTGATAAAAAGCAAGAATATGTAAAAGTTGTGTGTATAAATAATCATAGTTTTTGGGACCACAGTGAGCTGTCTTGGGACAGGCACGTGTGCACACGCATTCACATAATAAAGGAAAATACCTCTATCCTGTGTGTGAATTGGGCGTCTGCACACTGGGTGATGAACACTCATTTTGGGACAACAGTATGAAATACAACATGCCACACAGAATAGCACACACAAAAACCATTGCTTTTACCAGCTTTCGCACTCTACATGGCATTCACACAGACATGAATAACATGGACTGCCTGTTTTTTTTCCCATCCAGCTGATCAGGTGACTCAAACTGAGCTCTGTTAGTGGAATATATATATATTTGTGTATATATGCACACATACTCACAATAGCTGTCCTTAGACAGTCAACCAATCCACCAGCTGGCGTCAGTTCCCCTTGGTCTGCCCAGGTGCTGGTAGTTGAACTTACAAACCTGGAGGTTCACATGCCCACTCTATTTGTTTAGACTTCTTAACCTATTTGGTGGCTGTTCTGGCTTGAAGTTCACTCAAGTTCATACTCAGAATACAAAACTCATCCATGCAGAAGATAGGTAGAAACAGGATCTAATGTTTATAAGGCTCGGACAAGTGTGCAGACCAACAAGTCATTAGCACTCCACAGGCACATTTTATTCTTTTTCCTCTATTTTCTGACACTTCCTCTCTGATTCACCTTAATCCCTCCCTTTCCTTGTCTTTGGTCCTTCCTCTAAACATATTCCACAAGAAGTCACTCGCATTCCTACAATCTGTTTAAAAAATCATATAAGAAGTTATGCCCAGTTCAGAAATGCTTCCTTACCTGCATCCCAGAATGAGTCCTATAGCACTGTAGGAAATATCCCCTTTGGTCTATAAAGTGATTTGGAGAGAGCATGTTTGGTCAACCCCTCCCAGAGGGTCTCACACTGTTACAACCATGTCCTTAATAGTCCTGGGAGTAGCCAGGTCAGGGGGTTCCCTTTTCACTGATGGTGTTCCCCTGTTCCCCCCATGGTCTGTGTTTTGGGTGACTACCCTTCATCCACGCAGCCCAGCAGTCACCCCTGTCACTGCAGAGTTTTGAGCAGAGATTCTGGCCCCATGTGCACCCTGGCCGCACTGACTGCTGGGAAGAGTGCTGTACTTATGTTAATAACCTCAGTTTGCCATGGAAATATATGGTCTAGTATGGATATATATTATATTATATTGCAGACATTATTGCCAAAGTGTTCGTGATAGAGAATAACAACCTAGGGAAAATGTTCTTGATACATAGATGTCCCAGTGGAAAAAAGGACAGTTTTCTTTAAACTGTGCATTTTTCTAAAGGATTTGCTTATAATTCATGGTTCACAGGCTATTTATTGAGCTGATTGTTGCAGTTTATATCAAAAAAACTCATTTAAAATAAAAGTTACTTAATGCATATAGAAGATCCTTCTACCTCTAATTCATCTTTCTGAGTGAAAATTAGCATAATTCTAACACAAAGCCAACAAAAAATATTTTACTGAAACTGATATGAAGTGCGGTGCATACATAATTATGATTTTCAGCTTTAGAAAACAGTTTAATATACAGTGCAAATAAGAATTCCTTCCACAGACACAGAAATACTCTTTTTGCACTAAATGAAAAGGAAGATTTTCATGCTTCATTGATAAGCTTAATAAACTGGCCATATTGGAAATATTGCAGAGTATTTTTTCTTTGGGGATATTCACAAGAATCTGCTGTTTGAAGAGCAACAACAATATGTGGAAGTAGATGTGTTGGTCTGAGATTTTTTATAAGGATCTGAAAATTGTTTAGTTTGAAATCCAACTATACCAGATTGACAAGAACAAATATGATTGATGACAGTAAGATAGTCATTCAGTTTGTTTCATAAAACTTGGTCATAATTTGCTTTCAGCTTTTGACCGACATTATTTTGAGGAATCAATTGTGTACCTCAATGTCAACAATAGTTTTGAAGATGTTATTCACTAGATTTAAGTTATAGGCCATTGATCACAGAGTTTGGATATTAATTTTGAATCAAAACTTGAAAAAGGCTTTTGTTCCTTGAAGTTTCTGCTGAAGCCCTGAAGTTACAGAAGAAAGAGGTGAAGAATTATTTTATGTAGAACAAGAGCAGAGGAAGGTTTTCCCTTCACTTTCAAGGGAACATAAAACCACAAGACAATCAAAAGGACAGATTACTTAGACTGATAAACTCCAAAACAGACAATTGTTTCTACAGTATTAGATTTTTCCAATGATTATGGTTTCAGGAATGATTGCAGGTATCTGGGTTATTATGAATGTCATATCATTTCTTTAAAAATGTGTAGGACAGTAAAGTGATGACTTGGACAATCTTTAGTCACAAAGAATTTTGTTTTAATTGAATATATAAAACTTTAAGACATATTATGACATCCACATACACAAGCAATTTCTTACCCCACAAAATATGCTAAGCATCAAAGAATAAAATATGATATGTTGTAGTGCTGAGGATGTGTCCCATTTAACTTGGATTTTTTTCTTTTCATTAAAGTTTGTCTGTTATGTTACAAAATTTATTGGTTTTACTTCTTAAAAAACTGCTTTGTGATATTTAATTTAAAATTTCAAAATCCAGCATATGAAATTTTGTATTTTCATGTATATGTAGAAAAAGAAAAGAAATCACATCTGATGATGAGCATACACATAATAACGAATGTATGTAGGAACTCATTAATCTAGCAGGTGTAGCCAAGGTGAATTTTTTAAATTAATAACAATTGACACTAGAGATGTGTAGTCCTATGGAATAGACAAACCTGAAAAGGTAAGAATCTTTGTCTGCTGCCAGAAGCAAGACGTAAGGAGGTAAATACTTTGAAGGAAGTCTTCATCCTAAAAAAAAATTGAGAAAAGTCAGAAAAATGGAGCAAAGTATGTCTCACAAACTTAAAGTCATATATACTCTTCTCATCTATACAACAGAAAGCATTGAATACTGCAGCCTGAACAACAGGCCCCAAGCTGAAGCTGCTAACTTAGCATGTAGTCATTAATAAAATATGTAAACTCGCTAGTGAAAGACAAAATATAATCAGTAGTGAGGAGAGAATGTATCCAACTTTCCTTTCTCAGCGTTGTTCAAGGCTGAGAACCCAAGTATTTGGCCTTGTTAGAAACTCCCTTAGTTTCCCCCACTGAGCCCTGGCCAGGTTTTGAGTGAAATCCGACAGGACAATGAAACCAGAAATTTTCTGCTCAAAACAAAGGTGCCAGCTATTCTGGCTTGTCGATCTCTGGTATATAAGGCTGGGCCCGTTTGCAGCGACTTTGGATGCCTCACCTATGGGTGGACGCACCGCGTAGGATTTCCCACTTGCCGGGACAGGCTCTCCAAATCCTCGCTGTAACCGGGGCTCCCCAGCAACTGCGGATCTGGATGATGGTAACGTATGCAAGTGGTGATGTATCTTAATCGCTGTTCTCTCTCTCGTGTAGTAATGATTTGATGCATTACCCTGTATTTTCCTATTTGTTGCTTTAGGTGCATTTTCTGCCTTTTCTTACTGCATGTTTTACTCTGTTATTATTTGGTTATCACTAGTAAAATACACCTACTCTTTTCACTCTCGTGTCCGAGTTTAATTGGTATCCTTAATCAGCAAAACAGCTCCTCACACTGTTACCCTGATCCAGCGTGGGTCCTTTCCATAGCCTGCAGTCCTTCAGGATAAACTTGCTTCCGCATGGGTCCTCCATGGGCCACAATATAGATATCTGCTGCAGTGTGATTGTTTCCATGGGCTGCAGTGAAATATCTGCTCCACTGTGGTCTTCTCCAGGGGCTGCAGGGGAATCTCTTCTCTGGAGCCTTGAGCATTTCCTCCCCCTCCTTCTTCACTGTTGTCTGCAGGATTGTTTCTCATACTTTTTTTCTCCTCACTCCTTGCACACTGCTGCACAGCATTCTTCCCTTTTTAAAATACGTTTTCTCCAAGGAGCCACCAGCTGGGTTGGGGGGTTCAGCTGTGTCCTGTGGTGGGTCTGTTGGGAGACAGCTGGAACCGCCTGTGACCAGCATGGGTCAGTCACTGGCCTCTCCTCATAGAGGCCACCCCCAAAGGTCCCCTGCTGCCAAACCTTGACACCTACACCCAATCCTGTCCTATAGGAGAGAAAGTAGTGATCATATGTAGAACACTCTGTTATCTCCTCTCCAAAACACAGACCTATTAGTGGATATTCTCTGTGCTTGCAAACTTTCTCAGGAAAGGAAAAAAAGGACAGGTGTCACTCTAGAAATAGACAACAAAGTTTTGTGAGGAACGTGTCTGTTTAGATAAGCACATGCACAGAAAGGCTACTCCCAGGAGTCAAAGATGGAGTAATAAAAGCAGTAGTATCTTGACTTTATATCACGGATTCTCTCTGTCTATGTCTTTCCTGTCTTGCGTCTATTATTACCAAGTGTTTAAAAGCCTTCTAGAAGGATGAATACTGCATATTTCCATATATGAAAGATAAGATTTATTGTTAAAATAAGTTGGTTCCCCAGAATTGAACACTAGCTTCATTTGAACGATCACCATTAGATATGACTTCTGTGATTAGACAAACTATTACAAATTATCATTACCAATAAAATTATTGAAGTTTATGAAAATTAATATTTTTATCTTTCAGCATTTCACGCAAACATTTTTTATTTAGATCAATGTGATCTCATACTCCACACTTTCACTTCCAGTTTTATGAAATTTGTACTGGAAGTCAGTCAAATTATTTTATGTAACTACTCTAACACACTTATTCATGAAGGCATGGAGATTCATTTTCTGTATGATGTTCACTGCAACTCTGTGATAAATGAATGGGAAATTTTCAGTTTAAAGATTTTGTTTTAATAGTCTGAATTTACAAGCCTGCTAAATCAAATCATTTTAAACAAATAGATTCTCTAACAGAAACTGTCTCAAAATCCTTTTAAACTGAGAAGAAACCAAAAAATCCTTCAAATGATTGTTTCTTCAGCTGCAAGTAAAAATTCCATGAAATATTTCTCTATTAAGATGTCATGTTAGAGCAAGTTACAGGATGTTTTTCTTTTTGTTAAATTTGTTTCTATTTATGTGTATGCACAGACTGACTGCAGACATTTTTTCAAAAATGCAACTCAACAATGTACTGTTAATAACTATAGAAAATCTCATTTCTTTAAAGTGACAGATAAATAAATTATTAAAACCTGTTCCAGTGTGGACTCCACAGTTCCTGCCAGGAGGCTTCCGCATCCTCTCTCCACGGGCTTCAGCTTCCTTCAGGGTATATCCACCTGCTCTAACCTGGGGGACCTCCACGGGCTGCAGGGTTGATATCTGCTCCACTGTGGTCCTCCATGGGCTGCAGGGGGACAGTCTGCATCACCATCACCCTCCTTTTTCTCTGACCTTGTTATCTGCAGGCTGTTTCTCTCACATTTTCTCACTTCTCTCTCAACACTGCCACAGAGCAGCTTTTACCCTTTCTGAAATATGTTATCACAGAGGTGCTACCAATGTTGTTGGTTGGCTTAGATTTGGCCAGCAATGGGTCTGTCTTAAAGCCAGTTGAAACTGGCTCTGACTGACATTGGAGCAGCTCTTGTTATCATCTCACAGAAGTTGCCCCTGCAGCCCTCTTCCCCCCCACTGCTACCGGAACCTTAACACATAAACTCAACAAACACTGTGAGTTAACATTTTTCTAACTCTCCTTCACTTTCATCTTCCTTAGTCTCCAATCCATTTGCTAGCAGCTCTAGTCCTGGCTCCCTACCTTAATTCTTAATATGTTCTTTAAATTGGGACACTTTGACTTCCTTTTTTTCATGCACAAGCCAGGAACATTGTAACCAGAAGGATTTTATTTATTTATTTACTTACTTAAAATGAACAGCATCAGTCTTTTTCTTTTCTTTTTTTCTCTTTTAGGAAAAACGAACTAATAATTTTGTGGTATATTATTTGAA